>NC_090446.1:1100500565-1101750565 GCF_031143425.1 Pleurodeles waltl
TTAACTTTAGCTCCTACTCTCTGAAAGAGCACATTCTTTCAGAGGCCATAAAAGTAAACAGTTTTAAAATTGGGGGATGGTCTTTTGGTGTTAGTCTGACATCTCCAGGGCAACCCAAAACACGCAAAGGGAATTTGGAAAATATATTCAGGAGCTAAAATCGTTAGGTGCCAGTCCACAACTGAAGTTTCCTGCTACTCTGAGGGTACTGTAAAATGCATATTATAGAGAGTCCTCCTGAGGTTGAGGGGCTGATAAACCAGATATAAATGAAACATTAATTATTCCGGAGAGGAGAGCTCAAGGGTATGATGAACTAATTAGGTTGGTTAAGGGGAGCGTTCCCAGGGAGCGGCGGGTGTTTAGGGGTGTATTAGGGTGGAGAATCACTATGATGATTAGGAAAGGCATTTACACGGTGGGGAGCATATAGGACAAAATAAAAAAATATTAGTCCTCAACTATGGTTATGACCATCTCATGAACTGGAGAGAGGTACTAGGAATATGGTGTAGGGTTTGAGGGTTTTTGGCAGCCCAAAAGTCTTAACTTGGAATGTAAATGGCCTCACAGTAGTTGGTAGCAGGAGAAGAATCTTAGCATTGCTGAGGCTCTCAGATAACAACATCATATTGTTACGGGAAACATACTTACGACAGAGGAATGGGGAAAAATTCTCAAAGGGCAAAGATAAATCAACCAGTTTGCCTGTATGGGTCAAAACTGCAATTTGAAGAGGGTGGTGATTATATTAAAGAAATATGTCCAAGACCACCTGGAGAATTACACCGCATATCCCAGGGGAAGATGGTTGGTCATGAATGTTAGATCACATTGTATAGGGTACTCTATTGTAACCTATTATGGTCCAATACAGATGATCCAGCTCCTCTTAGAGAAAATTACAATCATTTAGCTGAAAGTAGGAACCTTATAATAATGGGAGGGGACTTACATGTTCTGTTAAGCCCTGTTCTAGATAAGTCTACATCTAGGCCTATGGCAAATTCACCAAGAATCAGAGAGTGCTTGCATTACATAATGAAGAATATTGGCTTGATCGTTCCCTGGCAAAGGTGGGCTGATCAATCTAAAGAGTATACCTACTACAATAAAAAATATGGGCATGCGTCTAGAATCGGTCTCAGACCACTCTGCAGTGGAAACTAAACTCCTCCTTGGTGGCCCTTCTTGTCTCGCTAGATGGACCCTTTATAGGCCATTCCTAGGAGAGCAAGAGATCATCAAAACCCTGAAGCAAAACACTACAGAATATATTGAGCTAAATGAGGGCTCTGCCACATTATATGGGATCGATACAAGGCCTTTGTTTGTGGGAGACTGATCAGCTATGCAGCACATAGAAGGAAGGAAAACAACAACAGAGTGAAGAAGCTGGAGTTAAGGATTGGCAAACTACATGGGTTGCTCAATAGGTGTAATGACCCCCTCAGGCAAGTGGGTTCACAAAATCAGATTAGAGAGGCTAAGGGATCCCCTGGGCAATTTTTGGAGGTAGTGGTGTGAAAGAAATAGGAAGCTAGTAAGCTGGAACACTATGAATATTGTGAGGGATGTGGGAAGTTACTAGCTTGGGAGGTCAGGGCAGACAATGCCAGAAACCTTACCAAGGAAATAGTAAGTAGAGTTACCAATGAGCATTGTGTAGAAGATTTTTACATTGAGAGGGCCTTTGTTAACTTTTTTCCGTGACCTCTACACTAATGATGTTTTAGCTACTGAAGAGGAAAAAGATAAATGGTTAAATGATGATATCCTTCCCATACTAGATCAAGACATGCAGCAATACCTCAATCAACAGAATAACAAAGCAGAACTAGATAGGAAAGTTGGTGGGTTAAAGAACGGGAAGGCACCAGACCTGGATGGCATACCTATAAATTTAAAAAAAGGAGCTTTCCCCAGTCCTATAGAATCTAATGAATGTGCTGTTTATTGAAGCCTCTCCTATCCTAGATTCCTGGAATAAAGCCATTATCACCTTAAGCATGGAGATGAATAAGGATCCTAAGAGCTGCGAGTTATACAGACCTATATCTTTGCTAAATAATGATTATAACATTTTTGCACAACTACTGGCTAAAACTGTAGTTAAAGAAATGGGAAGGCTGGTTCATGGTAACCAGAAAGGCTTCCTGAGTGACAGGCATTTAGGTGATTTGCATCACGATTTGGTATCTGCAATAGACATGGCAATAGATACACCCCTCTCTCTATAATGACCATCAACACCGCTAAGGCATTTGACAGAGTGAGCTGGTCCTTTCTGCAGGCAGTGATTAAGCAGAATGATTTAGGAGGTAACTTTCTGAAAGCAATAAACATGATCCTTAAATTCTCCTTCATGAGGATTTTAGTTAATGGTAACCTTACACCACATTTTCGAATTGGAAGAAGCACACATCAAGGATGTCCACTGTCTCCTTTGTTGTTTAACTTTTATATTGAACCACTCGATAGGAGGATCAAGCAAGACTAGGGGATTGTTCCTTTTCAGTGTCATGACTGAGTCAAAAAAGAAGCCCTACATTCATATGGTCTAATGATTTTTGCTCAAGGCTTTCAAAATTATTTTCCAGGAATATTAGACACCCTAAATGATGTTGGGAAAGTCTCTGGCAACTTAGTCAACACCAACAAATAAATTTGATGACTTGGAATGGTCTGGTGGACAATCTATTAGAAAAGGAGGAGATTCAATAATTGGGAGTTTGAGTGGTGAAGGATTTGGTAAATATGGCACAGGTACATTTCACTTGACTCTTGATAGAAACTAAGAGTCTCCTCCATTCATGGGCTTATCTCCCCTCCCTATTTTAGGGAGAATAACCTTAATTAATTTACCTTCATTATTAATTCCTTACCTTTACACGTTCAGGTTGAGTGGTTTAAGAATCTTTTCTGGTTTTGTTTGTGCACCAGAATTGCCTAGAAGAGGTGTCATAGAAAGAAAGTAGATTAGGGCATAGCTCTACTGGATTGTCAACTGTACTGTTGGGCCTTCCAGCTGAAAAACATCAGGTTTCTACAATCAAGGGGATACCAGCAGGCATCTCCCTGGCTCCATGCATTAACAGGAGACTTGTGGGAGAAAGGTAGTTACTTTCTTTTTCAATTTGGCTATCTGAAGTACTAAAAAAAGGTTAGACTTAGAGTGTTGAACTTGACCTCTAGAGTATTGTTTTAGGTGGGAAGGATTCTAGGAATTCCACATTACAGTGAGATGCCCCGAACATGGAACTCCCCTGGGTAGAAAGCATCTTAATGTGATGGAATGTAGAATTGCACACCTCATTTTCAAGGCAGGCTAAAAATGTATTTTTAGCTTAGTAATGTTCCTAATCGTCACATGTCCAAAAGTTGTAAAATGTCAAATTTACCTTGGGTTTGTGAGTTTTTAAATTTTGCCATGAATTACCTCAGTTGCCGAATAGTTAAAGTTTTAGTACTGCACAGAGAAGTACAAATCCATTCATACACAGATTTTTTTTCCATCTCTCCTAAAAATCCTCCTCTGACAGATGTGCTATATTGTTTTCTAAGTTCACCATAGCACTATGGAAACTTCATAGCAACGTCCTTCATCCGTCACAGATAAGTCCCAATTGGTGTATGGATGGTAAGTTTCTTGATGAAAGTATGGGTCTCAAATCAAAGTATGTCTCAAAGTCATTACAAAAATATTGCAAAAAGTTTAGGGCCAGATGTAGGTACAAAACAATTAGCGACTCGCAATCTGCGAGCATGTGCGACTCGTAAATTGCGTGTCGGTAATAGGAATGCAGGTACAATTTCCGGGGCCAAATTGCGACTCGCACCCGGAGTCGCAACGCAGATAGCGAGTCCGCTGTCTGCGAGGTCGCTTTTTGCGACTGCGCAAAAAACGGACACGCAATTTGCGAGTGGGTGTCGCAAATTGCGATTATCATGAAAATTGATTGCAGGTCCTGCAGAACACTCCAGAAACCACTCCAGAACACTCTGGAAACACTTCCTGGCACATAATGATGACATCACAGCCAGGAAGTTTACTAATACACCTGGGAGGAGGGAGGACCACACCCTTTTTTAGCAGCAGAACTGCAAACAGAGCAACAGCAACAATGGCAGACACTCCCAGAAAGAGGAAATTGAAATTTTCTGAGAAGGAGCTGGAGGTGCTGACAGAGGAATGCTGTTAGCACCATGATGATCTTTTTGGGAAGGCAGCCCTCAATGTGCCAGACTCTACAAAAAAAAAAAATTGGGCTGGATATTCAGGAAAAAGGTGAACTCCCTGGGGGTCAGCCACAGGAGTGTGGATGAGATAAAGAAGAGGTGGTATGACCTCCGCTCCCGGACCAAGGAGAGGGTGGCAGAAAGGCTCCGGGAGATGAGAGGCACAGGAGGGGGACCATCATCCATACCATCACCCACACCCCTGGAGGAAAGGGTGGAGGAGACCCTGGAGCAGGAGGCTGTAACAGGATACGGAGATCTGGACACCTCTGAGCCCAGAACATCAACCGGTGAGTACCATGTGATATGCCTGTACCCCCATCAATGCCATACCCCCACCCACCATGTACACAAGGGCATGCACAACTAAGATAGCTCCATTTCAGGGTAGCAAACACCAGAATGATGCATTATGGGCAATGTAGTCAAGTAGGCAGTCAATAGGCAAATGTTTATTAGGAAGTGTGCAACAGATAGTAGACACTGACAGTCTGTTCCCCATGTCCCACAGGTCTCCCACAAGACCCCACCACCAGCCACAGCAGCCAGGTGCCAACAGTCAGCCAGCCCCATGAGGAAAACACAGGAGCTGCCACCACTCCCACCTGCACCACCAACACCATCCCCTTGATGACAACACCTGCTGCAACAGTGGTTCCGGAGGCTGCACCAACAACAGCCAGGAGTGCCACGGTACATCTCACAGGGCATCCACCGATTCGCAGGCGACGCAGGTTGAGGAGAGCAGGGCTGCAGGCAGAGTCCAGGCATCCATCCACCACCATGACAGAGGCACAACTGCTACGTGGTCAGCGCCTGCAGAACCAAATGTTAGGGAGGATTAGTGGGGTTCTGCACCGCTTTGTAAGGAGCAATGAGAACAGCATGCAGCAGCTCCATGCACAATTTGACGTCATAGGCAACAACACTGGGGACCTAGCCCTGTCCATGCGGGAACTGGTGGCTGGACTGCTGTCACAGAGCGAGGGTGGGCGGCGCAGGGACCGCCAGCTGCTCCAGAGGCTGGACAGGATGGCCTCATCAATTTGCAGACTGGCAGTCAACACCACTGGGCTGTCAAGAAGAACAGTCGGCCTCCAAGTGGAAATGGGCCACTTTGCAGGTGATGTGGCAAGAGGCCTGGACCGGATCACCCATGTGATCGATCTCATGGAGGCACGGCATGTGTCCAGGGGTACAGGGGACACCCCACAGGACAGCGAAGAGGGCTCCACTGTGAGCAGTGTCTCTGCTGGTGACACCAGGGTGCTCCGGAGTGGGAGTACGAGGCAGAGCACTGCTGAACAACCTGGGACCAGCCAGGCTGGCAGAGGCCGGCGTAGGTCATAAACTAAACACTGTCCCTGATGTTGGGGCACATGACGGCAATGTGCCCCATGTCTGGTTGGCTTTCTGAACTCCCTGCACAGTTTGTCATTGTAAATAGTTCAATTTCTGCACATATTAAATATTTTTTTTGTTCCACTTAACAAATGGAGTTTTTGGTCAATAGGTGAGTATGGTTGAAGTTGACACGTACCTTCCAAAGTATTGGTTTGCGATGTGTTGCCGTCTCAGTCTGCCTTGATTTGCGATGCTCTGATCCCCATGTTGGCGATGTGGTTGCTCTTGCTCTTCATCCTCAGAATCTGGGTCTGCAGGGGTGAGAGGTAGCCCACGTCGGGTGGCAATATTGTGCAGGATAGCGCATGCGACAACAATTTTGAATGCCGTAATGGGGGTATACTGGAGGGCACCTCCACTTCGGTGGAGGCATCTGAACCGTGCTTTCAGCAATCCGAAGGTGCGTTCAATCAGGTTCCTGGTCCTCTTATGTGCACTGTTGTATCGTCTCTCACATTCATTTCTGGGTGTTAAGTATGGAGTCATTATCCATGGCCGTAGTGCATATGCACTGTCACCTGTTGGGCACAAACAGTACACTGTTAGAAAGTCCTGGTTGGTGTGCACATTGATCTGTGTGTATGTCCACAAGGTGTATGCAGCTCTACCTAGGAGGTATCCGTCTCCAAACTCCCCACGTTCCAGGCGTTGGTTTATCCCACTGTGCCTAAAAATGTATGAGTCATGAGTACTGCCTGGAAATTTCGCGACAATGTCAGTGATGACATAATGGGCGTCACAAACAACCTGAATATTGAGTGAGTGAGTACACTTTCTGTTGCGGAACAGATATTCCAGGTTTGCAGGAGGGCATATTTGAATATGTGTCCCATCTACACACCCTATGACATGGGGAAAGTTGGGAATCCGGTAAAAGTCCAACTTGGTGCTGTTAATTTCTGCCTCATTCCTGGGTAGGTATATGTATTGGGACATGTGTGTGAGTAAGGCATCTAGGAATGCCCTGAGGAACCTTGATAGTGCACTTTGAGATACCCCACCTGCCACAGCAATGACCCCCTGATAGCTCCCCGAGGCCAAGAGGTGCAGTGAGCATAGCACTTGCACATGGGTAGGGATGGCGCAGCCGCGCAGAGTCTGGCGTTCTAGCTGTGGTTTGAGTAATTCAATTAATTCTAGTATAGCTGCGCTGCTAAGTCTGTATTTGTCATAGATCTCTTCCTCAGTTTGCTGAAAAAGAGTCTGCCTTGTTCTGTAAATCTTCGCCTGTCTCTGGCTCCTTCTCCTCCTCTGCTGGGCTGCGTGGACTCTCCTCCTCACTGCTATCAGGTATATCTCAGCCATCTTGAGTAACCCAGATGGCTTCTGGGTCTCCTTTTATACTTTGGGAATGATTACCACCTGCTCTGAGTTAGTGGTAAATGGGACATGCAAACTGGGCTTTTTGCGACTAGTCGCAATTTGCGAGTTGCAATTGCATATGGTTTGCGACTCGCAAATTGCGACTTCCTATTTGCGGGTCTCAAAATGGGGTCGCACATTTTGCGAGTCGGTAACGGCTCACATCGCTTTTTGTGAGTCGGAAATAGGATTTTTGCATCCCATTTCCGATTTTGCGGAGTCGCAAATAGCGATTCAGCCATTTGCGACTCGCAAACCTTTGCTACATCTGGCCCTTAGTCTTGTAAGATCTTGTTACTCAATTTATGTATTTTTTATCTTCCAATTAAACTTGTCAGGTTTTTAATCTGATTCATTAATAAAATGAACAATTTTATAATGAGCATAGGGCCAGATTTACTAAAAAAGTGGCACCAAAATTTTTAGCACCGTACTGTGTCAATTAAGAAACACAGGGATGCGCTGTATTTACTAAAAGACGGTGCACCCCTGTTTTTCTGCCATTTAACTGCCAATGCATGCATCCTTGCACCATAGTGCAAGGGTGTCTGTGTTGAGGTAATTGATTGTTCGTGTGCAGAAAGATGTCCCTTCCTGCACATAAACAATCTACAATGGCAATTTGGCACTTTTATGTGTGCTGCAGAATGTAGCAAACATAGAAAAACCAAATTGTCATTTTTGAAGGATTGTATATGTGCAGGAAGGTGTCTCTTCCTGAGCATAAACAATCATTCACGGCCTTTTGCTCTTTCTATGTGTGCTGCAGAATGCAGCACACATAGAAGAACCAAATTGTCACTTTTGAATGATTGTTTATGTGCAGAAAGGTGCCCCTTCCTACACATAAACAAGCATTCCTGGCATTCTGCTCTTTCTATGTGTGCAAGCAAAAAGCAAAAACAAAGAGAAATTAATGTATTCCTCCTTCTTGTGCCATGCTAACATCACCCCTTGGGTGACGTTAATTTTTGATGCTGCACAGACTTCAGACTTGTTGTAAATCTGGGGCAGCGTCAAAAGCAATGGGTGGTGAGTAGGAACGCCAGAGCAACACCAATTGCACACCCCTCTGCTGCAGAAAACTGCATCGGAGAGGCCCATGTTTACAAGGTGGTGTTAAGCCACAAAAAGTGGCTTAGTGACACTTGTAAATGTGGTGCAGTGCACATCACCACTGGAGCATCACAAAAAGTGACACTCTGGTGGTTCAAGGGCCTTGTAAATGTGGCCCCTAATGTTTGTGCATCACTTTATCACTCTTCGTCCTTTGAAAGGGAATTTGAAAGAGAATTTGAAGTTGTTTAGAAAGAATTGGAATTTTAAAAATGTTGGAGTTAATATTTCTAATGGGCTCCCTTCCTGTACAAGTGTACAGTGTAATTAAATTGTCCTTTTGGGGGTTGAATGCCTGTTCAGCAAACATATTAGTTCTTTAAGACCTTTTTGCCACGTTCATGCTTCTTTTCATTAGTTTGCTGATTATCAACATACACACATTTAGTAATACGCTCACCAGTATTTCATTTTTCTGTTCACTGTCTCCTTTTCTTGGTGTGTTTAGCATTTGTTTTATTTCTCTGGAGTATACTTTCATTGTTTTCCCAGTGGTAGGCATAATGTAAAATTTACAGAAACCTGTTTGTAAAATGAAACAGAAGGACAAACTAGTGCTAATGATAAGACAAATAGTTCAGAAACGGACTACTTTTTGTACTGCTAAATAGCAATTTAATTTCCTAACAGCAGTACATAGTGTATTTACCTGTAGTATCTATACATATCCCACACCAGAAGTCCAATTAGTAAATTGTCTTTTACTATGTAGGTTTAGAAATCCACTTCTGCATTACAACAGTCACCAGAGGGCCTATAGTTGTAGACTACATTTAGGGCCTCATTACGACCCTGGCGGGCGGCGGAGGCCGCCCGCCAGGATGCCGCCCTCCAAAATACTGCGCCGCGGTCAAAAGACCGCGGCGGGTATTACAAGTTTTCCCCTGGGCTGGCGGGCGGTTGCTGAAAAACCGCCCGCCAGCCCAGGGGAAAACGACCTTCCCACGAGGATGCCGGCTCGTAATCGAGCCGGCGGAGTGGGAAGGTGCGACGGTTGCAGTGGCACCCGTCGCGTATTTCAGTGTCTGCAAGGCAGACACTGAAATACTTTGCGGGGCCCCCAGGGGCCCCGCGACCCCCCCCTACCGCCATCCTGTTCATGGCGGCTTTCCCGCCATGAACAGGATGGCGGTAGGGGGGGGTCGGAATCCTCATGGCTGCGGAGCGCGCTCCGCAGCCATGGAGGATTCACACGAGCAGCGGAAAGTCAGCGGGAGACCGCTGACTTTCCGCTTCTGACCGCGGCTGAACCGCCGCGGTCAGAATGCTCGTTGGAGCACCACCAGCCTGTTGGCGGTGCTCCCGTGGTCGGTGGCCCTGGCGGCCACCGGCCGCCAGGGTCAGAATGACCCTCAAAGTAGCATTGGGCTCTCTTTGTAGCCCATTTATAGTTGTAATCCAGTTATATACCGTGTTACATATTGATCATATTAGTTATCTAACTTTGTATTTGTGTTTAAAATCATGTGCTCATAATTAACCTCTGTTTGTAATGTACTTGGTATGAAATAACTAATTACATAACAGGTCGCTGCTGCATTTACCTTCTACTAACATTTTCTATTGGTTTGTATCGTCATGAGACCTTAAATGTGTTTGTGCATCTTCAATCTTTAGTAGTGTTTGGGTATATCAGTGGCTCAAGACAATTTATATCCAATCATTGGGTTGCTTTCAAATACATTACATGTTATCTAAAATTCTATTGATCACTCTTCTTTCCCAGCATATAAATATATATATATATATATATATATATATATATATATATATATATATATATATATATGTATATATATATATATATCAAGCACAAACAAATTGGTCCTCCTTATGGCGCGCTGTTTCATGCTGGTGCGGTCTTGAGGAATGGACATTTCCTCCCAAAATTCCAAAACAAACAGTTAATAGCAACTGCAACACTGCACTCCAGGAGAATAAATTTTCTCTTTTCTTTATTTGCAGTCAAAAAAAGTCACCATCCATCACCACCGACGCGTTTCGACCTACTGGTCTTCATCACAGTATCTTAGTCTCATTTCAATGTCTCTTATTTATAGTGTCTCCACTACTACCCATACCAATGCATTGTGGGAAATATAGACTGCAAATAAAGAAAAGAGAACATTTCTTCTCCTGGAGTGCAGTGTTGCAGTTGCTATTAACTGTTTGTTTTGGAATATATATATATATATATATATATATATATATATATATATATATATATATATATATGTGTGTGTGTGTATATATATATATATACATATATATATATATATATATATATATATATATATATATATATATATACATTTTTTGGGCCAGGGAGTACTTTAAAGTAAGT
Organism: Pleurodeles waltl; assembly: GCF_031143425.1. Classification (NCBI taxonomy): domain Eukaryota; kingdom Metazoa; phylum Chordata; class Amphibia; order Caudata; family Salamandridae; genus Pleurodeles; species Pleurodeles waltl. The sequence goes on from NC_090446.1 coordinate 1,100,511,031, forward strand.
GGTTCTGAGAGTTAATCTGGTTTGAAAGGAGTCAATATAACATGGATTGTTGAAAGAGGTTTGAGGTGAAATAGGTACTGCCTTTCCTTTCCTCTCTTAGTGGATGTTACTACCCTGAGTTTACGACCAAACATTGTGGAGGGGATGATATAGGCCACCTAACAGGTGTTCGAATAAAAATAGAAATGAAAGTCACTTTTCAGACTTGTAGTATCTTTTCAAACACACATTTTGTATTTTTCAAATATTAGTCAGAGACAAAAATGGAAGTGCGAAAGATTCAAAGTTTGGAAAAAGCAGCTGACTTGTCATAAAGAGTTTGGTGGTCCCAGGACCGCCATGTTGGCGATGGCGGTTGTATTGCCAACGGCCCGGCGGTGAAGACCGACAAATTATGAGCATGACGGTCTTCCCAACAGAACACAGGCAAACAACCGCCAATACTGTCAGTGCGGACATGCCGCCATGGATAGAGGTAGGCACCTTCAGGGCGGCGGGGACCATGTTTCCGATGGACATATTACGAGGCTGCACACCACCAAGGTTTCCGCTGCGGTCGTACCACCACCAAAACCCTGGCAGAAACCAATTCTATAAAAGGAGACACTCTGGAAAACATACCTGGCTGGAGCCACCATGGAACCTCAACTGGAAGTCATCTCACTGCTCCTGCTTGTACAACAACTCCAGAACTAGCAACGAAGACAACAACCGTAAGAACACACACCTACCTCACACTGAAGGGTAAACCCAAACTACACACGCACACACAACATACACACCCTAGATGGCAGATGACACACGTAACCACACACCGGTACGCACACACACACACACCAACATATATACACACACACACACACACACACACAAACTACACACATGCACACATGTACTACACACACCATGGCCAACACACACATGCCACACACACACCAACCCTCACACAAAGAACAGCCACTGTCCCACACAACCATCCACAACAGCACATACACACAATGACAACACAACCGCAACTACACACGCTATGCCAAGCAATGTCATTGCACATCTCCACATGACTCACGTACTGACAACAACACGTAATAACACCAGACAACCAAGTAACACATTCACACTGGCATGTAAAGAAGCAGACATTACCACACGCTAACACCACCACAACACATATGACATAGCTATCACCACATACACAGAAGCGCACATCACAACCACACAAGGTGTCAAAATCAGGAGAGTGCGCGCTCTACGGGCAACAAAAATGCAAAAACCCAGTCTTTATGCAAGAGTAAAATTCAGGCATTGTGTTTATATGCAGTATGTTAACCTTTTCCATTGCAGAGTTTAATCTTGAAAAACATTATTAATGGTATTTGCAATAACTGTTCATTTGCAAGGTATTGCTGCAGGCTTACTGAGTGTGTTAGGGTGCTGTCCTTTTCTAGGACCTCCAGAAGCTTTCCCTGCAGCATGACTGGGTGTGGTTATGGGCTGGGCCAGACTCTATATAAGGGAGCCAGACCAGCTCCACGTTCTCACTATTCAGTGGTCCCGGTGCAGAACAGCAGCAACTTCCTGTGCTCCTGTTCCAGAGGCCTACCTTGATGTTCCAGGCCTGCCCCACATTATATTGGTGATCCTTGAGCCGGGTGGTAAGGCGGAGGTCGGGCTGGGCCCCTGACCCCGTTCTCAAAGACTCTTGAGTTTTGGCCCTACTGGTGAAACTTTCAGAGTGCGCGATTCATTGCTCTCATGTAAACCTTGGCATTCAGATCTGCAACAGCTTGCGCAATCATTTTATGGCATTTGCATATTCTTGTTTGAATCGACAGTGTGCGCAATTCATTTCTTGCATATAAAACTTGATGTTCAGATCGGCAACAGCTTGTGCGATCATTTCACGGCATTTGCATATTCTTGTTCGAATCGGCAGTGTGTGCGATTCATTTCTCGCATGTAAAACTTGATGTTCAGATCAGCAACAGCTTGCATGTTCATTTCATGGCATTTGCATATTCTTGTTTGAATCGGCAGTGTGCGCGATTCATTTCCCGCATTTAAAACTTGATGTTCAGATCGGCAACAGCTTGCGCGATCATTTCATGGCATTTGCATATTCTTGTTCGAATCGGAAGTGTCCGCGATTCATTTCTCTCATGTAAAACTTGATGTTCAGATCGGCAACAGCTTGCGCGATCATTTCATGGCATTTGCATATTCATGTTTGACTCGTCAGTGTGCGCAATTCATTTCCCGCTTTTAAAACTTGATGTTCAGATCGGCAACAGCTTGCGCGATCATTTTTGTGGCATTTGCATATTCTTGTTCGAATCGGCAGTATGCCCGATTCATTTCCTGCATTTAAAACTTGATGTTCAGATCGGCAACAGTGTGCGCAATCATTTCATGGCATTTGCATAATCTTGTTCGAATCGGCAGTGTGCGCAATTCATTTCCAGCATGTAAAACTTGACGTTTAGAACTGCAACAGTGTTCACATTCATTTCATGGCAATTAAAACTTTGGTGTGTTGTGTTTGTTGATGTGCACACATTTATCCTGAGCTTTTGGATTTCCTGTGAAGATGCCTAATTCAAAATGTGACATTCTTTGTGCATATTAAGTCCCTAGTGCAATTCCTATTGTTTTCCAGGGAATGTTTCAGATAACCTTTTGTCCCCATGTAAAAATGCAATGTTTGTTCTGAAACATTATTCTAGAAGGTTCTTGTATTTCTAGACAGTATGTGATATTTCATGAAAAGCTTAGATGAAACATTGTATTAACCCATTCTTGTTTTTTTCCAATTACCTAGATTCCTTGAGGTCTAGTTATAGTCACTTCTGAGGTTATCCATGGTTACAGTATGAGAACTCTTAGAACCATAGTCTATTGAAAGTCAATGTGATTATATCTTGATATTGTGGTGTTTAACCTTTTTCTTCCTACAGGTCTCCTTCCCAGTTGTTCCCTACCTAATCCCCTTTTCCCCCACTTGGACTCTCTCAGACTCTGTGATATTTCTATTGGAGCTTTGGAGCTGTCTGGTGGTGGACATGTTGGGAATTTGCACAGGCCCTGAGGATCTGGTCTCCCTGACAGAATAGTGAGCCCACAAATATTATCCTCCTGGTTTGCGTGTGTTCTCAGCATGGCCACATTGAACGAGCTAGTCAAAGTTATCACGCAGCTCCAAGCAGAGGTAGTGTCATCAAAGGATATAGCAGCCAGCTTAGCTGAGAGAGTGAGTCAGTTGCAGGAAAGAGTAGAAAAGAAGGAACAAAGCCCTTTGGGTGTGTTTTGGCCTGGTCCTCCTTCTCAAGCTGCTGGTGGTAATCCTCCTACGAACATTTCCCTCAACGTTCCCTCAGCTATCCCCTTGGCTCCTCCAGAACGTTTCTCAGGTGATCCCCTGAAAGCACAATCTTTCTTGGTTCAAGTGGAATTAAATTTTACCTGCCGACCAAACACTTTCCCTGATGCCCAATCCAGGGTGGTCTTCTTGTTATCTTACCTGACTGGGGACGCGGCCACCTGGGCAATCCCTCTTGTGCGTAAAGACAGCCCCCTGCTTTACAATTGGAGAAATTTTGTTCGTGAGTTTGAACAAGTGTTTGATCGAGGAACAGTGACATTGTCTTCAGATCGTGAACTATTAGACTTGCGACAAGGTAACCAAGATCTAGTTTCCTACTTAGCTAATTTTAATCGGCTGGTAGCCGAGACATCCTGGCCTGAAGAAAAGCAAGCGGCCTTGTTTTACAAAGGACTCAAGGATGAGTTAAAGGACATTCTTGCCCAGATAGACCCGCAGCCTACAGATTGTCAAGATCTAATAAACATTGTTTTGAGACTGGATCATCATCTGGAAGAACGTAAGGGAACACGCAAAAAGACTGAGAAATATTCCTGGCGTGTTCACGATCACAGAGAATCAAGAACTCAGAAAGAGGGAACTCTGGAACCTATAGAAATCGGAACTATCAGGAGACCTTTCACCAAAGACGAAAAGGACCTATGTAGAAAGAATGGACAATGTCTTTATTGCGGGCGCAAGGGTCATTTCTCCAAAGATTGTCCAATCAAACCAAAGAGCAAACGAGGTCCTGTCCAGAAAATTGCAGCCAATGTACAAGTCAAGCCAGAAAACTAGATCACCCAAGATGTAAAGAAGGGTTGCTCTTGGGTGTCACTGTGGACCCTTCACAGTCTAGAGATTTCAATCTGGGCATTAAAGTTCAACTAAAAAAAAAGAACTATTTCAAGAAGGCCCTCGTAGATTCTGGGATGACCGGGAATTTTGTTGATGCCCAATTGGTTTGCGCATTGGGGATCCCATGCACCAAGAAGAAGACTCCAGAGATAATACAAGCAGTAGATGGAAAACTCTTGACTGGAGGCCCAGTAACTCTTGAGACTGTCTCCTTGTCAATGATCTGTGATTGGGGAGATCAAAGAACTAAACATGAAGAGAAGCTCATCTATGACGTTATCCATGCTCCTCACTATGGAATTATCCTTGGCTTACTCATCACAATCCTGAGATTAACTGGGCAGAACGGAAAGTCGTGTTCTCTTCCGCTTTATGTGATGAGAAATGTCTCCAGATGTCTTGAGTCGCCAAAAATTGCAAATCTCACATAGCCACTGCAGCGGTGAAAGAAGTAAAGTTGCCAAGGCAATATTCATCCTACAATGATGTGTTCGATGAAAGAGAAGCTGAAACCTTGCCTCCTCATAGACCTTATGACTGCCAAATTGATCTAACTCCAGGTGCGATACTCCCTAGCTGTCGTGTGTACGCCTTGTCAGAACATGAAAATCAATACTTACAAAAGTATCGGGATCAATTCTTAGAGAATGGCTTCATCCGCCTCTCCTTTGTTTTTTGTCTCCAAGGCTAATGGGGATCTTCGAAACTGTATTGACTATAGGGGTTTGAACAAGGTCACAGTCAAGAACAAATACCCATTGCCTCTGATTCCTGTCTTGTTGGATCAAGTGAAAAAAGCAAAGATTTACACTAAGCTCGATCTGCGAGGTGCTTACCATTTAGTCAGAATGAGAGAAGGCGATGAATGGAAAACTGCATTCAAGGCAAGATATGGTCTCTTTGAATACACCGTCATGCCCTTTGGTCTGTCCAATGCTCCATTAGCATTTCAATTTTTCTTGAATGACCTCCTTAGAGAGTATCTAGACATATTTTCAATAGTCTACTCTGACAATGAAACCGAACATGTACAATATGTCAAGAAGATTCTCACAGCTCTTCGAAAACATCATTTATATTGCAAACTAACCAAGTGTGAGTTTCATGTTACCACAGTTGAGTTTTTAGGGGTTGTCCTTACCCCTCAAGATATGGTCATGGCAGAAAATAAAGTACAAGCTGTATACGATTGGCCCACTCCAAAGACTGTTCGAGATGTACAGTGCTTCCTGGGTTTTGCAAACTTTTATCGCAGGTTTATAAACCATTTCTCTCAAACAGTGGTGCCAACCACCAAATTATTGAGAAAGAAAGAAAAATTTATATGGTTTCCAGAAGCTGACAGAGCTTTTTCCACTGCCCCAGTCTTGACTCACCCTGATGTGGATCGTCCATTCATAGTTGAGGCAGATGCCTCAGATGTGGCAATTGGTGCAGTCTTGTCACAACGGAGTAAAGACACTGGCCAACTTCATCCTGTAGCGTACATGTCTTGAAAGCTGAACGAAGCCGAACAGAACTATGTCATTGCTGAGAAAGAGCTTCTGGCGATCCGTGATGCCTTTAAAGAGTGGAGACATCATTTGTTAGGTGTCAAATGCACTATCACAGTATATACTGATCATCACAATCTCCAGTTCATGAGTTCAGCTAGACTTTTGACTCCTCAGCAATTACGCTGGATGCTGTTTTTTGCCTAGTTCGATTTTGTGGTAACTTTTCATCCTGGTAAAGATAATCGCAAAGCAGACGCCTTGTCCCGCCAAGAGTCTACCACATTACCTACAATCCAGCCTTCCAGAGCTATCATTGCTCCAGACAAGGTCCTCTGCATCATAAAGACCGAAGACTTCTTTGAAGACATACGTAATTCTTTCACCATTGGGAAATGGCAGGCATGGGCTCAAGCGGATCCCAAAAGATCAATCAAGCAAGGACTACATTTCCATGATGCACGTTTGTTCGTACCCACTACCAAGCTTCGCAAGTTAGCATTCCATTGGTTGCATGTTATAACTACGGCAGGTCACCCAGGCACTCCTAAAACTCTTGAATTAATCCAATGCTATTTTTGGTGGCATACTCTAACAAAAGACGTTAAAACAATGGCCACTAACTGCGAAGTCTGTGCTTGCAATAAGACAAGTCATTCAAAACCGAAGGTTTTTTTGCATCCGCTCCCAACTCCACGTTGACCTTGGGAACGCATCTCGTTAGACTTCATTACAGGTCTACCAGTTGTTCAACAGCACTCAGTAATCCGTGTGGAGGTAGATAGTCTCACGAAATATGGACATTTCATTGCCTGTAGGAAATTGCCCACCTCCAGTGAACTGGCAACCATCCTACTGAATAGAGTGTCCGTTATCACGGGCTGCCACAAAAGATTCTCTCCGATCGAGGCTCGCAATTTGCCTCCAACTTCTGGAAAACGTGGTGCAAAACGCTTCAAGTTACATCCACACTATCTACCAGCCATCATCCTCAAACAGATGGCCAAACTGAGAGACTGAATCAGACATTGAAACAATACCTGCGTGCTTATGCTGAGAAAGCACTTCATTCCTGGACATCAATGCTCTGGTTAGCTGAACTAGCCTACAATAACTCGTTTCACACCTTCACTGGTGTCATACCCTATTTTGGCTTGTTTGGCTACCATCCTGATACCTTACCCATCACGATTACTCAAGAAAGCTCTCTTACACCAGCAGTGTCGGAAACCATTCAACACCTTCACCAAACCCAGAAACTGATTCAACAGCATCTAGAAAAAGCTAAACAAAAATACAAAAAGCATTACGACAAGAAACATTGTAAAGGACCTCAGTATCAACCAGGTGATAAAGTGTGGCTTTCTACAAGACATATAGGTGGTCATTACAACCCTGGAGGACGGTGTTAAAGCGGTGGTAAGACCGCCAACAGGCCGGCTGTAAACAATTTCCAATTACGACCGTGGCGGAAACCGCCAACAAAGACAGTCACTTTAAAACTCTGACCGCCACGGCGGTATAAACAAACTGCACGGTGGTCACCACCAACAGACAGGCGGAAGACAATGTACAGCCCACACTATTATGACAGGCCAATCCACCACCTTTTCCGGGGCGGATTCACCGCAGATAAAAACACGGTGGAAACAGGAATCCCGGAGGGAAAACGCTCACCTCTACACACTCCACGAGGAACGAGGACGCCATGGAACCAGAGCTCCACATTTTCCCAGCCTTTATCTTCTTGCTCCTCTACCAGGAGCACGAACGCCGGCGGCGAAGACCACAGTGAGTACTGCACCTACGACACAGGGGTAGGGGGAGGCAAAAAACAAGGAGACACACACGCAACACCCCCACCCTCACCCACAACAATACACAAACAATGTATATCAATACATCACAGTTACACCCCCAAACCTTCCAGAAGAATGCAAAGACAATAGAAAATGAGTGTAACCACTGGAATATATTAAAAGCAAGTAGGCAGAAATATATATATATACACCATGTACATAATATATACCAAGCATAGTAGTCCAGGTAGTGTTCTAAGAAAGTCCGTGGAACACTTGGACCACACGGTATGGACGAGGCCCACACAAGATCCCCGACCATGACGGAGAGAACACTGCAGGGGCAGCAGACAGCAACTAAACAGGCACCTCAGGGGGAGGGAAAGGGGGGGCACCTCAGCTGGATGAGTGCATGGCGCCAAATCCACAAGGGGGCCACATGCCCACTGTTCAATCCTGGGGAGTGCAAAGCCACAGTCTCTCAAGTCTCTACAGTGGGTGGGTTGCCCACTGTTCCATCCTGGGGAGTTCAAAGCCACAGTCTCTCAAGTCTCTACAGTGGGTGGGATGCCCACTGTTACATCCTGGGGAGTGCAAAGCCACAGTCTCTCAAGTCTCTACAGTGGGTGGGATGCCCACTGTTACATCCTGGAGAGTGCAAAGCCACATTCTCTCAAGTCTCTACAGTGGGTGGTTTGCCCATTGTACCATCCTGGGGAGTGCAAAGCCACAGTCTCTCAAGTCTCTACAGTGGGTGGGATGCCCACTGTTACATCCTGGGGAGTGCAAAGCCACAGTCTCTCAAGTCTCTACAGTGGGTGGGATACCCACTGTTACATCCTGAGGAGTGCAAAGCCACAGTCTCTCAAGTCTCTACAGTGGGTTGTTTGCCCACTGTTCCATCCTGGGGAGTGCAAAGCCACAGTCTCTCAAGTCTCTACAGTGGCTGGGATGCCCACTGCTACATCCTGGGGAGTGCAAAGCCACAGTCTCTCAAGTGGATGCCTTCTCCATTGGTTCTGGAGGGGGCTTTGTGCCCAGAGTGCTTCATCCTGCTAAGGACAGAGGGAGTGGATGTATCTCTCCACTGGTTCTGGAGGGGGCTTTGTGCCCAGAGTGCTTCATCCTGCTAAGGACAGAGGGAGTGGATGTATCTCTCCACTGGTTCTGGAGTGGGCTTGGTGCTTCATTCACCCCCTGACAGACTCAGTTGCGTCAGTGCTCTTGCCGCTCATGGGCCAGCGGTGCTTGAGATGGTGGTCTCCATTGCAGGGTCTCAGCTGCTGGCGGTCCTTCATAGCCCAACGGGGCTTGTGCTGGCGGTCCTTCATGGCCCAACAGGGCTTTTGCTGGCGGTCCTTCATGGCCCAACGGGGCCTTTACTGGCGGTCCTTCATGGCCCAACAGGGCTTTTGCTGGCGGTCCTTCATGGCCCAACGGTGCCTTTGCTGGCGGTCCTTCATGGCCCAACGGGGCTTTTGCTGGCGGTCCTTCATGGACCAACGGGGCTTGTGCTGGCGGTCTTGTCCTGGGCAGCTGGGCTTGTGCTGGCAGTCTTGTCCTGGGCAGCTGGGCTGGTGCTGGCGGTCTTGTCCTGGGCAGCTGGGCTGGTGCTGGCAGTGGCCTCCTGGGCAGCTGGGCTGGTGCTGGCGGTCTTGTTCTGGGCAGCTGGGCTGGTGCTTGCAGTGGCCTCCTGGGCAGCTGGGCTGGTGCTGGCGGTGGCCTCCTGGCCAGCGGGGATGATGGCGATCTTCTCCGCCGTGCTGCTATTCCCAGACTTGCCGGGTTTCTTCTGGCTTGGTGGCTGGAGTCTTCCCCCTCTCCCGCCGGGCACTGGCCAACTTCTGATGCTTCACAGTTGGGGGACTGTCTGTGCTGTGGCTCTGTGCCACACTGGCTGCCCTGGTGGCCGGTGCACTCCAGATTCCGGTGACTACAGGCACCACTGGTCCCGGAGAGGTTGTGGCTGAGGTGCTAGTTCGGGACCTATGAGACGGACGGGGTGGGGGAGGTGAGGGAAAGAGGTCAAGGCTGGCCAGGAAAGGTTTCTTAGGAGCACTGGGACAGGTAGCTGGAGGGGGTTTGGGAGTGGAGGAAGAGGTGGTGGTTGTAGGAGGTGTACGTTTGGTGACTTTAGGTGAAGGTGCATGCGCTGGAGGCTGTCATGAGGTGGATGGCTGTTGGGTGGGTGTGTGCCTGCGTTTGTGTATCTTGGGAGGGGGCGTCACAGACACACTGGGAGAGGACACAGGGGACGTGTGAATGGTAGTGGGGGTGGTGACTGCACATGAGCGGGGTGTGGTGGTGGGTGTGCTGGAGAGGGACGTAGTGGCTGTAGATGTAGTGCATGCACGTGTGAGTGTAGACGTCACTGGGAGGGAGGAGGGAGACGAGCAGGAGGGGGACACAGTGGAGGCAGTGGATGTTGGTGTGTCTGCAGGTGTGTGATGCTTGCGTGAATGCCTGTGGGATGTGTGGTGCTTATGTTTGCCTCAGCTACCCTTGGGTGTTGAGGTGTGGGCATGTTGGTCTGTAGGTGTGCTTGGCATAGGCTGAGGTACAGGGGATTGGGTCGGGTGGAGGATGTTGGAGGGGGGAGGCTAGAGACGGGGACAATGGCTGCCATCAGTGTTGAGGCCAGAGTCTGAAAAGCTCACTGAAGGGCCACCTGACCAGAATGAATGGCCTCCAGCAATGCATTTGTTTGTTGCAACTGTCTCTCTACACCCTGGATGGCATTCAAAATGGTAGACTGCCCAACAGTGAGGGACCTGAGCAGGTCAATGGCCTCCTCACTGAGGGCAGCAGGGGTGACTGGGGCAGGGCCTGAGGTGCCTGGGGCAAAGGTGATGCCCACCCTCCTGGTCAAGCGGGCACAGTACAAAGGCTGAGGGGCTGCTGAGGGGACAGTGCTGGTGGGGGGGTGACGGCTGTACTTGTAGATGCGGGGGCACAGATGTTGCCGCCACCACAAGGGAGCTCCCATCAGAGGACGAGTCAGTGTCGCTGGTCTCAGCTCCTATCCCCGCCGTGGAGCTCCCCTTGCCCTCTGTCCCACTGGTGAATTCAGACTCCATAGTGTCGCCCTCCAGGGCCATGCGGGATGCAACTCCCTCGTGCTCCGGTGCCACTGCTCCTCTGCCTGATGATGCTAATGCACACAAGAACAGGGAGACCACAAAAAGGGGGGGAAGACAGGAGAGAGACATGTTGAGTGCATGCATTACCGCTACCGTTCGTGGACACGACAGATACAGAAGCCCCCTGCACTACACCACACTCTTGGGCTCCACTGTTCAATTCTGGGGAAATGCCCTACAAGGCTATGGATGACATCTGCACACATAGATGACACAGGGGCATGACTAGGTGTACTTGGCACTCTACAGAGGTGGGCTGGGGTGCCACATGGCCTGCCTTACAGAGGGGCCTTGCCTACGGAACTCGCCCTGGCCTAGGGAAACCCACAGCCCACCTCCCCCACCCAGACACCTCCACTGCACGCAAAGTCAGCAGAATGAGAGTGTACTTACCCCCCTGTGGCTGCTGTGATGCCCTCAAGCTCCCATCCAACTCTGGGTAGGCCACTGCCAAATATCTTTTTTCTGGTGGGCGCTGGCCTACCTGAAATGTACAGGGGAAAAAGAGAAGTTATTACCAACTGCACCGTCAAAGTGATTGGCCCCATCCCTACCCTTGCCATGTGGCGCATGCATTCACCGTCTTTCATGCATGCAGCACTCTCCCCCCTTCCTTCTTACATCCATCCCTCTCCACAGAGGCATAGCCCATACAACATGCTCCCTGTGTCCATACCTGTTTGTCTGGAGGACCGTAGAGTAGCGTGTACTGGGGGAGGACCCCATCCACGAGCTTCTCCAACTCCTCCGATGTGAAGGCAGGGGCACTTTCCCCAGACACTCGAGCCATTGTCTCTTCCAGACTGAGGTCACAGCAGCACTTGCAGCGTAGGTCCTCTCCTGTCGAAGATCAGGTATCGAGTGATTCAACAGATAGAAAATGGTGGTTACGTCCGCGGCGGTGCGTACTGTCACCGCCGGCGCACATCATCACTGGCTACTGGGACCCATAGGGTCCAATGTTAACCAATGCAGCATTGCGCCGCGGTCTTCAACTGCCTACTGCGACAGTGTACAACGCCAGCGCAGTTACCTCACATCCCAGTGTCCCACTTTACAGGTCAGGCTGCCGCCATTTCAGGGGCCCACATGGCTTCATTTCCAACTGCGTCACACATACATAGGCCTACACTCAACACACATACAGGCCACCTTTTGTGTATGATTGGTCTTCTGTGTAAACTGTGGGTACGTACCTCTGAGTTGTTTGACTCTGTGCTCACTGTTGTCCTTCATAGGCATCGTCCACTGGGACATGTGAGGAGATGGCGGCATCCTCCGGTGTACCGACCGTTGGTGGACCTGTCGACAATGGAGGAGCGACATGTCATAATCACATACAGGCTTGACCGTGCCACAATCCAGGAACTGTGTACCCAGTTGGAGCCAGACCTAATGTCAGCAATCGGCCATCCCACAGGAATCCCCCTTCAAGTGCAGGTGCTGTCAGTGCTCCATTTCCTTGCAAGTGGGTCATTTCAAACAACAGTGGCCATAGCATCAGGGATGTCCCAGCCTATGTTTTCCAACTTATTGTCCAGAGTGTTGTCTGCCCTTCTGAAACACATGTGGAGCTACATCGTTTTCCCTCAGGTGGAGGATTTGCCTACAGTGAAAGGTTATTTCTATGCCCTGGGACATATCCCCAACATTGTAGGTGCCATTGATGGGACCCATGTGGCTTCGGTCCCCCCCGCAGGAGTGAACAGGTGTACAGAAACCGGAAGAGTTATCATTCGATGAATGTACAGATGGTATGTTGGCAGACCAGTACATCTCCCATGTGAATGCTAAGTTCCCTGGCTCAGTGCATGACGCCTACATCCTGCGGAATAGCAGCATCCCTTATGTGATGGGTCAACTCCAGAGGCACCGTGTGTGGCTATTAGGTGAGCACCTGGAAGCAAGACAGTGGGAATGGTTGTCTGTGCCTGGGGTTACCCTACAGGTTAGTGTGTGTCTAATACTTGACCCCGCCATTTGCAGGTGACTCTTGTTACCCCAACCTGTCATGGCTGCTGACCCCAGTGAGGAATCCCAGGACAAGGACAGAGGAACGCTACAATGAGGCCCATGGGCGAACTAGAAGGGTGATCGAGCGGACCTTTGGCCTCCTGAAGGCCAGGTTCCGGTGCCTCCATATGACAGGTGGATCCCTATTCTACTCACCAAAGAAGATGTGCCAGATCACCGTGGCCTGCTGTATGCTTCATAACTTGGCATTACGACAACAGGTGCCTTTTCTGCAGGAGGATGGTCCAGATGGCGGTGTTGTTGCAGCTGTGGAGCCTGTGGATGGTGAAGACGAGGAAGCAGAGGAAGAAGAAATGAACAACAGGGACTCAGTGATCCAGCAATATTTCCAGTGAGACAAGGTAAGAGTACAGACCTGCCTACTACATGTACTTAAACACTGCTACCTCTCTACTGTCTGTCCTTTTCACACAGTGTATGGTCACTGAGTTGTCACTTTCCCTTACGATTTCGCAGACCTGGGTCCAACTCTGTTACATCTGCTTTGAATCCTCATGGACTTGAGCTGTGTGACATAGGTATGTTGACATTACTATTGAAAGAGCATTTTGTCACTGTAATTGCTAATACACAATTTTGAAATCACAGACAGACTACAGATTGTTTTGTGTTTTAAGTGTATTTATTTAAGTGCTCAATATTGGAGAGGGTGGTGAAATGGTGAGGAGTGATGGTGGGGAAATGTCCATGGCAGAGTCCAGTCTATTAGTTTCACAGGTGCATTGCCCAAATGGGCATAGGAAGTGGAGCTGGGACAGTTTCAGTATGGACAGGGTGACAAAGTGGGACAGTAGGATGACAATCAGGGTGGTCTCATTTCTTGGCGGGGATCTTGGCATCGTGCTCTGTCTTTGTCCTGGATCTCAGGGACCGTTTGTGGGGTGGTTCTCCCTCCGCATGGGGTGGGGTACTGGTGTGGTGGTCCTGTGGCGGGGCGTCCTGTCCACTAGCGCCGGCGGAGGTGGTGGGCAGTTCATCGTCCATGCTAGTGTCAGGGGCCCCTTGTAGTGCCACAGTGTCCCTCCTGGTGTTGAGTACTTCCTTCAGCACCCCTACGATGGTGCCCAGGGTGAAGCTGACGGTTCTGAGTTCCTCCCTGAAGCACATATACTGTTCCTCCTGCAGGCGTTGGGTCTCCTGAAACTTGGCCAGTACCGTTGCCATCGTCTCCTGGGAGTGGTGGTAGGCTCCCATGATGGAGGAGAGGGCCTCGTGGAGAGTGGGTTACCTTGGCCTGTCCGCCCCCTGTCACACAGCAGCCCTCCCAGTTCCCCTGTGTTCCTGGGCCTCCGTCCCCTGGACCGTGTGCCCACTGCCACTGCCCCCAGGTCCCTGTTGTTGTTGGGGTGGTGGGTTATCCAGGGTTTCCCTTTAGTGGTGGACACACAGCTGATTGACGTGTCCTGGGGACGGAGGTATGGGCCCGCTGGGTGGGTGCTGTGCTGGTGTTTCCAGAGGGGGGAAGGTCTGTGATGGCCTGTGCGAGTGTGAGGGGAACCGACTGTCCTGAGGTCCCGAATGGGCCGGGCTGGTCATCTAGATCCAGTTGGACAGAGGTGCTGTCATCACTGTGGGCCTCTTCTGTTGGTGGTGTGGACATGTGTGGACCCTTCTGTCCGGTGACGTTGTTTAGGGGTCCTGCAGGGGTATAAAAGGATGGTTATTACATCTGTGTGTGTCATGGTGTGCAATGGGTGGGTGAGCGTGTACCCCAGTGCTTGCATTCCTGTGTGGGAGCTTGTGTGATGGTGGTTTAGGGGGTTGTATGGGTATGTGCAGTGGGCATGCTTTAGTGATGGGTGTCCATGCTCTGTTGTTGCATGCAGGGCTTGGTGTTGGGATGGGTGTTTTGTGATGTTGGGACATAGGTGAGGAGTTGGGGTGATGGAGGTGAGGGTGGGGGTGTGTGATAGCATGCAGGTAGGGTGGTGGATGTAATAGTTAAGATTTGACTTACCAGAGTCCATTCCTCCGCCTACTCCTGCGAGGCCCTCAGGATGCAGAATCGCCAAGACCTGCTCCTCCCATGTTGTTAGTTGTGGGTGAGAAGGTGGGGGTCCGCCGCCAGTCCGCTGAACCGCCAGGTGGTGTCTTGAGACCACGGAACGCACCTTCCCCCGAAGGTCGTTCCACCTCTTCCTGATGTCCTCCCGATTTCTTGGGTGATGTCCCACTGCGTTGACCCTGTCCACTATTCTTCGCCATAGCTCCATCTTCCTTGCAATGGATGTGTGCTGCACCTGTGCTCCGAATAGCTGTGGCTCTACCCGGACGATTTCCTCCACCATGACCCTGAGCTCCTCCTCCGAGAACCTGGGCTGTCTTTGCTGTGGCATGGGGTGGTGTAGGTGATGTGTGGGGTGGATTGTGTGGTGATCAGTGTGCTAATATGTAGTGGTGTTTTGTGTGAGGTGTGTGGAAGTTGTGTGGGTGATGGTGTTGTGTGCCTGTGGATGCTGTTGTTCTTGCTGGTGGTGTCTCTCTCTGGCCTTCTTTCTGAATTTTTGGGTTGTAGGGGTTTGTGGGTGATGTGGGTGTGTGTTTTATATTGTAATGGGTGTGTGGGAGTGGTGTGTGTATGTGTATCAGGTGTGTGTATTTAGAATTGTCCAATGTGGTAGTGTTTTGTAAATGTGTGTGTATTTTGAGCGCGTCAGTGTGTACTGCCAATGGAATACCGGGGTTGAAAGACCGCCGCGTGGATTCGTGTGTCGTGATAGTGTGGGCGTGTTTCTGTTAGCGTGACGGTGGAGGTTTTGTTTTCGCCAGTTTATCACTGACCTTTGGTGTGGCAGACTTGTGTGGGTGTCTGAATTTTGGCGGATTCCGAAATGTGGGTCATAATAGCTGTGGCGGTTTTCCGCGGCGGTGTGTTGGTGGTCTTCTGCAAGGCGGTAAGCGGCTTTTACCGCCAATGTTGTAATGACCGCCATAGACTTCAAGAAAAAGCACATGTTTAATCCGAAATTCATAGGTCCTTACACTGTCCTCCAGCAAATTAATCCAGTGACCTATAAACTGCATTTGCCCCGGGCACTACTTATTCATCAGGTGTTCCATACTTCCCTCCTGAAAAAAGCAGTCCAGAAGATATACGCTCCCAACCAGCTCCAGTTCTAGTACACGGGGAATTGGAATATGAAGTTAAACAGGTGTTGGATTCCAAACTTAGAGGTCGTAACCTGTGGTATCTGATATCTTGGAAAGGTTACGGTCCTGAAAGTAACTCCTGGGTCTCCGCATCTGACATTCATGCTCCATGACTAGTGAGACGGTTTCATCGTCTTAACCCAGGCAAACCAGGCCCTAAAGCGCGCTTGGTAGAGGGGAGTACTGTCAACAGCAGGACAGTGTGCGCTCTACGGGCGACAAAAATGCAAAAACCCAGTCTTTATGCAAGAGCATAATTCATGCATTATGTTTATATGTAGTATGTTAACCTTTTGCATTTCACAGTTTAATCTTGAAAAACATTATTAATGGTGTTTGCAATAACTGTTCATTTGCAAGGTATTGCTGCAGGCTTACTGAGTGTGTTAGGGTGTGGACCCTTTCTAGGACCTTCTAGAAGCTTTCCCTGCAGCATGACTGGGTGTGGTTTGTGGTTTTGGCCAGAATCTATATAAGGGAGCCAGCCCATCTCCACGTGCTCACTATTCAGTGGTCCCGGTGCAGAGCAGCAGCAACTTCCTGAGCTCCTGTTCCGGAGGCCTACCTTGATGTTCCAGGCCTGCCCCGCATTATATTGGTGATCCTTGAGCCAGGTGGTAAGGCGGAGGTCGGACTGGGCCCCTGACCCCGTTCTCAAAGACTCTTGAGTTTTGGGCCTACTGGTGAAACTTTCAGAGTGCGCAATTCATTGCTCTCATGTAAACCTTGGCATTCAGATCGGCAACAGCTTGCGCGATCATTTCATGGCATTTGCATGTTCTTGTTTGAATTGACAGTGTGAGCGATTCATTTCTTGCATGTAAAACTTGATGTTCAGATCGGCAACAGCGTGCGCTATCACTTCATGGCATTTGCATATTCTTGTTCGAACTGGCAGTGTGCGCGATTCATTTCTCACATGTAAAACTTGATGTTCAGATCAGCAACAGCTTGCGCGATCATTTCATGGCATTTGCATATTCTTGTTTGAATCGGCAGTGTGCGCGATTCATTTCCCGCATTTAAAACTTGATGTTCAGATCGGCAACAGCTTGCGTGATCATTTCATGGCATTTGCATATTCTTGTTTGAATTGTCAGTGTGCGCGATTCATTTCCCACATTTAAAACTTGATGTTCAGATCGGCAACAGCTTGCACGATCATTTCATGGCATTTGCATATTCTTTTTCGAATCGGCAGTGTCCGCGATTTATTTCTCGCATGTAAAACTTGATGTTCAGATCGGCAACAGCTTCCGCGATCATTTCATAGCATTTGCATATTCTTGTTCGAATCGGCAGTGTGCGCGATTCATTTCTCGCATTTAAAACTTGATGTTCAGATCGGCAACAGCTTGCCCAATCATTTCATGGCATTTGCATATTCTTGTTTGATTCTGCAGTGTGCGCAATTCATTTCCTGCATTTAAAACTTGATGTTCAGATCGGCAACAGCTAGCGCGATCATTTCATGGCATTTGCATATTCTTGTTCGAATCTGCAGTGTGCGCGATTCATTTCTCGCATGTAAAACTTGATGTTCAGATCAGCAACGGCTTGCGCAATCATTTCATGGCATTTGCATAATCTTGTTCGAATCCGCAGTGTGCGCGATTCATTTTCTGCATTTAAAACTTGATGTTCAGATCAGCAACAGTGTGTATGATCATTTCATGGCATTTGCATAATCTTGTTAAAATCGGCAGTGTGCCCGATTCATTTACAGCTTGTAAAACTTTAGGTTTAGATCTGCAACAGTGTGCACATTCATTTCATGGCAACTAAAATTTTGGTGTGTTGTGCTTGTTGAGGTGCACACATTCATCCCAAGCATTTTGGATTTCCTTTGAAGATGCTTAATTCAAAATGTGACATTCTTTGTGCATATTAAGTCCCTAGTACAGTTCGTATTGTTTTCCAGGGAATGTTTCAGATAACCTTTTGTCCTCATGTAAAAATGCAATGTTTGTTCTGAAACATTATTCTAGAAGGTTCTTGTATTTCTAGACAGTATGTGATATTTCATGAAAAGCTCAGATGAAACATGGTACTAACCCATTCTTGATTTTTTCCAGGTACCTAGATTCCTTGAGGTCTAGTTATAGTCACCTTTTAGGTTATCCATGGTTATAGTATGAGAACTCTTAGAACCATTAGCTATTGAAAGTCAATGTAATTATATCTTGATATTGTGTTGTTTAACCTTTTTCTTCCTACAGGTCTCCTTCCCAGCTGCTCCCTACCTAATCCCCTTTTCCCCCACTTGGACTCTCTCAGGCTCTGTGATATTTCTATTGGAGCTTTGGAGCTGTCTGGTGGTGGACATGTTGGGAACATGCGCAGGCCCCGAGGATCTGGTCTCCTTGACACAAGGGTACTCAACATCACCATTCCACATCTCTACACAAACAATATGCAACACAGCTACATACATGCAGGTAACAAAACAATCCTACCTTACACACATTAAACAGCAATGACAGAGGGACAAATGGCAGGGCAACACCCACACATGCAGCCCAGGCACAACAGCTGGCACAACCAACACAAACATGACACACACTCACAAACCAAAGTCCACAAACACCAAACTGCCATGTATAAAGAAAGGCAGGACAAGTATGCAAACATCAAATCCAATAACATGGTGGTCCAGTTATATTGATAAATAAGAAGATATCAAAGAAACTATGGGGGTCATTCCGACCCTGGCGGTTGACTACCGCCAGGGCCGGGGACCGCGGATGCACCGCCAACAGGATGGTGGTGCATCCATGGGCATTCTGACCGCGGCGGTTCCGACCCCCTTACCGCCAGCCTGGTTCTGGCGGTTTTGACCGCCAGAACCTGGCTGGCGGTAACGGGTGTCTTGGGGCCCCTGGGGGCCCCTGCAGTGCCCATGCCAATGGCATGGGCACTGCCAAGATTTTCAGTGTCTGCCAAGCAGACACTGAAAATCGCGACGGGTGCAACTGCACCCGTCGCACCCCTTCCGCTCCGCCGGCTCCATTTGGAGCCGGCATCCTCATGGAAGGGGGTTTCCCGCTGGGCTGGCGGGCGGCCTTTTGTCGTGAAAGCTGAGGCCCTATCACCTGCAGAACGTGGCATTATGGCTCCCAAAGACACGAGGCAGCAGCTCGGCTTGTGGAGGTATTGTTTGCAAGAGTGTCAGGAGTCAATTGAGCAAGGCTGCAACAAATGGCGGTCACGGCCACAGCGTTCCGAACCGTCACAGCCGTCAGTGATCGCCATTGGCCCCAATCCCCCAGAGGCATCAATGTTGCAACCACCATGACGACATACACTGGCGGACTTAGGTCACTTCCAATTGTCCTGTGCAACAGGCCAGGCGGATGCCATTTTGTTCACATATCATGTCTTGCAGTCCCTAAATAAGTGTGTCATATACATTTGTGTTCAGAGTGCGATGTTGGCCTTTGCTGTGCCATCATAGTGGGGAGACATGCTGGAGGATGATATTATTTTCCTCAGTAATGCTGGAGGGTGGCTCCATCGGAAAAAACTCTTTGTTAGAGAAATGCACATCAGCTAAGATTTCCAGGTGCTTTGGCCTATTTAAACTGAAGGTTCCTTCCCTGACATCAGGTTAGAGCAGACCTCAGGCAATGTGCTAACTGATGAATGGCCGTGAGCAGGAGCAGGGGTTGCTATAGAAGATTTAAGGAAGTCAGTAATATTTTCCTTCCTCATTCTTTTAGAGACAGCACTTGAAGTGACCGATGTGCACTTGCTAAGGCCATCAGTGACTGTAGAAGTAACTTTTACTTTTGGCCCTTGTTTTAGACAGGTAAGCAACAGCAAATTAATTTGGTCTGGCATTCAAGGCCTTGTTATTATACTGATGGATGACTAGTAGAGTGATGCAACTTTACTTTCTGAGCACTCGGAGTAGTGGCAGGTAAACTATTAGCATTAGATAATTGGAGTAACTTTGTCCTCCAGCCACTCCAATTTGCTGGGTGACAGAAGAACACTGTTGCAGTTAATTAAATAGAGGTGCCTCTACACCCCATCTGTGTCTTTGGTGGGGGGCACCAGCATGCCACGGATGTTGTTACAGATGCCACCTCACCCTACCTTTCACCTGAGATGGAGGGCACGAGCACGCCGCATAGAACGTTGCAGGTGGCACCTTAATGATTGTTAAGCTGAAGAAGAGTAGCGAGAGAGGTATTACTGGACTTCTGCAAGCCACACCCAGACTGACCGGGCTGCTTCCGCTGAAGGCCCGGGCACGCACTCTGCACAGGTCAGATACAGCCTCTGCACTGGCATCAGAAGCACAGTTTGAAGCTCAAGATGGACAACAGATAAAAGAAACGAAAGTAGAAGCAAAGGCAGAGACTGGGCACACAGTTTCAGCTGCACCATACAGCACAATAAATAAATTTGCATGGAGCATAGCCTCTGGAGCAGGCAAGAAGCAGCATGGGGGCTGGTTAGAAGAGCAACTGCTCATTGCCCAGAAAACTGGACTGGCCGCCAACGTCTCTCTGGAAAATGCTCAAGAGGCTCAATAGCTCTCTCACCTCCCCTTCCCACCTGCTCTACCTGCTCCGCACTGTGGCGGTTGCGACTTCTCAGGGCTGCTTGAGGTGAGCGGCATGTGGTGGGGTGGCGTGCAGGCATTGGTGTACACATTGGTTTTGACACCACGACTTGGGGCAGCTCGGGGCTGCTCGGGGGATGCCAGCACTACCTGCTCCATGCTCCTGTGCTCCCCTGCCATCACAAGTCCTGTCCTGTCGAGGCGAAGGGTGAGGGACTGCACGGAGCAGCGATTGACTGTTGGTATCCCCCTGCTTCGTTCTCCGCGCTTCGTTCTGTGAGTGTGTGTGCATCTTAATGTCTCAGCATCTCACTGAATCTATAGAAGAAAAGCTTTTCAGTCTGCAAGGTTCCATAAGCCTGAAGTCCGGCAGAGAGAGGAACCCTGCACACTTCCAGGTTCTCTATCAAGGAGTAACGGTGCTCTAACAAATCTCTGCTGAAGCAGGAAAAACCCACTGTCAATATAAAAACACTCCCACTTATGGTGGATATGAAATATTAGGATTTATTGTTTTGTATTCATTTTTCGGTGTGTAGGTGACTTTTTCAAATGACCCACAAAGCGTTACAAATTAGACATAAAAAAGTACTATCATAGCACAGAAAAAAGAGTTTCATCTATTGATTATACCCTGAGGAGAAGTCCCTCAGGGAAAAGCAAGGCCCTCATCTACATAGAGATGTGGCATGCGTCATTATCGGGCTTCTCACACCTTGGAATCCAATGAGTTTAAAGTGGGCTGCTACCACACAAAGTATGAGAGCGGGTTTTTTTTGTATTGTATTTCAACAGTAAACAAAGAGCAAAACCATTTGGTTATAACCAACAAGTACAGTCACAGTTTCCACCTCAATTCTAGGTACCATGGCTGGGTTGCCTGACTTTGGGCTTCTACTACCTTTTCACCCCTCTAATTACCCACCACCACACTTCCAGCCAATGTATACACGGGCACCTTTCTTGGAACAAGGCCGTGGATGGGGGTAGGGAAACGGAAAGCAAAAACAAAAATAACAGAAAGTACAGTGGGAGAATATTAATCAGCTAATCACCTGCAGTATGATGAAGGAACCAACACCAGGGACCAGCAAGATAAACAAGTGGTCAATCTATCTAGTTGCCCTCTTTTGGATACCCAACTACAGGTGTTAAAAAGGGATATGAGTTTGTCCCTAGGTATCATGCAGACAAATTTGATTTAAGAAGGTAATTATTGGTGTTTTTCAGGTCAATACCTCTAAAAGACTTTTTATGCCGGTAAAGAGGAATCCAGGGAGGAGATTACTGGTACAGGTCTTCACATAAAATCAACGTTTATGCCTCCAGCACACCTGGTACCAGCAGAGATTATATCATTTGAACAGGCAGTTACTCATGAGATAGAAATAAGGATAGATGGGAGTGACAAAATGTTCTACACCCTCACTAAAGCTGAGAGGGAGGCTGTACAACAGGTGAAGCAGAATGATCGTATTACTATCAAATTGGCTGATAAAGGAGGTGCCATTGTTATCCAGGATACCAATGAATTTGAGAAAGAATGTTTCTGACTACAGGGTGACACTGGGAATTATGTTAAAAAGAACAATGACCCCACAAGAGAAACTCATTACTGAGGAAACAGAGGCAAGATTACAGATCCAGAATAACCCCAAGACTCCTTATTTTTACACTATTCTTAAGATACACAAAAGGGTGTTTTGATCCGAGGACATCTAATAGCATCTGGTATAGGTTAAGTACTGGAACCCCTTTGCCAATATTATGACTATCATTTGCGTCCTAAAATCAGGAAGGTGCCCTCTTATTTGAAGGATATCAAGGATGTTTTGCATTTATTGGAAGAGATTACGTTCAATAAGAATACAGACCTGTTGATCTCCCTTGATGTGGAATCACGGTAAATTAGCATCCCTCAAGAAGAGATCATGAAGGTAATATATACACTGATCAGTGCTGAAGAGTGGGGGTACTTGACCTCTCAGGAGTATGTGATTTACCTGACCAGATTTGCATTGACAATTAATTATTATGAATGTATTGTGACTATAAACAGATAAACAGGACTTGAATGTGGAGCACTTTTATTCCAATCCTGGTCTGCCTGTATGTTCCTAATTCTGAGGATGAACACATATATTCCTCTGGCAACCCTTACAAGGAAAAGATCAAGCTGTGTAAGCAATAAATTGATGAAATTTTGTTAATTTGGCAAGATTCAGAAGCGGAAGCATTGACTTTGTAGACTGGATTAACTCTAACAATCTATGTTTGAATTTTACATCTACAATTGTTAAAATGCCCTTCCTTTTCTTGATCTGCTAATAGAACATAAAGATGGGACATTGACTAAGTGTCTATTTTATACACCAATAGATAGAAACAGTCACTTGTTGTTCAATAGCTTTCATCCTAGGATATTACAAGAGAACCTTCCCATAGGTCAATTCTTAAGGGCATGCCATAATTGTATTTCATTAAGTGACTTTGACCAGGAGGCTCTGCCTTTCACAAATAGGCTGAGGAACTGGGGCTTCCCTTCTCATTCAGTATTCAGAGCATATAAAAGGGCACTCAATAATAACCATAAGGCACTTTTAGAACCTAGTATTAAGGAGAAAACAGGTACACTGATTTGTGGCACTATGTATAGCATCATGCCAAATCAGGTAAAATGGATGACTGCAAAATATCAGAATTTTTTTAATAATAATGGAATGGACTTTAGACCACTTATGTTCTCATTTAAGGAAGTACGAAATTAAATGGTGAACTGGCCCATAATCGCCCCAGACTCAAAGAACCTCCAACACCAAAAGGCCTTTTTGGACAGTGACCCAGTAAGGTGTTATTTCCCGTGTGGTGAGTGTATTGTGTGCAAATTCATCAAGGTGACTAAGGAATTGAATTTGGCATAGTAAATAATACCCCACATGAACTGTAAAACAGAGGGGATGATCTATTGTGCCACTTTCCCTTGTGGACTATGTTGCTATGACCCTCTGAAGGTGAAGACATAAATGTGCAAGCATAGGAGCACGATTAAAGTGGCTAGATGTCCACAAAACTCACTTATCACTATTTAGAAGCACATCATGTAGAGAATAATATACAATGGATTATCATCAACAAACCATGACTAAATTGTAGCATCAGAGATAGGAAGAGAACACTTTTAAGCAGGGAGCAACAGTGGGTGTATTGTCTAAAATCCTATGAGGTGGGGTTGAATGAAGAAATCCCTTGGTACCAGTTAAATTAGATCATAAGTTCACCTAAGTTTGGTAGTCCAGACAATATTGTTTTTCCCTTGCAAAAACTGTAATCAATCAGCTGAACAGTGAGCGAGCCTACCCCACTTATGTTTAATAGCAGTGCTAGGATCACTAGATGAAGGTTCCTCTACACTAGCAAAACTTTTATTATTACCTCTCCTACAATACTAGCAATACAAAGAAGTAGCATCATATTGTTTTTCACAAATAGTAGTGTTGGGTATTAGGCTATGACATCAACAAAGGTCACTGCAGTGGTAGGTGATGGAATTACAAGCAGATACTTTCCAACCAGGCCCCTTTTATAGAATGGGGCTTGTTATGTTTTTCACTCTTCTCTTTTGTCAGTATTAAGATATGGTAATTGCAGTGTTCATTTTCAGCTGGTGTGTTACTATGAGAGACAAAACGCATTATAAACATATCTGCATTGTGCTGTTGCCCATATTTTGACTACCAGGTACCTAGCTGAGAGGTTTTTCATAGATTACTTACATCTGAGAACCCAATCTAAGATGGTGGCGTTTATGATTAAAATAATTTTAGAGATCATCCATCTATGCAAGAGTATGAGAATACCTACAGTTTGTAATTCCAAATATAATCCCCTTTTCCACAATTATCTTGTATATATATGTATTGTTAGAAATGGGGTCTTTGGTTACCCCCTGTCTAAGCAAGGACCCTCACTCTAGTCAGGGTAAAAGAGAATCACCCTCAGCTAACCCCTGCTTACCCCCTTGGTAGCTTGGCACGAGCAGTAGGTTTAACTTCAGAGTGCTAGGTGTAAAGTATTTGTACAAACACACACACTAACTCAATTAAAACATTACAAAATGACACAGCACAGGTTTAGAAAAATAGAAAATATTTATATAAACAAAACAAGACCAAAACAACAAATATCCACAATACACAATTCAAGTTATCATTAACAATGCAAAAAGAGTCTTCATGTAATTTTAAACACAATGCTAACGCTGTTAGTGTGAAAATTTACCTTGGGTGCATCAAAAATAACCCCACAGAGGCGAGTATGCGTCAACAAGGGCTTGCTTTGCGTCGATTTAACTCACAAGACCTTGCGTTGTTTCTCCTTTAGTCAGGGCAGCGTGCGTCGTTTCTCCTCTCTGCAGGATGGCGATGCGTCGATCCGGTCAGCACTCTCGGGTCCGGGCAGGCCATGTGTTGTTTTTACATGCCCAGCGGTGTTTGTGTCAGAAATTCAGCTGCACAATGGTCTGAAAACCACGCAGCGTGGGTTGCGATCTGCCGGTCTCCGTTAGCGATGCTGTGCATAATTTCTCCAGCCGTGGGTGTCGATCTTCAGGTCGCGTTGCAGACGAGCGTCGATTTTCAGCCGCGAAGCCAGCGGAGCGTAGATTTTTCAGCCACAGATCGGAGTTGTGTCGATCTTTTGCCCGCCCAGTGGTCTGTGCATGGATTTCTCACTCTTGTCCTGCCAGCTTCTCCTTTCAGGGACCAAGGAACTGGATGGGCACCACTTGGCAGAGTAGGTGTTTCTCCAGAAACTCCAGGTGCTGGCAGAGAGAAGTCTTTGCTGGCCCTGAGACTTCAAGCAACAGGAGGCAAGCTCTAAATCAAGTCCTTGGAGAGTTCTTCACAAGAAGGAAGGCAACACAAAGTCCAGTGTTCGTTCTCTAGCACAGGCAGAAGCAGCAATTTCAGGATAGCTCCACAAAGAACAGTCACAGGCAGGGCAGCTCTTTTTCCTCAGCTCTTCAGCTCTTCTCCACGCAGAAGTTCCTCTTGGTTTCCAGAAGTGTTCTAAAGTCTGTGGTTTTAGGTGCCCTTCTTATACCCATTTTGCCCTTTGAAGTAGGCCTACTTCAAAGGAGAGTCTCTCTTGATTGTGAAATCCTGCCTTGCCCAGGCCAGGCCCCACACACATACCAGGCGGCTGGAGACTGCATTGTGTGAGGTCGGGCACAACCCTTTAAGGTGTGAGCGACCACTTCTCCCCGCCCTCCTAGCACAGATGGCTCATCAGAAAATGCAGACTACACCCCAGCTCCCTATGTGTCACTGTCTAGTGAGAGGTGCAACCAGCCCAACTGTCAAACTGACCCAGACAGGGAATCCACAAACAGGCAGTAACAGAAATGGTTTAAGAAAGAAAATGCTCACTTTCTAAAAGTGGCATTTTCAAACACACAATCTTAAAATATGTCTTTTTAAATTGTGAACTCAGAGACCCCAAACTCCACATGTCTATCCGCTTCCAAAGGGAATCTACACTTTAATCAGATTTAAAGGAAGCCCCCATTTTAACATATGAGAGGGACAGGCCTTGCAACAATGAAAAACAAATTTTGCAATATTTCACGTCAGGACATATAAAACACATTACTATGGCCCTCATTACAACCCTGGCGGTCGGTGATAAAGTGGCGGTAATACCGCCAATAGATCCGCGGTAACCAAAATGGAATTATGACCACGGTGGAAACCGCTCAGACAGACAGCCACTTTAACACACCGAGCGTCATGGCGGTATCAACAAGCACCACATTGGTAACCGCAAAAGGCCAGGCAGAAGACAATGTACTGCCACACTATTACGACAGGCCTATCCGCCACCTTTTCCGGGGCGGTACCAATGACATCAAAAGCATGGCAGAAACACTGCAAGGAAGTCAAAGGACTCACCTGTGGAGACTCAGGGAACAACATCAATGCCATGGAGCCCGAACTGCACATATTTCCGATGCTTGTCTACCTTTTCCTGCATTATGAACATCAATGCCGGCGAAGACGACTACGGTGAGTACTGGCACCTAGCACACAAAGGAGGGGGGAGGAAAAAGAGAGTGACACACACACGCAACTGGCAGTTCGGGCTGGACTGTTCCCATGAGGAACAGGGACAAGACTGATTTGCATATGGCTGTGTTCAAACTGGGGTGGCATGGTGAGCAAAATAATGGATGGATTAAACCCAGATCTGTGACTGGTGGTGAATGTTTGATTGGTTCCGCATTCCGTCTATCCAGTTACCCTATCCCACAGCGTTTGTGTTTTGCTTTGCTTTTGCCGCCCTAAGTGCGCCGGGTATGCCCAGACGTGGGTCCCGGGCTCACTGTGCCACTGGATTCAAGCTAGCCTGGCTGATGAGGGGTGAAACCCCGAAACCGGTCCCAGGATGCTTGTTTCCGGTCCAGGGAGAACCTTGCCTGGCAGTTTGGGCTGGACTGTTCCCATGAGGAACAGGGTCAAGACTGATTTGCATATGGCTGAGTTCAAACTGGGGTGGCATGGTGAGCAAAATAATGGATGGATTAAACCCAGATCTGTGACTGGGGGTGAATGTTTGATTGGTTCCGCATTCCGTCCATCCAGTTACGCTATCCCACAGCGTTTGTGTTTTGCTTTGCTTTTGCCGCCCTAAGTGCGCCGGGTATGCCCGACGTGGGTCCCGGGCTCACTGTGCCACTGGATTCAAGCTAGCCTGGCTGATGAGGGGTGAAACCCCGAAACCGGTCCCAGGATGCTTGTTTCCGGTCCAGGGAGAACCTTGCCTGGCAATTTGGGCTGGACTGTTCCCATGAGGAACAGGGTCAAGGCTGATTTGCATATGGCTGGGTTCAAACTGGGGTGGCATGGTGAGCAAAATAATGGATGGATTAAACCCAGATCTGTGACTGGGGGTGAATGTTTGATTGGTTCCGCATTCCATCCATCCAGTTACGCTATCCCTGATCGTTTGTGTTTTGCTTTACACACACACAACTCGCAACACCCCACCCCCAACACCATACATACAACCAGGTGCACAGACATTACATATTCACCCCATACCCCTCAGGAATAATACAAGGATAACATTATTTGAAGAAAGTGAGTGCAATACGATAAAATAACATGAATAAGTGCATCAAAATCCAAACGTAGTTGTGCCCACTGCTTGGTCCTGGGGAGTGCAAAGCCACAGTCTCTCAAGTGGGTGGTTTGCCCACTGCTTGGTCCTGGGGAGTGCAAGGCCACAGTCTCTCTAGTGGATGGCTTCTCCACTGGTTCTGGAGGGGGGCCTGGTGCCCAGTGTGCTCCATCCTGGGAAGGATGGGGTTAGTGGATGGCTTCTCTACTGGTTCTGGAGGGGGCCTTGTGCCCAGTGTGCTTGATCCTGGGAAGGATGGGGTGAGTGGATGGCTTCTTCCACTGGTTCCGGAGGGGGCCTTTTGCCCAGTGTGCTTCATCCTGGGAAGGATAGGGTAAATGGATGGCTTCTTCCACTGGTTCCGGAGGGTACCTTGTGCCCAGTGTGCTTCATCCTGGGAAGGATGGGGTGAGTGGATGGCTTCTCCACTGGTTCTGGAGGGGGCATTGCGCCCTGTGATGCAGATATTGGGGAGTGCAAGGTCACAGTCTCTCACCTGGGTGTCAGACCCACAGGATTTGCAGGGTCCAGGACGCACAAAAGCCCATGGAGGCAGGATTTCAAACTGTCCGCCGGCCGTGACAGCTGCTCAGTGGTGGCAGTGGTGGGGCTGGTGTCGGTGCTGGCAGTGGTCGGGGAGGCTCCAGCCCATCCCCTGCAGCCTCGGACAGCTGCCCACTGGGGCTGCTGCTGCTGCTGGCAATGGTGCTGGCAGTGGTGGGCAGAGGCTCCAGCCCTTCCCCTGCAGCCTCGGATGGCTGCCCACTGGGGCTGCTGCTGCTGGTAGTGGTGCTGGTGGTGGTGCTGGCAAAGGTGGGGGAGGCTCCAGCCTATCCCCTGCAACCCCGGACGGCTTCCCACTGGGTCTGCTGCTGCTCGCAATGCTGCTGGTGGCAGTGCTGGTGGCGGTGCTAGCGGCGGTGCTGGTGGCAGTGGTGGCAGTGGTGGGGGGAGGCTTCAGCCCACCCCCTGCAGCCTCAAACGGCTGAACCACCATGGTTGGTGATGGGGGCTCTGAATGAGCCCCAGCACCAGGCCTCCTGTCCTTCCTGTCTGCTGGTGCAGGCCCCTTGCCCTTCCTGTCAGCAGCTGGGGATTGCCCCTTGCCCTTCCCTCTTGCACCTGATGGTGCCTCTTTGTCCTTCCTAGACACTGCTGCTGGTGCCTCCTTGTCCTTCCTTGTCACAGCTGGTGGTGCCTCCTTGCCCTTCCTTGATACACCTGGTGCAGGCATCCTTTCAGTGATGATGCCTGGTGTCCGGGATCCTCTCCCACCTGCAGTAGCTGTCGACACTATTGTGGCCATGGACTGGGTGGCTGAGGTGCTCGCCTGGGTTCTGACCACCCTGGCCGGACATGAAGGACAGGGGGGCGTGGTAGGGAAGAGGTCAACGGTGGAGAGGAAAAGCTTCTTAGGGACATTGGGGCGGGAAGAGAGTGAAGGTTTGGGAGTGGAGGAAGAGGAAGTGGTTGTAGGAGGTGACTGCTATATTTGGGTGCAGGTGCATGGGCTGGATGCTTTTGTGAGGTCGATGGCTGTTGGGTGTCTGAGTGCTTGCGTTTGTGTACTTTGGGAGGAGGGGGAACAGACACAGTGGGAGAGGACACAGGGGCCTGTGGGATGATGTGTGGTGCTTGTGTTTGCCTGAACTACTCCTGTGTGTTGTCCTGGGTTCATACTGGTCTGCCTGTGTGCTTGGGATATGTTGGGGTTGAGGGGAATGCGATTGGGTAGAGAAAGTTGGAGGGGGAGACTAGAAACAGGGATAATGGCTGCCATCAGGGAGGGGGCCAGAGCCTGTATTGATCTCTGTTGGGCCGCCATGTCAGAGTGAATGCCCTCCAGGAATGCATTTATTTGTTGCAAATGGGCTGCCAGCCCCTGGATGGATGGGTCTCAGGAGGTCAATAGCCTCCTCACTCAGGGTAGCAGGGCTAACTCGGGCAGGGCCTGAGGTGCCTGGGGCGAAGGAGATACCCACCCTCCTGGGTGAGCAGGCATGGTGCGGGAAGAGAGTGAAGGTTTGGGAGTGGAGGAAGAGGAAGTGGTTGTAGGAGGTGTCTGCTATATTTTGGTGCAGGTGCATGGGCTGGATGCTTTTGGCTGTTGGGTGTCTGAGTGCTTGCGTTTGTGTACTTTGGGAGGAGGGGGAACAGACACAGTGGGAGAGGACACAGGGGCATGTGCATGGATGTGGGGGTGGTGACTGCCAGTGAGGGGTGTGTAGTGATAGGCGTGATGGTGGTAGTGGATGAGGATGTAATGCATGCAGGTGTGAGTGTAGACGCTACTGGGAGGGAAGGGGATGACGAGGAGGAGGGGGACACAGGGGAGGCAGTGGATGTTGGTGTGTCTGCATCTGGATGGTGTTTGTGTGAGTGCCTGTGGGATGATGTGTGGTGCTTGTGTTTGCCTGCACTACTCCTGTTTGTTGTCCTGGGTTCATACTGGTCTGCCTGTGTGCTTGGGATGTGTTGGGGTTGAGGGGAATGGGATTGGGTAGAGAAAGTTGGAGGGGGAGACTAGAAACAGGGATAATGGCTGCCATCAGGGAGGGGGCCAGAGCCTTTATTGATCTCTGTTGGGCCGCCATGTCAGAGAAAATGCCCTACAGGAATGCATTTATTTGTTTCAATGGGCTGCCAGCCCCTGGATGGATGGGTCTCAGAAGGTCAATAGCCTCCTCACTCAGGGTAGCAGGGCTAACTCGGGCAGGGCCTGAGGTGCCTGGGGCGAAGGAGATACCCACCCTCCAGGGTGAGCAGGCATGGGAAACACGCTGAGGGGCTGCTGGGAGGGTGGTGCTGGTACGGGAGTGGCGGCTGTACCTGTAATTGGGGTGGGCACAGAGGTGTCTGCCACCACCAGGGAGCTTCCATCGGAGGAGGTATCACTGTCAGAACTGTCTCCTCCAGTTTCCGTCGTGGTGCTCCCCTCGCCCTCCATCCCACTGGTGCCCTCACCGTTGGTGGATTTGGCCTCCGGGGCCCTGTGGGATGCAGCTCTCGCTGTCGCCAGAGCTTCTGCTCCTCCACCAGATTATGCTAATGCACATAAGGACATGGTGACAAAACAAAAAGGGGGGGAGATAGAGGATACCCTTGGTCAATGGTGGCAACAATACCACAGTTGGCGTACGCAACACACACACACACAGGGAACAGCCCTACGCACTAGGCAATGCACTAACAGTCAAAATGCTAGTCACCAGCCCATGGACAGGGATACCTAATGCCAATTGCAGCATACCTGAGACCCACAGACCCCTGCCCAGTAGTGGATGTCTACTAGCTTGGTTGGAGGAGGTTTATATCAGACCCTGCCCAACATGGGCCCTACCCTGCAATGTCTGGTCTGGCCTAGGGGCCCCCACAGGCCCACATACCCCACCCAGATGCCACCCCACCACGCGCAAGTTGTATATTGGGGCACTGTACTCAACCTTTGTGGCTGCTGTGATGCCCCCAAGCACCCATCCAGCTCCAGATAGGCCACCGCCAGTATGCGGGCCATCAGGGGGGTCAGGGTTTGATGGGCACCCCTTTCTCGTTGGGAGCCCATCCCCAGCTGGGCCTCCGCTGTCTGCCATGCCCAGCGTCTCAGGTCCTCCCACCATTTGCGACAGTGGGTGCTCTGACTGCCTTAGACCCCCAGGGTCTGCACATCCTTGGCGATGGCACTCCATATACCTCTTTTTTGATGGGCACTGACCTGCACAGAAATAAACATAAGAAAAGGTATCAGTCATACCGTCCTGTCTGTTACACTCGTGGCCCACCATAGCCCTCACATCCCCTTACGCACAGACATTGCCCACCATACATGCAGCACACTACCCAGGGCCCTTCCACCAACACCCCCCCCAAACGAGGCCCTCACAGACAGCACTCCATGCATTCATGCCCCTGGCATTGTGCTCACAGTGTACTCACCTGTTGGTCTGGAGGCCCATACACATTTGGTACTGGGGTAGGACCCCATCCACCAGTCTCTCCAACTCCGCAGCGGTGAAGGCAGGGGCCCTTTCCCCAGTGACACGAGCCATGGTCGGTTCCAGACACAGGTCACAGCAACACTTGCAGTGTAGGTCCTCTCCTGTTGAAGGTCAGGTAGCAAGTGAGTGAACAGAGAGAAAATGGCAGTCACGTCCACGGCAGTGCGTACCATCACCATTGGTCACTATAACCCATAGGGCCCAATGATAGCCAATGAGGAGTTGCACGGCAGTTCTCGACCACCTCCTGCAACGGCGCACAACGTCAGCGGAATTACCTCATTTGCACGTGTCTCTCCATACAGGACAGGCAGACGCCATTTCAGGGGGGGCAGGCCATGGCACCTAACTGCTTCACAGTACACATAGGCACCATTTGGGCCTATCCAACAATATACTGTTACAGTCACAACATGCAATGCAGTGTAGTGTTTGGAAATGTTGAATACTGACCAGCTGTTCACCGTTTGCCCCCTAGATTGCAACCGCTGAAGATGAATAGGAGAAGGAGATATCCCCCCATGTACAGACCCCCGGTGGACTTGGCAACAATAGAGGACAGGCACATTATCCTCACCTATAGACTGGACAGGGCCACAATCACAGAGCTGTGTGCCCAATTGGAACCTGACTTGATATCTGCTATCCGTCACCCCACCGGGATCCCCCCTCTCATGCAAGTCCTCTCTGTGCTCCATTTCCTGGCAACTGGCTCCTTCCAAGTGGCAGTGGACTTAGCAGCAGGAATGTCTCAGCCAATGTTCTCAATAGTGCTGACCAGAGTGTTGTCTGCCCTGATTAAACACATGCAGCTGCATTGTTTTCCCCCAGGTGGATGATTTGGTCAAAGTGAAACTGATTTCTATGCAATGGGACATATCCCCAACATTACTGGGGCTATTGATGGTACACATATTGCATTTGTCCTCCCCCAGGAGAAATTAACAGGTGTTCAGAAATCGAAAGAGCTTTCACTCCATGAATGTGCAGATAGTGTGCCTGGTGGACCAGTACATCTCCCATGTCAATGCAAAATATCCTAGGTCTGTGCATGATGCCTTTATCCTGAGGAATAGCACCATCCCATACATGATGGCTCAACTCCAGAGGCACAAGGTGTGGCTAATAGGCGAGTGCTAGTTCCCACCCAGCAGCTTGTTGGCGTATGAATATGGTGTGGGCCCTAAGGGTTATTGGTGGCTAACAGTTGGGCCCTCTATATTTACAAGTGACTCTGATTACCCCAGTCTCTCAAGGCTACTGATCCCTGTGAGGAATCCCAGGACAAGTGCAGAGGAACATTACAAGAAGGCACATGGGCGAACAAGAAGAATCATAGAAAAGACATTCAGCCTCCTGAAGGCCAGGTTTCATTGCCTCCATCTAAAAGGTGGATCCCTGTGCTACTCACCCAAGAAGGTGTGCCAGATCATCGTGGCATGCTGTCTGTTGCACAACCTTGCCTTACGTCGCCAGGTGCCTTTTCTGCAGGAGGATGAGGCTGGAGATCGCCGTGTGGCAGCAGTGGACCCTGTGGACAGTGACGATGGGGAGGCAGAGGATGAGGATGAGGACAACAGAAGTGCAACAATATCACAATACTTCCAACGACATACAGATAAAACACTGTAAATTCACTTTACATTGACAGTTTTGTGTTTGACATTGTCACTGGAAGGCTGATTTTCCCACTTCTATGGCCACTTACTGTATCTTTTAGCATCTCTATTTTCAGATATTTGGGCCCCACTATTGCTCCCGGTGCCAACTGCAGGTCATTCCTATGTATACATTACTGAACAGTTACATTGCAGTGTTTAAAGCTTGTTAAACGAATATGTAGTCCAATCATTTGATAGACTCCATACCTGTATTTATTCAAATGTTGTTTATTTAAGTGCTAATAAGTAGAGGGGGTGTGCAATGGGCTGGGGTGATGGAGCAGTAATGTCCAGGATAGAGTCCAGTCTATGTAGATCACAGGTGCATTGTCAAAGGGACCATAGGAAGGGGAGCAATGGCAGTTCAAGGTGGACAGGGTGAAAGAGTGGAACACAAGGGTGACAATCAGGAGAGTCTTATTTCCGGGCGGGGGTCTTGGCAATAGTCTCTGGCTTCTGCCTGGATCTCAGGGACCATTTGCAGGGTGGTTCTCCTTCTGTAGGGGGTGGGGTGCTGCTGGCTTGTTGGTCCTGTGGCGGGGACTCCGGTCCACTAGCCGCAAAGGAGGTGGAAGGCTGTTCATCAGTTTGGCTAGTGTCAGGGGTCCGCTGGTGTGCCACTACCTCCATCATGGTGTTGCCCATGTCTGCCAGCACCCCTGCAATGGTGACCAGGGTGGTGTTGATGTCCTTCAAGTCCTCTCTGATCCCCAGGTGCAGTCCCTCCTGAACGTGCTGGGTCTCCTGCAACTTGTCCAGTATCTGGCCCATCATTTCCTGGGAATAGCGGTATGCTTCCAGGATGTTGGTGAGGGCCTCCTGAAGAGTCAGTTCCCTGGGACTGTCCTCCCCCTGTCGCACAGCAGTCCTCTCAGCTTCCCTGTTGTCCTGTGCCTCTGTCTCCTGAACCATGTGCCCACTGTCACTGACCCCAGGTCCCTGTTTGTCCTGTGTTTGTGGTGTACCCTGGGGTCCCTGTAGTGGTGGACTGATTGACATGTCCTGGGGACAGAGGTATGGCCCCCCTGGGTGGGTGCTGTGCTGGTGTTTCCTGAGGGGGGAGGCACTGTGGTGGTATGGGACTGTGCCTGGGTCACCGACTGTCCGGAGATCCCTGATGGGCCAGGTTGGTCATCCAGATCCAGGTGCCCAGAGCTGCTGTCATCACTGTGGGCCTCTTCTGGGGTTGGACTGGATGTTGCTGGCCCCTCCTCTCCGGTGACATTGAGTGGGGGACGTGAGGGGATGTAAATGCAGTGTTATTGTTTCTGTGTTTGACATCTTGTGCATGGGTGTGTTGCCCTCCATGGTTGTTATTCCCCTGGCAGCTTTGCCTTGTGTGAGTAGTTATTTGGTGGACTAGGTGATAGTGTGCATGCTTTAGTGATGGATGTCCATGCAGGTCTGTGATGGGGGTCTGTGCATTGGTGTTACATGCAGGGTTTGGTATTGGGAGTGGTGGGTTGTGATGGTGGTGTGTGTGTGAAGTGGTGGAGTGATGGGAGTGAAGGTAAGGGTGGAGGTCTGTGATGGCATGCAGGTAGGGGGGTTATAGTAATAGAGATTTGACTTACCATTCCTCCTCCTACTCCTGCCAGGCCCTCAGGATGCATGATTGCCAAGACTTGGTCCTCCCATGTTGTTAGTTGTGGGGGAGGAGGAGGAGGTCCAACGCCAGTCCTCTGTACAGCTATTTGGTGTCTTGCTGCTGTGGAACACACCTTTCCCCGTAGGTCGTTCCACCTCTTCCTGATGTCGTGTCTTGTTCTGGGGTGCTGTCCCATGGCATTGACCCTGTCCATGATTCTCTGCCATAGCTCCATCTTCCTAGCAATGGATGTCTGCTGCACCTGTGATCCGAATAGCTGTGGCTCTACCCAGATGATTTCCTCCACCATGACCCTTAGCACCTCCTCTGAGAACCTGGGGTGTCATTGAGGTGCCATGGGTGTAGTTTGAGCGGTGTAGGTGAGAGTGTGTGCGGTGATGTGTTGGGGTGTGTGATGTAAGGTACGTGGATGGTATATAGGTGATGGTGGTGTGTCTGTGGTCTTATCTGTGGTCTTGCTATCTCTCTGGTGGCATTTGTTTGTATTCGTAAGGGGTTGTAGGTAATGTGGGTGGGTGTTTTGATAGTGGTGTGGGTGTATGGGTGTGGTGTGTGGATGGGTGTCAGGTGTGTGTTATTCAAATTGTCCAATGTAGTGTTGTTTTGTTAGTGTGTGTGTATTTTGAGCACAGAAGTATGTACCACCAATGGTAATTGATGTTTCAACTGTGCTATTCGATTTGTTTTCTGTATAATATGTGTATATAATATAATCTGATTACTGTATTAAGACTAGGTTTCTTTTTGTATTATTGTCACGTGTGCAATTGAATTTATTTCTATGTTTTGACAATAGGTGGTTGTCGTTTCAGGGTTTTCAGAGGGTGTCACCTTGGTCAGCTGCACCGTGAGTCTTAATGAGATTCAAATAGTATAGAAATAGAGTAGGGAGCGCTCATTACTCATCACTCACCCTCTTTTTGTATGTATATTGTTCTCTTGAGAGGGCTGATCCGTACTCTATAATAGTTAAAAGAATTTTGGTTCATAATGGATGAGAGAATGAAGGAAGCAGAGGAATTATTTAGTAATTTAAACAAAGGAAATACGATACGACAGGCTGTGGGTGTTGGGAGTCATAGGATGAAAGAAGGACTCAGAGATAAATTTATTAGGGTGGAGAAATTAAAAAGGAGTGAAATGTCGAGGTGGTGGGATGCAACAACATTGAAACAATATAGAAAACTGGACAGGATACCAAGGGGCCTACGCTCACACATATTCCCTACATATGATGACTTAGAAATCGACCTATTGAAAAGATGGGAGGAAGAGCTTAAGATGAATTCAATGAAGTTGATGGACATTCTGATAGAGAATGCAGAAAGAAAGGTTGGGAAACTACAATTAGAGATAGATGTACTAGAGAAAGATATAAAAGATATGGGATTAAAAGAAGCTACAGATAAAAACCATGCCATTCTGAATGATGTTATCATGAAATTTCAAGACGAGATTAAACAGAGGAAAGCCAGGAAACTTAGAAGAGACAAATTAGATTATAAGAATGGGAGAGTTTTTACTTTCTCACGAAAATATGATCATCTGATACAAACTGGTATGACAATAGGGGACTCCAATATTTCAACAGAATCCCCATGCACATCTAGAAGTAGCTCAGCTACGAACATAAGTGACACAGGATTGAGTGAAATACAGATAGAATCAAGCTCATATGGAGCAGGTTTTTTATAAGAACTAAAGAGGATAAAACAGGGAAATTGGGAATTAAATCAAAAAAATAATCGAGGAGGAAGACTAGAAGAGGGAAAAGAGGAGGAAAAAAGCGAAATATACTCAGGGATGAGAACAAGATCACGGGACAAAAAGATATAAGTTCATGTTTGAAGGTTGAAAATAATGTAATTAATTTGTCTAATAAAGAGCTATCCTCAGATATGATATCTCTTTTAAATAAAGGTCTTGGTTTCTGTCCATCATCAAAGGGAGACATTTGTAATTCTAAAATAGATTTATACAAGTTTATAAGGAAATTGAAACTGAAAAGATACTTTTATTCAAGGATGAGAGATGAGGATGTAACCCAACAAGTAGAATTGTTACATGAAGGTTTATCTATTCAAGACATCTATGATACAGCCACATTAATGTCCATTACAGACTATGAAGAATATCCGATTACCGTTGCCACTATCTTACAAGATTTAAATGTAGCATCGAATAAACACATTACAAGTGGTCTTAAACAAAGACCCACCTGGATACCTAGATCCCAAATGGAAGGTAATTTAGAAATATTTTTCAGAATGGTTTGGACTGATCTTAATAAAGAGATGAAGAAGAAAAGGATCTTGAGAAAACCAAACTTGACAGGTCGGGAACTCATGGCACTGAAAGCTCTTAGAACAGATAAAGACATAATTATAAAAAGAGCGGATAAAGGTGGGAATATAGTGATTATGAATCGTAATGATTATGAACAAGAAATATATACACAACTAAATTATAAAAATTGTTATGAGAAGATAGAACATAACCCTATTACGAATCTAACCAGAAAAATTAATGATTTGCTGAAATAGTATAGGGAAAGAGAGCTATTGGATGAAAATGAATTTTTATATTTACAGGTTTATCGTCCGAAGTTTCCATGTATATACACACTACCTAAAATTCACAAACAGTCACCTTTCCCTCCTGGGAGACCTATTGTTTCTGGAATAGGGGGTCCTACGGAGAGACTCTCTGAATTTGTCGATATATTTCTACAACCTTTTGTTTGGAATTTACTGTCTTTCATTAAAGATACAAAACATTTACTCAGTATACTATCAGATATACAGTGGGAACCGGGCATGATTATGGTCACTCTAGATGTAGTGGCATTATACACCTCTATACAACATGATTTTGGATTAAGAGCGGTAGAACATTTTTTGAATAAAAGAGCAGCGCAATATCTGGAACACACTAAAATGATTCATAATCTGATTGAATTAATACTGCACAATAACTTTTTTCTATTTAAGAAGGATTGGTTCAAACAAAAACAGGGAGTAGCAATGGGATCCAAATTTTCCCCCTCGTATGCTAATCTATTTATGGGGTGGCTAGAGGAAACATGGTTATGGGGTCCGGGCGCAGCAAGATGGCACACATACATTTTATACTGGGGACGGTACATTGATGATTGTTTTATGATATGGACAGGAGATGAATCAACATTACGAGAATTTTGTGAATATTTGAATGCAAATGAAGTGAACATTAGGTTCACACACAAATATAGTGAGACTAATTTGGAATTTCTAGATGTAGAATTGTTTGTAGAGGGTGATACAATTGAGAGTAGACTATACCGCAAATCAACCGCTTGTAATGCTTTGCTGCACGCTACTAGTGCTCACCCTCGACATCAGATAGAGGCCATACCATTTGGAGAGATGATAAGAGCGAGGAGGAACTGTAGTAAGAATGTTGAATTTAATGAACATATTAGAGATATGGGACAAAGATTTACAGTCAGAGGATATTCAGAGACACTCATAAGCAAATCGCTTCATAAGGTGCAGAATATACCTCGCAGGCAGACACTGGATCTAGGCAATGGCCGTAAGAATGTGAAACATAACAAGGATCATAAAATTAGAATCATCTTAGACTATACCGAAAATTCTTTAAAACTAATTAAAATTATGAATAAGTATTGGTCCTTATTAAGTCAGGATGAGATACTTCGGAAACATATAGGTAAGAGACCAGATGTGGTTTTTAGAAGGGGGAACACCCTCAACAATATTCTTTGTCCAAGTTATTTGGCAGATGTAACTACGAAAGATTGGCTTACTAAACAAAATGTGGGTTTTTTTAAATGTGGGTCATGCACAGTATGTAAGTGGGCATGGCAACCCAAGAAAGATGTAGAGGATTTGAAAGGTGAGAAAATACTTATAAAATCACATATAGATTGCAATACAAAATATGTTATTTATATGCTTATATGTGTTTGCAATAAGATATACATAGGGAGTACGATTCGATCATTGAAAGTTAGGATTTCAGAACATCTGAGGGCAATTAATCAAGAGGATGAACGCTATCCTATAGCATCCCATATGGAAATTTGTAGTGCACAGGGTACTCATAAAATGTTTAAATTTTTAGGTTTTGATCACTGTGAACTAAATCCACGGGGAGGTAATAGAGAGTTGGAGTTGCGTAGGAGAGAATCAAAATGGATCATGAGAATGGGAGCAGTGGAACATGGTCTGAATACGGACCATGAAATGGAATATTTTCTAGGGGTTAAATAATCTGGCGGAAACCTGAGTGGAAAACCCATCTTGTAAATTACTTAACATAAGTATTATATACAAATAGCTAATTCCACAATATTAGAATTTGGTGAGAAATAGGAATATAGACCACTAGGACGTTGTGAAGTTTGATCATAAACAAATAACTATTATTCTTATAAGTGCGAATTGTATCTAACACAT
This sequence comes from Pleurodeles waltl, assembly GCF_031143425.1. Taxonomy (NCBI): domain Eukaryota; kingdom Metazoa; phylum Chordata; class Amphibia; order Caudata; family Salamandridae; genus Pleurodeles; species Pleurodeles waltl. Next base: position 1,100,550,331 of record NC_090446.1, read on the forward strand.
TACAATGAAATATTTCATATTAAATTGGGCTTATGGTACAATATAAAAAAATGCTCAAATTATAGCTCTCCATAACATCATGGGAGGTCAAAATGAGTATATTCTATGACTTTGGATATAATAATAACTAATATTGAGGAAGGGGGCATAATTATTAATATGTCGATTAGAAATAAATTAAAACAAAATAATTTTTAATACTTGGAACATGACAGCTCCATCTACTATTGTTTTAGATATAAAAATAAACATACCGATGTATACATAAAAACGGAACTAGTCCATCGTTAGTATTTACTATTTTGAACTATAGTAATATATCGAGAAAATCAATAGTCCATCGTCAATTTCTAGTACTCTTGAATCGGAGCACTGTATTGCTTAGAGTCCGTCCTCTATTTTCGTTACGCTAAAGAGACGCATAAACAAGTGAGAATCATGGCGGCTTCGGCTTAAAACACGTTAGCGATTAGACACGTGCGGTCGGCGTTTTAGCGTACTCGCATCACTAAAAATATAATCAATCGGTAAGAATTTACATAAACAATATGGAGACATTTAATAGTTGTAACGAACGAGATGTTTATTTTGGGATTTAAAATTTCAAAAAAATTGTATTTTTAATACGATTTTATAGGGTTTCACGCTACGGAATTACATTAATTGAAGGTATATGGACTATATAGTTACATTAGGTGAGTGTCATATATATTCATATTGGAATTAGAGGAGTGAAGTTTGGAACTAATTTATGATACATATTAACAATATTTAAGAATAATTTTATAATAATACTCCACAAATATAAGGTGTAATAAGTACGGGATGTGCATTTCCCTGACATATTATGTTTAAGGGTGTACTCACACTAAGGGAATTCAATCATTATTTATACACATTGGAATGGGAAATTTGAGGTGATATAAAAATTATTAATTTGTCACAATTAGTGTTATGGTGCACAAATAGACTCTCACCACCAAGCACATTATGTTACTATAAAATACTAAAATATAAAAATCGGTGTTATATTTCAATTATATAATATTTCACTATATAAAAAAATATACATTTGCCACTGTAGGAAGTCCTGATGAAATCCTGGGGGTACTCCCTGGATGAAACACGTGTTGACAAAGGGACTAAAGACAAAGACAAAGGGATTAAAGATAAAGGACAAAGGGACTAAAGACAAAGACAAAGGGATCAAAGATAAAGATAAAGGGACTAAAGACAGAGACAAAGGGATTAAAGACAAAGGGAGAAGAGAAGAAGCGGCTAGATGGGATATCAATTGGCAACTTTGAACCAAACCAAATAAGGATACTAATTTGGATTGATGGACATCAAATTTGGGACATTGGATAGACATTAAAATGTGGGACATTGGATAGGACAACAAAGAAATTATACATTTTGTGGTGAATTTTGGGAAACCTAGGTAATAGGGTAGTATATAATTGATGTTTCAACTGTGCTATTCGATTTGTTTTCTGTATAATATGTGTATATAATATAATCTGATTACTGTATTAAGACTAGGTTTCTTTTTGTATTATTGTCACGTGTGCAATTGAATTTATTTCTATGTACCACCAATGGTTTAGCGCCATTGAATGTCCGCCACGGTGATTCGTGGGTCATAATGCTGTGGGCGTAGTTCTGTTGGCGTAATGGTGTGGGTTTTGCTACCGCTAGTTTATCACTGACCTTTGGTCTGGTGGACTTGTGTGTGTGGCTGCAGAGTGACGGATTGCTATGTGTGTGTCATAATATCGGTAGCGGTAATCCACTGCGGCGGCGGTATGTTGGCGGCAGTCAGCATGGTGGTAAGCGGTACTTACCGCCAATGTCATAATGAGGGCCTATATGTCCTACCTTAACCATACACTACACCCTGCCCTTGGGGCTGCCTAGGGCCTACCTTAGAGGTGCATTACATGTAAGAAAAGAGAAGGTTTAGGCCTGGCAAGTGTGTAGACTTGCCAAGTCGAATTTACAGTTAAAGCTGCACACACAGACACTGCAGTGGCAGGTCTTGAGACATGATTACAGAGCTACTTAGATGGGTGGCACAACCAGTGCTGCAGGCCCACTCATAGCATTTGGTTTACAAGCCCTGGGCACCTCTAGTTCACTTTACTAGGGACTTATTAGTAAATCAAATATGCTAATCATGGATAAACCAATTACATACACATTTTGTATAGGATCACTTGCACTTTAGTACAGGTTAGCTGTGGTAAAGTGTCCAGAGTAATAAAAGCAGCAAAAACAGAGTCCAGCACACATCAACAACCTGGGAAACAGAAGCGAAAAGTTAAGGGAGACCACGCCGAGGATAAAAAGTCTAATGTATATGATTTATATATATATATGCTCACATTATAAACGTACAAAACCTTCAAAATTTGCCAGTTATTGCAACTAACTACAACTCATCCCTTAAGGTAACTATAACTCACGCCTCCACCATGCACAGTCTTTTCATCAAACATTTTACTGCAAATATTATATTGATATTATCAATTATGTAATCAAATCATGTCATACGTGCCATCATTTGTGGGTTATTACCAGTGCATGACAAGGGCATGAGTTATAGTTACATTAGGGCACGAGTTATAGTTAGTTGAGATTACTCTAACTGTAACTGGCGCAACCACATGCTGCGCATTACCCCTTGGCCATGCATGGCAGGAGTTATCCACTGCCTCTCTGGGTGTAAGAATTGGTTTGAGAGGGCTTATCTGAGTGTAAGAGTGGCTGTCAGATTGTCTGTCTGGGTATCAGAGTGAATACATCAGTGTTTTAGTGGGTGCATCAGCATGTTTGTGTGGGTTTGTGAGTGGGTGCATAACGGTGTCATTGGATCTGTGAGTGGGACTGTGACAGACTGTGAGTGTGTGAGTGGGTGCGTAACTGAGTGTGTCTGTGAGTGGGTGTGTAAGAGTCTGACTGGGGCTGTGAGTGAGTATATGAGGGTCTGAGTGGGTCTGTAAGTGGATGTATAAGTGTCTGAGTGGGTGTGTGAGAAGGAGAAATCAACTGAAAGAGAGACACATAGAGGAAAAGAAAGGGAGAGAGAGAGAGTTTTTTAGGGTTCGATGTTTGCTATACTTACATTGACATATTTTTGTACAATTTAAGTTAAAAAATATGCTTATTATTTTTAAAAAGACTAATATTGAAGAAAAAAAAAGAGTCCAGCTGGATTCGAACCCCCAATGCTTAATGTTAAGATCTGTGGCCTTCACACTGAACTATGGATTCCCCCTGGGGTCCCTATATTTATTTATTTATTTCTAGTTTTAGTTTAAAAAATAAAATGCCCTTTACAGGCTATCTGGGACTGCGAAGGAGCTCGTAAGGGCTCCCCCGTGGGCCCTCCTTATACATTTATTGGTTTAAAAAAATTAAAAAATAGTTTAAATAAAATGCCCTTTATGGGCTATGTGACACTGCAGGGGAAGCCTTACCATTACTTCAGCAAGCACAGAGCTGCTTTGACAGCAGCTCCGTACTAGCTGAAGCATTTCATATCTGTCCCCTGCTTGTGTGGGACCTGCTTTAAAGGTACAAAAGCAGAGTGTTTGCTGTTGGCACTCCTGGGACACAGCAAGAGCTGGCCCTGGGGGGTGGTGGTCCCCAGGGCCATCAGTGGCTCCATGAGGGGGGCTGCAGGGGCCCCCCTCCAATAAGATTAGCCCCTGGGTGGTGGTCCCCAGGGCTTGGGGGTCCTGTTTTCTTTTTTAAGGGTTTGGCCTGAGGGGTGGCAGTCCCCGGGGCAGCAGGGTGGAGGGCGCACGCCCACGCAAATACATTTGAATTTACCCTGAGGGTGGTGGTCCCTAGGGTGCGGGGAGCCACAGGACCCTCCGCATTATTTAAATGGATAGCCCCGGGGAGGTGGTTCTCCCCAGGCCTGTGGGGGAGGCCATCGGTCCTTCCCCACTTACTTTAAGACATTTTAGCCCCATGGTGCGCATTCGCCCCTGGGAGGTGGCGGTCCCTGGGGCTTATTAAAGCCCACCAAGGGGAGCCTTGTGCATCCCCTCCCCTATGATGCTCCTGGGACCTGGCCCACCTGGGGGCAAATTTAAAAAAGCACAGGAGACCAAATTTATTTTTTCCACAAAACTCCATGGATCTATCAGCTGATTTTTCTGATGTTTTTTAGGTCTCTCAGAGACCCCAGCACCAGGGCTGAGGGGTCAGTGTGACTCTACCCTGGCCCATTTTCTTTTTTTTTGTCTTTTTTTCTGGGACTTGGCTGAAGCTGAGTACCAAGATGGCTGCAAACCCTTCCTTGCTGAAGTGTTGCCAGCCAATCAGATATCAGCACGGGACAGTTGGATCTCCGGAGGATCCATATGCTTATATATCTATATTTTTCGGTCTTATATTTATTAAAAACTACTGAAGAGATTTGCACCAAATCACAAAAAGCCTGAGTCGAGCTTAGCGCCAAATTTGGTGTAATTACGTTCAGTGGTTCGGGATGTCGGTGTGTCCAATGGAAAAATGAATAAGGAAAACACATTTTGGGATCCACCCTTTTTTCTTGACCCTCATCCTGAAACTTTCCCCGAAAGAGTTAGAGTTAACTCCAGTAACTATAACTGGTGCCCTAAGGTAACTATAACTTGCGCCTGCACCATGCACTGCTAATTACCTCTCAAATTATGACACTTATGACATCTTTGATAACATCATTGATAATATCACTGTAATATGTGTAGTAAAATCTTTGACGAAAAAATTGTGCATGGCAGGGGCGCAAATTATAGTTACCTTATAGTTACCTTAGAGCACAAGTTACATTTAGTTGAGGTGACTCTATCTATAACTGGTGATTTCCTATGGTTTTGTGCATTTAAAATGTGAGCCTAACTTTAACGTCCAGTAATCTTTGGTATAAATATATTTGCGGCTCAGAGATACTTAGAACGCACATGGTATAAACAACTATTAATCAATGGGAGCCCCGGTTTACGGTGACTCTAATTGAGAATCAACAACTCCGGCAAGTCTGGAGGATAAGGAAAGACAATCACTGGGGCCAGTAGAAGATATGATGTTAGCTGCTCGTCACGTTGATTGCACACAGAACGTTTGAAACAATTGCAAGTCAAATACAACACTGTATACTCAGCGTTGACAGGACTCGAACGACTGGAACCAGAGGAGACCGCCTGAACGGATCCTGGCACTCTGGGTAAGTGTTATTTAAGCTTAATGGGAGAGAAAGGGATATATATATAAAAAACAGTGGTTTGAATGTCGGAAACGATCAGATAAGGGAATAATTAGCATTATTCCTGAAATTGGATTGGGAGAGAGCCTTTCAGAAAGAAGATAGGGACATTATGTACAATTATCAAACAAACTTTTTTGTAATTGACACCTACCCAGATACACAGTGAGTGTATGTTCAAAACAGGTCATTCACAGTGGTGTCTTGGGTTGTGAGGTACTCAGAGGGCTTTCACAAGTGCAATAAAATGGAAATGAGAGTGGCAAAGCGATTACAAAGAGCAGAATGTTTGTTTGGAAAAGAAAAAAGGATAGTGACTGGGACAATTGAGACGCCAGAAGAAATTTATACAGAAAATAATCTGAAATATTTGTATATTCAATTGGAGAGCCTATTAAAGAAGGAAATAACAAAAAGCCGGGAAAGTTTGACATTGGAGAAATGTATAGAAGTCGGTGAAGTTCCCAGAGGGTTAAGGATTTTCACATTACTGAACCATCCAGATACCAAATCTGAAATGTTTGAAGAATGGGGTGCAAACAGTATGGAGTGTTAAAAAAATATGATGCGCATCATCATTAAGTATGCTAAGAAGAATGTAGAGGTAATTCTGAGGGACATTAAGGAAATGGAAGAAAAGATCACGTCATTGAATAAGGAAGAAGAAAGTAACAAATTAAGACAAATCATGGATGTGAACTTGGAAAAATATGAAAAAATGATTGAAGAACGAAAACAAAGAAAATTTAGAAGGGATGAGATTGATTATGAAATTGGATGAATACTAACATTTGCGAAAAGATTTGATGAACTCAAACAACAAAATTATAATAATTTTGACAAGAAAACACAATCTCCTGAGACATCAATTAGTGAATCAGATGTGGAGATGAGTGAGAGGGAGGGAACATCAGCACCAATGAGAAAGACAACTTTTTTAGATGAAATTAAACTGGTCTACATGGACCAGAGGACACCAAGAGGAGGAGGACAAGGACAAATGTGAGGACGAGGAAGAAAATTTACATTGGATCGAAGAAACACCGGAAAAAAAGAAGGGGTTCTGGAAAAAACAAGAAGTATCCGTTGAGAAGCAAACAAAAGAGCAAAACCAAGTAATTGATGGAAACCCTAATGAGAACTTGATTGTTAATCTTTCGAATCATGATTTGACACAACAAGAAATTACCCTTTTAAATAAAGGTCTGTCTTTGTCCAGAGATGCATTATGACCATGTTGAAACTAGAATTGATTTATACAAATTTGTGATTAAACTGAAATTGGCCAAATTCTTCTCCAAACAAGTATCTGGAGAACCATCAAACGATGAACAAGGATTAGTAACTACGAATCTGACTATTGAACAAAAATCCGATAATAAAACAGCATACGATTTGATGTTTACTTTTGAAGAGCATGAATTCTCTGAAACAAAAGTGTTGGAAGAATTAGAAATAAATACTGGTGCACATTGTCATACCAATTTGAAACCCAAATCTAAATTTTGTCCAACATTATCACCGGGACATAGGATGAATACATTTCATGATCTGGTGATTGAAGATTTAGAAGATTGAAAAAAAAGAAACACACGAGAAGGGAAAACATAACTCAGCAAGAACGGGAGGCTCTCAAGAAATTGAAGGAAAATCAGAGTTTGGAAATCAAGCCCACGGATAAAGGTGGTAATATAGTGATTATGGAAAAGCAAGATTATGTGAAAGAAGCGTATCGACAGTTGAATGTGAAGAATCACTACTTGAAACTTGAAATCAATCCCATTAATGAACTAAGTATTGAATTAAACCAACTCCTGGATCCATGGTATGGGGAGGGCTTGTTGAATGAAGGTGAGAGATCTTTTTTGAGAAATGAGAGTCCAATCATACCTACAATATACTTTCTTCCCAAAATTCATACAAGTCCGGGGAAACCACCTGGTCACCCGATAATTTTCAGTTGTGGATATTTATATGAGAATTTGTCGACATATGTGAATTTTTTCCTAGCTCCGATGGTACCCAGTCTAAGTTCCTATACTAAGGATACAGGTGACTTTTTGAGAGAATTATCCAGAATTGAATGGGAGCAAGGATACATCTAGTGACTAAAGATGTGGTATCTTTGTATACATCAATAAATCTTGAGATAGGATTCATAGCAGTACATTATTTCTTACAACAACAGGATATTAAGTACTCACAAATGCTGTTAAAGATGATCGATTTGTGTCTGAGGAATAATGTTTTCCTATTTAATCATCAGATTTATGCCCAAATATGTGGGACAGCGATGTGAGTTTCCTTTTCGCCTAGCTACGCGAACCTGACTATGGGATGGTGGGAAAAGCATGTGGCATGGCGAGAAGAGAATGACGAGTTTGCAGAGAAAGCAATAATGTGGCATATAGATGATTTATTCTTCATTTGGAATGGAATGGAACAGGAATTAGTACAGTATTTTGAACAGTTGAATAAGAATGAGATGGGTCTACAATTTATCTATAATATAAGCACCAAATCTGTTCAGTTCCTGGATGTTCAAGTATACATAGAAAATAAAATAATAACATCAAAACTACCTTGTATCGAAAAGCTATGTCTACAAATAGCAAACTACATTGGGACAGTTTTCATCCAATTTCATTGAGGAACATTATAGCGTATGGAGAATTCATCAGGATCAAACATAATTGTTCTACGGAACAAGAGAAGAAATATTAAATAGGTCTATGTTGAATAGAGCAAATAAAGATTCCACCATAAGAATGATTCTAACATACAGTAAAGAAAATCATTTGATTTTGAACATTCTCAACAAATATTGGGACATCATAAAAAAAGATCCAAATGTTGGGAAATTAGTTGGAGCCAGACCAATGGTTACATACAAGAAGGTACCATCTTTGCAAGATCTTCTGGTGAGCAGTCACTTCCAGATGACAAAATCTTTGAATTGGCTACAAGCTCAGACAACCTGCTTTGTGTGTTGTGGATAATGCAAAGCTTGCTGTATGGGGTAAATAAAAAAGAATATCAATACTATAAAGGCGATCTTGTGAGGATCGCCAAAAGGATCACGTGCATTACTACCCACGTAGTGTATATAATTGAATGTGTCTGTGGCTTACGCTATGTGGGGAGTACAATTTGCCCTTTGAAAAAGCACATACTAGAACACATAAGAGCTGTACAAAACAAAGATCTGAACTCTGCCATGACAAAACATTTGAATACACATGAGGGTAAAAAATGGACAAACATGAAGCTATTTGGTATCACAACTGTGGAGAAAAATGAGAGAGGAGGAGATCAGGAACTGAAGTTAAGACGTTTGGAATCATGGTTAATAATACAGCTTAAAACAAAGATCCCTAGAGGTCTTAATGGGGACAAAGAACTCCATTATCATTTATGATAAGAGAATACTGTGATTAAATATGCTGTTATTCAAGAAACATTGAAAATATAAGGGAGGCTTTGGAGGGAGTTATAACTTCTAATTTGCTAACATTAGAGTTAGTTAACACCAGGGGTAGAAAGTACTACACGTATATGTACATATGAACAAATTATCATTGAACCCTGGAAACATGCATTCTACATAAGCAGATGAGCCAGTAAAAGGAATATGAGCTTACCATCAATATGGGTTTCTTTAGAATAACACGATTTCCTCCTGATGTATAGGATCTTGGAGATTATTCGGAAACATTTCTCATACTCATTCGTTATGATATTGTGTCTTATTTAATTTATATGTTCCTTTGGAAGCAGTTATTTTTTTAAGTTTATTTTTTAAGCATCATTTAGGTACATTTGGGATGAAGAATTATGTTTCTGGGTTGCTTATATGTTTTGTGTTTTATTTATGTTTGCTAAGACTACATGTTCCATAATGCCCATGGTTGGTAGAGGGTAAAAAGACTATAAAAGAGATTGATGGGAAGTTAACTCATAAACTGTGAGCAAGACCGAGAGGTCGGAATGTGTAAGTGGTGTCGTTTGAAGTACACATTTGGATAAAGCAATAAACTCTCCTAGAGTGCAACGAGTCAATTGCTTTGCAATTGTTTGTTTTTGGAGATTGTAGAGGAATGGTCCTTTCCTCACGCGTGCACCCATGAATTTATGCACTACAATGTGGACCATTTGATGGATCATATATATATATATATATATCTCCTTCAGTCTTTCTCCTTTGTAAAAAGAATCTTCACATGGGCTTGTGGGAGGAGCAGGTGTTCTCAATAGTCCACCCTTGGATATATGGAACACTCATATAACGTGGCTACGATTTATAGATGACATCTTTGTAATTTGGAAATCAGACAAAGGAAGTGCTCTAGAATTTGTGAAGGAGATTAATCAGAATGATTTGATCTTAAGGTTTACCTGCAATTTAAGTGATAATGAAATATAATTTTTGGATGTGAAAATCAGAGCCAGAGACAACAATATATAGAAAACACAGTGCGGGTAACAGCATTCTGCATGCACATAGTTTTCACCCCATACCTTTGAAGGAAAAGTTTCCATATGGTGAACTTCTTACAGCCCAAAATATGTAGTACCACTGAGATTTACAAATGAGTTAAAGAGGAAATGGTCCAAAGGACAAAAAAAGAGGTTACATTAAAACTACATTAAAGAATGTGAGCAGGAAACTGGAACTGAGGAGTAGAGAGGATGTTTTGTTTGGTTCACCAAATAAGAAAAAATATTAAGGTAAAAGGTATAAAGGTAAAATACATTATAGATTCATAAAAACGTACAACATTGCACACTTGGAGGTGAGAGCTCCTTTGAGTAGATATTGGTACCTGCTCAAGAGTGATCCAGTAATAGGTAATGAAGTATTCAAGCACTCACAATTGATCTTTCAAAGGGCAGGTCCTTGAGGGATGTGCTTGTGAGGAGTGACATCAGAAAAGCAAGAGAGACCTGGTTGAAATCAGGAGAGGGTTTTGAAAAAATGTTCAAATGCAAAGCATGCACAAATGGTGAGAATAATAGTGAAGTGGAGATAGCAGGAAGAACAATTCATAAGACCAAAAGACAATTAAATATTCATGTAAGCAGGCTTATTGCAATGAGGATCATTCTATCAAGTTGCCAGATTGAAGCAATGCTATTGACAATGGGAACAACCCAGGGAAAAGGAGAGGCCTCCTACTCTTGAAGTAATAACTAGGGGTCCGGGCCCTTTTTTATTGTAATGGCAGGGTCTGGCCCTTATTATTGTTATTTTGTAGCCCGCTTTATTATGTCAGCTGTCCTACAGATGTTGACCATTGATTTCCATAAAGGGAGATCTTTTGCGTGAAGAAAACTATGGGAGAAGGATCAGTATTATGGCTTAATGTTGGCAGATGGCTCTGTCCGAATGGTCACCCTAAACATTTTGCCTCCCTCCTGCTGTTTTTCTGACTTTGCTTTTGTTGGCTTTAGGGCTGTTTGCCAATGCCAACCAATGCTATAGTAGATATGCTTCTCCCTTAAATATGGTAACATTGGTAAATACACAATTGGCATATTAAATTTACTTTTAAGTCCCTTGTAAAGTGGTATTCTACATACCAAGGACTTGTAAATTAAATACTGCTAGTGGGCCTGCAGCACTGAATGTCTCAATAAAGTAGCCCTTTAAACATGTCTCTGGCCTACCAATCTAGAGCATACGTGTGCAGTTTGACTGCCACTTCAACATGGTACTTAAAATGCCTTACCAAGCCTTAAACTCTCATTTTATACATTTAAGTTTTACGTGTCCTGGTAGTGAAAAACTCCCAAAGTTGTTTTTCGTCACTTTAAGACCTACTTCTCTAACAGGCCAGTATTGGGAATTCCTTAATATACATTTAAGCTGTAATCCTCATATATTTGGAATGGCAATCATAAATCCTTTTTACTGGTAAAGTTGGATTTAAAATCACTATTTTAGAAATGCCACTTTTAGAAAGTGCCTCCAATACACGTCTGTGTTGGGTGACAGCTACAATTTATGCATTCCCTATGGACAGCCACAAACATAGGAAATGTAGGTGTGTCTGAGTACTCATCTGCATTCCTCTGCATTATGATGGCTCTTCCTGGGCAGGAAGGGAAGAGGGGGAGCTGGCACTTCCACCTGAATAGGGAGTGCCTGTCCCCACACAAAGGGCTGATTACTCCCTACTGATATTCTCGAGCTAGGGCTAGGAATAAAAGACCTCTGTGCACTTCAAAGACCCATCATTGAAGTCTTCCCCACTTTAAAGGCACATTTAGGTATAAGTACTGTGTCTCTGACCTCACCAAATCAGACACTATTTGACCTGTTCAGAACTCTACCAGAAGTAAGGACTGTTGTCCTACAAAGAGTGCCACTCTTCTGAACTGCTTTCCAAGACGGACTGCTCTTGGCTTTTATGAGTTATGCTGCTGCCTCATGATCTTTGCCCTGCTAAGGAAGGTCTGGACACCTCTCACTGGAGCCCAGAGTGACTCCAAGGGCTTGTTGGTTTGCCTCCTGTTTCTGAAGTCTCAGGGCCATCAAAGACTTGCTACAACTCTGCTGCTGCTGGTGGACTCTGGGATCTGTGAGTGTTTCCCGTGCCTGAGATGCCAATCCAGTCCTGGGCCTCAAAAGTGGGTTTTTGCATCCTTTTCTACATCGACACCTACAAATCAGTGACTTTGCACCGATTGGAACCAAAGCATGGCCCTCCAATGCCAGCGCAGCGGCTGCTCGATGAAGCCCGTTCCACAGCCAGCACGACTCAATGACAATGGTTTGTGTGGCTTGCCAACAATGAGTGCCTACATTTCAAAGTAGTTTGATCCCAACACAGGGCGTGACTGCGTCGGTTGCCGATTACACATCTACCCAACTGTACGGCTCAAAACTGACACATCGAGCCTTCGACCGAAGCCTGCTCCATCAAAGTTACTTTTTCACTGGTCCCTGCATGGGTACTGTAGCTGGCCTCCCCTCCATCATGGTCTGCCTTAACTTTGGATTTACTCTGGTCTAGCTAAATGGTTGGTTTATTCTTTAAAAATAGATACTGCTTACTGATTTTTTCATCTTGTTTTACTCATAAAATTATTCTCTATTTTTCTACCTCAGTGTGGAGTCTTTTTGTGGTGTTTTTAATGTGTTATTGTGTGTGTGTCTTGCACAAACACTTTATTCATTGCCTCTTTTGATACTCCTGCATGCTCTGTGCCAAACTACCGGAGGTTTAGCCCAGGTTATCTCCAAGTGTGCAGCTTGCTTAATGGCTAGAAGTGGTGCATACTCTGACAACCAGAAACCCCAGTTCTACAATGCAATATCATTGTCTATGAGGGAAAGAATCTATTGTAATAGTTTCACTTTTCTATAACAGGAGACCATGTGCAAGGAGGCAATGATGGGGACAGGACCACAATCATGGTTCAATGTATGGGAACAGGACCACAATCATAGTTCAATGTTAGTGCTGTGAAGGACAGTATACTGAGTAATAGCAGCAAGTAAAGAGCATTTGTATGGTGATGTTTCTCCTTGGTGTAACTTTGGACACAATATGTGAATTACACCTCCATACATCATAGATCTGCTACTAGGCTACAAAGTATTATTTCATATGACTGTCAAGTAAAATGAACGGTTAACCCATGACCTGACATAAACTTCCTTAGAGTCTGATTACAGAGCAATGATCCTTTGGGTTTCCCAGGTTAGGCACTGTTCGTAACCAATCCAGGTAAGATACATATTTTTATTTCAGTTTTTTATTTCAACCTTTGGCATGCTTTGCTCTAGTGTATGAAGGCATCAGCATGTAAAGCACCTCACATGTGTGATTTAAAAATCACATTGCATAATTCAGTTGTGCTCACTGGGTGATGGGCTGTTGTCATTTTGGAGCCATTGATGTTGTCGCTAACAATGACCAGCATGTAAATTAAGGGTCTCTCGGAGTGAGGCACATATAACCTATGAATGCCATTTGAAGGTAGTGGCCTGTATGTTAATGTAGTTTTCCATTGTACTATGCATCAATGTTATGTCAAAGGCACTCTCTTTCAGTACAATGTCTGTTTATGGTTTTATGTTTTTTGTGTTTTTCAGAGCATTGATCTCAGAAGTAATGATGTAGGAACATTTATCTGACAATTTTTTAAACTATATTTTTGGGTGCTAAGACTACACCAGTGTAGTAGACAGTGGACTATATGAGAATTAAGGACAAAACCTTTTAAGACTTAGGGGCTCATTCTGAGCCCGGCGGGCGGCGGGAGCCGCCCGCCTGGAGGGAGCCGCCAAATGGCCGCTCCGCGGTCGAAAGACCGCAGAGGCCATTCTGGCTTTCCCGCTGGGCTGGCGGGCGACCGCCAGAGGGCCGCCCGCCAGCCCAGCGGGAAACCCCTCCCCACGAGGAAGCCGGCTCCGAATGGAGCTGGCGGAGTGGGTATGTGCGACGGGTGCAGTGGCACCCGTCGCGTATTTCAGTGTCTGCAAAGCAGACACTGAAATACAAAGTGGGGCCCTCTTATGGGGGCCCCTGCAGTGCCCATGCCATTGGCATGGGCACTGCAGGGGCCCCCAGGGACCCCACGACACCCCTCACTGCCATCCTCGCCAGGAACAGGATGGTGGTGAGGGGGTCGGAATCCCCCATGGCGGCGCAGCAAGCTGCGCCGCCATGGGGGATTCCCAGGGCAGCGGAAAACCGGCGGGAGACCGCCGGTTTTCCTTGTCTGACCGCGGCCTGTTGGCCTGTTGGCGGTGCTCCCGCATCCCCGGCCCGAATGACCCCCTTAGTTGGTTTTTTTCACAGGCCAGAGACTACAGGTCCTGAAGAATGACTCTGGCCCTATGGGGCAATTTAGTGCAGTCAAAGTAAGTTGATCAGTATAGGTAATAAATTCAATATTTCCCAATTAATCATACCCTTTCTTCTTTTAATCCTACCAAGGTGTTCTTTAATAATAAATGGGTTTCTATAACCTTACGAAGTTTTAATCTTCTTTTTTGAATCTCTAGTTAAGGTGGCATATTTTTTAATACAAAAAAAACTCACTCCCACAACTTGTGTGGTAGTAGTCCCTTTGGACTCATTGGAGTCCAAGATGAGGGAAGACTGATGATGAAGCTTGCCACATCTTGATGTGTGTGAGGGACTTGCTTTTCCCAGAGGGACTTCTCCTCAGGGTATAATCAATAGCTGAACCCCTTTTTTGTGTGTTATGATACTTACATCAGGAGTTCAAGGGTTTTGGTTTTCATTACCTCTCCCCCCTTTTTTTGTATGATGAATAAAGGACTAACCTATTACAATGAACAAATCAAACGATTTGTTGATGAAGATACTAAGGGCCAAATTACTAGTTTGGTGGTCCGAGAATCGCCAAACCCCCAGTGACGGTCGGACCACTGCACTCCTGGTGGTCTGACCGCCAGATTAAAACCCTAGCGGTCAGACTGGCTGGAGACCGCCACCACCACCAGGATGATGGAATCCAGCGGGATGGAGGCAGTCAGAGTCGTGGTCAACCACGGAGGTACTGGGTTCAGCACTGCCGCGCTGACGAGGAGTCCTCTTTCCACCAGCCTTTTCATGGCAGGGTCCTTGCCAGGAAAAGGCTGGGGGAAAGCTAGTGCAGGAATTGGCACTGCAGGGCCCCCCCGCCAGCAGCCTCGGAATGCACACTGTCTGCAATACAGACTGCATGCATTCTGAGGAATTTGTTGTGCCACAGCATTGGCCTTGGCTCCCTTAAGGGAACCAAGGCAAATGCTGTGTGCACTGTTTCCACCATTCTGACTGGCAGAAACATCATAGTATAATGTTTCCACCAGTAAGCCCAGTGGAAACATCCTAATATGACAGGTGGGGAGGGTAGCCAGTATGACAGCAGCTTCCTCCCCGCGGCTTTGGTGGTCAGCTATTTTGGACTGCCAAAGTCATAATGAGGCCCTGATTCTCTCACCTAATGCATCTTCCTCTTGTGACATTATCCATATTTACTACACAAGTACATAGATAGAAATGGTTTGATATGACACAAGCATATTTTTTCACAGTCTCACTGTGTCTCGGATTATCAACCTCCAGTAAATACAACAGATTTACCAGTGTAACCATAATCATATAAAGAGTACTGCGACGGACTGCCATCTTTATAACAATACGCCTTATATTTATGCTACCTATATGCAAAGTGTGTGACAAACTAGCATAAATATGTGAATAAAACAGTAAAAACATAAATATTGAGAGCAACTAATAGTCAAATCAATAGTCGGTTGGTGGTTAATAACCTCACAGTACCAACATTCAAAACATAATAATGCTCTTTAGTTTGAGTGCAGTGAGCCAGCGTTCTCAGTGCTGAAATAGAAAATAATATATATTGTGATCAGTTGCAAAATAACACCAATTGTTTGAAATAACATACATTACATCAACACAGAAAAGGCTCAACTCTAATAGAAAACACCAAAGGTGAGCCCCTAATTCTATACTATGCACATGTGTATTTCTTTATATCACTGTCTATCAAGTACCACAGCTAGAATGGTGGAACAGAAGGGGGTGAAATGTACCTAAACAGTATGGCAATAAAGAAATGCCAAGGCTTGGCTTACAAGAGGGGTTTTGGAGCTGTCAGTGCAGGGTGTTGGGCATGATATTCCTGCCCCACAGATTGGGCTAGGTAAGATAGATATCCCCCTTATGCTTCGGCAGATGTTACTACTGGCGAGGAAATGGTGGTAGGACCGGGCTCCAAATCCTTAACATTAATTAGTTGGAATGTTGCGGGCTCCGGTCGAAGGTTAAGAACATCCAGTGGGGGGATTTTATTTCTACTTACGGTATCATTTGCCTGCAGGAGACCTAGCCAGTGGACCCTTTCTATTTGGATGGTTACTTTTCTCTATATCAGGGCAAGTGGGGGTCTTTTTGTTCTTGTTTCATTACAATTGCCTAAAATGGAGGCATCTCTAATCTGGTCTTCATCATATTTTATGATTATTTTACTACTGATTGAGGGGAGTAAGGGCTTGCTGCTAATACATTTTTATAACAATATCCCGTGCGATCTTCTAAAGAGAAGTTTTGAGGAGGTAACAGATTTTCTTGACTCTTTTGATAAGCTCCAGGATAATGAGTTAATTATTATATGGGCTGGAGATTTTAACATGACATTGTGCAATCAGGAAGTTCCACATCTGTGCAGTAATTCCATAGAAGGCAGAGAATTGTCGACCCATTTTATTCACACTCAGCAAGGTGAAGGTTTAACTAGCTTTATCTATAAATTTGATCTTACATATGCAGGGAAGAAGGCTGCCACACATACCCAAATTATGCCTGCATTCACAGAGAATTCCAAAGAGAGTATAATCGACTTCATCCTGATTAGCTCTTCTGATTTTCACTTAATAACCGGTTTTAAGATTATACCACATTGTGCCAGTGACCAGAATCCCCTATGTATTAACCTTGCCTCTAATAGTAAACCAGCTTTAACTAAAAGAGAGAAACCTTTTTTTTTTTTTTAACTCCGGTCTCCGGATAAAATGGGAAAGTGTGGATCCAAAGACTTTCAACCAGAAAATAATTAAACAAAATGTGGACGCTATTAATTTATGTCTGTTGCAACATCCTCCCCATGACTGCCTAGTTTCGGAATTTGAACATTTAAGTTATGCTGTTTCAAAGGCATTAGTGAGCGACAGGACTCACCGGGACCCTGCAACCTGCCGATGGTTTAACTCCGCCTGTACTACTGTCTATAAAGAATTTTAAAAAGTTCTTAGATCTATTCCCCTTTCCTGTGACCTAGTTAGATCGGCAATGGGACAATTTAAGGCAGCTCTGGCAGTGAGGAAATCTGAAATTACATCTAGAGCATGAGACAAGCTCTTGGCAACCACCAAACTGAAGGACATGGTACAATTTTGGAGGGTGGTAAACCACCCTTATTTCACAAAACATGTCAATGAAGAAGATGACTGCCTGATATCAGAATAGGTTTGGATGAACCATTTCATGAGCGTTTTTCAGTGTGGAAGCAATTTCTCACCTGAGGGGGATGAATGTAGTGACCAGAGCCCTGGGGAATCTAATTTGAATATTATTGACTTATCCTTTGAGTTACATGAGGTAAACACAGCAATTAATCGACTAAGACCAGGGAAAGCACCTGGCCTGGACGGGGTCCCTGTTGATCTCTTTAAGTCCATGCCTGATCTTTGGGGCCCTTTAGTTACAAATGTATTAAGAAGTATAGTTAAAAGCAATATCCTCTCTTCTTGGAAACTGGCTATAATTAGCCCCATTTTTAAAAAGGGTAACAGGCAAGATCCAATCTGTTACAGGCCAATATCTCTTATAGATTCTACTGCTAAGATACTGGGGAGTGTGATATTGACAGGGTTGGAGGAATGGGTGGCGGAGGCAGAGATCCTCTCCCCAATCCAATACGGTTTTAGACCTAGTCTAGGTACAGTCGAACAAGCATTAAATCTGCACCTCCTTCTTGGCAAATATTCACCTGCCTTTCATTGATCTATCAAGTGCTTTTGATCTGGTGAATAGAGGGAAGCTCTGGCAGATTATGGAATCTCTGTGCGTCGAATGGAACTTGCTGGAGCTATTCAAATGTCTATATACTGACCTAACGGTCTTGGTGCAGTATGGGCGGCACAGAGAGAGGTCTTCCCCCATTTCATCTACGCGAGGAGTCAGACAGGGTTGCATTTTAGCACCTTTTTTGTTTCTGTTATATATAAATGGACTTTGTGGTTTTCTAGTAAATAATGGAAAGGATTTCCCTAGGATGGGTTTGAGACAGCTCCCGGTCCTTTTGTATGCCGATGATGCGGTTTTAATCGCCCGTACAGCGAATGGTCTGCAAAGTTTGTTGGACCTTTTTCTAATTTTTCTGCAAGATTTAGATTTGAGAGTACGTTTTACGAAGTCATATGCTATGACTTGTGGCCCCCGAAATACCAGATCTAAACGTTTCAATATGGGAGGGAAAACTGTAAATAAAGTAAAAGATTTTTGTTACTTAGGTCTGCATGTGAGCTCTTCCATGTCATGGAATTTCCATCTTACTATCAAGACCCAACAAATAGTGAGAAACCTGAAAGCAATATTTTGTTTTGCCCGTAAATTAGGCAACAGACCAGTTCATCAGATTGTTATGCTCTATAATTCCAAATGTGTACCAGCAGCCACATATGGGGCGGGTTTGTGGGGTCAGACCAAAGCAGACTCGCTCCAACATGTTGAGAACAAATTTGTGCATGAGGAACTGGGACTACGGCATATTGAGGACCTAATCGCTGTCGCCCCACTCAGCTCTGGTTAAAAATCTGGTCAAATCCAGATTGACTCAAGATTGCATGACCGATTGTATACAACTGGCCAATTCTAACAGAAATCCGTGGCTCACATGTTTGCAAACCTCTTTTCGGAACTTAGGTTTGGAAAATATGTTTACTCACCCAGAGTGCCTGCCTATTAATGCAAAGGTATTGGTTAAAAAACAATATTTTAAGTACATCTCGAACCTTAGATTCCATGGGGCTTTGACTTTAAAAACTTTTGATCCCTATGTCCAGATCTCAAGCACGAGCTTAATGGAACCTTATTTAACTTTGTTTTTGTGCTCCTCATTTTACTCGCTCCTTGTATTATTTAGACTAAATTTGACGCATTTCAGAGTGGCTTTCTCAAAGCAATGCATTTGGCAAAAAGTGCTCCCGCACTGTCCTTGTGGTGCTGTTTCTAAGCAAAATATGTCTCACTTTTTTCTATTTTGCTCACTTTATTCTGCTCCTAGAAATATTTTTATACACAAATTACGAGTTATGTCTCACAAGGACTCACTGTTTTATGTTAAAAAACTGACATCTAAACAAACTTGTTATTCTGTCTTAAATTTTATCAGATCCACTATTGCTATTAGGAAATGATACAAACTGGTAGAAGCAGTCGTAGATGAATTCAAGCTGGAATAGTACAAGATTTTAAACTTGTTTTTTCCCTGCTTACTTTACACTATTTCTTGCATTTTTATCTGTAGTACATTTATGGTCCTTTTTATATATATTTCTGTTTTTTTTAGGCACAATTATGGATAAGCTGATTTTAGCTATTATATTCAGCCATGTATATCGGTCATGTAAACAATGCTCTGTTATCACTGTTTTACATCTCAGTTTTTTTATCTTCTGTGTAATGATTTTGTACTTTAATGGCATTCTGCCGAATAAAGGAATTTTGACTGACTGACTGCCTACAGACAGGAGACATAGGGAAGCAGAAACTCAGAGCAAAAATCTCATTATGTTACCAATTCTTCCTCCAGGTTCAGTCATCTAGGATGTTTCCTTCCTATCTTTTTGGTACAACTGCCTGTTTTTTGATACAGTCACTGCCGTTTCTAATTTGGAGAACGCTGTCTATATAAAAAAAATGACAAAAAATCAGCATTAGATTCCTGTTTAAGGGCCCTAAGATGTAAAAGCACACTTTTCCATACAGAGAAGATGGTACTACCCACATAGCATAGTGCGCAAAGGCAGATTACAAAATGTAAAAAGAAATCAGCTGGAAATGTAGAACACTTCTGTAGGAAAGTACCATCTTGCCTGGCATGTTACCCCCATTTTTACTTGTGTGTCAGTTTGTTTTTGCCTATCTCACTGGGATCCTGCTAGCCAGGACCCCAGTGCTCATAGTTTGTGGCCTGAATGTGTTCCCTGTGTGGTGCCTAACTGTGTCACTGATGCTCTGATAACCAGGACCTCAGTGCTTATGCTCTCTCTGTCTTTCAAATTGTCACTGCAGGCTAGTGACCATTTTTACCAATTCTGATTGGCACACTGGAACACCCTTATAATTCCCTAGTATATGGTACCTAGGTACCCAGGGTATTGGGGTACCAGGAGATCCCCATGGGCTGCAGCATTTCTTTTGCCACCCATAGGGAGCTCAGACAATTCTTACACAGGACTTCACTGCAGCCTGAGTGAAATAATGTCCAAGTTATTTCACAGACATTTTTTGTCTGCACTTAAGTAACTTATACGTCACCTATATGTCTAACCCTCACCTAGTGAAGATTAGGTGCAAAGTTACTAAGTGTGAGGGCACCCTGGCACTAGCCACACAGTTCAGGGCAATTTCCCCGGACTTTGTGAGTGCGGGGACACCATTACATGTGTACACTACATATAGGTCAATACCTATATGTAGGTTTACAATAGTAACTCCGAATATGGCCATGTAACATGTCTAAGATCATGGAATTGTCCCCCATGCCAAATCTAGTATTGGGGTGCCAATCCCATGAATCCCCGGGGCTCCAGCATGGACCCGGGTACTGCCAAACTAGCTCCCTGGTGTTTCACTGCAGCTACTGCTGATGCCAACCCACAGAGAGGCTTCTGCCCTCCTGGGGTCTTGGCAGCCCGGTCCCAGGAAGGCAGAACAAAGGATTTCCTCTGAGAGAGGGTGTTACACCCTCTCCTTTTGGAAATAGGTGTTATGGGCCTGAGAGGAGTAGCCTCTCCCAGCCTCTGGGAATGCTTTGAAGGCCACAGATGGTGCCCTCCTTGCATAAATCAGTCTACACTGGTTCAGGGATCCCCTGCCCTGCTCTGGCGTGAAACTGGAAAAAGGAAAGGGGAGTGACCACTCTCCTGTCCATCACCACCCCAGGGGTGGTGCCCAGAGCTCCTCCAGTGTGTCCCAGACCTCTGCCATCTTGAATGCAGAGGTGTGAGGACACAATGAAGGCCTCTGAGTGGCCAGTGCCAGGAGGTGATGTCAGAGACCCCTCCTGATAGGTGCTTACCTGGTTGGGTGGCCAATCCTCCTCTGAGGGCTATTTAGGGTCTCTCCTGTGGGTTTGTAATCAGATAACTAATGCAAGAGCTCACCAGAGTTCCTCTGCATCTCCCTCTTTGACTTCTGTCAAGGATTGACCGCTGACTGCTCCAGGACGCCTGCAAAACCACAACAAAGTAACAAGACGACTACCAGCAACATTGTAGTGCCTAATCCTACTGGCTTTCTTGACTGTTTCCTGGTGGTGCATGCTCTGAGGGCTGTCTGCCTTCACCCTGCACTGGAAGCCAAGAAGAAATCTCTTGTGGGTCGACGGAATCTTCCCCCTGGTAATGCAGGCACCAAACTCCTGCCTTACCGGTCCTCTTGGTCCCCTCTCATCTTGATGAGCATGGTCCCTGGAACACAGGAGCTGGGTCCAAGTAATCCCAACAGTCCAGTGGTCTATTTTTCCAAATTTGGTGGAGGTAAGTCCTTGCCTCCCCACCCCAGACAGTACTCCTGTGTACTGTGTGATCTGCAGCTGCTAGGGCTTCTATGCACTTTTGCAAGGAATCCTTCATGCACAGCACAGACCAGGTCCCCAGCACTCAGTCCTGCATTGCTCAACACGCTGAGTTGACCACCGGCTTTGTGGGGCCCTCCTTTGTACTGTTGAGATGACTGCCATGCTCAGATTTCTTGAACCCCTGTTCAAGTACTTTTGCGGGTGCCACCTGCTTCTGTATGGGCTCTCTGTCTTGCTGAGCACCCCCTCTGTTTCATCCTCCAAGGGGTGACCTCCTGGTACTTTCTGGGCCTGGGCAGCACCCATTTTCTTTAACAGTGATCTTTGCAGCTAGCAAGGCTTGTTTGCGATCTTTCTATGTGGAAACAACTCTGCATCCTCCAGCTCACCGTGGGACATCTTCTGTGCAAAGGAGAAGTTCCTGGCAACTTCTGTTGTTGCAGAATCTTCAGCTTCTTCCACCCAGAGGAAGCCATTTTGCACCTTCATCCAGGGGTTAGTGGGCTCCTGCCCCACCGGACACGTTCGTGACTCTTGGACTTGGTCCCCTTCCTTTACAGGTCCTCAGGTCCAGGAATCCATCTTCAGTGCTTGACAGGCAGCTGTTGCCTTTGCAGAATCTCCTATCACAACTTTAGTGTGTTTCTGGAGAAGTAGGGTAACTTTACTACTACTTTTCAGGGTCTTGGAGTGGGGTATCTTGGACACCCTTAGTGTCTTCTTTCACTCCCAGTGACCCTCTACACACTACACTAGGCCTGGGGTTCCTAAGTGGTTCGCATTCCACTTTCTTAGTATATGGTTTGTGTTGCCCCTAGGTCTATTGCATCCCATTGTATTCCATAGTGTATGCACTACTTCTCTAACTGTTTACTAACCTCACTTTGGTTTGTGTGTATATTTTGTGTATTTTACTTATCTCCTAAGGGATTACATCCTCTGAGATATTTTTGGCACATTGTCACTAAAATAAAGTACCTTTATTTTTAGTAACTCTGAGTATTGTGATTCTAATGATATAGGCCCTCATTCCGACCCTGGCGGTTTGAAACCGCCAGGGTGGAGGGCAGAGGAAGCACCGCCAACAGGCTGGCGTTGCTTCCTGGGCCATTCTGACTGCGGCGGTAAAGCTGCGGTCAGAAAAGGGGAACCGGCGGTTTCCCGCCGGTTTACCCCTGGCCCAGGGAATACTCCATGGCGGCGCTGCTTGCAGCGCTGCCATGGGGATTCCGACCCCCTTCCCTCCAGCCTGTTTCTGGCGGTTTACACCGCCAGAACCAGGCTGGTCAGGAACGGGTGTCGTGGGGCCCCTGGGGGCCCCTGCACTGCCCATGTGCTGGCATGGGCAGTGCAGGGGGCCCCTAACAGGGCCCCACAAAGATTTTCAGTGTCTGCTCTGCAGACACTGAAAATCGCGACGGGTGCCACTGCACCCGTCGCACCCCTGCAAATCCGCCGGCTCCATTCGGAGCCGGCTTCCTCTTTGCAGGGGCTTTTCCGCTGGGCCGGCGGTGCGGTCTTTTGGCGGTTTCCGCCCGGCGGGCGGTGCCCACCGCCTGCCGGGGTCGGAATGACCCCCATAGTGCTATATGATATAAGTGGTATAGTAGGAGCTTTGCATGTCTCCTAGTTCAGCCTAAGCTGCTCTGCTATAGCTACCTCTATCAGACTAAGCTGCTAGAACACTACTAATTTACTAATAAGGGATAACTGGACCTGGCACAAGGTGTACATACCATCAGGTACCCACTATAAGCCAGGCCAGCTTCTACAACTTCTTTATCACAATCTCTCTGCCTAAGGTGTTTCTGTATTCTCTGACATATTTCTTGCATGCCTTAGACCTTGACAAATCCCTTCATATAGTTCAACCAATTCTTTGTTTCTGTGGGCTTCCGATCACAACCTGCCAGTACCTGCCACAAAACTTGGATTTTGTAAAGATGATGAGAATATTATTGCTTAGACATGAGAACAAGTAATCACATATACAATTTACTACCCAACGTAGGTTACCAATCAATGAATGGGAGATTCAAAGAATACCATGTTTAGCAAAATATAGCTAAAATATTTGAAAATGTGACATTGAACAGTCCACTTGATTACACATTCATTAATGATTCTAACGTTCATACCTGTCAAAATGTTTTAATTGTTTGCAGATGAGAAAGTATTCATGACCCTCAGGAGAAACTCTATTATCTTAAGTATAATCAATTCAACTTAAAAAATGTTTTTCTCAAAGTAACCCCCAGATCAGGCATAAAAGGTTTCTAATGAGACAAAGGATAAATGAAATATAGAATAAATTCCAGCAGGACGCTGGGATTCAGCTCACGGATGGCATAAAACTAAATTACAACAAACTATTTTGGTCATTGATTGAGCAAGGTACTGGATCTCACAGAATATTACATTACCATATTATCTCAAGTGATACATGGGCATCTCTTATTTCGCTCACTATAACTGAAAACAAAATCATCATCTTGAACGAAAAATGTCGACCCTCAAGAGCTGCAGGGCTGAAACATGCTGAGATCAACACCTTCCTCAAGAAACACAAGGCGGACCCAAAGGACCTCAAGATCTTCCTGTCCATCTCCATGCTCCCCTTCCCGGCAAAAGTCATTGAGAAGACTGTCAACAGACAACTGACCCGCTTCCTAAACGAGAACAACACTCTGGACTCGTCTCAATCCGGATGCCGCTGCATCCACAGCAATGAAACCGCCCTCATCGCCGCTACCGACAACATCAGGAACCTACTTGACAATGGTGAAACCATGGCCCTCATCCTCCAGAACCTCTCGCCTACCTTCGGCACCGTCTGTCTCCACACCCTACGCACATGCCTCAATGGAACAGGGATCTGCGACAGAGCCCTGGACTGGATCACCTCCTTCCTCGCAGGCAGAACCCAGTGAGTCCACCTCCCTCCATACTGCTCTGAAGCCACCAAGATCATCTGTGGCATACCCCAAGGGTCATCCCTCAGCCCGACCCCCTTTAATGTTTACATGACACTGCTCGCAAACATCATCCGATCACAAGACCTCAACATCATTTCATTGGCCTATTACACTCAGCTGATCCTCTCCCTCACCAATGACCCCGCCACCGCCAAAACCAACCTCCATGAAGAAATGAAGGCCATCACCGAATGGATGAAGAACAGCTGCCTGAAACTGAACTCTGACAAAACTGAGGTCCTCATCCTCAGCTCCACCCCCTCCGCCTGGGACGACTCCTAGTGGCCTGCCACAATTGGAACCTCACCGACACCCACCAACCACACACACAACCTGGGGTTCATCCTGGACTCATTCCTATCAATGACCCAGCAAGTCAACGCCATCTCGCCCTCCTGCTTCAACACCCTCTGCATGCTTCTGAAGATCTAGAGATGGATCCCCACTGGAATCAGAAGGATGGTCATCCAAGTTCTTGTAAGCAGCAGACTGGATTATGGCAACGTGCTCTTCTCAGGAATCACAGCCAAGCTCCAGAAAAGACTGCAACGCATACAGAATGCCTCTGCATGCCTCATCCTGGACATCCCCTGCCACAGCCACATCATAGTCCACCTGAGAGACCTGCACTGGCTCCCCGTCAGCAAGAGAATCATGTTCAAGCTCCACACCCACGTTCACAAAGCACTGCACAATGCAGACCAGAATACCTCAACAGACGACTCACCTTCTACACCCCAACCCGCCATCTTTGCTCCTCTGACCTTGCCCTGCCACCATTCCACGCATCCATAGAACGACCGCTGGTGGCAGATAATTCTCCCACCTCGCTACCAAGACGTGGAGCACCCTTCCTATCCACTTTGCGACAGACACAGGACCTGCTAACCATCAAGAGACACCTCAAGACTTAGCTGTTCGAGCAGTAGCAGCACACCCCTCCAGCACCTTGAGACCCTCATGGGTGAGTAGTGTGCTTTATAAATGCTATGACTGATTGATGGTCTACCAATATACAAAGTTGTAAAAACTGATCCCACATTGTGGAGTTCCTCACTATTTAGCCTATCCCCACACTTCCTGTCATCTGGGATGATTTCCACATCATGAAAAGGCTAGATTATGCACAAAAAAGATTTTAAAAAATGAACTCAAGAAGGATCATATTATATTATAGCCCTTTAGATTGTGAGGGCAAGTTATTTTCAAAATACCTACTCGGTAATCTAACACGTTTTTTAAACTTTGTTATTGGATTTTCCAAATAAACGCAGGGTTGTAGCATAACAAGTCCCCTATATAGGGGGTAAAGCATGTTAATACCATTTATGTTTGTTTAAAATATACTACCACGTATCCAGTTTTACAGGTCCAAGCAGAAAGGCATGGTTGGTATGTTCTGGATGATAACATGAGTGCCAGTGCGTATTTGCCATTCATAGCTAAGTTGCCTGTTTGTCAGGGTGATGCCCCCTGAACTGGGAAAAAACTAGGGGAGGAGCGGAAAATGGGCCATTTGTGCAGACCAGAGGATGTGTGGCAGGTAAACAGTGGCAGCCAAACTCTGAGACAAAGCTCTAACCAAAGCCCCACTGCTGGAGTGGGAGTTGTAATGAGCCAAGCTAGTTCAGAGGTGCCAGTGGCATAGTAAGGAGGCGGAAATGCCGCAGACAGTGGAAAAAGAAAACCAGGTGCTAATGGTGAGTCTGAGCGCTGGACAGGTCAAGACAGTGGAACTGAGGCCAAGAGTGTTTGGGTCCCCATCATGATTTTGGGGATGACCTGGCAGTCAGTGTGAGTTGCCTGAACTGGTCTAGGAGAGTGTCTCATGCTGTGGAATTGGGAAGTTTGCAAAGGCAGTAAGCCTCCTTGTATGGGAGCATCCTCTTCAGCTTTCCCCTCTTTGCACATTGCTCTATGTCATGCTGCCACCAGTGGTGCCTAGGCTACCCTCCAGTGCATTGCCAAGGCAAGGTTCTCTTCCTCAGTCATAGGGCAATGCTGGCAAAGAATATTCATACCTTATGACATATTCTGCATTTAAATATGCCCAGGGTGCAGGTCTCCCATGAGTAGTTATTGAGAAGTTCTGTAACTTCTCGCAAGACATCAGGTACTGAAAGGCAACATGTGAGAGGGCTAGGCGTGACATGTGATGCATAGCTGCAGGGCCAGAATGGCCGTGGGGACATCGCAGGTGCACCCGAGGGAAGTTGCAGTAGAGCTGTTAAATAGTTACAATGAAGGATGAAAATTGAATATTTGTAAATTGTGCATTTTGAGAAACCTCTTGGGGGAAATCCAGGGCCTGCTCCCATTCTTTATCATGCAATACCATCCCAATATTGTCCTCCCATCTGCCATTCAGCACTGTCAGTGGCAATCCAGTGTGCTCTCTAATTGCTTTGTGAATCCATGGAATCAGGTATCATCCTGGCCCATAAGTAGTGACATTTGCAAGACAGCATTGATTTGGGTCTCCTCATCCAGTGTGGACCAAAGGATCCGGTATGGTTTGCAAAGTTGTCTGTTATAAATGGGCCTGGTGGCATGTCATAGTCAGTGATAAGTTGGTTGAGGGTGAGTAGATGACCATCAGCGAAAAGATCACCAACTGTAACTAAAGAGCACTCATGCCAACACCTCAGATCTGTTGCGGAGTAGGAACCGGGGATGTGCAGCAGAACCTGTAGCGGGAGTGCTGAGGCATACAGTGGTATATGATGTGTAAGAAAATGACCCTTATTCATGTAATTCTGAGCTACACTCATCTGTAGAGATCACGGGAATGAGGACATTGTCCTGGGGAGCAGAGGATCTTTGACCATATTCAGTGAGACGGGGCCTATCCCTTGGCATGTTTTACCCAGGTTTCATTCCACCAGCTAGTGAGACATCTACTGCAGCTGGTCTGCTAAGTAGTGCGCCTCAACAGAGGGGGTGCCAAGTCCGTCCATGCCGATCAGTAGCTACAACATATTCAACGCTATACTGTGGTGTTTGATGCCCCATGTAAACTCCTTCAGGAGGGTGTCTAGCTCCTGAAAGAAGAAATCGTGAGGAAGAATGGGAAGATGAGTAAAATAATATCGGAGTTAGGGAAGGAAAACCATTTTTGACAGGGCTATCCTCCCTGTTACGACCAATTGAATTTGTTTCCAAAAGCTGTATTCCCAGTATTAGCCAGGACAAAGCTATTTTCAGGTTGCCACTCAATAGATCTGTTGGAAAATGGTAAAGGTGCACCACATGATGTCAGCCAAGCCAGCTGAGCGTGGTGCCCCTGAGGTACACCTTCTATGGGGGAATGAAGCGGGTATACACTGGATTTGGCCCAGTTGACACGGAAGCCGGCAGCATGTACAAATGAATTTACTGTGGCATTTATGGACATAAGTTTGGAACTGACATCACAGAGATACAGAAGCAAATCATCCACATGTGGTGTCCTATCATCCAGTGGGATTCCCCAGTTTTGCCCCTCTCCACAAATGCAAATGGTGAGGGGTTCCATCACAATCGCAAAGAGCATGGGGTACAAGGCAATCCTTGTCTGGGTCCCATGCACTCCAAGAAGGGCAGAGAGATGAGCTGTCCCAGTGCACCTGGGAAATAGGTTTCGTATTAATTAGGTTTGTATATTTTAGGAGGTGATGCCACCCTCATGAGGGCCAGTACCGGAAAAGTTAGTCCCACTTGAGCATGTTGAATCAGGCAAGCAATTGAGCAAGATCAGGCAAGCAGCGTGGGGATACTTATTTGGGGATTTGTCTTGCTCATGGAAGAGGCATCTGATATTGTGAGATGAGCTGCAGCCCTGAACAAAGCCATTCTTGTTCGACTGGATGATCCAGAGAAGAATCCGGAGGTATCTATCTACTAGTATCTTATAATCTATGCCTGGGTAAGCTGTCAGCCAATAGGAGGACAAACTAGTACAATCCCTGTTGGCTTTCAGGAGATACACTAGGCGGGATTTGTAAAGTGATGGTGGCAACTCACTAGTGATCAGGTTAGTAGCAAAAGCATTATAGTACTCAATCTGTAGGCCATCTAGGACTGAGGATTTATTTTTGGCCAGGTCTCAGATGGCTTGCTTCACATCAGCAACTGAAATCTGTGCATCTAAGCCCTGAAAGGCTGCTTCAGGGATGCAAGGGAGGGTAAGTCCTGATAGGAATGCAATCACCTCGTCCTCAGTGGGGGTGCCTTGTAAATGGTGGAGTAAGAAGCGATGAATGCACTCAGAATGTGTTGTTGAGCTTAGAGGCTGTTGCCAGTGGGCAAGGCTATTTCTACTGTAGGGCTCAAGGGAACTTCTGGCAAATTAGTTAGGTACAAAGGCAGCTGGACTTGTCTACTTCATAATGTGCGGTAGCCACAGAGGCATTAAAGTTGAAACATTGTAGTTGCTCCAGTAGAGCTGTTCAGCAGTCTTGATATCCCCGACTTGGGTTCTGCGTACCCGATCACTTCTTGCAAGCACATTTCTTTTTTTGACCACCTTAAAAGCACCCCATTTGACTGCTCTAGTGGATGCTGAGGCTTGATTCTCAGTAAAATACTAGTGAATCAGGTACTCCCAGGAATCGCAGATTGTTGTCTCTTGGGATGTGCAATGTGGACATCAGAGGGAGTGGGTTATTCCAATGTACATCTATCACATGTACATTGTGGTCCGACACCACCCGCCCAAGGTAATCTGTATGGTGCGCAAATCCTAGAATGGGATGGGAGTGGAGGATGTGATCCAGGTGCACATACAGATTATGGGACACAGAATAGGAGTAGACCCAGGTGTTTGGATGTTTAGCCTGCCAGACATCATCTAGCACCCATTACAGAACCCACCCGCAAAGCTTTCTGCCTGGCCATGCTGGACGGTCGGTGGGTGAGAGCAGTCCAGGTGAAGTTTGAGCTTGAAATTTTAATCCCCACCCAGTACCCACAGCATGTGGGCTCTGTGCACCCAGAAACCTGAGAACATGGTCCAGAAGGACACCTGATCCACGTTTGGGGCATAGATGCTCCCCAACAGGGTCTGGATGCCACTCAGGTGACCCTCCACCAGGGCAGCTTAGGCCTCCTTGTTGATTATAGTGTCGAAGACTTGGAAAGGAATGCCTGGGCGGATCCAGACCATCACTGGTCGAGAATGCAGTTGCACAAATTGTTCCTCTCCACCTCTTTCATAGCCGATGTACTTCAGGGGCTTTGGTATGGGTTTCTTGGTTTCTGCGCTGTGTGAATGACACGTACCTTCAGAGTCAGAAACCTATTGAGTGTGGGTGGAGCCATTCGAGGTACAGTGACATGTGTTGGTCTCAACGCACAGTGAGTTCCATGTTGTTGCAGCCTCCTCCCTCCCATAGGAATGGTTCATGTCTACCTGGCCCTAATGTGGGAGGAGAGGAAACAGATGCCACATTAACAGTCATGAATATAAACATAAGGTTCCTACCACAAATGGTTGTATGCCAAAACAGAGTTTTACAGTTAACCATCAAGTAAAGTGGGGTAGCGGCTGTTGGGGTACGTACAATGCCCATGATTGGGGTTACCCAGACTTCCCACATAATTCTAGTGCTGGGCTCAGCCATGGCTGGGTGGAGAGCTGAGGGGGAAAAAGGAGGTGTGGTGAATCAGCACCTGCATCCCTAGAAAGTAGGAATCCATAGAATCTCAATTCCAGTTTAGCAAGTGATACAGGGGTTGAGGCTTAATGTTTTGGTCATGTCCATGTGCCATTATTGTCTGATCCAGTCTGCTATTGATGGAGGGTTTATTAGGTTGCCTACGGTCTATGGTGTCAACATTGGGGGAGACTAGCACTCCCGATTGGAGCCATCTAAGGTGTCGGAGTCCTAATTGGTGGTGGAGATATGCGGTCCCCCCTCCCCATCAGTGGTCCTGTCTCCATTGCAGAGGGACGCTGCTTCCTGGAAGGTCTAGCATCTGTCTTCAATGATCTGTTCCAAAGCAGGAGTCTTTGTAGGTGGGAAGGTTGGAGTGTGGCACTGCCTTAGCCAATTCCTCCGCTTACGTCTCAGCTGGGGAGTACGTGGGAGCCTCCCTGTTGAGTTGGTGTGTGTTTCAGTGTGGTTCTTGTCGGCCTAGTCTCAGGCTAACCTGGGATCAGGGAGGAAGAGGGCATTCCCATCAAGGAGGAATGTGAGGCTGGCCAGGAACAGCAGGAAGTATTGGAGTCACATCTTAGCTTCCAGGACAGAAGCTTACTGCTGTTGTACTGCCGGTTGTAGTCTGGAAAGAGCATGATGGTTTTGTCTTCAAGTTTCAGTGTGCCCTTCTCACTAGCCACTTTGAGGATTGTGTCCTGGTCTTTGAAATGGAGAAGCTTGGCTCACATTGGATGTGGTAAAACTCCCAGGGTGGGCGGTGTCGCACCAGCACTCAATGAGAACCAGCACCTTTTCAATGAGAAGAATGGTTTGAGGTCTGATGGATCGACAAAGGATTCGTACCAGTTCTGTAAGAATGTAAGTTGATCAGGTCCTTCAACCTCTTGGGCATGCCAAGTATCCAGACATTGCTTCTCTGGGATAGTGCCGCATCATCTGCTCTCTCCTCCAAGTTGCATACTCAGAAAGAACTCTAAACACAACATGGACATGTCATAATTTTTTCACTGAAAACTGCCCCTTTTCTCAATGCTGATTGCTATGCATTTTGGGCCCTACCTCAACAGGCCCCTAGGGAAACCTAGGAAATCTCTACATATTTGAAAACTAGACATCTAGGGAAATCTAGGGTGGGGTGACTTGTGTATAGATCATGATGTTTTCATTCCCAGAAACCTTTACAAACATCAAATCTTGACTAAAAACACACACATTCTCCTCACATTTCTGTGAGCAAATCTTCTGGAATCTGAGAGGACCAACAAACTTCCAACCACCCAGCATTATCTCACATCTCCTGATAGAAACAGTACCACACTTTTGTGGGTAGAGATAGTGCCAGCAACAAGAAAAACTCCATAGACACATACCATTTTTACAATGAAAACTGACTCTTCGTTAGCAAAGTGGATAGCTGTGGATTTTGGGACTTTGCTCAGCTGGCACCAAGGGAAACCTACCAGACCTGCATATTTTTGAAAACTGTACACCTGGGGGAATCCAGGATGAGGAGACTTTTGGGGCTCTCAATAGGCTTTCATTCCTAACAGGCCTTGCAAATCTCAATCTTTGACTAAGAAAACACATGTTCCTCACATTTCTGTGATGGAAAGTTCTGGAGTTTTCAGGGAGTCACACATTTCATATGACCTGTCATTCCCCCATATACCCTGATAAAAATGGTACCTTACTTGTGTGGGTAGTCTTAGTTCCTGCGACAGGAAAGGCGATGGTGGCTTGTGTGGCACCCACCAGGTTTTCCTACCCGGAAGCCCATTTTCCATGTCTCAATAGTAAAATGGTATCTGACTTGTGTGGGCAGGCCTACTGCCCGCAACAGGGAATGTTGCAAAACACAACATGGACACATCACATTTTTAATTGAAATTTGATTCTTCTTTTGCAATGTAGCTAGCTTTGGATTTTGGCCCCTAGCTTAGCCGGCACTTAGGAAAACCTAGGAAACCTGTATATTTTGTAAAACATTGTTCCCAATAATAATGCTACCTCACTTGTGTGGCTGTGCCTAGTGCATGCAACAGGCAAGCATCAAACCATGGTCAATGGGAGTAGCGCGGAGGGACTCCCATTGACCCTGGTTTGATTTGTGGCTGTCCAAATAGTTTACATTTACACTCAACAGAAAAGATCTATACCTAAACATTGAGACACACATACTTCTGCCCCTAAAGTTACACCGAACTGTACTGCAAAACTGTGTTTCTCCTCCACCTCTCATGATAAGTGGTTAGAAATGCAATTTTTCTAATTTCTGGTGCACTCTGAAATAACTTCTAGGCCTTTATACATATATATTTATTTTCATACAATACATAACTTGGTAATATCCAATCAATATGTGTGCTTATTTTATTACCTTCAGAAGAAGGGAAGACCAAGTGGAAGATCCCAAAAAGTAAACATGTACAACACACACATAGAGCCTTGTTCACAAACTGCATTTTGTAGTAATACCAAATGCAATTCACAAGCCTATGAGTATAACTCTCCACTTCCGTTTCTCTCTTTTCTTTGGGAGTTCTCCATACTTGTAAATTTACTTCTTAGTAATAAGTGTGGGAGTGACAGGGGGAGTGGTGAGAAGATGGGGAATATCTGCTACAAAGTGGGTGGAAGCTTTTTCTGTTGGCATCATTAGAATGACCTGTAGGAGGGGACAGAGAAGGTGTTCCCCTCTCCGTACATTTGAAAGCGCTTTCAAGCGTTGCAGGAGGCCTCACTGCACAGGTTGCACTCCGGCAAAGGGTGGGCCATCTGTGTCTATATGTGCTGTCTAAGATTGACAAGGCCACCCCTCATTTTCCTGTATGCAGGGATGCTGAATTCAATGTGCCACCATGGCCGGCATGGGAAAGTGTAAGCTTAAAGTCTCAACAACATCTGTGTCTCAGTTAAAAGTAACTCACAAGTCTTTAATTGTCACATTTGTTTCATTTTTATTTTCTGCTGTGGGGGTTATAGGTGATGATAGTAGCTCCTTTGAGGAGGAGTTGAGACTCTGTGTTTTGAGTTGACACCTTGATGTTCTGAGAGCGTCAACTGCATGACAAAGATGGGTGCAACCCCAGTTGTGCAGTCTTCTACAGATTGTCTGTAGTGATTAGCACTGATCAAAAGTCACATTTTTGTTATTGCAGAGTTCCATCGAGATGCATGTGTGCCTCATCTTTCCCTTGTATCTTCTGCTGCCTCACAGCACCCTGCTAGAAAGAGAAAGAAATAGGAGGTGCCACGTAGACATGCAGCTTTGGAATCTACATCATCACTGAAAGCTTTAATGTCAGAGGTATCATGTGAACGGGACACTCCTTTGTGGGATTCCTGTATGGCAAACTAGAACTTCTGATTAACGATACTGTTGTCATCTCTGGAAGTGACTGCAGGTGATTGAAGATATTGTGGGCAGTCTGCTTGATAGACTTTCTACCAACACTCCTTGTGTTATACACCCTAGTTTGAAGGCTGCCCGTGGGGGTACTTTAGAAAGGAGGTTGCTTTGTCCCACGCCTATGTTCCAACAGTACCTAATTATAGTCTTAGATTGGAAGAGGGGGTGGGCATTAGTATACCAGGGGACATTGTTTATGGTCGCAGAGCTGGGTCCAGTGTTTCTAGCTTTTTCCAATGTGGGCCCTGGTGCCCCCCCCCCACTCCACTCCCCCAAAATTAGTAATCACCCTCAAATGTGGTAAAGGCATAGTGGTCACAGACCATTAACCACAAGGGTAGATCCTTCTTGAGAATTAATTGCCCTCCTTCAGTTGACAAGTCTCAGGCTGCAGTGTTGTGTGATTTGTTAATTAAAAATCCCTTTTAGCTCCTGATGGACTCCGTAGAACTGTGGTGTCACTGTTAGAGCATGGTGCAGTGAATGTAAGTTTAGAATGTTGAGTTTTCTGTTACACGCAGACAAATAAAGATGTGTAACACCCAGCTCCGTGTGTGGCATAGTCATTGGTGGGCACCCAGGCCGGGGAAGATTCTACAACTGGCAAAGAGATAGGGGATAAGTAATCCAAACATCGACAGTGCTCTCCCAGACAATTTGCAGTGGTCCAAACAAGTTGCTTGTGAGTGCCACGTGTGTCTCCGTCAAAGTGCGGCACTGACGTTTGGTATATGTGGAGTCAAAGCACAACTGTAGCCACTGTGAAGCACTTTAAAATAATGAGAGCTTCACTGAGAAGTCTACACCTCGTTGGCCAAGAACCTGCTGGCAAGCCCTTTAAAAGAAGTACAGTGCTACTACACAACATAGATCTATACATCATATGGAGTGACAACATTAAAGGTGGACAAAATAGATACAGAAAAGAAGCTCTGAAAACTACTAGAGTCAGATTTAAGTATAATACACAAAAGCACTAGCTGACAGAACAATTGATAATGAAGCATACTGTTATTGCACTTACCAGAACCTTGATAAGAAGAGCTCCATGAACTCATCAGTGGGCGAGAAGACCCAAGAAGAAGCACAGGGTTGTATTTATGTATCTTTCCAATACCTGAAGTGGCACACCGTCAAAGTTCCCAGATGGCGGTTCAGAACAGCTCCAGAGGGCTCCAGAATAATGAAAGGCTCCAATGGAGACCAAGAAAGAGGTCACAGTCCACAGACTCTCCATGATGACCCAGAGGCCAGAATATCACAGGGCCATAGAGATGGCACAAAGGAAGCAGGTCATAGTGGACAGCAGACGGTATTAGAGAGAGATCCATTCTCAGTGCAGACCAATCACATAAACTGTTATAATGTCACCTTCTTGAAATCCCTATCACTATTCAATACAGCCAAAAACAGAATATTGGCAATAAATGGACTGCTTAGATAGAGACATTTGATGATTTCATTGATGTACTAGAAGAAATAGATAAAAAGAAGATTATCAAATACCTTAGGAATCCTGATGGTGAGAGTGTAAAAGAAGTCCTGAAAAAATGCCACGAGCTGAAGAAGTTACATACCATCAAATCAAAGAAGTCTTGAATCTAAAGTTCAATCCAAATCCAAATGTAGATTATGAAAGATACATTTTCAGGAAAAGCTCCTCAAACTCTGTACATTCAATGAATGTAATGATGAGGAAGCAATAGGTCTCACAGCTACGGATGGCTGTCAGATTCATTTAGACAATGAATGCTGAAAGAAACTCTTTGTTTGAAGCACGTTCTCATGGCTGCCAGATCCGAAGAGCATGCGGATTGACAAGCTGCTAACATGGAGGCTGAAGGTGCCCAAAATAAATCAGTCATGAGCATAAAAAAGCAAGCAGCAGCACAGGGCTGAAGGACACAAACTGATGTCTCCACAGAAAAAGAAGCTGTGTTTCATGTGTGGATTGTTGTTTCCACACTAAGGAACATTTACCCCCATAAGACAGATATGCAAAGGGGGTGGGAATGAGAATAATTTTGTGGTGATTTGCAAGGAGAAGGAGAGAGTAAGTGTGTCACAGCAAGAAGACAAAATGGCTGCTCAACTATTCCAGAAGTGAAGCACCTCCGAAAGACCAAGCGACAACACCAGTTGAAACAAGACAACACCAAACACAGTCAATCGTCATCTAAAGGTGGAGAAAAGCTACTTTAAATAATGAACAGGGTAAGATTAAAACACTATTAAATAATTGGTGTATCCAATATATACCTTTAGTTCTCCAAGATTTCTAATAGACAGAAAGATTTGTGACTTGGGAATTATGATATTTTGATTATGTCTGAAGTTTTGCTGAAGAATATTAGTAAAGGATAGTTTGTTAAAAGAAAGGAGGAACAATAAAATATGATGTTAATGGGCAATGACAGGTGTGCGTAGTTGAGAAATGAGGCATTTAATAAGAAAGGATCCATGATGGATTTTTATAATTATAACCAAAGTGGAGTGTGGTAAATGTATGGGTGATGAATTGAAAGAGGAGATTTTTTTTAATGAGAAAGCGGAATGATATCATCTGAAGTCAGGAGTTTTAGGTATCTTTAAGGTTGAAAGAGCAACTCTAGACTTTCTCCATTTCCATAAAACGTTAGACATTAGTCAGTCTATTTTTAAAGTATGAATGTGGGAGGTGAGCTGCTATCATAGAAATATTAAATATGATAATGAGGGACAACATAAGTTTAATTGAATTTAATCTACCACACCATTACTAGACAAAGATATTACCATTACTGATCTCTCACCAAATCCAGTGGCTCTTATTAAAAAAGGAAAAATACATGGAACTGGTGGTTTTACCATTGAATTCTATACCTACGTCTCGAACTTCCTTCCTCCATATATCCTTCGTCTTCTTAATTCTTTCATTAAACAAAATGCTTCTCAAATACCTTCCAAGAAGCTGTCATAGGTTCAGCTCCAAAAGACAATAAAGACCATGACTATTGCAAAAATGACCAGTCCAAGTCCTTGGTTAATACAGATTACAAGATTCTTGCAAACCTTTTGGCCATGCAAATTGATCCAATCCTTCCAGATCTTATTGGGCAAGAACAATTTGTTTAAGCAAGACTACTTTCTGACAATTCTGGTGTATTATTTAATATACTTGGTCATGCTTCTTTATTGGATCATTCTTTACCTGCTCTCACACTGGACACTGAGAAAGTGTTGAATGGGACTGGTTATGACTTCATGTTTGCAGCATTACAATGGATTGGATTTGCTCTAAAGTTCTGCAACTTAATTTATTAACTATATACTGGACCCAAAGCAGCCATCTTTGTTCATTGTATTTCATCTGATTACTTCCCCCCCATCCCGAGGAGTACGCAAAGGATGTCCGTTATTCCCTCTCTTATTTATTATTGCGCTAGACCCTTTCCTGACTAAAATTTGGCAAGATCCTCTTTCAATTAGGGACAACACATGGTACACTCTCGGTTTATGCGGAGGGCATCCTTTTATACTGCTCCAACCCATCTTTATCTATTCCATCTTTCTCATGTCTAACGTTTATTCTGCCTGTCAGGATACAAAATAAATACAACATCCACTGAACCAGACAACAATTTGCTTCAGTTCACTTCAAATGGCAACTCTCTCAAATAAAATATTTGGGAATATGGTTTGCCGATCACATCAAAGACAGTATAAGACCTTTGATCGGATTATTTCCACATTAAATGAGACATTTAATAGATACAATCCATTTTTCCTATCCTTCAGTTTTTTAAAAACTTTGCAAGCTTTATAGGCAACCCTGCTCACGATTTATTAAACCTCTCTAAAAACCTTAGGTTTTATGCAAGTTTGTCCTGCTTTGTTCTTATAAATGTCTAATAATGAATTTAATTGTGATTTAATTGTAGCTATCTGACAAAGGCAGTTAAGATAACGCAAAGCATGGAGGATTGATGAAAAGTTTTGTAATGGTGTTAAGTGCGATTTGATTTGAACAAGAATGCGTCAAGATGGTCAGTTACAGAATGATGAAAAATAACGCGCTGGGTTTTTAGTTTGTTGTAGGAAGTCGTTCTTTCTGGTTTTATTGTGATTGTTACTGTTAGCACGTGATGTGTTCATGGATTTTTTGCATCAGAAATAAAGACGATGATGATGTTATCTTGATGATGCTGTTTAGTTATCACTTAAGGGGCCATCCAAATATAAAAATGCTTGATTGTACAAGATGTGGACCATAACAAATGGGTAGCAGTTACATCATTTATCAAAGACTATGTTTACAATGAGAACTAAGAATTCTACTATTGCACTTTGTACAGTGAACAAGCATTTCATTGCTTAGTTGCCTATTGTGATGCTTTTTTTATAATTTAAAATATGCGTGAAAGAAGTATTGATTAAATGGCTTCTGCAAGTGGAGTTAACCGTATAACAAGCATTCAATGAAAGTACTAATATCTACTGTTGTCATGCTGCTGCGATTCGTACAGATAATAATAGTACTCTGTGCTGGGGTTACAACCTGTAACAGTGAAGCTAATGTGCACTGACTATCTCATTATATGTTTGTTATATCCTGAAGGGATGTGTCAGGACTGCAAAATTGGAAAAGGCATATTTTGATTAACGCTCCCAGTCCGTATATTTTCCGACGTGTAGAGTTGCCCCAGGGCTATCAGCATGATTATAGTACTCACAGTTCTAAAACAGACATTTGAGTGGATGATGTGTTAGAATTAATATTTAGTCTATATGCATTGCTGCACCTCTGTAGCATATTACCAGAAGGAGACCCAGCATTCATGTGCTTAATTTCTAAAACAATGTATGTAAAATGCGTTTGTGGTTAACAAGGATATAACTTTTACAAAAAACTTACGATACGGCAGAAATGCCCTAACAATGATGGTGACAATTTTTGAAAGTCATTTGTCAAAGCTCTGTTGCTAGAAAAGTAAAATCAGGAAAAGTGAAGGAGAAAGGATGTAAGGAAATGCTCAGTACAGCAAATAATAAACAGTCAAAGAAAATTCAAGCATAAATATTGCATTGCAAGTCCGACCACTTAGAATAAAATATTTATGCTTGAAACATCTTTGTTTGTTCTCTTCTGTGTGCTAGGGAATTTCATTATTTATTTTCTGAGAAACATGTTGTTCTTTTTCTGACTTTTATAGCACTCCGGGTAAGCATGTAATATTGCAAAAAAAACTTTATATGTTGACGATTAAACTATTATAAATTATGTTTTTTTACAGTGCAGAATACGTTTATCTCTAGTCTATAATAGCCATATTAAAAAATGGTGCTGTAAAGGCTATACGTGTTTTTCACGTTTCCAGAGAGCACTAAGTCGACTTTCAGAACTTCAAGGTCACCGAATCCCCAGGCGTTTTTTTCACCTCATAAAAGGTGCACTATTTATGGTCTGCTATCTATATAGCATTTGCACTGATTTAAGATCAATTGATCTGAAACTTACCAGTAGGACTCAAGTCCAGCCGTCAGACAGAGAGAAGTATAGAAAAGTTCCTTATAGTGGGAAGTTCTGGTTTAGTTTTATTTTCTATCCTTGTGTCCTACAGAAATGATGTCTTTATGTTCTAGGCACTCATATTGTAGCAGAAGATCACTTTGAGAAGCTCATCTTAAGATTGCCACCTGTCTGGATTCGACCAAACCAGGTTGGGTTTTGCCGAGTTCATTGTGCCAGAGCCTAAGGAATAATTGCTCGAAAGGGACCTGAGATGTTTTTTCAGGTTGAACGCAATCTGGCACGGTTCAAAAAGGCTTATTTTCTAATTTCGTGTTCCAGTTTTGAGAAAGTTTAAATGTAGCAACTTTTGTGTGCAGTCTCATATAAAGGTCATCTCTGTTCTTTCACATCTACTGGAGAAGTGCAGTTTAATTGTGGCTTTGCACGCCCTTTAGACGTCCATGTTTCTGCACACTATTTAGTTTACTAAAGTCACTATGTTTAATCCATTATTTGTACTTCCATCCTTGCTTCATCACCTCCTCAAGTTCCATATAACCTGATCAATGTTTAAAACTTCAACTGCCTTCTTTTACATGTGCATCAATTAATACTGTCCAAGAACTAAATCCATTCGAACCCATTGTGTACAACTCAGAAAGCTACATATGAATCACATGATCAAGCTGTGCTCCCATTCCATCAACACAGGACATCCACATACTTTTCAAAACAAAATGCTAGTATTAGGACACAGCCGTGCACTGTATTCTTGGCACTTCTTCATAACAAGGACTATGAAAATTATGCAGGGTGAGAAAGTGGATCCTTAGTTGTGTGGATGGGAGTTCACCACAAGCAATAATGTCACTGTTTTTGTTAAGTCCAGGTGGATGGGAGTTCACCACAAGCAATAATGTCACTGTTCTTTGTTAAGTCCAGTAAAGGCTTCACTAGTTTAAACCTGCACTCAATCTCTAGTCAGTATGACAAAGAGCAGACAGACAAATTAAGAAAATGTGTGACGCATTTATAGAAGTATCAAAACTGTTACAAATCAAAAAACTCAAGGAAATGAAAAATCCCCTGCCAATGTGTAACTACAGAGAATAATTTAATTAATAAAACGACATCAAAACAAAAACATTCAAAGGTGCAACAGGAGATATGAATGTTTAAAGTTTAAAGTGAAAATAGCACTAAAAAGCACAAAGATCCAAACACAAGCAACTAGTTGCATTAGACCGGGACAAGTGTAAGGTTGAGGTTAATCACAATAGTGCACGTGTCAGATGGATAGGTTGGATTGGCTCTGGTTGAAAAGCTACTTTCACACTCAGAATCTTTCGACAAGATAGACAAAAATAAGAAGATAGACTCCTCTGCAGGTCAAGGCTGCAGGCTGTATCCAAAAATGGGTTTGCCAATGACAAGCTGATGATGGATGAGGTCCCGGTAAAGCCATCAACAAAAGCAGGAAAACCTTGGAGCAGGAAAAGTCCAGAGTACGCACCTAGGAAGCCTTAGATGTTGATCTGCTGCTGCTCGGCTTTGGGCCCAGTGAAAATGTATTTCTTCGGACTTAAACTCTTTTCTGGTAGTCAGATTTCTTCAGCAGAATAAGGCTGAAGGTTGTAGCTGAAGAGGGTTCGATGTCGTTGGGTACCAGTCTATCCTGCTGGATCAGATTATTCAATTTGTAAGCCCCAGGTTTTTACATTCAGGCAGGGTAAGTACACTGTGACACCAGCCAAGGGTTCTAAGTCCTCAGAACAACACTTGGGGGATTAGGACTCATACCAACAGAAGTCACTAGCTGGTTCAAGGCATGCCCATTGAAACTGGTCAGCTTGACTCTTCAACAAAAGTGAGATTCATGCTGCTTTTGTGTCTCTGTCGCTTAACAGAAGGGCAGCCAACTGACTCTTTGTTGTTCTTGGAAGAAATGGGAACATGCCCAGTCCCTAGGGTCTCCTCACGGGCCTCAAAAAAAGGTAACATCCTTCTTCTATCTTCTACAAGTCCAGTAGTGTTCAGAAAAGTGTGCCTCAGGTTGTCACATATATGCCTGGCATTATCCTCCTGGCTGCTCCCTGACCAATAGAGAAAAAGATCCCATGGGTAACCCTATACACTTTTGCAACAGTTCCTGTTTGTCTTACTGATTAACAATCTCTCAATGCTCCACTCTACCTAAAACCAAGATGCCAGAACATTTCTTCCCTTGTGCAGAGGTCCTGCACCCACCCTAGAGGTATTGTCAAGGAAATGAGCAACCCCTCCTCTGTGGTCACAAAAATCTGTTTTTCAGACAGCTCTGCTTCCACTGAGATTGGTGCCGGACTAGCTATAAGGGCAAAAGATGGGGCAGACCCAGGTGCTATCTATATCTGCCTGTGAAAGAGTAGGCCTCCTTGAAGATAATTAAGTTACTGGGCACTGCCCAAATGGTCCTCCTGTCAGAGGAATAGCACAGCACTCGACACCCAAGGCTTTTGCCTCAGCAATAGGCGCAAGTTCACACCTCAACAAGGAATTGTCCATCTTCTGGGTGACAGTTAGAAGCTTGTCCAAATGAGCTCCTAGAGGATTTAGGCAGGTATAGGGCAACTTTTTTCAAACCACTTTTTGTAAAATACTTACTACAAATCTGACTTTACCAATAAATTTAATTTGTAACAAATATTTTAAAAAAGTCAAAGAATGTTAATTTTATCTGGTTCCTATGTAGAGACAACAATTTGTAATTCTATTATTAACTCCCAATGCTTTCCTATGGAACACCTACACTTGCTACAGAGAAAATAGCTTTTGGTGGCCTTGTCACTGTAAGTACGTTTTACATTAAACCTTTATGTGTCCTTCTTTTAAATACCGTGCACCCTGCCTTACTGGACATTAAGGCATGCTGACAGGTGACTTACAAATATTTAAAAGAAGGTTTAGGCCGGTCTAAAGGTCTTTTTTTTCAGCAGGATGATTTTTCAGTTTTAAAGCTGACAGGGAGGATACAGTACTAGGCCTACAGTCATGTTTTGCATGTCACTCTATGGGAGGCATAATGTCTGCTGCAGTTCATTAATGACATTTAACTTACAGGCCAATGAGAGAGCCAGTTTCTAGGGACTTATAGGTAAGTTAAATATACCAATTAGGAGTAGAGCCTAGTTTCCAAATGCTTTAGGGAAGCAAGCACATGCAATGGGGCCTGGTTCCAGAGCTTCAGTGTACAGCAAAAGAGCAGCATTGTTAGTCGAAAATAAATGTGGCGCGATCATGCAAAAAAGAGCATGTTTCCCACGTGCCATTCAGAAAGTGATATTCTACAATTTCAGAAGTAATATTATGAGCTTCTAATTTCTAAAATAAAATTGCTAAAATGTACTCATTTAAAATAACGCATGCCAGTGTTTGATATAGGTGTTATTGTTTCAGCAGACAAATTGCACCAGATGTACCCTTGACCAAAGTCACATGCGCTAGTGAGAATTTCCATAGTTGATATCAGACTCAAGGTTTTGCTCAGTTTACGCCTCATTACTTTAAAGCAGGCTGGGGTAACATAAGAAAGAACATTCTACCTACGTAGACTCATCCTTCTCCTAGTCATCAAAATTAGTTTAATTTTGCAATAAATGCCAGAAAAAGACAAAGTTCATGGTAAAATAAGGCTGCCAATCAACATTAAGAGAATAAAAAGATAAACCTAGTAAAAAAAGAAATCACTGGTTTGATCTTATGAACATTGCATTTTTCAGAATTGTATTCCACCGAATATATCACCATATCTGAAGCTACCATTAAAAGGAGTAAGAAAGTGACAACTGATTATATTGAAATCATTAAACAGAGGTTTCAGATATATCTTTTTTGGGGGTTTTAAGTAAGTCACAAAATAACTTAAAGTCCATCGTAATTTGCTGTGATCTACTACATCATTAGAAATTTTTCGATATTAATTGATGTTCATCCCTTAGAATAGGAAAGTAAAATATGCATTGTTCAAACCCTACTCTTGACAAAATATTGCATTGATAGTTATTACAATGTCAAGGTAAAATTGGAGTACATTTTAATTGATAATAGGCCCTTAACAGCTAACAAAGGACTTCATTAATTCACCCTCTTCTCTCATAACAGATATATTAACAAGGAATAGTTTATTCACATGAAATGTGTAAACTTCTCAGATTCCAGATGGGCAGTTAAACAGATCATGGCATCTTATTTGATTGCTGATTGTTTAATATATTTAAACCAAGGAAACAAATTGATGCAATATAGTTTCATACAGACAAT
The DNA here is from genome assembly GCF_031143425.1 of Pleurodeles waltl. NCBI lineage: Eukaryota > Metazoa > Chordata > Amphibia > Caudata > Salamandridae > Pleurodeles > Pleurodeles waltl. The sequence goes on from NC_090446.1 coordinate 1,100,593,751, forward strand.
TGAGATCTCTTTTGGTAATCTAGCAGTTCCCTGCCCAGATAACAATCAACAATATACTCAAGATAAGAAAGGCCTGGATCTGTGTGACAAACTGAATAGGGTATGCGGTGGGGTAATTCTGAAAGCATGAAACAGAATTGGTTGTCCTCCAGCTGAACCATCCAAATGTCCACAAAACCCTACACACTGACTCTGTATGTGGCCAGATAGATACAGTTTGCTTACTTGGCCTAATCCTTTGCAGAGGCTTGGTGGAAAATTAAAAACAGCCCCCAGTGACTTACTATAATAAAGCTTCATGCTTTGCAATAGAGGAGACCAGTTCATGGTATCATCAAATGTAATCCCCAAATAAGAGAAACTTAGGCCCTTATTTATACTTTTTTGCACCGCATTTGCGTAATTGTTTGACAAAAAGCGGCGCAAATGTGGCGCTAAAAAAGTATAAATATGGGCCTTGGTACCTTTGACATAATTTGACCTTTAACAATGAACACTCTTGACCTGGACAATTTAGGACCTAGCATTATAATATGTGACTTAGAAAGATTAGTTGTTAAATTCAGATACTCTATATGGATTACATAGGAATCAAGTAGGCATTTCAGTCCATTGCCAGTTCTAGACACAAATACAGCCTTGTCAGACTGTTGGACTTAGCCCTTTCTTCAGGGTCATCCCCAAACATTTTACCTTCCTCATCTTTTTCTGACCTTGTGTTTGCTGGCGTTAGGACTCTGGGCACTTTAGCACTGCTAGCCAGTGCTGAAGTGCATGTGCTGTCTACTTAGAATTTGGTAACACAGTCTCATCCACAATTAGCATATATAATTTATTTATAAATCCCTCATAAAGTGAACAACCTGTGCACAGGACCTGTAAATGTAATGCTACTGGTGGGCCTTCAGCACTGATTGTGCTACACACTTCAGTAACACTTTAAACATGACTCAGACCTGCCATGGCAGAGCCTGTGTAAGTAGTTTTAGACATAATTTTCTTACCAGGCCCAAACCTTTGATTTATTACATACAAGTCACCCAGGAAGGTCCTAGACAACCACAAGGGCAGCGTGCACTGTATTTAAAAGTTGGACATTTTCTTTTAAGCTTTACATGTCCAGGTTGTGAAAACTCTTAAATTTGGTTTTTACTTCTGCAAGGCCTGTCTCTCTAACACTGGGATTACCTTGATACATTTTATAAGTGTAATTTCCAATTGGGAAGAGATGGGACCCCTAATTTTGAAGTCTCTGGAGCCACAATTTAAAATCACAGCGTATACTGAAGTTGAATTTTAAACTGTAATTCTGAAAATGCCACTTTTAGAAAGTTGGCTTTTTCTTACCTTAAAGCATCTAGTGCCTTCTGCCCGTCTCTGAATGCACGTCTGGGTGGGTGACAGTTTGGTTATTGTGCATTCCCTCCAGACAACCACGCACAAAGGGAGTTTAGGTGTGACTGAATGGCCATCTGTATGTTGGAGGGGCATCCTGGGCAGGATGAGAGGGAGAAGCTGACACACCTGAATGGGCTGTGTCCTGAACCCTCACAAAGGGCTACACCATCCCCTGTAGTGTGTCTTGAGCCAGGGCAGGAAGGGTGGGGACTTTGTGCTCTTCTAATGCCTCTCTTTGAAGTCTCCCTCACTTCAAAGTCAACAGTCGGTATGAGAACTGAACATCTGAACCTACCAAATCTGTACACTTTTAAAGCTGAGGACACACTGCCAAGAAAAATAACTGCTGTGCCGCTGAAGGGACTATCACTCTGCTGGGCTGTGCTTGACTTTGCTAGATTTCGCTCTGCTGTGCCTGCCCTGCTGCCTGCTGCCCTCCTTGCCTGGGACTGAGAAGGACTGGACCTGCATCTCTACGATCCCAGAACCAAAGTGACTCCAAGGGCTTTGTGGCCTGCCTCCTGTTCTGAAGCCTCAGGCACTTCAAAGACTTCACTCACCCCTGTTATAGCCTCTGGACTCTGCTAACCGTGAGTCCTGCCCTGCCAAGTGGTGTCAATCTATTCCTGTTTCCTTGGAAGAGGGTTCTGCAGCTGTTTACCCAAACAAAAATCCACGCATCACGGTTACTGCAATTACCAGAACTGCCACATCTCTCCCCTACGAAGAGCTGCTGAGTACAAAGACATCACAACACAGACTACGTAGCTCAGAATTGACACATTGCCCTCAGCACCGATGCATCACAAGTGCACACCTTGCCGATGATTCATCACCTTCAAAGCCAAGGGTTCACTGACGATGCATCCCTGGCTGCATAAATCGGAACCAACACATTGTCTGTGCACTACCTCCTCTGCTCCTTGCATCGAGGCTTCAACGTCAACTCATCCTGCATCCCAATGGTCCTTTTCAGCGGGACAAGGTAGCACCCATTACTTTTATATATTTACATTTTAGAAGATGTAGGCATATCACTGTTCAATTGTAAAGAGCCTATATTGAAAATCAGTTCAGAGTATCCTTTAGTGAGAGAGTCAAGCCTTAATATGAGCAAATTATGATTTCTATATATACTAGGTAGGATCCCAAAATGTAATACATATGGCAAACATGACCTGAAGGCAAACATATGATCAATGGTGCTATTGTAGCCTCTTGTTGAAACAGCTGGCAAACAATAAGACGTGTAAAAATGTTGTCAGTATTTAAAAAAGCACATCTTAATAAAAATGAATTTAACAAAATATACTGTTCAACCTTTGAGATGCCGCAGATGAAAGATTACTAACATCATTTAACTCAAGTAACCACAAACCCACAGAATTAATTATCAAGCTTCATAAGAAAATCCCCAAGTAAAAGGATATGAGGAATTAGTGAATCATTGTGTTGTTCTTATATCTCCTCCATATGTTTGCACAATTTAGCAATACTGTCAGTGATATTTGGCAAAAAATGATCATTGTAAAAGTTGACAAGTAACATAGATCCACACATCTCAAAACCTACTTTCACTGGTTGTAAATTAAAACATATGTCTTTAGTTCTCTCCTATCACATGAAACATTAAATGACAGTCAGATATGGGACCCCTGGCTCTCCCAGAGATGGACGAGCTGCAAGGTACAGTAAATGTAAGGTCCTCAACAATGTGACATGCTGCTGGAACTGGAGTTTGTTGCAGGGGAATAATTTGGTATTAATACGCTTTTATGAATCATTATGTAAATGTTTAGAGTGGAAACCTGCAATCTTCTCAGAAATATATATAAATAAATAAATATATATATATATATATATATATATATATATATATATATATATATACATACATATATAGTTTTCCAGTTCCTCTCAACATTGCGAGACATCAAACCTTCATATAAGTGGTCAAAGTCATCATTAACAAACTCTAAGTGATCATGTGATAGCATTCATTGCCAATCTAGCTGTTCCAGTCCAGTAGAAGGTTTGAAACTGTTGGATATAGAGCTAGGTAGATGAAATAGGTAATTACCATTGGGTTTTGACAAAGTAATGTAGGAGAATATACTAAATTCACAATGGATGTCAAATGTTGGAGGAGGTTGTCAAAAATATCCTCAAGGAACTAATGTCATTAAACAAAGGGCTAAGGGGTCATTATATTAGTACCTCAATATCTTGGTAGCTAAAGTAACATTTCAGCAACATTTGGGTTCCCTAACCAGACTACTCAGCAATTTCCCATAGTCAGTATGGAATTTACTCACTAATTGTGGATAGTCCTCTTTATACTGAGGTGTAGTAGCAAGGGCTTTCTTTAAAAATAAAACAAAAGGAGTAACTTGGGAGTGGTGGAGGAAGTGCAAAATATCTGAATTGCTATCAGGAGCTTTAAAGTAATGATTACAAATATTAGGTGGTACTTGTTCATTGGGCCTTGGAGAATAATGTATGTGTGCTCTCTCAACAGTTAGGACCTTTTCCCCGAATTGCTTATGGGAGCATGTAGCAAATGAGTCTCACCCATTTAGTCCCCAATGATTTTTCACTTTTTACTACCAGGTTTTTGGACTCTGACGGTGAGTGAGTCTCACTATTTGAGTCTGACTCGCAATAAATTCACGGTAATAGGACTACGTGTCCTAACTGTCAGTGTCCACATTTTAAGATAAGGGCACTGCTACACAGCTTGGGTAAGAGGCTCTCAACTGGTTACATGTGAACATGTGTGCACACATGTGTGTGCATGTGTGCAATCCGATGGCCATGTATCTGCCCACAGGTAGCCTGTCTCAAAAGTGATTCTTCAGGGATTTGTGACGACCTGGGATAGACCTCATAATGTGACAGGCCAAATGTGAGTTGGTATTCATATTGTAAGTCTGTTGTGCTTGTTGACGGTATGCTATGCTTACACTGTGTACACCTTATAAGCGTAATATGTCTTAAAGTACAGATTTGCGCTACTTAGCCCTACTGGTCTAGTGTGGTAGTAACCTAGAAATAAACATGCACTCAGAGTGCGGATTTACAGTCCCCAATATCCCACATACTCTTAATATGGCACTTTATGATTTGTCCTATTTCCCTGGCTTAGCTCAGAATCAGATTGCAAGCCTTTGTCCCTGTACTGGGCCAACCTAATTGTTCTTCTCCCGAGCAGAATTGGTATTCACTCTCCTCACAATAGAGCAAATAACAGTGCCTTGGGGGTGTGGCCAGTTGCATACAATGGTGGACAAGTCCTGAAATCGCTCCTCTGAATAATCCATATTCCTGTGTTATACAGCCTACCGGTGCTGTGAAGTGGACCAAACAATAATCCCCTGGGGTCAGGGGTTCCCTGTTGGTAGTAGATGCCCCAAAAGGCAGAGCCTGAGAGGCTTGTGGGAGCAGAAGCAGGGTCATGGGAGGAGCAGTACGGCATAGCACACAGAGCCAAGCCGGTCTTGCACTATAAACGGTATGGTGCTCTGCCCATCTGGAGGCCTGTGTGGGGTCTTGAGGGAGGCCGAGGGAACCTAGCCAACTTCTATGAAGACAGAGATGTACCTCCAACTGAGGAAGGCAAGTTCACATGACAGGGTATATCTGGTGGCTGTTGGAAGATGCCTAGATGTGTGAAGCGGCCAACTGGGCTGAGAAAGGCTTTGTGGAGTGTCAGAGAGCTGGATAAGCAGTGCCCAGCAGCAGGTATGGAGGTGGCAGGGGCCAGTTAACTGGCTTGAGTGGCTCTAAGCCTCCAGAGTAGAGTCAGTCCAGCCTTGCACATGTCTTTTCTCTATCCCAGAAAAGGTAATAGCAGCCAAGGAATTCGATTAGACTCGAGGAGGCACACAATTCGACTAACTCCTCTAGGAATAGATTCCTCTACATAAACTGAGGGGTCGAGGAGTTGAGGTTTGGCTAGGCCCAATGTGTTTGAGAGAAGCAGATAAAAGTGTCAGTGAGGATGAAACTGTGAGCTACAACATCCTGCCTCAAATCACAAGGTAGTGGGCATAAATCATTGGATGTCCTAGAGTCTGCATGGGGTTTTATCCCATTGGGAAATCACCTGGTCAGCCACATAGGGGAGTGCCCTACTGTGTACTCTTAATGTGTTTACCTCATGACAGACTATACATTAGTGCTATAGAAGTGATTACAGAAGCTTTGCAGGTTTCTTTCAAGTGTTGACTATACAAGGGGCAACAAATGTGACAAAGTTGCAGCAATATTAATTTCACTACCGTGGAAGTTAATTCTCAATTTTGCTTCAGACGTTTCGCACAACGGAGAAGCAACAGGTGGTGGCACCCACTCAGCAAACTAAAATTGATAATTAAATGAAACCTACAGCTGGAAGCCCCAAGCAAAGTGAGGTGACAGACCTCAGGGAATCACCTAGGATGCAGATTTTTCTGGACCAAATCTTTAAGGCCAGATGCGACACATGTGCAACCATTGAGATGCACGTCGGTGGGTTGTGTGTCAGATATGGGCTCTTGGACCTGAGAAAGATTGTGGTATGGGTCTCTGAGGAGGAGTGTAGGCCCTCCACCATGGAAGACTCAGTACCGACATAATCTAAGGCTATCATTTGCCTAAACAATTAAGGGGCCATCTGGAGCATCGAGTTGAAAAAGCAGAGGGAGGTCACAACAAAATAATGTGCACATTTTTGGGTGTACCTCAGGGCATGGAGCAGTCTAACTCTGAGTGTTTCCTATCCATACCGTGACTGCGGCGGTATACTGCTACCCGTATCATGACCCACTCATAGAAATCCACCACTATACAGACACACACACAAGTCCTCCAGACCAAAGGTCAGTGATAAAATGGCGGTACCAAAACCCACACCGTTACGCCAACAGAAATACGCCCACAGCACCATGATGCACAAATCATCACGGCGGTCATTCAACCTTGGTACCATTGGCAGTACACAACACAACACTCAAAATATATACTCACTAACAAAACACCACCACATTGGACAATTCAAAATACACACACCTGACACACATGCACACCCCCACATCCATGCACACATCCCCTGTGTCCTCTCCCACTGTGTCTGTGACCCCACCTCCCAAAATAAACAAATGCAAGCACACACACATACCCACACCACTTTATAACACACACACACACATTACCCACAACCCTTTACCAATACAAATACAAACAAGTGCCACAAGAGAGATAGCAAGACCACACACAAGACCACAGACACACACCACCATCACCTATACACCATCCACGCACAATACACCCATGCCACCGCAACGACACCCCAGGTTCTCTGAGGAGGAGCTAAGGGTCATGGTGGAGGAAATCATCCGGGTAGAGCCACAGTTATTCGGATCACAGGTCCATTGCTAGAAAGATGGAGCTATGGTGGAGAGTCATGGACAAGGTCAACGCCGCGGGACAGCACCCAAGAACAAGGGATGACATCAGGAAGAGGTGGAACGACCTACAGGAGAAGGTACGTTCCGTGGTAGCAATACACCAGATAGCAGTACAGAGGACTGGCGGTAGACCCCACCTCCTCCCCCCCAAATTAACAACATGAGAGGAGCAAGTCTTGGCGATCATGCATCCTGGCAGGAGTAGCAGGAGGACTGGACTCTGGCAAGTCAAATCTTTACTACTTTATCCCCCTCCTACCTGCATGCCATCACAAACTCCTACCCCTACCCTGACCCCATTACTCCACCTCACATATACCCCACCATCACAACCCACCCATCCCAATACCAAGCCGTGCATGCAACAACAATGCATAAACCCCCATCACAGACCTACATGGACACTCATCACCACAGCATGCACACTAGTGACAATCACTTAGCCAAACCAAGAACAATTCGCACAAGCCAAAGCTGCCTTGCTAATAACAACCATAGAGGGAAACATATCCATGCACAAGATGGCACACGCAGATACAATAACACTGCATTTACATTCCCACAGGACCCCCATTCAATATCACCGGAGAGGAGGTGCCAGCCACATCCAGCCCCCCGAAGAGGCCCACAATGTTGACAGCAGCTCTGCATGTCTGGATCACGATGACCAACCTGGCCCATCAGGGACCTCTGGACAGTCGGTGACCCAGGCACATTCCCAACCCACCACAGAGCCTCCCCCCTCAGGAAACACCACCACAGTACCCGCCCAGCGGTTCCATCCTTCTGTCCCCATGACATGTCAATCAGCAGTGTGTCCACCACTACAGGGACCCCAGGCAACCCCACAAACACAGGACAATCAAGGACATGGGGGCAGTTGCAGTGAGCACACGAGTCAGGGGACAGAGGCACAGGACAACAGGGAAGCTGGGAGGACTGAAGTGCGACAGGGGGAGGACAGGCCCAGGAAACCGACTCTCCATGAGGCACTCATCAACATCCTGGGAGCTTACCACCATTCCCAGGAGACCAGGGGGCAGATAATGGCCAAGCTGCAGGAGACCCAGCGGCTGCAGGAGGGACAGTACCTTGGGATCAGAGAGGACCTGAGGGATATCCACACCACCCTGGTCACCATTGCAGGGGTGCTGGCAGACATGGCCAACACCATGAAGGAGGCAGTGGCACACCAACAGGCCCCTGACACTAGCCAAAACGAAGAACAGACCTCCACCTCCGCCGATGCTAGTGACCAGGAGGCGCCACCCACAGGAATAACAGGCCACCAGCTCCCCACCCCCTGCAAAAGGAGAACCACCCCGAAAATGGTCCCTGGGATCCAGGCAGAAGCCAGAGAACATTGCCAAGACCCACACCAGGAAATAAGATTCTCCTGATTGTCACCCTTCTGTCCCACTCTGTCACCCTGTCCACCTTGAACTGCCATTGCTCCCCTTCCTATGCCCCCTTGGACAGTGTACCTCTGATAAAAAGAGAATGGCCTCTACCCTGGACTTTCCTCCATCAGCAACCCAGCCCATCGCAATACCCCCTACACTTATTATCACAGAAATAAACACCCTTGGAACAAAATCAAATATGGAGTCTGTCAATTGTTTGACAAATATACTAGTTTCACAAACTGTAAACATTGCAATTCAAATGTACTGTAATATTTACATAGGTATGACCTGTAGTAGGCAGCAGTAAACACACCAGGAGCCAGAGTGGGACACAGAGATCTGAAATTGGAGATGGCAAAGGGTACAGTAAGTGGCCATAGAAATAGGGAAATCAGGCTGCCATGTTCAATGTCAAACACAAAACTGCAATGGAAGGTGAAGTTACAGTGTCTTACCTGTGTGTCACTGGAAGTACTGTTGAATTAGTGTAGTTCTGTTGTCCACATCTTCTTCCTCTGCCTCCTCTTCGCCACTGACCACAGGCTCTACCGCTACCACACAACCATCCCCAGGCTCATCCTCCTGCAGAAAAGGCACCTGGCATCTCAAGGCCAGGTTGTGCAACATACAACGATGATCTGGCACACCTTTTTGGGTGAGTAGTACAGGGATCCACCTGTCAGATGGAGTCACCTGAATCTGGCCTTGAGGAGGCGAAAGGTTCTCTCAATGATCCTCCTTGTTTGCCCATGTGCCTCATTGTAACATTCCTCTGCCCTTGTCCTGGCATTCCTTGCTGGAGTCAGTAGCCATGAGAGGTTGGGGTAACCACAGTCACCTGCAAATATTCGAGGGATACCTGTTAGCCACACACTCGCCCATAGGGCCAAACCAACACCCATATACCTACATCAACTGGGTGGGGACCATGGGCTCACCTATTAGCCACACCCGGTGCCTCTGGAGTTGAGACATCACATATTGGATGCTGCTATTCCTCAAGATAAAGGCATCATGCACAGAGCCAGGATACTTGACATTGACATGGGAGATATACTGGTCCGCCAAACACACCGTCTGCACATTCAGAGAGTGAAAGCTTTTCCTATTTCTGAACCCTTGTTTATTTCTCCGGGGGGGACAAATGCAATATGTGTGCCATCAATGGCACCAATGATGTTGGGGATATGTCCCAGTGCATAGGGGTCAGCCTTCACTGTGGCCAAATCCTCCACCTGGGGGAATACGATGTAGCTGCGCATGTATTTCAGCAGGGCAGACAACACTCTGGTCAGCACGTTTGAGAATATTGGCTGTGACATCCCTGATGCCATGGTCACTGTCGCTTGGAAGGAACCACTTGTCAGGAAATGAGCACTGACAGGACCTGCACTAGAGGGGGGATACCTGTGGCGTGGCAGATAGCTGAAATCAGGTCTGGCTCTAATTGGGCACACAGTTCTTGGATTGTGGCCCTATCAAGTCTGTAGGTCAGGATAATGTGCCTGTCCTCCATTGTCGCCAGGTCCACCAGGGGTCTGTATACGGGTGGATGTCTCCATCTCCTATCCATTCTTAGTGGTTGTACTCTAGGGTGAAAAACGGTGAGCAGAACATCATATTCACACATATGTCAAAAATAATATGCAATTTTTCCTTTACAGAAACAGTATGTGAACTCGTAAGTCAGTTGATGTGCCACAGTTAGGTGCCATGGCCTGTGCCCCCCTGAAATGGCGGCTGCCTGACCTGTGAGGAGAGACAAGTGGAAATGAGGTAATTCCTCTGGCCTTCTGCGCCGCTGCGGTCGGCGGTCGACGACCGTGGCGCAAAAACGCATTGGTTATCATTTGACCCTATGGGTTCCAGGAACCAATGGCGATTTAGGCCGGCGGTGATGGTACGCACCGCCGTGGACGTGACCGCCATTTTCTATCTGTGCACTCACTTGCAACCTGACCTTCAACAGGAGAGGACCTACACTGCAAGTGCTGCTGTGACCTGTGTCTGGAAGCAACAATGGCTCGAGTGTCTGGGGAAAGGTCCCCTGCTTTCACTTCCGAGGAGTTGGGGAGACTGGTGGATGGGGTCCTACCCCAGAACACTTTACTCTATGGTCCTCCAGACAAACAGGTCAGTACACTATGAGCGTGATGCGTGGGCCATGTATGTATGGATTGCTGTGTGTATATGCCCTGTGTAGGGTGGGGTCTGAGGGGTCCTGGGCAGAGCGCTGCATATATGGTGGGCAATGTATGGCGTAAGTGGATTGGGGGATATGGTGGGCCATGAGTATAACAGTTCGGACTGCATGACTAATACCTTTTCTGCTGTTTTTTCCTGCAGGTCAGCGCCCATCAGAAAAAGTGTATTTGGCGTGCCATCCCCAAGGAGGTGCGGACCCTGGGGGTCTTTGACAGGCGGAGCACCCTCTGCAGCAAATGGTGAGAGGACCTGCGCCACTGGGCTTGGAAGACGGCGGAGGCCCAGCTGGGGCTGGCCTCCCAACGAGGAAGGGGTGCTCATCGTACCCTGACCCCCCTGATGTTCTGCATCCTGGTGGTGGTCTATCCGGAGTTGGATGAGCGCTTGAAAGCATCACAGCAGCCACAAGGGGGTGAATACAGATTCAGAATCATAACTTTGCGCGCGTTAAGGTATTAACTGGGTGGGGGATGTGGGCTGTGGGTATCCCTAGGACAGGGCGAACATGGCAAGGTATGTTCAATGATGGGCAAGCTCAGATGCACTCCAACCCCAATATTGTTAGTGGGCATTTACTACTGGGCAGGGTCCTGTGGGCTTCAGGTGTGCAGCTAATGGCGTTAGGAATTGTACCCCGTGGGTTGGTGACTAGCAGTGTAACTGGTAGTACATGGCCTAGTGCATACGGCTGTTCCCTGTGTGTTGTGTACACCAATGGTAGTGTTGTTACTGCCATTGACCAAGTGTATCCTCTGTCTCTCCCCCCCTTTTTGTTTTGTCACCCTGTCCTTGTGTGCATTAGCATCATCTGGCAGAGGAGCAGAGGCACTGGCGACGGAGGGAGCTGCATCCCACATGGGCATGGAGGCCGAATCCACTGACAGTGAGGACACCAGTGGGATGGAGTGCGAGGGGAGCACCACAACGGAGACAGGAGGGGATAGTTCTGACAGCGACACCTCCTCCGATTAAAGCTCCCTGGTGGTGGCGGACACCTCTGTGCCCACCCCAACTACAGGTACAGCGGCCACCCCGTACCTGCACCGCCCTCCCAGCAGCCCCTCAGAGTGTTCCCTGTGCCCGCTCACCCAGGAGGGTGTGCATCTCCTTCGCCCCAGGCACCTCAGGCCCTGCCCAGTCAGCCTTGCTGCCCTCAATGAGGAGGCTATTGACCTCCTGAGATCCCTCTCTGTTGGGCAGTTAACCATACTGAATCCCATCCAGAGTGTAGCAGGGCATTTGCAACAAACAAATGCATACCTGGAGGGCATTCACTCTGGAGTGGCGGCCCAACAGAGAGCATATCAGGCTCTGGAAACGCACAAATGGCAGCCATTTTACCTGTCTCCAGCCTCCCCCTCCACCTTCCTCTACCCAGTCCCAATCCCCTCAACCCCAGCCTATCCCAAGCACACCTTCAGACCAGCAATCACCCACATCAACACACAGAAGTGGCTCAGGCAAACACAAGCACCTCACTTCATCTCTCAGGCACTCACACAAGCACCATCCACATGCAGACACACCAACATCCATTGCCTCCACTGTGTCCCCCTCCTCCTCGTTGTCCACCTCCCTCCTAGTATCATCTCCACTCACACCTGCATGCACTACATCCTCATCCACTACCTCCATGACCAGCACGCCTATCACTACACGCCCCTCACTGGCATTCACCGCCCCCACATCCATGCACACATCCCCTGTGCCTTCTCCCACTGTGTCTGTGACCCCACCTCCCAAAATAAACAAATGCAAGCACACAGACACCCAACAGCCATCCACATCACAAAGCCTCTAGCCCATGAACCTGCACCCAAACACAGCAGACTGACATATCCTACAACCACTCTCTCTTCCTCCACTCCCAAACCTTCACCCTCTTCCCACCCCAGTGTCCCTAAGAAGCTTTTCCTCACCAACATTGACCTATTCCCTACCCCTTCCCCCATCCTTTACCTCGGGCCAGGGTGACCACAACCCAGCACAGCACCTCAGCCACCCAGCCCAAGCCCACTGTGGTTTCTGCAGCTACTGCAGGTGTCAGAGGCTCCAAGGAGGCAACCATCAGCCCAGCTAGTGTTTCAACACCACCTGGCAAGGCCAAGAAGGGTCCGCCACCTAGCAAGGGCAAGAATAGGACACCAGCCAGCAAGGGGAAGGAGGCACAACCAGCCAGCAAGGGCAAGAAAAAGACACCAGCTGGCAGAAGCAAGGAGGCAACACCATCTGCCAAGGGCAGGAAGGGGCACACAAAACCAGCCATGGCACTTCAACCATCCGAGGCTTCAGGAGAAGGCCTGGAGGCTACCACCACCACTGCCAGCACCCCCACCTGCAGTTCAATTGTCATCCACTGAGCAGCCTTCACCGCTGGCGAGCAGTGTGTAGTGGTGACTACATGGCCTGCAGTGCGTCCTGGCCCCTGCAACACCTGTCGGTGTGACACACAGGTGAGAACTGTGACCTTGCCCCATCCAGGATGAAGCACACTGGGCACAAGGCACCTTCCAGAACCAATGGAAGAAGCCATCCACTCACCGCATCCTTGCCAGGATGAAGCACACTCGGCACAGGGCTCCCTCCAGAACCAGTGGAAGATGGCATCCACTCACCCTCTCCTTGCCAGGATGAAGCACACTCGGCAAAGGGCTCCCTCCAGAACCAGTGGAAGATGGCATCCACTCACCCTCTCCTTGCCAGGATGAAGCACACTGGGCACAAGGCCCCCTCCATAACCAGCGGAAGAAGGCATCCACTCACCCCCTCCTTGCCAGGATGAAGCACACTGGGCACAAGGCCCCCTCCAGAACCAGTGGAAGAAAACATTCACTTGAGAGACTGTGTCCTTGCACTCCCCAGGACCAAGCAGTGGGCAAACCACCCACTTGAGAGACTGTGGCCTTGCACTCCCCAGGACCATGCAGTGGGCAAACCACCCACTTGAGAGACTGTGGCCTTGCACTACAGGTCCAAGCAGTGGGCAAACCACCCACTTGAGAGACTGTGGCCTTGCACTCCCCAGGACCAAGCAGTGGGCATGGAGCCCCCTCCAGGCCAGTGGCGTTGTACCATCTTCTGGCTGAGGTGCCCCCCCATTCCCTGTCCCCCTGAGGTGCCTGTGTGTTTTCGACCTGATTCCCCAGCAGTGTCCTCTCCATATTGAGGCATGAGTCAAGTGTGGCCTTGGCCTATCTTGTTTTGGCATTTTCCCTCCTTTTGTATATATTGTATATATTGTACAGACTGCTTATTGCTTTAAGAATGTATTTCTCAAAATTTATAATATTACACTCATTTTACTCCATTCCTTTTGTCCTTGCGTTATTCTTGAGGGTTACGGGTGTATATGTAATGTTGTTACATCTGTTTGTGTGTATGGTGTTGGGGGTGGGGGTGTTAGGTGTTGCGTGTGTGTGTCACTCTCTTTTTCCTCCCCTCCCTCTTGTGTGCTAGGTGCAGTACTCACTGTGGTCATCTTCGCCGGCGTTCGTGTTCCTGGTGTATGAGAGTGTACACCAGCATGGGGAACACCTGCAGTTTGGGCTTCATGGCGTTGTGGTTCTCCCTTGAGTGTCAAGAGGTGAGTCGTTTCACTTCAAAGTACTGTTTCCGCCATGCTTTTGATGGCGTTGGTACCGCCCCGGAAAAGGTGGCAGATGGCCGTGTTGTAATGCAGTAGGTGGCACATTGTCTTCCGCCTTGCTGTTGGTGGTTACTGCTGCGGTGTTTGTTGCTACCGCCGTGGCGGTTGGTGTGTTAAAGTGGCTGTTTGTGTTGACGGTTTCCGCTGTGGTCATGATTCCAAATTTGTAACCGCCCGCCTGTTGGCGGTGTTACCGCCGCTTTATCACCACCAGGGTTGTACTGAGGGCCTTAGTCTTCCACACTGCGGGCGATTCTGCCACTCAAAACCCAGTGGTCTCATTAGAATAATGAGAGCCTATGCAACATGGCGCCACCAACGTTTGGTCAGGCTCTAATTTTCGAGTCCTCCTGAGTATCTCTGTCTCACTATATACAATGATACCTCAGTACTATATACAGAGACGTCCGTGGTATTGAGGACTTCCTCCTCAGCTATGTAGGAAATCCTATCAGATGCTAAGAGGTTGTTCAAGTTTGAACTCTAAAAGGAAAAACCCTATTTGGTGTCCCTTCTCTGAACAAATTTACTATCTAAAATGGCGAATCCACAACAGGTAGCATTGGCAGTCAATATGAGACAATCTCTGAATACACAGTTATTAGCAAATGGCCTAACGACCCAGGGGGATCCAGTCACATTTGTGGTGGACGCCCATGCAGCTTATAGAACAGAACTTTTCTATTATTGGGTCACATTTCCAGCAGTTGATGGGAACACAAACATATTTCATCACTATACACTTGCAAACGTTCCTCGAGCGGGCACGGGGCAAAGGCTGAGGGGCTGCTGGGAGGGCGGTGCTGGTAGGGGGGGTGGCGGCTGTACCTGTAGATGGGGGGCACAGATGTTTCCGCCACTACAAGGGAGCTCCCGTATGAGGATGAGTCCGTGTCGCTGGTGTTCAGCTCCTGTCCCTGCCGTGGAGCTCCCCTCGCCCTCCGTCCCACTGTTGAAGTCCGAGTCCGTAGTGTGGCCCTCCATGGCCATGTGGGATGCAGCCCCCTCGTGCTCCGGTGCCACTGCTCCTCCGCCTGATGATGCTAATGCACACAAGAACAGGGAGACCACAAAAAGGGGGAGGATGACAGAAGAAAGACATGTTGAGTGCATGCATTACTGCTACCGTTGGTGGACACGACAGACACGGAAGCCCCCTGCACTACGCCGCGCTCTTGGGCTCCACTGTTCAATTCCTGGGAAATGGCATACTAGGCTGTGGACGACATCTGCACACATGGATGACACAGGGGCATGACTAGGTGTACTTGGCACTCTACAGAGGTGGGGTGCCACATGGCCTGCCTTACAGAGGGACCTTGCTTACGAAACTCGCCCTGGCCTAGGGAAACCCATAGCCCACCTCCCCCACCCAGACACCTCCACTGCGTGCAAAATCAGCAGGATATGAGTGTACTCACCCCCTTGTGGCTGCTGTGATGCCCTCTAGCGCCCATCCAACTCCGGGTACGCCACCGCCAGGATCCTGAACATCAGGGGGGTCATGGTGCGACAGACACCCCTCCCACGTTGGGAGGCCATCCCCAGCTGAGCCTCCGCCATCTTCTTGCTCCAGCGGCGAATGTCCTCCCATCTTTTCCGGCAGTGGGTGCTCTGTCTGTGGTAGACCCCCAGGGTCCAGACGTCCGTGTCGATGGCACGCCAACTATATTTTTTCTGGTGGGCGCTGACCTACATGAATTGTACAAGGGGAAGAGAAACGTATGTCCAACTGCACCGTCAGTTATTGGCCCCCATCCCTACCCTCAACGTCGTTTCATGCACGCCGCAATCTCCCCCCCTTCTTACATCCACCCCACTCCACACAGGCATAGCCCATACAGCATGCTCCCAGTGTACTTACCTGTTTGTCTGGAGGACCGTAGAGTAGCGTATACTGGGGGAGGACCCCGTCCATGAGTTTCTCCAACTCCTCCGATGTGAAGGCAGGGGTCCTTTCCCCAGACACTCGAGCCATTGTCTCTTCCAGACCGAGGTCACAGCAGCACTTGCAGTGTAGGTCCTCTCCTGTCGAAGATCAGGTATCGAGGGATTGAACAGATAGAAAATGGCGGTCACGTCCCCAGCGGTGCATACCGTCACCGCCGGCGTACATCGTCATTGGCTCATGGTACCCATAGGGTCCAATGCTAACCAATGCAGCATTGCACCGCGGTCTTTGACCGCCTACCGCGATGGTGTACAACGCCAGTGCTGTTACCTCACATCCCATTGTCCCACTTTAGAGGTCAGGCAGCCGCCATTTCAGGGGCCCACATGGCTTCATTTTTAACTGCGTCACACATACCTAGGCCTAGACTCAACACACATACAGGCCACTTTTTGGATTATGATTCGTGTTCTGTGTAAGCTGTGGGTACGTACGTCTGAGTTGGTTGACTCTGTGCTCGCTGTTGTCCTTCATAGGCACCGTCCGCTGGGACATGTGAGGAGATGGCGGCATCCTCCGGTGTACCGACCGTTGGTGGACCTGTCGACAATGGAGGAAAGACATGTGATCATCACCTACAGGCTTGACTGTGTCACAATCCAGGAACTGCGTACCCAGCTGGAGCCAGACCTGATGTCAGCTATCTGCCATCCCACAGGAATCCCCCTCAAGTGCAGGTGCTGTCAGTGCTCCATTTCCTTTCAAGTGGGTCATTTCAAACAACTGTGGCCATTGCATCAGGGATGTCCCAGCCTATGTTTTCCAACGTGTTGTCCAGAGTGTTGTCTGCCCTGCTGAAACACATGCAGAGCTACATCATTTTCCCTCAGGTGGAGGATTTGCCTACAGTGAAAGGTGATTTCTATGCCCTGGGACATATCCCCAACATCATAGGTGCCGTTGATGGGACCCATGTGGTTTTGCCCCTCCCGCAGGAGTGAACAGGTGTACAGAAACCGGAAGAGTTACCATTCCATGAATGTACAGATGGTGTGTTTGGCAGACCAGTACATCTCCCATATTAATGCCAAGTTTCCTGGCTCAGTGCATGACACCTACATCCTGCGGAATAGCAGCACCCCTTATGTGATGGGTCAACTCCAGAGGCACCGTGTGTGGCTATTAGGTGAGCATCTGGAAGCAAGACAGTGGGAATGGTTGTCTGGGTCTGGGGAGATCCCTACAGGTTAGTGTGTGTCTAACAGTTGTCCCTAGCCATTTGCAGGTGACTCTGGTTACCCCACCTGTCATGGCTACTGACCCCAGTGAGGAATCCCAGGACAAGGGCAGAGGAATGCTACAATGAGGCCCATGGGCCAACACAGTGGATAATCGAGCGGACCTTCGGCCTCCTGAAGGCCAAGTTCCAGTGCCTCAGTATGACAGGTGGATCCCTATTCTACTCACCAAAGAAGATGTGCCAGATCATCAACTTAGCTTTGCGACGATAGGTGCCTTTTCTGCAGGAGGATGGTCCAGATGGCGGTGTTGTTGCATCTGTGGAGCCTGTGGACAGTGTAGACGAGGAAGCAGAAGAAGAAGACATGGACAACAGGGACTCAGTGATCCAGCAATATTTCCAGTGAAACACAGGTAAGAATACAAACCTGCCTACTACATGTACTTTAACACTACTACCTCTCTACTGTCTGTCATTTTCAACCAGTGTATGGTCACTGAGTTGTCACTTTCCCTTACGATTTCACGGATGTGGGGTCCCACAGTGTGACATCTGCTTTTATTCCTCGTGGACTACAGCTGTGTGACATAGGTATGTTGACATTACAAATGAAAGAGCTTTTTGACACTGTAATTGCTAATACACTATTCTAAAATCACAGACTGACTCCAGATTGTTTTGTGCTTTAAGGGTGTTTATTTTAGTGCTCAATATTGGAGGGGGTAGCAAAATGGTGAGGGGTGATGGTGGAGGAATGTCCATGGCAGAGTCCAGTCTATTAGTCCCACAGGTGCATTGCCCAAATGGGCATAGGAAGTGGAGCTGGGGCAGTTTAAGGATGGACAGGGTGACAAAGTGGGACAGAAGGATGACATTCAGGGTGGTCTCATTTCTTGGCGGGGGTCTTGGCATTGTTCTCTGTCTTTGTCCTGGATCTCAGGGACCGTTTGCGAGGTGGTTCTCCCTCTGCAGGGGGTGGGGTGCTGGTGTGGTGGTCCTGTGGCGGTGCCTCCTGTCCACTAGCGCTGGCAGAGGTGGTGGGCTTTTCATCGTCCAGGCTAGTGTCAGGGGCCCCTTGTAGTGCCACAGTGTCCCTCCTGGTGATGAGTACTTCCTTCAGCACCTCTACGATGGTGCCCAGGGTGGAATTGATAGATCTGAGTTCCTCCCTGAAGCCCAAATACTGTTCCTCCTGCAGGCGCTGGGTCTCCTGAAACTTGGCCAGTACCATTGCCATCGTCTCCTGGGAGTGGTGGTAGGCTCCCATGATGTTGGAGAGGGCCTCGTGGAGAGTGGGTTCCCTTGGCCTGTCCTCCCCCTATCGCACAGCAGCCCTCCCAGTTCCCCTGTGTTCCTGGGCCTCCGTCCCCTGGACCGTGTGCCCACTGCCACTGCCCCCAGGTCCCTGTTGTTGTTGGGGTGGTGGGTTATCCTGGGTTCCCTGTAGTGGTGGACACACTGCTGATTGACATGTCCTGGGGATGGAGATATGGGCCCGCTGGGTGGGTGCTGTCTGGTGTTTCAAGAGGGGGGAAGCTCTGTAGTGGCCTGGGACTGTGTGATGGAAACCGCTGTCCCGAGGTCCCTGATGGGTCGGACTGGTCATCTAGATCCAGTTGGACAGAGGTGCTGTCATCACTGTGGGCCTCTTCTGTTGGTGGTGTGGTCATGTGTGGACCCTCCTGTCCGGTGACGGTGGGTAGGGGTCCTGCAGGGGTATAAAAGGATGTTTATTACATCTGCATGTGACATGGTGTGCAATGGGTGGGTGACTGTGTACCCCAGTGCTTGCATTCCTGTGTGGGACCTTGTGTGATGATGGTTAAGGGGGTGTAAGGGTATGTGCAGTGGACCTGCTTTAGTGATGGGTGTCCATGCTTTGTTGTTGCATGCAGGGCTTGGTGTTAGGATGTGTGGTTTGTGATGTTGGGACATTTGTGAGGAGTTAGAGTGATGGGGGTGAGGGTGGGGGTATGTGATGGCATGCAGGTAGGGTGGGGGATGTAATAGTTAAGATTTGACTTACCAGAGTCCATTCCTCCAGCTACTCCTGCGAGGCCCTCAGGATGCAGAATCGCCAAGACCTGCTCCTCCCATGTTGTCAGTTGTGGGGGAGGAGGTGGGGGTCCGCCACCAGTCCGCTGAACTGCAAGGTGTTGTCTTAAGACCACGGCACGCACCTTCCCCCGTAGGTCGTTCCACCTCTTCCTGATGCCATTCTGACTTCTTGGGTGCTGTCCCACTGCGTTGACCCTGTCCACTATTCTTTGCCATAGCTCCATCTTCCTTGCAATGGAGGTGTGCTGCACCTGTGATCCGAATAGCTGTGGCTCTACCTGGATGATTTCCTCCACCATGACCCTGAGCTCCTCCTCCAATAACCTGGGGTGTCTTTGCTGTGCCATGGGGTGGTGTGGGTGATGTGTGGGGTGGTGTGTGTGGCGATAAGTGTGCTGATATGTAGTGGGGTGTTGTGTGAGGTACGTGGAAGTTATGTGTGTGATGGTGTTGTGTGCCTGTGTATGCTAGTATTGTTGATGGTGGTGTCTCTCTCTGTGCTTCTTTCTCAATTGTGGTTGTAGGGGTTTGTGGGTGATGTAGGTGTGTGTTTTATATTGTATTGGGTGTGTGGGAACGGTGTGTGTATGTGTATCAGGTGTGTGTATTTGGAATTGTCCAATGTGGTTGTGTTTTGTATGTGTGTGTGTATTTTGAGCGCGGCGGTGTGTACCGCCAATGGAATACCGCGGTTGAAAGACCACCGCGTGGATTCGTGGGTCGTGATAGTGTGGGCGTATTTCTGTTGCCGTGACGGTGGAGGTTTTGTTTTCGCCAGTTTATCACTGACCTTTGGTGTGGCGGACTTGTGTGGGTGTCTGAATATTGGCGGATTCTGTGCTGTGGGTCATAATAGCTGTGGCAGAATTATGCGGCGGCGGCGGTGTGTTGGCGGTGTTCTGCGCGGCAGTAAGCGGCTTTTACCGCCAATGTTGTAATGACCGCCTATGTCTTTCTACGCAGCGCTGGCTTTCAATGGACGCTGATCTGTTGATGTTCTCGCTGAGGGCTCATTACCAGACGTGCGCGTTAAGGTTCCACTGCTATGGGAAGCTACTTATGATTTGCCCTTCCTGGAGGATGTGGCTCTTAACTCATCTTTGGTTACACCACGGAATGCTGCCTTGGCTGAGGCTGAGACTGCTCCTTGGTCCTTCTTGGCAATGCCTTTCCAACTTTAACATCTGCTGAAGTGGAAGATTTCCTGTCCTCTATGGTCACGGACTCCATTGCCTTTTGAATGTCGGTCCTTTCATGCCACATGTTCACGTTTTAAATTGCCCTTTTATATGCTCACGTGTCCCTTCCACTTGTCATAATTGACATTAATTTTTACATGTATATGTTAGGTTGAGCTTTTTTAGTAGCAATTATATATGTAACCATGCTTTGAACCACCTTCAACCGACAAGGGGAGGGTGTTGTGTAGCCATTTTAGCTCTAGCTCCATGCACGTTACTTTATCACAGTAGGCCAAGCCGCTGTGCACTCTACCTAGATATATTTTATTCGGCTTTACTTTGTTATTGTTACATTAGCAACTTTTACGGTCTTGTTTTATTTTCTGTTTATCTAACTGTTTTGCCTAGGCCAGCACTCAGTTCTCAAACAAGACATTCTTGCTCACTCTGTGCTTCTTCCAAGGCAACAGCAAGGTACGTTGCCGGTGATTGTGGTATAAGTCTAGTCTCCGACATTCGTAGAAAATACACATCCTTACGTAGGGAAATTGTTTCAGAACATTAGCTGTTCTATTATAAAAACACTTCCCTGTCCCTTACACGTTAGAGGGAGATTCCAGCCAGAGAACCACGACTGTATGCTGATTCCTGAATGCTTCGCAACAGCTGCTTTGCAGACTTCAGGCCTTTGCTCAGGTATGGGGGGATGATGTCTTCTCAGGGGAGCCTGAAGGGCAGAATAAGAGATTAACACGCTGTGCTCTATCATAGCCTAAGTAGGAGTAAGCCTATTGACTGTAGTGACAATATGGTCGTGTTATTCTTATGCTTCACTCTCCTTGTCACAATTTTAATATTGCAATTCCGTGTCATCTGGTTATTGCAGCTCACGCTTTGCTATCTAAGATGCAGTTGCTTTATTAAAATCATTATTGAAACATATACTGCCTCTGTTTGTCATTGTATATATGAGACTAATGTAACTGAGAGAAACAGATGAGACCTGAGTGACCACGGCTTCCCTGAGAAACAAATTATGTCATGCGCTCAGCTGCCTGTCATCCCTGCCCTCGGGCAGGTGAGCCATTGGTTGACTGGGGTGTGAGCCCTGGTCAAGCAACAGCCACAATCCATTGCAGGGTGCACCACAAAAACTAACTAGTTTAACCTGTGCTTAACCCAGGGTAGCTTTGCACAAAAATCAGTCAGGCTAAATTTAGAGGCAATGTGTTAGGTATTTATGCAGCACACAAACAGCAATAAAGTAAAAACATAGCACAATCAAAATCTCAAAGCTGTTTAGAAAGATAGACCAATTTTAGTACATTATTTGACACCAAAACCGTCAAAATCCAATTAGTAGAATCGGAGTTCAAAGTCCTCTGTTTTGGAAAATGGTCACCAGTCTACCTTTACCACATCAACCAAGGGTCCAGGAGACCTCTTGGGGTTTCAAGCCTCACTCAGGCTGGGTCCTTGTGTGGGTTCAAGATAGTGGGAGTCTGTTATGTCTCTGTGGCTGTGAACAGCCAGCAAAACTAGTCCTTGAAATCACTTCTAGAAGTCCTGGGTACAGTTAAGATTCAGGTTTTCACAAGAGGGCTGGCCTCTGAAGTTTCAAGGCAGGCTCCAGGCAGAAAAACAGGTGTTCCAGGTACATCAGTAATCTGGCAGAGTGCACAGCAGGTCACAGAAACAAACAGTCCCATGAGAGTCTTTCTGAAGGTCCAGTAGTGAACTCAAGAGTGAGTCTAAGAGCCCTAATTTTAGACCCTGGTGGCAGGCTCCTAGAAGTTGTAAGAAGGTTCCGGAAGAGTTATTTAAAGTTACAGGAGTTTCCTGTCTCCCCTGCCCTATTTCCTCGATGGCTGCATCGACAATACAGGATTGTGAGGCCTACTATGTGGTAGCAGAGCACAACCTATTCAAGTGCAAGTGCAAGTGTGTCCGTGCTTAGCTGCGCCCCCTATCAAGTCAGTTAATGGGCCATTCAGGCTCAGCTAATCCCACTATAGTGTGACTGTCTGGAAGGAATTATTAAAGCCCTAACTGTCTGGTACATCCAGTCATGTGACCTACGACAGGCTGCAGGCACAGAGGGCTAAAGGCAGGAAAATGCCAACTTTCTAAACATGGCATTTTCCAACTTGTATGATAAATCTGACCTTACCATTGATGATGGTTTATCATTATAGTTCATAGATACCAATCATGAAATATCTCTGGTTAAGGAATTATAGTTTATTAAATATAATAAGGAATCCCCAATGTTTTCCTATGAGAGGGGTGGGCTTCACAGTGGTGGAAAAACAAATTTCGGAGTTTTTCAATACTAGGACATGTAAAGCTTAAAAATATATGTCCTACGTTTAAAATACACAGCACTCTGCCCTATGGGCTACCTAGGGCTTACTGTATGGTAGATGTATATGCAATAAAAGGGAAGTTTAAGGCCTGGCAAAGGGTTTTAATTGCCAAGTCGACATGGTAGCGGGGCACTGCCTTCAGGTTGCAATGGCAGGCATAGGACATGTCTTAAAGTGCTATATAAGTGGGTGGCACAATAACTGCTGAATCCCCATTGGTAGCATTTAATTTACAGATCCTGGGTATATGGTCTACCGTTCCACAAGGGATTTAAATGTAAATATACGTATGCCAGTCAGGTATATGCCAATATAATCATGTTTTAGGGAGAGTGCACAAGCACTGTACAATTGGATGTCAGTGGTAAAGTGCACAGATTCCTAAAGCCAAAAAGCAAAAATCCAGCAAAAAGTAGTTCGGGGAGGAGGCAAAATGTTTTGGAGGGTGACCCTCTAGAGAGGGCCTTTTCCAACTGCATCCTTGCAATGTAGTCTGCACAATAAGCTGAACAGCGAGGTCTTCAAATAATCCTTCCCCGCCCTGGTGGGTATGGTCATACACACCTGCTCAGTGACAGGATACTGTTGCAAGGGCCCTTCTATCTCTACAAGACTACTAGATTAGAGGTGGCAGTTGGCAGCTTTTGGCCCAATCCATCAGGCTCTCTAGCAGCACCATACCAAAATCTAAATAGTAAATGTGATGTCTGGCAGCCTAGTGAATGGACTCTGAAATCCTCTCAGAGAAAATTGTAGTGGAACAAGTCTTACCCTTTGCGTTTGTTAGCAAAAAGTCTCTTACACACACACACAAAGACAAGAAAGAGGATGCAGAACAGTTTCCAATACATTTATTGAAAGACTGTAATCTACAATAGAATACATGAGCAGCAGTGATTAGTATAATAACAAGAGACAAAATCAGGATTGTTAGAAAAAGCGATGTGAATGTGAACAATCCCAACATCTTGCAATAAACACGAATAAACCGTTTTTTCTACCCTAAAGAGAGCAAGGCATGATAAACCTAATCTGCCCAAACCATGTCCATGAGAAGTACCCCAACTTCCCTTATCATAGAACAAGGTTGGCCTCCAGTCACTAAATCAGGCATTGTAGAGACACAAATGCTGACAGGTCTGCTGAACAGTGACGAGCGTATGGATAGAATATCCTGGTTGGAACCCCCTCTAATGACCTTGGTCTCACAGAGTGTTTTTATAAGGCTCATGTTATTGTCTGTGCCGACATACTGACGTGGGTATGTAGCATTAGAGCGTGTGCACAAACTTGGATCAGCAATATAACAAAATGCCTGACATGTTCACATTCTGCTCTTGTCTAATGTGAAGCAAAGGGTCATGATGACAATCCAATACGTACATTATTGATAGTGACACTTTTAAGTTATGGCAACTGATTATGAAATAAAAACATTTCTTATAAAATGCAAGAAGTGCAAATACTGCTAAAATGAATAATAAAACAGAACATATTTATCTAGGTCAAGGGACACATCCCTGCAAGCCAAAGCTAAGCTAAATCCCTGTACCCAAGCAAACTAAAATGGATCCATGACAATACTCTCTCAGGTGACATTTAGCAATACAAATACACATAGCATAACAACAGAATTAAAGTTACTAATCCAAACCACCTCCACTGATTAGGCCTTTGACTGCTCTGCTTTGCTTTTGCGGGGAGTCAAGTATTAGAAATGGGTACATTATTACCAGTAAAGAAACAATTGCAGACATATTAGTTGTGAAGTGCTCACATCCTTCACTACTACTAACCCAATTTCTTATAGAGCAGAAGAAACAGGATCATGAGATGTTACAGAAAAAGAGGTAACCGAAGACATAGGGTGAGATTTACAAGGCCCTAGCGCCACCAGAACATTTCTTTTTGCGACGCTTCACTGGTGCTAACCACTTCATATTTACAAGGAGGTTTAATGCAACTTATTGTGGCTTTACGCCTTTTTTTAAATATGGGCCCCTCTGACGCAATTTTCTGAGTCAGAGGGAGCTGCAATGGGTGTTGTAGTGGGTGTTCTACCGCACCACACAATGTTTTTGATGCTGCCCCAGATTTACAAGAAAATGTAAATCTGAGGCAGCTGCAAAATCTAACGCCACCCCAGGGGTGGCATTAGCATGGTGCAGAGAGGAGGAATATTTGTATTCCTCCTCATTTTTTTATTTTTTTACGTGTGCTGCAAAAAGAACTAAAATGCCATGGATGCTTTTTTATGTGCAGGAAGAGACACCTTCCTGCACATAAACAATCACAACCCTCAACACAGACACCCTTGCACTATGGTGCAATGATGCCTGTGTTGGAGCAGGCCGCTTAATTTAGCACTGGTGTAGTGGGAAACGTGGGGTTGCGATGTATTCTTTTGAATACGGTGCATTCCTGCATTTCAAAACTGGAGCAGCACTGTGCTGTGCCAGTTTCTTGTGATAAGATATTATTTCAGCAGCCCAGATATCGGCCTACATTTTACACATTAATTTGAACAAAAAATACCTGACGCTGCAATTAAATCCATACTCACTGAAGGTTTATGTCAACTACCAACCGGCACTCTACTCAGAATACTGTCACCTGCAGTTAAAAACTTCATCAGCCTATAGTTAATCTCAGGATCTGATGGATGGATAGCATTGATTATAGCTTACCCGCAGGTTCTAATGTTCCAGCTATTAAAGGCTTCTTTTAACCATAAAACCCTCAGGTGTTTTAAGAATTTGCCGATGCAGACTATGGCCCTCATTACGAACACGGCGGTAAACACCACACCGGTGGTGGTGGCAGTAACAACTGCCAACAGTAGTGCGGTCTGGACTGCCAAATAATGAACCACCTTAAACACAGGCCACCTGAAAACCACTCACCACCAGCAGAGGAGTGCTGACAATGACGGCAGAGCCCGCCCAAAGTCCGACGGAAAGGCCCTGCACGCCCATCAAATAATGAAGCACTAGACCACGCAGAGACAGGTGTAAATGAACCAAATAAAAGGAAACACTCACCAGAGGCACACAAAACATGCTGAATCAGATATGGATAGAGAGTTGCAGATCATGCCAGCCCTGCTCCTTGCCATATACCTCCATGACCGAGACCACTGACGCAGACAACAATGGTAAGTACTTCAACCTACTAAACAAGGGAAGAAAAGGCACAGTTACATACCCACCCACTCCACCCACCCCGCGATGCATCCATAACCCTTCAAAACAGCACAAGCCATACACCCCACAGCAAGAGGTACTTACCCGACAAAAGGCAAATCCAACCTGCCCAAAGTACACACATGTGCCCAACACCCCCAACCAAAACGATATACCACGGATCCCGAGTGTGCCATAAACAACACTGGCCACACATGAATTTTTATTCAGCTCAATGAGCAATATAAGTGCAACATAAGGCCAATTGCCAGTCCAGTGTATGTAGTCCGATGGGCAAAGTTGGCCCCAACTTGACTCTCACAAGTGCAAAGGTACTCCACCTCATAGGGGCAACAATGGGGCATCCAGGCACTTCAGGGAACAGGGGCAGGGGTTGGTCGGGGTCTGGACTTGCGACTGGGATGGGGGGGCTTGTCCTTACGTTTGGATGGTGGAGGGGGCTTGGGTCTGGACCTTGAGGCAGGAGAGCGGACTTGGCCTGGGGTCCGGCAGATGTTCCAGGGCTAGCACAGGGTCTCTTGCTCACAGGGTAGGTAGCACGTGAATGGAAAGGGCAAACAAGGGCAGGCTGTGACGTGGGAGGAGTGGACAGGGCAAGGAGGTGGGCACATTTAGGGACGAGACAGGGTGGGCCAGTGGGTTCAAATAGGTCTACACTGGATAGGAAAAGTTTCTTAGGGGCAAATGGGGTGGACCTGGAGGAAGGCATGGGAGTGGAGGTAGAGGAAGTGGTCGTGACAGGTATAGGTGTGAGTAACGTGGGTGCAGGTGACTGGACAGTATGCTGAGGTGTGGTGGATGTGTGATAGGTGGGTGTTTTGGTGCATTTGAGTGTCTTGGGAGGAGGGGCTGGACACAGTCGGACAAGACAGGCTGGCAGTATAAATGTATGTTGTCTGGGTGTCTGCAAGTCTGGTGAGTGTGCTGCATGTGTCAACAAAAGTTGTGGTGAGTGCAGGTGTGGTGTCTGTGGTGCCTTAATGGATGTCTGATATTGTGGTGACTGCAAGAATAGGGTCAGCAAAATTGAATGAGGGTGTAGTGCCTGTGGGTGTGCATGTAGAGGGGACAGACAGGGAGGCGGAAGATGCAGACACACTGGGGAAGTGGATGTTGGTGTGTGTGCCTGTGTATGTTGGCTGTGTGTATGCCTGTGGTGGGACGCGTAGTGCTTGTGTTTTGAAGTGTGCTTCTTTTGTGTTGAGGTGTGTGCCTGCATGTCAGAATGTGTGCTTTGGACGGGTGAAGGTAGTGGGGTGCTGGAAGGGGTAGAGGTTGTTGGAGGGGAGACGGAATGATCAGGGACACTGGCTGCCGTCAACGAGGAGACCAGAGCCTTAAAAGATCTCTGTAGGCCAGACACAGCACGGTGAATGCCATCCAGATAGGCATTGGTCTGCTGCACCTCTGATGCTAGTCCCTGGATGCCATTGACAATGGTTGTCTGCCCTACAGAGATGGTTCTCAGGAGGTCAATAGCCTCCTCCGTGAGGGCAGCAGGGCTGACTGGGGCAGGGGTGAGGTGCCTGGGGTGAAGGAGACGCCCACCCTTCTGGGTGAGCGGACATGGGCAATTCGGTGGGGAGCAAATAGGAGGCCGGTGATGGTATGGGGGGTGGCGGAAGATGTCATAGAATAGGTGGACCTACTAGGGTCTCCCACTGGCAGGGAGCACCCATTGGAGGAGGTAGTTGCCTCCCCCGTGGTACTCCCCTCACCCTCAAACCCACTGGTCCCCTTGGTGTCAGACGACTCTGCCTCCGTGGAACCATGGGCCACTGCTTCCACTCTCGCCGGTTCCTCAGCTCCCTCGCCAGATGATGCTGATGTACACAGACAACACAAGAGAACAGGGATGGGTTAGACAAAACAGGAGAGACAATTGTAAATAGCTGAATGGAGGTACATAAGTGGTTCATATATACACCCACCCTGCAACTTTCAGACCATGCAGCACCTGCTGCTATACACATGGCTATGCCCCTGACTAGTGGCCACAATCTTGCTCTACAGCCATCCTCCACAGCACTGAAGGGCCTGAAGTCCTGCAGACCTGACCCTCATAACCCTACTCCCCACGGGGGCCATTATGTAGATTGACATCAGTCGGAGTCTGTGCCACTAGACAGCATACATCTGACTGCACACACACACATCCATCAAGGAGCTAAAGTATGTTTTTGTACTCACCCCCTTGTGTCTGCTGTGCAGCCTTCAAGCGCCCATCCAGATCCGGGTATGCCACCACCAGAATGCGTCACATAAGGGGGGGGTCAGTGCCCTACGGGCACCCCTTCCTCGTTGGGAAGACTTCCCCAGCTGTGCCTCGCAGATCTTCCTCTCTCAGCACCGCACGTCCCCCCACCGCTTCCTCCAATGGGTGCTCCGCCGGTTGTAGACCCCCAGGGTCCTCACCTCCCTGGCGATGACCTACCAAAGTCCCCTTTTCTGATGGGCGCTGACCTATATGGACACACAGTAAAAGGAACACAGAGGTCAGACAATTGCAATTACATACAGCTGGCTATACGTCCACTACGGGACAGACATTTATAGCAGCATAACAGCACACACACATGCAGCATGTCAGGAACCCTGGACTATACAGTGTCACCCGTGCACACATGTTTACAGCCATATACCACCATTACACCATCCATGCCCCCCAATCCTCCTACTCACTTGTACCTCCCGACCGTAGAGCTTAGCATACAGGGACAGGACCCCGTCCAAGAGCTTCTCCAATTCCTCGCTAGTGAAGGCCGGTGCCCTTTCCCCTGCCACACATGCCATTTCCATGACCAGAGGCAGAACACAGCAGCACACTCAGTGGAGTACCTGCATGCAGGAGATTGGGGAGTCAAGTGAAGTTGGGGTGACGAGTTAGCGTACGCACCACGGTGGTGTGCACCGTCACCGCCAGCTGCGATTATGATACGCTAAGAACACCCATTGACCATGTTAACCAATGAATTTGCGCACGCCGGTAAACACCACCTTACACTATTACGTCAACCGCTATTGGTATGAGGTAACTTCTACCACAACACTTCTGGATTACAGGGTGCAGACATTTTGGCCTTAACTACGCAGTTGTTAAATCCTCATCTGCCCCACCATGCAGGCCCTATTGTCCCCAAACACCAATAGGCATGAACCAATATACATTTGCTCACCTGAGCAGTCCTGATGTATCATTGTGAACATGTTGCTACAGTGTCACACATACTATGCATATGTGTTGTCGACAATCATGCCAGCAGTGCTGAATAGGAAACATTGTGGGCAGATGTATGTGTGTTCCTCACATGTGTTCTATACTTCTCCTAGGTACAGACCCTTGTGGCGAGGGAGGGCCCCATCGGTGCATAGACCACTTGTTGATTTGCGGACCATGGTCGAGCGTCACATTGTTATCAATTACAGACTCACTCGTGCTACTATTCATGATCTTTGTGCATTGCTGGATATAGCACTGAGACCGGCTAATCGTAATCAGCATGCCAACCCTACTGAAGTGCAGGTACTCTCTGTACTCCATTTCTTGGCGACAAGCTCATTTTAAGTGACAGTGGGCATTGGTGCAGGTTTTTCACAGCCAATGTTTAGCATTATACTGTCTAGATTCCTGAATGCATTTGTATGACACCTGCAGTCCTATGTGAGGTTTCCCCAAAGTGCTGACCTCCCTGCCATCAAGTCAGACTTCTATGTCTTTGCCCACATACCCCATGTTATAGGTGCCATCGATGGAACCCACATTGCTTTCATCCCCCAAGAATCAGTGAACAGGTGTACAGAAACGGGAAGAACTTTCATTCCATGAACATTCAATTGGTGTGTACTGCAGACCAGTACATCTCACATGTGAATGCCATGTTCCCTGGATAAGTCCATGATTCCTTTGTGCTAAGAACAGTAGTGTGCCACACAAGATGGAACAACTACATGGGGACAGAGGATGGCTCATAGGTAGGTGTGTCTGACACTTATGGCCACATAGCAGACAGCCAGGCTGTCTGCCACTGAGGGTTGTCATTGACAGTTCTGTTTTGCCCCCTTTTTTAGGTGATTCTGGCTACCCCAACATGCTTTGGTTCCTGACACCAGTGAGGAATCCTAGGACAGATGCAGAGAGGAATTACAATGAGGCCGATGGACGTACTAGGAGGGTGATAGAGTGCACAATAGGTCTCCTGAAGGCTAGATTTCGTTACCTACATATCTCTGGCGGATCCCTGGCCTATGAGCCTGAAAAGGTGTGTGGAATAGTGGTGGCCTGATGCATGCTGCACAGCGTGGCTGTGAGGAATTATACCCCCCTCTTGGAGGAGGAGGGTGCTGTATATCCAGACCTGCTTCCTCAGAGAGGGGATGAGAGTGATGGTGATGATGAGGAGGGGGAAGATATACATTCCAGGAACCAAGTGATACAACTCTACTTCCAGTAACTATGTGGGACTAATCGATGAGATTGCTGTCTGTGCAGCATACTGTCAGTGTGCCTTTTCATCTAGGGGGGTGTTGGGTCAATAGACATTGCCACTGTGACCAGGTCTGCATAGGACATGTAACATTATGGTAAAATGTTTGACAATTCTGTTGGCACAACCACATGTAATTCGTGGGGTGCAATTCCTACTACTCACATAAGAATAAATGATTTATAAGACAATTGCATCCATACTTCAATTTGTTTTGACATAATGACAGGGGACATTGTAATTGGTGAACTGGTGTTTTATTTGGTGCAGGGATTACATTGTGCAGTTTACAGTGATGGGAGTGGGCTACTGGTGGTTGTACAATATGGCAACATGGTCACAGCATTTGTTGGCAGTAGTGGTATGTCCATCTATCATTTCCAGTGTTTGGTGTTGTTTTTACATGGTTTGGTCATTGGTTCAGTGGGACACTTGGAGGACAGTTCTTGCCAGAGTCACTTCTTTGAGGGGGCCTTGGTCTTGGCAGGTGTTCCTGTCCCATATCCTGGCCTGAGGGACCATTTGGGTGCCTGGTGTTTGGCCTGTACAGGTCTCCTGTGTGTCCTGAGATGGTGGCACAAGTCCAGTTGCTGGTGCTGCCGATGTTGTTGCCCGGTCTGTATCTTGGCCTGTAGTAGGGGCTTCCTGCTCTGTGGGGGACTCAGGCTGTGTTGGGACAAGGTGCAGCAGCGCACCTGCCTATGTGGCCATTGTGGCATTGTGCAGTTTCCACTGCTCTATGGCCTTTTGGTGGTGTGCTACCTGCATCCTTTGACTCTGCTCCAGGGTGGACACTATCTGGGCCAATCTGTCCTGGGTATGGTGGTATGCTCCCAGGACCTCAGAGATCACTCACTGGGCTGCAGCATCAATCCTGTGGCCTCCCCCCGGGCCATTGCTGCCCTCCCACTGGGCCTAGCCCCCTGTGCCTGTGTCCCCTGCACAAGTCTGACGGTACCACTTGTACTGGGGCCATTGTCTTCCCGCCTGTTGGTAGGGGGTGACTGTGGCCTCTGTCCCTGTGTTCCGCAAGTCTGTGGCCTGGATACACAGCTGTGGGGATGGTTGCCCTGGGCTGATGTTGTTGGCTGAGTGGCAGGGGTGTCAGTGGTATCCTGGGTGGGGTTGTTGGATGATGACAGTCCAGTACTGTGTGAGAGGCCAGGGTGTTCATCAATGTCCAGGGTTCCCTCTCCGGTGTCCTGGGTGGTGCCTCTGTCTCCCTGTGGGGCACTGCCACTCCTTGTCCTGTCCATCAGGGTGGCATGGGTGGTGGTGCCTGTGGGGGGGGAATGGACATATCTGTTACAATTGCATGATCAGATGGGGTGCACAGGTCTGGGCTGTTTTGTGCAGGTTTTTACACTCTGGGGCCACGCAGGGTGCCTTTGTGAGGTTTGCATTGCATTTTGCTTAGGATGTGGAGGTGCAGTGTGGGTGGTGTAGTGCCTTTGTGATGCCTTGCAGGGGTAGGTGGCTGTGCACAGGGGGATGGATGTGGGCCTGTTAGTGGGTTTATGGGCATGCAGGGTGACTGGTGTTGTGAATGTGGGCTGGGTGGGGTAGTTGTCCTGGTGGCTGTTGGAGGGGTGGGGCGGTGCATGCATTACAGGTGTGATGGATATGGGGTAATTGTGGATGACTTACCCGAGTCCATTCCACCAGTGAGTCCAGCGAGTCCCTCAGGGTGCAGGATGGCCAATACCTTTTCCTCCCAGTCAGTGTAGTCAGGTGGTGTTGGTAGAGGTCCTCCCCCAGTCTTCTGGACTGCAATGTTGTGCCAGGATGCCATGGACCTCACCTTCCCACACAGGTCATTCCATCTCTTGTGGATGTCGTCCCTCGTGCGTGGATGGTGTCCCACTGCATTGACCAATTTGACTATTGTCTGCCCTAGCTCCATCTTCCTGGCGATGGGTGTGTGCTGGACCTGTGCCCCGAATAAATGTGGCTCGACCTTCAGTATCTTGTCCACCATGGTCCTTAGCTCCCGTTCTGTGAAGCGTGGGTGTTTGGGGGGGTGCCATGGTGTGTGTTGTGAATGGTGTCTTGTGTGGATCTACGTGAGGGTGCTCTTGTGTGGTTGGGTGTATGGATCGTGTATTGTGGCGGTCGGTGTCTGCTTCTGGGGTTCTCTGTATCAGTTGTCCTAATTTCATTTCAGAGGATTGTGGGGTGTGTCTGTGAGTGTTTTAAAGTGTTGTGGATGTGTGTCAGGTATGTGGGTTTTGAACTTGCCAATGTGTGCATTTCTTACTGTTGGGTCCACTTGCTGGCCATGGCAGTCTGTACCGCCAATGGTCGTTCGGCTTCCACTGAACGCCGCGGCGATTTGTGCATCATTATTTGGAGGGCGGGGAGTTTGTGTGCTCGGCGGTGGCAGGGTGGGAGGTCCAGCATTTTCACCGACAAGGTCCTGGCGGTGACTGGTGGCAGGGAGATATTTGTCGGTTTCTGATTTTTGCATCATCACATGGTGGGTTTCTGTTCACCGCCAATGGCGGTCTCCTGTTCACCATCACCACAGCGGTCAAAGGTGTTCACCGCTGTGTTCATAATGAGGGCCTATATGCACAATGTCTTCCTTAGCTGCTCCACACAGCCTTTTGGGACAGAATGCTGCCACAAAGGCTGGTCAGCCAAAAGACGGTAAGGTCCCAAAGCAAATGGTCATCAATTTTCTTTTCAGATGTAATGAAAAGGTCCTACTTGACTATGCTGCTGGCTAAAGGTTCCTTTATGTGTGGAGGAACATCCAGGCAGGTACAAGATGCAAGTGCTTGCTTATCAGCAATGAAGGAGTGAATTTTCACAGCTTTATTCGATGCCTGATAGAATGCATGATGAGATAAGTTTGCAGCTAAACACTGTAAGATGGCTTAGACTCCAGGTCCTTTGACTGCAATAAGGCACTGGAAAGAACTTGATCTTGATTTGCTTTTACCTTATGCCAGGCTTTAAAGGCGGAGTACCTTCTCCCCCAGGTTTGATTCACAAGTCCAAACTCTAATCAGACCTGTGCTGGGGAGGGGCTCAGCAGGAACCCGAATGCACACTTGTATGCCATGATTTGAAGAGTATCCTAAGAGCAGAACATACCTTCCAAGCAGAACTGCACAAGTGTAGGTGATGGATGGCAGACGTTTTGCAGAATTAACCATCATAAGAGGTTTGAATGTAGGGCCAGTCAGTTTTGTGGCTAAGGCACAAAATACAAATATATATACATTTCCTTTGTTAGCAATATACTGTTCATGAGCCTTGAAAGTCAGCTTGTTACCTATGTACATCCCCAAGTACTTGTAACAGATAACTTCCTCTAAGATGGAGTCACCAAGACTGACCCTTGCAAAAGAACCAGACTTGCTGCTGATGGACATGGTTTTAGTTTTCCTTGTATTTATTTCCATATTCTGCGAATCCTGTACGTACTCTCTGTAGACCCACTTTTGTATGGCTCAGAAGGACAATGTCAGCTGCGTAATAGAGATGGGTCAGTCTTACATGGCCTGGTCGAGTCTGGGGCATAAGTCGGCTACAAACAGTTTGAACAATTGCGGGGCTAGCACGCTCCCTTGCTTTAAGGCAACTTCAGTGGGGATTTTTCTAGCCAGCCTAGTGGCATCTGTCAATCAAATGTGTATCCAAGTGGACGAGTATAGCTGCTCCATAGCATGTAAGAGACTTAATGGACGCCCCCATATTCTACCTTTTTCCATAGGAGGCCCCGATCTACCCAGTCAAATGCTGATTTGAAAATAATAAAGCATAGGTGCAGCTTATTATTGGATCACTTGCATTTTTCAGCAATTGATGTTAAAGCTAAAATATTGGTAGTTATGCCAAAGTCTTTGCGAAAACCATTCTGGTTGTCAGGAATTAAGGGCCAGATGTAGTAAAGAAGCATTTTGCGAGTTGCAAATAGCGAGCCTTAGCGACTCGCTATTTGCAACTCGCAAAATGTTATGCAGAACGGTGTCTCAGACACCGTCTGCGAGTCGGTATGGGGTCGCAATGACCCACCTCATTAATATTAATGAGGTGGGTCGCAAATTGTGGCCCCATACCGACTATGGGCACTCGCAAACATGGAGGCCTGCTGTAGTCAGCAGACCTCCGTGTTCGTGACTGCTTTAAATAAAGCAGTTTTTTTTTTTTTAAGTGTAGCCCGGTTTCCTTAAAGGAAAACGAGCTGCACTTAAAAAAAAAACGAAACCTTTAGTTTCGGTATTTTTTCAGGGCAGGGAGTGGTCCCTTGGACCACTCCCTGCCCTGAAAAAATGTTTTTGGGTCCAGTCACAAACTGGAAGGGGTCCCATGGGGACTCCTTCCAATTTGCGAGTGGGTTACCATCCACTTGAAGTGGATGGTAACTGCAACACCATTTGCGACCGCATATGCGGTCGCAAATGGTATTGCATACCACTAGGAATCGCAAATAGGAAGGGAACACCCCTTCCTATTTGCGATTCTGAAATGCATTTTGCGAGTCGGTCCCAACTCGCAGAATGCATTTCTGCATAGGAAAATGCGATTTGCAACTCGCAAATGGCAGTTTTTGCCGTTTGCGAGTTGCAAATCCTTTCCTACATCTGGCCCTAAATCTTTTGAAGTTGACCATTCTGCCAGCTCGGCTAGAATTAGAGAGGCATAGTTCTTTGCTCCTGCATCAATAAGAGCAATTTGTTTGTAATTTGCTCGATTCAAGCCATCCCCAACATTGTCAATTGGGCATATTATTGAGCCTCTCCAATCACTAGGGATCTATGTGACAATGCCATCTCATTATAAAGAGCTGCTATGTATTGAGACCAATATTCAGGATCCTGCTTGTAGATGGTTTGCGGAATGCCATTTGAGCCTGGAGCACCATCGCTGCAACCGGATTTGATGACATTTGCCACTTCTGCTGCTGAATAAGAATTAACCATTCAATTGCCATGAATAACAAGAGGACAGATGCTGACAAAGAACTCCTCATTTTGAGGGGCTTTCTTGATTTCCTCTTCACCAGCTGTGGCTTTCCGTGCTTTATTGTCAACAACCTGGTGCAAGCTGTTAGAGAAGACTTTGCTCAAATGGGTTACCGTTGCTTCTTCGGTTATGCTTGAAGAGTTTGTTGGCACAACGTCCCTGCTGACGCCATTAATTGTTGTCTAGAATGTCCATGAGTTTGGTTGTTTAGCATCAAAGATTAACTTTGCCCAAAAGGCATTCTATTATGATTTTTGACTGTGCCAAAATTTGGCCCATAGTGGAAATGTTACTGGAAGTTTACTTGCTTGCTTAACTGTTCTTTTTAGATCCTTTTTTATTGTTCGGCATTTTGGTGTTAGTCCCACGTGCCCACTGGTCGCTCGCATGGTGGTAGGTTTTGCAAAAGAAGAATTAGCTGCCAGACAGCTGTAAAAATATCAACAAGCTGCTATGATCGTGTCATGGCATGTGCAGCTGGCCGCCATTATTTATTTTGCTTTGATGACCAGCCGCTTCAAATTGATACTGAAGCCGAAGCCAGTGTCAGGGGGCACAGGTCATAAGACGAGGAGGATATAGGCTTAGCTCCATATACTGTCTCATATGATTGCTACGTGTAGTGTGTTTAACTGAATTTCTTCACATATTTTAGTATTGGGAGGGAGAGAATGGTATAATCGATTGGAGACCTGATGCTTGCACTATAGTAAGTATTCCTAGGCATCCTGTCCTCTTTTGTTCTGCTGTTTATCACTCTCAAACCTAAGTACTCCAGCGAAGTGACTAACTCCTGACCAATACGGTCTCTGCATTTAAAATGCTGAGCTGGTTGTGGTGTGACATCCAAGAGATAGTTCTTCATTACGAATAGTTCCCCATCTTACAGTGTGTAGATTAAATTTGGGTTAAAATCACCAGTTACAGTTACTTCCCACATTGGATTTACTAATTTTATCTCTGTTATAATAGATATTAGGTTTTTAAACAGCGCCCTCTTTTGGAAACAATAGGGTAGGCTCACACAACAGAACTATGGGCCAGATGTATGATCACGGCCCATTGTAATTCGGTAACAGCGATTTTTAAGAAATCGCTATTACCGACTCGCAAAGGGCCATGTATCACATTTGCGAATCGGTAATAGCGATTTCTTAAAAATCGCAAATGCTATTACCGAATCGCAAATTGCGATACCGGCCCCATTCGCAGCTATGGGCCTGTTGGCCCATAGCTGCAAATTTTTTGCATTTCTAAAATTGCGATTTCTGAACCAGAAATTGCAATTTTGGAAATGCAAAAGGCCAGGGTGCTGGGGGCCTACGGCCCCCTCTCCTGCACCCCAATTTTTTTTTTTTTACATGTAAGGTACACACATGCCAAAAGGGCATGTGTGCTTTCCATGTTCAATTTAAAAATGCAGTTTTACTGCATTTTTAAATTTTGCACCAGGTTACCACCTGGTTGCAGATCATGGTATTTTGCATGTGCAAACTACCACTCTGCGAAAAATTGCAATTTGCGATTTTTTGCAGCATTGCCTTGCGACCTGGATTTTGCGAATCGCAAATTGCGATTCGCAAAATCCAGGTCGCAACGCAAAAAATCGCACTTTGTGGTCTGCGAATGCCTTTCATGCATTGCAGACCACTATTTTGTACTCGCAAACGGCCGATTTTACTGTTTGCGAGTGCAAAATATTTTCATACATCTGTCCCTATATTTGTGCGACTGTCATTACTCAGGCTGAATTTTATAATTTGTAAATCCGGTGACAGCAATAGTAATTGCTCTGAACATACATCCAGGCATGTTAACACGATCATTACTGGAATCCGGTACCCCAATGAATCATTATCAGAATTCAGGGTCCCTAGCCTAAGCAATTTTGTTTATTTCAACCACAAAACTAAACTCGAAAATACAGAAACAAGCATTCATCAAACAAATACACAAATGAAGAAATATGGTATTTAGTTTACAAACAAATATTTAAAAAAAGGAATGGGAAGCGTGGAGCTTTTCTAAATTCAATTTAGGACACCCATCGTATATGCCATGTTCTGTTTGATGCACTTCCACTGCTCTCACAAATCAATCTCAGGAGACCAACTTTATTTTTAGCCTCCAAATTTAAATGCACAGTTTTAGAATGTTTTAAAATGTTCATGTTTACATTTTTCTTCTGAATTTATATGGTCCTCAATTATTTTTTTAAGTAGTTGCAGATCCCCTGAGTTGACGTTGCAATCCCCTAGGGGTTTCACGACCACAATTTAAGAACCTGTGTTCTAATGAATTAGAAGTCGTAAATGAGTAAATGCCAATGGCTATGCTGAATTCAGAAGTCCTAATAGAATATGTATTAGCAGTCTCTTCACGTAGTTTCTGTACAAATGGAGATATGATCTTAGCATACACTTTTGAGGCTAATTTGGAGGGAATGAAGCAAAAGTGGCAGGGTCTCAGATGGGATACCGAAATACTTTTTGATGCCCTTTTTACTCTAAAACACTCAAGCACAAATCAGGAGATCCAGTGATGCAACAAACTTGCACTGGTATGAAAGCTCCTGAAATGTTGCCCACCTGCAGCATGATTAAGAACACTCCCAGGCTTTTCTCCACTATTGCCACTGATATACGAGCTTTCTGTGTCTGAAGAAATTGAGTTCCTTCCCACAAAGTTTAGTAAAAACTAATGGAACTCCTTACACAACTGTTTCAACACAGGCAAACA
This sequence comes from Pleurodeles waltl, assembly GCF_031143425.1. Taxonomy (NCBI): domain Eukaryota; kingdom Metazoa; phylum Chordata; class Amphibia; order Caudata; family Salamandridae; genus Pleurodeles; species Pleurodeles waltl. The sequence continues at coordinate 1,100,631,989 of NC_090446.1, forward strand.
AGGTGGGTAGGACCACAACTACTGTCATTGTGCCATTGTTTCTATAATACATGTGACAGGGGTCCAAATGAATACCAAAATTTCAGTAATAAGGGGAATCAAAAGGCCACATTAGGAGTAACAGTCACCGTTTCCACAGACTTTTGATACGTTGGGCAAAGTGTGTGTGAACAAGGGATGTCCTCAATTACTCAGGCTTATCAAGCATCTTTATGTTTAAACCCATTGTTATTTACCAGGAGAATATTGAGTATCTGAGTGGGAGAGTAATCATTGTTATCTTACCTAAGGTCAGATTTTGAGTTCTTAATTGGGGGCTGAATCAAAAGAACCATATCTTTAACACCATATTCCTTCTAGATGGTTTCAGAGAGTTTGATGTGGTGAGCTGAAATGGAATTCTTGCATCATGCTTGTGACAGCAATGCTCGGAATGTAGCTACATTGGTGGTACTGTATCAGCAGACTTTTGCCAGCCACAGGTGCATTGTCTGGTCCTGATTCATCAAGACAAGTATGGCTTCCTCACAAAGGGGTATTGTTATAACCAGACCCATTCTAGTGTGCCTGGTACATGTATTGCAATCAGTATTTGTATTCCATTTACACCTTGTTTGCAATAAATGCTGAAAAACCTATCAATGGGCTTTGCTGAATATATCAGTGGTCGAGCCTGAAATATCAGGAATCACTTTCAGCTTGTTGGAGCTTTTCTAGGCTCTATATCATTGTCTTAAAGCAACAGTAATCCTTTATGATCAGTTTTGGAAATTAACATCTTTTGTGCAGAATTTAGAATTTTGTCTTAGCTCTTTTTGCTGGTTGTAGAACTCTGTGCATTTTACCCCTGCTAACGAATGGTTAAGCACCTATATTCCCCTTTCGACATGATAAAATTGGCATACACCTAATTTCAATATTTAACTTTCCTCCATGTTCCTAATGTAAGGTTCCCAAAGTGTACTTGGGGCCTGTAAGTTAAATGTCAGTAGTGGGCTGTAGCACTCATTGTGTCACCTACTGGAGAGACAATGCAAGCATGGCTACAGGCCTGCCACCAGTAGCTAAATCAATCAACGTAATCCCTTTTCACAGGCCTAAAACCTTCCTTTTAAATATTTATGTCACCCCAAAAGTAAACCTCATTGCCCATTAAGTCAGGGTGCATAGTATTCAAAAGTAGGCCATGTAAAGATTAGGTGTGGGTGAAATATTCAATTCTTCCTGCATAATTGGAGGAGTCTTCACAGCTCCTTGATACTCTTGTAAATTGGAGTTCCGGCCAAATTCTACCAATCACCTTGTGGTGGAAAGTCTTCTTGCATGTGGCTCCAGGATGGTAAATATGTAAGCTTGAGTTAGATTTTGTGTCCCCTAGTGTGATTTCTGGGTGCTAGGAGTACATCTGTTGAGATTTTTCTAACTTGGGCAGTTGTGAGGGGTCATGTCAGTTTGAAATCAGAAGGCTTCCTCTCGAGTAGAAAATCTACTCGAGCTGCAGCAAAAACGACTTGAGTAGCTGTGCCCTCTGGACACCTGTGGTGCCGTTCACACTGATTTTCAGTGCAGAGCGCAATCTGGGCACTACATCCCAGCACAACGTGCCTATTTCCACCCATTAGCAGAACTCTGCAGAATCTTGCTCCTCAAGTTCCACCCACCCCTAGCAAAGATTAATGTTAAATATTCTTAAAGTGACTAGCACCGCAAAGCTATAATCACTGTAGCAAGGTTGGCTGTTCCATAAGAAAGCATTGGGATACAATATTAAGTTTAATAAATGTCACATAGGAAACAGTTACAAAGGTACATTTTTGACTTTTTGAAATATTTATTACAAGCCCAATTTACTGGGGAAGTCACAATAATAATACATATTTTGGAAAGATAACTTTTAAAAAGTCACCTTTGCCCTGCCGTGGTTTCTCACCCTTCAATCTGTATAACTCATTCCAGTGCAAAGTATTGCATTATAAACTCCACTCCCAAGCATGTTTTATGCCCTACCTCCTGGAACCAACCACCATAGGTCGAGATGTCTAGGTGTACTATTGAATTTGAAGTGTTGTTTTGGCTTTCTACTACAGGATGCCTTAAGTGTCAGGCCTACCTAATCCGGATATGCCCCCCGTAGGACACTTCTGAGTTGGTCATTTGCCTTTGCAGGGACCAATGCTTGTTTGCTGAGACCAATGCTTGTTGGAACTGATGCTTGTTGGAGACCAATGCTTGTTTGGGAAAGCGTGTTGCACAGGCCTCCAGCACCCCTATGACTCAGACTGGGAGTGGTTCCCTATTACTCAGACTGGATGTGGCTGGATGTAGACGGTATCTAAACCGCACCTGGCCTGCGTTAATTGCTTGCTGTGAAGGTCACTGGCAGAAAAGAAGGAATCTCTGCTCCTTCACCTTTGAGCTTCATGTTCTGTCTCACATCTTGGAGGCTGCTTCTGGAAGAAGAAGAGACTGAGGTAATTAACCCTTAAAAAGGTGGTGACATTCTACACACGATTTAAGAACATTTATTGCTAAAACTTGATACTTGCTGACTTGAAACTTGATAAGCGAATGTTCCAGGATGAAAATGTTATACTGTGAATACGTTTATTATCACTGAGTGTAATGTGGCATTACTATTGTTGTTAGCGATACGACGTACTGTGAATACATTTATTATCACAGAGTTCAAAATGGCATTTCCATTATTTCAAATTGTTGTTGGTGATGTGGAACATTCTGTGTTTGGTGCTTAAACAAAGTTTATCTTTGCCATGCCCAAAATTACACTGGGGTGTAACAGTGATAAGCCAATTGTTCATGAAGTTGAATGCTATTGATTAACCCTATATTTTCATAATAATACAATGTGAACCGTAATCATTGATATTAACCCTATGCTTTCAGTGTGATTTAAACACTGAATTGCGTTACTCGCAATTCTAGCACAGTATAATGATTAACCAATGAATATCTGGAGAATCTAATTACCTGAGAGTTTGTTGTTAATATTGTTGCCTATGTAAATGTCTATGTGAGTCAACATCTTAGGAAATCTCATCAAGGTGCAACAAGCAAGATATCCACTGAATGCCAAGGAACATCTAGGTAGGCTTAAATGAGGTGATGAGAGACTAATCTGGGATCACAGTGGGAGTAGCTATAGACAGTATAGGAGGTTCAAGGCTCTTATTTAATTACAAAAACAAAAACAATTTTATTGTTTCTGAACATTTCTAGAGAGAGGGAGAATCATGAAAAGCAGAAAAGGGGACCCACAGGTAAATCTAGCTTGCACATCTTAGTTTAACAGTAGAGTATACATGGGTTATGAGATATTAGTTATTTGACTGATGCGTAATTTATCATATGAAAAACTGACTCTTCAAGAATCATCACTAGGCATTAGGATCCAGCCCTGTGACTCTCTCCTCCTCTCATCATTCCCCTTTCCCCCGGGATGTTGGGGTACCGATCATGTGTATTTAAATGGGAGGCACGCAATGTTTAGGTGGAATTGGGAACAAGCAGCTTAGTCAACATTGTGTCTCTGTGGGATGAACAGGTAGGGCTTGACATTTAAAAATATTCCTTCCTAAAAGCCCACAAGCTGTAATGTCTTTATGCCATTTAGTTTATTAAATGTTTCTTTATCTATTTCCGCTTTGAAAACAGACGGGAGTATGGCTTGCATCTGCCACTAGCAGATTTTCCCCTAAAAGAAACTCATGAGATGGTGACTAGTAGACAAAATCTCAGAAGACCTATTCTGATCACAGCTGCTATTTTGAATGGTACACTCCATAAGGCAGCCTTGTTCTATCTCATGTGCTTGCTATTGACAGCATTCAGTAAAGGGGGTCATCCACACTAAGGAGCTTCTGCTAAATCATGTTAAGATCATGCCAGTTGACAAACCAAAGAAAACTCCTTGGGACATTGTTTTGCGAACTCGCAGAGAGCGAGAAAATAGCCATGGGATTTGAAATTATCTTGGTTGTTTAAGGATAATTGTTTGAAGAAGGTAATAGCCAATACTAACATGGGAAAGTGAACAAGAAATGTACCTAGTGTACCAATCTAGCCATAGCCATAGACTGAAGTGAAAGTGTTCAAGGGCTTGATGCAACGGTTGTTGAGAAGACTTCAGTAATCAAGTCATCTGAGTAAAAAGACTGTTCCGGTGCCTGGGCCAAATAACACTGTAAATCCAGCTTTTTTCCCACATGTAAGGATTTGGTAATTCAGCTGTACATTACTTAAATGAATTAAGATGAAAGGGGGTTGAAGTTTAGTCTAACATCAAAAACCGACTTGTTCCAGGCCTCACTCCCCACAGCACCCTCCCCAAATCCCTTCCCATTGCCTGGCCTCTCCAAATGTCTGGTATAATTAGCACATACTCATTGGTACTATAAGATGGGTCTTTTAAGTACACTGCTCCTGAAGAACTGCAATCTTGACATTAGCAGTTCAATGGACATGAATGAGGTGTGAACTTGTTCCCATGACGGGGACAAAAGACCTTGGAGATGGAGTGGTATTGTTGTGCCCTTGAGAGAACAGTTTGTGGCCTGTGCCGAAGGACTTGATTATCTTCAGAAAGGCGTAACCTGTCACAAGCAGCACATGTGTCAGATCCTACTAGAGTGTCAAGACCTTCTTGCAGGCTTGCTGGGGTTTTCATACGCCATTGGGAGCACACTTTACAGGAGGGAAATAGAATGCCAAAACAATTTGTCAGTATCGACTGTCTGGGTGCTGGAAGCCCAGCTTTGTCCGAACAGGCTCCTGTCTCTGACTTTGTTGAGGAACGGGGTCTGTCTAAAGATCGATTTCAGTTTTAGATGTAGTACAACAATAGGATTACCATATTATACTCCACACACACACTCACACACACCCAGCCCACAGAGTCCAACTTTAGTGTGGCCAAAGACCTCAATCATCTCCAGTCACCGGTGTCCAAACTCTCCGGGACATGTGAAAGATCAGAGGTGAACTGAACTGCTACCTGAAACCTGAGAAGAGCCTAGAATGCTGCACCTGTTCTCCCTCTTGTACCTAGGGCAAAGAAGTGGACTCCAAGTGCCATAAGAATGACCTCCTGTTAAAGCTACATGGACAGAAAAAGCTACAAGTGGCCATTTTCTGCAACTGCCCAGCTGACTGGTGGGAACTGGAACTGGAGTGGACCCTGCTGTGGCCTCTGTCTAACACCCTGTCAGTCTCTAAGTGCCTTCTCTGGGGTCTTGGATAGATTTAGAAGGAAGTTCCAGTGAGGGATTGGGATATATAGGATTAAAGTCAGACAGTAAAATCTTTGACTTAATCTAACCTGGTTAGAGTATCTGGCCCATGTTCCAAACAGTCAGCATCAAATTGCACCCAGGTTCAGTTCTAATGCGACCATTGACTATCATAGGCATTCTGTGCTTCTTGACTCTATCTCTAGTAAAAACTTAAAAATTTATATTTTCGTTCCCCCTATTGGATTTTTGTCATTTTGTTTTTTATATTTTACTCTATTTTTTAATTCATTATGGTAGGTTTTTTTTACTGCATGAATAGTTTACATATTGCCTCTAACTTAAGCCTGTCTGCTCTGTGCAATAACTACCAGATGGTTGAGCTCAGGTTTATTTAGTGACTTGAGAAGTTCACAGTGACAAGGATTGTGATAATTACTTGAGGTGTGTACTAGGGCCCCTCAACTAATAGCCCAATTTCTTACAGTCAGCAGTACTGTAAGCTACTAATATTTACAGTTTAAAGCATGTGAGAAATCCTGTTAGGGCAATCCCAAGACAAAATAAAAAGTATTTTGAATCAATTGTGTGAATAGGGGTGTCATTTATATCTGTCCTGGGGCCTTTGCACCATAGACCATGAAATTATGAAACAAGTAGGACTTTAAGCACTTGACTCTCAGGGTAATGAGGTAAAGCAGTTCAAAGCTGACTCAGAAATGTACTGTAGGCTAGTCATTCAAATCCCAGCAATTCCCAAATCAACAATTAATAAATCAATGTCTATCTAGTGCTTTCTAGAAAAAAGGAAAAGTACTTGCATGCACACACAACTAAGGTTTAAGCACACGGCCCTCAGTATGACCTTGGTGGTAGATACCCAATACAGCCGCGGTGACTGCTGTCAACATACCACCGCGTAGGAAAAACATCCGTCGACCAGATAATGACATACACACACAAAACCAACAGAAACCAGCCACTAACAAATCCGCCAGAACCAAAGAACACGATAAATTAGCACCCATACAATTACGCCACCAAAACAACTCCCCCTAATAATGACCCACGAATCACCACAACGGACATTCAACGGTGGTAAACCATTGGCAGTGCACATCGCCATGGTAGGAATGGCCACCCTAAAACAAAACAAAACAACATTGGCCAGAACAAAAAAAACAAACCTGACACAAATACACACACCCCACACACCCACACTCAGCACTATAAAACACCCCCCACAACACCCACAAAGCTTTGCAAACACAAGAAGACCCCTAAACCTTGCCACGTCAATCACAGAGACAAGTGCACACACATACCACAACTACTCAAACATCTGTCACACACCACACACCACACACCCCACCACATCACACATCACCCTCTGCACAACACACACACTACACAACACCCATGTCCCCACAAAGGCACTCCCCATTTCACTGATGAGGAGTTGCAGGTGATGGTGGAGGAAATAGTCAGGGTAGAGCCACAGCTGTTTGGAGCACAGGTACAGCAGATCTCCATTGCCAGGAAAATGGAGCTATGGTGGAGAATCATGGACAGGGTGAACACCGTGGGACAACATCCATGCGCAAGGGATGACATTTAGAATAGGTGGAATGACCTACAGGGGAAGGTGCGTTCCATTGCAGCAAGGCACCAGCTCACCATCAGGAGGACTGGCAGTGGACCCCCACCTTCTCCCCAACAGCTAACAGCATGGGAGGAGCAAGTCTTGGAAATACTACATCATGAGAGACTCACTGGAGTAGCCGGAGGACCAGACACTGGTGATTCACCATTAACAACCTACCTGCATGCCATCTGAGCCCCTTACCCTGACTCCCTTCACCCCACTCGATCCCACACAGTGCACTACCCCAATTACCACACCTAAATGTCAACCCCTGCATGCCATACCCACTGCAAGCACATCCCTCACAGCTCTGCATGCACACCCACCACCTATGCATGCACAGCATGGTGAACTACCAATCCCACAATACATCATCATACACTGACAAAGGTTGGAGGACAACACCAATATCATTGGGAAAGCTAGAAGTGCAGAGTGTATCACAGACAAGTACCCTAACACATCACTTACATCCCCCAGCCAATGCCAGTCACTAGGAGGTGCCACGGCTACCCGGTCCCTCACCAGAAGATGCCCTCATTGATGACAGCAACTCTGAAGGACTCGATCTGGATGAACTCTCTGGCCCATCTGGGACCACTGGTCAGTCAGCTACCACATCCCACAGCCAGCCCACCAAAGGTCCCCCCCCAAACTCAAACACCACAGCGTCCAGCCAACACCCCCAAACCTCTGTCCACAGGACATGTCAATCAGTAGTGTGCCCACCTGTACAGGGACCCGAGTCCACACCACACAGGCAAGACAATGAGGGTCCTGGTATCAGTGGGAGTGGGCACACCGGTCAGGTGACACAGGCACAGGGGACGAGGGACACTCAGAGGACAGCTGTGCACCAGGGGGAGGACAGGCCTAGGGAACTAACTGCCCAGGAGGCACACAGAAATGTCCTGGGGGCATACCAACCATCCCAGGACAGGATGGGTCAGGTGCTCAACATCATGCAGGAGAACCAGCAGCTGCAGGGGGAACACCACCAGGAGGTCATGCGACAATTGCAGGCCTTGAATACCACCATGGCCTCCATTGCAGGGGTGCTGGGTGACATGGCAAACATCATGCAAGAGTACAGAGCACATCAGCGGGCCCTTCCAGTGTACTGACCAGCCCTTCACATCTGCTGCAGCTAGTGGACAGGAGGCCCTGCCACAGGACTCACATGCCACCAGAACCCCCACCCCCTGCAGAAGGTGAACCACATTGCAAATGTTCCCTGCGACCCAGACAGACACCAGAGACAGTTGCCAAGACCAAGACCACCACAAGGAAATGAGTCCCTCCAGAATGTCCTCCTTGTGTTCCATTGTGTCACCTTGTTCACTTTAGACTGCCATTGCTCCTCTTCCTATGGCCCCTTAGACACTGGACCTGTGCTACAAACAGACTGGCCCACTACACTGGTATTTTCCCAACCATCACCCCACTATATTGCACTTTGTATTGAATGCCTTATTTACAAATAAACACCTTTGGACACAACTTGAGTAATAGTGCTTTATCAGAAAGAAATGTACAATGTATTGAACTGTGCAAATGTCCTGCAATGGGTGAATCAATCCTACATATGTGTCTCAGCAGTCTGTACACATCACATCAGTACACTGTTGTAACCCTACCAACATCTGCAATAAGGGAAAGCATAGGTGATATTTAATTGGGAGGCAAAGGCAGTGACTGGGATTATACTACAGCCACACAGCACATCACTTAAATGGAGAAATCTAAAGATAACCAATCTTACCTGAGTGTCATTGGAAGTACTGCTGAATGACATGTGTCCTGTTGTCCACATCCTCCTCCTAATCCTCCTCCTCACTGTCCTCAGTGTCCACTGCAGCCACAGGTGCATTATCAACCCCCTCCTCCTGCAGATAGGGGCACATGGCGTCTGAGGGCCAAATTATGTAGCATGCAGCAGACCCCCACAATCTGGCAGACCTGCTCAGGGGAGTAGCATAGGGATCCACCTGTCAAATGGAGGCACCTGAATCTGGCCTTCAGAAGACCGAAGGTGCGTTCCAAAATCCTCCTGATACGCCCATGAGCATCATTGTACCTATTCTCAGCCCCTGTTCTTGGATTCCTCACATGGGTCTACACCCAGGACAGGTTTGGGTAGCATTTAGGGGGGTATGGCTGCAGGAAATGTGAATGCAGAGGTACGGGTCATGTGTGTGTTTCATGAGGGGCAAATGCAGTATGTAGGCCAATTGTGTGACAGGCTGGATTGTCTGCTTTATGGTGTCCTTCTGTCTGTGTCCCCTCTGTAGGTCAGTGCCCATCAGAAGAAGGGGATGTGGCGTGCCATCGCCATGGGCGTGCAGGCCCTTGGCATCCAAAGCTGGCTGAGCACCCAATGCAGGAAATGGTGGGAGGACCTGAGACGCTGGGCCCGGAAGACCGCAGAGGCCCAGCTGGGGATGGCCTCCCAATGAGGGAGGGGTGCCATCGGAGCCTGACCCCCTAATGACCTGCATACTTGTGGTGGCCAACCCAGAGCTGGATGGGCGCTTGAGGGCAGCACAGCAGTATGTAGGGTGGCATGAACATTTGGTATTGGTAGGTAGCTAGCTTGCCATGGCAGACAGGGCTTAGTTGGTGTAGGTATGCAAATGGTAGTGTTTGGGTCCAACCTGCTGTAGTTCCTAGGCAATGGTATGCCATTGTGGTCCATACTTCCCATTCTTAGTCCCAGTGAGTGATTGTGATGTATATGCCATCTGTGCTGTTGATGCTGTGATTGACCCTGTGCTCCTGTTCTCCCCCCCTTCTCCGTTTGCCATCCTGTACATGTGTGCATTAGCATCATCTGGTGAAGGAGCAGGGACACCGGCTAGTGAGCGAGCTGCAGCCCACATGACCCAGGAGGCAGAGTCCGCCAATGCCGTGGGGACCAGTGGGTTGGAGGACCAAGGGAGCACCACAGAGGAGACTGGAGATGATACAACTGACTGATTCCTCCTCCAATGGAAGCTCCCTGGTGGTGGCTGCCCCTCTGGTACCACCCCAGCTACTTCATTTCCCCCCGTGCCAGCACGGCCCTCCCAGTAGCCCCCCACCGAGTTGCCCGTGTCCGCTCACCCAGACACCTCAGGCCCTGCCCCCATCAGCCCTGATGTCCTCAGTGAGGAGGCTATTGAACTCCTGAGATCCATCTCTCTAGGGCAGTCAACCACAATGAATGCCATCCAGGTGCTGGCACCCTAGATGCAGCAATACAATGCCTACCTGAAGGGCATTCACAGTGGCTTGGTGGCCCTAGAGAGATCATTTGAGGCTCTCGCCTCCTATCTTATGGCAGCCAGTATCCCTGTTTCTTCTGTCCCCCCTCAAACTACCTCTTCCCATTTCCTGTCTCCTCTCCCTAACCCATCACACGCACACATTCTGACAAGCATGTAACCAAAACAACAGACAGGACTCACGCAGACAAACACAGGCACCACACTTCAGTCCACAAGCACACATACACACAACACACAGATGCACACACAAGCTCCACTGTCTCCCCCTCCTCCTCCTGCCTCACAGTTACATCAGCACTCACACCTGCATGCACAGCATCAAGAGCCCGAGATCCTGTCACCTGTACAGTCTTTCCCACAGTCACCACAACAGCATACCCACAGACATGCACCCCACACACCACTTGTGCAGTCACCACCATCACCACCTCATGCAGCACACCCACCTCACTTGCAGACACCACCACAACATCCATCCACACGTCCTGTTTGTCCTCCCCCCACCCTGTCTGCCCCCTCCAAAAACACACAAACGCTCCCACTCAGACCCCCAATAGCCATCCACCTCACACATGCACACTGTCCATGCACCAGCACCCAAGTCCAGCACACCTACTCCTCCAGCAACCACTCCCTCTACCTCCACTCCCATACCACCTCCCACAGCCCGCCCCACAGGTCCTAAGAAGCTTTTCCTTTCCCACCTTGACCTCTTCCCTCCCCCACCCCCCATCCTGCCATTAAGGGAAAAGTCCCAACCCCCAGCCCAGTACCTCCAGCTCCAAATCGGCTTCTGTTCCTCCCCCTTAGACTACTCCTGCCACTCAGGTGAAGAAGGGTGGCACTCGGGCCCCTCGTCCCAAGGCCACTCCTCCACCCCAAACCAGAAGGGCAAGGACTCTCCTCCTCCCAAACTCAAGCCCAAGGACCCCCCTACTAAAAAGACAACCCCCACCCTCTCCAGCCCTATCCCCCCATCCCCTCAGGTGCCTGCCTACCTTCACCATTATGCCCCTGCCCAGTGGAGTGACTGGGCTGCCAGCAGTCAAGTTGGGTCTTGGACGTTTCCCTGTGGCTAACGGCTGACATTGGACTAGACAGCAGCCCTCTGTATTTAGTTGCCTCAATTGTTGTGGGTGCTGGTCCAGCGAAATACAGAGATTGGACCTAAGGTAGGTGTCCTGGCTTTCTTTTCTTTACTTTTGGCTGATGTTGCTGTTGTTTACTCTGCAGATTGTTCTGGGTGTGTGTATGTTGTGTGTTGTGCATGTGTGTGTGCCAGGTTGCCCTCTAGCCTCAGGGCACACATGTGGAAGAAGGGAAAAGGCACACGAGTGGCCATTTGATTTTAATATATTTCAGGCTCAACTGTTAAAAAGTAGAAAACACAACACAATAAAAAGTCCCACTCTAATTTTTACAGATAGACAAAAAATTAATGAACTATTAGACACCAAAATGGCAAGCATCTATAGCAGGAGACCGTAAATGTGATTTTTCAAAGTTTTAAATGTTTCTAGCACCAAAAAGAACAAAGCACCAACCTAGTGTATCTTGTCGCGCTAGATCAGGTTAAAGTCGAAAGTTAAGGACAATCGCTTTGGAGCGCAGGTCGCATACAGGACCCAGGTTCATCCTGGTGAAAGTTTACCTTCCAGCTTAGTTGTTTTGCTTGAGAAAAGTCCTCATGAATGAGGTCAGCGGTGGGTCCACATACCAGCTGGATCCGTCGAGAGACTAGTCAATGGCACCAGGTGAACTGCAGTCAGTTCTGGAAATGGGAAGGAGGAGTCTATGGGGCAGATGTATCAAGAATTCATTTTGCGAGTCGGAAATAGCGATTTTTAAGAAATCGCTATTTCTGTTGGGCAAAATGCAATGCATCATATTTGCGATTCGGTAATAGCGATTTCTTAAAAATCGCAAATGCTATTACTGAATCGCAAATTGCAATACAGCCCCCATTCGCATCTATGGGCCTGTAGGCCCATATTTGAGAATATTTTGCATGTCCCAATTTGCGAATTCCTAACTGGAATTCGCAATTTTTGGAAATGCAAAGTCCAGGGTGCTGGGGGCCTTAGGCCCCCTCTGCTGCACCCCAAAATATTTTTTTACAACATGTAAGGTGCACACATGCCAAAAGGGCATGTGTGCTTTACATGTAAATTTTAAAAATGCATTTTAAATGCATTTTTACAAATTTGGACATGGTTACCACCAAGTTCAACTTGGTGGTAAATAGCGATTCCTTAATGCCCAATTCGCATTAAGGAATTGCTTCTTGCATGCGCTTTAGAAATCGCAAATAAGGATTCCTTATTTGCGATTTCTTATTTAGAGAGTCGCAATTTAGACTCTCTAAACAGGGTTGCAATTTTAAGGAATCGCTATTTTTGTGATTCCTTAAAATTACATTCAGAATGCCTTTGATACATTCTGAAATGGCTTTTTGCATTCGCAAACGGGCATTCACACCGTTTGGGAATTCAAAAAGCTTTGAGACATCTGGCCCGATATTCTTTCACTCTTACTTTCTGCATCATTTCCATATATTAAATACCAGTCACTGAATGATGGCTACAGAGATTCCAGTTCTACCCTTTTCCTCTTTTGGAAAATTTGTAATACCCTTGGTATATGCCTATTATGTAATGCAGCCTTTTATCTCCAGAGTAATTAATTCACCCAGCCATATAGCTCCAAGGGTGAATTCTCTTAGGGGTGGTGCAGAACAAATATCCTGCTTCATAAAGTATCCAGCTGTACCAAACATGGCCTCCTACCTCAATCAATGTCTAAAATATTTAAAAACAGGGCAGCATTTCTGATCTTTATAAAAGTATTTATAGTTAAAACACAATTTATAGAGAAACATTATACACCGACACATTTTAAACATGTGGAATATTGCTGTCTCTCTCACTACCAGACTGATTGATCACAATTTAGACTTAGCGTCATCTACCATAGTGGTGCATATGCACAGATGCCAGACCAAATCAAGTCCCTCAGCTTTCACATATGTACATGCATGTGTGCACATGTCAATCATAATGTTGTCAGAGTCTGTACCCTATGTGTCCACAGTAGTTGACCTTAACTTAAAAGATGGCCATGGGTGTTGCAGCCGGAGGCTATTTTCCAGAGGTAGAGACTTAATTTGGGGTCCCCTGCAAAAGATGATATAAGGATGAACTCAGAAAGCAAAATAAAAGGGGTTTTAACTGGTAGACATGCTCTGCTATGACCAGGTAGTAGACAGAACTGTTCTCTGTCATCTCTACTTTTTTATTTTTACATTGAATACCTTGCTCACCATATCAGCAATGTACGCCAGGCTAACCTTTGTATTTATCAGGTACTAATCTAAAAATACAACTCTAAGTGGGAGATATCTTCTAATTAAGTAGAATTCAATATCTGTTTTAGCAGTAGCCACAGGTTAGTTTAGCACTGGTAAGTGCAACAACATTCTAATGTTAGACCTGTCAACCTTAGGGTGGTGTTCTCTCAAACTACTTGCCTACTTATCTACATTTTTATGCTGAAATTCGGTTTTGCTGGCATTAGGACTCAGTGCTCTTTACCACTGATAACCAGTGCTAAACTGCTTGTGCTCGCGCCCCTAAACATGGTTTGACATCTTACAACTGATTGGCATATTTCATTTACTTGTAAGTTCTTTGTAGAGTGGCAAACCATATACACAGGGCCTATAAATTAAATGCTACTAGTGTGCATGAACACTTATTGTGCCATCCACTTAAGCAGCACTGTAAAACATATCCCAAGCCTGCCACTGCAGTCTGAATGCAGTTATGAACTGCCAATGTCACTTGGAAATATAATCCCCTTTGCCAAGCACTAAACTCCCCTTTATTGCACATAAGTCAACCGCAGGGTAGGTTCTAGGCAGCCCATAGGGTATGGTGCATTGTAATTAGAAGGTTGGACATGTACTTTTATGTTTTACATGTCCTGCTAGTGAAAAACTCCTAAATTATTTTTTCCAGTACTGTGATGCCTACCTGTCCCATAGGATAATATTGGGTTGTCTTATTACATTTCATGAGTACTAAGGCCCTCATTACAACACTGGCGGTCAGTGTTAAAGTGTCAGTAATACTGCCAACAGGCCGGCGGTAAAAAAATTTCATCACGACCATGGCGGAAACCGCCAACTCATTCAGCCACGGAAGTAGCAACAAACACTGTTCCGGTAGCCGCCAACAGGCAGAAGACAATGTACCGCCCATACTATTACAAGGCACCAGTCTGCCAGCTTTTCCGGGGCGGTACCAACGCCATCAAAAGCATGGCGGAAACAGTACTCTGAAGGGAAACCACTCACCTCTTGACAGCCAAGGAAGAGCTAGGACGCCATGGAGTCCGAATTGCAGATCCTACCCATGCTGTTGTATCTATTAATACACCATGAAGTGGAAAGAAGGCGGCGGCGACGACGATGATGGTGAGTACTGCACCTAGTACACAGGGGAGGGGAGGAGGGAAAAGAGAGTGACACACACACGCAACACGTAACACCCCAACCCCCCACCCACATCAACATACACACACACATATCCAATAACATCACAGATACAACCCGTCCCCCCCTGGAAGAACACAAGGACCAAACAAAATGAGTTTAACTATTGTAATATTCGAACAATCAGATAGATCAAGAGAAGAGCAAATAATCAGTATACACAAATATTTAGAGCAAATACACAAGTCTGTACACTGTCCCATGGATTGACCAGTGGTCCCAAAAAGCATGGGTTAAGCCCACACATGACACCTGCCTCAAAATGGAGAGAACACTGCAGGGGCATCAGGTAAAAAAAAAAAAAGGCACCTCTGAGGTAAGGGGAGGGGGGCACCTCAGCCAGATGATGGTACGATGCCACTGCTCCTCGAAGGGGCTCCATGCCCACTGCTTGGTCCTGGGGAGTGCAAAGCCCCAGTCTCTCAAGTCTCTTAAGTGGGTGCACTTCCCACTGCTTGGTCCTGGGGAGTGCAAAGCCACAGTCTCTCAAGTCCCTCAAGTGGATGGACTGCCCACTGCTTGGTCCTGGAGAGTGCAAAGCCACAGTCTCTCTAGTAGGTGGTTTGTCCACTGCTTGGTCCTGGGGAATGCAAAGCCACAATCTCTCAAGTGGGTGGTTTGCCCATATGCTCTGGAGGGGACTTTGTGGCCAGAATGCTTCATCCTGCCAAGGACTGGGTTAGTGGATGCCTTTCTCCACTGGTTCTGGAGGGGGCTTTGTGCCCAGAGAGATTCATCCTCCCAAGGACTGGGTGAGTGGATGTATCTCTCCACTGGTTCTGGAGGGGACTTTGTGTCCAGAGTACTTCATCCTGCCAAGGACTGGGTGAGTGGACGTATCTCTCCACTGGTTCTGGAGGGGGCTTTGTGCCCAGAGTGCTTCATCCTGCCAAAGACTGGGTTAATGGATGCCTTTCTCCACCGGTTCTGGAGGGGCCTTTGTGCCCAGAGTGCTTCATCCTGCCAAGGACTGGGTTAGTGGATGCCTTTCTCCACTGGTTCTGGAATGGGCTTTGTGCCCAATGATACTGCACCAGGACGTCACCTGCAGACTCGGACGGCTGCACACTGGGGATGCGGCTGAGTGGCATCGGCTGTGCACATGGCAGTGCTGATGGTGGAGTAGGTGGTGGTGTCTGCGGCTGAGATGCTGCCCGTACTGGGCGTGGTGCAAGTGACTGTTGTGGTGGATGGAGACACCATACCATCTCCGTCAGTCTCGGATGGCTGATACTTGGGGAAGAAGCTGCAGACTGACATTGTGGCGGCGGCGGTGCAGGTGGCGGTGCAGGTGGTGGTTGGAGCGGTGGTGGTGACTGTGGTGCATGTGGCTGCCATCCCTGATGATATGGTGGTCACCAGCCCCTCACCAGGAGACATTGTGCCCAGAGGTAATGTGCTCTTTGGCTTGTGGCCCTTCCCCATCTTGACAGTCGCTACAGGGACCTTGGCACTGTCCACTCAGTGTTTGGGTGAGGCCTGCTGGGTAGGTGGTGTGGCTGTCGCCTGCTGGAAGCCAGTCCCTTTTTTACCTTTGCAGGTGGTGGAATAGTGTGGTCCTTCTTTTCTGTCGGTGGCACACTGGCAGCCCTGACGGGTGACCCCTTTGACCGTACTGGAGTAGCAGGTTCCACAGCGGATGCAGATTTGGTGGCTGAGGTGCTCGGCTGGGATCTAGACATCCTAGCCCTAGGGGAAGGATGGGAGGCAGGTATAGGGAAGAGGTTAATGTTTGCTAGGAAAGGTTTTTTTGACACACTGGGATAAGAAGGTGGAGGGGGTGTGGGAGTGGAGGAAGAGGTAGTGGTTGTAGGAGGTGCACGTCTGCTGAGTTTGGGTGAAGGTGCATGGCTGTTGTGAGGTGGATAGCTGTTGAGTGGGTGTGTGCATGCGTTTGTGTACTTTGGGAGGAGGGCTTACAGACACACTGGGACAGGACACAGGGGACGTGTGAATGGTAGTGGGGGTGGTGATTGCACGCGAGCAGTGTGTAGTGATGGGTGTGCTGGTGATGGAGGCAGTGGCTGATGATGTAGTGCATGCAGTTGTGAGTGGAGACGAGTCTGGGAGGGAGGTGGAGGATGTGGAGGAGGGGGACACAGTGGAGGAAGTGGATGTTGGTATGTGTGCATGGGCTTGTGTGAGTGCCTGTGGGATGTGTGGTGCTTGTTTGCCTGAGCCACTTTTGTGTGTTGATGTGTGTACATGCTGGTCTGATGGTGTGCTTGGGATAGGCTGAGGTAGAGGGGATTGGGTCTGGGTAGTGGGGTTTTGAGGGGGGAGGCTGGACACAGGGACAATGGCTGTCATCAGTGCTGAGGCCAGAGCCTGAAATGCTCTCTGTTGGGCTTCCACGCCAGAATGAATGCCCTCCAGGTATGCATTTGTTTGCTGCAAATGCCTCTTGACACCCTGGATGTCATTCAGAATGGTTGACTGCCCAACAGTGAGGGAACTCCTCACTGAGGGCAGCAGGGCTGACTGGGGCAGGGCTTGAGGTGCCTGGGGCGAAGGAGATGCCCACCCTCCTGGGTGAGCGGGCACGGAAACACGCTAAGGGGCTGCTGGGAGGGCAGTGCTGGTAGGTGGGATGGCGGCTGTACCTGTTGTTGGTGTGGGCACAGAGGTGTCCGCCACTGCCAGGGATCTTCCATCAGAGGAGGAGTCGCTGTCGCTGGTATCCCCTCCTGTCCCCGTCGTGGAGCTCCCCACGCCTTCTGTCCCACTGGTGCCTTCCCCCTCCTTAGATTCACCCTCCAGAGCCATGTGGGATGCAGCTCCCTTCCTCGCCGGTGCCTCTGGTCCTCCGCCAGATTATGCTAATGCACACAAGGACAGGGTGACAAAACAAGAAGGGGGGGAAGACAGAAAACACACATGGTCAATTCCAGCAACAGCACTACCGTTGGCGGACACAGCACACAGGGAGCAGCCCTGTGCACTAGGCCATGCACTAACAGTTAGTAGGAAATTCACCAGGCCATGGGGTACTATGCCTAACACCATTTGCTGCACACCTGGAGCCCACAGGAGCCTGCTCAGTTGTAGATGCCACTAAAAATATTGGGGTTGGAGTGCCTCAGAGCCTGCCCAACAAGGGACGTACCCTACCAAGTTCGCCCTGGCCTTGGGGACACCACAGCCCACATCCCCCACCTGGACACTTCGTAAAGCATGCAGAGTCAGCTTAATGACATTGTACTCACCCCTTGTGGCTGCTGTGATGGCCTCAAGCACCCATCCAACTCCGGATATGCCACCGCCAGGATCCGGAACATCAGGGGGGTCATGGTGCGATGGGCACCCCTTCCACGTTGGGAGGCCAGCCCCAGTTGGGCCTCCGCCATCTTCTTGCTCCAGTGGCGCAGGTCCTCCCATCTCTTGCGTCAGTGGGTGCTCCGTCTATGATAGACCCCCAGGATCCGCACTTCCTTGGCGATGGCACGCCAACTACCCTTCTACTGGTGGGTGCTGACCTAGAGGAAAGGTACAGGAGGAAAGGGAATTACTCACTCGTCCAGACCGACATACTCATTGCTCACCAGTTCCCACCCTTGCCCTGATGCACATACATTCACCATCCTCACATGCAGACTTCAGCCCCCCCTACATTTCTCTTCCATCCACACCACTCAAAACAGGCATTTCCCACGCAGCATGCTCACAATGTACTCACCTGTTTGTGTGGAGGACCGTAGAGTAGCGTGTACTGGGGGATGACCCCATCCACCAGTTTGTCCAACTCCTCCATGGTGTAGGCAGGGGCCCTTTCCGCAGAGACATGAGCCATTGTCGCTTCCAGACTGAGGTCACAGCAGCACTTGCAGTGTAGGTCCTCTCCTGTTGAAGGTCAGGTATCAAGTGAGTGAACAGATAGAAAATGGCAGTCAAGTCCACAGCGGTGCTTACTGTCACTGCTGGCGTATATCGTCATTGGCTCCTGGAACCCATAGGGCCCAATGATAACCAATGCTGAATTGTGCGGCCTTTAACCTACTACCACAACGCTGCACAACGCCAGCGCAGTTACCTCATTTCCCCTTGTCCCTCCTCACAGGTCAGGCAGCCGCCATTTCAGGGGGGCACATGGCATGGCACCTAACTGCGTCACAGTACAATTCGGCAGATATACGGACTAACTATGCCACACACGGGTTTACTCACATTACTGCAAACACACTTGTGCAACCTATGTGGTACATGACCCTGTGCTCATCATTCTCCTCCATAGGGCACATCCGCTGGGGCAGATGATGAGATGGGGTCATCCTCCGGTGTACAGACCCCTGGTGGACCTGTCGACAATGGAAGACAGACACATCATTATTACATACAGACTGGATCATGCCACAATCCAAGAACTGTGTGCCCAATTGGAGCCAGACCTGATGTCAGCTATCCACCATCCCACAGGAATACCCCCTCTAGTGCAGGTCCTGTCAGTGCTCCATTTCCTGGCAAGTAGCTCCTTTCAACCTACAGTGGCCATGGCATCTGGGATGTCTCAGCCAATGTTTTCTAACGTGTTGACCAGTGTTGTCTGTCCTGCTGAAACACATGTGCAGCTACATCGTGTTTCCACAGGTGGAGGATTCGCCCACAGTGAAAGCTGACTTTTATGCCCTGGGACATATCCCCAACATCATTGGTGCCATTGATGGTACACATGTGGCATTTGTCCCCCCGCAGAAATGAACAAGTGTACAGAAATAGAAAAAGCTATCAGTCGATGAATGTGCACATGGTGTGTTTGGCGGACCAGTACATCTCTCATTTGAATGCCAAGTATCCTGGCTCTGTGCATGACGCCTACATTTTGAGGAATAGCAGTATCCCTTATGTGATGGGCCAACTCCAGAGTCACAGTGTATGGCTAATAGGTGAGCCCAAGGTCCCCACATAGTATGAATAGGTGTCTGGGTATGGGGTAGTCCCTAAGGGTTAGTATGTGTCTAACAGGTATCCCTCGACATTTTGCAGGTGACTCTGGTTACCCCAACCTCTCATGGCTACTGGCCCCAGTGATGAATGCCAGGACAAGGGCAGAGGAATGCTACAATGAGGCACATGGGCAAACTAGGTGTATTATTGAGAGGACGTTCGGCCTCCTGAAGGCCAGATTCCGGTGCCTCCATCTAACAGGTGGCTCCCTATACTACTCACCGAAGAAGGTGTGCCAGATAATTGTGGCATGCTGCATGTTGCACAAACCTGGAATTGCAACACCAGGTGCCTTTTCTGCAGGAGGATGGGCCTGATGATGGTCTTGTGGCAGCAGTGGAGCCTGTGGACAGTAGGAAGAGGAGGCAGAGGAAGAAGATATTGACAACTGACGAACATCATCATGCAGTACTTCCAGTGACACAAAGGTGCCTTTTCTGCAGGAGGTTGGGCCTGATGATGGTTTTGTGGCAGCAGTGGAGCCTGTGGACAGTGAGGAAGAGGAGGCAGAGGAAGAAGATATTGACAACCGAACGAACATCATCATGCAGTACTTCAAGTGACACACAGGTAAGAGACTGTCACTGCTCCTGACATTTCTGAATACTGTAGGACATTGAATAAGTCAGCCTCTTCACCTTTGTGTATGGACACTGACAGTTCACTTTGGCTTTCCATTTTACAGATCTGGGTACCCCATTCTGCCTTCTGCTATATGTACTGCTGCCCAACAACTGTCATACATTGGTATGAGCAAATGAACATTTACATTGATATTTGTTGGTGATGTTGTAATAATACATTTGTGAAAGAACAGACTGACTCCAGATTGGTTTGTGATTCAAGGGTGTTTATTTAGGGGCTAATATGTATAGGGGTATGTGGAAGGGGCTGGGGTGATGGTGGAGGAAGGTCCATAGTAGAGTCCAGTGTCTTGGTATCACACATTGGACATATGGCATTGTCCAATGGGGCATAGGAAGGGGAGTAATGGCAGTTCAAGGTGTACAGGGTGACATAGTGGGACAGAAGGGTGTCAATCAGGAGGGTCCTATTTCCTGGCGGGGATCTTGGCAATGTTCTCTGTCTTCTACCTGGATTGCAGGGACCGTTTGTGGGGTTTTTCTCCTTCTGCAGGGGGTGAGGTGCTGGTGGCCTGTTGGTCCTGTGGCGGGACCTCCTGTCCACTAGCGCCGCCGGAGGTGGAGGGCTGTTCCTCAATTTGGCTAGTGTCAGGGGCCCTTTGTTGTGCCACTGCCTCCCTCATGGTATTGCCTATGTCAGCCAGCACCCCTGCAATGGTGACCAGGATGGTGTATATATTGGTGAGGTCCTCCCTGATCCCCATGTATTGTCTCTCCTGCAGCCACTGGGTCTCCTGAAACTTGCCCAGTGCCGTGCCCATGGTCTCCTGGGAATGGTGGTATGCTCCCATGATGTTTGATAGGGCCTCGTGGAGGGTCGGTTCCCTAGGCCTGTCCTCCCCCTGTTGCACAGCAGTCCTCCCAGCTTCCCTGTTGTCCTGTGCCTCTGTCCCCTGAACCGTGTGCCCACTGCCACTGACCCCAGGTCCCTGATTGTCCTAGGTTAGTGGGTTTACCTGGGGTCCCTGTGGTGGTTGACACACTGATGATTAAAGTGTCCTAGGGACAGTGGCATGGGCCCGCTGGGTGGGTGCTGTGGTGGAGTTTCCTAAGGAGGGAAGTTCTGTGGTGGCTTGGGACTGTGGCAGGGGAATCGACTGTCCAGAGGTCCCTGATGGGCCAGGCTGGTCATCTTGATCCAGGCGTGCAGAGATGCTTTTGTCACTGTGGGCCTCTTCTGTGGGGGGACTGGATATGGCTGGCACCTCCTGTCTGATGATGTTGGGTAGGGGTCCTGTTGGGGTGTAAATGCATTGTTTATTTAACTGTGTGTGCCATATTGTGCATTGGGTGTGTTTCCCTCTATTACTGTGCTTGCACTATCGCCTTGACCCATGTGTGAGTGGTGATTCTGTGCCCTGGGTGAGTCTCTCTATTGGACATGCTTTGGTGATGGGTGTCCATGCATGTTTGTGATGGGTGTCAATGCATTGTTGTTGCATGCAGGGATTGGTTGTGGGAGTGGTGGGGCATGATGGTGGGGTGTGTGGGAGATGGTGGAGTCATGGGAGTGAGGGTGAATGTGGGAGTATGTGATGGCATGCAGGTAGGGTGGGGGAGATATAATAGTAAAGAGTTGACTTACCAGAATCCAGTCCTCTGGCTACTTCTGCAAGACCCTCAGGATGCATTATTGCCAAGACTTGCTCCTCCTATGTTGTTAGTTGTGGGGGAGGAGTTAGGGGTCCACCGCCAGTCCTCTGTACGGCTACCTGGTGTCTGGATACCACAGAACGCGCCTTCCCCCGTAGGTCGTTCCACCTCTTCCTGATGTCATCCCTTGTTCTTGGATGCTGTCCTACTGCGTTGACCCTGTCGAAAATGTTCCGCCATAGCTCCATCTTCCTTGCAATGGAGGTCTGCTGCACCTGTGATCCGAATAGCTGTGGCTCTACCTGGATTATTTTCTCCACCATGACCCTGAGCTCCTCCTCAGAAAACCTGGGGTGTCTTTGAGGTGCCATGTTGTGGTGTGAGTGATGTGTAAGGTGATGGTTGATATGATGTGTGTGGTGATGTGTTGGGGTGTGCGGTGTGTTGTGCATGGATGGTGTATGAGTGATGGTGTTGTGTGCCTCTGGATGCTGGTGTGGTCTTCGCTTTTCTCTCTCTCTGCCTCTTCAAAACTTTTCAGTGTAAGGGGTTGTGGGTAATGTGGGTGATTGTTTCATAGTGGTCTGAGTGTGTGGGTGTGGTGTGTGTATGTGTGTCAGGTGTGTGTAGTTTGAATTGTCCAATGTGGTTGTGTTTTGTAAGTGTGTGTGTATTTTGAGCGTGGTGGTGTGTACCACCAATGGTTTACTGTGGTTGAAAGACCGCTGTGTTGATTCATGGGTCGTGATACTGTGGGTGTATTCCTGTTGGCGTAATGGTGTGCGTTTTGCTATCACCAGTTTATCACTGACCTTTGGTCTGGTGGACTTGTGTGGGTGTCTGAATAGTGGTGGAATTCTCAGTGTGGGTCACAATACCCATTAAGGATTTCCGCCGCAGACACGGTATGTTGGCGGCCGTCAGCATCGCGGTCAGTGGGATTTACCGCCAGGGTTGTAATGAGGGCCTAAGTTTTGATTAGGACAAGGTAGGCAGTTCATGTTTGTAATCTATGAAATTGCAATGAAAATCCTCTTTGATGGTATAGCCATATTTTCTCTTACAATTTTGAAAATGCCACTTTTAGAAAGTTGAAAAAGAAGAGACGATGGACGTAATGCTGAACAATGTTAAACATGCACACCCAGTTAGAGATCTGGGATTAAATCCATAATTGTTTTGCCCACAGTCACCCTAGTTTGGAGCCAGCCATATGCAAATCAGTCTTGAGCTGGATCCCCATGGGAACAGTCCAGCCTGGTTCTCCCTGGACCAGAAACAAGCATCCTTGGACCTGTTTTGGGGTATCACCCCTCATTAGCCAGGCTAGCTAGAATCCAGTGGCTCAGTGAGCCCGGGACCATGTCTGGGCATACCTGGCACACTTAGGGTGACAAATGTAAAAGATGATGGACGGAATGCTGAACAATGTCAAACATTCACCCTCATTCAGCGATCTGGGCCTGAATCCATTGTTTTATATGCCCACCATGCCACCCCACTTTGGACCTAGCCATATGCAAGTCAGTCTCATCCCTTCTCCCCACTACAAAAATGCTGCCTGCGTTTCAGAGGATGTAGTATTTTTTTAGACCACTGGTAGTGTTTCAGGACATCAGTAATGTGCTATAACTTCATCATTCCACCCAACTAGACTTGTGAAATACAGACTGAGAAGGCAATGTGTTGAAGAAAGGAACTTCACTATTAACGTAAGTGAATGGTTTAATAGAATAAATAGAGCAGACTCCAGGGAGAGTGAGGTAGACACTGCCCCTCCCAGAGCAATCCTCCAATCATCTCAAATGGTGATTGGGTTACACATATGAGGGAATCTATTTGTGTGCAGATGAGAGCTCCACTCGCATGCACACTAGGAGTTGTAGAGGCATCATGTGATCTAAATGGTCAAGCTTGGGCTGCCAGTGCCGCAACATATCTACCTTTTTCACAAAAATGAAAAACAAATTATAAATTTAAAATATGGCCTTGAAATTTAACAAAAATAGGGAACAAATTGCAACTACTTCAGTTAAATTACCTTGCAAGTTGTGTGATAAGAAAACCACAATAACCTAAAAATATGAACATTCATTAAACAATGAAACTTCCTTACTTTAAATATAATCTTTAATCCAGAACAGAGATTATGGGACAGATGTATCAACATTAGCAATTGTGATTTCAAAATTGTGATTCTTACTAAATCACAGTTTGGAAATCACAATACCTGATGTATGACAGTTTTATTTTTCAAAATAGCAATTTCTAGCGGGTTGCAAACGAAGCTGCCTCATGAATATTAATGAGATTGGTTACAATATTTGACTCACTAGGAATTACAGCCATGGTATGGATGGTGGCCTGCTGGGTTCAGCAGACCACCATGTCTGTGACTGTAGTTTAACAAAGCCGACATTTTTCTTTAAATGTAGTCTGTTTCCCTTAAAGGAAATGGGGCTACATTTGAAAATAACTGATAATTTCTATTTTTTGCAAGTTTAAGAAGAAGCAGATGTCTCATGGACCACTTCCTTCTTTTTAACAAACATTGGGGGTCATTACGACCCTGGCGGAACAAGTCCGCCAGGGCCGTGGGACGCGGTGGCACCGCCGACAGGCCGGCGGTGCCCCGCGGGGCATTCTGACCGCGGCGGCTCAGCCGCGGTCAGAGAAGGGAAACCGGCGGTCTCCCGCCGGTTTCCCGCTGCCCCAAAGGAATCCTCCAAGCCGGCGCAGCATGCTGCGCCGGCATGGGGATTCCGACTCCCCCTCCCGCCATCCAGTTCCTGGCGGTTCTCCCGCCGGGAACCGGATGGCGGGAGGGGGAGTCGCGGGGCCCCTGGGGGCCCCTGCCGTGCCCATGCCTATGGCATGGGCACGGCAGGGGCCCCCGTAAGAGGGCCCCTAAAAGTATTTCAGTGTCTGCAAAGCAGACACTGAAATACGCGACGGGTGCAACTGCACCCGTCGCACCTTCCCACTCCGCCGGCTCTATTACGAGCCGGCGTCATCGTGGGAAGGGAGTTTTCCCCTGGGCTGGCGGGCGGTCTTGTGAAGACCGCCCGCCAGCCCAGGGGAAAACTCGGAATACCCTCCGCGGTCTTACGACCGCGGAGCGGTATTTCGGAGGGGGGAAGCCTGGCGGGCGGCCTCCGCCGCCCGCCAGGCTCGGAATGAGGGCCATTGTTTTTTTACATTCACAAAGTGGAAGGGTCCATTGGGGACCCCTCCCCATTTGGGAAATGCATTACTAAAACACTTCTGTAGGTGGTAAAGTATTAATGTTTTGCAACTGGAATTTGTCGCAAACCATTATTGCATACTGTTCCAATTTGGTATTTTGAAGAAACACCCTAAGCAAGACCCTTCCAAATACGGAACCAGTCTGTATTTGCAATCTCACATGGCTGAAAAGTTGCCTAAAAGCAATGCAAACCAGTGCAAAGCACTGCATTGCATTACTTACTATCAAGAGGGCATTACATGGGTGGTACATGGGTGTTCCCATGCAACCATCGATGCTTTTTGATGAAAAACACTATCTACCAAAAATCTGAGACAGGGTTTTGCATTGAAAGCAGGGATTAAAAGGAGAAATGTTTTCTGGCTTTCCATATGTGCTGAACTGTACAAAGTTTTAGACTTTGTGTAGGTATGGTATTTTGCACTGTAGGGGAACCCTTACAATACAACAGCTATGCTAGACTCACACACACACCCTAAGGTGCAAAGGTGTGTGTGTGGTGCTCAGCAGCAAAAATCTGTATCTGCACTAGGGAGAGAGCCATATCTCTGTAGATAAAGCGCTCTCCTGTTCTTTCCTTCTCATGCAACGCTGCTGTGGTGCATTGCATAAGAATTCAGAAAATGTGGCCCTTTGTTTTTAGTCTCTTTGATGTGTAACATAAGTATGACCATTTTAACCCATTTTGTTAAAATTTCTCAAACTCGACTTGTGGATTTGTTGACATAACAGTAGCACCTGATAGCTTGTTGCAACATTTTCCCCCTTCCACACAAATTGCAGATTTGGCAATACAAATAATTCTTATAGGCTCATTAAATTTCAAATATCCTTTCATGCTCAATCTTCGAATTGTGATTGTAACAAAATCACAAATTTAAGTATCCTTGTAATGGACTCTCTGAAATGAATTATACTTGGAACAAACTATGGGGGTCATTCTGACCCTGGCGGTCATTGACCGCCAGGGCCAACGACCACGAGAGCACCGCCAACAGGCTGGCGGTGCTCTCAAGGGCATTCTGACCGCAGCGGTTTGGCCGCGGTCAGAAAGGGAAAACCGGCGGTCTCCCGACGGTTTTCCGCTGCCCCATGGAATCCTCCATGGCGGCGCAGCTTGCTGCGCCGCCATGGGGATTCTGACACCCCATACCGCCATCCTGTTCCTGGCGGTTCGCCCGCCAGGAACAGGATGGCGGTATGGGGTGTCGTGGGGCCCCTGGGGGCCCCTGCAGTGCCCATGCCAATGGCATAGGCACTGAAGGGGCCCCTGTAAGAGGGCCCCACTTTGAATTCCAGTGTCTGCTCAGCAGACACTGGAATTCGCGACGGGTGCAACTGCACCCGTCGCACCTTCCCACTCCGCCGGCTCCATTCGGAGCCGGCTTCCTCGTGGGAAGGGGTTTCCCACTGGGCTGGCGGGCGGCCTGCTGGCAGTTGCCCGCCAGCCCAGCGGGAAAGCCAGAATGGCCTCTGCGGTCTTTCGACCGCGGAGCGGCCATATGGCGGTTCCCTCCAGGCGGGCGCCTCCCGCCGCCCGCGTCTGAATGACCCCCTATGTTTCTTATGTATCAAATTGTCCACTTTTCTTTTTTAAAACCTACATTTAGAGTCAGAACTTGCACGTTCATCCAGTGTAAATGACAGATCATGCTTACCAAGTCATCCCCATTGTGGTTCTGATGGAATATTTTAAGGATGTGCCAAAACATTTTGGAAATCTACTGCTCTTACCCTGCTTCTGGGGAAACATAGAGTGGTGATAAGATAGGGCAGTAGACTTGTTCCAAGATTTTGTGACTGGTTGAAAGACATGACATTGTGCGAGGAATGGTCAGAGTTTATTCAGAAACACTGCCACCGGCGGCCAACCTACAAGACGTCTGGGATCCATTGAGGTCCTACCTGCTTAAACTCGATCCGGACTGCATAGACAGGTCGCACTTGTGGTAGTATACTGTGCTGGTTCCTACCATAGGAACCGTATATTTTTTCCATCTCTGCCGTAGTGGTGACACACACCCGGTTTGTGAGGTATTATGCTGTAACTGTATGCTGGTAATTACTACTCAGATTTTGTATTCATGGTATTGCACTTGATAACTTTGTGTACAGAAGATTTTCATTGCTCTGCTTACTTTACCTTGGCATTGTATCATGCTTTATCATACTGATTTGCTAACTTCTTTGACTTTATTAGTAAAATGTGAAAATAACAAATAAAATAAAAACAGTGACAATAACTGAAAGACTTGGAATGTATGATTGTAAAAAAAGGTGCTTGTAACATATCAGATTTGATACAAGAAAATGCTTCTTCTTTTTGATATCCACAACTTAAGTCTATTTTTGCTTCAACAATCTAGGGCCAGATGAACTAAGATGTAAAATAACAAATTCCATACTGCAATTGTATCCAAATCATAGTTAGGAAATCACTCTTCTTAATGTGTCATAGTCACAGCTCCCTAATTAGTGAGTCAATAGGATTCACATTAATTATTTTTGTGATTACCAAATAGTGATTCTGTAAATAGAGAATTGTAATTTGGTAATCACAAATTGTGAAAGTCACATTCTGAAGCAATTTGTTGATCTCACCATGAGGTAGTGAGTTCACAGATGCTCTATTGAATTCACAGATTCACAGAGAAAGGCAGTCTATGTGAGCTCTATAACTTTCTTATTGTTTGAAGGCATTTTGCTTATTTTTAACTCAACATGTCCTGTGAGGTTCATGAGAAGGAAGCAGGAATGTGCAAAAGAGAAGAGTGTGTGGAACATCAGGATGAGCCTATTGGCAAAGATCTTCAGGGCTACCAGATAGCCAGAAAAGAATAATCTGGAAGGGCATCCAAGAGACAATAAGTGCTATAAGAGTGACATGGTGTACAAATAAAGAAACTAGAAAACCCTGGTATGATCTGTGGTCACATACCAAAGAAAAGGTAGCAGCCTTACTTGCAGAGGCCTGGGAAAGAGGTGGCGAACCTGCCAACCAGCAATCTACAGCACCTATTGAAGACTGCATTGAGAGTACCTTTCAAGCTGAAAGCACTGTTGATGTGTTAAATATTGTTACCTCTGCCTCACAAAGTACATCAAAAGGTTAAATGTACTTAATCACCATACATTCCTGTTTTGAGTATTAGTTATAATTTGTATATTTTTTATCACCTCTATCAAAACTACCAATCCTGAACAATCCATAAGATGGCCTCAGTGATACATATTGGGAATTGTAGTCCCTAGTGTAAACATTAGGTTGTGATTTTTGACCATTTTCCACACTATTTATGCCTAGTACTCCTCCTAGGGTATAAGCCATCAATCAGGACTCTCTAAGCGTCTCTTTTGTTTCAATCGACTCTAGTGTATCCCATCTCCTTGCAGGCAGCCTTGGGGCCTTAGCATCAAATGTTTCTTGGCCTTCCTCTTTTCATTTTCCCTTGAGAGTTCCAGGAAATGACTCCCCTGGTGGTGTTTTATGGGGTGCTTGTCGAGGGTATGGCCTATCAAGCCCAAGCATCTGTCCATGATTTCTTCATGAGCATGGAGTTGAAAGTCTGCTGCCATAGGTCATTGCTGCTGAATGTGTTTGGCCAGCATATTTGGAGGATTTTCCTCAGACTTAGGTATGGACTTTGTTGTTGGTGGTCACTGTTGTCCTACAAGTTGCTGCTCCATACAGAAGGACTGATTTTACTTTGATGTTAAAGAGCCTGATGTTGGTTTGCAGTGATATGTCCTTGGAGCTCCAGATCATGTTTAGCTGAATGAAGGCAGCCCTTAATTTGCTGAGGAGTCTGAAGGTCCTCTCAATTACGTTTCTTGCTGATGTATGTGCAGCATTGTAGAAGCACTCACTTGCAGAAGCATGGTTCAGGTAAGGGGTTAAAACTGAGGCACACAAAGAATATACATTATCTCCTACACTGCAAAAGTAAAAAGTAAGTGACAACTTAGGCAAGTATAGAAACAATTGCCAAGAAAATATCTGTCACCAAGTTTGACTCTAAGAAGGTATACATAAATCCTACCATGGTGCAATATGAAGGAATGATGTGTACTTCCTGGTAATCTGTCCACTATATCAGTACTTATATTTGAGGTATTACAAACAACTTAAATGTTTAATGAGTGACTATTTTTACAATTTCTGAATATAAATACATTTTCATATGAGGGCATATTTGAACATGAGTCCTGCCAATGTAGCCTAAGGCATGATGGATTTTAGCTATTAGATAAAAACATAATTTTGTTTGTATTAATTCCTGTGCTGTTGTAGGTAATTTAATGTAATCATTTATTTTACTTAGCATTGCACTGCAGCGGTCACACCCTGGTAACTCCCAGAGGCAAAGGGGTGCAGTGAATGTAATACACATGGGTGGGGACTGAATTACTCCTGCAAGTGTCTTGTTCTAGTTGAGGTTTAATTTCAGTTATTAAATCTAATATGAGAGCACTACCTAATCTATACTTGTCAAAGAGTTCCTCCTTTGTCTGGTCAAAAGTAAGAACACAAACTCTAAACATACACTCATTTTGCCTCCTCCTTTCCTGCAAACCAGCCATTATACTCATCATCCTTGCCATTATGTACAAAGCAGCCAGAGTGAAAAATGCAGATACATTCTGCCGCTGTTTATATAGGTTGCACCTGGTTGCCACCTGTCTTGAATAAGTGGTAAACCGCACATGCAAAACAAGCATTCTGTGACCTGTCACAATTTGTCAATATTTAGTACATTGAAGTAGTGATTTGATAATAGGGAATCACAAAATGTGATTGTCAATTTGGATTTGCAATTTTACTAGTTCCATAAACATTTGAATTACTTAAATTCCAAAGTCAATAACTTTAGTACACAATAAAAGGCCTTTTTACATTTATAAATGGCCCAACTTAGGGAATCTGACCATTTGAAACCAAATTGTCATTACAAACCTGGCCCCTGGAGGTAAGTTCAACAATTAATGCAATGTCTGGAAGAAAATTTGCATTACATTCACATAAACTGATAAACGTTTGAATAACTTAAATTCCAAAGTGAATGACTTTAGTACACAATAAAAGGCCTTTTTGCATTTATAAATGGCCCAACTCAGAGAATCTGACCATTTGCAAACCAAATTGTCATTACAAAACTAGCCCCTGGTGGTAAGTTCAACAATCAATGCAATGTCTGGAAGAAATTTTGCATTACATGTACATAAACTGATTAATGACATAACCTGTTCCTTGTTTGTAGGCTGTGGTGCTTCTTCAAAGGTTCTAATTAGGCAGGGGCTTGGGGTCAATCCTTTCTCAATAAAATTGTGACCTAAATATTCTAAAGGAGTTTGCCCAAAACTGCATTTCTCCAGCCTCAAAAGCATCCCATGAGTATTTAGCTTATTCAAAACACATTTTGTAAGCTCTAATTATGTTCTTAAGAATCCTTATCAACAACTCATACATCTTATTTGAAAATTAGAACACCTTGTGAGAAAGTAGCCTCTTTCTAGCCTTGTTACCCCCACTTTTGGCCTGTTTGTGAGTGTATGTCAGGGTGTTGTCGCTGTCTCACTAGGATCCTGCTAGCCAGGGCCCAGTGCTCATAGTGAAATCACTATGGGGGTCATTCCAACTTCGGCGGGCAGCGGAGGCCGCCCGCCAAAGTTCCGCCGCCAGAAGACCATTCTGACTTTCCCGCTGGGCCGGCGGGCGACCGCCAAAAGGCCGCCCGCTGGCCCAGCGGGAAAGACCCAGCAACAATGAAGCCGGCTCCGAATGGAGCCGGCCGAGTTGCTGGGGTGCGACGGGTGCAGTGGCACCCGTCGCGATTTTCAGTGTCTGCTAAGCAGACACTGAAAATCATTATGGGGCCCTGTTAGGGGGCCCCTGCACTGCCCATGCCAGTGGCATGGGCAGTGCAGGGGCCCCCAGGGGCCCCACGACACCCGTTCCCGCCATCCTGTTCCTGCCGGTAAAAACCGCCAGGGACAGGATGGCAGGAAGGGGGTCGGACTCCCTATGGCGGCGCTGCTTGCAGCGCTGCCATGGAGGATTCCTAAGGCCAGGGGAAAACCGGCGGGAAACCGCTGGTTTCCCTTTTCTGACCGCGGCTTTACCGCCGCGGTCAGAATTGGCCAGGAAGCACCGCCAGCCTGTTGGCGGTGCTTCCGCGGTCGTTGGCCCTGGCGGTCCATGACCGCCAGGGTCAGAATGACCCCCAATGTTTTCAGTATGTTTGTTATGTGTCACTGGGACCCTGCTAGCCAGGACCCCAGTGCTCATAAGTTTGTGACCTATATGTATGTGTTCCCTGTGTGATGCCTAACTGTCTCACTGAGGCTCTGCTAACCAGAACCTCAGTGGTTATGCTCTCTCTGTACAAATTGTCACTAACAGGTTAGTGACCAATTGCACCAATTCACATTGGCATACTGGAACACCCTTATAATTCCCTAGTATATGGTACTGAGGTACCCAGGGAATTGGGGTTCCAGGAGATCCCTATGTGCTGCAGCATTTCTTTTGCCACCCATAGGGAGCTCTGACAATTCTTACACAGGCCTGCCACTGAAGCCTGAGTGAAATAACGTCCACGTTATTTCACAGCCATTTACCACTGCACTTAAGTAACTTATAAGTCACCTATGTGTCTAACCTTTACCTGGTAAAGGTTGGGTGCTAAGTTACTCAGTGTGTGGGCACCCTGGGACTAGCCAAGATGCCCCCACATTGTTCAGGGAAAATTCCCTGGACATTGTGAGTGCGGGGACACCATTACACGCGTGCACTATACATAGGTCACTACCTATGTATAGCGTCACAATGGTAACTCCGAACATGGCCATGTAACATGTCTAAGATCATGGAATTGTCACCCCAATGCCATTCTGGCATTGGGGAGACAATTCCATGATTCCCCGTGTCTCTAGCACAGACCCAGGTACTGCCAAACTACCTTTCCCGGGGTTTCACTGCAGCTGCTGCTGCTGCCAACCCCTCAGACAGGTTTCTGCCCTCCTGAAGTCCAGTCAGGCTTGGCCCAGGAAGGCAGAACAAAGAACTTCCTCAGAGAGAGGGTGTTAAACCCTCTCCCTTTGGAAAAAGGTGTCAGGGCTGGGGAGGAGTAGCCTCCCCCAGCCTTTGGAAATGCTTTGATGGGCACAGCAGATGGTGCCCATCTCTGCATAAGCCAGTCTACACCAGTTCAGGGATCCCCCAGCCCTGCTCTGGCGCAAAACTGGACAAAGGAAAGGGGAGTGACCACTCCCCTGACCTGCACCTCCCCTGGGAGGTGCCCAGAGCTCCTCCAGTGTACTCCAGACCTCTGCCATCTTGGAAACAGAGGTGCTGCTGGCACACTGGACTGCTCTGAGTGGCGTCAGAGACTCCTTCTGATAGGCTCTTACCTGTGTTGCTAGCCTATCCTCCTTCCTAGGTAGCCAAACCTCCTTTTCTGGCTATTTAGGGTCTCTGCTTTGGGGAATTCTTTAGATAACGAATGCAAGAGCTCATCCGAGTTCCTCTGCATCTCTCTCTTCACCTTCTGCCAAGGAATCGACCGCTGACTGCTCTGGACGCCTGCAAAACCTCAACAAAGTAGCAAAGACGACTACTGCAACCTTGTATCGCTGATCCTGCGGCCCTCTCGACTGTTTTCCTGGTGGTGCATGCTGTGGGGGTAGTCTGCCTCCTCTCTGCACTAGAAGCTCCAAAGAAATCTCCCGTGGGTCGACGGAATCTTCCCCCTGCAACCGCAGGCACCAAAAGACTGCATCACTGGTCCTCTGAGTCCCCTCTCAGCACGACGAGCATGGTCCCTGGAACTCAGCAACTCTGTCCAAGTGACTCCCACAGTCCAGTGACTCTTCAGTCCAAGTTTGGTGGAGGTAAGTCCTTGTCTCCCCACGATAGACTGCATTACTGGGTACTGCGTGATTTGCGGCTGCTCCGGCTCCTGTGCACTCTTCCAGGATTTCCTTTGTGCACAGCCAAGCCTGGGTCCCCGACACTCTAGCCTGCAGTGCACGACCTCCTGAGTTGTCCTCTGGCGTCGTGGGACCTTCTTTTGTGACTTCGGATGAGCTCTGGTTCACTTTTCTTCGTAGTGCCTGTTCCGGCACTTCTGCGGGTGCTGCCTGCTTCTGAGAAAGCTCCTTGTCTTGCTGGGCACCCCCTCTGTCTCCTCACACAATTGGCGACATCCTGGTCCCTCCTGGGCCACAGCAGCATCCAAAACCCCTAACCATAACCCTTGCAGCTAGCAAGGCTTGTTTGCGGTCTTTCTGCGTGGAAACACCTTTGCAAGCTTCTTCACGACGTGGGACATCCATCCTCCAAAGGGGAAGTTCCTAGTCCTCTTCATTCTTGCAGTATCCACAGCTTCTACCATCCAGTGGCAGCTTCTTTGCACCCTCAGCTGGCATTTCCTGGGCATCTGCCCACTCACGACTTGAGTGTGACTCTTGGACTTGGTCTCCTTGTTCCACAGGTACTCTTGTCTGGAAATCCATCGTTGTTCCATTGCTGGTGTTGGTCTTCCTTGCAGAATTCCCTATCACGACTTCTGTGCTCTCGGGGGAACTTAGGTGCACTTTGCACCCACTTTTCAGGGTCTTGGGGTGGGCTATTTTTCTAACCCTCACTGTTTTCTTACAGGCCCAGCGACCCTCTACAAGCTCACATAGGTTTGGGGTCCATTCGTGATTCACATTCCACTTTTGGAGTATATGGTTTGTGTTGCCCCTATACCTATGTGCTCTCATTGCAATCTATTGTGACTGTACATTGCTTGCATTGCTTTCTATTGCTATTACTGCATATTTTTGGTATTGTGTACATATATCTTGTGTATATTTGCTATCCTCATACTGAGGGTACTCACTGAGATACTTTTGGCATATTGTCATAAAAATAAAGTACCTTTATTTTTAGTATATCTGTGTATTGTGTTTTCTTATGATATTGTGCATATGACACCAGTGGTATAGTAGGAGCTTTACACATCTCCTAGTTCAGCCTAAGCTGCTCTGCTAAGCTACCTTTTCTATCAGCCTAAGCTGCTAGACACCTCTTCTACACTAATAAGGGATAACTGGACCTGGTGCAGAGTGTAAGTACCCCTTGGTACCACTACAAACCAGGCCAGCCTCCTACACACCTTCCATGTTACCTAAAATTGTCTCCATTACTCTCTGTCAAACAGAGACAGCAGAAGAAAAGTGAAAAGGTATTCTCTTGAATTGGAAAACACAATCAGATGTAACAAATGCTGTGAGATAACAATGAGACAAAGCTAATGTATTTTGATGATAAGATGACTGTAAATCTAGTTTAATGAAAACATTTACACAATTCAACTTGACCATTAAGGGGGTTATTACAACTTTGGAGGAGGTGTTAATCCGTCCCAAAAGTGACGGTAAAGTGACGGATATACCACCAGCCGTATTACGAGTTCCATAGGATATAATGGACTCGTAATACGGCTGGTGGTATATCCGTCACTTTACCGTCACTTTTGGGACGGATTAACACCTCCTCCAAAGTTGTAATAACCCCCTAAGTCCTCAAAGGGGTAAAGTGTATCGCCAACCCAAATATTCTTATTCATTTATCTAAGATCTATGCAAATGTGTAACTGTTTTTTTTTCATTCATGCTATAGCAATTGGAGAAAGCCAAGTAGAAATATAAACAGGTTTAATTACACCCTGTTCTTAGATAAATCACTGCTTATGCTGAGTAGAATATTTCTTATCTAATGCTTTACTGGAATGGCATCTTCCTTCAGTTTCAAATTCTTTTCAAAATCTCTCTCAATAACCCCAATTCATTTTTACATATGTATTTGAAATGCTGTGCTAGTGATTGAACTGTCACATGGTATAGTTAAGCAATATTAGAAATGCTGTATGCATTGTGCTGTTTTAAAATATTTTGAAATAAGTCTGAAAAAATCATACCTTTTTTGCTCTGACCAAGTAATAAAATAATATATAGGGGCCTAAAGAGCCAACTCCAAAATGTTTTCCCTTTGTATGTGCCATACACTTATCCAAAAATAAATTTCATTTGAAATTAAATGAAATAGCAGAATAGAAATAACGAATGAGATCAATTCTACAACCATGAAAATATTCATTGTTGATGTTGGGATTATCACAAAATTCATCTTTCAAAATTTTTCAAAAGTTTCCTGTGTAATGAGTATTATCCTGCCTTCTGGGATCACTAATAAGTTGACAACATGATTACCCAACCTACGTCAGGCATTGGATTCTCACAAGGCTCTAAAATAAAAGGATTCAATATACAAAATGAAATACTTTAGACTGCTTTGCAGATCATTCTCTTATAAAGATGATTCAATTTCATTTACTTTAAATCTTCTCTTCGTGCATACTTTTTGTGGACACAACATGACAAAGCAATGACATGCTCAGAATATGTTACTAGAAACCACAAACTCTTTAGATTTAGCATACAGAAGTAATGATGATGTTATGTTGGTCTGAATTGCACTTTTAAAATTAAGAATTGCATCTTCTGCAATTTTTCCTTAAGCTATTTACCTCAGCCTCAAATAATTCAATCACTGTAGTAGCTTCACTCTCTTTAGATAAAGAAGGTTTCTTGAAAGAACAAGATTTTCTTGGATGGCTTTGTTGTGACATTTGACAACTAGTCGGACTCAAATAAGTTGCTCAATAAAACTGTCAAATTCACAACATGCTGCTGAAATTCTCAAAGCTGTGACATAAAGTTCTATAGATTCCTCTTGATTTTGTTCTCTTGAAAAAAATTAAAAATATCTGACAATGTTGCTTTTCTGCATGTCAAGCCACTTCTCTGGTCTTTGTCAGCTTCCTGAAACTCATCAAGTTCTTGCCCTTTAGGAGGAGCACCAATTGACAAAGGTTCGATAATGCTCCAGCCTTCCCTTCACAGATGATGTTCTAAAATAAATGTCTTTCTTTCTGGTATGTTCTGCTGCACATTAATAACACAAAGATATACAGAAAATGATCTAAACAAATCCTTTTGTGGGATGAGAGATTCACCTGGTAAGTCTAGGAATTGAGGAAAGGTATGAACTGTCTGCGCATTGTTACACAAATTACAGTAACAAATTAATGAAACATTTTTAAAAAATCAAGTAGAACACTTTTTCAAAAATTAAATATACTGTTAAGCTGTAGAAAAATTTAAATATGCTAGCAAATACAGAAAATGAAACAAATAAACGAAACATCAAAATTAGTGGTAGAAGGTAAATAATATATAAATTGCCAGACACCATGCTAGAATGCCATAAAAATAACAATATGTGCAGTATGAAGTTCAATAATTAATTACAGTTGTAATTTTCCCAATAGGTGGTCTAGATTCAAAATTAGAGTAGTGTGAATATTCAGAAATTCATCAGATAGTGTGCATGTCACCGCTATACATTAAACATAATACAATTATTATAGTAAATTGATGAGTATTGAAGAGAGATGTTCACATCACCAATGCACTTTAATGTTTGAAAACTCAAAAGAACAAAGGGTCAGATTTACAAGGCCCTAGCTCCTCTAAGCGCCTCACTAGCGTCAGTTGTTTATGCTTATGTGGCATTAAGGAAGCCATTCTCCTTTGTCATATTTACAAAGTGGTGCAATGCTGCATTGAACCCCTTTACGCCCCATTGCGCCACATTATGCCTGTGCCAGGCATAATGTATGCAAGGGGGCATTGCCCCACAAGGAGGCCCATAAATATGGCACAGTAAAATTTACAACATTTCACTGCACAATTTTTTGCGTAATTTTAATGCCTGCTCAGAGCAGGCATTAAAATGACATGCCAATTAACTTTTAATGGGCCTCCCTTTACTTTGCAGGATTAGCACCACAATTTATGGTGCTAATCCTGCAAAGTCCCATAATAGCATCATAAATTTTGATGCTCTTTTCCTAACGTACACCATGGGGCACTGTATTGTAAATACGGTGCACGTGTGGTGTCATTAGGGGGGTGCATGAAAACAGGTACACACAAGCTGATGAGCTGTTTTCTTGTGAATCTGTCCCACAGTACCTTTATAAAAGTGTAAGCATCACTGAAACACACTTGCTATTGTTGTTATACTGTGATAAAAGAATGTATTTCTTAAGATGCAGAAAGGCACATCCCAAAAGACGAAACTCAATTGCCACTTCATTTTACCATAAGGAAATACCATTGTTGGAGACCAAACCGAGACACAGTAAGTAGCAAAAGGCAGGTCCATTGAAATGACCAAAAAAGGCATGGAACCAACAACACCAAAATAGTCTTGATCAACGGCAAGTTGTTCAACACAATAGAATACATATTCTTCCTCATGCACAAAACACCCAGTGCCCTGATCAAGTTCAATGCCTGCATGACTGAAATCGCCAGCTGGATTAGGACCTAGGGGGTCATTCTGACCTCGGCGTTAAAAGGCCCTTACCGCCGGTCAGAAGTCCGCCATTCTACCGCCGCGGCCGCGGTAAACCGCCACGGTCATTCTAACCACCAACTGTGAAACCGCCAAAAATCCGACATCCAAGGAAGGCCGCCTCATCAGCGGGCCGCGGAAAACTGGAGATGACCAAACCTCCACCGTCACGCCAACACAAACACGCCCATGCCATTCTGACCCACGAATCCACGCAGCGGTCTTTCAACCGCGGTATTCCATTGACGGTACACACCGCCGCGTACAAAATACACACACAGCTCCAAAACACAGCCACATTGGACAATTTGATATACACACACCTGACACACATACAAACAACACTCCCACACATCCAATCAACTATAAAACACACACCCACATCACCCACAAACCCCCACTAGTTGGAAATCAGAGAGAAGGCGATAGAGATAGAGATAGAGAGAGCGAGCACAGCAATCGAAAACCCCAACACACACAGGAACCCAACTTCATCACCCACACCACATTTACACACACATCACCACATATCACCACGCACATCACCACAAACACCACCCCACACCTCATCCACACCACCCCATGGCACCCCAAAGACACCCCAGGTTCTCGGACCAAGAACTCAGGGTCATGGTGGAGGAAATTATAAGGGTTGAGCCCCAGCTCTTCGGCACACAGGTGCAGCACACCACTATAGCAAGGAAGGCTGAGCTATGGCAAAGGATCGTAGACAGGGTCAACGCTGTGGGACAGCATCCCAGAAATCGGGAAGATATCAGAAAGCGATGGAACGACCTACGGGGGAAGGTGCGCTCGATGGTGTCGCGACACAACATCGCTGTGCAGAAGACTGGCAGCGGACCCCCACCCACTCCACCCCAATTCACAGCATGGGAGCAAGAGGTAGTAAACATCCTGCATCCTGATGGCCTCGCTGGAGTACACGGAGGAATGGACTCTGGTAAGTCGAATCTCAACTACTTCACCCCCCCCCCAACCACCAGCATGCCAACCCCCCCCACCCCCAATCTCAACCCCCCAGCACACAACCTCCCTGCCAATGTCTCACCAGCACAACCCACCCTAAACAACACCAACCCCTGAATGCCAACACAAACCATAGACAGCCACCACCAAAGCATGACCATTGCACATACCCATACACCCCCCCCCCACCACCCTCACAACACCTCCAACAAGGGAATGCCAGCACTGGGGGACAAGGGCACTCAAAATGCACGCCATGGCACACACAGAAACAATAACCATACTCCTTTACCCCTGCAGGGCCCGAACGCCAACACACCGCCACGGAGGGTCCAGATTTGTCCATCCCACCCCCAGAACAGGCCCCCAGCGAGGACAGCAGCTCTGTCGACCTAGAACCTGATGACCAGTCCGGACCATCGGGGACCTCCGGACAGTCGGTTCCCCACACACAGACACAGGCCACAGCAGACCCAACCCCCTCTGGGAACACCAGCACAGCTCCCACCCAGTGGGCCCATGCCTCTGTCTCCAGGACGCGTCAAGCAGCGGTGTGTCCGCCACTACAGGGCACCCAGGCTGACCCAACACCCCAACAACAACAGGGACCTGGGGGCAGTGGTAGTGGGCACACCGTCCAGGGGACAGAGGCCCGGGGAAACAGGGCAACTGGGAGGGCTGCTGTGCGACAGGGGGGGGAGGACAGGCCCAGGGAACCCACTCTCCAAGAGGCCCTCACCACCATCATGGGAGCATACCATCACTCCCAGGAGACGATGGCGACGGTACTGGCCAGGTTCACCGAGATCCAGGCACAGTAGGAGGAACGGTACATGGGGTTCAGCAATGAACTCAGGAACATCGCTACCGCTATGGGGACCATAGTCCAGGCCCTCAACCGGATAGAAACCACATTGCGGGACCATGTGGCACCACAAAGGGCCCCTGTCACTAGCCAGGAACAGCCTACCACCTCCGCCGGCGCTAGTGGTCAGGAGGCCCCCACAGAACGACGGCCCACCAGAACCCCACCTCCTGCTGAAGAACAACAACCCCGCAAGAGGAACCTGAGATCTCACAGGAAGACAGAGTAGGATGCCAAGACCCCCGCCAGCATAAGATACCCCCTGATGTCATCCCACTGTCCCACAGTGTCACCCTGTCCAACCTTGAACTGCCCCTGCTCCATCCTTCCACAGGCATATGGAAAATGCACCTGTGAAACTGAGAACTGGGCTCTGCCATGGACATAACTCCACCCTCACCCATCACCGTTTTAATATCATGTACCAATATCTAGCACTAAAAATAAATCACTCATTGCACTGAAATCATTCAGGAGTCAGCCTGTATTATTTACAAATGTATAACACATTACTGATCAATAATGTTCTGTTATTTTTGTGATGACAACATACCAATGTCAATAAGCATTAGTCCATGGGCTAACCAAGCAGAAGTCACGCAGTGGGTCATACAGCACTGAAAAGGGAAGGGAAAATCAAACATCAGTTTAAAAGAACTGGGGGGAAATACACAAAGTAAAGATGCAGGGGGCTTTCAGTAAATGTTAAATGGCGTGGGTGATTCTTACCTGTGTGCTACTGAAAATACTGTTGGATAACTCTGTCCCTGTTGTCTGGGTCGTCCTCTTCGTCTTCCTCCTCTTCACTCTCCGCAGGCTCCACAGCTGCTTCAACACCACCATCTGGACCATCCTCCTGCAGGAAAGGCACCTGACATCGCAATGCCAGATTGTGAAGCATACAGCAGGCCACAATGATCTGGCACACCTTCTTTGGTGAGTACATCAGGGATCCCCCTGTCATATGCAGGCACCTAAACCTGGCCTTCAGGAGGCCAAAGGTTCTTTCTATGATCCTCCTAGTTCGCCCATGGGCCTCATTGTACCGTTCGTCTGCCCTGGTCCGGGGATTCCTCACTGGGGTCAATAGCCAAGGCAGGTTGGGGTAACCAGAGTCACCAATTAGCCACACACGTTGTCTCTGTAGCTGTTCCATCACATAAGGGATGCTGCTATTACGCATCACATACGCGTCATGCACTGACCCAGGGAACTTGGCATTCACATGGGAGATGTACTGGTCAGCCAAACAGACCACCTGGACGTTCATAGAATGGTAAC
This sequence comes from Pleurodeles waltl, assembly GCF_031143425.1. NCBI lineage: Eukaryota > Metazoa > Chordata > Amphibia > Caudata > Salamandridae > Pleurodeles > Pleurodeles waltl. Next base: position 1,100,672,725 of record NC_090446.1, read on the forward strand.
TTTTCCTGTTTCTGTACACCTGCTCATCGTCTTTTGGGGGTACTAAAGCCACATGGGTCCCATCAATGGCACCAATTATGTTGGGGATATGTCCAAGGGCATAAAAATCACCCTTCACAGTGGCCAAATCAACCTCCTCAGGGAATACAATGTAGCTCTGCATGTGTTTCGTCAGGGCAGACAACACTCTAGACAAAATTTTAGAAAACATAGGCTGAGACATTCCAGATGACATGGCCACTGTTGTCTGGAATGAGCCACTTGCCAAAAAATGGAGGACTGACAGAACCTGCACTAGAGGGGGAATTCCTGTGGGTTGGCGGATGGGGGACATCAGGGCTGGCTCCAGCTGGGCACACAGTTCATGTATAGTGGCTCGGTCAAGTCGGTATCGTAGTATGATATGGCGTTCTTCCATTGTCGACAGGTCCACCAGCGGTCGGTACACGCGAGGATTCATCCTTCTCCTCGCAAGTCCCAGCGGACGTGCCTAGGAAGGACAACATGGAGCACAGAGTCAAGCAAATCACAGGTACGTTCACCACAGCATGCTGAGCACACGATTATCTATGTATTGAAAGGCGTGTATGTGTGGCAATGCAAGGCCTAGGCCTGTGTGACGCAGTACAAATTATGCCATGTGGGCCCTTGAAATGGCGGCTGCCTGACCTGTGAAGTGGGACAATGGCATGTGAGGTCAATGCGCTGGCGTGGCACACCGTGGCGGTAGGCGGTCGAAGACCGCTATACGAAGCCGCATTGGCTAACATTGAAGCCTATGGGTTTCAGGAGCCAATGACGAGGTGCGCCGGTGGTCGCGGTACGCACCGCCGCGGTACGCATCGCCGCGGGCGTGACCGCCATTTTCTATCTGCTTAATCACTCGAGACCTGATCATCCACAGGAGAGGACCTATACTGCAAGTGCTGCTGTGACCTCGGTCTGGAAGTGACAATGGCTGCTGCGACTGGGGAAAGAGCCCCTGCCTTCACGTCTGAGGAGTTGGAGAAACTTGTGGATGGGGTCCTCCCCAGTATGCGTTACTCTACGGTCCTCCAGACCAACAGGTAAGTACACTGGGTGCACATTGAATGGGCTATGCCTGTGTGGAGTGGGGTGGATGTAAGTTGGTGGGGTGGGGGGCGAATGAGGAGTGCAACGCACGACAGATGAGAGCATGTGCCATATGGCAAGGTTGGGGAGGGGGGGCCAATCACATCTAACATGCAGAAAATTGATGAATTTTTCCTTCCCACCCTGTACATGTCAAATAGGTCAGCGCCCATCAGAAAGTGGACATTTGGCGTGCCATCGCCAAGGAAGTCCGGGCCCTAGGGGTCCACGTCAGACGGGGCACCCACTGCCGCAAGAGGTGGGAGGACATCCGCCGCGGGACAAGGAAGACCGCCGAGTCACTGCTGGGGATGGCCTCCCAACCTAGGAGGGGTGCCAGTCGTACCCTGACCCCCCTGATGTCCCGGATCCTGGCGGTGGCCTACCCTGATTTGGATGGGCGCTTGAGGACATCACAGCAGACACATTCTGCTATCTCTCGGCACAGTGGAGGCATCTGGGTGGGGGAGGAGGGTTGTGGGTGACATTAGGCCAGGGCGCTTTCTGTAGTGTAGTCCTCTCCTTTAGGCATGGCCCTGTGCTCCCGGCCCCCACCTCTGTAGGGTGACAAGTACAGCTATTGATGGTCCAGCATCACACATGTGCACGTTTGTCGTCTCTTGACCTGTTGTCCTAGTCAGAAGTACTGAGTAGTGTACCCCGAATGCGCGGCTTAGTGCATGAGGCTCCTGTGTCTGTCCTCTCCGCCAACGGTGTTGACATTGCATGCACTCAACCTGGTCTTCGTTTTTCTCCCCCCACCCTTCTTCTTCATCTTCTTGTGCATGTGTGCATTAGCATCATCAGGCGGAGGAGAATTGGCATCGGAGCACGAGGGAGCTGCAAGTCACAAGGCCCCGGTGGGCCCAGGAACAGACACCGAGGGCACCAGTGATCCGGAGGGCGAGGGGAGCACCACAACGGGGACCGGTGGTGACACCAGCGACACCGACACGTCCTCGGATGGGAGCTCCCTAGCGGTGGCGGCAACATCCAGGCCCCCCGCCTCTACAGGTACAGCCGCCACCCAGCGCACCAACCCCACCCTCCCAGCAGCCCCTCAGCCTACGCTCGGTGCCCGCTCGCCCAGGAAGGCGGGCGTCTCCTTCGCCCAAGGCACCTCAGCCCCTGCCCCTGTCACCCCTGCTGCCCTCAGTGAGGAGGTCATTGACCTCCTTCAGACCATCATTGTTGGGCAGACTACCCTTTTGAATGCCATCCAGGGGGTAGAAAGGGAGGTGCATCGGAGCAATGCCTACCTGGAGGGCATTCATTCGGGTCAGGCTGCCCATCAACGATCGTTCAATGCTCTGGCCTCAGCACTGACGGCAGCCATTGTCCCTGTTTCCAGCCTCCCTCTTCTGACTGCCTCCACCCTGTCTCTGTCTCCTGTTCCTCAGCCTATCCCATCCACACCATCAGACCAGCCTGCACACACCTCAACACCCAAGGGCAGCTCATCCAGACACAAGCACCACAGAACCCACAAGCATTCACGCAAGCAACACCCAGATGCAGACATTCCAACAGTCACTACCACCTCTGTGTCCCCCTCCTCCTCGTCTCCCTCCTCCCTCCCTGTGACGTCTACACTCACACCTGCATGCACACCACCATCAGCCAGTGCTTCCATCACCAGCACACCCTCCAGTACAGTCCGCACACGTGCAGTCACCACCCCCACTACCATTTACACGTCCCCTGTGTCCTCTCCCACTGTGTCTGTCACCCCCTCTTCCAAGACACACAAACGCAGGCAGACACCCACCCAACAGCCATCCACCTCACGACAGCCTCCAGCACAAGCACCTGCACCCAAAGACAGCACACCTGACTCTCCTACAACCACATCCTCTTCCTCCACTCCCATCACCACTTCTCCTACTCTTTACCTTGGTCCTAAAAAACTTTTCCTCGCTAATCTTAACCTCTTTCCCTCCCCTGACCCACCCCCTCCATCTGCAAAGAGTCCCAAGAGCACCTCAGCCACCACCAGCCCAGCTTCGAGTGCCACTGTGGTGCATGGGTTCTGGAGTCCACCCTTTGCCAGCAGTGACACTTCAATCAGCAGCAAGGGGACAGTCAGCCCCCCCCAGGCAAGAGGACCAGGAAACTAAAGGGCCGCCGTGAGCGGACTGACACGGCTGCCCCCAAGGAGCAAAGTTCGCCCACTTCACCAGCCACAACATCTAGGGGAGGCAAGGGCCCGAGAGCCCCATCTAAGGAGCGAAAGGGCAGCAGGGCGGAGAAGTCAGCCAGCAGGAGCGCGGAGCAGGAGGGGCCCACAAGCCCCATCCCGGGTGCTAGGGAGGACACCAAAGGGCCCAGCACGGTCGGAGGGCGACTGAGCAGGGAGTCCAGGCCAGGTCTGGCTCCCTTGACTTACTGGACGAGCATCGCTGAAGAGGGCCCCGCCGTGCAGAAGAGCACCGCTGAACAGGGCCCCGCCGTGCAGAAGAGCACCGCTGAACAGGGCCCCGCTGTGCAGAAGAGCACCGCTGAAGAGGGCCCCGCCGTGCAGAAGAGCACCGCTGAACAGGGCCCCGCCGTGCAGAAGAGCACCGCTGAACAGGGCCCCGCCGTGCAGAAGAGCACCGCTGAACAGGGCCCTGCCGTGCAGAAGAGCACCGCTGAACAGGGCCCCGCCGTGCAGAAGAGCACCGCTGAAGAGGGCCCTTCATGTCAAGCACCGCTCCGCTGGGCCCCGCCGTCTCAAGCACCGCTCCTCTGGGCCCTTCCTGTCAAGCACTGCTCCGCTGGGCCCGCCGTCTCATGCACCACTCCGCTGGGCCCTTCATGTCAAGCACCGCTCCGCAGGGCCCCGCCGTCTCATGCACCGCTCCGCTGGGCCCTTCCTGTCAAGCACCGCTCCGCTGGGCCCCCCCGTCTCAAGCACCGCTCTGCTGGGCCCTTCCTGTCAAGCACCGCTCCGCTGGGCCCCGCCGTCTCAAGCACCGCTCCGCTGGGCCCGCCGTCTCAAGCACCGCTCCGCTGGGCACCGCCGTCTCAAGCACCGCTCCGCTGGGCCCCGCCGTCTCAAGCACCGCTCCGCTGGGCCCTTCCTGTCAAGCACCGCTCCGCTGGGCCCTGCCGTCTCAAGCACCGCTCCGCTGGGCCCTTCCTGTCAAGCACCGCTCCGCTGGGCCCTTCCTGTCAAGCACTGCTCCGCTGGGCCCCGCCGTCTCAAGCACCGCTCCGCTGGGCCCTTCCTGTCAAGCACCGCTCCGCTGGGCCCCGCCGTCTCATGCACCGCTCCGCTGGGCCCTTCCTGTCAAGTACCGCTCCGCTGGGCCCCGCCGTCTCATGCACCGCTCCGCTGGGCCCTTCCTGTCAAGCACCGCTCCGCTGGGCCCCGCCGTCTCAAGCACCGCTCCGCTGGGCACCGCCATCTCAAGCACCGCTCCGCTGGGCCCCGCCGTCTCAAGCACCGCTCCGCTGGGCCCTTCCTGTCAAGCACCGCTCCGCTGGGCCCTTCCTGTCAAGCACCGCTCCGCTGGGCCCCGCCGTCTCAGGCACCGCTCCGCTGGGCCCTTCCTGTCAAGCACCGCTCCGCTGGGCCCCGCCGTCTCAAGCACCGCTCCGCTGGGCCCTTCCTGTCAAGCACCGCTCCGCTGGGCCCTTCCTGTCAAGCACCGCTCCGCTGGGCCCTTCCTGTCAAGCACCGCTCCGCTGGGCCCCACCGTCTCAAGCACCGCTCCGCTGGGCCCTTCCTGTCAAGCACCGCTCCGCTGGGCCCTTCCTGTCAAGCACCGCTCCGCTGGGCCCCGCCGTCTCAAGCACCGCTCCGCTGGGCCCTTCCTGTCAAGCACCGCTCCGCTGGGCACCGCCGTCTCAAGCACCACTCCGCTGGGCACCACCGTCTCAAGCACCGCTCCGCTGGGCCCTTCCTGCATGCACTGTTAACGGTTCACTGTGCCCACCATGCCTCCTCCTTGACCAGTGGAGACTGTAATCCACCTGATGGACTGTGGCTTTGCACTCCCCAGGATGGAACAGTGGGCAACCCACCTACTGTATAGACTTGAGAGACTGTGGCTTTGCACTCCCCAGGATGGCACAGTGGGCAACCCACCAACTGTTCAGACTTGAGAGACTGTGGCTTTGCACTCCCCAGGATGGTACAGTGGGCAAACCAACCACTGGAGAGACTTGAGAGACTGTGGCTTTGCACTCCCCAGGATGGAACAGTGGGCAACCCACCTACTGTAGAGACTTGAGAGACTGTGGCTTTGCACTCCCCAGGATGGAACAGTGGGCAACCCACCTACTGTAGAGACTTGAGAGACTGTGGCTTTGCACTCCCCAGGATGGCACAGTAGGCATGGTGGCCCCTTCGTGGATCTGGCGTCGTGGACTCATGTGGCTGTGGTGCCCCCCCTTCCCTTCCCCCTGAGGTGCCTGTAGTTTTTTCATCAGATGCCCCTGCAGTGTTCTCTCCAGAGGACTCAGGTCTCCTGTGTGGGCTTTGCCCTTGTGTTGTTACACTTTGGCCCATGGACACTTCGATTTTCTTTTGATGTGCAGGACTAATTGCCTCGGTTATCCATTGCACTGTATATAGAATTATTTTGATATTGATTTTTTGGCTAGTTGACCATTACTTTTCAGAGCCTATTTTGTACATAAATTTTTATTCACAATTTAATTATGTCTTTGCATTTTTCTGGGGGGTTTGGGTGGTGTCACTGTGACTTGTTGCTCTGCATTGGTGTGTACATAGTTTGGGGGGGTGGGGGTCGCATATGTGTGTGCCGTAAGCTTTCCTCCTCCCCCCTCCCGTGTGTCGTAGGTGCAGTACTCACCGTTGTCGTCTGCGCCGGCGTTCGTACTTGTGGTAGATGAGCAGGTTGACGAGAGCAGGTAGGATGTTTAATTCGGGTTCCATGCTGTCCTCCTTCCTCGTGGAGTGCGTAGAGGTGAGCGTTTTCCCGTTCGTAGTCTGTTTCCGCTGTGTTTTTATCGGCGGGGCTCCCGCCCCAGAAAAGGTGGCGGATTGGTGAGTTATGATACTGTGGGCGGTACATTGTTTGCCGCCTGTCTGTTGGCGGTGACCGCCGCGCTGTTTGTCTGTACCGCCGTGGCGGGCAGAGTGTTAATGTGGCGGGCTGTGTTGGCGGTTCCCACCGGGCTCAGAATTCCATTTTTTGGACAGCCAGCCTGTTGGCGGGTTGGCCGCCGCTTTATCACTGACCGCCAGGGTTAGAATCACCCCCCTAGTGTCCAAAGCTGAACACTGACAATACTGAAATTGTGATCTATGGGAACAGCACATCACTGTGGGACTCCTAAAAGTGGCAAACTGAGCAAGGACCGACACCCAACCAAGCCACTGTGACAGAAGCTTCAGGATCATAATCGACAGCAAATGCAACATGACTGTCCAAGTCAATAAAGTCACCACCTCATATGTCAATACCCTGAAGATGCTGAGGAAGCGCTTTTCAATGGCTCCCACTCAGCACCTGGAAAACCTTCTCACATGTCCTGCTCACAAACATGCTGGCCTACAAGGGCATCCTCTTAACTGGGATCAACAAATGACTCACCAGAAGGCTGCCGACCGTTTAAAACTAAGTGGCCAGAATCACACGCAACCTCCCACACTGTCTCACATCACACCACATCTGAAGGAGCTCCACTAGCTCCCCATTCACAAACAAGCACAATTCAAAGTCCTCACAGACACTTTGAAGGCAATACAGAACTCCGGCCCAGTATGCGTGAACAATTGCATATCCTTTCACAAGCCTTCCAGACTCCTACTTGCACAAATCCCACACAAATGGAAAACCAGATCCAGCTGTTTAGCCTTCTTCTACATCATTCCTATAGCATGGAATGACCTGCTGCTACACATTGGAGCCTTCTACTCACTTTTTGAATTCCACAAGAAGCTGAAGACCTGGCCTTTAGAGGAGTTCCATTAGGCCCTAGGAGTGCCTATACTCACACCTGCTCAATCCCAGGACATGCTCCTGGGTGATACTGTGCTCTACAAATCGGCACAATATAACATAACATAACATAAAAAAAGAAACATCACTGTTCAGAAAGTATGAAAGGTTTATTTAAATAAATAAAGCTGACTCCAGGGAGAGTGAAGTAGATGCTCTGCTCCCAAAAGAATCCTCCCACTATCTCCAATGTGTACTGAGTCACGCTTGGGAGGGAATATTCTCTTGCACAAGAGAGGACTCCACTCACATACAGACAGGGAGTCGGGCGGGCATCATGCGACCAAATTGGTTTGACTTGTACTGCCTGTGCCACAACTTAATGCCTAACTATAGAACAAATCTACTCAGTAGTGTTTGTATTTGTATTTCTTCGCTTGTAATACCTCCAGGTCTTACTGCAGCCCTTGTTGTGATGAATGTAGCCTGATAAACAATAATAAACATCCTGTTCTAAAGTCAATTGCTATCCTTGAGGTTTAGCAATATCAGGAAAACAGCATGTAAATTGTTATTTTCTTTAATACTAGGTATAATAAATATGCAAAACAGCCTTCACATCCTGATGTTATAATAACTAAGATATAAGTATTAGACCTGTCAGCATTAAGGTGAACCTCCCTCAAACCTTTTGCCTACTTCCCTCACCTTTCTGATAAATCTTTTTGCTGACCTTAGGACTCTGAGCACTTTACCACTGGTACCAAAGTGCCTGCGCTTCACCCCTAAACATGGTAACATTGATGTATACAAAATTGGCATTTTTAATGTACGTGTAAGTCCCTGGTAAAGTGACATACCATAAAGCCAGGGCCTGTAAATTAAATGGTACAAGTGGGCCTGCAGCAACACTTGTGCCACCCACACAAGTAGCTCTTTAAACAGGTCTCAGGCCTGCCACCGCAAGGCCTGTGTGTGCAGTTTTGCTGCCATTACGTCTTAATATTTAAAGCAATTTGCTAAGCCTTAGACTCTCTTATTACCCCTAAGTGACCCCTACGGTAAGCCCTAGGTAGCCTATAGGCCAGGGTGCTGTGTAAGTAAAAGGTAGGGCATGTACTTTTATGTTTTGCATGTCCTAGTAGTGAATAACACCCAAATTCATCTATCACTACTGAGTGGCCTACTCCTCTCATAGGTTAATATTGGGAATTCTGTTTTGCAATTTGAATCTGTAATTCCTGATTGAGAAGGAATAGCTACCTCATATTTCATATGATTGGAATAGTAATGATAATTCCTCATTACTGTTAAAGTCAGATTTAACATTACTATTTTCAAACATGGCTCTGCTTTTACAACTCTGTGTGCCTGCAGCCTGTCTCCAATATACAGAGACAGGCTGGCACTTACAGCTGGATAGGCAGTGACTATTCCTGCACAAAAGGTTTATTACCCTCTACTGACAGCCTCTAGCCAGGGCTGGGAAGAAAGGGCTTCTGTGATGTTCAAAGACCCTTCTTTGAGGTCACCCCACTTTAAATGCACAACTGGGTATAAGTACTAGGACTCTGACCTCACCAAATCATACACTTCTGGACCTACAACTGGACTCTGTCAGAAGAACTGCTGTGCTGCATAAAGGACTTTTACTCTGTTGGACTACTGACCTGAAAGGGCTACTTTTCTGCTGTGCTGTGCTGCCCTCCTGCCTGCTACTCTCTGACCCTGTTGGGGGAGAGCAGGACTCTGCCTTGCAACTGAGGTGATCTTAGGCTTGCTGGCTTACCTCCTGTTGTATGATATTCAAGGATATCAAAGTATCTATCCTGCTCCAGTGCCTGGTTCACTAGAAGCAGATCCAGATACTTGCACCCGAAAAATGGATGTGTTAGAAATGGGGTCTCTGGTTGGCAGTCGTTTGCACTCTGTCCAAGCAGGGACCCTCACTCTAGCCAGGGAAAGGGAGTTAGACCCCTAAGACAACCCCTGCTCATCCCCTGGGTAGCTTGGCACAAGCAGTCAGGCTTATCTCAAAGGCAATGTGTAAAGTATTTGTACCAACACACACACCGAAGTAATATGAAAACACTACAAAATGGACACCACACCAGTTTAGAAAAATAGCCAATATTGATCTGAATCAAACAAGACTGAAATGACAAAAATCCGACATACACAAGTAAAGTTATGATTTTCTTTTTAATTAGAGATTCTTACTTTATAGCAAACAATGGAAACATTTTTGTTACCCAAAGTACTTGGTTCGTGTCAAAAATAAAGCTGCACGGGCGAGCATTGCTTTTCTCTCTGCCAGGGGTTTGCATCATTTTCAGCAGCTGCGATGCATTTGATGTGAGTCGATTTTCCAGCCGCGATGCAGATGGTGTTTCGATTTCAGAGACGAGATGGATGGTGTGTTGCAGGTGGTGCATTGAAATGTTCCCTGCGCGGCTTAACCAGATAACCCCCATTGAAGCTTATTACTTCTAAGCACTAGAACTCTTTTTATTCTTTAAAAATTCATAACTCGACTCATACTCATTGGATTTTTGTCCTATTAGCCTTGATTTCTTTATAACAGTATTGTCTAACCTGGTGTGGAGTCTTTTTGTAATGTTTTTATTATTTTACTCTGTGTTGTGTTGCACAAATACTTTACACATTGCATCATTAAATTAGCCAGTCTACTCTGTATCAAGATATCAGAAGGTGAGATCAGGTATTTTTTGGTGTGTATTTGACTTACCCTGAGATTTTGGTTTTTGCCTGTACAGGGTGCATACTCTGAAAACCAGAAATCCAATTTCTAATGTGGGCTTTGTGTTACTTTTATAATGCAGACAAGATGCAATCTTCTTTTTTAGAATTTACCAATTGAATTGGTTTGTAAAAAAAAAAAAAAAAAAAGTAATGCAAGCCAGTGTGAAGCACTGCTTGTGTTACTCTGCATTAAGAGGACAATCTTTGGGTTTTATTTGGGCATTCCGGTGTAACCACTCATGCAAAATCCCATTTACTAACAAAAGTATACAGGGTTTCGCATCAAAATTAACACCACTGGAAAGCAAGCATTAAAAAGGAGAAACGCTGTAAGTTCTCCTAACTTTTCCCACTTTGCATGTGTGCTGCACTGTAAAGCATATATTCCAAGTGGGTAACTTCTCAAATTAATATGAGCATAATATGTTGTACTGGAACATACCCTTGCAGTCAAATCCTATGCTAGACTCATGCAGGCACCTCTGCATAACGGTGCAAAGGTACGTGATGTGCTAGGCAGCATGATCCTGTGCAGGGGCTAGGGAGAGAACAAGACAGTGTCTTATCTCTGTAGACATGGCGCTTTACTGCTCCCTGCCTACTTTGGGTGCTGTGCTGCATTGGGTGACAGATTCGTAAACCTGGGCCATGGAGTCTTGTTTTTGCAGTCATTTATAGCAATTCGATAATAACATTTCTGTCAATAATAAAGATCTAGAACTATGCAGTAATGTTAGATTCATTTATAGAATTAGAGTGAATGGGTTCCCCCGGCAAAGAATAGGTGGAAAGCTATATGCAAATAAATGTGCAAATATATGTGGTCACGTTTATACCGCAGTTTAATTCTAATTTTGTATTCATTATTAAAGAATGCTAATGCAGTGGGACTATCCAGTACGTTACTACTGCAACAAGGTATAGTACGCTGATTTAAAGTCGAGCTCCAGATTAGATGGTTTGTGAGAACTTTCTACCTTAAATCGGATTACTATCCATGCACCGCATTGCAAGCATCCACGTGAAACAAGTGTCAAGATCTGAGTAATGTTAATATCTGATCTTTCAGATAGACAGAGAGTATGATTTGTGACAAGGCATGAAATACAGGCATCAGAGGCGCAGGGATGCACCTACGGTTTGAATTTCACCGAGAAGGTAAGTGCACCGATGAAATAGAATTACCAATACGTCATATAGTTCTGCTGCACACTCAAGATTTTTTACTTTTGTTGTAAGAGACTTATCTCTGCTGAAGTTTAAGCCTATAAACTCAAACCTCGGTCAGTAAGTTTCTCTGTTTTATAACTCCTGGACTGTATGCGTTAACCTAAAAAATGATCAATTTATATTTGGATACTGCCAATGGCATCAGTGGGCCACGGACGTCAATTCACCAAAAGACCAGGGGTTGCGGGAATTGCATCACATGCCATTTAATCTTTACTTTCACTCTCACACACATGCTTACCCATACACACACATTCACTCATACACGCACTCTCTTTTACATAAGCACACTCTCACCCGTAAGCATGCACATAATGTGCATTTGTACGTGTTTTTTACTTACCTCAGCTATCAAGGAGGATCATTTCCAGCTAATGGTACCACATTTTTATTACACCAACCGTGAATATAACATAATATTATTCACTATTAGGGTAATATAAATGGCTGAGTGAAAAGAAGAAAGTAGAGCTTCGTGCAACTTCCATAAGGGTGAGCTGTCCTGTGTTTGTGACACTGATTTTGAAACCTCCTACGGCAGGGGTCGCAAAGGCAGTGCCAGGGGCAGGCTGGGGGTTGCAGCTGTGACACCTAGCGACCCCTAAATAATGTCCATGGTGTTGCTATAAAACAAATTCTTCTTATATGTATTTTAATCTTTATGTGTACCGATATGGGATGCTATGTAAGGAAATGGGAAACTCAAAGTTAGCATCACATTTATTTCAAGCTTGAGGTGGGGGCGTGGCCAAGCAAAATGGCTGGCGGGACACGCTTCTAGTGAGCTCCACACCTCGGCTTTATCCTTTCCGGATCCTGGTGTGTCAGAGGTGATTGGTGCCCCCCCTTGCTCTGAGATGGCCCCCAAGTGTATTAGAGTAGCGCTGCCCCGTTTGTGTGGCCCCGATACCGGAGATCAGGACCATGCAGACGAGTCACTCTTGGGTGTGCGTGGCTGGGCTTGTGGTCGGCCTGTGAACTGGAGAGCTGTTGGGCTCTCGGACGGTTGCAGGAGGCCCAGAAGGAGACTGGTGGTGACGGCCGAGTCGGCTGGACAGGGTGAGACGGGGCCTAGGGTAGCAGGGCAACGGGGCAGCTGATAGTCGCAAGATTGTGTCTCTGCAAGGCTCTGGGCCTAGAGTTTGGGCCTCCTGATCGTGGAGGCAATGGAGTTGCTGAGAGGAGGCCTCTGAGGTGCCTAATCCTCCCGAACTTGGGGTGTCTGGCTGGGAGACAGTGAACAGTGGCACCCTACAGTTGGAGGAGTAAAGGATCCTGTCCTTTGGCGCTGTGAGCTCTGGACAAGTTCTGTCACAGCTGTGGGCCAGACTAGATGGGATATCATTTCGCTCCAGGGCTCTGGAGGAATGGGGCGGCACAATCGGACTGAAACCTCCAGAGGTAACACCATGGAGCAATATACCACTCCGGTGCCCTAACCACAGCGTCAGACCAACTTGGGGAGGAACAGAGAGGGGCAGAGTGTGCCGGCGAATCCTGAGTAGCCGTCATGAGTTGAGCATCTTGTGGCCATACAGGGATTGAAATGGTCAACTTAAAGATCAATCTCCTCTGGGCGGACCTCAGGAAGGTGTCTGATAAGGTCAAGGTGGCGGAAGGCTCTATTTTGGAGTTGCAAACGGAGGTGGGGACATTGTGAAAACAGATGGTGCAGGCCAATTTCGGGGTGGGAAGGCTGGAATGCGAGGCTGGAGGATGCAAAGGGTCAGTACTGACGGAACAACATCCGACTGCTGGGATTCCCGGAGCGTGGAGTGGGTTCCGCAGCTGCAACTTTCGTGAAGAATTGGATCAGGATTGTTCTACAACCGACATGGCTCTCCAGGGTGTTCATGGTAGAGCGTGCTCACAGGGCCCTTGTTGCGCCTCCTCGGCCAGGTGCACCGTTGAGGGCCATTATTGCCCGCCTATTGAACTATAAGGACCATGACTGTGTACTACAGATAGTCATTGAATCTGACACAGCAGTATTTGAGAATTGTAAAATCTCCATTTATCCTGATTACACAAACAAGGTTCAGAGCTCCCGAAAGGGGTTCTTGGAGGTGAAGGCAAAGCTTCGGGCCATGAATGTCAGATACATGCTCCTATACCCGGCGCTCTTAAAGGTGCTTTCTGGTGGCAGGTCCCACTTCTTTGAACGTCCAGAGGAAGTATAGACATGGCTGGAGATGTGGGACAATGTGACACCAGGCAGAATTGAGAGGACGGGTGGGGTGGCATCTCGGACCTCTGGTGCAGATGGTCCAGATTGGAGGACTCATGACAACAGTCAGCTGGAGGACACTGAGGCTCAGGCATCGGCCATGAACTCTGCACAAAGAGTGGTGATACAATAGGATGGTGCAATGGCGGTGGTGAGTACTGGAACGGAAGAGGATTTGAATGGACAGCTGGAACTGGGAGCGGAGAGGGTCCCCGCGCGGGTCTGACTATGTTTCTAAGATCCTGCAACTGATGTGGTCCCTGTTTCATGGGGCTTGCATCAACGTGACTACACTTTCTCTGCCTGGAGGGGTGCAGCTAGACTAAGCTTGAGAGCCTGAGGGGGTGTCATCTGATCTCTGGAATGTATTGAACACGGAGGGGCAAATAACAATGGTGAGTGAAGTTGGGGTGGTAATCAGGCATTTACAAGCAGGTGCCGGGGTGGGTGGCGATCACTCCAAGGCTGTGGTAGGACTTTAGATTTGGGTAGTTGGGGTTTAGGCTGTTGTCCTGGCAGCAATCACAGTATGGATCTACAGTATGGTTTGTTATATTTGTTTTACTGTCTATCCGGGATGAGAGGTTGGGGTTTGAGAGGTTTTGATGGCAAAATTTGTCAACATTTGAAGTTATTTCAGCAGTGCAGATATATTGGCGAGATAGACCATGTGTATTCTCCTTGTCTTCCCACGGATGGTAGGGAGGTAAGGTGTTGGGAACCAGAGGGAGGGACAGAGGTACAGTATCAGTATGGGTTGACAAATTAATATGTTGATGTGGAATGTCAGGGGATTAAAGACATACACCAAGCTGTATAGGGTGCACTCCTTTCTGAAGAGACATAAGGTTCATATTGCCTGCCTTCAGGAAACACATATGACTGAGGAGGAAGCACAGAAACTGTCCAAGAAATGGAGGGGTCAGATGTTCTCGTCCTTCTTCTCCTCTTATGCAAGGGGCATAACCATATGGGTAGCTCCGGGGGTCCCATTCACCCACGTGTACAGCGAGGTAGATACGTCTTAGTAGATGGTATGTTAGATGGTGCACCCATCATTATCCTTAAAACATATGCACCTAACACTGAGGAACCCTCCTTTTATGCCAGAATACCAGAGATCCTGGGGGAGGGAGTGGTTGGGCCTATTGTTTGGGCTGGAGATTATAATTGTATACTGAATGGGGAACTGGACCATCTCCCATCATAGCTGGGGACTAAACCTTTAATGGTGAAATCTCTCACGGAAGTTATGAATAATGTAGGGTTATGGGATGGATGGAGTGAGCTGCACCCAGAGGGTAGGGAGTACACTTGTCAATCCAAAACACATAATACATACAGTCGGCTGGATCGGTTTCTTCTGGATGGTCTGAGCTGTTTGCAGGTCCTAGATATCACACTCTTGGGTAGGTTTTTATCTGATTATGCTCCAGTGTGGATGCAACTGCAGTCGGGGTTGGATACTATGGGGATGACATGTAGTTGTTGTATGCCTGCAGACTTCCTGACTAATGCGGGGTGTTGAGAGAAGGTGGGGGAGGCCATTAAAGGATATATAAACTTAAACTGGAACACAACGACATCTAGGGGCATTAAGTGGGAGGCTTTGAAAGTTGTAGTGCGGGGGTCTGTTGAGGGACTGCCTGTGGAGTACGTAGACAAATGGAGCAGGAACTCAGAAGTTTGGAGGAGAGGTTAGCGACTCTGTAGAGACAGGCACCAAATATGAGAACGGCTGAAAAAGAGGAACTCAGATTATACAAGGAGGTTAATAATTGTTGGGAAACTCTCAGTCGGGTTACACTTAGAGCATATAGGCAGCTTCTGCATCAGGAGGGGGATAAATCTGGCAAACATTTGGTGCGGATTCTGAAGCGGGAGGTTGAGGCTCCACCCATAGTGCGCTTTAGAATACTACCAGTGCGATATTTACCAAACGTACAGATGTCCTTCGGGTGTTGGTGGAGCACCTGCAGAGGGTATCAAGGGCTGGGGTGCCACCCCCAGAGGATAGAGTGGAAGAGTTTCTGAGGCGAATGCAGCTCCTGCGTTTGGAACTGGAGAGTAGGGATGGGCTGGAGGCTGCGATAACTGTGGAGGAGGTGAGTGAGGCATTCACCGCGATGGCTAAGTCTAGGTCTCCGGGTGGTGATGGTTTTCCGGTTGAGTTGTATCAGACTTTCCTCCTGATTTTGCGGGAAAAGCTCCTAATGGTGTTTGAGGAGGCCAGGGTTCGTGGCATGTTGCCAGAAACTATGAGTCAGGGCATTGTGTGCTTGATGCACAAGCCTGAATAGGATCCTGGTGACCCTTCCTCCTATTGCTCGCTTACAATGTTGAATAATGATGTAAAGATACTATGCAAGATATTGGCCACTCAGCTTCGTTGGGTGATTTAGAGCTTGGTACACGAAGACCAATGCAGGTTTATCCCTGGTCGCAGTAGAACTTATAATTTGCGTCGCTTGGCACATGTGCTGCATGAAACGGAGGGCGAGGAGACTGAGTTGGCGCTAGTATCACTGGACCTGGAGAAGGCCTTTGACACGGTTGAGTGGGGCTTTCTGTTAGAGGTGTTGAAGGGCATGGGGTTCGGGCTAGGTTTTTGCGCATGGGTGAGCTTATTGTACACTGCCCCCACTGTACGTGTCCGGGTAGGCGGAGAGCCATTGGACTCCTGGGAGATTGGCAGGGGCCCTAGACAGGGATGCCAGCTCTCCCCTCTTCTCTTTGTTCTAGCGGTGGAGCCACTGGCGCTCTGGCTACGGGAGGAGCTGGGACCGTGGGTATCCGGCTGGGACGGACTACTCATGTTGTGTCCCCTATATGCAGATGATGCTTTGGTATAGCATTGGGAACCCCTTGTTTCAGTGCCATTGTTGCTGCAAATGCTGGGAGTATTCAGAGATGTCTCTGGTCTTAAAGTAAAAAGGAAGAAGTCCCTCCTGTTCCCCCTGGGGTTCCTTTGTGGTGTTCCTCAGGATGATTTAGCAAGGGTAGGACTCAGGTGGGTGGTCAAGTGTTTCCCGTATTTGGGCATATGGGCTACTCACATGGTGGCTGCAAATGAAAAACATAGAGCGAGTGATCACCGGCCTGGAGTGTTCAGTATCATTCTGGAATAGATTGCCTCTTTCTGTAATGGGCAGGGCCGCTATAGCAGAAATGGTGTTTTTGCCATGGTGCTTATTTCTGGTCCAGAACTCCCTGTTTCCACTGTCCGCTAGGCTATTCCGCCATCTGGTTAGCTTGCTGATCTCATTGGTGTGGGCAAATTGACATAGCAGGGTGGTGCTGCCTGCGTTGCAGAGAGATCTTGAGGAGGGAGGGATGGCGATTCCCAATATTAGATGCTACTATTATGCAGCGCACCTGCAGCACGCTGCAAAATGGATGACGGAATCCGATAACTGGGAAAAGAGATTGTTGGCAGGAATGCTGGATGGGCAGATGCTGGTGCACTTATTGATGTCGGGTGGTCGATCTGAATTCGTCATCCCCTATTTGGTCAAGAACACTCCTTGGATTTGGGAGCAGGCCATTAAGAATGTGGTTCTTAGGGCCCCCTTTGACAGAGAGCTCAGGATATGGGACCTAGCACCCTTTAGGGAGATGGAAAAGTTGATTTCCATGGAGGGTTGGAGGCAAGGAGGCTGTGAGATGGTAGGAGATCTGTACCCCAACGGAGAGTTCATTTCCTTTACTGAATGTCAGGAATCGTTTGATCTGGGCCCTGGGCAGTTTTTGTAATATGCCAAATGGAGAGTGTGGCCCGTGAGCTTTGGAGTTGTTTTACGGTGGCCCCACAGGCCTCAGCAGTGATGAACGGACTGATTAATTGGGGTGAGGGGACACACTTGATTACCCGGTTTTACAAAGCTCTTCAGGAGGATCAGTCGGATGCTCAAAGTTTGGCGCTGAGGGCGTGGGAGTACGAATTAGGGGAACACACAGAAGACACTGATTGGGAACTGGCGTTGTCACTAGTGCGTACAGTGTCATGCAACGAGAGGTTTAAACTATTACACTTTAAATTTGTGCATAGGACATACCTCACTCCCATCCGGTTAAACAAGATTGACCCGGGACGCAGAGCGGGGTGTCCCAGGTGTGGCACTTTTGGTGCTTCCTTTATGCATTTAGCTTGGACTTGCAGGACAGTATTTCTCAGTTTATATGTCCTGGTAGTGTAAAACTCCTACATTTGTTTTTACACTGCTGTGAGGCCTGCTCCTTTCATAGGCTAAAATTATGGCTACCCTCATACTGTTTGAGTGGTAGATTCTGATCTGAAAGGAGTAACAAGGTCATATTTAGTATGGCCAGAATGGTAATAGAAAATCCTGCTGACTGGGAAGTTGGATTTAACATTACTATTTTAGAAATGCTACTTTTAGAAAGTGAGCATTTCTCTGCACATAAATCCTTCTGTGCCTTACAATCCACGTCTGGCTATGTTTAGTTGACAGCTCCCTTTGCATTCACTTAGACAACCCAAAACACAGAATGCTCAGTCACACTTGCACACATTTGCATTTTGAATGGGTCTTCCTGGGCTGGGAGGGTGAAGGGCCTGACACTTACATGTCTAAGGACAATAGTCTGCCCTCACACAAAGGACTGCCACACCCCCTACTGAGACCCTGGCAGACAGGATGGAACTGAAAGGGGACCTTGTGCACTTCTAAACCACTCTTTGAAGTCTCCCCCCACTTCAAAGGCACATTTGGGTATTTAAAGAGGGTCCCTGACCCTACCAACTCAGGCACCTCTGGACAAGATACCACTGGAGAAGAAACCCTGAACCAGAATCTGCCAAGAGGAACTGCCTGACTGCCCAAAGGACTCACCTGACTGTTGTTATGCAAAGGACTTCTGCCCTGCTGTTGCCCTGCTGCCTTGCTGTCCTCTGGCTCTGCTGAGAAGTGTTCTCCGAGGGCTTGGATAGAGCTTGCCTCCTGTTCCCTAAAGTCTCAGAACCAAAAAGACTTCATCTCTGCAAAAGAACTCCTTGTGCGGCGAAAGTCAATGCACAGCCTGCAAGAAACAATGCACAGCCTGCATTGCGGTGAAAAAATCACTGCATGCCGAACCGGATTGACGCAGTCCGACTTCCAGAAGAGAAAAACGACGCAGCGCCAGCGTTGTGACCGGAAATTTGACACACAGCCCACTGGATTGACGCAAAGCCGAGCCGGAATGACGCAGCCCGTCTTCCTGAGAGGAATCAACACAGCCCCTGCTGTGCAGCAGAAATGTCCACGCAAACGCCCACTGGATCAACACAGCCCCTGTAACTTCATCCTGCACACCCAGGATTTCAACACATCGTCCCCGGGGTGTCCAAAAACCCTGCAACCCAAAGAGGATCCCAATCTCCACGCCGGAAATCGACGCAAAGCCTGCCTTGCATGAAAACTCAAAGACGCATCGTCTTTGTGTGTCAGAAAAAGTTACGCACACCTCCCCGTTTTCCACGCAACTCCTCCCCTGCGATCCCTTGCGGAGAATTTGAACGCAAACCAGGTACTTTGTGCTTGCAAGGGACATTTGTTGCTTTTTAAGAAATAAAGACTCTTTATTTCATTTTCTAAGTGGTATTTTAACGTGTACTTATTGAATCTTTATCGTTTTGACCTGCATTTAACCAGATATATATTATATAATTTTTTTAACACTGTGCAGTGTATTTTTGTGGTGTTCTACTGTGTTGTTGCATGATTTATTACACAAATACTTTATATAATGCCGTCTAAGTTAAGCCTGACTGCTCAGTGCCAAGCTACCAGAGGGCGGGCACAGGATAATTTGGATTGTGTGTGCCTTACCCTGGCTAGAGAGAGGGTCCTTGCTTGGACAGGGGGTAACCTGACTACCACCCAAAGACCCCATTTCTAACAGGCTCTCTTCTGGTTTTTAAACTCAGAAAAATATCCTACATATCTTCCAAGGAAACACACTGACGAACTGGCTAAGCGCTGTACTACAGAATGTTTATTAACAGCTCCTATAGAAGCAAGAAACAACGCAAAATAAAGAAAACCTTGATTTTCAGAAAGAAGAAGTCCAACTCATACTTAAGATACATAGACAATCATACTGTTCTGCATTCTCACAGTCCAAATGTCTCACTTGCACTACACATGATGCAGCTCTTCTTCCAGTACCTTTCAGAAAGGGATTTCTATTCTCCATTGGTGGTGACATCTTCTCCAAAAGTACCCACTTAGTACTCTGGGAAGTGGAATGGTAAGATGTGACACAGCTTCATGCATCCAGTTTCGGGTCTTTCCAACCAATGTCACTCTGAGATCCACCCAAGTTCTCTGACAATAATCATCAGCAAAGAAGTGCAAAGCAATATGGTAATTGCTGTGTGGCAAAGGCTCTGGGAAGGAACTTTCCCCTTTTTCGATGTGTCATTCGCAATGTCCAGCAACTTGCTCATGGTATTGGTGGTCATTCATAGTGACGTTTTGTACATTTCCCATCAATTGTCCACCAGAGAACTAAGGGTTTGGATCTGGCAACTCCCATCAATTTTCTATGTTTCCATGTCTAAGGCCTCCACCCCCCCTACCAGCACCGCCCTCCCAGCAGCCCCTCAGCCTCCGCTCCGTGCCCGCTCACCCAGGAGGGTGGGCATCACCTTCGCCCCAGGCACCTCAGCCCCTGCCCCTGTCACCCCTGCTGCCCTCAGTGAGGAGGCCATTGACCTCCTCAGGTCACTCACTGTTGGGCAGTCTACCATTGTGAATGCCATCCAGAGTGTAGAAAGGGAGTTGCAATACAGTAATGCATTCCTGGAGGGCATTCATTCTGGTCAGGTTGCGAACCCTGCAATCTCTGGCCTCAGCACTGTTGGCAGCCATTGTCCCTGTGTCTAGCCTCCCCCCTCCAACTTCCTCCACCCAGACCCAATCCCCTGTACCCCAGCCTATCCCAAGCACACCATCAGACCAGCATACACACACCTCAACACACAAAAGTGGCTCTGGCAAACATAGGCACCATACATCCCACAGGCACTCACACGAGCATCACCCACATACAGACACAGCAACATCCACTGCCTCCACTGTGTCCCCCTCTTCGTCGTCTCCCTCCTCCCTCCCAGTGTCGTCTACACTCTCACCTGCATGCACTACATCTACAGCCACTAGGACTCGCACCAGAACACCCAGCACCACACCCCGCTCACCTGCACTCACCAGCCCCACTACCATTTACACGTACCCTGTGTCCTCTCCCAGTGTGTCTGTGACACCCCCTCCCAAAGTACACAAACGCGGGCACCCACACACCCAACATCCATCCACCTCACGACAGCCTCCAGAACATGCACCTGCACCCAAATCATCTAAAGTTACACCTCCTACAACTACCTCCTCTTCCTCCACTCCCATACCCCCTCCAGCTACCCGTCCCAGTGTTCGTCAGAAACATTTCCTGAGCAACCTTGACCTCTTTCCCACCGCCCCCCCCCTCCAATTCATAGGTCCCGTACTAGCACCTCAACCAAAAAAAGTCCGGTTCCAGTGGTGCGTGTTAGAGGTATATGGAGTGCACCGGGCACCAGGGCAGCCAGTGTGACACGGAGCCAAAGCACTGCCATTCCACCCCCTGTAAAGCACCAGAAGTTGGACAGTGCCCGACGGGAGAGGATGAAGACTCCTGCCGGCAAAGCCGGTCACAAGAGTCCCGGGGGGAGTGCCGAGTCAGCTGTGACTCCTCCCAAGGTGGTGAAGGGGCAGAAGAAGTCGACAAAGTCTGGTAAGAGCAGCACGGCGGAGAAGGCTGCCATCCTCCCCGCTGGCCAGGATGCCACCGCCAGCCCCATCGTCACTGGTCCGGAGACCACCGCCAGAGTCAGTGCCCAGGAGGGCAGCACTATCGTCACTGGTCCGGAGTCCACCGCCAGAGTCAGTGCCCAGGAGGGCAGCACTATCGTCACTGGTCCGGAGACCACCGCCAGAGTCAGTGCCCAGGAGGGCCCCGGCAGCCACAGCCCCGCTGGGCACTGAGGGACCATCATGCCACACACCGCTGCACAGGTCAGAAACTGCAAAGTCAAGCACCGCTGAACAAGGCAAAGACCGCCATGGCAAAGCACCGCTGAACAGGGAAAAGACTGCCATGGCAAGCACCGCTGCACAGGTCTGAAACTGCAAAGTCAAGCACCGCTGAACAGGGCGAAGACCGCCATGGCAAGCACCGCTGAACAGGTCAGAGACAGCAATGTCAAGCACCGCTGAACAGGGCAAATACCGCCATGGCAAGCACCGCTGAACAGGTCAGAAACTGCAAAGTCAAGCACCGCTGAACAGGGCAAAGACTGCCATGGAAAAGCACCGCTGAACAGGGCAAAGACCGCCATGGCAAGCACCGCTGCACAGGTCCGAAACTGCAAAGTCAAGCACCGCTGAACAGGGCAAAGACCGCCATGGCAAGCACCGCTGAACAGGTCAGAGACAGCAAAGTCAAGCACCTCTGAACAGGGCATAGACCGCCATGGCAAGCACCGCTGAACAGGGCAAAGACCGCCATGGCAAGCACCGCTGCACAGGTCCGAAACTGCAAAGTCAAGCACCGCTGAACAGGGCAAAGACCGCCATGGCAAGCACCGCTGAACAGGTCAGAGACAGCAAAGTCAAGCACCTCCGAACAGGGCATAGACCGCCATGGCAAGCACCGCTGAACACGTCAGAAACTGCAAAGTCAAGCACCGCTGAACAGGGCAAAGACCGCCATGGCAAGCACCACTGAACAGGTCCGAAACTGCAAAGTCAAGCACCGCTGAACAGGGCAAAGACTGCCATGGCAAGCACCGCAGCACAGGTCAGAAACTGCAAAGTCAAGCACCGCTGAACAGGGCAAAGACCGCCAACTCAAGCATCGTTAGCCCATGTGCAGCTGGGACAGTGACGGAACTGGGACCGTCACGGGGAGCGTGATGCACTCTGGGCACCAGTCCCCCTCCAGAACCAGTGGAGAACTGCATCCACCACCTGAATCCTTCACAGGATGAAGCACTCTGGGCACCAGTCCCCCTCCAGAACCAGTGAAGAACTGCATCCACTACCTGAATCCTTCACAGGATGAAGCACTCTGGGCACCAGTCCCCCTCCAGAACCAGTGGAGACTGTTATCCACTTGAGAGACTGTGGCTTTGCACTCCCCAGGATGGTAAAGTGGGCAACCCAACCACTGTAGAGACTTGAGAGACTGTGGCTTTGCACTCCCCAGGATGGTACAGTGGGCAAGCCACCCACTGTTATCGAGTTGAGAGACTGTGGCTTTGCACTCCCCAGGATGGTACAGTGGGCAACCCAACCACTGTAGAGACTTGAGAGACTGTGGCTTTGCACTCCCCAGGATGGTACAGTGGGCAACCCACCCACTGTAGAGACTTGAGAGACTGTGGCTTTGCACTCCCCAGGATGATACAGTGGGCAAGCCACCCACTGTTATCGAGTTGAGAGACTGTGGCTTTGCACTCCCCAGGATGGTACAGTGGGCAACCCACCCACTGTAGAGACTTGAGAGACTGTGGCTTTGCACTCCCCAGGATGGTCCAGTGGGCAACCCACCCACTGTAGAGACTTGAGAGACTGTGGCTTTGCACTCCCCAGGACACATCAATGGGCATGGAGCTCCATCGTGGATCTGGCGTGGTGCTGTAATCCGGCTGAGGTGCCCCCCCTTCCCTTCCCCCTGAGGTGCCTGTTGTATTTCTATCTGATGCCCCTGCAGTGTTCTCTCTGTTTGTGGACAGGTATCTAGTGTGGGCCTCGCCCATGCATTGTGGGCCCAGTGGTCCACAAACATTGAATTGTGCATACCTGCACTACTAATCGTGATGTATATATTTGGAATGTGTATATATTTCTGTATATATGAGCTTACTGTATTTGGATACATTACTATGGTTCAAGTAATTTGGTTTTGTCTTGGCATTCTTCCGGGGGGTTGGGGGTTGTTACTGTGATGTTGGGAAATGCATTGGTGTGTGTGTTGTAGTGTGGGAGGGTTGGGTTGAGGATGGAGGTGTTGCGTGTGTGTGTCCCTGACTTTTGCCTCCCACCTTCCCTATGTCGTAGGTGCAGTACTCACCATTGTCTTCGGCGCTGCCGTTGCTGGTGTTCGTAGAGGAGAAGGAAGACAAGCGCAGGGAGTATTTGGAGTTCCGGCTCCATGGTGGCCTCCTTCCTCGTGGAGTGTGTTAAGGTGAGCGTTTTCCCATTGCAAAAGCTGTTTCCGCCGTTTTTTTATCCATAGTGAATCCGCCCAGGAAAAGGTGGTGGATTGGTGGGTTGTAATAGTGTGGGCGGTACTGTGTCTTCCGCCTATCTGTTGGCGGTGACCACCGCGCTGCTTGTTTGTACCGCCTTGGCGGTCGGAGTGTTAAAGTGGCTGTCTATGTTGGCGGTTTCCGCCACTGTCATAATGTCCTTTTTTTCCACCGGCCTGTTTGTGGTATTACCGCAGCTTTAACACGTCCGCCAGGGTTGTAATGACCCCCCTTATCTAGAATCCTCCCAAAATAACACAACATTACACATTTGTAGGAAAGTATTATCTTGCCTGGCATGTTACCCCCATTTTTACTGTATGTATGTTTGTTTTTGCCTATGTGTCACTTGAATCTTGCTAGCCAGGACCCAAGTGCTCTATAAAGTATGCCCTGTATGTGTTCCCTGTGTGGTGCCTAACTGTATCACTGAGGCTCTGCTAACCAGAACCTCAGTGTTTATGCTCTCTCTGCTTTTAAAATTGTCACTGCAGGCTAGTGACTAATTTCACAAATTCTGATTGGCACACTGGAACACCCTTATACTTCCCTAGTATATAGTACCTAGGTAGCCAGGGTATTGGGGTTCCAGGAGATTCCTATGGGCTGCATCATTTCTTTTGCCACCCATAGGAAGCTCAGCCAATTCTTACACAGGACTGCCACTGCAGCCTGAGTGAAGTAACGGCACTAGCCAAGGTGCCCCCACATTGTTCAGAGCAAATTCCCCGGACTTTGTGAGTGCGGGGACACCATTACACATGTGCACTACATATAGGTCAATACCTATATGTAGCATCACCATGGTAACTCCAAACATGGCCATGTAACATGTCTAGGATCATGGAATTGTCACCCCAATACCATTCTGGTTTTGGGGGGACAATTCCATGCATCCTCGGGTCTCCAGCATAGAGCCCGGGTACTGCCAAACTAACTTTCCGGGTTCTCCTGTGCAGCTACCGCTGCTGCCAGCCCCTCAAACAGGCTTCGGCCCCCCTGGGGCCTGGGCAGCCTGGTCCCAGGAAGTCAGAACAAAGGATTTCCTCTGAGAGAGGGTGTTACACCCTCTCCCTTTGGAAATGGGTGTGAAGGGCCTGGGAGGAGTAGCCTCTCTTGGCCTCTGGAAATGCTTTGAAGGGCACAGGTGGTGCCCTCCTTGCATAAACCAGTCTACACCGGTTCAGGAATCCCCCCAGCCCTGCTCTGACGTAAACTGGACAAAGGAAAGGGGAGTGACCACTCCCATGACCAGCACCTCCCAGGGGAGGTGCCCAGAGCTCCTCCAGTGTGTCCCAGACCTCTGCCATCTTGGATGCAGAGGTGTGAGGGCACAATGGACAGCTCTGACTGGCCAGTGCCAGCAGGTGATGTGAGAGACCCCTCCTAATAGGTGCTTACCTTTCTCTGTAGCCAATCCTCCTCTGTGGGCTATTTAGGGTCTCTCCTGTGGGCATCTCACCAGATAACGAATGCAAGAGCTCATCAGAGTTCCTCTGCACTTCTCTCTTCGACTTCTGCCAAGGATCGACCGCTGACTGCTCCAGGACGCCTGCATAACTGCAACAAAGTAGAAAGAAGACTACCAGCAACATTGTAGTGCCTCATACGGCCGGCTTTTTCAACTCTTTCCTGGTGGTTCATGCTCTGAGGGCTGTCTGCCTTCACCCTGCACTGGAAGCCAAGAAGAAATCTCCCGTGGGTCGATGGAATCTTCCCCCTGCAAACGCATGCACCAAACTTCTGCACCGGTCCTCTGGGTCCCCTCTCATCCTGACGAGCATGGTCCCTGGAACACAGGAGCTGTGTCCAAATGTCTTCAACAGTCCAGTGGCCCTTCTGTCCAAATTTGGTGGAGGTAAGTCCTTACCACCCCACGCCAGACAGTAAACTTGTGTACTTTGTGAACTACAGCTGGTCAGGCTTCTGTGCAATTTTGCAAGACTTCCTTTGTGCACAGCCTAGCCCAGGTCCCCAGCACTCCGTCCTGCATTGCCCAACTCGCTGAGTTGGACTCTGACGTCGTGGGACCCTCCTTTGTTGCTCTGAGTCGTCTGTTGTCCTCAGATCTTCTAAGTGCCTGTTCAGGTGCTTCTGCGGGTGCTGCCTGCTTCTGCTTCTGTGTTGCTGAGCACCCCCTCTGTCTCCTCCTCCAAGGGACGGCCTCCTGGTCCTTCCTGGGCCCTGGCAGTACCCAAAATCCTCAATAGCAACTCTTGCAGCTAGCAAGGCTTGTTTGCGGTCTTTCTGCAGGGAAACAACTCTGCATCCTCCAGCACGTCGTGGGACATCTTCTGACCAAAGGAGAAGTTCCTTGCATCTTCCGTTGTTGCAGAATCTTTGGCTTCTTCCACCTGGAGGCAGCCCTTTTGCACCTTCATCCGGGGTTTCGTGGGCTCCTGCCCCCCCGGACACTTGCGTGACTCTTGTACTTGGTCCCCTTCCATTACAGGTCCAGGAATCCATCTTCAGTGCTTTGCAGTCAGTTGTTTTCCTTGCAGAATCCACTATCTCGACTTTACTGTCTTTCTGTGGTAGTATGGTAACTTTACTCCCACTTTTCAGGGTCTTGGGATGGGGTATCTTGGACACCCTTAGTGTTTTCTTACACTCCCAGTGACCCTCTACACACTACACTAAGCCTGGGATCCATTCATGGTTTGCATTCCACTTTTGGAGTATATGTTTTTTGTTGCCCCTAGGCCTATTGGATTCTATTGTGTTCTACAGTGTTTGCACTACTTTTCTAACTGTTTACTTACCTGATTTGGTTTGTGTGTGTATATTTTGTGTATATTACTTATCTCCTAAGGGAGTATATCCTCTGAGATACTTTTGGGATATTGTCACTAAAATAAAGTACCTTTATTTTTTGTAACTCTGAGTATTGTGTTTCTTATGATATAGTGCTAAGTGATATGAGTGGTATAGTAGGAGCTTTGCATGTCTCCTAGTTCAGCCTAAGCTGCTCTGCTATAGCTACCTCTATCAGCCTAAGCTGCTAGAACACCTCTAATCTACTAATAAGGGATAACTGGACCTGGCACAAGTTGTAAGTACCACAAGGTAGCCACTATAAACCAGGCCAGCCTCCTACAACATTATTTGGGGGAATGCTGTTTCTGGAACCTTGCAAGGGCAGATTTTGCAATAAATATAATACAAATTGCGCATGACATGACACATGCAAGTGGCCGTTTTGAGAACGTGACAAGTCAGATTCTAGCCTGCTCATGCCTGTCTATTTTCCTGCCAACCTAATGAACATTTACTCATTTTACCTCCCCTCCCCCATTTTTAACTTTACTTTCACTTTCTTTTTCTTTCTTCCTCCCCCGTGCTTTTATTTTTCATTTCTTTACGGGGCTATTTGCTTTGTTTTTGTATTTTGTCTCCCCTGCTTTCACCGGGCATGGCACAGGCAAGCAACGAGTCACGACGGCCCAGTAAGCACCATGCGGGTGTGACTCAAAACAAAATTGGTAATGTGGGAAGTGTTAATACTCATATATTATGTGCTGCACCACATCAACCTCGTAGTGGCTATAAACAAAATGCCCAGAAAGTCCTACACCCTAGATCTCTTTTTTTGTTCACTCACCTCCTGTTACTGACATTTGTTTTCCTTGGCTTTTGGCCTCTGCGCACTTTAGCATTGCTAATTGGTGGCTAACGGCCAGATGTAGCAAACATTTGCGAGTCGCAAATGGCCCGAATCGCTATTTGCGACCTCGCAAAATCCGAAATGGGATGCAAAAATAAAATTTCCAAAGTGCAAATAGCGATGCGAGCCATAACCGACTCGCAAAATGTGCGACCTGATTTTGCAACCCGCAAATAGGAAGTTGCCAATTGCGAGTCGCAAACCATATGCAAAAGCCAGTCGCAAATTGCGACTAGTCGCAAAAATCCAGTTTTGCACATCCAGATTACCACTGATTCAGAGCAGGTGGTAACCAGAACCAAAGTACAAAAGAAGACCCAGAAGGCATCTGGGTGACTCAAAATGGCTGAACTGTATGTGATAGCATGGAGGAGGAGAGTCCACGCCGCCCAGCAGAGGAGGAGGAGGAGGCAGAGACAGGAGAGGATATACCGAACCAGGCAGACACTGTTTCAACAAGCTGAGGAGGAGATTTATGACAAATATAGACTGAGCAGTTCAGCAATTCTAGAATTAATTGAACTACTTGATCCTCAGCTAGAAAGACAGACAATGCGCAGCAGCGCCATCCCTACACATGTTCAAGTGCTATGCTCACTGCACCTCTTGGCCTCGGGTAGCTATCAGGGATTGATTGCTGTAGCAGGTGGGGTATTCCAGAGTTCACTCTCACGATTCTTCAGATCATTCTCAGATGCCATACTCACACACATATCCAGATATGTATGGCTACCCAGGAATGAGGCAGAAATTAGCAGCACCAAGTTGGACTTCTACAGAATTGCCAAATTCCCACATGTAATAGGGTGTGTGGACGGGACACATATACAAATCTTCCCTCCTGGAAATCTTGAATATGTGTTCCGCAATAGGAAATGTACCCACTCACTAAACATCCAGGTGGTATGTGATGCACATAATGTCATTACTGACTTTGTAGCTACATTTCCAGGGAGTACACATGACTCATACATATTCAGGCACAGTGGGATACACCAACGCCTAGAACGAGGGGAGTTTGGAGACAGATATCTATTAGGTATTGCTGACTACACCCTGAAGCCTTACATACAGGTCACTGTGGAAACCATTCATGCCCTGCTAAAATTGCTTATTTTTGTCAAACAGGTGACAGTGCATATGCTCTAAGACCCTGGATACTTACCCGTACCTAACACCTGGCAATGAGAATGAGAGGCGATATAACAGTGCCCAACGGCGGACCAGAACTGTCATCGAGAGGACATTTGGCTTGTTAAAGGCAAGATTCAGGTGCCTTCACAAAAGTGGAGGTGCACTCCAGTATGCCCCAGAAACAGCATTCAAGATTGTCGCCTCCTGTGAAATCCTACACAACATTGCCACCAGACGAGGCCTACATCTCACCCCTGAAGACACTGACACGGAGGATGAGGAGCAAGAGCTACCACACCGACAGCCTGGGGATAGAAGCATTGCAAATCAAGGCAGACAGACGGAACCACATTGCAACCCAATACTTTGGCAGGTACGTGGCAATTGTCACCACACTCACTGATGTCAGACACACATAGCCCAGTTGTGTAGTGAAACAAACAAAACCTTTTTATTACTAAACTATATGGGGAAAGAAAAGTGCTGTCTGTCACAGTCTGTAATTGTCCAAATGTGATTAAGACACATTATAAGTCATGTGCCTCATGAACAGTGCTGTATGGTGGCTCACACCCTCCTCCTTGAGCGGCCAGCATGGCTCATCCCTGGTCCCTGGTGGGTCCTCTGACCCCTGCGGTGCACTACCACTCCATAGCACACAGGACTCACTGGCAGACACGCTACTGATGGTAGACCCCTCCTCACTGTCCTGAGGGGTCTCCCCTGTGCCCCTTGCAGCCTGCCTACTATTCATCAGGTCCACAGCATGGCTGATGCGGCCAAGTCCTCGTGCCACATTGCCAGCAAAGTGCCCAAGTTCCACCTGTAGGCTGACTGTCCGTCTAGAGAGGCCTGTTGTATTGGTTGCAAGACGCCCAATGGATGCAGCCAGGTGGTCAAATCGTGCCGCTGTGTGGCGCTCCCTGCGCCTTGCATGTTGTCAGTCTGCCACTAGTTCAGTCAACAGATGGGGGACGGCCTGTGTGAGATCCTTCAAACGATCATTCATCCTGGTGAACTGACTGTTAACATCCGCCCGCCCATTGGTCATGCTGCTCTGCATCCTGTTGAGGGTTCTTGTTATTGTCCTTAATTGTATATTTTGCAGGCGCTGACATGGATGATGGATGCCACCAAGCCCGCGAATGCTGCTTCCCCTACCTCCTCCTGGGGCACCGACTGCACTCTGCACCGCCGTCTGCGCATTCGTCCTGCTGCTGGCTCTGATTGCCTCTCTGTGGGGCTGGGCCCTGGGGTTGTGTCAGCTGCCCCCATGTCCTGTGCATGTTCCTCAATGGACCCTGGTGGTGTCCTGCTGGGCCCAGCAATTTCAGCAGCAGCCTCCTGCAGTGTCTCTGGCCCATGCTTTCCTCCCTGCCTGGTGTTGCTGCTGGGGGTGTCTTGTGGGAGACCTGTGGGACATAGGGGATACACTGTCAGTCTCTCACATCTGTTTTATGCCTCATAATAAACATTTGCCTATATTCTGACTATTGTACTACATTGCCCATAATACACTATTCTAGAGGTTGCTAGACTGGAATGGAGCTAGTCTGGTGGTGCCTGATGCTGTGTACTGGGAGAGTGTGTATACTGCATTTGTGGGTGTCAAAGCATATCTCATGGTACTCACTTTTGGATGTCCCTGGCGCTGAACTGTCCACTTCTCCCATGCCAATGACGGCCTCTAGCTCCAGGGTCTGCTCAACCATTGCTTCCATGGCTGTGGGTGGTGGGACGGTGGATGGGCCTCCTCCAGTGCCCCTCATCTCTCTCAGCCGCTCTGCAACCCTCTCCTTCGTCCTAGAGTGCAGGTCATACCACCATTCCCTAATTTCCTCAAGGGTGCGGTGGCTCACCCCATGGCATTTATCTTTTCCTGGGTCTGCTGCCATATCATTTTCTTTTGAGTGTCTGGGACACTCATGGCTGCCTTCCCAAATAGTTT
This sequence comes from Pleurodeles waltl, assembly GCF_031143425.1. NCBI lineage: Eukaryota > Metazoa > Chordata > Amphibia > Caudata > Salamandridae > Pleurodeles > Pleurodeles waltl. The sequence continues at coordinate 1,100,702,992 of NC_090446.1, forward strand.
GTCGTGGTTCAGGCAGCATTCCTTAGTCAGCACCTCCAGCTCTTTATCAAAAACCTAACCTTCCTTCTCCTGTCAGCACTGCCTGTCTCCTCCATTGTAGCAGCAGCCCTTCTCTCCTGGGTGTGGCACAGCAGTTTGGAAAGGGTGTGGTCCTCCCTCCTCCCAGGTGTATTTGATGACTTCCTGGTTCTGATGTCATCACCAAGAGCCAGGAAGTGGGTTTCCAAACTGTTGTGCAGAACCTGCAGGCAATTTGCCAGTCAGTCGCAATTTGCGACACCCTTCTCGCAATTTGCGACCTCGCTTTTAGCGAGGTCGCAAATTGCAACCTCGCTAAAAGCGAAGGTCGCAAATTGTGCTGCGACACCTATGCGACTCTTGAATTTGATTTTGCGAGTCGGAAATAGCGATTCGCATTGAGTCGCTATTTCCGATTCGCAAATTTTATCTACCTACATCTGGCTCTGAGTGTTTGAGCTCACTCCTTTAAATAGTGTAACATTGGCCTACATTGATTAGCATATTTACATATAGGTCCCTAGTAAGTTGGCACAACTTCTACCCAGAGCGTGTAAATTAAATGTTACTAGTGGTCCTGCAGCACTTTCTGAGCCACTCACTTAAGAAGCCTTTTAAAACAGGTGTCAATCCTGCCATTGCAGTCTAAGTGCAATTTTAAACTGCCAGTTTGGCCTAGCAAAATAAACCTTTTGCCAGGCCTAAAACTCCCTGTTAAATACATATGTTACCCCTACGTTAGCCCCTAAACAGTGTATTTAAAAAGTTGGACAAGCTCCAGAGGCCTCCCTTCAACTGCCCAGTGGCCCTCCGTAGATGTGTAACTGAACTTACCTGAGACACCTGGCTTCTGCTGGAGTGCGTTCCTGGTACCCAAGAGGTACCTCCACATGTCCTGGACAGCTCCTAGCATCAGCTGAGCTTTTCCAGTGATGACAAGGATAAATCCTGAATTTAAGGGCTCTTTGCAACCGTGAACAGGCCTGTTCATCTGGTGATCTTGCCACCTGCAATGATCAACAAAAACAATCACTGGTGTACGTGGCTCTTCGCACTACACCTACCGGCAGTGGCAACTGCTAATGCAAGATCTGAACTTTGCACTATGGCATCGAGAGCTTTAGCAATGACCGTCTACAACACCCAACAGGATCTTCACACTAAAGCAGCAACAACCTACTACTTCCAGCATCCTCTGCGTGCTACAGTGACAATCATCTGTGCCCCTCATGGCCTCTTCTACCTCAAACTGGATGCTTCCCACAAGACTTTGAGATAGCAACTTTTTTCATCACAACTAACTTGGTCCCTATATTCGTCCTGCATTCTGTCACAGTCAGCCTGCACTTGTGACTTTCTCCTGGTCTAGCATGACTTAATGACCATGATTGGTGATGTGTACTTTTAGGAACTATACTTACCAAAATCTTTGAAACTGTATTTCTCTGGTTCTACAGATTAATTTTTTGTTGTTTTGGTCTCAAATTAATTATTACATTTTAATATATTTTTTCTACATTGGTGTGGGATTTTTTTGTGTGATGCTTTCACTTTGTTAATAATTATTATTATTGCTGTATAATAGTTTACACATCAACATTAAGTTAAGCCTGACTGTTTTTGTGCCAAACTACCAGAAAGTCAAAAACAGATTAATTTAGTGACTTTTGTGTTTCGCCTTCATAGGGATTGTGGCTGTTGTGTGAGGAGAGTTGTGATCCCTCTCAGTGAAAAACCCAATTTCTCACAATATATACAGGTATATATTTACTGATAAAAACAAAGGTTAAAGAGATATTTTTGTTAGGTAAAAATGTTGGTTAAAACATACCATTTTAAATTAACAAAACCACTGAAATTCACTAGTTATAATTAAATGAAGAAATTATAACTTGTGACTTGGCCATGCACAGTGTTGTCATCAATGAAGTGATTTCAGATTTCTATACAACAAAGAGGAGTCTTCCTTAGGCCTCAGTGCAAACCACCCGTGACTGAGCACCTGATGGGGTTCCTATAAAAACTCTCACCTTCTTGTCGAGGCAAGAGACATGGGTCCTCATAGAGTTTTCACAATGGAGCCTAAACGCTTCCCCATGCCCTTCTCTCACAAGGTGCATGTACATAGTTCTTTGAGGTCCCTAAAATAAAATGTTAGAAGGCTGCCTGCAGAGCCCCAGTAATCCTATTTAATACATAAAGGACCACCAGGAGAGTACCAAAACAAGGGTGGAACTTCACAGATTATTAATGTAATACCTTAGTGTCATATAATCGAAATGTTTCAGTGATGGGTGTATCGTACCCAACTTTCATCAGGACCTCTATAGTCCAGATCCCTAGAGAGCAACTTGCAAATTGGAGGTTCTCAGTATTGCAGATTTTCCTTTACAGCTGTTTCTCATACATACCATGCACCCATTAATGCATACAAACCAGTATTTATCAAAACAGTATTGCATTTGAGCTCTAGTATCTTACATAGTTCTGTTTTCACAACACAGACAATATCAGCCTATAAAAACAGTGTTCCAAATGGTCTCACAAGCCTCAGACTTGGTGTTCATATTAATGGTAAGAAACCGCAGGATATAATCCTGCAAGTGTATTGAACCTTTGATTGTTCAACCATGGGGGGGTAGCATTTCATGCAACTCACATTCAACTGTTATTACTTGATACATTTAGCTCTTATGTCTTTACAACAGCAACGGAACACAGGCGTCTTCGTAGTCACAAACTTCTTAAGAGGGGTAAAAACCAAGAAGGAGTTACATTTTCTGCCGATGTAAGTTTGCTACCTGAAAGACACTTCAAATGTTCAAATGCCATATTTAAGATATAGACAGTGTCCTTTTACCTCTTGTCATATTATCTAGACGGTCCTTCCCTACATGTAAGAGATGTTTGACGTAAAGTCAATTCATTGCAGTCAAACTGCCATCATTAATAGTTAAAACTTGTCAGGGAAGTTAATTTCCCCAAAAATGCTCTTTTTCCCTAGTGGAAAGTTTCAGGTGATCCCTCGACTGGGGACCTAGATAAAAAGGTGGGAGTCCCAAAACATAAAATCCCCATGCATTTTCCATGAACATTTTTAGGCGGTGTTACTGCAAAAACTACTGAAAAGTTTGGCAGGAAACTAAGGGGGTCATTACGACCTTGGCGGGCGGCATCAACCGCCCGCCAAGATCTGACCGCCATGCGGCCGCCAATGCGGCCGCACCCCGCCGCGGCCATTTGGAGATCCCCGCTGGGCCGGCGGGCGGAAAAGTGGTTTCCGCCCGCCAGGCCAGCGGGGATCACGGCCGCAACATAGGAGCCGGCTCCAAATGGAGCTGGCGGTGTTGCGGCCGTGCGACGGGTGCAGTTGCACCTGTGGCGCTTTTCACTGTCTGCACAGCAGACAGTGAAAAGCCGCATGGGGCCCTGTCAGGGGGCCCCACGACTCCCTGTACACCCAGCCTTTTCCTGGTGGTTCAGACCTCCAGAAAAAGGCTGGCGGTCGGGGACTCGTAATCCCCTGGGCAGCGCTGCCCTGGCGGATTACATCCGCCGGGGCCATTGTGGCAGAAAACCGCCGGCCCCGGCGGTGCGACCGCGGCGCTACCTCCATGGTCAAAATACGCCGGGAGGCACCGCCAGCCTGTTGGCGGTGCTCCTGTCTTTTTGGCCCTGCGGTTGTAATAACGCCAGGGTCATAATGATCACCTAGATGTTGGCCAGAATAGTGTTTTTTATCATTTGTTGTAAATTTATTCAGTAGGTTTTGAGAAATTAAGGTAAAAAAAAGCTGTGTATCTGAACTGTTGGGTTTGAGGGACTCTCACAAGAGAGTTTCTTGAACTCAGTTTTAAATAAAAGAGCGTTCTGATGGCTGAGGGAGCTTTTTTACCCTTAGTCCAATTGGCTCCCATGGGAGACATGCTACAGTGGGAGACAGTTCTCTCATTGATTGCTAGAAACATGAGAAAAATGTTGCTGGCAGACAACACTCAGGCACCTAGGGGGTCATTCCGACCCTGTCGGTCCATGACCGCCAGTGCCAGGGACCGCGGAAGCACCGCCAACAGGCTGGCGGTGCTTCCTGGGCCATTCTGACCGCGGCGGTAAAGCCACGGTCAGAAAAGGGCAACCGGCGGTTTCCCGCCGGTTTACCCCTGGCCCAGGGAATCCTCCATGGCGGCGCTGCTTGCAGCGCCGCCATGGGGATTCCGACCCCCTTTCCGCCATCCTGTTCCTGGCGGTTGTTACCGCCAGGAACAGGATGGCGGGAACGGGTGTTGTGGGGCCCCATAAAGATTTTCAGTGTCTGCTTTGCAGACACTTAAAATCGCGACGGGTGCCACTGCACCCGTCGCACCCCTACAACTCCGCCGGCTCCATTCGGAGCCGGCTTCATTGTCGAGGGGGGTTTCCCGCTGGGCCGGCGGGCGGCCTTCTGGCGGTCGCCCGTCGGCCCAGCGGGAAAGCCAGAATGGCCGCCGCGGTCTTTTGACCGCGGTGCGGTCATTCAGCGGTTCCCTCCAGGCGGACGGCTCCCGCCGCCCACGGGGTCAGAATGACCCCCCTAGTCTCCTGCCCTGAAGTTAAATAAATATATATATATACATATATAATTTAGGTAGTTATAGTTCTGAACTAGTTTTCCACAGGAAGAGCATTTTTTGTTTTGCCAATAACTAAACAAATCTTCACAAAATTTTCAAAACATATACTTTATTTAATTTAGCTGCTGCCTTAAAGGTTTTGGGGTGGTTTATCAAGTGAGGGCTGAGAAAAAGGGGTATGGGCCTATATGGGCATGGGAACACATTTTCCCCATTTGTTTTTCCATAGGGTTTTTAGACAAGCCTACAGCCCAAATCGCTGAAAGAAATTACACCAAATTTATCAGGAAACTAGATCCTGTTCTGCAGATTGTGGCTTTTGTGAGTGATTGGTGCAAAACCGTTCAGTAGTTTTGGAGATATTGAAGGTTAGAAAATATACACATCTAGGGATGTGGGTCCTCTGCAGATCCAACTGTCTCCATTCTGATATCTGATTGGTTGCCAACACTTGAACAAGGAAGTGTTGGCAGCCATTTTGGGACTCTGCCGAATCTCATAAAAAAAAGAAAAAGGGTCAGGATAGGGACACCCTGAGTCACTAGCCTTGGGGCAGGAGCCCCCTGATGGCCCAGGTCTGGGGCATTGAGGGCTTAAAAAAGACAGGAGGTGCATGAGCCATCCCTCCTAGGGCTTATATTAGCTCCTGGGACCACCACCTCCCAGGGCAATATACATTTATAATAGTGGGGGTGTCCTGTGAACTCCCCCAGTACCCAGGGACCACTACCTCCCTGGGGTTAAATTTCTATTATATTCAGGGGGCTGGGCGGCCCCCTTGGATCCCAGGGGCCACCGCCTCCCCAGGGCAATTCATTCAAATTAAGGGGGTGCCAGGTGGTCCTCTGCTGCCCCAGGGACTGCCAGCTCCCTGGGGTTAAAATAAAATAATGAATGGGGTCCATCACGGACCCCTGGGGACCACCACCTCCCTGGGGCTAAATTAAGCATTGGATGGGGGCACTGCACCCCACCTACATGGCCCTGGCGACTGCTACCCCCATGGCAGCTTTTGATCTGTCCCAGGGTGCCCACCTATGGCACATAGCTGTTTGCTGTAATTTGCTGTGAACTTTGACAGCTACCACCAAGTCAGAGCAAACAATCTGGTTCCAGTGGACGAGAGCTGTCAAACTGCCCATGCCCACTGGAAGCAGAGGTTTAATCTCTTTCCCTGACCACAGAGTTGTGGGCAGGTAAAGAGATGAAATGATTGCTCTTGTACACAAGGAGTTGCATGTTTATCAGCTCTCTGTGTTCAATAGCAATGATGTCTCCACTGGAGGCGGGGAGCCGGCTGGGACCATAGAGGCCTTGAGGCTCCCCCCGCAGTCCCAATCCTGCACAGTGGGTGCCTTTGGTGATGGGGTCCCAGGGCCTAAATCAGCCATGGGGTGGAGGGCCACATGGCCCTCCTCTCCTATTGAATGAAGGCTGGGCCCCGGGGATGGGGTCCTCAGGGCTGAGATTGGCCCAAGGAGGGGGCACATGGCTCCCCTCTTCTATTAAGCGTGTTTACTCAGTGATTTCATATTGGAAAACAATCTGAAATCCTTTTGTGGTGGTGAATGCATCTTTGATCTATTGATGCGCAATCTGCATGTGACTGTGATGAGTGGGTTCTTTCTTGTCCTCTCCTGGTGAGAGCAGAGTCCATGGTTCTCCCTTTAAATTACTACAAGTATGCAAATCACCTGAAGCTCCACCCACTAAGCCCTGCACCATCCATCTTTTTAGTATGCAAAGGTCTTGCTGCCTTTTACCAGGATGATGGACAGCTAACAAAGGGCCCCCAGTGCATTTGCCACTGATATTGGTGCCACGTTCTTGATGCTGAGGGAAAAGAGGACATCTCCACAAACCAAAGTAGCACTTACGTCATATAGATAAGAGGGTTTGATGGAGATTAACGTCTTTGTAGTCTCATTGGCCTCTCTATAGGAGGATTCATGTTATCACATATTTCTAGATAAAGACGCACCAAGAACAATCATATTGCCAAAAAGCACTCACGGTCACAGGTGACATTTCTTTGTGCTTCATTACAGTAGAATCCGCATTGAAAATTTGCCCAAAAAGGAAGAAAGAACTCCACTTGGGCAGATATTTTGTGCAAAGTCATGGACTTTTGTCAGAAAAGGGCAGGTGAGATTCCTTTGTGGGTGAATCACTAATACAGCTACTGAAATACCTGCACAGACACTCGCACACCCACTCACAGACACACTCAGACATTCACCCACACACTCACAGACCCTGTCAGTGACTCACAAATCAAATCACAGACCTATTCAGACACTCATGCACCCACTCACAGACCCACTTACACACTTATGCACACTTATGCACCCACTGATCCACTCAGATATCCACACACCCACTCAAAGACCCTCTCAGGCATTCATGCACACACTCACAGACCCACTCTGGCTCATGCACCTACTCGCAGACCTACTCGAAGACTTATGCACTCACTCACAGACTCACTCAGAAAGTCATGCACTCACAGACATAATCAGAGACTCATGAACCCACTCATAGACCCACTTAGACACTCACGCACCAACTCACAGACTCACTAAGAAACTCATGCACTCACTCACAGACCCACTCAGAAACTCATGAACTAAATGAGTATCTATCGTTGGTGTTCGCCTCTTTTTTCAGTTTTTAAATGGGGAAAACTCGACTTGAAGGTACTGAAGCACTTTACTTGAGTACCACTTACATTACAGAAGGTCAAAGTGATTTTTTATAGGTACATGGGAGACTAGGGGGAATATTTATCAAACGTTTCTGTCGCCCATGTGCCACCCAAGGTATCTCAAGAGCAACAAAAAACTTAGATGATATTTATGAAGCCACACCAGGCCACCTTGCTGGCCCTGGGGTGGTCCTGGGGTGCTTGGTTAATCTGCATGTTGGAAAGAGGACAATTGTTAAGGGTAGATAGGTACCTACACTTAGCAATAGGATACTAACCCCCACTAGGTCCAGTCAGGTCTCAATAAATTAATCCCCGCTCAAACCTTGGTAGCTTGGCAACGAGCGACAAGACTTAACTTAGGAGACAGGTGTGTAAAACATATAAAAATCACAAAACAGTAAATAAGTAAATGTAAAAACACAATGAAAATTCCAACACCAATTTAAAAAATAGAGTATATTTTTATGTTTAAAATTACTTCAAAATTATTAAAATCATGATATATGAATTTTTAAAGAATTAATGTTTTGGTCATCTGGTCACACTAGACCAAGGCAAAGTCAAAGTTTGAGGCCGACCGCGATGGAGACCTGCTCTGCCAAAAGTTACCTTCAGACTTAGGGGTTCATTACAACATTGGTGGTAAAAGCCGCTTACGGCCGTGCAGAAGACCGCAAACACACCGCCGTGGCCGCGGAAATCCACCACAGCTATTATGACCCACATCCCGAAATCCGACAAAATTCAGACACCCACACAAGTCCGCCACACCATAGGCCATTGATAAACTGGCGAAAACAAAACCTCCATCGTCACGCCAACAGAAATACACCCATGCTATCACGACCCACGAATCCACGCGGCAGTCTTTCAACCGCGATATTCCATTGGCGGTACACACCGCTGCGCTCAAAATACACACACATCTCCAAAACACCACCACATTGGACAATTCGAAAGACACACACCTGATACACATACACACACCACTCCCACACACTCAATACTATATAAAACACACACCCACATCACTCACAAACCCCTACAACAACAATTGCGACAGAGGGCCAGAGAGAGACACCACCATCCACAAACTAGCAGCCATAGGCACTCAACACTATCACCCACACAACTTCCACACACAAAACACCACACACCACTACATATCACCACACTTATCACCACATACACCACCCCACACATCACCTACACCACCCCATGTCACGGCATAGACATCCCAGGTTCTCGGAGGAGGAGCTCAGGGTCATAGTGGAGGAAATCGTACGGGTAGAGCCACAACTATTTGGATCACAGGTGCAGCACACCTCCATAGCTAGGAAGATGGAGCTATGGTGAAGAATAGTCGACAGGGTCATCGCAGTGGGACAGCACCCAAGAAAACGGGACGACATCAGGAAGAGGTGGAATGACCTATGGGGGAAGGTGCGTTCCGTGGTCTCCAGACACAACATCGCGGTACAGCAGACTGGCGACGGACCCCCACCTTCTCCCCCACAACTAACAACATGGGAGGAGCAGGTCTTGACTAATCTGCATCCTGAGGGCCTCACAGGAGTCAGTGAGGAATGGACTCTGGTAAGTCAAATCTTAACTATCATATCCCCCACCCTACCTGCATGCTATCACATACATCCACTCTCGCACTCACCACCATCACTCCAACTCCTCACAAATGTACCAATATCACAACCCACCCATCCCAACACCAAGCCCTACATGACCCAACAAAGCATGGACACCCATCACTAAAGCATGCCCACTGCACATACCCATACCACCCCCCTCAACCATCATCACACAAGCCCACACACAGGAATGCTAGCACTGGGGTACACGGTCACCCACCCATTGCACACCATGAAACACACAGATGTAATAATCATGCTTTTACACCCCTGCAGGACCACTACCCAACGTCACCAGACAGGAGGGTCCAGACATCTCCACCCCACCCACAGAAGAGGCCCACAGTGATGACAGCAGCTCTGTCCACCTAGATCTAGATGACCAGCCCGGACCATCGTGGGCCTCGGGACAGTCGGTTCCCCTCACACAGGCACAGGCCACCACAGAGCTTCCACCCTCTGGTGACACCAGCACAGCACCCACCCAGCGGGCCCATACCTCCGCCCCCAGGACACGTCAATCAGCTGTGTGTCCACCACTACAGGGAACCCAGGATAACCCACCACCCCAACAACAACAGGGACCTGGGGGCAGTGGTAGTGGGCACACAGTCCAGGGGACGGAGGCCCAGGAACACAGGGGATCTGGGAGGGCTGCTGTGCGACAGGGGGCGGACAGGCCTAGGGAACCCACTCTCCACGAGGCCCTCTCCTCCATCATGGGAGCATACAACCACTCCGAGGAGACGATGGCAACAGTACTGGCCAAGTTTCAGGAGACCCAGTGCCTGCAGGAGGAACAGTATTTGGGCTTCAGGGAGGAACTCAGAACCATCAGCACCGCCCTTGGCACCATCGTAGGGGTGCTGAAGGAGATACTGAACACCAGGAGGGACACTGTGGCACTCCAAGGGGCCCCTGACACTAGCATGGACGATGAACTGCCCACCACCTCCGCCGGCGCTAGTGGACAGGAGGCACCGCCACAGGACCACCACACGAGCACCCCACCCACGCAGATGGAGAACCACCCCACAAGCGGTCCCTGAGAACCAGGAACAATACAGAGCACGATGCCACGACCCCCGCCAAGAAATAAGACCACCCTGATTGTCATCCTACTGTCCACTTTGTAACCCTGTCCATATTGGAACTGCCCCAGCTCCACTTCATCTGCCCATATGGGCAATGCACCTGTGAGACTAATAGACTGGACTCTGCCATGGACATTCATCCACCATCACCCCTCACCATTTTACAACCCCCCTCCAATATTTAGCACTGCAATAAACACCCTTGAAGCACAAAACAATCTGGAATCAGTCTGTGATTTTGAAAATGTGCATTAGCAATGCCAGTGACAAAATGCGTTCTCAAATGTAATGTCAACACACCTATGTCACACATCTCAAGTCTATGAGGAATCTAAGCAGATGACACACGTTGGAAACCCCACCTGTGAAACCGTAATGGAAATGTACAACTCAGTTACCATATACTGGTTGAAATCGACAGACAGGATAGAGGTAGAAGTGTGAAGTACTTGTAGTAGGCAGGAATGTATTCTCACCTGTGTGTCACTGGAAATATTGCTGGATAACTGAGTCCCTGTTGTCAATGTCTTCTTCCTCTGCTTCCTCCTCATCACTGTCCACAGGGTCCACAGCTGCCACAACACCGTCATCTGGACCATCCTTCTGCAGAAAAGGCCCCTGTCGTCGCAAAGCCAAATTGTGAAGCATACAGCAGGCCACGATGATCTGGCACACCTTCCTTGGTGAGTAGAATAGGGAACCACCTGTCATATGGTGGTCAGGAGGCCGAAGGTGCGTTCGATCACCCTCCTAGTCCGCCCATGGGCCTTATTGTAGCGTTCCTCTGCCCTGGTCCTGGGATTCCTCACTGGGGTCAGTAGCCATGACAGGTTGGGGTAACCAGAGTCCCCTAATAGCCACACCCTGTGCCTCTGGAGTTGACCCATGACATAAGGGATGCTGCTATTCCGCAGGATGTAGGCGTCAAGCACTGAGCCAGGGAACATAGCATTTACCTGAGAGATGTACTGGTCTGACAAACATACCATCTGTACATTCATCGAATGATAACTCTTCCGGTTCCTGTACACCTGTTCACTCCTGTGGGGGGGACCAGAGCTACATGGGTCCCATCAATGGCACCTATGATGTTGGGGATATGTCCAAGGGCATAGAAGTCCCCTTTCACTGTAGGTAAATCCTCCACCTGAGGGAAAACGATGTAGCTCTGCATGTGTTTCAGCAGGGCAGACAACACTCTGGACAACACGTTTGAAAACATAGGCTGGGACATCCCTGATGCCATGGTCACTGTTGTTTGAAAGGACCCACTTGCAAGGAAATGGAGCACTGATAGCACCTGCACTTGAGAGGGGATTCCTGTGGGATGGCGGATTGCTGACATCAGGTCAGGCTCCAACTGGGCACACAGTTCCTGGATTGTGGCATGGTCAAACCTGTAGGTGATGATCATATGTCGCTCCTCCATTGTCAACAGGTCCACCAGCGGTCGGTACACCAGAGGATTCCGCCATCTCCTCACATGTCCCAGCGGACGGTGCCCAGGAAAGACAACAGCGACCACAGAGTCAAACAACTAAGAGGTATGTACCCACAGTCTACACAGAACACCATTCATACACAGAATCTGGCATGTATTTGTGTTGTGCGACAAGGCCTAGGTCTGTGTGACGCAGTTGGTAATTAGGCCATGTGGGCCCCTGAAATGGCAGCTGCCTGACCTCTAAACTGGGACAATGGGATGTGAGGTAACTGCGCTGGCGTTGTACACCGTCGCGGTAGGTGGTCGAAGACCGCAGCGCAATGCTGCATTGGTCAACATTGGATCCTATGGGTCCCAGGAGCCAATGACGATGTACGCCGGCGGTGATGCTACACACCGCCGCGGACGTGACTGCCATTTTCTAACTGTTCAATCACTCGATACCTGATTTTCAACAGGAGAGGACCTACACTGCAAGTGCTGCTGTGACCTCGATCTGGAAGAGACAATGGCTCGTGCGTCTGGGGAAAGGGCCCCTGCCTTCACTGCACAGGAGTTGGAGAAGCTCGTGGACAGGGTCCTCCCCCAGTACACGCTACTCTACGGTCCTCCAGACCAACAGGTAAGTACACAGAGAGCACGTTGTATGGGCTATGCCTTTGTGGAGAGGGCTGGTTGTAAGAAGGAAGGGGGCACAGTTCTGCGTGCATGAAGGACTGGGAATACATGTGCCACATGGCAAGGCTAGGGATGTGGGCCACTCACTTCGACGGTGCAGTTGCTAATGACTTCTCTTCTTCCCATGTACATTTCATGTAGGTCAGCGCCCACCAGAAGAAGGATATTTGGCATGCCATCGCCAAGGACGTCCGAACCCTGGGGGGTCCACCACAGACGAAGCACCCACTGCTGTAAAAGATGGGAGGTCATTTGCCGCTGGAGCAAGAAGGAGCAAGAAGACGGCCGAGGCTCAGCTGGGGATGGCCTCCCAACGTGGGAGGGGTGCCCGTCGCACCATGACCCCCCTGATGTTCCGGATCCTGGCAGTGGCCTACCCTGAGTTGGATGGGTGCTTGAGGGCATCACGACAGACACAAGGGGGTGAGTACAACATCATTCTGCGGACTTTGCGCGCAGTGAAGGTTTCTGGGTGGGGGAGGAGGGCTGTGGGTTCCCTAGGCCGGGGCGAATTCCGTAGGCTAGGCCCCTCCGTAATGCAGGCCATGTGGCATTCCACCCCACCTCTGTAGAGTGCCAATTACAGGTATACATGCCCATGTGTCATCTATGTGTGCAGATGTCGACCATAGCCATGTAGGCCATATCATAGGAACTGCATCTGTAGAGCCCAACAGCGCGGCATAGTGCAGGGGCTGCTGTGTCTGTATTGTCCGCCAACGGTAGCGGGAAGCCATGCACTCAACCTGTCTTTCTTCTGTCGTCCCCCCCTTTTTGTGGTCTCCCTGTTCTTGTGTGCATCAGTATCATCAGGCGGAGGTACAGTGGCACCGGAGCACGAGGGAGCTGCATCCCACATGGCCATGGAGGGCCACACCACGGACTCGGAATACACCAGTGGGACGGAGGGCGAGGGGAGCTTCACGGCGGTCATAGGATCGGCAACCAGCGACACGGACTCGTCCTCCGATGGGAGCTCCCTTGTGGTTACAGCAAAATCTGTGCCCCCCACTTCTACAGGTACAGCCGCCAACCCCACTACCAGCACCGCCCTCCCAGCAGCCCCTCAACCTTTGCCCCGTGCCCGCTCACCCAGGAGGGTGGGCATCACCTTCGCCCCAGGCACCTCAGCCCCTGCCCCTGTCACCTCTGCTGCCCTCAGTGAGGAGGCCATTGACCTCCTCAGGTCCCTCACTGTTGGGCAGTCTACCATTTTGAATTCCATCCAGGGTGTAGAAAGGGAATTGCAACACACAAATGCATTCCTGGAGGGCATTAATTCTGGTCAGGCTGCCCTTCATCAAACCCTGCAAACTCTGGCCTCAGCACTGATGGCAGCCATTGTCCCTGTGTCTAGCCTCCCCCTCCAACTTCCTCCACCCAGACCCAATTCCCTGTACCCCAGCGTATCCCAAGCACACCATCAGACCAGCATGCACACACCTCACCACACAAGGGAAGCTCAGGCAAACATAAGCACCACATATTCCACAGGCACTCATGCAAGTATCACACACATACAGACACAACAACGTCTCCCTCCTCCCTCCCAGTCTCGTCTACACTCTCACCTGCATGCACTACCACTACAGCCACTACGTCCCGCACCAGCACACCCACCACCACACCCCGCTCATGTACACTCACCACCCCCACTACCATTTACACGTCCCCTGTGTCCTCTCCCAGTGTGTCTGTGATGCCCCCTCCCAAAGTACACAAACGCAGGCACACACCCACCCAATATACATCCACCTCACAACAGCCTCCAGCGCATGCACCTGCACCCAAAGCCACAAAAGTTACACCTCCTACAACCACCTCCTCTTCCTCCACTCCCAAACCCCCTCCAGCTACCCGTCCCAGTGTTCCTAAGAAACTTTCCCACCCCCCTCCAGTTCATAGGTCCCGTACTAGCACCTCAGCCAAAAAATCTCTGGGACCAGTGGTGCCTGTTGTTACAGGTATGTGGAGTGCACCGGGCACCAGGGCAGCCAGTGTGAAACAGAGCCACAGCACAGCCAGTCACCCCCCTGTGAAGCACCAGAAATTGGGCAGTGCCCGGTGGGAGAGGGGGAAGACTCCAGCCAGCAAAGCCGTTCACAAGGGTCCAGGGGGGAGTGTCGACTCAGCTGTGACTCCTCCCAAGGTGGGGAAGGGGCAGAAGAAATCGCCAAAGTCTGGGAGGAGCAGCACGGCGGAGAAGACCTCCATCATCCCCGCTGCCCAGGAGGCCACCGCCAGCCCAATCGTCACTGGTCAGGAGGCCACCGCCAGAGTCAGTGCCCATGAGGGCAGCCCGTTCGTCACTGGCCAGGAGGCCACCACCAGAGTCAGTGCCCAGGAGGGCAGCCCAGGAGGGCAGCCCGATTGTCACTGGCCAGGAGGCCACCGCAAGAGTCAGTGCCCAGGAGGGCAGCCCGATCGTCACTGGCCAGGAGGCCACCACCAGAGTCACTGCCCAGGAGGCCACTGCCAGCCACAGCACAGCTGCCCAGGAGGGCCCCGGCAGCCACAGCCCAGCTGCCCAATGAAGGACCGCCAGCCCCAACCCAGCTGAGCAATGAAGGACCGCCATGGCAAGCTCCGTTGAACAGGGCAAAGACCGCCATGGCAAGCACCGCTGAACAGGGCAAGCACTGCTGAACAGGTCAGAAACTGCAAACTCAAGCACCGCTGAACAGGGAAAAGACTGCCATGGCAAGCTCCGCTGAACAGGGCAAGCACCGCTGAACAGGTCAGAAACTGCAAACTCAAGCACCGCTGAACAGGGCAAAGACCGCCATGGCAAGCTCCGCTGAACAGGGCAAGCACCGCTTAACAGGGCAAGCACCGCCAAGTCAAGCACCTCTGAACAGGGCAAGCACCACTGAACAGGGCAAGCACCGCCAAGTCAAGCACCGCTGAACAACGCAAGCATCGCCGAACAAGGCAAGGACCGCCAACTCAAGCACCGCTAGCCCATGAGCGGCAGGGGCAGTGACGCAACTGGGACCGTCACGGGGTGAGTGATGCACTCTGGGAACCAGTCCCTCTCCAGAACCAGTGGAGACATGCATCCACTACCTCTGTCCTTGACAGGATGAAGACCTCTGGGCACCAGTCCCCCTCCAGAGCCAGTGGAAACATGCATCCGCTACCTCTGTCCTTGACAGGATGAAGCACTCTGGGCACCAGTCCCCCACCAGAACCAGTGGAGACATGCATCCGCTACCTCTGTCCTGCACAGGATGAAGCACTCTGGGCACCAGTCCCCCTCCAGAACCAGTGGAGACATGCATCCGCTCCGTCTGTCCTGCACAGTATGAAGCACTCTGGGCACCAGTCCCCCTCCAGAACCAGTGGAGACATGCATCCGCTACCTCTGTCCTTGACAGGATGAAGCACTCTGGGCACCAGTCCCCCTCCAGAACCAGTGGAGACATGCATCCGCTACCTCTGTCCGGCACAGGATGAAGCACTCTGGGCACCAGTCCCCCTCCAGAACCAGTGGAGACATGCATCCACTACCTCTGTCCTGCACAGGATGAAGCACTCTGGGCACCAGTACCCCACCAGAACCAGTGGAGACATGCATCCACTACCTCTGTCCTGCACAGGATGAAGCACTCTGGGCACCAGTCCCCCTCCAGAACCAGTGGAGACATGCATCCACTACCTCTGTCCTTGACAAGATGAAGCACTCTGGGCACCAGTCCCCCTCCAGAACCAGTGGAGACATGCATCCACTACCTCTGTCCTTGACAGGATGAAGCACTCTGGGCACCAGTACCCCTCCAGAACCATTGGAGACATGCATCCACTACCTCTGTCCTTGACAGGATGAAGCACTCTGGGCACCAGTCCCCCTCCAGAACCAGTGGAGACATACATCCACTACCTCTGTCCTGCACAGGATGAAGCACTCCAGAACCAGTGGAGACTGTTATCCACTTGAGAGACTGTGGCTTTGCACTCCCCAGGATGGTACAGTGGGCAACCCACCCACTGTAAAGACTTGAGAGACTGTGGCTTTGCACTCCCCAGGATGGTACAGTGGGCAAGCCACCCACTGTAGAGACTTGAGAGACTGTGGCTTTGCACTCCCCAGGATACATCAATGGGCATGGAGCCCCCTCGTGGATCTGGCGTGGTGCACTCATCCGGCTGAGGTGCCCCCCCTTCCCTTCCCCCTGAGGTGCCTGTTGTATTTCTATCTGATGCCCCAGCAGTGTTCTCTCAGTTTTGATCAGGTATCTAGTGTGGGCCTCGCCCATGCATTTTGGGCCCAGTGGTCCACGGACAATGACTTGTGCATTACCTGCACTACTAATCGTCGTGTTTAAAGTGTGTATATATATATATATATATATATATATATATATATGTAGATATTTGGTTACTGTATTTTGATATATTACAATGGTTCCACTCATTTCCTTTTGTCTTTGCATTCTTCCGGGGAGGGGTTGGGGGTTGTTACTGTAATGTTTGGATATGTATTGGTGTGTGTGTTGTAGTGGGTGAGGGTCGGGGTGGGTGTGGGGGTGTTGCATGTGTGTGTCCCTGTCTTTTGCCTCCCCCTCCCCTATGTCGTAGGTGCAGTACTCACCGTGGTCTTCGCCGTCGGCGTTGATTATCGTCGTATAGGAGAAGGAAGACTAGTGCAGGAAGAATATGGAGTTCAGGCTCCATGATGCCCTCCTTCCTCGTGGAGTGTGTAGAGGTGAGCGTTTTCCCTTTGAAATGGCTGTTTCCGCCGTGTTTTTATCCGCGGTGAATCTGCTCCGGAAAAGGTGGCGGATTGGTAGGTTGTGATACTGTGGGCAGTACTTTGTCTCCCGCCTGTCTGTTGGCGGTGACCGCCACACTGTTTGTTTGTTTGTTAAAGTGGCTGTCTTTGTTGGCGGTTTCCGCCACGGTCATAATTCCCATTTTTTTACCGCCGGCCTGTTGGCAGTCTTACCGCCTCTTTGACACCGTCCGCCAGGGTTGTAATGACCCCCTTAGTCTTTTTATTGAAGATTTTCTTCAGCAGGACGAAGTCACTAATCTGATCTGACCTCCCTGGAGACCTCTTCGGATATGCGTCATAGGAGACCTCAGCGAAGAATTCTACCTTCGGCCTTAGACGATTTTTGGGGATGGATCTTCTTCATAAGAGCCAAAGCTGAATCTTGATCTGACAATCCCTCCTCGGATACACTGCGCAGAAAGTCTGGGTCAACTTTTTACTTTTGGATGTTGTCACTTTTTTGGAGCTATTTCCTTCCACCGGGGTTGACCCTCCACAGCAAACCGATTTTAATACAAGGTTATTGATAACCTTTCCAAGAGTACCCAGTTAAATCTTGGAAGTCTGGGGCTCC
The DNA here is from genome assembly GCF_031143425.1 of Pleurodeles waltl. Lineage (NCBI taxonomy): Eukaryota > Metazoa > Chordata > Amphibia > Caudata > Salamandridae > Pleurodeles > Pleurodeles waltl. The sequence goes on from NC_090446.1 coordinate 1,100,720,537, forward strand.
AGAGCTTTTCAGTGGGATGAACCTGCAAGTCAGGCCGCGTCGCGACTGAGGTAAGCTGGCTTGACCCACCACAGCGGGTCAGCCCCTTTATGGGGCTTTTTTCCAAAAGTTCTCCAAATGCCTCTGTGGGAAAGTAGCCTCTTTCTAGCATGGTTACCCCCACTTTTGACCTGTTTGTGAGTGTGTGTCAGTGTGTTTTTACTGTGTCACTGGTATCCTGCTAGCCAGGACCCCAGTGCTCATAGATAAAAACCTATATGTCAGTGTGTTTTGCCTGTCTCACTGGGATCCTGCTAGCCAGGACCTCAGTGCTCATAGTTTGTGGGCTAATGTGTGTGTTGTCAGTAGTTCTTGACTGTGTCACTCAGGCTCTGCTAACCAGAACCTCAGTGCTTATGCTCTCTCTGTTTTAAATTTGTCACTATAGAATTGTGACTTCATTTACCAATTTCAATTGGCCCACACCTAGATACCCAGGGAATTGGGGTTCAAGGAGATCCATATGGACAGCAGCATTTCTTTTGCCACCCATAGGGAGCTCAGACAAACTCTTGCACAGGCCTGCCATTGCAGCCTGCGTGAAATAACGCACACGTTATTTCACAGCCATTTCCATTGCACTTAAGTAACTTATAAGTCACCTATATGTCTAACCTTCACTTGTTGAAGGTTAGGTGCAAAGTTGCTCAGTGTGAGGGCACCCTTGCAAAGATGCCTCCACATAGTTAAGGGCCATTTCCCCAGACTTTGTGAGTGCAGGAACACTATTGCACACGTGCACTACATATAGGCCAATACCTATATGTATCTTCACAGTGGTAACTCCGAATATGGCCATGTAACATGTCTAAGATCAGGGAATTGTCCCAGTCCCAGGAAGGCAGAACAAAGCATTTCCTCTGAGAGCAGGGTGTTAAACCCTCTCCCTTTGGAAGTAGGTGTTACAGGCTGGGGAGGGGTAGCTTCCCCCACCCTCTGGAAATGCTTTGAAGGGCACAGATGCTGCCCTCCTTGCATAAACCAGTCTACACCGGTACAGGGACTCCTTGTACCCTGGTCTGGTGCAAATTTGGACAAAGCAAAGGTGACTGACCACTCTCCTGTCCATCACCACCCTAGGGGTAGTGCCCAGAGCTCCTCCAGTGTGTCCCAGACTTCAACCATCTTGCTTTGCAAGGTGTGGGGGCACTCTCAAGGCCTGTGAGTGGTCAGAGACCTCTCCTGATAGGTCCATACCTGATAAGGTAGCCAATCCCCCCTCAGGGCTATTTAGGGTCTCTCCTGTGGGTTCGCTTCAGATTCTGCTTGCAAGGTTCCTTCAGGAATCCTCTGCAACTATTTCATCATCCTCTGACCTCGGATCAACCGCAGCCTGCTCCAGGAACCGCTGTAACTGCAACAAAGTATCCACAAGGGATACTTTTCTTCTGCAACCTCAGCTCCAAGTCAGCAACTGCAACAGTTTCCATGGTGTGCACGCTCTGGGGACTTCCTGTCTTTATTCTGCACCAGAAGGACCAAAGAAATCTCCAGTGGGGTGATGGAGTCATTCCCCTGCTCAAGCAGGCACCTTCCAAGATGACGACTGGTACCCTTGGACTCTTCTCACAGTGACAAGCATATTCCTAAGGACACAGAGGGTGGACATCATTGACATAGACTGTCTTGAGGTCCTGCTGATGCAATTTGGAGGAGGTAAGACCTTGCCTTCCCAGAGAACGATGGTACCCCTGCGTACTGCATCTTTTTCACCTCCTGAGGCCTCTGTGCCCTATTTGCAAAATTCCTTCAGGCAAAGCCTGGCCCAGGTCTCCAGCACTCCATCTTGTGATGCTCAACTCACTGAGTTGTACTCCGGTGGCGTGGGACCTTCCTTTGTTGTGCTGTATCAACCACATTTTGCACCTAATTTGTCCCCATGTCCTGGGACTCCTGGGGGTGCTGGCTGGCAATCTGAGGGCTCTCTAAAGGGCTGAGAGCCCCCTCTTCCCCCTCACACAGGGTTGAGACCCCCATGTCCCTCCTGGGTCCATCCAGTGCCATTTTGCAGCAAAATGCACTTTTGTCGTAACCAAGGCTTGTTGGTGACTTCCAACACAAAATCACATCTGCAACGATCTTCATGTCGTGGGACATCCTTTGCATCATGCAAGAACCCACTGGCATCTTCTTAGGGTGCATTCCTGCAGTCTTCGACTAACCAGGGACTCTTCTTTTTTACCCTCTTCTGGGTTGGCAGGGGCTCCTGTCTTTCCTGGAACTTCTTTTGACTTCTGGACTTGGTCCCCTTCCTTTGCAGGTCTTTAGATCCAGGAATCCAGCAGTTGTTGTTCGCAGATTTGGTTGGTTGCTGCAATATTCCAATCACGAGGTGAAGTGTGCCCTAAGGAAACTTGCTGTACTTTACTCTTGCTTTTCTGGGCTCTGGGGTGGGGTAATTTACTTACCTTTACTGTATTCTTACTCTCCCAGCGATTCTGCACACACTACACTTGTCTAGGGGGGAATTTGTGATTCGCATTCCACTTTCTTAGTATATGGTTTGTGTTGCCACAGACCAATTTTCTCCCATTGCATTCTATAGCATTTCATATTGTTTGCATTGTTCTATGACTATTTATTTGTCCATTTTGGTGTCTAGTGTATGTATTGTGTATAATACTTGCCTCCAGAAGGAGTATTGTCTCTAAGATATTTTTGGTACTGTGTCACCCAAATAAATACCTTTATTTTTGGTAACACTGAGTATTGTCTGTGTAACTATAAGTGGTATTGCATGAGCTTTGCATGTCTCCTAGTTAGCCTAAGCTGCTCTGCTACAGCTACCTCTATCAGCCTAAGCTGCTAGAACACTACTACACTTTACTAATAAGGGATAACTGGACCTGGTATATGGTGTAAGTACCCAAGGTACCCCCTACAGCCCAGGCCAGCCTCCTACAGTCTCCAAACTTCTGGTTCTTCTTCCAGGTCTTTGAAGGTCCTTTAGGTCACCAGAGCTCACCAGAAGTTTCCAAAAGTTCTGAGTTGCTCCTTGAGGGTTAGGACTCCAACTCCCAGAAGCCCCTGCTTCAAATCCCAAAATGACCACTAACCCCTGGTCACCTGGTCATTTCCTAAAGGTTTTGATGCAGGGGACTGTGGTTAGCTAATTTTCACCTGTAGCAAACAGTTGAAGACAGGCAAAGTTCTTTTAGTGGTGAGGCCCAAGTGTGCAGCTGGGGCAGTCCCTCAGAGTGCAGTTTCCAGGTGCAGGTCAGGGGTCCAGCAGGGCAGTCCTTCATCTTCTGATGTTGTTCCTTGTAGGGATCTGAGGTGTGAGTGCAGCTCTGCCATATTCATCTTTGCTCCTGCAGTGGAATGGAGGGAGGCAACTGCCAATCACAGCCAGGCCACTTCCCCTTTGGATGACCACTTACGGGGAAGTGTGGCAAAAATCAATCCCAGGGAGAAACATTCCTTATCAATCCACCCACTGGTATATATATATATATATATATATATATATATATATATATATATGTCAGCAGTTTTAGATAGAGTTATTTTAACTATGTGTCATAAGGTAACTATAACTTGTACCCCCGCCATACACAGTTTTTTCTTCAATAATTTCACTGCTAATGTTTCATTAATATTTTTAATGACGTTATAAACGTTGTCATGAGTTCTGTAATATCTGCAGTAATTAGCAGTGCATCGCGACAGCGCAAGGTTTAGTTACCGTATGGCTACCTCTCTAGGACTAAAAATGTTTTCCAGTGCCTAGAAACAAAAAAGACCAACAGGGGCCATCTTAGACACTTAAACGGGGCAAAGTCAAAAGGTGAGGCGATGGAGCCCTGCTCCGATTCACTGAGCAGGAGGCCTGTGTCAAAGTTTTACCTTTGCACTGAGAATTGTTTCTGGAGCTTTTCTCCCTCAACACAAAGCAGTCCTCTCCAGCAAGCTGATTTCACTGCAACATTGTTGGGTTGTGTTTCCGTGAGACCCTGGACAAATTCTGTAAGTCTGGAGCTTTGAGCAGGACAAACCTGAAATTCTGGCTGGGTCACGGTTGAAGGTAGTCAGATTGACTCATGACGTCAGGTCAGTCCACTTATGAAGCTTTTTGACAAAGTTGCACCAAACTTCTGGATCTCTTCCAGAAGTCCTTTTTGTGACCTTGAATTGACTACAACTTGATCCAAATATCCGGAAGCTCTGAGTTGCTTCTTAGGAGTTGGGACTACAGTTCCCAGGATGTACATAGTCAGAATCCTCAAATGGCAACTGAACACTGGTCAGCTGGGCTCTTCTTGCAGGACCTGATGCAGGGGACTCTGGTCAGCTCCTTTGTACCTGCAGCTTACAAGGATTCCACTCCTGGAGTTGCAGAAGCAAGGTAAAGCCCTTCTTGTGGTGAAGCCCAGAATGAGCAGATGGTGCAGTCCTTGTGGGTGCAGTTTTTCAGGTACAGACCAGGGGTTCAGAAGGGCAGTCCTTCTTCTCCAGTACTTTCTTCCAAGAGGGATCTGAATTGCTGGGCAGCTCTGTATATTTATCCATGTTCCTTTGTTGGCAAGCAGGGGGCACCCCTGGCCAGTGAGATGCAGGGGTGCCAACCTCTGGGGTGCCAATTTCCTGTAAAGTGTGGCAAAGATCAATCCAGAACACAACATTCTTCAAAATTTAACACAGAGAAAATCACTTCTTGGAGGTTACATCAGGCAGAGCCCACCAACTGGTATGTTTAAGTTTCTCTAACATACCCCTTCCAGCCCCTTTCCTAGTTAGTGGGGCTCCCATCAGACTTGGGGAGCAGAAAATGGGGGAGGTCCAGTGTGTGTCCCATGTGAATTTCCTTCTTTGACGCCCTGTTTGGCCACTCTACCCCACTGTGCTGTTCCCTCTGCTCCAGCAGTTCTCCTCCCACCGGATGCTTCCTTTGATTCAGCCTAGGACACTTCACACCCTAGTAAGACAGCCTGGCTCAGGCTGCCAGAGACTGACCAATCAGGAAAGTGCACTACAGGGCTGATTTTGGTGTTTTTGACAGCCAACACACATTGATATCCACAATGAGTAATGTAAACTTTAGGATTAAAACATGATGTAGCAAAAAAAGGCTTATGCCTTCATCCAATCTGACGTCAAGTTCCATCAAAGTCATCTATGCAGATTCATGTACCTAAATAAGACATGTTTTATTTTGGCATGTACCATGTGGGCTGCATGTTGTTACACATATGTGAAATTGAGAGACACACATGTTCTCTAAAGAATGACCTTGTTAAGCCTCTTCTGGGAATGTATAAAGCGTTGGCCCTGCACTAGGTTATTGTGAACCTAGGAACCTGGGTAAGTGTCAAACTCCATGGGCCTTGATTGTGACCACCCACTGAAATGCACATGCCACACCTCCTTGATGCCAACTCAAGCTATGCTGGGCTTCATGCTTATTTGCCTTATCCAATGATCATGAAGTCACACACAGCTAAGCATGCTGTCTTTGCATTGCACAAACAGTCTAAGTGAGAGTCTAGCGCACCCCAAAATTCAAGAAAGGAAGTTTTTTGTGTGGGGCAGGATCATTGTATATGAACAGCATAATGCCAACAAATGGAGAGCATTCCTGCCTCAATCACCTACCATTTTGTGTCATAAGTGTACCAATGTTGTTACACATCCATGAGAGAAAAAAGTCCAAACACAGTCCTAAAGCCAGGGAAGGAGCAATCTGACACACCTTATTTGTGCCTAAAAGACATTTCTATAAATCTGAATCAAGTGCTGCAATGCATTGTATATCATTCAGGAAGGCATTCCATGTGAGGAACATGGTTGTTATCATGCATCCACCCACGGATCTCATGCAATTACTGATTAGAAAAGGTATGTACACCAGGGATTGACATTTTACTAATGCATCCCTGAGGATAGTGTGACCAAGACAGAAATATGTCTGTTACTTTGTCATTGACTATTTACATGTGTGCTGTATTATGCAGCACACATAGGGAAAAGGAAACAACTTCATTTGTTGTCTTTTGTGCAGGAAGGGGTCCATTCCTCCACATAAACAATGGTGCAAACAGCACCAACACCCTTGCACCATGCTGCAGGATGCCTGTGTTGGTCTGTCTGTACTGCATCAGCACAAGGAGACCCAAGACAATCTCTATCTCTTAATGTTCATGGTGGATTTCTGATCTCTTAGGCTTAATGAAAACATTTAATTGTGTGCATTTTCATAGTTAGTGCACGATGCACCTCTTGCAAGATGTGCTGTTACACAAATAGAATAAATATCCACTATACGTAGTGGGTCACCAGTAATGCAATAAGTCACACATGTGTACTCTCAACATGCCAATGTAACACATTCATATACATCAAGCATGTCTCCTTCAATAGTCCCATGCAATACACTTACCAATATAATTGTTTGCATGCATTCCAGCACAAACTACACTGTAAAACACACATTTGCCCGATTGTTACAGAAAAATAGACACTGTCTTTTAATGTGTGAGTTTTTGCAGCCACTGAATCAGGCAGATGTGACACTTCCCAGCTCAGGCATCAAAAATACCGCATGGTGCCACCTACAGTTCCTGATTGGTGATGAGACAACGTAATACAACACTGTGATGCCGCAGCAAGCTTTGAGTGCTGCAAGAGCCACGGGGGGCTGGGCGGCTGCAGGAGCTGCATTGCCAGCCAGAAGTAGAGTTGGCAGGAGCTGCGGTAATTTGATCAGAGCGGCAGAGGGCTGAGTGCGAGGTTCGGCTGCCGGACGCCCGTCGGTTTCATCAGCCCTACCAGCCCCACAGGCTCATTTCTGCATCTACACTGTGCCTGCTGGCTTGAAGCAGAGACGGTCAGTGCCACAGTATTAAATCCGAGTGGCTGAGAGGCCGGGAGGCTTGGTTGTCGAACCCCAGACTGCTTCTTTGTGCCGCTCTCGTGCTGTGGAGGCTGCCCGACCCCCGTTTATCGGCCCCACCAGCCTCTTGGACACATTTGGCTCCACCACTGTGCTGCATCTGCGAAGTTGCAGATCTAGGAGCCAGGAGGCTGCTTGCAGACCACCCACCCCCCTGATAGCATCAAGTAGAGGTTGGAAGGCATGGGTGCAGGACAATTCACCCAGCTCAGGACAGCACAGGCTGGTACCGGCCCAAAACAGAGGTGACACATTGTGGGCCGGGCAGCCTTGAGACGGAAGTGAGACGTGTGGAGTGAGCACAGGATGAAGGAGTGGAGGAGGTGTTGAGGAGATGAGGTGGTGAAGTGGCATTGACAGAGTGGAGTGGCACACACAGAGCGCAGAGCGGCTTGGGATCTCCCCCGACCCCGCTCCTGCTCCCTCCCTCACTCCTCCCACCGAGTATCATATTAAGGAGGACAGCAGTGCTTTGAGTGTGGAGCAGCACAGAATCTTCCCCGTTCCCACTCCCCGTGCCCCCACCGAGCATCATAGCAAGGAGGACTGCGAGATAGGAGTGCAGAGCTGCTTGGACTCTCCCCTGCTCCCGCTCCTTTGCTGGATGCCATTGCAAGGAGCAAAAGCCTGCATCGCACTAAGGAGGACAGTGAGGTACAGAGTGCAGAGCATGGAGCAGCACAGAATCACTCATGCTCCAGCTCCCCTGCACCTCCACTGAGCTTTATAGTAAGGAGGACAGCAAATTAGGAGCACAAAGCTGTTTGGAATCTCCCCTGCACCCTCCCCCCTCCCCACAGAGCATCACATTGAGACAGCAAGTCAATTAATTAGGCCCTGTCTTCGACGCCTTTGCAAGGAGCAAGACCCTGCTGGAGCAAGCGCCACTGTCATAGTGTCACGCGTCAGGAGGCATAGCCGCTACTGAGAGCAGCGCCATTTTGCACCTGCTGGCACTCTCTGACCAGCATCTCCCAGTGCTGGGGTGGGAGCGGGAGATGAACACGGCCAAGGAGGAGCTGCATGCATCTGTACAAAGCTGCTCCTCAGAAGGGGGACACTGCAACAGGACGTCTGTCTCAAAGCAGAAAAGGAAGCATACAGTGCGGGTGGGTTTCCCTCTTTGGGGGGGGTTCTCTGCCAAGTCCTTTTATGTTCTTTCAGCCAAGTTTTCTCTGCCTTACTCAGCCAATTAAGCAGCCAAGTATGCATCTAAGGCAGCTAAGGCAATAGCCAGGCAGTAGCCCAGCAGCAACTCCTCAGGTGCAGCACCAGTTGTCCTGGTTCTGGTAGTGGCAAAGAACCCCCTTCTGCTTAAGGATGACTGCCAAATGCCTCAGGCGGTGCAGGACTTCTCTTAGTTGCACATGTAAAAAGACTTAGGCCCTCATTACAACCCTGGCGGTCGGTGATAAAGCGGCGGTAATACTGCCAACAGGCTGGTGGTAACAAAAATGGGATTATAACCAATGCGGAAACCGCTCAGACAGACAGCCACTTGAACACACCGACCGCCATGTCAGTAACAACAAGCACCACGGCGGTAACCAGCAACAGCCAGGCGGAAGACAATGTACTGCCCACACTATTACGACAGGCCTATCTGCCAACTTTTCTGGGGCAGTACCAACAACACCAAAAGCATGGCAAAAACTGAACACAGAAGTCAAAGGACTCACCTCTGGCAACTCAGGGAACAACCAAGACGCCATGGAGCCCGATTGGCACATATTTCCCATGCTCGTCTACCTTTTTCTGCATTATGAACCCCAATGCTGGCAAAGACGACCACAGTGAGTACCGCTGCCTACCACACAAGGGAGGGGGTGAGGAAAAAGAGAGTGACACACGCACACATGCAACACGCAATACCCCTACCCCCAACACCACACACACAACCAGATACAGTAACATTACGTATCCACCCCATACCCCTCAGGAATAATGCAAAATGATATGAAGAAAGTGAGTGTAATATGATAAGATAACATGAATAAGGGCATCAAAATACAAACATATATACATATTTGCAAATGTAGGGACTCTGCCCTGTCCTCAATGTCCGTGGGCCACAGGGCCACATCACATAGGCCAAGGCCTCACTTCACTCCTGCAACAACACGGAGAGAACACTGCATGGGCATCAGGTCAAAAATATGCAGGCACCTTAAGGGGACGAGGGATGGGGGGGGCACCTCAGCCGGAAGATGGTACAACATCACTGGTCGTGGAGGGGGCTACATGCCCTGTGCCCTGTCCTGGGGAGTGCAAGGCCACAGTCTCTCAAGTGGGTGGTTTGCCCACTGCTCGGTCCTGGGGAGTGCAAGGCCACAGTCTCTCTAGTGGGTGGTTTGGCCACTGCTTGGTCCTGGGGAGTGCAAGGCCACAGTCTCTCTAGTGGGTGGTGTGCCCACTGCTTTGTCCTGGGGAGTACAAGGCCACAGTCTCTCAACTGGATGGCTTCTCCACTGGTTCTGGAGGGGGCCTTGTGCCCAGTGTGCTTCATCCTGGGAAGGATGGGCGTGTGGATGGCTTAGTTCGCTGGTTCTGGAGGGGGCCTTGTCCCAGTGTGCTTCATCCTGGGAAGGATGGGGTGAGTGGTTTGCTTATTCCACTGGTTCTGGAGGGCGCATTGTGCCCTGTGATGCAGATCTTGGGGAGTGCAAGGTCACAGTCTCTCACCTGGGTGTCAGACCCACAGAATTTGTAGGGGTCAGGACGCACAACAGCCCACGGAGGCAGGACTACACACTGTCCGCCAGAGGTGATGGCTGCTCAGTGGTGGAATGGGCAGAGCTGGTATCGGTGCTAGCAGTGGTGGCGGGAAGCTCCAGCCCGTTCCCTGCAGCCCCAGACGGGTGCCCATTGGGGCTGCTGCTGCAAGCAGTGGTGATGGTGTTAGTAGATGAGGATGTAGTGCATGCAGGTGTGAGTGTAGATGCTACTGGGAGGGAGGTGAAAGCCGAGGAGGAGGGGGACACAGTGGAGGCAGTGGATGTTGGTATGTGTGCATCTGGATGGTGTTTATGTGAGTGCCTGTGGGATGATGTGTGGTGCTTGTGTTAGCCTGAACCACTCCTGCGTGTTGGCCTGGGTGCATGCTGGTCTGCCTGTGTGCTTGGGATAGGTTGGGTATGAGGGGAATGGGATTGGGTAGAGGAAGTTGGAGCGGGGAGGCTAGAAACAGGGACAACGGCTGCCATCAGGGAGGAGGCCAGAGCCTGGATTGATTTCTATTGGGCCACCATGGCAGAGGGAATGCTCTCCAGGAATACATTTGTTTGTTACAAATGGGCTACCAGCCCCTGAATGACATTCACAATGGTTGACTGCCCAACAGAGATGGATCACAAAAGGTCAATAGCCTCCTCACTTAGGGCAGAAGACCTAACTGGGGCAGGGCCTGAGGTGCCTGTGTCAAAGGAGATGCCCACCCTCCTGGGTGAGCGGGCATGGGAAATATGCTGAGGGGCTGCTGGGAGGGCAGTGCTGGTACGGGGTGGCGGCTGTACCTGTAGTTGGGGTGGGCACAGAGGAGTCTGCCACCACCAGGGAGCTTCCATCCGAGGAAGTATCACTGTCAGAACTGTCCCCTCCAGTCTCCGCTGTGGTGCTCCCCACGCCCTCCGTCCCACTGGTGCCCTCACCGTCAGTGGATTCTGCCTCCTGGGCCCTGTGGGATGCAGTTCTCACCATCGCCGGTGCCTCTGCTCCTCCGCCAGATGATGCTAATGCACATAGGGACAGGGTGACAAAACAAATAGGGGGGGAGAGACAAAGGATACCCTTGGTCAATGGCGGCAACAACACCACCATTGGCGTACACAGCACACACACACAGAGAACAGCCCTACGCACTAGGCAATGCACTAACAGTCACAATGCTAGTCACCAGCCCATGGGCAGGGATACCCAATGCCAAATTGCAGCATACCTGAGACCCACAGACACCTGCCCAGTAGTGGATGCCTACTAGCTTGGTTGGAGGAGAATGACATCAGAACCAGCCCAACTTGGTCCCTACCCTGCAATGTCCGGCCTGGCCTGGGGGCACCCACAGGCCCACATCCCCCACGCGCAAGTAGTATATTGGGGCACTGTACTCACCCCTTTGTAGCTTCTGTGATGCCCCCATGCGCCCATCCAGCTCCAGGTAGGCCACGGCCAGTAAGCGGGTCATCGGGTGGGGTCAGGATCTGACGGGCACCCATTCCTCATTCGGAATCCATCCCCAGCTGGGCATCCGCCGTCTTCCTTGCTCAGCGTCTCAGGTCCTCCCACCGTTTCCGACAGTGGGTGCACCGCCTGCCGTAGACCCCCAGGGTCCGCATATATTTGGCGATGGCACGCCATATAGCCTTTTTTTGATGGGCGCTGACCTGCAGAGAAATACACATAGGAAAAGGTATCAGTCAGACCGTCCTGCCTGTTACACTCATGAGCACCATAGCCCTCACATCCCCTTACGCACAGACATTGCCCACCATACATGCAGCACGCTGCCCATGGCCCTTCCACAAACACCCGATATACAAGGCCTTCACACAAACCACTCCATGCATTCATGCCCCACGCATCGTGCACACAGTGTACTCACTTGTTGGTCTGGAGGCCCATACAGCATTTGGTACTGGGGTAAGACCCCATCCACCAGTCTCTCCAACTCTGCAGTGGTGAAGGCAGGGGCCCTTTCCCCAGTGACACGAGCCATGGTCGGTTCTAGACACAGGTCACAGCAGCACTTGCTGTGAAGGTCCTCTCCTGTTGAAGGTCAGGTAGCAAGTGAGTGAACAGATAGAAAATGCCAGTCACATCCGCAGCGGTAAGCACTGTCAACGCCGGCGTACATCACCATTGGCCACTGTAACCCATAGGGCCCAATGGTATCCAATGAGGAGTTGCACAGCGGTTCTCGACCGCCTCCCGCAACGGCGCACAACGTCAGTGGAATTACCTCATTTCCACTTGTCCCTCCATACAGGACAGGCGGACGCCAGTTCATTGGGGGGCAGGCCATGGCACCATTTGGGCCTATCCAACAATATACTGTTACATTCACAACATGCAAGGCAGTATAGTGTTTGGAAATATGGAATGCTGACCAGCTGCTCATCGTTTGCCCCTAGATTGCAACCGCTGCAGATGAATAGGAGATGGAGACATCCCCCCATGTACAGGCCCCTGGTGGACTTGGCAACAATGGAGAACAGGTACATTATCCTCACCTATAGTCTGGACAGGGCCACAATCACAGAGCTGTGTGCCCAATTGGAGCCTGGCCTGATATCTGCTATCCGTCAGCCCACCGTGATCCCCCCTCCTGTGCAAGTGCTCTCAGTGCTCTATTTCCTGGCAAGTGGTTCCTTCCAAGTGACAGTGGGATTGGAAGGAGGAATGTCTCAGTCAATGTTCTCAATAGTGCTGTCCAGAGTGTTGTCAACCCTGATTAAACACATGCACAGCTACATCGTTCTCCTCCAGGTGGAGGATTTGGCCACAGTGAAAGATGATTTCTATGCAATGGGACATATCCCCAACACTATTGGGGCAATAGATGGAACACATATTGCATTTGTCCCCCCCCTGGAGAAATGAACAGGTGTTCAGAAATGGAAAGAGCTTTCACTCAATGAATGTGCAGATAGTGTGCCTGGCGGAACAGTCCATCTCCCTTGTCAATGCAAAGTATCCTGGGTCTGTGCATGATGCCTTTATCCTGAGGAATAGCAGCATCCCATATGTGATAGCTCAACTCCAGAGGCACCTGGTGTGGCTAATAGGAGAGCCCTGGTTCCCACCCAGTAGGTGTTGGTGTATGGGTATGGTGTGGGCCCTAAGGGTTAGTGTGTGTCTAACAGTTGTCCCTCGATATTTGCAAGTGACTCTGGTTACCCCAACCTCTCATGGCTACTGACCCATGTGAGGAATTCCAGGACAAGGGCAGAGGAACGTTACAATGAGGCACATGGGCGAACAAGAAGAATAATAGAAAGGACATTCGGCCTCCTGAAGGCCAGGTTTTGTTGCCTCCATCTAACAGGTCAATCCCTGTACTACTCACCCAAGAAGGTGTGCCAAATCATTGTGGCATGCTGTGTGTTGCACAACCTTGCCTTACGTCACCATGTACCTTTTCTGCAGGAGGATGAGACAGGAGATTGGCACGTGGCAGCAGTGGATCCTGTGGACAGTGAAGCTGAGGAGGCAGAGGATGAGGCTGAGGACAACAGAAGTGCAATAATACGACAATACTTCCAATGACACACAGGTAAGACACTGTAATTTCACTTTACACTGACAGTTTTGAGTTTGAGTTTAACATTGTCAATGGCAGGCTGATGTTCCCACTTTAATGGCCACTTACTGTACCCTTTGGCATCTCTATTTTCAGATATTTGTGCCCCTGGTGTGTTGACTGCAGCCAACTACAGGTCATTCCTATGCATACATTATTGTACAGTTGTATTGCTGTGTTTAAAGCATGTTTAACAGCTACATAGTTCAATCATTTCACAGACTACATACTTGTATTTATTCAAATGGTGTTTATTCAAGTGCTAATAAGAAGAGGGGGATGTGCAATGGGCTGTGGTGAGTGATGGTAGAGGAATGTCCAGGATAGAGTCCAGTCTATTTGTATCACAGGTGCATTGTCCAAGGGGGCATAGGAAGTGGAGCAAATGCAGTTCAAGGTGGACAGAGTGACAGAGTGGGACACAGGGGTGACAATCAATAGAGTCTTATTTCCTGGCTGGGGTCTTGGCAATAGTCTCTGGCTTCTGCTTGGGTCGCAGGGACCGTTTGCATGGTGGTTCTCCTTCTGCAGGGGGTGGGGTGCTGGTGGCTTTTTGTGCCTGTGGTGGGGCCTCCTGTCCACTAGCGGCAGCAGAGGTGGAAGGCTGTTCATCGGTGTGGCTAGTGTCAGGGGCCTGTTGGTGTGCCACTGCCTCCCTCATGGTGTTGGCCATGTCTACCAGCACCCCTACAATGGTGACCAGGGTGGTGTTGACGTCCTTCAGGTCCTCCCTGATCCTCAGGTACTGTACCTACTGCAGCTGCTGGGTCTCCTGCAATTTGTCCAGTATCTGGCCCATTGTCTCCTGGGAATGGTGGTATGTTCCCAGGATGTTGGTGAGTGTCTCCTGGAGAGTCGGTTCCCTGGGCCTGTCCTCCCCCTGTCACACAGCACTCCTCTCAGCTTCCCTGTTGTCCTGTGCCTCTGCCCCCTGAACCGTGTGCCTACAGCCACTGACAGAAGGTCCCTGATCATCCTGTGTTTGTGGGGTGGCCTGGGGCCCCTGTAGTGGTGGACACACTACTGATTGATGTGTCCTGGAGACAGAGGTATGGGCCCGCTTGGCCGGTACTGTGCTGGTGTTTCCTGAGGTGGGAGGCTCTGTGTTGGTATGGGACTGTGCCAAGGTTACAGACTGTCTGTAGATCCCCGATGGGCCAGGTTGGTGTAGGAAAGTACCATTTTGTCTGGCATCTTACCCCCATTTTTACTGATATGTATGTTTGTTTTTCCCTTTGTCACTGGGATCCTGCTAGCCATGGCCCCAGTGCTCATAAAGTGTGCCCTGTATGTGTTCCCTGTTTGGTGCCTAACTTTATCACTGAGGCTCTGCTAACCAGAACCTCAGTGTTTATGCTCTCTCTACTTTTAAAATTGTCACTGCAGGCTAGTGACTAATTTTACCAATTATTATTGGCACACTGGAACACCCTTATAATTCCCTAGTATATGGTACCTAGGTACCCAGGGTATTGGGGTTCCAGGAGATCCCTATGGGCTGCAGCATTTCTTTTGCCACCCATAGGGAGCTCAGAAAATTCTTACACAGGACTGCCATTACAGCCTGAGTGAAATAACGTCCACGTTATTTCACAGTCATTTTACACTACACTTAAGTAACTTATAAGTCACCTATATGTCTAACCCTCACTTAGTAAAGGTTAGGTGCAAAGTTACTTAGTGTGAGGGCACCCTGGCACTAGCCAAGGTGCCACCACATTGTTCAGGGCAAATTCCCCGGACTTTGTGTCAATACCTATATGTAGTGTCACAGTGGTAACTCCGAACATGGCCATGTAACATGTCTAGGATCATGGAATTGTCACCCCAATACCATTCTGGTATTGGGGGGACAATTCCATGCATCCCCGGGGCTCCAGCAGAGAGCCCGGGTACTGCCAAACTAACTCTCTGGGGTTTTCTCTGCAGCCACTGCTGCTGCCAACCCACAGACAGGTTTCTGCCCCCTGGGGCCTGGGAAGCCCAGTCCCAGGAAGGCAGACAAAGGATTTCCTCTGAGAGAGGGTGTTACACCCTCTCCCTTTGGAAATAGGTATGATGGGCCTGGGAGGAGTAACCACTCCTGGCCTTTGGAAATGCGTTGAAGGGCACAGATGGTGCCCTCCTTGCATAAGCCAGTCTACACCGGTTCAGGGATCCCCCAGGCCTGCTCTGGTGAGAAAATTGACAAAGGAAAAGGGAGTGACCACTCACATGACCAGCACCTTCCAGGTGGAGGTGCCCAGAGCTCCTCCAGTGTGTCCCAGACCTCTGCCATCTTGGATGCAGAGGTGTGAGGGCACACTGGGGACCTCTGAGTGGCCAGTGCCAGCAGGTGATGTTAGAGATCCCTCCTGATAGGTGCTTACCTCTCTCTGTAGCCAATCCTCCTCTGAGGGCTATTTAGGGTCTCTCCTCTGTGGGTTTCTCACCAGATAACGAATGCAAGAGCTCTCCAGAGTTCCTCTACACTTCTCTCTTCGAATTTTGCCAAGGATCGACCGCTGACTGCTCCAGGACGCCTGCAAAACCGCAACAAAGTAGCAGGAATACTACCAGCAACATTGTAGTGCCTCATCCTGCCAGCTTTCTCGACTATTTCCTGGTGGTGCATGCTCTGAGGGCTGTCGGCCTTCACCCTGCACTGGAAGCCAAAACGAAATCTCCAGTGGGTCGACAGAATCTTCCCCCTGCCAACGCAGGCACCAAACTTCTGCATCACCGGTCCTCTGGTTCCCCTCTCATCCTGACAAGTGTGGTCCCTGGAACACAGGAGCTGGGTCCAAGTGTCCCCGACAGTCCAGTGGCCCTTCTGTCCAAATTTGGTAGAGGTAAGTCCTTCCCTCCCCACACCAGACAGTAATCCTGTGTACTGCGTGAACTGCAGCTGCTAGGGCTTCTGTGCACTTTTGCAAGACTTCCTTTGTGCACAGCCTAGCCCAGGTCCCCAGCACTCCGTCCTGCATTGCCCAACTCGCTGAGTTGGACTCCAACTTCGTGGCACCCTCTTTTGTTGTGCTGAGATGACTGCCGTGCTCAGATCTTCTGAACACCTGTTCAGGTGTTTCTGCGGGTGTTGCCTGCTTTTGCGTGGACTCTCCGTGTTGCCGAGTGTCCCCTCTGTCTGCTCGTCCAAGGGGCAACCTCCTGGTCCTTCCTGCGCCCTGGCTGCACCCAAAATCCTCAACTGCGACTCTTGCAGTTAGCAAGGCTTATTTGCAGTCTTTTCATGTGGAAACAACTCTGCATCCTCCAGAACACCATGGGACATTTCTAACCAAAGGATAAGTTCCTGGCACCTTCCGTTGTTGCAGAATCTTCGGCTTCTTCCACCTGGAGGCAGTCCTTTTGCACCTTCATCTGGGGGTTAGTGGTCTGCCGCCCCCCCCGGACACTTGTGTGACTCTTGGACTTGGTCCCCTTCCTTTAAAGGTCCTCAGGTCCAGGAATCCATCTTTAGTGATTTGCAGTCAGTGATTGTCTTTGCAGAATCCCCTATCTCGACTTTACTGTCTTTCTGGGGTAGTAGGGTAACTTTACTCCTACTTTTCAGGGTCTTGGGGTGGGGTATCTTGGACACCCTTAGTGTTTTCTTACACTCCCAGTGACCCTCTACACACTACACTAGGCCTGGGGTTCATTTGTGGTTCGCATTCCACTTTTGGAGCATATGCTTTGTGTTGCCTCTAGGCCTATTGTCGCCTATTTCATTCTATTGTGTTCTACAGTGTTTGCACTACTTTTCTAACTGTTTACTTACCTTATTTTGGTTTGTGTGTATATTGTGTGTATTTTACTTACCTCCTAACAGAGTATATCCTCTGAGATACTTTTGGCATATTGTCACTAAAATAAAGTACCTTTATTTTTAGTAACTCTGAGTATTGTGTTTCTTATGATATAGTGCTAAGTGATATAAGTGGTTTAGTAGGAGCTTTGCATGTCTCCTAGTTCATCCTAAGCTGCTCTGCTATTGCTACCTCTATCAGCCTAAGCTGCTAGAACACTTCTAATCTACTAATAAGGGATAACTGGACCTGGCACAAGGTGTAAGTACTACAAGGTACCGACTATAAGCCAGGCCAGCTTCCAACATTGGTGGTGCAGCGGTAGGATAAGTACTTGTAACTGCTTTACCACTTTGTCATTGGTGCTTTTCATAAGAAAAACATATACCAAATACTTCAGAATATACACGGCAACCTAAACAGCTTAACTTTCCTTCTCTAAAAAGTTTCTAAAAAGTTTCTGAAAAGTTTCTGAAAACTTTCAAAAGTTTTCAAAAGTTTGAAAAAGCTTTTCTCTGTTCTTTTAAAAGTTCCAAAAATGTGTTTCTCTCTCTGTCCTAAACCTTTTCTATCAGGTCTGCAGTAGAACTTACTCCCGCAATTGTCCAGGCAACATATGGGAATCTAAACTTTAAATGTTTGAGGGGCCTCTGCATAGAAACAAGAATCCTACAAAAGATCTTCTCCTTAGCCTTCTCCTAGAAAGTGACCAGAACCAGTCTGGCCCATCCCAGGATCAGGAGGTAGAGGAGGGGGGTACCCAGTCAGACTCAGAGGAGTCCCCTAAGGTTGCTGAGGAGGGTTCTTCAAAGGACCTGTCAGGTAACAGGCCATCTAGTGACACTGGTAGTGGGAGGGGGTCACACATTAGTAGGGCACCTTTCACTCCCAAAGGCCATGTTACTAGAGTCCAGTCAGTTAGGGACAGGTCCAACTCTGCCAATTCCCACATTACTTCTGTATCTCACAATTCCCAAGCATCCCACCCTGAGGATAACTTAATTGAAAGGGAACTCAGAAAGCTGAGGTTGGAAGAGGCCAGGCTGAAGCCTAAACAGCAGCAGCTGGCCTTAGACAGGGAATCTCTGGATGTGGAAAGGGAAAGGCAGAGGTTGGGGTTAGTTCCCCATGGTGGCAGAAGCAGTGTTTTTGATAGTGACCCTGTTAGATAGCAAGATTCCAGAAACCTGCATAAGATAGCCCCCCCTTACAAGGAGGGGGATGACAAGTGGTTTGCTGCACTTGAGAGGGCCTGCATGGTTCAGTTGGTCCCTCAAAGGAAGTGGGCTGCTATCTTGTGGCTATCTTTCACTGGTAAGGGTAGGGATAGGCTCCATACTGTCAGAGAAAGTGATGCTAATAACTACAAAGTTTTGAAGGATGCTCTCTTGGATGGATTTGGCTTAACCACTGAACAATACAGGATTAAGTTCATCAACACCAGAAAAGAGTCCTCTCAAGACTGGACAGACTTTGTAGACTGTTCAGTGAAGACCTTGGAGGGTTGGTTACATGGCAGTAAGGTGACTGACAATGAAAGCCTGTATAATCTAATCGTGAGAGAGCATATTTTGAACAATTGTGTGTCTGATTTGTTGCACCAGTACTTGGTAGACTCAGATCTGACCTCTCCCCAAGAATTGGGAAAGAAGGCGGACAAATGGATCAGAACAAGAGTGAACAGAAAAGTTCATACAGAGGGTGACAAGGATGGCAAGAAGAAGGATGGTGAGTCTTCTGACAAGGGTGGGGATAAAGATAAAAAACATCCTGAGTCTTGATCAGGTCCACAAAAATCCTCTGGGAGTGGTGGGTCAAAATCCTCTTCACACAATCAGAAAAAGCCATGGTGTTATTTTATGTAAAGTAAAAGGCCATTGGGCAAGTGATGCCACTTGCCCAAAGAAAAACACCAAGGCTACCACCACCACAACCCCAACTGCAACCTATAGTGCCCCTAGTAATAGCAGTGGTGGTGGGAAGTCTAATACAAATAGCCAATCCAATGGTGTAGCTGGGCTCACTATTGGCAGTGCAGTTGGGGTTGGTCTTGTTAGGGAGATCACAGAGGCTGTTTTAGTCTCTGATGGTGGCATTGACTTTGCCACCTTGGTCGCTTGTCCCCTTAATATGGGTAAGCACAAACAACTACACCTAATTAATGGTGTTGAGGTTGAGGTCTACAGGGACACAGGAGCCAGTGTAGCTATGGTTATAGAGAAACTGGTTCGCCCTGATCAACACCTACTTGGTCAGCAGTACCAAGTGACTGATGCTCACAATAACACACTTAGGCTGTCATTCTAACCCTGGCGGTTTGAAACCGCCAGGGTGGAGGGCAACGGAAGCATCGCCAACAGGCTGGCGGTGCTTCCAGGGCTATTCTGACCGCGGCGGTAAAGCCGCGGTCAGAAAAGGGGAACCGGCAGTTTCCCGCCGGTTGTCCCCTGGCCCAGGGAATCCTCCATGGCGGTGCTGCTTGCAGCGCCGCCATGGGGATTCCGACCCCCTTCCCCCCAGCCTGTTCCTGGCGGTAAAACCCGCCAGGAACAGGATGGCGGGAACGGGTGTCGTGGGGCCCCCTAATAGGGCCCCACCATGATTTTCACTGTCTATGCAGACAGTGAAAATCGCGACGGGTGCTACTGCACCCGTCGCACCTCTGCAACTCCGCCGGCTCCATTCGGAGCCGGCTTCCTCGTTGCAGGGGCTTTCCCGCTGGGCCGGCGGGCGATCTTCTGGAGATCGCCCGCCGGCCCAGCGGGAAAGTCAAAATTACCCTTGCGGTCATTTGACCGCGGTGCGGTCTTTGGGCGGTTTCCGCCTGGCGGGCGGCACCCGACGGACTCGGAATGAGCCCCTTAGCCTCCCCATGGCTGTTGTGAATCTCAACTAGGGGCGGTTACTGGTCCAAAGAAAGTTGTGGTAGCCACTGAATTACCTGTAGATTGCTTACTAGGCAATGATTTGGAGGCATCAGCTTGGGCTGAAATGGAGTTGGAGGCTCATGCAGCAATGCTTGGCATTCCTGGGCATATTTTTGCTTTGACAAGGGCTCAGGCCAAAAAGTAAAAAGGACAGGGAAACTTGGATCCTGGAACAATGGACCAAGTGCTCCCAAAAGCTAGGGGTAAGAAGGGTAACTCTTTGCCCACTACCCCTCCCTCTCCAGAAGATTCCCCTTTTGAATAAGAGGAATCCTCTCCCTGTGCAGAAGCTACACCAGATGAGCTGGCAGCAGACACTGCTGAGCTTTTTGGTGCAGAGTGGCCTGCTAGGGAAGAGCTGAGTGTGGCACAGCAGACCTGTCCCACACTAGAGGGTTTGAGACAGCAAGTTGTCAAACAGCAGAATGGGGATGTCAGTGATAGCCATAAGGTTTATTGGGAAGACAACCTCCTGTGTACTGAGTCAAGGGATCCTAAACCTGGAGCTGCCAGGAGATCGGTCATCCCTTTGCAATACAGAGAGTTTCTTCTTACCTTGGCACATGACATTCCCTTGGCTGGGCATTTGGATCGAAGTAAAACTTGTGACAGGCTTGTTCCCCTGTTTCACTGGCCTCATATGTCAAAGGACACCAAAGAGTTTTGTCGCTCTTGTGTGACCTGCCAAGCCAGTGGCAAAACTGGTAACACTGCAAAGGCCCCCTTAATCTCACTTCCTGTGGTTGGGGTGCCCTTTGAAAGGATAGGGGTTGACATAGTTGGCCCCCTTGACCCTCCAACAGCTTCAGGCATTAGGTTTATCCTGGTGATAGTGGGCCATGCCACTAGGTACCCTGAAGCAATTGCCTTAAGGACCACCACAGCTCCTGCAGTGGCAAAGGCCCTCCTGGGAATCTTTTCCAGAGTGGGCGTGCCTAAGGAAGTGGTGTCAGACAGAGGTAGTAACTTCATGTCTGCATACCTCGAAGCAATGTAGAAGGAGTGTGGTGCAACCGACAAGTTCACTACTCCTTATCATCCACAAACAAATGGTCTGGTTGAGAGGTTTAATAAAACTCTCAAAGGTATGATAATGGGACTCCCTGAAAAACTCAGGAGGAGATGGGATGTCCTGTTACCTTGCCTCATTTTTGCTTACAGGGAGCTACCTCAAAAAGGAGTGGGCTTTAGCCCCTTTGAACTCCTCTTTGGGCAACCTGTGAGAGGTTCCCTTGCACTTGTTAAGAAGGGTTGGGAACAACCTTTAAAAGCTCCTAAACAAGACATTGTGGTTTATGTACTTGGCCTAAGATCAAGAATGGCTGAGTACATGAAAAAGGCCAGTAAAAACCTTCAGGCCAGCCAGGAGCTGCAAAAGCAATGGCATGACCAGAAGGCTGTCCTGACCCAGTACCACCCAGGACAGAAGTTGTGGGTATTGGAGCCTGTGGCCCCAAGAGCACTCCAGGACAAATGGAGTGGACCCCATCTAATTGCTGAGAAAAAGGGTGAGGTTTCCTACTTGGTAGACCTGGGCACTGCCAGGAGTCCCATTAGGGTGCTCCATGTTAACCGTCTAAAACCGTACTATGACAGGGCTGATCTCACCCTGCTCATGGCAACTGATGAGGGACAGGAAGAAGAGAGTGACTCTCTCCCTGATCTCTACTCAACCACTGATGCCGATGGCTTAGTGGAGGGAATAGTACTGGCAGATTGTCTTACTGCTGAGCAGAAAGATAACTGTATAAATCTTTTAAGTCAGTTTTCTGAACTCTTCTCACTGATACCAGGTACCACTACCTGATGTGAGCATACAATCAATACAGGAGACAGTTTACCTGTCAAAAGTAACAAGAGGTTCAGAAAATATTAGACTTGGGAGTGATTGAGCCTTCCGAATGCCCATGGGCTAGCCCAGTGGTGCTTGTTCCGAACCCTTACAGTAAAGATGGGAAAAGAGAGATGAGGTTTTGTGTTGACTATAGAGGGCTCAACCTAGGAACCAAGACAGATGCTCACCCTATACCCAGGGCAGATGAGCTGATAGATACACTGGCTTCTGCCAAGTATCTAAGCACTTTTGATTTAACTGCAAGGTATTGGCAGATTAAATTATCAGAAGATGCTAAACCCAAGACTGCATTTTCAACCATTGGAGGGCACTATCAATTCACTGTGATGCCCTTTGGTCTGAAAAATGCACCTGCCACTTTTCAAAGGTTTGTGAACACAGTCCAGCAAGGGTTGGAAGCTTTTAGTGCAGCATATCTAGATGATATAGCTGTCTTTAGCTCCCCCTCGGATGATCACTTTGTCTACCTGTGGAAGGTTTTGGAGGCCCTGCAAAAGGCAGGAACCACTATCAAGGCCTCAAAGTGCCAGATAGGGCAGGGGGAAATTATTTATCTGGGCCACCTGGTAGGTGGGGAACAGATTGCACCACTGCAGGGGAAGATCCAGACCATTATGGAATGGGCTCCCCCTACAACTCAAACCCAGGTGAGAGCCTTTTTAGGCCTCACAGGGTACTATAGGAGGTTTATTAACGAATTTGGCTCCTTTGTAGCTCCACTTAATGACCTCACTAGTAAGAAGATGTCTAAAAAAGTATTGTGGACAGATAGCTGTCAAAAACCTTTTGATGAGCTCAAACAAGCCATGTGCTCTGCACCTGTCCTAAAAAGCTCTTGCTACTCCAAAAAGTTCATAGTCCAGACTGATGCTTCTGAATTGTGGGTTGGGGCAGTGCTATAATGGCTTAATACTAAGGGCCAGGCTCAACCTGTTGCTTTTATCAGCAGAAGGTTGACCCCTAGAGAAAAACTTTGGTCTGCCATAGAGAGGGAGGCCTTTGTTGTGGTCTGGGAACTGAAAAAGTTGAGACCATACCTGTTTGGTACTCACTTTATTGTTCAGACAGACCACAAACCTCTACTTGGGAAAAAACAAATGAAAGGTTAAAACCTTAAATTGTTGAGGTGGTCCATATCCCTACAGGGAATGGACTATACAGTGGAAAATAGACCTGGGAGTACCCACTCCAATGCAGATGGACAATGAAGACTCATCTGGGCAAGTTTAGCCTCATTGTCCCTCGTTTGGGGGGGTTGTGTAGGAAAGTACCATCTTGCTGGCATGTTACCCCCCACTTTTAATGATATGTATGTTTGTTTTTGCCTTTGTCACTGGGATCCTGCTATCCAGGACCCCAGTGCTCATAAAGTGTGCCCTGTATGTGTTCCCTGTGTGGTGCTTCACTGTATCACTGAGGGTCTGCTAACCAGAACCTCAGTGTTTATGCTCTCTCTGCTTTTAAAAGTATCACTGCAGGCTAGTGACTAATTTTACCAATTCTTATTGGCACACTGGAACACCCATATACTTCCCTAGTATATGGTACCTAGGTACCCAGAGCATTGGGGTTCCAGATGATCCCTATGGGATGCAGCATTTCTTTTGCCACCCATAGGGAGCTTAGACAATTCTTACACAGGACTGCCAATGCAGCCTGAGTGAAATAACGTCCACTTTATTTCAAAGCCATTTTACACTGCACTTAAGTAACTTATAAGTCACCTATATGTCTAACCCTCACTTAGTGAAGGTTAGGTGCAAAG
The DNA here is from genome assembly GCF_031143425.1 of Pleurodeles waltl. Classification (NCBI taxonomy): domain Eukaryota; kingdom Metazoa; phylum Chordata; class Amphibia; order Caudata; family Salamandridae; genus Pleurodeles; species Pleurodeles waltl. Next base: position 1,100,744,095 of record NC_090446.1, read on the forward strand.
TTTCTTAGTGTGAGGGCACCATGGCACTAGCCAAGGTGCCCCCACATTGTTCAGAGCAAATTCCCCTGACTTTGTGAGTGCGGGACACCATTACATGCGTGAACTACAGATAGGTCAATACCTATATGTAGCGTCACAATGGTAACTCCAAACATGGCCATGTAACATGTCTAGGATCATGAAATTGTCACCCCAATACCATTCTGGTATTGGGTGGACAATTCCATGCATCCCCGGGGATCCAGCATAGAGCCCGGGTACTGCTAAACTAACTCTGGGGTTTTCTCTGCAGCTACCGCTGCTGCCAACCCTCAGACAGTTTTCTGCCCCCCTAGGGCCTGGGCAGCCCAGTCCCAGGAAGGCAGAACAAAGGATTTCCTCTGAGAGAGGGTGTTACACCCTCTCCCTTTGGAAATAGGTGTGGGAAGAGTAGCCTCTCCTGGCCTCTGGAAATGCTTTGAAGGACACAGATGGTGCCCTCCTTGCATAAGCCAGTCTACACCGGTTCAGGGATCCCCCAGCGCTGCTCTGGTGCGAAACTGGACAAAGGAAAGGGGAGTGACCACTCCCATTACCAGCACCTTCCAAGGCGCGGTGCCCAGAGCTCCTCCATTGTGTCCCAGACCTCTGCCAGCTTGGATGCAGAGGTGTGAGGGCACACTGGGGACCTCTGAGTAGCCAGTGCCAGAAGGTGATGTCAGAGAACCCTCCTGATAGGTGCTTATCTCTCTTTGTAGCCAATCCTCCTCTGAGGGCTATTTAGGGTCTCTCCTGTGGGTTTCTCACCAGATAACGAATGCAAGAGCTCACCAGAGTTCCTCTGCACTTCTCTCTTCGACTTCTGTCAAGGATCGACCGCTGACTGATCCAAGACACCTACAAAACTGCAACAAAGTAGCAAGAAGACTACCAGCAACATTGTAGCACCTCATCCTGCTGGCTTTCTCAACTGTTTCCTGGTGGTGCATGCTCTGAGGGCTGTCTGCTTTAACCCTGCACTGGAAGCCAAGAAGAAATCTCCCATGGATGGACGGAATCTTCCCCCTGCCAACTCAGGCACCAAACTTCTGCATCACCGGTCCTCTGGGTCCCCTCTCATCCTGACGAGCGTGGTCCCTGGAACACAGGAGCTGGATCCAAGTTTCCCCGACAGTCCAGTGGCCCTTCTGTCCAAATTTGGTGGAGGTAGGTCCTTGCCTCCCCACGCCAGACAGTAATCCTGTGTACTGCATGAACTGCAGCTGCTCTGGCTTCTGTGCACCTTTGCAAGACTTCCTTTGTGCACAGCCTAGCCCAAGTCCCCAGCACTCTGTCCTGAATTGCCCAACTCGCTGAGTTGGACTCCAACTCCGTGGGACTCTCTTTTGTTTTGCTGAGATGACTGTCATGCTCAGATCTTCTGAATGCCTGTTTAGGTGCTTCTGTGGGTGCTGCCTGCTTCTGCATGGGCTCTTCGTATTGCTGAGGGCCCCTCTTTCTCCTTCTCCAAGGGGCGACCTCCTGGTCCTTCCTGGGCTCTGGCAGCACCCAAAATCCTTAACCACAACTCTTGCAGCTAGCAAGGCTTGTTTGTAGTCTTTGTGCATGGAAACAACTCTTTGTCCTCCAGCACACCGTGGGACATCATTTGACCAAAGTAGAAGTTCCTGGCGCCTTCCGTTGTTGCAGAATCTTTGGCTTCTTCCACCTGGAGGCAGCCCTTTTGCACCTTCATCCGGGGTTTAGTGGGCTCCTGCCCCCCCTGGACACTTGTGTGACTCTTGGACTTGGTCCCCTTCCTTTACAGGTCCTCAGGTCCAGGAATCCACCTTCAGTGCTTTGCAGTCAGTTGTTGTCTTTGCAGAATCCCCTATCTCGACTTTATTGTCTTTCTCGGGTAGTTGGGTAAATTCACTCCTACTTTTCAGGATCTTGGGGTGGGGTATCTTGGACACCCTTAGTGTTTTCTTGAACTCCCAGCAACCCTCTACACATTACACTAGACCTGGGGCTCATTCGTGGTTTGCATTCCACTTTTGAAATATATGGTTTGTGTTGCCCCTAGGCCTATTGTCTCCTGTTGCATTCTATTGTGTTCTACAGTGTTTGCACTACTTTTCTAACTGTTACTTACCTGATTTTGGTTTGTGTGTATATTTTGTATATTTTACTTACCTCCTAAGGGAGTATATCCTCTGGGATACTTTTGTCATATTGTCACTAAAATAAAGTACCTTTACTTTTAGTAACTCTGAGTATTGTGTTTCTTATGATATTGTGCTAAGTGATATAAGTGGTATAGTATGAGCTTTGCATGTCTCCTAGTTCAGCCTAAGCTGCTCTGCTATAGCCACCTCTATCAGCCTAAGCTGCTAGAACACCTCTAATCTACTAATAAGGGATAACTGGACCTGGCACAAGGTGTAAGTACCACAAGGTACCCACTATAAGCCAGGCCAGCCTCCTACAGTTGGTCATCCAGATCCAGGCATCCAGAGCTTCTGTCATCACTGTGGGCCTCTTTTGGGGGGGGCTTGATGTTGCTGGCACCTCCTCTCCGTTGACGTTGGGTGGTGGACCTGTGGGGATGTAAATGAAGTGTTATTGTTTCTGTGTGTGTCATCTTGCGCATGGGTGTGGTACCCTGTATGGTTGTTATTGCCCTGTCAGCTTTGCCTTGTGTAAGTAGTTATTTTGTGGCCTAGGTGATTCTCTATAGTGTGCATGCTTTAGTGATGGGTGTCCATGCAGGTCCGTGATGGGGGTCCGTGCATTGGTGTTACATGCAGGGCTTGATATTGGGAGGGGTGGGTTGTGATGGTGGGGTGTTTTTTGAGGTGGTGTAGCAATGGGAGTGAGGGTAAGGGTGGGGGTTTGTGATGGCATGAAGGTAGGGGGGATTGACAGTAATAGAGATTTGACTTACCAGAGTCCAGTCTTCCCCCTACTCCTGCCAGGCCCTCAGGATGCATGATTACCAAGACTTGCTCCTCCCATGTTGCTAGTTGTGTGGGAGGAGGTGGGGGTCCACCGCCAGTCCTCTGTACAGCTATTTGGTGTCTTGCTGCTGTGGAACGCACCTTCCCCCGTAGGTCGTTCCACCTCTTCATGATGTCATCCCTTGTTCTGGGGTGTCTTCCCATGGCATTGACCCCGTCGAAGATTCTCTGCCATAGCTCCATCTTCCTAGCAATAGATGTCTGCTGCACCTGTGATCTGAATAGCTATGGCTCTACCCGGATGATTTCCTCCACCATGACCCTTAGCTCCTCCTCTGAGAACCTGGGGTATCGTTGTGGTGCCATGAGTGTAGTGTGAGTGGTGTGGGTGAGGGTGTGTGGGTTGCTGTGTTTGGGTGTGTGATGTAAGGTACGAGGATGGTGTATAGGTGATGGTGGTATGTGGCTGTGGTCTTGTCTGTGGTCTTGCTATCTCTCTTGTGGCACTTGATTGTAGTCGTAAAAGGTTGTTGGTAATGTGGGTGGGTGTTTTATAGTGGTTTGGGTGTGGTGTGTGTATGTGTGTCAGGTGTGTGTTGTTTGAATTGTCCAATGTGGTGGTGTTTTGTATGTGTGTGTGTATTTTGAGCGCAGTGATTCGTGGGTCATAATGCTGTGGACGTAGTTCTGTCGGCGTAACGGTGTGGGTTTTGCTACCACCAGTTTATCACAGACCTTTGGGCTGGCTGACTTATATGTGTGTCTGTATAGTGACGGATTGCTATGTGTGGGTCATAATATGGGTATCGGTAATCCGCTGCAGCCGCGGTATGTTGGCAGCAGTCAGCATGGTGGTAAGCGGTACTTACTGCCAATGTCATAATGAGGGCCTAAATCAAATCCCATACGAAATAAGGGCATCCCCCTCTTGAACATAAAAAAGTATAAATTCTATTCTTCCTTTCATCCAAAAGGAGCACTCTGGAGAACCAGCCCTCAAGGATATCAATGATTTAGGAGCCTGCTGTCTTATAAATGGGGAGAGTATGGCTGATTTAATCCCTGTGAGGGGGGTCTTGGTGAACCAAATCCCTCCTCTGGCGGACAGGTATGATATCTCTGGAATTGGTTTAGGCATTGTTGTTGGAGTAGAGGATTTTACCCTTCCTGACATTGACTTGAACTGTGTATATGACCAAGGAACCTCTCTGTTGGTTGTCCACAGACCCCGGCAGATATTAATCCTAAACTTAGTACGCCCGGTCGAAGACTGTTTAGCAGTACACCTACTGACCACACTCTCTCCCCTTCAATAACTTCCTTGACGCCAGAACTCACGTGCTCTCCGAATCTCCTGATTGGCCCACCAGGTCAAAATTGAGTACTTTTGGAGTCCTTTAAATGTCTTGAGAGAATTCTATCTTCGATCCTGGTTCTCCTATCAATTAACAATCCTGATCGTACTATTACTATCTATATTGAAAGGCTTGTTAGATCAAAAGGACGCTAAATTAAGCTGTGATGGGAAATCTTTTAGGACCATGGAGGTAGCTTCCCAAAAGGGGGGGTGTCAAGATTCTAGTTTAATTTCACTTACATCAGACACCCGTGTGCACGCGACCCCATCTTCTCTGCCTTTTCATTCTGACCAGGGTACTCAGGCAGGAAAGCCTCAAGTTCATTGGAATTCTTCAAATACACATGATTCCTTTACTCAAGAGAGTGCTGTCTATTCCCTAGAAAGTCTTTTCTCCAACCCACCCTCTTCGAGTAATACAGCACCTATTGTTCCTGAACTTGCTTTTCCCAAAAATTAGTTAAATCATCCATTGGCCCCCTTTCCCCTTTTTCTGCCTAAAGTATACCCTGACTTATCAATGGTGGAGCATAAGTGGATTTTGGCTGTAAAAACTTCCAAAGAGAAAAAAAAATCCAAGCGAGATTAAGTTCGAGGACAAGGGCCCCAGTGGAACCTCTCCTCAGCGGGACATGAATTGGTGCTGAGGAAGGAGAGGCCCAAGGGTATGAGATTGGTTGGATCCTCTACCCCCTGGGTAGAACAAGACTCAACACCTCTTCGGGGGTGCAACAGTTTGTTCCACCAGTCTCCGTGAACATGCTATCTGATCCAAATCCTCATGCTATTTCTACTTCTAATGTGAACGCTAATGCACTGGCATTGAACCCTACCTCAGTTCTTTATAAAAGTGGGGTAGTGCACAATAAGGAGGAAATTACTCAAGGTCATATAGAGACCACTGAATACCTAGAGTTTTCTGCTTTATTTGATATGAATTTAATTTTGAATCGTTCTTAATTAATTTCTTGTTTCACAGGTATTGATGAGCTAAAATTCATTGACAGTACTGATATTGCTCTGTATTTTCTTGATCAGAGTATAGGAGTATAAAAGGCAAAAGTCTATTTTTTCTTTAAAACTACTATATACCTGATTCTAGTTAACTGTGAACAATTACAGTGTAGAGGTATAGATGTGGTCCCAATATGGGGTAAAGAAGTTCCTTTTAATCAGCAGCGGTCCTCCCCCGCTTTATTTTTAAACAGTACCAACTCCTACCAAATACCCGCTCATATTGCTTCTCACTTGGAAATTCTAAAGGTTTCTCTTCTCCATGGTGAAAGAGTGGTGAAGCTCATAGAGGATGTCCCCTCACATCTCTCAGGTTAGCCGCGGCTCTAAATAACACCCAGGGGAAGGGAATGTTCTTACAAGCCAGTCATTGACCAGAGTCTCTCTATGGTCTCTTGGAATGCTGCAGGAATAGGGAACCATTCTGAAAAACTAGATCTTATTTGCTCTCTACAGGCGGACTTAATTTGCATCCAAGATACCTGGAGCGTATCTGATTTTGCCTGTCCTGGGTATTCGGTCCCAAGAACAAAGGCACAGCCCTCTAAGAAAGGGCATGAAAAAGGGGGTATCGCTATGCTGTTACGTAACAAATATAAATGGGTATAAATTAGCCTGCCTGTCTCCTCAAATCTTTTTCAGAGAGTGAAAGTGCATCCAATCTTGGAGAATGGCAAGTAAACCCCTATGCTAATAGTAAATGTGTATATTCCACCAGATAAGGACAATGATAGAGCTCTTTTGAATATGTTAATCATATTTCTGCAATCTGTTTTAATCCACACAAAAGGGCGGATGAGTTATTGATAGTGGGCGATTTAAATTGTAAAATTTCTAATCTATCTCTTTTCACCTTTTGTGATCTAGAGAGGGAAACTGCTGTAAATATCCCTTCCATCCCATTTCCCCCTAGAATCAGGTTGGACAAAAGGGACTTCACCCTATTGAAATGTCTGAGGGACCTTCATTGCATCATCTTAAATGGATGTTTTCGTTTTGATTCCCCTACAGCATTCACACACCAATCCCCACAGAGTAGTTCCATTATTGATTATATTTTGGGTTCCTATGTTATTGCCCAATCAGTAGAGGATATGATAGTTAAGGATACATCTTTAATTGACCATAAGATTCCGATCCTCTCATTAAAAATGCAGCTTTCTCCATAGACCCCTGGAATATTAGGGACAAGGACTTTAGTTTCTGTGGGAGAACAGGTAGAATTTCTTGGACCCCTGCCAAAATGTCAGCTGTCAAAAAAGTACTCAATTGCTCAGTGAGAGATATTGATGAATGGAATGCGGATCCGTTAAATTATGTTTCCAAACTCATTGAATCTATAACCAAAGTGATCCATATCAACGCTGCAAGCCTCCACAAAAGAAGGTAAAGCAATCCATTCTATTGTTGAACAGAAAAATAATAAACTGGTAAGGAGACAGTATAAATGGGAGACTAAGGATATGAGTAGGAGAATATCTTTATTAAAAAGAAGAAGAGCGCAAGCGAAGTTATGCATAAGGAAAGAAGAGGCAGAGCAGATGTGGGTGGCACTGAGAGAAGCCGCTGTGTCAAAAAACTCCCATATATTCTGGGCTATTATCTCTAAAGGTTGTAGAATGTGTAAAATTGTCTAGCGCCCCTCCAATAGCCGAGGTCGACTGGAGGAAGTACATACTCACCCTTTATTCAGAAAACCTGGAGAAGAAGCCCTGTGAAATGGATTTAAAAACAAGGGTTAGAACTTAAGTGGATTGTTGGGGTCCCCCGTCTGAGTCAGACATCGAGGGGTTTAATCAGGTCGATGCAGGCATCTAGAGCAATGGGCCCTGCTGAGGTTCGATGTCATTAATTAAATAGGAACCGCTGCTCTGGGCAAAAATTCGCCACCCGGTCTTCAGGGCCTGTTAGTCACACAGTAGAGTTCCTGAATCCTGGATTAGGAGTGTTGTAGTCCCACTTTATAAAAAGGGAGATAAATCTTTGCCTATGAACTACCGCCAAATTGCATTGCTTGATGCAACTAGCAAGATAGTTGGGAAAAGTATATTAACGCATTTAACCTATTGGGTCGAGGTAAATCAGATACTCCCTCTGGAACAAGCAGGTGTCAGAAAGGAACATAGTACATTGGATAATATCTTATTGATGCAAATTATAAATTAAATATATGTTCAGATCACAAGTGAAACAGTATATGCTACTTTTATAGACTTCTCCACAGCTTTTCATAGGGTAGATAGGAATATTTTGTGGAAAAAATTATATGAGTTGGGTGTATCCCCAAACTTGTCACACATGGTTATAGCTTTGCACTCTTCTACCTAGTGCAAAGTTTTGTTAGGAGAGGAACAGGGCTTGTCATCTAAATTCCCCACAAAAAATTGTTTGAAGCAAGGCTGCGTATTGGAACCACTAATATTTTTTTTATATATCTTTGATCTGGAGATCATTTACTCTCCTGCCTTTAATACGCTGATGATATATTAGTGATTGACCTCACTCCAAAGTTGTTTAAATCAGCGTCTCGCTTCGTTAAATCACTACTCCATACAACATCAGATTAAAATATCAAAGTTGCAAGTAATATGTTTCCTAGGGAAAAAAATTGGGCAAGAAAATACATTTTTTCTGGCCCCTGGGTCCACAAAAATTACAGCGGGTAAAACCTTATTGCTTTTTGGGGAAAATTGTATCCTCTTCACTCGATGACCAAGATCACATGTGTAATAACGTTACTAAGGCGCTATCTCAAGCACAAGGTTTAGTGGCCTTTTTTAACACAGCCAGCCACCCTCTTGTAACCTTTGGAGTGTACAGAGATTTCTAAATGGAATTTTCTCAGCAGGATGGAAGGGTAGATTCTAAGACGCCTAGCTTTTTGTAACAACTCAGCCTCAGTGGTTGCTTTCAGGCTTGAATTTGGTATTAAGAGCACCTTTGTACTGGGTCTAGCAGCAGTTGTCCGGAGAGCTTATAACCTTGCTAATAGTAGGGAATTCACTTTAAGAAACTTAGCTTATATAGAAATCTTTGGTAGATTAAAACAAAAATCCAAGGGCCAGATGTATGAACAAACCCCATTGTGAATCGCAAATAGCGATTTTTAAGAAATCGCTATTTCTGAGTCGCAATATGCAATGTATGTAGGAGGCTGGCCTGGCTTATAGTGGGTACCTTGTGGTACTTACACCATGTGCCAGGTCCAGTTATCCCTTATTAGTAAAATAGAGGTGTTTCTAGCAGCTTAGGCTGATAAAAGGTAGCTATGGCAAAGCAGCTTAGGCTGAACTAGGAGACATGCAAAGTTCCTACTGTACCACTTATGTCATATAGCACAATATCATAAGAAAACACAATACTCAGAGTTACTTAAAATAATGGTACTTTATTTTTATGACAATATGCCACAAGTATCTCAGTGAGTACCCTCAGTCAGAAGGTAAGTAATATACACAAGTTATATGTACAAAAACCCAAAACAGGTAAGTAATAGTAAGAAAAGTAATGCAAACAGTGTAGAATTACAATAGGATGCAATAGGTGAACATAGGTCTAGGGGCAACACAAACCATATACTCCAAAAGTGGAATGCGAATCACGAATGGAGCCCAGAGCTATGGGAGATTTTAGAGGGTCACTGGGACTGTAAGAAAACAGTCAGGTGTCCAAGATACCCCACCACAAGACCCTGAAAAGTGGGAGTAAAGTACCCCTAGTACCCCAATAGGACACAATAGTCGTGATAGGGGGATTCTGCAAGAACCACAAACACCAGCAAAGCACTGAAGACGGATTCCTGGACCTGAGGACCTGCAAGGCAAGGGGACCAAGTCCAAGAGTCGCAATAGCGTCCAGGGGGGGCAGGAGCCCAGGAAACCCTGGATGAAGGTGCAAGAAGGCTGCCTCTGGGTGGAAGAAGCCAGGGAACAACAAAAAGGGCTAGGAAATTCTCCTTTGGATGGAAGATGTCCCACAGCGTGCTTCAAGGGTCGCAGTAGAGGTTTTTGGGTGCTGCTGGGGACCAGGAAGGACCAGGATGTCGCCCCTTGGAGGAGGACACAGAGGGGGTGCTCAGCAACTCAGAGAGCCCCCACAAAAGCAGGCAGCACCCGCAGAAGTACTGGAGCAGGCACTTAGAAGATTTGTGAACCAGAGTCCACTCAGAGTTACAAAGGAGAGTTCCACGACGTCAGAGTCCAACTCAGAGGGTTGAGCACTGCAGGACGGAGTACTAGGGACCCAGGCTAGGCTGTGCATAAAGGAATCCTTGGAGAAGTGCACAGAAGCCGGAGCAGCTGCAAATCACGCAGTACACAGGTTTGCAGTCTAGCGTGGGGAGGCAAGGACTTACCTCCACCAAACTTGGATTGAAGGATCACTGAACTATAGGGGGTCACTTGGATATAGCTCCTGTGTTCCAGGGACCACGCTCGTCAAGATGAGAGGGGACCCAAAGGACTGGAGATGCAGAAGTTTGGTGCCTGCGTTAGCAGGGGGAAGACTCCGTCAACCCACAGAAGATTTCTTTGGGATTTCCAGTGCAGGGTGAAGGCAGACAGCCCTCAGAGCATGCACCACCAGGAAGCTGTCGAGAAAGCCGGCAGGATTAGGCGCTACAATGTTGCTGGAAGTCGTCTTGCTACTTTGTTGCAGTTTTGCAGGCGTCCTGGAGCAGTCAGCGGTCGATCCTTGGCAGAAGTGGAAGAGGGAAGTGCAGAGGAACTCTGGTGAGCTCTTGCATTCGTTATCTGAAGAATACCCCAGAGGTGAGACCCTAAATAGCCAGAAAAGGAGGTTTGGCTACCAAGAATGGAGGATTGGCTACCAAGAGAGGTAAGAGCCTATCAGAAGGGGTCTCTGACGTCACCTGCTGGCACTGGCCACTCAGAGCAGTCCAGTGTGCCCCCAACACCTCTGAATCCAAGATGGCAGAGGTCTGGGACACACTGGAGGAGCTCTTGGCACCTCCCCTGGGAGGTATTGGTCAGGGGAGTGGTCACTCCCCTTTCCTTTGTCCAGTTTTGTGCCATAGCAGGGCTGGGGGATCCCTGAACAGGTGTAGACTGGCTTATGCAGAGATGGGCACCATCTGTGCCCATCAAAGCATTTCCAGAGGCTGGGGGAGGCTACTCCTCCTCAGCCCTTCACACCTATATCCAAAGGGAGAGGGTGTAACACCCTCTCTCAGAGAAAATCCTTTGTTCTGCCTTCCTGGGCCGGGGCTTCCCAGACCCCAGGAGGGCAGAATCCTGTCTGAGGGGTTGGCAGCAGCAGCAGCTGCAGTGGAAACCCTGGAAAGACAGTTTGGCAGTACCCGGGTTCTGTGCTAGAGACCCGGGGGATCATGGAATTGTCCACCCAATACCAGAATGGTATTGGGTGGACAATTCCATGATCTTAGACATGTTACTTAGACATTTTATATGAGCACTGGGGTCCTGGCTAGCAGGGTCCCAGTGACACATATCAAACACACTGACAACATAGGGTTTTCACTATGAGCACTGGGCCCTGGCTAGCAGGATCCCAGTGAGACAGTAAAAACACCCTGACATATATTCAGAAACAGGCCAAAAGTGGGGGTAACAAGGCTAGGAAGAGGCAACCTTCCTGCAATGTAACATAATTGCGATTCAGAAATAGAGATTTCTTAAAAATCGCTAATGTAATTTGCGAGGCCCAAATACCGAATTGCAAAAAAAAGTGTGATTCGGTATTTGAAAATCGCAAATTGCGAGAACGCACACCTGGGAGAGCCTGATGACATCACAAGCAGGAAGGGAGTCATCCCAGGCGGTTTGCAGGTGCCACACCCAAAGGAGTAGTGAGAGAGACACAGCCCAGCCACAGGGAGCAAGTCTGTGAACAAGGCAGGACTTCACATCAGCATGGACAACTCTGCAAATGGAAAGGAGAAGGGAGAGAGGAAGAGGAAACTCAAGTTCAGTGAGCAGGAACTGGATGTGCTCACTGAGGAGGTGGTGAGGAGCCATGACAGGCTGTTCGGGAAGAGGTCTCTGCAGGTCCAAGAGAGTGAGAAGTGCAAACTCTGGGCAGACATACAAACCAAAATCTGCGCTGTGGGGGTTGCGCAGCACTCAGTGGAGGAGATTAGAAAGAGGTGCTATGACCTGCGTTCCCGTGCCAAGGAGAGAGAGGCCAGAAGACTACAGGAGGCAAGGAGCACAGGAGGCGTACCATACACCCAGACACCCTCCACCCCCCATGGAAGACCTGGTGGAGTCGACACACCTCCCAGAAGCTGTCAGTGGGGTCACTGACATAGACACATCCGGCACACCAAGCACCAGTAAAGGTAAGTGCAATATTGAAATGTAACCCCATATGTGTATGTACAAATGCCCCTTAGGAATAATAAATAAGGCATGACAGAGTCAGCCACCGCAGGCATGAGAGGCGATTCATGGGCATGTTTAGTGGATTCTGTAGATCGGTCAATCGCCTTGCAACATCTACGGCCCTCATATCACGGCGTGCTGTGGCTGCACAGGTGGAGGCAGCGCAGAGCAGTCGGGATGTAGCCCAGGGACTGGTCCAGATAACGAATGTTCTGGATACTATGCTGGGTAACCGCTCTTCTACACCCAGTGAACTTGGACTAGGGGAGACTGAGGACTCATCTAGCTTCAGCAGCTTTGCAGTGCCCACAACAGATCCTAGGCGTCGCAGTGCCACACACAGCACTGCCACTGAGGCAGATACCAGAGGTGCTGTCGAGGCCACTGCACACTCGAGTGGCTTGCGTGGCCGTAAAAAGTGACTTTAATGGCCACAGGGGACTGTCTGCATTTTTTGTTTTACAGTGAACTATGAATAAATAGTGAGACACTATTAATGGTTATTTTATGACGCGTGTTTAATTTTTTTGCTAGTGACACTTATGTTACCTGACGTTAAGGTAATAAAGGTACTAACTACCAGAACACATGTCAGTGAAGTTGTGTTTTTATTACTTACATCTGAAATGGTTGTGCGTGATGTCTGCACACCTTTGCCTGCCCTCTGCTGCACTGGTCCTGTCTGCTGGCTGTGGGGGGGTATGGGATCATCATCCTCATCTGAGTCTGGATCAGATATTTCCACAGGTATGCCCCTGGTGGTAGCTATATTGTGCAGGATCGCACATGTGGCCACTATTCTACAGGTCGTGTCCGGGCTGTACTGCAGTGCCCATCCACTTTTGTGGCTGCACCGGAAGCGACTCTTCAGCAGGCCAAAGGTGTGCTCAACCACATTGCGGGTTGCCCTGTGTGCTGAATTGTATCTCCGTTCTGCTAGTGTTGTAGGATTTAGGTAGGGGGTCATCATGTAGGTGCGCACTGCGTAGGCACTGTCTCCTGGAAGGAACAGAGGGTATAATGAGTAAGTGAGCCATATGACGTCACAAAGCCATCAATGCACCAGTGTATAGAGGGACAATACCTAGTAGCTATTCTTCACCAAACTCCCCAGCTAGCAGTCTTGTGTGAATCCCGCTGTGGCAAAAGATGTACAAATCATGTGTGCTCCCTGGGTACCTGGCCACGAGATCAGTTATGATGTAGGAGGCATTGCATATCACCTGTATATTCATGGAATGTTGGTATTTACGGTTGCGTTACACATACTCTGTGGCCGATGGTGGACAGATTGCAACATGGTCCCATCTATGGCACCTAGGACGTGGGGGAACTGTGCTATCTGGTAGAAATCTATTTTAGTCTGCTGTATTTCCTGTGGGATGTGGGGGAATCTGATGTACTGGTGTATCCTACTCAGCATGGCGTTGATAAATGCATTGAAAAATCTAGAGAGGGCACTCTGTGATACTCCTCCAGCGGCTGGTATGACCCCTTGATAGCTCCCTGAGGCAAGTAGGTGCAGGGAGCATAATACCTGCACACGGGTGGGTATGCTATTTGTCCTATGTGTTGTGCGCTGCAGTATGGGTTGTAGCTCAGCTATCAGGTCAAGTATCATGCCTGAGTTCAACCTGTACTTATCATATATCTCCTCCTACGTCTGGTCAAAAAGGGTAATGCGCACTCTGAAAATGTGCTTCTGTCTCCTCCTCCCTCTCCTCAGACCTACCAAATGACATTGGTGGGTTGGCTGAAGCCAAGCCTCCAGCCCGGTGGTCGTCACTGTACTACCTGCGGGAATATGACCCCGCCTACTACCATGGATTTAGTGACTTCCTTACCACCAAGAAAACCATGGCGGTAGGCACTATCAGTGACAGGGAATCCCTTCCCTGTCACTGATAGGGGTTTCCCCCTCCCTCTCCAGTTACCCCCCACCTCCCCTGCCTCTCTAAACCCCCCACCTCACCCTACATTCACACCCCCTTCACACGTACACACATACACACACCCTTTACCCACAAACATCCATGCATGCATACATCCACTCACACACACACCCGCACACACTTGCAAACATACAAGCAGTCACGAAACACAACATGCACTCACTCACACACCCATACATGCACACTTGCATCCAACACGCAAAACACACCCGCATCCAAACACACACAAACACACATACACACTATACCCACACCCCCCTCCCCTGTCGGAGACCCGACTTACCTGTGTTCAGGCGGTACTCTGGCAGTAGACGGGATGGGGCGTAGCTGCCACCAGCAGCATCCACCAGCAAAACACCGCCAGGCCATATTATGGGTCATAATACGGCTGGCGGCGGTCTACTGGCATGGCACTACTGGGGACAGCAGCGCCACCTTACCGCCATCTGCCCGCATGGCCACAGCCGGATTTCCGCCATCTGTCTGGCGGAAATCCAGCTGTAGTCATAATACGGAAGATGGCTGGTAGCCGCGGCAACGGTCTTTTGGCGGCCGTCGCCGCAGCAGTAGGCAGTTTTTACCACCATTGTCAAAATGAGGACCTCATTTGAGGACGTGGGGGAACTGTGCTATCTGGTAGAAATCTATTTTAGTCTGCTGTATTTCCTGTGGGGGAATCTGATGTACTGGTGTATCCTACTCAGGTTGGCGTTGATAAATGCATTGAAAAATCTAGAGAGGGCACTCTGTGATACTCCTCCAGCTGCTGCTATGACCCCTTGATAGCTCCCTGAGGTAAGTAGGTGCAGGGAGCATAATACCTGCACATGGGTGGGTCTGCTATTTGTCCTATGTGTTGTGCGCTGCAGTATGGGTTGTAGCTCAGCTATCAGGTCAAGTATCATGGCTGAGTTCAACCTGTACTTATCATATATCTCCTCCTAAGTCTGATCAAAAAAGGGTAATGCGCACTCTGAAAATGTGCTCCTGTCTCGTCCTCCCTCTCCTCAGACCTGCCAAGATCCTCAATCTTCTCGCCATGACGTAGAGTGCAGCCATTGTGGAAAAGAGTCTGAGGCATTCTGGGCCTCTTTATATAGGTTGCACCTGGTTACCACCTGGTTTTACTAAGTGGTAATTTGCATGTGCAAAAGGCCATTCTGCGAAAATTCGCAATTTGCGAATTTTTGATGCATCGAATTGCGACATGGTTTTGCATGTCACATTTTGTGTCTCGCAATTTCCAATGTGAAATATCGAATTGGTATTCACGAGTCGCTATTCCCACTCGCAATTTGTGAAATGCTAATAGCGATTCGGTATTTCATGTCGCAAATTGCGAGATGCAAAATTTGACACACAAAACCATGTCACTCCGCAAAAAATCGCAAATTTTGCAATTCCTTATTTTTGGCCTCAGAATGCCTTTCATGCATCGCAGACCACGTTTTTGCATTCACAAACGGCCAAATTCTGCGATTCGCACCATTTGAGAATGCAAAATCGTTTTATACATCTGGCCCCAAATTTTTTCAAAAACTACAATCTGGCTATGCAATTGCTGGAGCTTGATCCGGGCCTGAGTCCATCGTTACTGCCCCCTGTTCTTAAAAAAGTCCTAAAAGAGAGACTTGGTCCAAAAGTTTCTCTTTAGACTTAGGATCTTGTCATCTAAAGAGGAGACTGGCCACAGTTACCAAAACAGCAACATTCAAACAGTCTCAACCGTACCTGTCCTGGAATCTCCCACATAGGGTGAGGCGTCTGTTAATCTTTTTGAGATTAGATAAATTGCCACTCAGAGAACTAACTTCTAAATGGGATGGATCCGATAATAATTGTGTTCTTTGTCAATTGGGTATTTATAACTTTAATCATGTATTATTTGTCTGTCCAAAACCTCTCTTCCTGCATTTTAATATTTGCTCTGCCAGAGAGGCCTTGGAAGCTGTATATAATCCGTCAAAGGAATGATTTTGTTTTAGGATTTTAAAATTATGTCAGTCCTTTTTACATCTTTTTTGAGTCTTCATGTAATGGTGGTAACTCAAGATGACTGTAAGTGAACCATCAAGGCAGCTTTCAGAATTACTACTGGTTGTTATTTTGTAAACCAAGATAAGACCATGATAATGTCCTGTAATGCATCCCTGATGTGCGGCGGGTTGGCTGCTCTGGATCCAAATGATTACCTACCATTTTGGAATGGAAGCATACGCAGCTCAATTGTCCCTATTGAAGGAAATATTAATGTCCACTAGAGTTTTCTACAAGTGTGGTTTCCTTTAGGGTACTGATTTGCACTGTTAGATGCATTTTATGATTTTACTTATAAAGAGGTAATGGGGCTGAGTCTTACACCCTCATTACGACCCTGGCGGTTGGCGATAATATGGTGGGAAGTACTGCCAACAGGCAGGCGGTACTTCCGGCCATATTATGACATTGGTGGGTTGGCTGAAGCCAAGCCTCCAGCCCGGTGGCCGTCACTGTACTACCTAGGGGAATATGACCCCTCCTACTGCCATGGATTTCGTGGCTTCCTTACCACCAAGAAAACCATGGCGGTAGGCACTATCAGTGACAGGGAATCCCTTGCCTGTCACTGATAGGGGTCTCCCCTTCCCTCTCCAGCTACCCCCAACCTCCCCTGCCTCTCTAAATCCCCCACCCCACCCTACATTCACGCCCCCTTCACACGTACACACATACACACACCCTTTACCCACAAACATCCATGCATGCATACATCCACTCACACACACACCCGCACCCACTTGCAAACATACACGCAGTCACGAAATACAACATGCACTCACTCACACCCCCATACATGCACACTTGCATCCAACACGCAACACACACCTGCATCCAAGCACACACAAACATACACACACACCTCCATACACACACATACACTATACCCACACCCCCCCTGTCGGAGACCCGACTTACCTGTATCCAGGAGGTCCTCCAGCAGGAGACGGGATGGGGCGTTGCTGCCACCAGCAGCGTCCACCAGCAAAACACCGCCTGGCCATATTATGGGTCATAATACGGCTGGCGGCAGTCTATTGGCATGGCGCTGCTAGTGACAGCAGCGCCACCTTACCGCCATCCACCCGCATGGCCACAGCCGGATTTCTGCTATCCGTCTGGAGGAAATCCAGCTGTGGTCATAATACGGAGGACGGCTGTTAGCCGCAGTAACAGACTTTTGGCGGCCGTCGCCGCAGCAGTAGGCAGTCTTTACCACCATTGTCAAAATGAGTGTGTTGGACCTGGCTTTTTGACGGGGACATCCCCAAACTTTTTGCCTCCTTCCTCCTATTTTTTCTGACCTGTTGTTGTTGGCTTTTGACCTCTGAGCACTTTACCACTGCTAACCAGTGCTAAAGTGCATATGCTCTCTGTGTAAATTGTACTATTGATTGGTTTAACCATGATTGACTATTTAATTTACCTGTAAGTCCCCAGTAGAGTGCACTACATGTGCCTAGGGCATGTAGATTAAATGCTACTAGTGGGCCTGCAGCACTGGTTGTGCCACCCACCTCAGTAGCCCCTTAACCTTGTCTCAGGCCTGCCATTGCAAGGCCTGTGTGTGCAGTTTCACTGCCACTTCGACTTGGCATTTAACCTCTTCTGTGCCTTGGACGAGATGATCTCGTCCAAGGCTACAGTTCCCCTGTGCCTTGGACGAGATCATCTCGTCCATGGCACAGGGGAACTTGGGGGCGCGCTAGCGCGCCCCCGTGCACCCCCCTTACCCCCCCAAGTCGGGGATGGAAGGGGAAGACCTTACCCTTCCACCCCCGACCCCCCCCACCCCCCCCTGTGACGTCAGCGCGCGCGCGCGCGCTGATGTGTCACAGGGGCCTCCCTCGTCGCGCTGGAAGCTCTGCTTCCAGCGCGATTGAAAAAGAAAGGCAAAAGCATTTCTTTTTCAATCACTTGGGAGGCCCGGAGGGGCTTCAAAGGGAAGGAAAAGTATTTCCTTCCCTTTGAAGTCCCTCCGAGGGTTTCAAAAGCCGGATTGCTTGCAATCCGGTTTTTGAAACCCCACTAGACACCAGGGATTTTTTTTTTCTTCGTAGA
The DNA here is from genome assembly GCF_031143425.1 of Pleurodeles waltl. Classification (NCBI taxonomy): domain Eukaryota; kingdom Metazoa; phylum Chordata; class Amphibia; order Caudata; family Salamandridae; genus Pleurodeles; species Pleurodeles waltl. Next base: position 1,100,761,796 of record NC_090446.1, read on the forward strand.
AATTGACAAAAGAGAGCGACCCCTTGGGCAAGGGTCGCTCCCAGGGGGGGCATTTTTTTTAAAAGGCCTTTTCTGCCCCCCCTGGGGGCAGATCGGCCTTATTAGGCCGATCTGCCCCCAGGGGGGGCAGAAACCTCTAGGCACCAGGGACCATTTTATTATTATTTTTTTTTTTTTTCATTTTTTTTTTATTGAGGTGGGGAGCGACCCCTTAGGCAAGGGTCGTTCCCCTTGGGGGAAAATTATATTTTGGCCATTTCTGCCCCCCTTGGGGGCAGATTGGCCTATTTTGATGAGGCCAATCTGCCCCCAAGGGGGGTAGAAACCACTAGACACCAGGGATTTTTTTTTTTTTATTGTTATTGACAAAAGGGAGCGACCCCTTGGGCAAGGGTCGCTCCCAGGGGGGCATATTTTCGGGAAGGCCTTTTCTGCCCCCCCTGGGGGCAGATCGGCCTACTATTAGGCCGATCTGCCCCCAGGGGGGGCAGAAACCTCTAGGCACCAGGCCCATTTTTTTTTTTTTTGTTTCATTTTTTTTTTTTTTGGTGGGGAGCGACCCCTTAGGCAAGGGTCGCTCCCCTTGGGGGAAAATTATATTTTGCCCATTTCTGCCCCCCTTGGGGGCAGATTGGCCTATTTTGATGAGGCCAATCTGCCCCCAAGGGGGGTAGAAACCACTAGACACCAGGGAGTTTTTTCTTTGCGTGAATTTCACGCAAAGGGAGCGACCACTTAGGCAAGGGTCGCTCCCTGGGGGGGAGGGGAATTTATTTTAGGCCATTTCTGCCCCCCCTGGGGGCAGATCGGCCTATTATTAGGCCGATCTGTCCCCAGGGGGGGAAGAAACCTCTAGGCGCCAGGGGTAATTTTTTTTTTGTGTTTTTTTTTTTTGTTCTTTTTTTTTTTTTAGAGATGGGGAGCGACCCATCAGGCAAGGGTCGCTCCCCTGGGGGGCAAATTGAATTTAGACCATTTCTGCCCCCCTGGGGGCAGATTGGCCGATTTTAGGTCAATCTGCCCCCAAGGGGGCAGAAACCACTAGGCACCGGGGATTTGTTTTTTGGCGCCAATGTCACGCAGGGGGAGCGACCCCGTAGGCAAGGGTCGCTCCCGGGGGGTGGGGGGGGTTGGGGGGGCAAATTTATTTTAGGCCATTTCTGCCCCCCCGGGGGACAGATCGGCCTATTATTAGGCCGAACTGCCCCCGGGGGGGGGGGGGCAGAACACTCTAGGCGCCAGGGCAATTTTTTTTTTGTGTTTTTTTTTTTTGTTGTTTCTTTTTTTAGAGATGGGGAGCGACCCATCAGGCAAGGGTCGCTCCCCTGGGGGGGGCAAATTGTATTTAGACCATTTCTGCCCCCCTGGGGGCAGATTGGCCAATTTTAGGTCAATCTGCCCCCAAGGGGGCAGAAACCACTAGGCACCGGGGATTTGTTTTTTGGCGCCAATGTCACGCAGGGGGAGCGACCCCGTAGGCAAGGGTCGCTCCGGGGGGGGGGGTGGGGGTTGGGGGGGCAAATTTATTTTAGGCCATTTCTGCCCCCCCCGGGGGACAGATCGGCCTATTATTAGGCCGAACTGCCCCCGGGGGGGGGGGGGGCAGAACACTCTAGGCGCCAGGGCAATTTTTTTTTGTGTTTTTTTTTTTTGTTGTTTCTTTTTTTAGAGATGGGGAGCGACCCATCAGGCAAGGGTCGCTCCCCTGGGGGGGCAAATTGTATTTAGGCCATTTCTGCCCCCCTGGGGGCAGATTGGCCAATTTTAGGTCAATCTGCCCCCAAGGGGGCAGAAACCACTAGGCACCGGGGATTTGTTTTTTGGCGCCAATGTCACGCAGGGGGAGCGACCCCGTAGGCAAGGGTCGCTCCCGGGGGGGGGGGGGTTGGGGGGGCAAATTTATTTTAGGCCATTTCTGCCCCCCCGGGGGACAGATCGGCCTATTATTAGGCCGAACTGCCCCCGGGGGGGGGCAGAACACTCTAGGCGCCAGGGCAATTTTTTTTTTGTGTTTTTTTTTTTTGTTGTTTCTTTTTTTAGAGATGGGGAGCGACCCATCAGGCAAGGGTCGCTCCCCTGGGGGGGGCAAATTGTATTTAGACCATTTCTGCCCCCCTGGGGGCAGATTGGCCAATTTTAGGTCAATCTGCCCCCAAGGGGGCAGAAACCACTAGGCACCGGGGATTTGTTTTTTGGCGCCAATGTCACGCAGGGGGAGCGACCCCGTAGGCAAGGGTCGCTCCGGGGGGGGGTGGGGGTTGGGGGGGCAAATTTATTTTAGGCCATTTCTGCCCCCCCCGGGGGACAGATCGGCCTATTATTAGGCCGAACTGCCCCCGGGGGGGGGGCAGAACACTCTAGGCGCCAGGGCAATTTTTTTTTTTGTTTTTTTTTTTTGTTGTTTCTTTTTTTAGAGATGGGGAGCGACCCATCAGGCAAGGGTCGCTCCCCTGGGGGGGCAAATTGTATTTAGGCCATTTCTGCCCCCCTGGGGGCAGATTGGCCAATTTTAGGTCAATCTGCCCCCAAGGGGGCAGAAACCACTAGGCACCGGGGATTTGTTTTTTGGCGCCAATGTCACGCAGGGGGAGCGACCCCGTAGGCAAGGGTCGCTCCCGGGGGGGGGGGTGGGGGTTGGGGGGGCAAATTTATTTTAGGCCATTTCTGCCCCCCCGGGGGACAGATCGGCCTATTATTAGGCCGAACTGCCCCCCGGGGGGGGGCAGAACACTCTAGGCGCCAGGGCAATTTTTTTTTGTGTTTTTTTTTTTTGTTGTTTCTTTTTTTAGAGATGGGGAGCGACCCATCAGGCAAGGGTCGCTCCCCTGGGGGGGCAAATTGTATTTAGGCCATTTCTGCCCCCCTGGGGGCAGATTGGCCAATTTTAGGTCAATCTGCCCCCAAGGGGGCAGAAACCACTAGGCACAGGGGATTTGTTTTTTCGCACCAATGTCACGCAGGGGGAGCGACCCCGTAGGCAAGGGTCGCACCCCGGGGGGGGGGGTGGGGGTTCGGGGGGCAAATTTATTTTAGGCCATCTCTGCCCCCCCGGGGGACAGATCGGCCTATTATTAGGCCGAACTGCCCCCCGGGGGGGGGCAGAACACTCTAGGCGCCAGGGCAATTTTTTTTGTGTGTGTTTTTTTTTTGTTGTTTCTTTTTTTAGAGATGGGGAGCGACCCATCAGGCAAGGGTCGCTCCCCTGGGGGGGCAAATTGTATTTAGACCATTTCTGCCCCCCTGGGGGCAGATTGGCCAATTTTAGGTCAATCTGCCCCCAAGGGGGCAGAAACCACTAGGCACCGGGGATTTGTTTTTTCGCACCAATGTCACGCAGGGGGAGCGACCCCGTAGGCAAGGGTCGCTCCCGGGGGGGGGGGTGGGTGATGGGGGGGGCAAATTTATTTTAGGCCATTTCTGCCCCCCCGGGGGACAGATCGGCCTATTATTAGGCCGAACTGCCCCCCGGGGGGGGGGCAGAACACTCTAGGCGCCAGGGCAATTTTTTTTGTGTGTGTTTTTTTTTTGTTGTTTCTTTTTTTAGAGATGGGGAGCGACCCATCAGGCAAGGGTCGCTCCCCTGGGGGGGCAAATTGTATTTAGACCATTTCTGCCCCCCTGGGGGCAGATTGGCCAATTTTAGGTCAATCTGCCCCCAAGGGGGCAGAAACCACTAGGCACCGGGGATTTGTTTTTTGGCGCCAATGTCACGCAGGGGGAGCGACCCCGTAGGCAAGGGTCGCTCCTGGGGGGGGATGGGGGTTGGGGGGGAAAATTTATTTTAGGCCATTTCTGCCCCCCCGGGGGGCAGATCGGCCTATTATTAGGCCGATCTGCCCCCGGGGGGGGGCAGAAACCTCTAGGCGCCAGGGGAATTTTTCTTTTTTTTCTTTATTTTTTTTTTTTAGAGATGGGGAGCGACCCATCAGGCAAAAGTCGCTCCCCTGGGGGACAAATTGTATTTAGGCCATTTCTGCCCCCCTTGGGGGCAGATTGGCTGAGTTTAGGTCAACCTGCCCCCAAGGGGGCAGAAACCACTAGGCACCAGGGATTTGTTTTTTGGTGCCAATGTCACGCAGGGGGAGCGACCCCGTAGGCAAGGGTCGCTCCCGGCGGGGGAGGGTGGGGGTTGGGGGGGCAAATTTATTTTAGGGCATTTCTGCCCCCCCCCCCCCCTGGGGCCGGCTGAGCTACAGGCCAAACACCACAGGTAGGCACCTTGCAAAAAACACCTCTGTTTTCTGCGAAAAAATATGTTGTGTCCACGTTGTGTTTTGGGCCATTTCCTTTTGTGGGCGCTAGGCCTACCCACAGAAGTGATGTACCATTTTTATCGAGAGACTTAGGGGAACGCTGGGTGGAAGGAAATTTGTGGCTCCTCTCAGATTCCAGAACTTTCTGTCACCGAAATGAGAGGAAAAAGTGTTTTTTGGGCCAAATTTTGATGTTTGCAAAGGATTCTGGGTAACATAACCTGGTCAGAGCCCCGCAAGTCACCCCATCTTGGATTCCCCTGGGTTTCTAGTTTTCAAAAATGCACTGGTTTGCTAGGTTTCCTCAGGTGTCGGCTGAGCTACAGGCCAAAATCCACAGGTAGGCACTGCTTTTTATAAAAAAATGTGATGTGTCCACGTTGTGTTTTGGGCCCTTTCCTTTCGTGGGCGCTAGTCCTACCCACACAAGTGAGGTATCATTTTTATCGGGAGACTTGGGGGAACGCTGGGTAGAAGGAAATTTGTGGCTCCTCTCAGATTCTAGAACTCTCTGCCACAGAAATGTGAGTAACATGTGTATTTTTAGCCAAATTTTGAGGTTTGCAAAGGATTCTGGGTAACAGAACCTGGTCCGAGCCCCGCAAGTCACCCCTCCTTGGATTTCCCTAGGTCTCTAGTTTTCAGAAATGCACAGGTTTGGTAGGTTTCCCTAGGTGCCGGCTGAGCTAGAGGCCAAAATCTACATGTAGGCACTTTGCAAAAAACACCTCTGTTTTTTTCCAAAATTTAGGATGTGTCCACGTTGCGCTTTGGGGTGCTTCCTGTCGCCGGCGCTAGGCCTACCCACGCAAGTGAGGTATCATTTTTATCGGGAGACTTGGGGGAACGCTGGGTGGAAGGAAATTTGTAGCTCCTCTCAGATTCCAGAACTTTCTGCCACAGAAATGTGAGGGACATGTGTTTTTTTAGCCAAATTTTGAGGTTTGCAAAGGATTCTGGGTAACAGAACCTGGTCCGAGCCCCGCAAGTCACCCCTCCTTGGATTCCCCTAGGTCTCTAGTTTTCAGAAATGCACAGGTTTGGTAGGTTTCCCTAGGTGCCGGCTGAGCTAGAGGCCAAAATCTACAGGTAGGCACTTCGCAAAAAACACCTCTGTTTTTTTCCAAAATTTAGGATGTGTCCACGTTGCGCTTTGGGGTGTTTCCTGTCGCCGGCGCTAGGCCTACCCACGCAAGTGAGGTATCATTTTTATCGGGAGACTTGGGGGAACGCTGGGTAGAAGGAAATTTGTGGCTCCTCTCAGATTCCAGAACTTTCTGCCACAGAAATGTGAGTAACATGTGTATTTTTAGCCAAATTTTGAGGTTTGCAAAGGATTCTGGGTAACAGAACCTGGTCCGAGCCCCGCAAGTCACCCCTCCTTGGATTCCCCTAGGTCTCTAGTTTTCAGAAATGCACAGGTTTGGTAGGTTTCCCTAGGTGCCGGCTGAGCTAGAGGCCAAAATCTACAGGTAGGCACTTCGCAAAAAACACCTCTGTTTTTTTCCAAAATTTAGGATGTGTCCACGTTGCGCTTTGGGGTGTTTCCTGTCGGCGGCGCTAGGCCTACCCACGCAAGTGAGGTATCATTTTTATCGGGAGACTTGGGGGAACGCTGGGTGGAAGGAAATTTGTAGCTCCTCTCAGATTCCAGAACTTTCTGCCACAGAAATGTGAGGGACGTGTGTTTTTTTAGCCAAATTTTGAGGTTTGCAAAGGATTCTGGGTAACAGAACCTGGTCCGAGCCCCGCAAGTCACCCCTCCTTGGATTCCCCTAGGTCTCTAGTTTTCAGAAATGCACAGGTTTGGTAGGTTTCCCTAGGTGCCGGCTGAGCTAGAGGCCAAAATCTACAGGTAGGCACTTCGCAAAAAACACCTCTGTTTTTTTCCAAAATTTAGGATGTGTCCACGTTGCGCTTTGGGGTGTTTCCTGTCGCCGGCGCTAGGCCTACCCACGCAAGTGAGGTATCATTTTTATCGGGAGACTTGGGGGAACGCTGGGTGGAAGGAAATTTGTAGCTCCTCTCAGATTCCAGAACTTTCTGCCACAGAAATGTGAGGGACGTGTGTTTTTTCAGCCAAATTTTGAGGTTTGCAAAGGATTCTGGGTAACAGAACCTGGTCCGAGCCCCGCAAGTCACCCCTCCTTGGATTCCCCTAGGTCTCTAGTTTTCAGAAATGCACAGTTTTGGTAGGTTTCCCTAGGTGCCGGCTGAGCTAGAGGCCAAAATCTACAGGTAGGCACTTCGCAAAAAACACCTCTGTTTTTTTCCAAAATTTAGGATGTGTCCACGTTGCGCTTTGGGGTGTTTCCTGTCGCCGGCGCTAAGCCTACCCACGCAAGTGAGGTATCATTTTTATCAGGAGACTTGGGGGAACGCTGGGTAGAAGGAAATTTGTGGCTCCTCTCAGATTCCAGAACTTTCTGCCACAGAAATGTGAGTAACATGTGTATTTTTAGCCAAATTTTGAGGTTTGCAAAGGATTCTGGGTAACAGAACCTGGTCCGAGCCCCGCAAGTCACCCCTCCTTGGATTCCCCTAGGTCTCTAGTTTTCAGAAATGCACAGGTTTGGTAGGTTTCCCTAGGGGCCGGCTGAGCTAGAGGCCAAAATCTACAGGTAGGCACTTCGCAAAAAACACCTCTGTTTTTTTCCAAAATTTAGGATGTGTCCACGTTGCGCTTTGGGGTGTTTCCTGTCGCCGGCGCTAGGCCTACCCACGCAAGTGAGGTATCATTTTTATCGGGAGACTTGGGGGAACGCTGGGTGGAAGGAAATTTGTAGCTCCTCTCAGATTCCAGAACTTTCTGCCACAGAAATGTGAGGGACATGTGTTTTTTTAGCCAAATTTTGAGGTTTGCAAAGGATTCTGGGTAACAGAACCTGGTCTGAGCCACACAAGTCACCCCTCCTTGGATTCCCCTAGGTCTCTAGTTTTCAGAAATGTACAGGTTTGGTAGGTTTCCCTAGGTGGCGGCTGAGCTAGAGGCCAAAATCTCCAGGTAGTCACTTTGCTAAAAACAGCTCTGTTTTCTGTGATGTGTCCACGTTGTGTTTTGGGGCATATCCTGTCGCGGGCGCTAGGCCTACCCACACAAGTGAGGTATCATTTTTATCGGGAGACGTGGGGGAACGCTGGGTGGAAGGAAATTTGTGGCTCCTCTCAGATTCCAGAACTTTCTGCCACAGAAATATGAGGAACATGTGTTTTTTTAGCCAAATTTTGAGATTTGCAAAGGATTCTGGGTAACAGAACCTGGTCCGAGCCCCGCAAGTCACCCCTCCTTGGATTCCCCTAGGTCTCTAGTTTTCAGAAATGCACAGGTTTGGTAGGTTTCCCTAGGTGGCGGCTGAGCTAGAGGCCAAAATCTACAGGTAGTCACTTTGCTAAAAACAGCTCTGTTTTCTGTGATATGTCCACGTTGTGTTTTGGGGCATATCCTGTCGCGGGCGCTAGGCCTACCCACACAAGTGAGGTATCATTTTTATCGGGAGACATGGGGGAACGCTGGGTGGAAGGAAATTTGTGGCTCCTCTCAGATTCCAGAACTTTCTGCCACAGAAATGTGAGGAACATGTGTTTTTTTAGCCAAATTTTGAGGTTTGCAAAGGATTCTGGGTAACAGAACCTGGTCCGAGCCCCGCAAGTCACCCCTCCTTGGATTCCCCTAGGTCTCTAGTTTTCAGAAATGCACAGGTTTGGTAGGTTTCCCTAGGTGGCGGCTGAGCTAGAGGCCAAAATCTACAGGTAGTCACTTTGCTAAAAACAGCTCTGTTTTCTGTGATATGTCCACGTTGTGTTTTGGGGCATATCCTGTCGCGGGCGCTAGGCCTACCCACACAAGTGAGGTATCATTTTTATCGGGAGACGTGGGGGAACGCTGGGTGGAAGGAAATTTGTGGCTCCTCTCAGATTCCAGAACTTTCTGCCACAGAAATGTGAGGAACATGTGTTTTTTTAGCCAAATTTTGAGGTTTGCAAAGGATTCTGGGTAACAGAACCTGGTCCGAGCCCCGCAAGTCACCCCTCCTTGGATTCCCCTAGGTCTCTAGTTTTCAGAAATGCCCAGGTTTGGTAGGTTTCCCTAGGTGGCGGCTGAGCTAGAGGCCAAAATCTACAGGTAGTCACTTTGCTAAAAACAGCTCTGTTTTCTGTGATATGTCCACGTTGTGTTTTGGGGCATATCCTGTCGCGGGCGCTAGGCCTACCCACACAAGTGAGGTATCATTTTTATCGGGAGACGTGGGGGAACGCTGGGTGGAAGGAAATTTGTGGCTCCTCTCAGATTCCAGAACTTTCTGCCACAGAAATGTGAGGAACATGTGTTTTTTTAGCCAAATTTTGAGGTTTGCAAAGGATTCTGGGTAACAGAACCTGGTCCGAGCCACACAAGTCACCCCTCCTTGGATTCCCCTAGGTCTCTAGTTTTCAGAAATGCACAGGTTTGGTAGGTTTCCCTAGGTGGCGGCTGAGCTAGAGGCCAAAATCTACAGGTAGTCACTTTGCTAAAAACAGCTCTGTTTTCTGTGATGTGTCCACGTTGTGTTTTGGGGCATATCCTGTCGCGGGTGCTAGGCCTACCCACACAAGTGAGGTATCATTTTTATCGGGAGACGTGGGGGAACGCTGGGTGGAAGGAAATTTGTGGCTCCTCTCAGATTCCAGAACTTTCTGCCACAGAAATCTGAGGAACATGTGTTTGTTTAGCCAAATTTTGAGGTTTGCAAAGGATTCTGGGTAACAGAACCTGGTCCGAGCCACACAAGTCACCCCTCCTTGGATTCCCCTAGGTCTCTAGTTTTCAGAAATGCACAGGTTTGGTAGGTTTCCCTAGGTGGCGGCTGAGCTAGAGGCCAAAATCTACAGGTAGTCACTTTGCTAAAAACAGCTCTGTTTTCTGTGATGTGTCCACGTTGTGTTTTGGGGCATATCCTGTCGCGGGTGCTAGGCCTACCCACACAAGTGAGGTACCATTTTTATCGGGAGACTTGGGGGAACATAGATTAGCAAAACAAGTACTATTGCCCCTTGTCTTTCTCTACATTTTTTCCTTCCAAATATAGGAGTTTGTGTAAAAAAGACATCTATTTGAGAAATTCCCTGTAATTCACGTGCTACTATGGTCACCCCGGAATTCAGAGATGTGCAAATAACCACTGCTCCTCAACACCTTATCTTGTGCCCTTTTTGGAAATGCAAAGGTTTTCTTGATAGCAATTTTTTACTCCTTATATTTCAGCAAATGAATTGCTGTATACCCGGTATAGAATGAAAACGCACTGCAGGATGCAGCTCATTTATTGGCTCTGGGTTCCTCAGGTTCTTGATGAACCTACAAACCCTATTTATCCCCGCAACCAGAGGAGTCCAGCAGACGTAACGGTATATTGCTTTCGATAATCTGACATTGCAGGGAAAAGTTACAGAGTAAAACGTAGAGAAAAATTGATGGTTTTTTCACCTCAATTTCAATATTTTTCTTTTTCAGCTGTTATTTTCTGTAGGAAACCCTTGTAGGATCTACACAAATGACCCCTTGCTGAATTCAGAATTTTGTCTACTTTTCAGAAATGTTTAGGTTTCTGGGATCCAGCATTGGTTTCATGACCATTCCTGTCACTGACTGGAAGGAGGCTGAAAGCACAAAAAATTGCACAAATGGGGTATGCCCCAGTAAAATGCCAAAATTGTGTTGAAAAATTGGGTTTTCGGATTCAAGTCTGCCTGTTCCTGAAAGCTGGGAAGCTGCTGAGTTTAGCACCGCAGACCCTTTGTTGATGCCATTTTCAGGGGAAAAACCACAAGCCTTCTTCTGCAGCCCCTTTTTCCAATTTTTTTGAAAAAAACGAAATTTTCACTGTATTTTGGCCAATTTCTTGGCCTCCTTCAGGGGAACCCACAAAGTCTGGGTACCTTTAGAATCCCTAGGATGTTGGAAAAAAAGGACGCAAATTTGGCTTGGTTAGCTTATGTGGACAAAAAGTTATGAGGGCCTAAGCGCGAACTGCCCCAAATAGGCAAAAAAGGGCCTGGCACAGGAGGGGGAAAAGGCCTGGCAGCGAAGGGGTTAAAAGTACTTGCCAAGCCTAGAACTCCCCTTTTTCTACATATAAGTCATCCCTAATGTGTGCCCTAGGTAACCCCTAGAGCAGGGTGCTGTGTAGGTAAAAGGCAGGACATGTACCTGTGTAGTTATATGTCCTGGTAGTGTAAAACTCCTAAATTCGTTTTTACACTACTGTGAGGCCTGCTCCCTTCATAGGCTAACATTGGGGCTGCCCTCATACACTGTTGAAGTGGCAGCTGCTGATCTGAAAGGAGCAGGAAGGTCATATTTAGTATGGCCAGAATGGTAATATAAAATCCTACTGACTGGTGAGGTCGGATTTAATATTACTATTCTAGAAATGCCACTTTTAGAAAGTGAGCATTTCTTTGCACTAAAATCTTGTTGTGCCCTTCAATCCACGTCTGGCTAGGTTTAGTTGACAGCTCCTTGTGCATTCACTCAGACACACCCCAAACACAGGGTACTCAGCCTCACTTGCATACATCTGCATTTTGAATGGGTCTTCCTGGGCTGGGAGGGTGGAGGGCCTGCCCTCACACAAAGGACTGCCACACCCCCTACTGGGACTCTGGCAGACAGGATTGAGCTGAAAGGGGGCTTGGTGCATTTCTTAGACACTCTTTTGAAGTCACCCCCACTTCAAAGGCACAACTTAGTATAAAACAGGGCCTCTGCCCTACCTCATCAGACACTTGCTGGAGAAGAAACCTGAACCAGAAACTACATCCTGCCAAGAAGAACTGCCTGGCTGCTCAAAGGACTCACCTGTCTGCTTTCTACAAAGGACTGCTGCCTTGCTGTTGCCCTGCTGCCTTGCTGAACTCTTGTCTGGCTGTGAAAGTGCTCTCCAAGGGCTTGGATAGAGCTTGCCTCCTGTTCCTTGAAGTCTCAGGACCAAAAAGACTTCTTCCTTTCACTTGGACGCTCCGTGCGCCGAAAATTTTGACGCACAGCTTGTTTCGCGGCGAGAAAAACGCCGCACACCGACGCTGACCGACGCGACGCCCTCGGGACGATCGAGACTTCGACGCACAACCTCGCAAGGACAAAGCCGCCCGACTTTCCAGGAGAAATCGACGCGACGCCTACCGTGAGCGCGAAACTTTGACGCATGGCCTCGCAAGGACAACGCCGCCCGATTTCCAAGGAGAAATCAACGCGACGCCTGCCGTGAGACCAAAATTTCGACGCACGGCCTCGCAAGGACAACGCCGCCCGACTTCCAAGGAGAAATCGACGCGACGCCTACCGTGAGATCGAAACTTCGACGCGCAGCCCCGCAGAACGACGCGCAGCCGGAAAACAAGCAGGAGAATCCATGCACAGACCCGGGACATCTGGTAATCCCCGCGACCCACATAAAGAGACTGTCTGCGCGCCGGAAAACGACGCCCGACTTCCCCGCGTGGAAAAGAACGACGCAAGTCTGTGTGTGCTGAGGAGAAATCGACGCACACACCCCTTTTTCCACGCATCTCTTCTCCTGTGGCCCTCTGAGGAGATTTCCCACCAGAAACCAGGTACTCTGTGCTTGAAAGACACTTTATTGCTTTTTAAAGACTTAAAGACACTTAATATCACTTTTCAGTGATATCTTTACAAATTCGTATTGCAACTTTGATCGTTTTGACCTACAATTACCCAGATAAATATTCTATATTTTTCTAAACACTGTGTGGTGTATTTTTGTGGTGTTATGCTATGGTGTTGTATGATTTATTGCACAAATGCTTTACACATTGCCTTCTGAGTTAAGCCTGACTGCTCGTGCCAAGCTACCGGAGGGTGAGCACAGGCTGATTTTGGATTGTGTGTGACTTACCCTGACTAGAGTGAGGGTTCTTGCTTGGACAGAGGGCAACCTGACTGCCAACCAAAAACCCCATTTCTAACATTGGTGATCAGCGGTGAGGATAGGACTTGTGTTTGTGCAGTGACATACAGTAGCTAAGTATTTCACTGCCTACCCACAGTTGAAGGTCAACTTAATCTTTCATCTTTTTCTGCTTTTGGTTCTCTGATGTCCTCCTGGATATACTATTGATATTTTGGACTTTGGATTTTGGTTTTTGCCGGTAAGACCTTGTCAGCAATGAGATGGCTTACCTACTCACTCTTTGTGCCCACTGACCACCTCACTAAGGCTGACTTAAGGAGGCTTTGCAGAAAATGGGGCCTTCCTGTATCAAGGAAATCTACTAAGAGGGAAATGCTACATGCCTACATAGTCTGGGCAGAGAGAGAGGCAGAAAAAAAACAAATGACTAAATACCCCTCAGATGAGGAGGGGGACTACTCAAATGAGGAGGATGACGACTCAGATGAGGAAAGAGATCCAGTGAGAGCAGAATGGCTCCGAGCTCGAGAGCGGTGGGTGGAAGAACTAGATGAGTTTCTTGAAAGGGCTGAGGCAGCAAGTCTCTTAGCCCTGGAAGAAGACAAATTTGCAGCTCAGGAGCTGAGCTGTAAAGAGCTGAAACTGGAAGCCGGAAGGGCTGAGTCCAGTTCAGATGGTGGCAGCAAAAATCTTGCATCCAGTACTGCTGAAGAAGGGCACAAGCCCAGAGATGTGGTGCCCAACTTGAAGAAGGGAGTTGACACACCCCAGGTGGTTCAAGAGTATGAGGTAGTTCCCGTTATGCACAGGGTCCCTGAGAAGGATTGGGGAACTGGCACAGGGAGTCATATTCCTACTGGGGGAGGGACACTTTACCAACTCTAGCAGAGAGTGACAGAGAAAAGGGTTCCCCCCTGGTGGACGTCCTGGATATAGAGTGTAGAGACATCCCAGAAGAGTATGGGTTGAGTGTCAGGGACAGGCAGATACTGTCTCACCAGTCTCAGGAGGGTGATGTAGAGTGCTTTTCCAAGGCTGAGTTACTGGGTGGTTGGGTGAAGGGTACTGTGGTTAATACATGTGAAGGGCAGAGTGATGTAATTGCTGGAGAGCATATGTCTGGTCCTTATTTTCCAGAGCTACGCCAACACCAGGTGGAGTGTGAGTTCTCTGACCCCAGGGAACTTACAATGGAGGCAGACTTTTGGGTGAGTACCAGAGAGTCTGAAGAGGCATTTGGGGGTGCTCCTGAAGGGAGTGGTCTAGGTGGTTCCCGACCAAGTGATGTGGGAGAGGATTGTAGTGTCCCAGGTAGGTCTCAGAGCCTAACCTGTACCGTAGGGCCACCTTTTGAGGGAAGCCCCGCAGTGTCAGAAGAACTTGGGGGGATGACTGTGGACAGCATCCCAACAGTTCTGGTGTCTGGCAGTACCACTCCTAGTGAGGGGGTGCAGAAGTCCAGACATAGGGTTGAGAGGGGGTGGCAGACCCCAGTGGAGGATCTTGAAAATCAGGGGTCAGCTCTGAGAGCAGAGCCCCCCAGGAATGACCCAGGTGAGACCGTTTCTGGTTTGGGGGAAACCCAGACTCTGCCGGATGGGCAGAGGTCGGGAGACCTGCGCCAACCAGACTCTTGTGTGGCCCTTGGGGACGGTGTGTCCCTTGTGGGGGGAGAGAGTGCCCCCCAGGAAGTCCTGGCATGCCAGGCAAAGATTCAACCTCAGGGTGGTGACTCTGGGTTGGATAACCGGGTTCAGAGGTTAAACTCTGACCTGGTGGGGGGTAGATGTGCCCCCCAGGAAGTCCTGGAATGCCAGGCAATGGTTCAACCTCAGAGTGGTGACTCTGGGTTTGATACCCCGGTTCAGAGGTTAAACTCTGACCAGGTGGGAGGTAGGTGTGCCTCCCAAGAAGTCCTGCTGTGCCAGGCAATTGTCCAACCTCAGGGTGTTGACTCTGGGTTAGATGGCCAGGTTCAGAGGTTAAACTCTGACCTGGTGGGGGGTAGGTGTGCCCCCCAGAAAGTCCTGGCGTGCCAGGCAGTTGTCCAACCTCAGGGTGTCGACTCTGGGTTGGATGGCCAGGTTCAGAGGTTAAACTCTGACCTGGTGGGGGGTAGGTGTGCCCCCCAGAAAGTCCTGGTATACCAGGCAATGGTTCAACCTCAGAGTGGTGACTCTGGGTTGGATACCCCGGTTCAGAGGTTAAACTCTGACCTAGTGGGAGGTAGGTGTGCCTCCCTGAAAGTCCTGGCCTGCCAGGCAATGTTTCAACCTCAGGGTGGTGACTCTGGGTTGGATATCCAGGTTCAGAGTTTAACCTCTGACCTGGTGGGGGGTAGGTGTGCCCCACAGAAAGCCCTGGTGTACCAGGCAGTTGTCCAACATCAGGGTGGTGACCCTAGGTTGGAGAACCAGGTTCAGAGGTTAAACTCTAACCTGGTGGAGGGTCAGTGTGCCCTCCAGGAAGTCCTGGCGTGCCAGGCGATTGTTCAACTTCAGGGTGGTGACTCTGAGTTGGATGGCCAAGTTCAGAGGTTAAACTCTGACCTGGTGGAGGGTCAGTGTGCCCTCCAGGAAGTCCTGGCGTGCCAGGCAATTGTTCAACTTCAGGGTGGTGACTCTGAGTTGAATGGTCAGGCGCAGAGGTTAAACTCTGACCTGGTGGAGGGTCAGTGTGCCCTCCAGGAAGTCCTGGCGTGCCAGGCAATTGTTCAACTTCAGGGTGGTGACTCTGAGTTGAATGGTCAGGTGCAGAGGTTAAACTCTGGCCTGATGGGGGGTAGGTGTGCTTCCCAGAAAGTCCTGGTTTGCCAGGCAGTGATCCAGTCTGAGGGTACAGACCCTGGGCTGGAAGACCAGGTTCAGGGTGTCCCCCCGGACCAGGAGAGAGGGGCTACTGATAACAGTGCTCCTACCATGTTGTCTTCTGAGGAGGCCACTCCTAGTTGGAGGGTGCTGGACCCCAGAAGAGAGGGCAGGGGGAGGGAAGCCTCACCCCGGGCCCTAGTCCAACCTGAAGGTGCAGACCCCAGGTTGGAGGGCCAGTTGCAGGTTAACAGCCCTGCACTGGTGGAGGAATGGTACAGGGTGACTTTTAGAAGCACCCTGACCATGGTGGACTCTGGGGGTACCGCTCCAGGAGGGAGGGTACAGAGCCCCAGAGGGGAGGACCAGGTTCAGGCTGTCATCCCTGACCTGGTGGAAGGGAGAGTGGTTAAAGGGTGCCCAGCACCTGCGGCTACCGCCCCCCACTCTCCACAGCCACAGTGGTGGGAGAGCTTTGAGAGGCCTGGGGCCTGGCTCTCATCCCTGGCAACTGTCAGTAACCAGTGTGGGTTGCTGTCCGGGTGGACAGGGTTATCCCTGGGGAGGGGACAAGTGTCACACCCCGGGGGTAGAGTGGGCAACACCACTGTGTTGGTCCTGGTGGTACTATCCTACTCCTGGGATACATCTGTGAGCAAAGTAAGGTTAGGTGCTGCACAGATGGGATCCGCAGGTAAGGAGAAAGGTTCCCCATGGATGGGCTTAGTGGGCCCTGAGAGTATGGACAGAGGGATCCAATTGGAGTCAGGAAGGCGAAGAACTGGAGCATGCCCCTGCTGTTGTGGGCCTGGGTCCTTGTTCTGTCGCCTCAAACAGGGAAGTACATCAGGATAGTGATTGTTCTCCCCGGGCTTTAGGCTGGTAGGGGGTCATGTTGGACCTGGCTTTTTGACGGGGACATCCCCAAACTTTTTGCCTCCTTCCTCCTATTTTTTCTGACCTGTTGTTGTTGGCTTTTGACCTCTGAGCACTTTACCACTGCTAACCAGTGCTAAAGTGCATATGCTCTCTGTGTAAATTGTACTATTGATTGGTTTAACCATGATTGACTATTTAATTTACCTGTAAGTCCCCAGTAGAGTGCACTACATGTGCCTAGGGCATGTAGATTAAATGCTACTAGTGGGCCTGCAGCACTGGTTGTGCCACCCACCTCAGTAGCCCCTTAACCTTGTCTCAGGCCTGCCATTGCAAGGCCTGTGTGTGCAGTTTCACTGCCACTTCGACTTGGCATTTAAAAGTACTTGCCAAGCCTAGAACTCCCCTTTTTCTACATATAAGTCATCCCTAATGTGTGCCCTAGGTAACCCCTAGAGCAGGGTGCTGTGTAGGTAAAAGGCAGGACATGTACCTGTGTAGTTATATGTCCTGGTAGTGTAAAACTCCTAAATTTGTTTTTACACTACTGTGAGGCCTGCTCCCTTCATAGGCTAACATTGGGGCTGCCCTCATACACTGTTGAAGTGGCAGCTGCTGATCTGAAAGGAGCAGGAAGGTCATATTTAGTATGGCCAGAATGGTAATATAAAATCCTACTGACTGGTGAGGTCGGATTTAATATTACTATTCTAGAAATGCCACTTTTAGAAAGTGAGCATTTCTTTGCACTAAAATCTTGTTGTGCCCTTCAATCCACGTCTGGCTAGGTTTAGTTGACAGCTCCTTGTGCATTCACTCAGACACACCCCAAACACAGGGTACTCAGCCTCACTTGCATACATCTGCATTTTGAATGGGTCTTCCTGGGCTGGGAGGGTGGAGGGCCTGCCCTCACACAAAGGACTGCCACACCCCGTACTGGGACTCTGGCAGACAGGATTGAGCTGAAAGGGGGCTTGGTGCATTTCTTAGACACTCTTTTGAAGTCACCCCCACTTCAAAGGCACAACTTAGTATAAAACAGGGCCTCTGCCCTACCTCATCAGACACTTGCTGGAGAAGAAACCTGAACCAGAAACTACATCCTGCCAAGAAGAACTGCCTGGCTGCTCAAAGGACTCACCTGTCTGCTTTCTACAAAGGACTGCTGCCTTGCTGTTGCCCTGCTGCCTTGCTGAACTCTTGTCTGGCTGTGAAAGTGCTCTCCAAGGGCTTGGATAGAGCTTGCCTCCTGTTCCTTGAAGTCTCAGGACCAAAAAGACTTCTTCCTTTCACTTGGACGCTCCGTGCGCCGAAAATTTTGACGCACAGCTTGTTTCGCGGCGAGAAAAACGCCGCACACTGACGCTGATCGACGCGACGCCCTCGGGACGATCGAGACTTCGACGCACAACCTCGCAAGGACAAAGCCGCCCGACTTTCCAGGAGAAATCGACGCGACGCCTACCGTGAGCGCGAAACTTTGACGCATGGCCTCGCAAGGACAACGCCGCCCGACTTCCAAGGAGAAATCGACGCAACGCCTGCCGTGAGACCAAAATTTCGACGCACGGCCTCGCAAGGACAACGCCGCCCGACTTCCAAGGAGAAATCGACGCGACGCCTACCGTGAGATCGAAACTTCGACGCGCAGCCCCGCAGAACGACGCGCAGCCGGAAAACAAGCAGGAGAATCCACGCACAGACCCGGGACATCTGGTAATCCCGCGACCCACAAAAAGAGACTGTCTGCGCGCCGGAAAACGACGCCCGACTTCCCCGCGTGGAAAAGAACGACGCAAGTCTGTGTGTGCTGAGGAGAAATCGACGCACACACCCTTTTTCCGCGCATCTCTTCTCCTGTGGCCCTCTGAGGAGATTTCCCACCAGAAACCAGGTACTCTGTGCTTGAAAGACACTTTATTGCTTTTTAAAGACTTAAAGACACTTAATATCACTTTTCAGTGATATCTTTACAAATTCGTATTGCAACTTTGATCGTTTTGACCTACAATTACCCAGATAAATATTCTATATTTTTCTAAACACTGTGTGGTGTATTTTTGTGGTGTTATGCTATGGTGTTGTATGATTTATTGCACAAATGCTTTACACATTGCCTTCTAAGTTAAGCCTGACTGCTCGTGCCAAGCTACCGGAGGGTGAGCACAGGCTGATTTTGGATTGTGTGTGACTTACCCTGACTATAGTGAGGGTTCTTGCTTGGACAGAGGGCAACCTGACTGCCAACCAAAAACCCCATTTCTAACAGAGTGCCTTAGTGTTTTGCATACAGTTATTCACGTGGACCTCTTAGGATATCCAATTCATGAACTAAATAAATGTGAAACTACTGCATGGTGCTTTGTCAGGTCTTGTTTGAAACTCACTCAATGGCTATGTTTCCATTGGAATTGTAAAAAAACCTTACACATTTGCTGAAAACATGACGCATCTTCCCAGGAAATGATGTAAAGGTTCTGCCATGCTGCAAACCAGGAACTATAAAGTTACTTTCACTTTGCCGAACCGTCTTTCTATCTGTGCTTGGTAGAGGTGTGTGTTGGTTGTGTGGAGAGTGTCTTAGTGTTTTTTTTTTTTTGCAATTGTTGTAGGGTGTGTTGTCCCTGTAGTACCCCTAAATTTTAAATTGTATTTTATAATTGTTTATTGTATTGTATTGTATTTGTGCTGTGTATTGTCAGGTGTCTGTCTAATGGAGGTTTATTATTGTTAGGGATAGCTGCATGTCTATGGAGAAATTAGGATATTTTGGGGTTAGATTGTGCTTAGGGGGGTATGTCTGGGGAAGGAAGGGCATGGAACATGAATGAGCAGGAGTTTAGTGGGTTTCTGTGGTTCATCACACACTACCTCCCAAATATGATAGCCAGTGGTGGACAGGTAATACCATGTTACCCAACACAGACCGGATGGAGAAGGTGCGACACCACATGATTTGCATGACAAAATCGAGTGGGCGATCCACCAACTGACGCATCGCTGGGCGGATGTGGTCAGCTGAGAAGGTGACCTAGGTACACATTTGCTGTGAGTACTTCCCTGTGTCTCATTTGTCTATAGATGATTTGTATCAATGTATCTGTGACTCACATATGTTTTTGAGTCAAAGTGCCATTCCCTCACCAAAATTATGTAAAAAAAAGACGAGGCCTGCACAGGACATGTATGGACAATGTCTGTTACTATGCAACACTGTCAAAGAAAGCAACAAGGATGGTTATTGTATCATATATATATAGTATTGTCCCGGACTTGTAAGGATGTGAGAAAGACACAGGCGTTGCAATACCTTGCAGTATGATAAGTGAATTCTTTAGGTGCACAGAGTCATGAAAGTCAGTCACCCTTGTGATATTTTGTAGAGGTGAGGTCTTTGAACTGGTTCCTCAATCTGGCCACCAGCTGCATGTTTTGGCTCATCATATGTGTGTGTACATATACTTCACTTCACCCTGCCTTACCTATGTGTATCTTTAAGGCATGT
The DNA here is from genome assembly GCF_031143425.1 of Pleurodeles waltl. Lineage (NCBI taxonomy): Eukaryota > Metazoa > Chordata > Amphibia > Caudata > Salamandridae > Pleurodeles > Pleurodeles waltl. The sequence goes on from NC_090446.1 coordinate 1,100,781,153, forward strand.
CAACTATGCCATTTGATTCATTACAACCTGAAGGCTTGCATAGCCAATTGCTATTCATATGTATTGTGCTTCACTTGCCCACAGGGTATTTATTCTACATTCACAGTGCAATAATTCATGTTACGTCTTGTAGGTGGACCAGACCCATACACAATCAGTGAGGTAGAGAGCTTCAATGATCCGGATGTTACCAGTCGGTGTCATCCTGAAAGTTTATTGTGTAGTGCAAGGCACGTGTGTGATGTAGTATGATGTTTGCAATGCCATGTGCAATGTGAATTTCTAACACAAAAAAATCATATGCCGTAAAAAGGATAGTTCATAAATCAAAATTTGAGTTGCTGCATGTGCAGTTGCATCTGACTAATGTCAAGGTGAATATTTTGCCAGCCTCTGCTGGACCACATGATAGACGAGCTAAGAGAGGAGCCATGACCAAAATTTGTGGTAGTGAATTCCTAATTGTCATGGCTGTAGATGGTTAACTTTCCAAATGCATGTTAGATAAACAATTCTACTGTAGTCACTTACATCTGTCCAATTTATATGGCTAGTCCACACAGGAGGTGAGGATTCACACCACAGTAAAGATAGAAGGAGTAAGGGACATATTTTCAATTTTACTGCAGAGGGCAGTGCCACAATCTTCTTGCTGCACTGCATCAGAAGAAATAGGCAAGAACGCACCATATCTAAGAGATGGTGCAAGGGTGTCTGCATTGCAGGGATGATAGTTTTTGGGCAGGAAGGGACACCGTCCTGCACAAAATCAATCATGAAAGGCATTTTGCTCTTTCTATGTGTGTTGCAGAATGCAGTACACATAGAAAAAAGAAACACATGTAGAAATAAAAGCATATCTCATCATTGTGTCTCCCTTACACCTACCCTGCGAAGGTGTAGTCTTTTGAAGCATTCACAGCTTGATGAAATCTCATAAATCTGGAAAATCTGTCAAATGCCATGGGTGGTACATGGGAACACCCATCATAACACCCATGGCATGCCTCCCTGTTGCATGGTGAGGCAACACTGTAACCTGCGCTGCCTTGGCTCAGTCCATATTTACAAGGCCATGATAAGTAAGGCAGGGTGGCTTTATGTGGCCTTATAAATATGGCCCTTCAGTGTGCGCCACAGGACCACCACTAAAAGTGACTTTCCAGTGGCACAGAGGAGCTTATAAATAATCCCCTAAGTGTAGGAGGCCCTGATGTCACCATTCTACACATAAGCCCTCATCATGACATTGGCGGTAAATCCCACTTACAGCCGCGGTGACGGCCTCCAACATACCAATGCGCTGGCAGATATCCGATCGCCATATTATGACACACACACCAATCCGACAGAATACTGCCACATACACAAATCCGTCAGCCCAAATGTCAGTGGTAAAGTGTAGGTACCAACACCCATACCGTTATGCCGACAATACAACACCCGCCACAATATGACCCACAAATCACCACGGCGGACATTCAATGGCGCTAAACCATTGGCGGTACACACCAGTGCACTGAGAATGGAGACACAAATACAAAACAACACTACATTGGCCAAAACCGAAATCACACACGTGACATTGATATGCATACCACACATATCCACTAACAGCACTATAGAACACATACCCACATTACCCACGACCCTTTACGAACACTGATTATTGACACCAGACCGAAACCAAGACCACTAAGACAACTAGACACACATACCACAAACACCCACACATCCGTCACACACCCCACATCCCACACCCCACTACATTACTCAACACCCTCTCACCAACACAAACCACACAACACCCATGTCCCCACTAAGGCACCCTTGTTTCACTGATGAGGAGTTGCGGGTGATGGTGGAGGAAATAGTCAGGGTAGAGCCACAGCTGTGTGAAGCACAGGTACAACTATCATCCATTGCCAGGAAGATGGAGCTATGGCAGAGAATCGTGGACAGGATGAACGCCGTGTGACTGCATCCAAGAACAAGGGACAACTTCAGGAAGAGGTGGAATGGCCTACGGAGGAAGGTATGTTCTATGGCGTCAAGGCACCAGCTCACCATACAGTGGACTGGTGGTGGACCCCCACCTCCTCCCTCACAACTCACAGCATGGGAGGAGCAAGTCTTGCCAATACTGCATCTTGAGGGACTCACTAGAGTTGCCGGAGGACAGGACACTGGTGAGTCAAAACTTACTACTTATCACCCCATACCTGCATGCCATCAAACCCCGACAACCTTACTCCCATCACTCCACTCCATCCCACACACTGCAAATCAACATGTGACTAATCCCAATGCCTAGCCCTGCATGCTATACCAACGCATGGACAGCCCTCCTAGCCCTGCATGGAGACCAATCACAAAAGCATGCACAGTATGGAGAACTAACAATCCCACAATACATCACCATACACAAACAAAGGTGGCAGGGCAACAGCAACGATAGAGGGGAAGCCAGGATGTACAATTTGTTACAGATATGAGGCATAATACATCACTTACATCCCCACAGATGCCCCAGCCAATCTCAGAGGAGTGGAGGTGCCACGTCTAACCAGTCCCCCAAAAGAAGATTCCCCCAGTGATGACACTGAAACTGGACTTCAGGATCTGGATGAATGCCCATCAGGGACTACTGGTCAGTCGGCCACCCCAGCCCACTCACAGTCCACCACAGAGCCTCCCCCATCAGTATCCAACACCACAGCACCCACCCAACATCCCCACACCTCTATCCCCAGGACAAGTCAATCAGCAGTGTGCCCTCCTGTACACGGACCCCAGTCCACACCTCACACCCAAGACAATCAGAGTCCTGGGGTCAGTGCCAGTGGGCACACCGTTCAGGGGACACAGGCCCCGGGGTACAGGGATACTGGGTACAGGGATACTGGGAGGACCGCTGTGCACCAGGGGGAGGACAGGCCCAGGGAACCGACTCTCCAGGAGGCACTCACTAATGTTCTTGGGGCTTACCAACAATCCCAGGACAAGATGGGCCAGATCCTTACCAACATACAGGAGAACAAGCATCTGCAGGGGGAACACCATCAGGAGATCAGGGAGAATTTGCAGGCCCTCAACACCACCATAATCTCCATAGCAGGGGTTCTGGCAGACATGGCCAACATCATGATGGAATCGACAGCGCACCAGCGGGCCCCTACCACTAGCCAGCCTACTGACCAGCCCTCCACTTCCGCTGCAGCTAGTGGGCAGGAGGCCCTGCCACAGGACCAACAAGCCACCAGCACCCCTCCCCCTGCAGAAGGTGAACCACCTCGCAAACATTCCCTGCGACCCACACAGAAGCCACAGACACTTGCCAAGACCACCACCAGGAAATAAGACCTCCTGAATGTCTCCCTTGTGTCCCACCCTGTCACCTTGTCCACTTTGAACTGCCTTTGCTCACCTTCCTATGGCCCCTGGGACACTGGACCTGTTCTACAAACAGAATGGAATCATATCCTGTACTTTCGTCAACCATCACCCCATTCCATTGCACTTTCCCATCAAATATTTGCATTACAATATACACCCTTGAACACAACATGACTGACAGTGTTTTATGTGATGAAAAAGTGCAGTTATGGAAACAGTCACATCAGTCACATCATCTGCAAATGATCTGAAAACTGTGATAGCATACAATTAATGACCTGTAGCTGTCTGTAGTCATCACATCACACACTGTTGTAATGTCATCAACATCTGCAAAATGAGAAGCCATAGGTGACAGTAAACTGAGATGCAAATGAAGTGAATGCCATCCTGCTACAGCCACACAGATAAAACAATAGGCAGAGGAATGGTCAGTTACACTGTCTCACCTGTGTGTCATTGGAAGTATTGATATATAACTGATGTTCTGTTGTCTCTGCCTCCTCATCTTCACTGTCCTCAGGGTCCACTGCTGCCAGAGGGGCATTTCCAGTCTCGTCCTCCTGCAGATAAGGCACATGCTGTCTGAGGGCCAGGTTATGCAACACGCAGCATGCCACTACCATCTGACAGTCCTTCTTGGGTGAGTAGCACACAGATCCACCTGTCAGATGCAGGCATCTCAACCTCCCCTTCAGGAAGCCAAAGGTCCTTTCGATAACTCTCCTGGTTCGCCCATGTGTATCATTGTAATGATTCTCAGCCCCTGTCCGGGCATCCCTCTCAGGGGTCAGGAGCCAAAATACGTTTGGGTAGCCTGAGTCACCTGCAGGTATTGAGGGACACACATTAGCCTTACACAATGGTAAGGGATTAACACCAGAAGACATACACTGGCATACATTGGTGGTCACTCAGGCTCACCTATTAGCCACACTCTGTGCCTCTGTAGTTCTACCATCACATTTGGGATGCTGCTATTCCTCAGAAAAAAGGCGTCATGCATTGACCCAGGATACTTGGCAGTGACGTGGAAGATGTACTGGTCTGCCAGGCACACCATTTGCACATTGAGTGAGTGGAAGCTCTTCTGATTCCTGTACAACTGTTCATTCTGGCAGGGGGAGGGACAAACACAATATGTTTTCCATCAATCGCCCCAATAGTATTGGGTATATGTCCCATTTCATAGAATCCTGCCTTCACTGTGACCAAATCTTTCACCTGGGGAAATACAATGTGGCTGCACATGTGTTTAATCAGGGCAGACAACACACTTATCAGCACTATTGAGAACATTGGCTGTGACATGCCTGCTGCCAAGCCCACTGTCACTTGGAAAGAACCAGTTGCCAGGAAATGTAGCTCTGATAGGACTTACACAAGATGGTGGATCCCAGTGGGATGAGGGATAGTTGATGTCAGATCAGGCTTCAATTGGGCACACAGGTCTGTGATTGTGGCCCTGTCCAGTCTATAGGTGAGTATTTTGTGCCTGTCCTCCAGTGTAGCCAAGTCCACAATGGGTCTGTACATGGGGACTTGTCTCCTCCACCTATTCATCCACAGCGGTAGGTATCTAAGGGACACAAGGGTGAGTAGGCTGTCACAATTTGAACACTGGAACCACCACCTAAGTGTACATAGAGCACTGTGATGGGACAGTGGGAATGGCAATGTACGTGCAATCATCAGCAATGACGCAGTTATGGATTATCTGAATGTTGTCCACCAAAATTAAATGGCGACCACCTGTCCTGTATCTAAGGACAGGTGAAAGTGAGGTAACTCCACCAACATTAGGTGTAGTGGCAGAAGGCAGTCTCAAACCACAGTGCAATTCCTCATTGGCTAATATGGGGCTCTATGGAGTACAGTGGCCAAGGGGGATAGGCGGTGAGGGTGTACACCGCCACGGACATGACCGCCATTTTCTATCTAAATCCTCACTTGGGGCCAGATGTAGGTACAAAGAAATTAGCGACTCGCAATTTGCGAGTATGTGCGACTCGCAAATTGCGTGTTGCTAATAGGAATGCAGGTACAATGTCCGTGTACAATTTGCGACTCGCACCCGGAGTCGCAACGCAGATAGTGAGTCCGCTGTTTGCGAGGTCGCTTTTTGCGACCTCGCAAAAAACGAACTCGCAATTTGCGAGTGGGTGTCGCAAATTGCGAGTTCCATGTAAATTGCTTGCAGGTGCTGCAGAACACTCCAGAAACCACTCCAGAACACTCTGGAAACACTTCCTGGCACATGATGATGACATCACAGCCAGGAAGTTTACAAATACACCTGGGAGGAGGGAGGACCACACCCATTTTAAACTGCTGAACTGCAAACAGGAGGAACAGCAGCTACAATGGCTGAAACACCTAGAAAACGAAAACTCAAATTCTCTGAGAAGGAGCTGGAGGTGCTGACAGAAGAATGCTGTCAGCACTATGATGAACTCTTTGGAAAGGCAGCCCTCAATGTACCAGAAGCCACCAAAAAACAACTGTGGCTGGAGATCCAAGAAAAAGTGAACTCCCTGGGGGTGAGCCACAGGAGTGTGGAAGAGATAAAAAAACGGTGGTATGACCTCCTCTCCCGGACCAAGGAGAGGGTGGCAGAAAGGCTCCGGGAGATGAGAGGCACAGGAGGGGGACCATCATCCGTACCACCACCCACACCCCTGGAAGAAAGGGTGGAGGAGACCCTGGAGCAGGAGGCAGTGACAGGAATATGAGATCTGGACACCTCTGAGCCCACTACATCAACCGGTGAGTACCATGTGATATGCCTGTACCCCCATCAATGCCATACCCCCACCCACCATGTACACAGGGGCATGCACAACCAAGATAGCTCCATTACAGGGTAGCAAACACCAGAATGCTGCATTATGGGAAATGTAGTCAAATAGCCAGTTCATAGGCAAATGTTTATTAGGAAGTGTACAACAGATAGTAGACACTGACAGTCTGTTCCCCATGTCCCACAGGTCTCCCACAAGACACCATCACAAGCCACAGCAGCCAGCCCCATGAGGACAGCACAGGAGCTGCCACCACTCCCACCTGCACGACCAACACCATCCCTGTGATGTCCACACCTGCTGCAACTGTGTTTCAGGAGGCTGCGCCAGCAACAGGCAGGAGTGCCACAGTAGAGCACACAGGGCATCCACCTCTGGGCAGGCGACGCAGGCATAGGAGAGCAGGTCTGCAGGCTGCGTCCGGCCGTCCATCTACCACTAACAGTGAGGCACAGCTGCTCCGTGGTCAGCGCCTGCAAAACAATATATTAGGGCGTATTAGTGGGGTGCTGCACCGCTTTCTGAGAAACAACGAGGCCAGCATGCAGCAGCTCCATTCCCGATTGGACGTGATTGCCACAAACACTGGGGAGCTAGCCCTGTCCATGAGGGATCTGGTGGCAGGACTACTGGCACAGGGCGAGGGTGGGTGGTGCAGGGACCGTCAGCTGCTACAGAGGCTTGACAGGATGGCCACATCAATTGGCAGACTGGCTGTTAACACCGCTGGCCTGTCGAGAAGGACAGTTGGCCTCCAAGTAGAAATGGGCCATTTTGCAGGGGATGTGGCTAGAGGCCTGGGCCGGATAACACATGTGATTGATTTAATGGAGGCACGGCATCTGTCCAGGGGCACAGGGGACACACCCCAGGACAGCGAGGAGGGCTCTACAGTGAGCAGTGTCTCTGCCAGTGACACTAGGGTGCTCCGGAGTGGGAGTACCAGGCAGAGCACTGCAGAACAACCTGGGACCAGCCAGGCTGGCAGAGGCCGCCGTAGGACATAGACAGAACCCTGTCCCTGATGTTGGGGCACATGACAGCAATGTGCCCCATGCATGTTTTGCATTTAGATGAACATGAACAGTTAGTAATTGTAAATAGTTGTATTTCTGCACATATTAAATAGTTTTTTTATTCCACTTAACAAATGGAGTTTTTGGTTGAAGTTGACACGTACCTTCCAAAGTATTGGGTTGCGATGTGTTCCCGTCTCAGTCTGCCTTGATTTGCTATACTCCGATCCCCATGATGGCGATGTGGTTGCTCTTGCTCTTCATCCTCAGAATCTGGGTCTGCAGGGGTGAGAGGTAGCCCACGTCGGGTGGCAATATTGTGCAGGATGGCGCATGCGACAACAATTTTGAATGCTGTAATGGGGATATACTGGAGGGCACCTCCACTGCGGTGGAGGCATCTGAACCTTGCTTTCAGTAATCCGAAGGTGCGTTCTATGATGTTCCTGGTCCTCTTATGTGCACTGTTGTATCTCCTCTCTGAATCATTGCTGGGTGTTAAGAAAGGAGTCATAATCCATGGCCGTAAAGCATATGCACTGTCACCTGTTGGGCACAAACATTACACTGTTAGAAAGTCCTGGTTGGTGTGCACAGTGACCTGTGTGTATGTCTGCAAGGTGTATGCAGCTCTACCTAGGAGGTATCCGTCTCCAAACTCCCCACGTTCCAGGCGTTGGTGTATCCCACTGTGCCTAAAAATGTAGGAGTTCTGGGTACTGCCTGGAAATTTTGCAACAATGTCGGTGATGACATAATGGGCGTCACATACAACCTGAATATTGAGTGAGTGGGTACACTTTCTGTTGCGGAACAGATGTTCCAGGTTTGCAGGGGGGCATATTTGAATATGTGTCCCATCTACACATCCTATGACATGGGGAAAGTTGGCAATCCGGTAAAAGTCCAGCTTGGTGCTGCTAATTTCTGCCTCATTCCTGGGTAGGTATATGAAGTGAGACATGTGTGTGAGTAAGGCATCTAGGAATGCCCTGAGGAACCTTGATAGTGCACTTTGTGATACCCCACCTGCCACAGCAATGACCCCCTGATAGCACCCTGAGGCCAAGAGGTGCAGTGAGCATAGCACTTGCACATGTGTAGGGATGGCGCAGCCGCGCAGAGTCTGGCATTCTAGCTGTGGTTTTAGTAATTCAATTAATTCTAGTATGGCTGCGCTGCTAAGGCGGTATTTCTCATATATCTCTTCCTCAGTTTGCTGAAAAAGAGTCTGCCTTGTTCTATAGATCTTCTCCTGTCTGTGGCTCCTCCTCCTCCTCTGCTGGGCTGCGTGGACTCTCCTCCTCACTGCTATCAGGTATATCTCCGCCATCTTGAGTAACCCAGATGGCTTCTGGGTCTCCTTTTATACTTTGGTAATGATTACCACCTGCTCTGAGTTAGTGGTAAATGGGACATGCAAACTGGGCTTTTTGCGACTAGTCGCAATTTGCGAGTTGCAATTGCATATGGTTTGCGACTCGCAAATTGCGACTTCCTAGTTGCGGGTCGCAAAATGGGGTCGCACATTTTGCGAGTCGGTAACGGCTCACATCGCTTTTTGCGAGTCGGAAATGGGATTTTTGCATCCCATTTCCGATTTTGCACAGTCGCAAATAGCGATTCGGGCCATTTGCGACTCGCAAAACTTTGCTACATCTGGCCCTTGATTCCTGACTTTCCACAGGACAACACCTGCATTGCATGTGCTGCTGTGACCTGTGTCTAGAACTTACAATGGCCCGTGTGACCGGGGAAAGGGACCCTGCCTTCACTTTGGAGGAGTTGGAGCGTTAGGTGGAAGGGGTCCTACCTCGGTATGGACTGCTGTATGGGCGTCCAGACGAAAATGAGAGTACACCTTGGGGATGATGCATGTGCCAAGGTTGCATGGAGATGTGTCATTTGGCGGGGTGGTATGTCTGTTGCCAGTGTACATGGTGGGCGCAGGGTAATGGGTGTGCCAATGGAATTGGAAATGGGATTTGTGGGCCATATGTGTGATAGACTGGACTGTATGTTTAATGGCATCTTTCCATCTGCATTACCTCTGCAGATCAGTGACTATCAGAAGAAGGGATTGTGGTGTGTCATCACCAAGGACATGCAGTCCCTGGGGGTCTACAGCAGACAGAGCACCCACTGTAGGAAAGGGTGGGACGATCTGAGACACTGGGCATGGAAGACCACGGAAGCCCAACTGGGGATTGCCTCCCTACGAGGAAGGGGTGCCCGTCGGAACCTGATCCCCCCTGATGGCCGGCATACTGGTGGTGGCCTACCCAGAGCTGGATGGGCTCTTGAGGGCATCACAGCAGCCACAAGGAGGTGAGTACAGTGGGCGTAACTACAATCATTGGTAGGTGGCATGGGATCCGGTTCGTGGTTGTGAGTCAGTGGGTGCTCCTTAATGCCAGGTCAGACATTGCAGCGTGATCCAGCTCAAGGGTATTGGGTGTAGAGCAAATTCAGGTAACCTACCTAGGTTGTATTCAATGTCTAACAGGGCTTAGTGGATCTCAGGAGGGCTGCAGTTGGTGGTGTTTGGCCCTCATCTTGCTGAGGCACCTAGCCAATTGATTGTCAGTGTAATACATAGTGCTCAATCCTGAACCTTGTGTGTGATGGTAATGTGTATGCCAACTGTGGTATTGGTGCTGTAATTGACCCAGTGTTCCCTTTCTCTCTCTCCCCCCCTTTTTTCTTCTGGCATCCTGTCCATCTGTGCAGTAACATCATCTGGTGGAGGAGCAGGGCACCGGCGACTGAGGGGGCTGAATCCCACAGGATCCAGGAGGCAGAATCCACTGACGCTGAGGGAACCAGAGGGACGGAATGTGAGGGGAGCAAAATGGTATAAACAGGAGGTGACAACACTGACTCTGATTCCTCCTCTGATGGGAGCGCCCTGCTGGTGGCGGACACCTCTGGGACCACCCCAGCTCCAGGTACAGCCGCCACCCCCGTACCAGCACCGCCCTCCGAGTTGCCCCTCACTGAGTTGCCCGTGCCCGCTCACCCAGGAGGGTGGGCATCTCCTTCTCCCCAGGCACCTCCGGTTCTGCCCCAGTGAGCCTTGCTGCCCTGAGTGATGAGGCTATTGACCTCATGAGAACCATCTCTGTAGGGCAGTCAACCATAGTGAATGCCATCCAGGGGCTGGCATTCCAGATGCCGCAATGAAATGCATTCCTGGAGGGCATCCACAGTGGATCGGCTGCCCAACAGAGATCGTTCCAGGCTCCGGCCTCCTCTCAGATGGCAGCCATTGTTCCTGTTCCTACTGTCCCCCCTCCAACTACCACTTCCCAGTCTCCTCAACCCCCACCCATCCCATGCACACATACAGACAAGCATGCCCACAAAACATCAGACAAGAGTAGCACAGTCAAACACAGGCAGCACACTTCAGGCCATAAGCACTCATATAAACAACAGACAGTTGCACACACAACAACATCCACTGCCTCCACTGTCTCCCTCACAGTCACATCCGCACTCACACCTGCATGCACTGCTTCAACAGCCAGCACCATCATCACCACACCAAGCAGCACACACAGCTCACTAGTAGACACCTCCACAACATCCATCCACGCATCCCCTGTGTCCTCTCCCGCCCTGTCTGTCCTCCACAAGGGACACAAACGCAAGCACTCAGACGCTCACAGCTATCCAACTCCCATCTGCACACTGCCCATGCACCTGCACCCAAGTCCAGCAGACATACTCTTCCAACAACTACTCCCTCAACTTCCACTCCCATCCCTCCTCCCTCATCCAACCACACTGTCCTTAAAAAGCTTTCCTTGCCCAACTTGACCTCTTCCCTCCCCTTCCACCCCCGTCCTGCCAGTAAAAGCAGGGTCCCAACGACCCAGTCCAGCACCTCAGCCAAACAGTTCACGGGGACAGTCATGGCACCACCTAGTCGTGGAGGCAAGAAAGTGAAGGATCCCACTCCACCTGCAAGGAAAGTGAGGAATCCCACTCCACCAGCCAGGAAAGGGAAGGATCCCACTCCACCAGCCAGGAAATGGGAGGATCCCACTTCATGAACAAGGAAGGGAAAGGTTCCTACTCAACCACAAATGACAGGAGTGGTTCCCACTCAACCACTATTAGAAATGGGGTCTTAGAAAATGATATAAAGAGTCTTTAGTTCTTAAAAAGCAATGTCTCTTGTAAGCACAAAGTACCTGGTTTGCTTTAAATTCTCTGCACGGGACCACAGAGGAGGAGTTGTGTGGAAAACGGGGAGGTGTGCGTAGATTTTTTCGGTGCTCACGGATATGGGTTGTTGAGTTTTCATGCAGGGCAGGCTTTGCGTTGATTTCGAGTGCGGAGACTGGGATCCTCTTTGGGTTGTGGGGTTTTTGGACACCCCAGGGACGATGGGTTGAAATCCTGGGCATGAAGGACGAAGTCACAGGGGCTGCGTCGATCCAGTGGGAAATGCGTGCTGCACAGCAGGCGCCGCATCGATTCCGGCTCGACTTTGGGTCGATCCAGTTGGCTGTGCGTCAAATTTCTGGTTGCGATGCTGGCGCTGTGTCGTTTTCCTCTTTGGGAAGTCGGGCTGCGTCGATCCGGTTTGGCGTGCTGTGATTTTATCACCCCGATGCAGGCTATGTGTCGTTTCTTTCAAGATGTGTGTCGATTTTCACTGCACAAGGAATTATTTTGCAGCAATGAAGTCTTTTTGGTCCTGAGACTTCAGGGAACAGGAGGCAAGCTCTATTAAAGCCCTTGGAGAGCACTTCTCAGCAGACCCAGAGTACAGCAAGGCGGCAGGGCAACAGCAGGGCAGCAGTCCTTTGCAGAAAAGCAGACAGGTGAGTCATTTGGGCAGCCAAGGAGCTCCTCTTGGCAGGTTGGAGGTTCTGGTTCAGGGATTCTTCTTCAGTGGTATCCTGTCTATAAGTGTCTTGATGAAGTAGATTGTCTCCCTCAGACGTGTCTAAGTTGGTAGGGTCAGAGACCCTGCTTTAATACCCAAATGTGCCTTTGAAGTGGGGGAGACTTCAAAGAGTGGTTTAGAAGTGCACAATGTCCCCTTTCAGTTCCATCCTGTCTGCCTGGTTCCCAGTAGGGGGTGTGGCAGTCCTTTGTGTGAGGGCAGGCTACTGTCCTTTAACATGTAAGTGTCAGGCCCTCCACCCTCCCAGCCCAGGAAGACCCATTCACTATGCAGATGTGCACAAGTGTCACTGAGCATCCTGTGTTTGGGGTTTGTCTGAGTGAATGCAAAGGGAGCGGTCAACTAAACATAGCCAGATGTGGATTGTAAGGCACAGAAGGATTTAAGTGCAGAGAAATGCTCACTTTCTAAAAGTGGCATTTCTAAAATAGTAATGTTAAATCCAACTTCCCAGTCGGCAGGATTTTCTATTACCATTCTGGCCATACTAAATATGACCTTGTTACTCCTTTCAGATCAGAATCTACCACTCAAATAGTATGAGGGTAGCGATAATGTTAGCCTATGAAAGGAGCAGGCTTCACAGCAGTGTAAAAACAAATGTTTGAGTTTTACACTACTAGGACATATAAACTGAGCAGGTACATATCCTGCCTTTAATCTACACAGCACCCTGCCCTATGGGTTACCTAGATCCTACCTTAGGGATGACATATGTAGAAAAAAAGGGAAGGTTCAGGCTTGGCAAGTACTTTTGAATGCCAAGTCGAATTGGCAGTGAAACTGCACACACAGGCCCTGCAATGGCAGGCCTGAGACATGGTTAGGGGGCTACTTAGGTGGGTAGCACAACCGGTGCTGCAGCCCACTAGTAGCATTTAATTTACAGGCCCTGGGCACATGTAGTGCACTTGACTAGGGACTTAAAAGTAAATTGGGTATGAGCCAATGTCACCATGTTTTAAGGAGAGAGCATATGCACTTCAGCACTGATTAGCAGTGGTAAAGTGCACAGAGTCCTAAAGCTAGCAACAATGAAGTCAGAAAAAGAGAAAGAGGAAGGTAAAAAGTTTGGGGGTGACCCTGCAGAAAGGCCATTTCCAACAACCACCAATGACAGCAGAACAGCAGAGGTTCCCACTCAACCCCTAATGACAGGAATGGTTCCCACTCAACCACCAATGAAAGGCAAGAAGCCCTCACCTCTAGCTGTGACACAGCAGCCCTCACCTTCAGCTGAGACACAGCAGCCTTCGCCTCCAGCAGAGGTTGCCCAGGAGACACCTCCCCCAGCAGAGACAGTGTACCCTCACCTCCAGCAGGGGGTATGTAGGCCACCCTCCAGGGACTGTTGTACAAGGAGCCCCCTACAAAAGCAGTGGGCGAGTTTCCCACCTCAGAGAGTGTGACCTTGCACTCCCAAGCATTGGGAAATGGGCCTGGAGCCCACTCCAGAAGCAGTGGACAAGTTCCCCACTTCAGCTGAGGTGCCCCCCACCCCCTTGCCCCTAAGGTGCCTGCCCACTTCCAACATATTGCCCCTGCACAGTTTGGTGCGGAGAATATCAGGATCAGGTTGGGGCTTGGACGGTGCCCTGTGTCCATGTGTGCCTTTTGTACTTTGGGCTGGGCATTGGCCCTTTCTGGACAATTGTTCATGTATAATATTTGTCACTTTGGTACTTGGTGGTTGTTGGCATGCAAATACATTTTCAATTCTGCCTTACTGTTGTCCTTGCATTATTATGAGGTGTGTCCTGTGACATTGTTCTACCTCTGCAGCTGGTTGTGTGTATGGTTTGTGTGTGAATGGTGTGTGTTGTGCGTGTGTGTGTGTCACTCTCCTTTTACTCCCTCCCTCCCTTGTGTGCTAGGCAGCTGTGCTCACCGTCGTCATCTTCGTCGGCATTGTTGTTCCAGGTGGAGCAAGGTGTAGGAAAGCATCGGAAAGACCAGAAGTTCCGGTTCCATGGTGGAGTTGATCTTCTCTGTGTCTCTGATGGTAAGTCTTTGGTCTTCTGTGTTATGTTTCCGCCAGGCTTTTGATGGCGCTAGTACTGCCCCGGAAATTGTGGCGGTGTGCTGTGGTGGGCAATACCTTGTCTTCCGCCTGGCTGCTGATGGCTCTCGCCTTGGTGAGTGGTGTTATCACTCTGGCGGATGGTGTGGTACATTGACTGTCTATGGGAGTTATCACCGTCATGGTCTTAATTTGGCGGTACTTACCACCAGCCTGTTGGCGGTATTATCGCTACATTAACAGTCACCGCCAATGTCATAATGACCACCATTGTAATACATTTGAAGGTCTCACTTTTGTTGTCTAATGTTGCATACTCTATGGTTACAGAAATGTCAAGGTGTGTTTTATCAGAGGCAGGTCTGCACGGCATAGCCATCCAACATGCCATTGCCCGATCCACCTTCTGTTTTTGTTGCCCATGATAGTCTTCCAACTTTATCATAACCAGGATTACACTTTAGACAGCAATTGCTAATAATATCACAAAATACATGGGCAGTTGAGATGTAAATCATACATGCACACACCCATCACATGGATGTTATGAGTGCTGATGTGCCACAATGTGGCATTAATTTCTGAAATGTAGGGTCAGACACTAGGCTGTGTAGAGGGACACATGCTAATATATTGGCTGCATGTAATGAGCTGTGGTATGGTCCACCATGGAATTACATCAGTTCATATAGGTGTTGTTTCATACATCTCTGTTTTGATGTGGGTAAGTTATCCACCCTCCGTTCTTAGATCTAGTTCCTGAGACATGATCATTCAATGTAGCAATGTGTCCAGATATGTGTCCTTGTCATATCAGGTACCCAATGTTGTGACACAATACATGTAATTTTCAGGCTAATGCCAATGGACTCAAGCCCATTGCAGGATGCAGAAGGGACACAAATGAGCAGTAATTATGATATGTGTACCATACCATTTGTACACAACAGCATTGCTCCTAAGTATACTCTGTACTGACATGGTCATACCTAAATGTGCCAAGACTATGCAAATGCATTGGCCAACATTTGCTAAGCCTTGATATATTGGCCTCAGTAAATTTGGAGATGAGAAACATTAGTTAGATGGATGGTCACTTTAACCTTACCGATCATTTTTGAGTTTTGACAATGCCACACGTAATGTTTGAAACTGAAATTAGGTATCATGATGATTGAACCCGTTACTAGTTAGCCTTTGTCTGACAGTTTTTCATTTTGCTTAAACAGATAACATGACTCTAAAGCAGAAGAGGGCCCACTACATTCACGCAGAACAGTACTGACACATCTGGCTAGTTGCTAAGTCATACAAGGCAATGAGAAAGTAATTTGTGGGAGGAAAGGGCTCATCACACCCCAGGGACCATCCAAACTGGACAAGCCTATCAAAGTCCAGGATGTCGCAGCACACCAGGGTGGTTCTGCAGAACCTTTTGCCAGTACCACCATCAGCCAGCACACAGGACCAGCATTGCCCCAGGCTCAGACAACAGGACAGGTTGCTCCTTTGAGCAGTTTATGTTAAAAGGACATTTCTGACCTCAAGTACTGAGTGGCAGGGATGGACTACAAGATGGACCAAGTATGCGGCTCCTACAGGATCTGCAGCAGGCTGTTGATTGACTCCCCCCCAACACCTGGGAGCCACAGGGACAATATCTGCATTCCTCATGTATGTAGTTTTTTTTTAAAAAAACAGTTTTTATAGCTTAGTTTAGGGTTAGTTAGTGTAGCTATAATAGTTTTAAATTTTAGGTGGGGTGAGAAAAGCTTTTGTGGTTAGGTGTGGTTAGGGTTTTTTGTAGGTGGGGGTTGATGTGCTGTATATTTGTTTCATTAAAAATATACAATTTTCAAAAATTCTAAAATATGTATTTGGTTAGGGTTATATGTGTATGTAGTTTTTGTTTAGGTATAGTGTCTCTTGTGTCTGAATGCATGTGTATTAATAGGGTGGGTGAGGTGATTTTTAACCTGTTGTGTTAAATATTTAGAGTACGCTAAGTTATTGTAAGGTAGTTTTAGATGTTTTAGGATAAGATAGTGTAGTTTAGATAACATAGTTTAGATTAGGTGTAGTTTTGTTTGTGTAGGTTAAGGTAGTATAGATTACGTAGTTTTATTTAGGCAAAGTTTTATATTTACATAAATGTTTGAATTCTACATAGGAGTCTACCTCACGTTTACTGTGTAGGTGTTAGCAAATGTGTCTAAGTGATGGTTACTACATGCATTTGTCTTTGCTAGCGGTGTTTATAGACATGTGTGACTCAGTGAGTAGCCTATGGAGAGGCATCTGTCAGATGGGATATGGAATGACATTAGGATCGACAAACATAGTTGTGTTCTGTAAGTTGCACTCTTAATTTAAAAGGGGAGACGACAAAACAGGGTATTCCCATTTGATTGCTATGTGTGTGTCATGCCACATGCAGTGGGTGTGTGGTGATGTAAAACCATGGTTACTAATCTAGGGCCTCCATAGTTACACACTGATTGTTCTTCCATCTTTTGCTTGTCAGAGCAGTGTAGGTTCTTTGCTAGTATCTATGGACTGACTCCTCATTAGTATTGTCACTTAATTTACCATCAACATTGACTGCATGCTATATGTAGCACTTAATGGTTGGGACCATGAGTAACTACTTGCTAGTCTACATACACATAGGGTTCATGTGAGAAACCTGGGCTGATTACAGAAGCCCCCTAACTTTTTGCTCCCATTTATCACATTTTGCTGGTGTTTTCCTGACTCTGAAGATGCC
The DNA here is from genome assembly GCF_031143425.1 of Pleurodeles waltl. Classification (NCBI taxonomy): domain Eukaryota; kingdom Metazoa; phylum Chordata; class Amphibia; order Caudata; family Salamandridae; genus Pleurodeles; species Pleurodeles waltl. The sequence goes on from NC_090446.1 coordinate 1,100,798,074, forward strand.
CTGAACACTGCTAACCAGTCTCAAGGCCTGTGCTCTGTAAAAATGAGTATCCAAATGAGGCTAATTATAAATGGCTATGTCTACCTTCCTATAAGTCTCTAGTATATGGTAAGGGATGTAGGTTTAGGGACCCCAGCATAGGCGGTGCATTCATAGGTGCACTGCTGAGGTGCCCAGTGTCATGCCTTGCTGGCTGCTTTTAAACTGAAGTTATATGCAAATTCGACTTTGGAATTAAAAGTACTTCCAAAGTCTTAAACTACCTTAGTTTTACATATACGTCACCCAAGGTGTGCCCTAAGTGCTACTAGGTCTCGGTGCTATAGAACTGTAAGCAGGGACCTTATATAAAGTGTTTTATAAACCCTGGTGAGGAAAAATAGCCACATTTGTTTTCCCCTCACCGTAGTAGATGAGCTCTATAGACTACAATGGGTAGACTTTATTTTAATTAATAAAGTCTCAGAAGGAGTTAAATATGTCAGGTTTGGTATCAAACGTATTGTTATAAAAAAAATCCAACATCTTGCCATTGTTGAATTTAATATAACTAGTTCAGGGAAAGAGTTTTAGAACTCTGCCTGAAAGTTGCCAACTTCAGTTTATAGTACCCTTTTCTGATTGGCCTGCCTCTGGCAGACTGGCCAGGCTGCCTTGATGAGGTGTGAAGTGGCCTGGGCTGAAGACAAAAATATGCCTGGGGGAGGAGACAACCAGGTGCTTGATTAGATTAGGAAAGGGCAGGAGATGGGTATGTTAAGGATGTTTAGCCTCACCAGTGGGTGGACTTAGCCAGACCTAACCTCCAATATTCAGTTTCTGCCATTTTGGATTTTTAGGGAATGTTGCTCCCTGGTATTGATTTTTGCCACAATTCCGAGGATGTGGTCATCCAAGCCAAGATCGTGGATACTTTTGGCAGAGCTGCACCCACACCTCAGATTCCTACAAGGAACAATGACAGAAGAAGAAGGAGTGCCCTGTTGGACGCCTGACCTGCGCCTGGACACTGTACTCTGAAGGACTACACCAGCTGCACACTTGGGCTTCACCACAAAAGGGACTTTGCCTGGTTTCATCTTGTTCCAGAAGGAACTCCCTGCTTGCTACAGGTGAAAAATAGCTAACAAAAGTCCCCTGCATCAAATCCCGAAGGAACTGACCAGCTGACCAAGGGCTGCGAGAAAGTAGCCTCTTTCTAGCATGGTTGCCCCCATTTTTGGCCTGTTTGTCAGTGTGTATTTGACTGTGTCACTGGAATCCTGTCAGCCAGGACCCCAGTTCTTATGGTTTTTGGCCTGTTTGTCAGTATGTTTGACTGTTTGTCAGTATGTTTGACTGTGTCACCGAGGATCCTGCTAACCAGGATCCCAGTGCTTATGCTCTCCCTATTCCCAAATTTGTCACTACATACTGGTAACCCAGTATTTCATTCCAAATTGGTATACGGATGCCCCCTTATAAGTCCCTAGTATATGGTACCTAGGTACCCAGGGCATTGGGGTTCTAGGGAATCCCTATGGGCTGCAGCATTACTTTTTCCACCTATAGGGGGCGTATGCAAAGGCTTCTACAAGAATGCCATTGCAGCCTGTGTGAAATAATGCATGCACCCTTTCACAGCCATTTTCACTGCATCAGGTCACTTAAAAGTCACCAATATGTCAGGCCTTCCAACCCTGAAGGCTGGGTGCAAAGTAACTGTGTGTGAGGGCACCCCTGCACTAGCAGAGGTGCCCCCACATCATCCAGGACTAGTTTCCTGGACGCTGTGAGTGCGGGGACGCCATTTTACGCATGCACTGGATATAGATCAATACCTATGTCCAGCTTCACAATGGTAACTCCAAATATGGCCATTTAAGGTGTCTACCAACTGGAAATTGTACCCCAATACTGATTCCAGTATTTTTTTTACAATTCCATGCACTCTAGGGGCTCCACAGTGGACCCCCAGTACTGCCATACCAGCCTTCTGAGGTTTTCCAGGCAGCCCCAGCTGCTGCCAACTCACATATAGGTTTCTTTCCTCCTGTTGCTCAGGCAGCTCGAACCCAGGAAGGCAGAACAAAGCATTTCCTTCGGTAGAGGGGTGTTACACCCTCTCCCTTTGGATATAGGTGTTACAGCCATGGGAGGGGTAGCCTGCCAGGGCCTCTGGAAAGGCTTTAAAAGGCACAGATGGTGCCTTATTGCATAATCCAGTCTACACTGGTTCAGGGTCCCCTAGTCCCTGCTCTGGCACAAAACTGGACAAAGGAAAGGGAAGTGACCACTCCCCTGTCCATCACCACCCCAAATGTGGTGCCCAGAGCTCCTCCAGAGTGTCCTTGGGTTTTGCCATCTTGGATTCCAAGGTGGTGGGGCACTCTGGGAGCATCTGAGTGGCCAGTGCAAGCAGGTGACGTCAGAGCCCTGCCCTGATAGGTGTGTACCTGTGTAGCTAGTCAATCCCCCTTTCAGGGCTATTTAAGGACTCTCCTCTGGGTGTTTCTTCAGACTCAGATTGCAAGACCTCAGCAGGAATCCTCTGCATCCTTTACTTCATCTTCTACCGACGGAACTGCATCTGGACCCTCCAGGAACTCTACAAACTGCAACAAAGAAGCAAAGACAACTTCTGCAACAACTGTTTCCAGGTTGTGCATCCTCCGAGGACTACCTGCTTTCAGCCTGCACCAGAAGAAGCAAAGGAATCTCCCTTGAAGTGAAGGAGTCACGTCCGTGCTTCAATAGGCACCCCTCTGTAGTGACGACCGGTGCCGTGGGTCCCTTCTGATGAAGACCGTGGATCCAGCGACACAGGTGGTGGACTAAAGTGACCCCGGCAGTCCAAAGGTCCAACTGTCCAACTTTGGTGGAGGTAAGAGCTTGCCTCCTTGCAAAAGGCAGTACCCTGTGTATCGCGTGACTTGCAGTTGCCAAGGATTGTGTGCGACCTTCCAAAAAGGTCTTCATGAACAGCACAGCCTAGGCCCCCCAGCACTCCATCCTGCTACGCACAGCTCCCTGAGTGGTTCTCAGGTGATGTAGAATCCCTTTGTGTCGTGCTGCGTGGTCCTCATTTGCACCTTCTTTGTCCTCATGCTGTGGGACTCCTGTGCACACTGACTGGTCTTCTGAGGGCTTTCTGAGTTGCTGAGAGCCCCCTCTGTGTCACCCTCTGGGTAGAAGCCACCAGGTTCCTCCTGGTCCCGGGCAGCGCAAATTTCTGCTAAACGCGAGCTTTGCGTGTGCCAGGGCTTGTTGGCGAAATCCAGTGACACAAACCAGACTGCAATCGTTTATCCAGCATGGGACAAATTCTGCACCAACCAGGAACCCGCATCTGTCTTCTTGGGTGCATAGCTAACTTTGTCTTCACACCGGTGGTTCCCCTTTTACACCTTCGTCTGAGTTAGCAGGGGCTCCTTTTCTCCCTGGACTCTTCAGTGCTTCTTGGACCTGGTCCCCTTCTTCTACAGGTCTTCAGGTTCAGGAATCCATAGTTGGTGTCTTGAAGTCTGTTCTGGTTCTTGCTTTATCTTTTATAATGACTTCTTGTGTGTTCTAGGAAACGTACTGTGATTTACTCCTGTTTTCCTGGGCTTTGGGAAGGGTTCTATTACTTACCTTTTGTGTTTTCTTACACTCCCAATGCTCCCCTACACACTACACTTGCCTAGATGAGAAACCAACTTTTGGATTCCACTATTTTAGTATAAGGTTTGTGTTCCCCCTAGGCCCATTGCAACCTATTGTGATTTTCACTATTTGCACTGTTTTCTAACTGTTTTTACAGATATTACTGCATTCTAGTGTATTGCCTGTATATATTACTTACCTCCTAAGGGAGTATAGTCTCTAAGGTATTTTTGGCATTTGTGTCACCAAAATAAAGTACCTTTATTTTTGTAACACTGAGTATTTTCTTTCATGTGTGTAAGTACTGTGTGACTACAGTGGTATTACATGAGCCTAGCATGACTCTCAGATAGTGTTTGGCTACTCGCCCAAACTACCTCTAGAGAGCCTGGTTTCTCGACACTGACTACATTTCACTAATAAGGGATAACTGGACCTGGTGTAAGGTGTAAGTACCTTAGGTACCCACTACAATCCAGGCCAGCCTCCACCAGGGGCTAGTGGTAATTTTGGAGTTTGAGCCTGGTGCATTCTGGGATTTGGAGTCATAGCCCACAAGGAGCAACTCAGAGTTTCTAAGATCTTGAGGTGAGCTATGAACTCCTAAAGTACCTTCAAAGACCTTCTGGAAGAATATCCAGAAGTTTGGAGAAGATTGGAGAACGTTTGGTAAAAAGCTCCATAAAGGGACTGACTCACTGTGGTGAGTCAAGCCAGCTTACCTCAGTGGTGACTGGGCCAGTGGCGACCGGGCCTGACTTGCAAGTTCATCACTCTGAGAAGCTCTGTACCCCCAGACTTCCAGGATTTCACAGGGGACTCCTGGAAAGGTAATCTGACAACCTTGCATCAAAATCAGCTTGCTGTGGAGGGTCGATCACCGTTGGAAGGAAAAAGCTCCAAAAAAGTGAAAGTCCGAATGTAAAAAGGTAACCGGCAACTTCCTGCGCAGCGTATTTGAAGAGGGCTTCAGGGACATCGGATCCATATTGAACTTTGGCTCGGACAAAGATTTATGTCCTGAAAAATTGTCTAAGTGCGAAGGTTCTCCTGCGACACGTATCCGAAGAGTGCTCCAGGGAGGTCGGATCGAATTGGTGACTTTGTCCCGCTGAAGAAAATCTTCAAGAAAAAGACGAACTTCAAAGCTAAACTTTGAGCCGAGGCCTCTCACTTGCTGTACCTGAGCATGGCTCCATTGCGGTTGCCCTCAAATTTTGACTTTGCCCCGGTTGACTACGACCAGATGACGAGATTGGTGCTTTTGGTTTCTATGTGTTAAAAAACATCAATTCTTCAAAAATTCATATCTCCGGTTCCCCTTATCTGATTTTATTCAGTTTGGTGTGATTTTAAAGATTCAAATATAATCTATATGTATCAATTGGTGTTGGATTTTTATTGTGTTTTGTGTTTTATTTATTTACTGTTTTGTGATTTTTAAATTCTTTACACAACTGTCTCCTAAATTAAGCCTTGAAGCTCATTGTCAAACCGCAAAGTGTTGAGTTAGGGTTAATTTATTGAGACCTAACTGGACCTAGTGGGGGTTAGTGGCCTATTGCTAAGTGTAGGTACTTACCTGCCCTTACCAATAATCCACTTTATAACACATACATACAATCCCCATAGGTCAAGCAAGCTTAAGATGTGTGCAACAATGACCCTATACCATACAGTTCATGGGTAGCTGAATTCATGTTGACTAACGACCACAAATAAAAGTGCAACCTCTACTGCACATGGTGTTCAATATATACAGCTGTTCAGTGAAAACCAAGTTCTTCCAGACACTCAAGTCCTGTTACATAACTAATGTCCTACTACAGACTTTCTTTATCTCTATCAAATCTCTCAATGAACCTACATTGAGAAATGAAGTGGATATCAGTAGAGAAGTGGGTATTTTGAACAGTGTTTATGCTGTGGAGGCAGTTTACTCGGTGTCATATTGTTTACAGATAGTGTAACTTTCATGAGAAAAGCACCACTGAGTATTAAAAAGTCTACTATATAAAGTGTGCACTCTTTGCCACATTGTCAAAAAAGACATTACTCACTCACAGTTACCATAGTCTGAATGTGCTAAAGACCATTCTACATGCAGATCCACCCCAACAGCTCACAGCATGGGAGGAGCAAGTCTTGGCAATACTGCATCCTGAGGTACTCACTGGAGTAGCCGACTGGTGAGTCGACATTTACTACTTATCACCCCCAATACCTGCATGCCATCTCACACCCTCACTCCAATCAATCCACTCCATACCACACACTGCACCTACACATCTGACTAATCCCAATGCCAAGACCTGCATGCTATACCATTGCATGGACAGCCCTCCCAGCCCTGCTTGGACACCCATCACCAAAGCATGCACTGCATGAAGAACTAACAATCACACAATACATAACCATACACAAACAAAGATGGCAGGGCAACAGCACCAATAGAGGGGAAGCAACGGATGTGCAATATGTCACAGACATGAAGTATAATACATCACTTGCATCCCCACAGGTGCCCCAACCAATCTCACCGGTGAGGAGGTGCCACGACTATCCAGTCCCCCACCAGAAGATGCCACCAGTGATGACCGTGACTCTGGACCTCAGGATCTGGATGAACTACCTGGCCCATCAGGGATTAATGGTCAGTCGGCCATCCCAGTCCACTCACAGTCCACCACAGAGCCTCCCCATCAGTATCCACCACCACAGCACCCACCCAATGTCCCCACACCTGTATCCCCAGGACACATTAATCAGCATTGTGCCCACCTGTACAGAGACCCCAGTCCACACCTCACCCCCAAGACAATCAGGGATCTGGGGTCAGTGTCAGTGGGTGCACCATTCAGGGGACAGAGGCACAGTGGGAACAGGGACACTTGGAGGACCGCTGTGTACCAGGGCGAGGACAGACCAGGGAACTGACTCTCCAGAAGGCACTCACTAATGACCTGGGGACTTAGCAACAATCCCAGGACAAGATGGGCCAGATCCTTACCAGCATGCAGGAGAACAAGTGACTGCAGTGGGTATACCATCAGGAGATCAGGGAGGATTTGTAGGCCCTATGCACCACCATGGTCTCCATAGCAGGGGTGCTGGCAAATATGGCCAATATCATGAGGGAATGGACAGCACACCAGGGGCCCCTACCACTAGCCTGTCTACTGACCAGCCCACCACTTCCACTGCAGCTTGTTGGCAGGAAGCCCTGCCACAGGACCAACAGGCCACCAGCACCCCTCTTCCTGCAGACGGTGAACTATCCCGCAAACATTCCCTGCGACCCAGACAGAAGCCAGAGACACTTGCCGAGACTAAGACCACCGCCAGGAATTGAGACTCTCCTGAATGTCCCCCTTGTGTCACACCTTATCACCTTGTCCACTTTTAACTGCTTTTGGTCCCCTTCCTATGGCCCCTTGGACACTGGATCTGTGCTACAAACAGACTGGAACAATACCCTGGACTTTCCTCAACCATCACCCCATTCCATTGCACTTTTCCATCAATTATTTGCACTACACACAACCTGAGTGAAACCTGAGTGGTGAAAATGTGCATATATGGAAACAGTCACATCATGTGCAAATGATCTGAACACTGTGATAGCATAACGTTAATGAGCTGTATCTGTCTACAGTCATCACATCAGTACATAGTTGTTATATCACCAACATCTGCAAAATGAGAAGCCATAGGTGACAGTAAGTAGAGATGCAAAGGAAGTGAATGCCATCCTGCCACAGCCACACAGAAAACATCAATAATCAGAGGAATGGTCAGTTCCACTGTCTCACCTGTGTGTCATTGGAAGTATTGACATATAGCTGATGTTCTGTTGTCCACATCCTCATCCTCTGCCTCCTCATCCTCGTTGTCCTCGGGTCCACTGCTGCCACAGGGGCATTTCCAGTCTCCTCCTCCTGCAGATAAGGCACATGTCGTCTGAGGGCCGGGTTGTGCAACATGCAGCATGCCCCTACTATCTGGCAGACCTTCACGGGTGAGTAGCACAGAGATCCACCTGATAGATGGACACATCTGAACCTTCCCTTCAGGAGGCCGAAGGTCTTTCAATAATTCTCCTGGTTCGCCCATGTGCATTATTATAATGATTCTCAGCCCCTGTCCTGGCATTCCTCACAGGGGTCAGGAGCCACAATAGGTTAGGGTAGTCAGAGTCAAATGCAAGTATTGAGGGACAAACATTAGCCTTACACAATGGTATTCGGTTAACACCAGAAGGCATAGACTGACATACATTAGAAGGGGAGTCAGGCTCACCAATTTGCCACACCCTGTGCCTCTGTAGTTGTGCCATCACATTTGGGATACTGCTATTCCTCAGGACAAAGGCGTCATCCACTGACCCAGGATACTTGGCAGTGACGTGGGAGATATACTGGTCAGCCGGGCACACCATTTTCACATTGAGTGAGTGGAAATTTTTCTGATTCCTGAACACCTCTTCATTCTGGTGGCTACACGAGTACCGTCAATCGCCCCAGTAATATTGGCTATATGTCCCATTCATAGAATCCTGCCTTCACAGTGGCCAAAACATCCACCTGGGGGAAAGCAATGTAGCTGCACATGTGTTTCACCAGGACAGACAAAACTCTTGCCAGCACAATTGAGAACATTGGCTGTGACATTCCTGCTGCCAAGCCCACTGTCACTTGAAAAGAACCATTTGCCAGGAAAAAGAGCACTGATGGAACCTACACTGGAGGGAGGATCCCAGTGGAATGACGGATAGCTGATATCAGATCAGGCCCGAGTTGACCACACAGCTCTGTGATAGTGGCCCTGTCCAATCTAAAGGTCAGTATTATGTGCCTGTCCTCCAGTGCAGCCAAGTCCACAAGGGGTCTGTACAAGGGGTCTTGTCTCTTCCTCCGATTCCTCTGCAGTGGTAGGTATCTAAGAGACACAAGAGTGAGTAAGCTGTCACAATTTGAACAATGGAACCACCACCTCAGTGTACATAGAGCAGTAACGTGATGGGACAATGGGAATGGCAATGTATGAGCAAATTATAGAAATTATGCAGTTCTCGATTATCTGAATATTGTCCACCACCATAAAATGGTGAACGCCTGTCCTGTATGTAGGGACAGGTGAAAGTGAGGTAACTCAGCCGGCATTGCACGTCATGGCAAAGGTGGTCTTGCACCGCCATGCTTTTCACATTGGCTAAAATTGTGCTCTATGGAGTACAGTGGCCAATGGGGATCACCACCATTTTCTGTCTATACCCTCACTTGATTCCTGACTTTTCACAGGACAACACCTACACTGCGTGTGCTGCTGTGACCTTTGTCTGGATCCTGCCATGGCCCATGTGACCGGGGAAAGGGCCCCTGCCTTCACTTCAGAGGAGTTGGAGAATTTGATGGAAAGGGTCCTACCCCAGTATGGGCAGCGGTATTGGCCTCCAGACCAACAGGTGAGTACACCTTGGGCATGATGCATGTGACAAGGTTGCATGGAGATGTGTGTACAAGCATCGTGTCATTTGGGGGGGTTGTATGCCTGGTGGTAGTGTACATGGTGGGCACTGGGTGTTGTGTGTGCCAATGGGGATGTAAGGGGATTTGTGGGCCATATGTGTGACAGGCTAGATTGTATGTGTAATGGTGTCCTCCTGTCTGTATTTCCTCTGCAGGTCAGCGCCTATCAGAAGAAGGGATTGTGGCGTGCCATCTCCAAGAACATGCAGACCCTGGGGTTCTACATCAGGCGGAGCACCCACTGTAGGAAGATGTGGGAGGACCTGAGACGCTGGGCCCAGAAGACCACAGAGGCCCAGCTGGGGATGGCCTCCCAACGAGGGCGGTGTGCTAGTCGGAACCTGACCCCCCTGATGGCCTGCATACTGGCGGTGGCCTATCCAAAGCTGGATGGGTGCTTGAGGGCATTGCAGCAGCCACAAGGGGGGACAGTATAGTGTGAGTTTCAACTATGATTGGTAGGTGGCATGGGATCCTGGTGGTGGGTGTCAGTTAGTGGGTGCCCCTAAATGCCAGGTCAGAGACCGCAGTGTGATCCAGCTCATGGATAATGGTTGTATTTCTTAATCAGGTAACCTAGCTAGGTTGCATTCCATATCAGACAGGGCTTAGTGACTCCCAGGAGGGGTACAGTTGGCAGGGGTTGGTTCACATTTTGCTGTGGTACCTAGCCAACGGAATGCCCGTGAGATGCATGGTGCTCAATCCTGATCCCTGTGTGTGACAGTAATGTGTAGGCCTATTGTGGTATTAGTGCTGCAATTGACCCAGTGCTCCCTTTCTCTCCCCCCTTTTTAGGGTTGAGTCTGCGTTGCATGTGCTCGCGCATGCATATCGTAGCGAGACGCTTTAGTATTTAGAAAAGGGCCCTGTGAACTTCACGTCAGTGTTTTTTATTGGTTCGTGGGCTTGCCTAATAAAATCTGCTTGCTCTCATTAGTCGAAGGCACGCATAAGTCATGCCTTTTCCGGTGGCTAGCCCTCCTCAAGCGCAGCGACCAAGTACAGAAAACATGCGAGGCTCGCTGTTTTCCATCGGGCTCGTGGACTTCTTTTTCTCTAATTTACGAGCGCGATCTCGCTTGGCAGAAGTCGAGCGCTTTACATAGTTAATTTCACTTTTTCGGGTTACGTACATAAATGCACTTTTGCCCGATAGGTGAAAAGTCGGGTTAGGAGTTTACAACACGATCAGCTCTAACATGAGCAAACGCGAGACCCGTTGCATGGTAAATGCTTGTTTCTTCTGTCATCCTGTCTATGTGTGCATTAGCATAATCTGGTGGAGGAGCAGGGGCACTGGTGACAGAGGCAGCTGCATCCCACAGGACCCAGGAGGAATGCCGAGGGGACCAGTGGGATGGAGGGCGAGGGCGAGGGGAGCACCACGGCACAGACAAGAGGTGACAACACCGCCCTGATTCTTTCTTTGTTGGACACCTCTGGGACCACCCCAGCTACAGCTGCCGCCCCCTTGTACCAACCCCGCCCTCCCAGTAGCTCCTCACCGAGTTGCCTGTGCCCGCTCACCCAGGAGGATGGGCATCTCCTTCGCCCCAGGCACCTAATGCCCTGCCCCAGTGAGCCCTGCTGCCCTCAGTGAGGAGGCTATTGACCTCCTGAGATCCATCTCTGTAGGGCAGTCAACCATCATGAATGCCATCCAAGGGCTGGAGGGAATTGACGGTGTACTTGCAGCCCAACAGAGTTCTAGGCTCTGGCCTCCTCTCTGATGGCAGCCATTGTCCCTGTTCCTACTTCCCCCCCTCAAATTACCACTTCCCAGTCCCAATCTCCTCAACCCCAACCTATCCCATGCACACTTACAGACAAGCATGCACACAAAGCATCACACAAGAGTGGCACAGACAAACACAGGCAGCACACTTCAGGCCACAAGCCCTCACACAAACAACAGACAGTTACAAACACAATTACAACCACTGCCTCCACTGTCTCCCCCTCCTCTTCCTCCTCCTCCCTCACTGTCACATCCACACTCACACCTGCATGCACTGCATCTTCCGCCACCACCACCATCACCACACCAAGCAGCACACACACCTCACTTGCAGACACCTCCACAACATCCATCCATGCGTCCCCTGTGTACTCTCCCACCCTGTCTGCCCCTCCTCCTAAGAGACACAAACACATGCACTCAGACACCCAACAGCCATCGTCCTCACATCAGCACACTCCCCATGCACCTGCATCAAAGTCCAGCAGACATACACCTCCAACAACCACCCCCCACCCTCCACTCCCATCCCTCCTCCCACATCCCACCGCACTGTCCCTAAGAAGCTTTTCCTTGCCCAACTTGACCTCTTTGCTCCCCCCCTCCACCCGCCCGTCCTGCCTGTAAGAGCAGGGTCACAATGACCCAGCCAAGCATCTCAGCGAAACAGTCCACGGGGACAGTGGAGGCACCTCCTAGTCATGGAGGCAAGAAAGGAAAGGATCCCACTCCACCACCCAAGAGGGGGAAGGATCCCACTCCACCATGCAAGAGGTAGAAGTATCCCACTCCACCACCCTAGAGAGTGAAGGCTCCCACTCCCCCACCCAAGAGAGGGAAGGATCCCACTCCACCACCCAAGAGAGGGAAAGATTCCACTCCACCACCCAAGAGAGGGAAGGATCCCACTCCACCACCCAGAAAAGGGAAGATTCCCATTCCACCAACTAAGATAGGCAAGAGACCCCCTCCAACAGCAGTGGGGACACTGAAGCACTCAACTCCTGCTGGGAAACAGAAGCCTTCACCTCCAGCTGGGACACAGCAGCACTCACGTCCACCTGGGACACAGCAGCCTTCACCTCCAGCTGGGAGATAGCAGCCCTCACCTCCAGCAAAGGGCATGTAGGCCACCCTCCAGCTCCCATTCCAATACAGAGACTGTGACCTTGCACTCCCCAGCAAAGAGAAATGGACATGGAGCCCTCTCCAGAACCAGTGGGCAAGTTCCCCAACTCAGAGACTGTGACCTTCTACTCCCCAGCAAAGTGAATGGGCAAGGAGCCCCCTCCAGAACCAGTGGGCAAGTTCCCCACCTCAGAGACTGTGTCCTTGCACTCCCCAGCAAATTGAACTGGGCATGGAGCCCCCTCCAGAACCAGTGGGCAAGTTCCCCACTTAAGCTGAGGAGCCCGCCAACACCCTGCCCCTTGAGGTGCTTGGCCATTCTCAACATGATGCCCCTGCAAAGTGTAGTGCGGATTATGTCACGAACGAGTTGGGCCTTGGACTGTGCCCTGTGGCCATGTGGGCCTTTTGTATTTTGGTCTGGCCATTGGCCCTATCTGAACAGTGACTCATGTATTTCTTGTCACATGGACAATATGGTGGCTGTTAGCATCAAATATCACTATCAGTTCTGAATAAATGGTGTCCTTGCATTATTATGACGTGTGTCCTGTGAGACTGGTTTTCTTCTGCAGCTGGTTGTGTGCATGGTTTGTGTGTGAATGGTGTGTGTTGTGTGTGTGTGTGTCACTCTACTTTTCCTCCCTTCCCCCCTTGTGGGATAGGTGGCTGTACTCACCGTCGTCACCTTCATCGGCGTTGGTGTTCCAGGTGGAGCATGGCTTAGAAGAGCATCAGGAAGACTTGAAGTTCAAGTTCCACGGCGGCGATGATCTTCTCTGTGTCTCCGATGGTGAGACTTTTGTCTTCTCTGCTCTGTTTCCGCCAGGCTTTTGATGGTGTTGGTACCGCCCTGGAAATCATGGTGGTTTGCTATATCTTAATATGGTGGGCATTACCTTGTCTTCCGCCTGGCTGTTGATGGCTACTGCCATGGTCAGTGGTGTTAATACCCTGGCGGTTGGTGTGGTACATTGGCTGTCTATGGGAGTTATCACAGCCATGGTCATAATTTGGCAGAAATTACTGCCAGCCTGTTGGCGGTACTACCACAACTTTGACAGTCACCGCCAATGTCATAATGACCACCTATGAGTCACACTCTATTGAAAACAATGGAAACAATGATTTTGCACAAAGTACCTGGTTAGCATAAAAAATAAAGATACACTAGGAAGTGTGCATCGGAAAAGGCAGCAATGTATCGATTCCTTCCTCGCAAGGGAGGCTGTGCATCGTTTCTTCTCCAGTCAGGTCGGTGATACATTGTTTTTCTCCCTTGCAAGAGAGAGATGTGTCGATTTCCAAATGGGTTGCCTCGGATCAGAGCAGAGTAGGGTTGGCTTTGATGCCCAGGGATGATGAGTGGAAAATCCAGTCACACAATGTCAGAAAACTGCACTGCGTGGGGTTTGCGTCATTAGCAGCAGCTGCAAGCGGGTGTTGTACATTGTTTCTCCAGCCTCTATGTATTGATCTCCCAGCCGCAATGCAGTTGGAGCATCGATTTTAGCCGCGAAGCCGGCGGCGCGTTGTTTATCATCCGCATTGCAGATGGTGTGTCAAAAAATTCCCCGCACAATGTTCTGTGCATGGATTTTCAGCTCTTGTTCTGCTAACTTCACAGTTCAAGGGCCCAGGGACTAGATAAGACACCACTTGTCAGAAAGTCCAGATGTTAGCACAGGAAGCCGATGATGGCCCTGAGACTTCAAAACAGGAGGCAAGCTCTGTTCAAGCCCTTGGAGATTCTTCACAAGAAGGAATATACCACAAAGCCCAGTCCTCGTCCCCTTTCACAGGCAGAAGCGTCAACTGCAGGATAACCCAACACAGCACAATCACAGGTAGATGCAGCACTTTTCCTCAGCTCTTCAGCTCTTCTCCTTGGCAGAGGTTCCTCTTGGTTCCAGAGTTGACCTAAAATTTCAGAGGGGGTTGGGTCCAATACTTATACCCTTTTGTGCCTTTGAAGTATGCATACTTCAAAGGAAAGTCTCTATTGTTCACAAGATCCTGCTCTGCACAGGCCAGGCCCCAGACGCACACCAGGGGGTTGGAGACTGCATTGTGAGAGGGTAGGTGCAGCCCAAGCAGGTGTAAGTGACTACTCCTCCCTCCACTCTAGCACAGATGGCTCATCAGGATATGCAGGCTACACCCCAGCTTCCTTTGCCCCACTATCTAGAGGGGATTCGCAAACAGCCCAACTGTCAACCTGGCCCATACAGGGAAATCGACAAACAGGCAGAGTCACAGAATGGTTTAAGCAAGAAAATGCCTAGTTCTAAAAGTGGCATTTTCAAACTAATAATCTAAAAACAACTTTTCTAAAAGATATATTTTTAAATTGTGAGTTCAGAGACCCCAAACTCCACATTTCAACCTGCTCTCAGAGGGAATCTGCACTTTAATGATAATTAAAGGCAGCCCCCATGTTAACCTATGAGACAGATAGGCCTTGCAACAGTGAACACTGAATTTAACAATATTTCACTGTTAGGACATGTAGCACACATTAGTGTACGTCCCACCTTTAACATACACTGCAACCTGCCCATGGGGCTGCCTAGGGTCGACCTTAGGGTTGCCTTACATGTATAAAAATGGAAGGTTTAGACCTGGCAAGTTGGTACATATTCCAAGTCGAATTTGCAGTTTAAAACTGCACACACACACTGCAGTGGCAGGTCTGAGCCATGTTTACAGGGCTACTAATGTGGGTGGCGCAACCTCTAGTGTCCTCTGCTAAGGAATTACTATTAAATCAAATATGCCAATCATGGTTAGCCAATTACACATACATTTTACACAGGAACACCTACACTTTAGCACTGGTTAGCAGTGGTAAAGTGCCCAGACTATAAAGAACAGCTAAAACTTAGTCAGCATACATCAACAACATGGGAAGCAGAGGCAAAATGTTAAGGGAGTCAATGCCAAGGATGCCAAGTCCAACATCGACACACAAAAGGAAATGGTACTTCACAAATAAAATATGAGAAATGGGCAGATTAGATTTTGGATTAGTTCCTTCAAAGAGGACATTATAAAAGTATATTGTACAGGGTTAAGGTGAAAGCTAAACGATCAGTGTAGGAGGCTGGCCTGGCTTATAGTGGGTACATTGTGGTACTTACACCTTGTGCCAGGTCCAGTTATCCCTTATTAGTAGACTAGAGGTGTTCTAGCAGCTTAGGCTGGTAGAGGTAGCTATAGCAGAGCAGCTTATGCTGAACTAGGAGACATGCAAAGCTCCTACTATACCACTTATATCACTTAGTAATATATCATAAGAAACACAATACTCAAAGGTACTAAAAATAAAGGTACTTTATTTTAGTGACAATATGCCAAAAGTATCTCAGAGGATATACTCCCTTAGGAGGTAAGTAAAATACACAAAATATACACAAACAAACCAAATTAGGTAAGTAAACATTTATAAATGTAGTGTGAAGACTGTACAACACAATAGAATACAATAGGGAGAAATAGGCCTAGGGGCAACACAAACCATATACTCCAAAAGTGGAATGCGAACCACAAGTGGACCCGATGCCTAGTGTAGTGTGTAGAGGGTCACTGGGTGTGTAAGAAAACACTAAGGGTGTCCAAGATACTCCACCCCAAGACCCTGATAAGTAGGAGTAAAGTTACCCTAGTACCCCAGAAAGACTGTAAAGTCGAGATAGGGGATTCTGCAAGGACAACAACTGACTGCAAAGCACTGAAGACGGATTCCTGGACCTGAGGACCTGTAAAGGAAGGGGACCAAGTCTAAGAGTCATGCAAGTGTCCAGGGGGGGCAGAAGCCCACTAAACCCCGGATGAAGGTGCAAAAGGGCTGCCGCCTGGTGGAAGAAGCCAAAGATTCTGCAACAACGGAAGGTGCCAGGAACTTCTCCTTTGGTTAGAAGATGTCCCACCGCGTGTTGGAGGATGTAGAGTTGTTTCCACGCAGAAATACCGCAAACAAGCCTTTCTAGTTGTAAGAGTTGCATTTGAGGGTTTTGGGTGCTGCCAGGACGCAGGAAGGACCAGGAGGTCGCCCTTTGGAGGAGGAGACAAAGGGGGCGCTCAGCAATACGGAGAGCCCACAGAGAAGCAGGCAGCACCCGCAGAAGTACCTGAACAGGTGCTTAGAAGATCTGAGGATGGCAGTCAACTGAGCACAACAAAAGGGAGTCCCACGAAGTCTGAGTCCAACTCAGTGAGTTGGGAAATACAGGACGGAGTGCTGGGGACCTGGGCTAGGCGGTGCACAAAGGAAGTCTTGCAAGAGTGTACAGAAGCCCTAGCAGCTGCAGTTCACACAGTACACAGGATTACTGTCTGGCGTGGGGAGGCAAGGACTTACCTCCACCACATTTGGACAGAAGGGCCACTGGACTGTCGGGGACACTTGGGCCCAGCTCCTGTGTTCCAGGGACCAAGCTCGTCAGGATGAGAGGGGACCCAGAGGACCAGTGATGCAGAAGTTTGGTGCCTGCGTTGGCAGGAGGAAGATTCCGTCGACCCACGGGAGATTTCTTCTTGGCTTCCAGTGCAGGGTGAAGGCAGACAGCCCTCAGAGCATGCACCACCAGGAAATAATAGAGAAAGCCGGCAGGATGAGGCACTACAATGTTGCTGGTAGTCTTCTTGCTACTTTGTTGCGGTTTTGCAGGCTTCGTGGAGCAGTCAGCGGTCGATCCTTGTCAGAAGTCGAAGAGGGAAGTGCAGAGGAACTCTGGTGAGCTCTTGCATTCGTTATCTGCTGAGATACCCACAGGAGAGGCCCTAAATAGCCCTCAGAGGAGGAATGGTTACAGAGAAAGCTAAGCACCTATCAGGAGGGATCTCTGACGTCACCGGCTGGCACTGGCCACTCAGAGCTGTCCATTGTGCCCTCACACCTCTGCATCCAAGATGGCAGAGGTCTGGGACACAATGGAAGAGCTCTGGGCACTCCCCTTTCCTTTGTCCAGTTTCACGCCAGAGCAAGCTTGGGGGGATCCCTGAACCGGTGTAGACTGGCTTATGCAAGGAGGGCACCATCTGTGCCCTTCAAAGCATTTCCAGCGGCCAGAAGAGGCTACTCCTCCAAGGCCCTTCACACCTATTTCCAAAGGGAGAGGGTGTAACACCCTCTCTCAGAGGAAATCCTTTGTTCTGCCTTCCTGGGACCAGGCTGCCCAGGCCCCAGAGGGGCAGAAACCTGTCTGAGGGTTGACAGCAGCAGTAGCTGCAGAGAAAACCCCGGGAAGTTAGTTTGACAGTACCCGGGTTCTATGCTGGAGACCCGGGGATGCATGGAATTGTCCCCCCAATACCAGAATGGTATTGGGGTGACAATTCCACAATCCTACACATGTTACATGGCCATGTTCGGAGTTACCATTGTGACGCTACATATAGGTATTGACCTTTATATAGTGCACACGTGTAATGGTGTCCCCGCAATCACAAAGTCTGGGGAATTTCCCCTGAACAATGTGGGGGCACCTTGGCTAGTGCCAGGGTGCCCACACATTAAGTAACTTTGCACCTAACCTTCACTAAGTGAGGGTTAGACATATAGGTGACTTATAAGGTACTTAAGTGCAGTGTAAAATGTCTGTGAAATAACGTGGACGTTATTTCACTCAGGCTGCATTGGCAGTCCTGTGTAAGAATTGTCTGAGCTCCCTATGGGTGGCAAAAGAAATGCTACAGCCCATAGGGATCTCGTGGAACCCCAATACCCTGGGTAACTAGGTACCATATACTAGGTATTTATAAGGGTGTTCCAGTGTGCCAATGAGAATTGGTCAAATTAGTCACTAGCCTGCAGTGACAATTGTAAAAGCACAGAGAGCATGAACACTGAAGTTCTGATTAGCAGAGCCTGAGTGATACAGTTAGGAACCACACAGGGAACACATACAGGGCATACTTTATGACACAGACATGAAGGAAATGGAAGAGTTAATAGGCACAATAAGTTGTGTGTCCTAATTTATGAAGATATAAATACAGCCCACTTGGCTATATTTTTTAAGACTTGTTTTTGGGGCTAGCAGGATCCCTGTGACACAGGCGAAAACAAACATACATACAGTAAAAATGGGGGTAACATGCCAGGCAAGATGGTACTTTCCTACACAACCCCCCCCCCAAACGAGGGACAATAAGGCTTACCTTGCCCAGATGAGTCTCCATTGTCTAAGTGGAAATATCTGGAGAGTCCATCTCGGTTGCAGTGGTTACTCCCAGGTCTATGTTCCACTGTATAGTCCATTCCCTGTAGGGATATGGACCACCTCAACAATTTAGGGTTTTCACCTTTCATTTGTTTTAGCCAAAGTAGAGGTTTGTGGTCTGTCTGAACAATAAAGTGAGTACCAAACAGGTATGGCCTCAACTTTTTCAGTGCCCAGACCACAGCAAAGGCCTCCCTCTCTATGGCAGACCAACACTTTTCTCTAGGGGTCAACCTCCTGCTGTTAAAAAGAACAGGTTGATCCTGGCCCTCAGTATTAAACTGCGATAGTACTGCCCCATCCCCTAATTCAGAAGCATCAGTCTGGACTATGAACTTTTTGGAGTAGCAAGGGCTTTTTAGGACAGGTGCAGAGTACATGGCCTGTTTGAGCTCATCAAAAGTTTTTCGACAGCTAGCTGTCCACAATACTGTTTTAGGCATCTTTTTACTAGTGAGGTCATTAAGAGGAGCTGCAATGGAGCCATAATTCTTAATAAACCTCCTATAGTACCCTGTGAGGCCTAAAAAGGCACTCACCTGGGTTTGAGTTGTAGGGGGAGCCCATTCCATAATGGTCTGGATCTTCCCCTGCAGTGGTGCAATCTGTTCCCCACCCACCAGGTGGCCCAGATAAACCACTTTCTCCTGCCCTATCTAGCACTTTGAGGCCTTGATAGTGAGGCCTGCCTTTTGCAGGGCCTCCAAAACTTTCCACAGGGGGACCAGGTGATCATCCAAGGTGGAGCTAAAGACAGCTATATCATCTAGATATGCTGCACTAAAATCTTCCAACCATTGCAGGGCTGTGTTCACCAACCTTTGAAAAGTGGCAGGTGCATTTTTCAGACCAAAGGGCATCACAGTGAACTGATAGTGCCCTGCAATGGTTTAGAATTCAGTTTTAGGTTTTGCATCTTCTGATAACTTAATCTGCCAATACCCTGCAGTTAAGTCAAAAGTGCTCAGATACTTGGCAGAAGCCATTGTATCAATGAGTTCATCTGCCCTGGGTATAGGGTGAGCAGCTGTCTTGGTTACTTGGTTGAGCCCTCTATAGTCAACACAAAACCTCATCTCTCTTTTACCATTCTTGCTGTGAGGTTTAGGGACAAGCACCACTGGGCCAGCCCATGGGCTTTCTGAAGGCTCAATCACTCCTCAGTCTAACATTTTCTGAACCCCTTGTTTAATGCAGTCCCTGACATGGTCAGGCTGCCTATAAATCTTACTCTTGACATGTAAATTGTCTCCAGTGTTGATTGTATGCTCACACCAAGCAGTGGTGCCTGGTATCAGTGAGAAGAGTGCAGAAAATTGACTTAAAAGATTTACTAAGTTATCTTTCTGCTCAGCAGTAAGACAATCTGCCAGTACTACTCCCTCCACTAAGCTATCAGCTTTAGTGGTGGAGAAGAGATCAGGAAGTGGGTCACTCTCTTCTTCCTGTCCCTCATCTGTTGCCATGAGCAAGGTGAGATCAGCCCTGTCATAGTAGGGTTTCAGGCTGTTGAAATGGAGCACCCTAAGGGGACTCCTGTCAGTGCCAAGGTCTACTAAGTTGGTAACCTCACCCTTTTTCTCAGCAATGAGATGGGGTCCACTCCATTTGTCCTGGAGTGCTCTTGGGGCCACAGGCTCCAATACCCACACCTTCTGTCATGGGTGGTACTGAGTCAGGACAGCCTTCTGGTAATGCCATTGCTTTTGAAGCTCCTGGCTGTCCTGAAGGTTTTTACTGCCCTTTTTCATGTACTCAGCCATTCTTGATCTTAGGCCAAGTACATAATCCACAATGTCCTGTTTAGGAGTTTTTCCAGGTTGTTCCCAACACTCGTTAACAAGAGCAAGGGGACCTCTCCCTACGTGCCCAAATAGGAGTTCCAAGGGGCTAAAAGCCACTCATTTTTTGGGGTACCTCCCTGTAAGCAAAAAGGAGGCAAGGTAACAGGACATCCCATCTCCTTCTGAGTTTTTCAGGGAGTCCCATTATCATACCTTTGAGAGTTTTATTAAACCTCTCAACCAGACCATTTGTTTACGGATGATAAGGGGTAGTGAACTTGTAAGTTACACCACATTCCTTCCACATAGCTTTGTGGTATGCAGACTAGAAGTTACTACCTCTGTCTGACACCACTTCCTTAGGGAAGCCCACTCTGGAAAAGATTCCCAGGAGGGCCTTTGCCACTGCAGGAGCTGTAGTGGTCCTTAAGGGGATGGCTTCAGGGTACCTAGTGGCATGGTCCACTACCACCAGGATAAACCTATTGCCTGAAGCTGTTGGAGGGTCAAGGGGGTCAACTATGTCAACCCCTACCCTTTCAAAGGCACCCCAACCACTGGAAGTGGAATTAAGGGGGCCTTTGGAGTGCCACCAGTCTTGCCACTGGCTTGGCAGGTCACACAAGAGCGACAAAACTCTTTAGTGTCCTCTGACATATGAGGCAAGTGAAACAGGGGAACAAGCCTGTCCCAAGTTTTACTTTGGCCCAAATGCCCAGCCAAGGGAATGTCATGTGCCAAGGTAAGGAGTAACTTGCTGTATTGCAAGGGAATGACCAATCTCCTGGCAGCTCCAGGTTTAGGGTCCCTTGACTGAGGATACAAGAGGTTGTCTTCCCAATACAACTTATGGCTATCACTGACATCCCCATTCTGCTGCTTGATAGCTTGCTGTCTTACACCCTCCAGTGTGGAACAGGTCTGCTGTGCCACACTCAGCTCTTCCCTAGCAGGCCCCTTGGCACCCAAAAGCTCAGCAGTGTCTGCTGCTAGCTCATCTGGAATAGGTTCTGCACAGGGAGAGGATTCCTCTTCCTCAAAAGGGGAATCTTCTGGAGAGGGAGGGATATTGGGCATGGATTTACCCGTACTACCCCTAGCTTTTGGGTGCACTTGGTCCATTGATCCATTGATCCAGGATCCAAGTTTCCCTGTCCTTTTTGCTTTTTTGCCTGAGCCCTGGACAAAGCAAAAATGTGCCCAGGAATGCCCAGCATTGCTGCATGAGCCTCCAACTCCACATTAGCCCAAGCTGATGTCTCCAAATCATTGCCTAGTAAGCAATCTACAGGTAATTCAGTGGCTCCCACAACTTTCTTTGGAACAGTAACCCCCCACAGTTATTGTGAGTATCAGTCACTTGGTACTACTGACCAAGTAGGTGTTGATCAGGGTGAACCAGTTTCTCTATAACCATAGTTACACTGGCTCCTGTGTCCCTGTAGGCCTTAACCTCAACACCGTTGATTAGGGGTAGTTGCTTGTACTTGCCCATATTAAGGGGACAAGCAACCAAGGTGGCAAAATCAATGCCACCATCAGAGACTAAAACAGCCCCTGTGGTCTCCCTAACAAGAGCAACCCCAACTACACTTCCAATAGAGAGCCCAGCTACACCCTTGGATTGGCTATTTGTAGTAGACTTCCCACCACCACTGCTATTACTAGGGGCACTAGAGGTTGCAGTTGGGGTTGTGGTGGTGGGAGGTTTGGTGTTTTCTTTGGACAAGTGGAATCACTTGCCCAATGGCCTTTTATTTTATACAAATAACACCAAGGCTTTTTCTGATTGTTAGAAGAGGATTTGAACCCACCACCCCCAGAGGATTTTTGTGGGCCTGATGAAGACTAATATTTTTTATCTTTGTCCCACCCTTGTCAGAATACTTACCATCCTTCTTCTTGCCATCCTTGTCACCCCCTGTATGACATTTTCTGTTCACTCTTGTTCTGACCCATTTGCCTGCCTTCTTTCCCAATTCTTGGGGAGAGGTCAGATCTGAGTCTAACAAGTACTGGTGCAACAAATCAGACACACAATTGTTCAAAATATGCTCTCTCTGGATTAGATTATACAGGCTTTCATAGTCATTCACCTTACTGCCATGTAACCAGCCCTCCAAGGCCTCCACTGAACAGTCTACAAAGTCTGTCCATTCTTGGGAGGACTCTTTTCTGGTGTCTCTGAACTTAATCCTGTATTGTATTGTTCAGTGGTTAAGCCAAATCCATCCAAGAATGCATCTTTCAAAACTTTGTAGTCATCAGCATCACTTTCTCTGACAGTAAGAAGCCTATCCCAACCCTTACCAGTGAAAGATAGCCACAAGATAGCAGCCCACTGCCTTTGAGGGACCAACTGTACCATACATGCCCTCTTAAGTGCAGCAAACCACTTGTTAATGTCATCACCCTCCTTGTAAGGGGGGACTATCTTATGCAGGTTTCTGGAATCTTGCCCCCCCATGCTGCTACCACCATGGGGAACTAACCCCAACCTCTGCCTTTCCCTTTCCACATCCAGATATTCCCTGTCTAAGGCAGCTGCTGCTGTTTAAGCTTCAGCCTGGCCTCTTCCAACCTCAGCTTTCTGAGTTCCCTTTCCATTTAGTTATCCTCAGGATGGGAGGCTTGGGAATTGTGAGACACAGAAGAAATGTGGGAATTAGCAGAGAGAGACCTGTCCCTAACTGGCTGGACTCTAGTAACCTTGCCTTTAGGAGAGAAAGGTGCCCTACTAGAGTGTGACCCTCTCCCACTACCAGCGTCACTAGGTGGTCTGCTAGCTGACAGGTTTTTGGAAGAACCCTCCCCAGCAACCTCAGGGGCCTCCTCTGAGTCTGACTGGGTACTCCTCTCTTCTATCTCCTGTTCCTGGGATGAGCCACACTGGTTCTGGTCATTTTCTAGGAGAATGCTAAATTGAAAGTCTTTGGTAGGATTCTTGCCAATGCTTAAACCTCTTTCCATGCAGAGACCCCCTCAAACTTTGAAAGTTTAAACTCTCATATGTTGCCTGAACAACTGTGGGAGTAAGCTCTACTGCAGACATGATAGAAAAGGTTTAGGACACATAGAAAACGTTTTTGGAAATTTTGAAAGAACAGAGAAAAAAACTTTTTCAAACTTTTTGAAAACTTTTAAAAGTTTTCAGAACTTTTCAGAAAACGTGGTTAAAAGTTTTAGAGAAGGAAAGTTAAACTGTTTAGTTCAATGTGTATATCTTGAAGCATTTGGTATATGTTTTTCTTATGAAAAGCACCAATGACCAAGTGGTAAAACAGTTACAAGTACTTATCCCACCGCTGCACCACCAATGTAGGAGGCTGGCCTGGCATATAGTGGGTACCTTGTGGTACTTACACCTTGTGCCAGGTCCAGTTATCTCTTATGAGTAGATCAAAGGTGTTCTAGCAGCTTAGGCTGATAGAGGTAGCTATAACAGAGCAGCTTAGGCTGAACTAGGAGACATGCAAAGCTCCTACTATACCACTTATATCACTTAGTACTATATCATAAGAAACACAATACTCAGAGTTACTAAAAATAAAGATACTTTATTTTAGTGACAATATGCCAAAAGTATCTCAGAGGATATACTCCTTTAGGAGGTAAGTAAAATACACAAAATATACACACACAAACCAAATCAGGTAAGTAAACAGATAGAAAAGTAGTGCAAACACTGTAGAACACAATAGAATGCAATAGGGAGAAATAGGCCTGGGGCAACACAAACCATATACTCCAAAAGTGAAATGCGAACCACAAGTGGACCCCAGGCCTAGTATAGTGTGTAGAGGGTCGCTGGGAGTGTAAGAAAACACTAAGGGTGTCCAAGATGCCCCCCCAGACCCTGAAAAGTAGTAGTAAAGTTACACTACTACCCCAGAAAGACAGTAAAGTCGAGATAGAGGATTCTTCAAGGACAACAACTGACTGCAAAGCACTGAAGACGGATTCCTGGACCTGAGGACCTGTAAAGGAAGGGGACCAAGTCCAAGAGTCACTCAAGTGTCCAGGGGGGCAGGAGCCCACTAAACCCCAGATGAAGGTGCAAAAGGGCTGCCTCTTGGTGGAAGAAGCAGAAGATTCTGCAACAACGGGAGGTGCCAGGAACTTCTCCTTTTGTTAGAAGATGTCCCACGGCGTGGTGGAGGATGAAGAATTGTTTCCATGCAGAAAGACCACAAACAAGCCTTGCTAGCTGCATGAGTCGCGGTTGAGGGTTTTGGGTGATGCCAGGGCCCAGGAAGGACAAGGAGGTTGCCCTTTGGAGGAGGAGACAGAGGGGGCGCTCAGCAACACAGAGAGCCCACACAGAAGCAGCCAGCACCTGCAGAAGCACCTGAACAGGTGCTTAGAAGATCTGAGGATGGCGGTCAACTCAGCACAACAAAAGGGAGTCCCACGAAGTCAGAGTCCAACTCAGCGAGTTGGGCAATGGAGGATGGAGGGCTGGGCACCTGGGCTAGGCTGTGCACAAGGGAAGTCTTGCAAGAGTGCACAGAATCCCTAGCAGCTGCAGTTCACGCAGTACACAGGATTACTGTCTGGCGTGGGGAGGCAAAGACTTACCTCCACCAAATTTGGACAGATGTGCCACTGGACTGTCGGGGACACTTGGACCCAGCTCCTATGTTCCAGGGACCACGCTCGTCAGGAGGAGAATTTAAACATGAGTTCCTGTTGTAATTTATTTCTTGCATTATTGTTAAGAGTTGTGAGAGCATTTGGATGATGATATTAGTGGTGGGCTAAAAATGTCCTGACATCAGGAAAAATCTTTCTCTTCAAAGGTTTTGAGTTATAAGCTGATGTGTGAATTAGAAATTGCACACTTGGGGCCAGATGTAGGAAGAATCCAATTTGCGACGTGCAAATTGCGAGTCAGAGCGAGTCGCAAATTGGAATGTAGGATGGTGTCCCTGACACCATATGCAACTTGCAAGGGGGTTGCAAAGGCCTGCCTCATCAAAATTTCATGAGGTGGGTCGCAAGTTTTAGTTGAGTTAGCTACGCTGTGTCTGAAAAATAACTTTTTCAAATTCAATGAAAAACTATACCGACAAGTGAAAGGAGTAGCAATGGGGTGTAGCTTTGCCCCTGAAATTGCCAATCTGATGATGGATTGTTTTGAGCAAAAATGGATCTATCCACAATCCAATCCTTTCAAAATATACATCACTAATTGGTTTAGATACATTGATGACATTCCAATGATTTGGGAAGGGCCAGAAGAAATGCTCAACTTGTTTTTCAACTGGTTGAACCATCGATCAGTTGATTTTAAGTTTACCATGAGTAAAGACAACATAAAAATCAATTTTCTGGACCTATGGATCCTAACTAGGAATGGGAAGCTAGAAGTAAGCTTATATAAAAAGAAACACAGACCGGAATACATTGTTACATTTCTCTAGTGGACACCCCAGAACACTTAAAGAGAATTTTCCGTACGGGCAATTTCTAAGAATAAGGAGAAACTGTACTGGAAAAGCTTATTATTTCTATAATGCAGAGGAACTCACAAAAAAACTAACTGACAGAGGCTATCCTAAAAAGTTGGTAAAAACAGCAGCAAAAAGAGCTTGGTTCACACCAAGAGAAACACTCCTTGTCCCTAAAATAAGAGCAAAAGAGATCCCCCTAACATGTGTGATCACGTTCAGTCCAAAGGCTAATAAAATACGTTCCATTATAGAAATAAATTGGAAAATTATCAAAGACCTCAACATAGATAAACCTCTCTTTTCATTCAAGAAAGCACATAGCCTAAAAGACCAGTGGGTACAGGCGGCACAAACACAAACAGAAAGAAAAAACTTGAGATCAATGTTGCAGTTACCAGCAGTCCAGGGCCACTATAGGTGTTGTAAGTGCATAGCTTGTCAATATACGCAAGATTCTAAAGATATAAAAATAAATGGCAAATTGCATGTACAAAATGATTTCTCAAACTGTACCACAAAAAATGTTCTCTACTGTATTATGTGCCCCTGTGACAAAGCCTATATTGGACAAACCTCGCAATCAGTAAAAACTCGGATCATGCAACATCGCACAAGGATTAAATGTGCAATAAAAGGTGCACCACTAGTTGAACACTTCTTGGAGCAGAATCATAAACCCGAAGATATACGTTGGACAGTATTGGCTGTGGTACAGCCTAAATTAGACAGACCATCTATGACAACAAAATTGCTGAAACTTGAAGCAAGGATGATCGAAAAATTCCAAACAACTAAAAATGGACTAAATGACTGTGATGAAGTATGGACACTCATCAGATGATGGGACAGCATTATCTGTTTAGCCGGTTTTCAAAGACTATAAGGAGGTACTATGACAGAGGCATATACACTATATGAGGGGCTTTCTCTATATGTAGAAGGTCATGAAAGCAACAGTGAAGATCCAGCATATATGACGGAAATGACTGATAAGGGCTCTGCATCGTTTTGTTTTAGGGTTGAACCCAGTATCAGATGCTGTGTATAAATATTCATGTCTACCACTAATGATTGAATGTAGTCCGTTGCAAGTATGCCTCCATCCATTACTGAATTCTAAACGGTTTTAGGAAGACTAGACTCGTTACTAGCAATTGGGGTAGCAAATTCCCCCCCCCCCCCCCAAGATGGCCGCCAGCATGCTTCAGTTGGCCTGGATTCTGTGCAGTGACTATGCGGCAATTAGAACAGGGGTTTTGTCAGGGCTAGTTTATTGACTAGAGGAGGTTCTTCCATTTGATGTCTAGCCATTAGAGGAGAAGAGGTTTCGATCCTCGTTCTTGGCCTTTACCACAGCACAATGGAGTCGGGCAGGTGAGATGCTGCACGATTAAATGGGTAAGTGGGTTCCCCTAAGATGGCCGCCTGGTTGCTCCGTCCTGCCTTTACAAGGCAGGCGCGAGCGGGTGCAGGCTCCCTGAGAGCCTGCGTTAAACGCGCGAGTCGGAAGAACCATTTTCGGTTCTGGAAATACGCGAGCAGCATAGGACCGGCTGCTCTCGCACGGAATTTGAAATATCTAACTTCAATTCGAGTAAGCGAAACGCCTAGACAAGAGGCAAATAATTGTGATCTGTTAACCTTGTGCAAGCGAATAATGGTATTTTCTTTTTTTTTGACTTTGGTTGTTACTCGGAATAACAACATCGGACCGGCTAGTAAGAGGATCCCTCCAGGCTCTGATAGTGAACGTGCCTGTTTGAAATTACAAAGTAAGGCTAGAGCTTAATAGTTATGGTGCTATTAAAATGCACAGATACATTTTAATAAATATGCTCTTGATTTAAATAGACTAATGTGCTGTTGTCTTTTGGACTAGTTAGGTACCATCTTGATAGTAGACGCAGCAATCTGCAAGTATTACTAAGCCAAACGGAAAAAAGGTATGACCAACAGCCCTTTGCCTGTGGGTGGTGCACTATGAAACAGCATGCCCACATAGAACGTAGAGCACAAGAGTTGGTTTTACTTTGTGGATCACGTTGTGTATTGCTTTAACTGGAGTTTTGGCTATCACTCTTGCTACACGGTGTTGGAAGTGGGGATCAGCTAAATTTACATTGATTTAGATTCACTTATAAAAAAGTAACAGTGATGGCACATAGATGGGTTTGGATGTTACTGACGCATAGCTCGATTGTATACTTGTTGCTTTGATACCATAAGGAACGGTATGATTTTATTCTTTAAGTTAATTTTTGTAGAAGCGTCACTACCCCCTGATAGTCCTGATGAGGCCCTGACTGAAGAGGCCGAAATGCGTTGACACATCTCTTGCGAGATTGAGGGCTTTTTGAGTCCATTTACTCAGACAAGAAATTTAATATGCACTACATAATACCTTTGGAAATAAATGTATAGGTATTTGACAGCTGGGTGCAGCTAAAAACCTTCAATTATCGCATTTCTAGTGGATTACAAATACAATCTTGTTACAGTGACCACAATGTAAAGAAATGGTGTTGGGCATAAGCCTCCTTTGGCATATTGCCAATACTGAGATTCGTTTCATAAAATGTTTGTAGTGTTGTGTATATATTTATGTTTTGTATATATCTATGTTATGTATATATCTATGTTATAGAGTGTTCACCTAAGAGCCACTGCTGACCTTTTAGAATGATTTAAATAAATAAGGGAGAGTAATTGACCCATGAAATCAGGATTTAGCACTGGTCTCTTAAAATAATGGTTTAATTCGTCCCTACCTGCTGACTATTTGTGTTTATGATTACCCCTTGCGAGTGGCGGCATTCACAGGGATGGTAGCCTGCTGCGGACAGCAGACCACCATGTCTGTGACTTCTTTTTACTAAAGCAGTTTTTTTTTGTAATGTATCCCGTTTTCCTGAAAGGAAAACGAGATGCATTTCAAAAACGAAAAATGAAACGTTTTTGTTTCATTTTTTCAGAGCAGGCAGTGGTCCATTGGACCACTTCCTGCTCTGAAGATTTTTTTGCAGTTCCATTCACAAAGGGGACCCCTTCCCTTTTGCGAATAGGTTACCACCCATTTCAAATGGGTGCAAACTGCGATTGGTTTGCAACCGCATTCGCAATCACAAAGCAATCTGGCATTGCAATGCGACTCGCAATTAGAAAGGGGACTCCCCTTCCTAATTGCGACTCGCGAACCCATTTTGCGATTCGGTAACCTGGTTACCGAATCACAAAACGGGTTTTGTGCATTGCATAGTACAGTTTGCACGTTGCAAACAGCGAAAATCGATGTTTGCAACATGCATACTGTTTCCTACATTTGGCCCTTGGTGCACTTTTTCACATTGCTGGAAGATTTTTTAAGCATAAAACAATTCAAGTGGATGTAAACAGAATTACAAACAAAGCAAAATATATTAGGGTATCACTGATGACTGTTCAAAATGTACGGTTCAGTGATTAACTGTAAAAATATTTTTTGTTGAGTATATTGTTCTTTTGGTTGGACTAATTAAAGAGACATGTATGGTCTATTTTATTTTTAATAATCCTGAAGGAGCAACAAGTGTGTGAAACATGTGTTGGCTGGTACCTGATTTGGAATTCTGAGATGATTTGTGCCTTTGGAAAAATGTGGCAGCTTTTGAGAGCGAGACTAATCTAAATTTCAATCAAGACTTATTTTCTGGAAATTAATTTGGATACGGTATTTTCTCAGAACATTGATATGAACAAAACCACTACCACACCCAGCCACAGACCTGCACAGCCACTCACACTCCCACTCACACTCACACACTCATGTACACACCCACACAACCACTCATACATCTACCCACACACACAGTCACACCCACTCACAGATCCACAAACCACTTGCACTCCTGCTCACCCAGTCACAGACTGATAAAACCACTACCACATCCTGTCACAGACCCACAAAGCTACTCACATACCCACTCACACATTCGCACTTAAACTTACACACCCACACATTAACTCACACACCCAATCTTACACCCATGCAGCCACCCACACACCCACTCACAAACCCACAAAACCACTGGCAGACCCACTGACAGACCCACACAGCAATTCATACACAGCATTAGCACACCTAGGGGGTCATTAGAACCCTGGCGTATGGTGTTAAAGCAGCGGTAAGACCGCAAACAGGCTGGCGAAAAAAAAAGGGAATTATGACCGTGGCGGAAACTGCCAACAAAGACAGCCACTTTAACACTTCGACCGCCACAGTGGTACAGACATACAGCACGGCGGTCACCGCCAACAGACAGGCGGGAGACAAAGTACCGCCCACAGTATCAGAACCTACCAATCCGCCACCTTATCCAGGGCGGATTCACCGTGGATTAAAACACGGCAGAAACAGCCATTTCAAAGGGAAAACACTCACCTCAAACACTCCACGAGGAAGGAGGGCACCATGGAGCCGGAACTCCAAATACTCCCTGCGATAGTCTTCCTGCTCCTGTACGATCATCAGAAACGCCGGCGCCGAATACAACAGTGAGTACTGCACCTACGACATAGGGGAGGGGGGAGGCAAAAGTCAGGGACACACACACGCAACATCCCCACCCCCACCCCGACCCTCACCCACTACAACACACACACAAATGCATATCCAAACATCACAGCAACAACTCCCAACCCCCCCTGAAGAATGCAAAGACAAAAGGAAATGAGTGCAACCATTGTAATGTATAAAAATACAGTAAGCTAATATATACAGATATATATATACATTCAACAAAATATACATCACGATTAGTAGTGCAGGTATGCACCATTCAATGTCCGTGGACCACTGGGACCAAAATGCATGGGCGAGGCCCACATCAGATACCTGAGCAAAATGGAGAGAACACTGCTAGGGCATCATATCGAAATACAACAGGCACCTCAGGGGGAAGGGAAGGGGGGGCACCTCAGCCAGATGACAGCACCACGCCAGATCCACGAGGGGGCTCCATGCCCATTGATGTATCCTGGGGAGTGCAAAGCCACAGTCTCTCAAGTCTCTACAGTGGGTGGCTTGCCCACTGTACCATCCTGGGGAGTGCAAAGCCACAGTCTCACAAGTCTCTACAGTGGGTGGTTTGCCCACTGTACCATCCTGGGGAGTGCAAAGCCACAGTCTCACTAGTCTCTACAGTGGGTGGTTTGCCCACTGTACCATCCTGGGGAGTGCAAAGCCACAGTCTCACAAGTCTTTTCAGTAGGCGGTTTGCCCACTGCTTTATCCTGGGGAGTGCAAAGCAACAGTCTCACAAGTCTTTTCAGTGGGTGGTTTGCCCACTGTACTATCCTGGGGAGTGCAAAGCCACAGTCTCACAAGTCTCTACAGTGGGTGGTTTGCCCACTGTACCATCCTGGGAGTGCAAAGCCACAGTCTCACAAGTCTTTTCAGTGGGTGGTTTGCCCACTGCTTTATCCTGGGGAGTGCAAAGCCACAGTCTCATAAGTCTTTTCAGTGGGTGGTTTGCCCACTGTACCATCCTGGGGAGTGCAAAGCCACAGTCTCACAAGTCTATACAGTGGGTGGTTTGCCCACTGCTTTATCTTGGGGAGTGCAAAGCCACAGTCTCTCAAGTGGATGACAGTCTCCACTGGTTCTGGAGGGGGACAGGTGCCCAGAGTGCTTCATCCTGTTAAGGAATGAGGTAGTGGATGCTGTTCTCCACTGGTTCTGGAGGGGGACTGGTGTCCAGAGGACTTCATCCTGTTAAGGACTGAGGTAGTGGATGCTGTTCTCCACTGGTTCTGGAGGGGGACTGGTGCCCAGAGTGCTTCATCCTGTTAAGGACTGAGGTAGTGGATGCTGTTCTCCACTGGTTCTGGAGGGGGACTGGTGCCCAGAGTGCTTCATCCTGTTAAGGACTGAGGTATTCGATGCTGTTCTCTACTGGTTCTGGAGGGGGACTGGTGCCCAGAGTGCTTCATCCTGCCAAGGACTGAGGTAGTGGATGCTGTTCTCCACTGGTTCTGGAGGGGGACTGGTGCCCAGAGTGCTTCATCCTGTTAAGGACTGAGGAAGTGGATGCTGTTCTCCACTGGTTCTGGAGGGGGACTGGTGCCCAGAGTGCATTACTCTCCCCGTGACGGTCCCAGTTCCGTCACTGCCCCTGCCGCACATGGGCTACCGGTGCTTGCCATGGCAGTCTTTGCCCTGTTCAGCGGTGCTTGACTTTGCTGTCTCTGACCTGTTCAGCGGTGCTTGCCATGGTGGTCTTTGCCCTGTTCAGCGGTGCTTGCCCTGTTCAGCGGTGCTTGACTTTGCAGTTTCTGACCTGTTCAGCGGTGATTGCCATGGTGGTCTTTGCCCTGTTCAGAGGTCCTTGCCCTGTTCAGAGGTCCTTGCCCTGTTCAGCGGTCCTTGCCCTGTTCAGCGGTGCTTGACTTTGCTGTCTCTGACCTGTGCAGCGGTGTTTGCCATGGCGGTCCCTCATTGCCCAGCGGGGCTGTGGCTGCCGGGGCCCTCCTGGGCACTGACTCTGGCGGTGGTCTCCTGACCAGTGACGATGGGATTGCCCTCCTGGGCACTGACGCTGGCGGTGGTCTTCTGACCAGTGACGATGGGACTGCCCTCCTGGGCACTGACTCTGGCGGTGGCGTCCTGGCCAGTGAAGATCGGGCTGGTGGAGGCCTCCTGGGCAGCGGGGATGATGGCGGCGTTCTCCGCCGTGCTGCTCTTCCCAGACTTTGGAGCGTTCTTCTGCCCCTTCACCACCTTGGGAGGAGTCAGAGCTGAGTCGACAATCCCCCCGGGACCCTTATGAGCGGCTTTGCCGGCTGGAGTCTTCCCCTATCCCGTCGGGCACTGTCCAACTTCTAGTGCTTCACAGGGGGTGGGGGGACTGGCTGTGCTTTGGCTCCGTGTCACACTGGCTGCCCTGGTGCCCGGTGCACTCCACATACCTCTAACAGGCACCACTGGTACCAGAGATTTTTTGGCTGAGGTGCTAGTACGGGACCTATGAATTGGAGGGGGGGGTGGTGGGAAAGAGGTCAACGTTGCTCAGGAAAAGTTTCTGACGAACACTGGGACGGGTAGCTTGAGGGGGTCTCGGAGTGGAGGAAGAGGAGGTGGTTGTAGGAGGTGTAACTTTAAATATTTTGGGTGCAGGTGCATGTTCTGGAGGCTGTCGTGAGGTGGATGGATGTTGGGTGTGTGTGTGCCCGCGGTTGTGTACTTTGGGAGGGGGCGTCACAGACACACTGGGAGAGGACACAGGGGACG
This sequence comes from Pleurodeles waltl, assembly GCF_031143425.1. Classification (NCBI taxonomy): domain Eukaryota; kingdom Metazoa; phylum Chordata; class Amphibia; order Caudata; family Salamandridae; genus Pleurodeles; species Pleurodeles waltl. The sequence continues at coordinate 1,100,830,820 of NC_090446.1, forward strand.
TGTAAATGGTAGTGGGGGTGGTGAGTGCAGGTGAGCGGGGTGTGGTGGTGGGTGTGCTGGTGCGAGTCCTAGTGGCTGTAGTGGTGGTGCATGCAGGTGAGAGTGTAGACGACACTGGGATGGAGGAGGGAGACGATGAGGAGGGGGACACAGTGGAGGCAGTGGATGTTGCTGTGTCTGTATGTGGGTGATGCTTGTGTGAGTGCCTGTGGGATGTGTGGTGCCTATGTTTGCCTGAGCTTCCCTTGTGTGTTGATGTGTGTGCAGGCTGGTCTGATGGTGTGCTTGGGATAGGCAGAGGTACAGGGGATTGGGTCTGGGTGGAGGAAGATGGAGGGGGGAGGCTAGACACAGGGACAATGGCTGCCATCAGTGCTGAGGCCAGAGATTGCAGGGTTCGATGATGGGCAGCCTGACCAGAATGAATGCCCTCCAGGAATGCATCAGTGTGTTGCAACTCCCTTTCTACACCCTGGATGGCATTCACAATGGTAGACTGCCCAACAGTGAGTGACCTGAGGAGGTCAATGGCCTCCTCACTGAGGGCAGCAGAGGTGACAGGGGCAGGGGCTGAGGTGCCTGGGACGAAGGTGATGCCCACCCTCCTGGGTGAGCGGGCACGGGCGAAGGCTGAGGGGCTGCTGGGAGGGCGGTTCTGGTAGGGGGGGGGTGGTGGCTTTTCCTGTAGAAGTGGGGGGCACAGATGTTGCCGCCACCACAACGGAGCTCCCATCAGAGGACGAGTCTGTGTCGCTGGTTGCTGATCCGGTGCCTGCCGTGAAGCTCCCCTCGCCCTCCGTCCCACTGGTGTATTCTGAGTCCGTGGTGTGGCCCTCCATGGCCATGTGGGATGCAGCCCCCTCGTGCTCCAGTGCCACTGTACCTCCGCCTGATGATGCTGATACACACAAGAACAGGGAGACCACAAAAAGGGGGGGACAGAATAAAGACAGGTTGAGTGCATGGCTTCCTGCTACCGTTGGCGGACAATACAGACACAGCAGCCCCCTGCACTACGTCGCGCTGTTGGGCTCTACAGATGCAGGTCCTGGGATATGGCCTACATGGCTATGGTGGACATCTGCACACATAAATGACACAGGGGCATGTATTCCTGTACTTGGCCCTCTACAGAGGTGGGGTGGAGTGGCACATGGCCTGCATTACGGAGGGGCCTAGCCTACGGAACTCGCCCTGGCCTAGAGAAACCCACAGCCCTCCTCCCCCACCCAGACCCCTCCACTGTGCGCAAAGTCAGCTGAATGAGAGTGTACTCACCCCCTCGTGTCTGTTGCGATGCCCTCAAGCGCCCATCCAACTCAGGGTAGGCCACCGCCAGGATCCGGAACATCAGGGGGGTCATGGTGCGACGGGCATCCCTCCCACGTTGGAAGGCCATCCCCAGCTGAGCCTCCGCCGTCTTCTTGCTGCAGCGGCGAATGTCCTCCCATCTTTTACGGCAGTGGGTGCTCCGTCTGTGGTGGACCCCCAGGGTCCGGACGTCCTCGGCGATGGCACGCCAAATATCCTTCTTCTGGTGGGCGCTGACCTACATGACATGTACAGGGGAAGAAGAGAAGTCATTACCAACTGCACCGTCGAAGTGAGTGGCACACATCCCTGCCCTTGCCATGTGGCACATGCATTCACAGTCCTTCATGCTCACAGAACTCTGCCCCTTCCTTCTTACAACCAACCCTCTCCACCCAGGCATAGCCCATACAACTTGCACCCTATGTACTCACCTGTTGGTCTGGGGGACCGTAGAGTAGCGTGTATTGGGGGAGGACCCCGTCCACGAGCTTCTCCAACTCCTGTGCAGTGAAGGCAGGGGCCCTTTCTCCAGACGCACGTGCCATTGTCTCTTCCAGACTGAGGTCACAGCAGCACTTGCAGTATAGGTCCTCTCCTGTCGAAGATCAGGTATCAAGTGATTCAACAGATAGAAAATGGCGGTGACGTCCGCGGCGGTAAGTATCATCACCACCGGCGCACTTCGTCATTGGCTCCTGGGACCCATAGGGTCCAATGTTATTCAATGCAGCTTTGCGCAGCGGTCTTTGACCGCCTACCGCGACGGTGTACAACGCCAGCGCAGTTACCTCACATCCCATTGTCCCAGTTTAGAGGTCAGGCAGCCTCCATTTCAGGGGCCCACATGGCTTCATTTTCAACTGCGTCACACATACCTAGGCCTGGACTAAACACTGTTACAGACAACTTTTGGATTATGTTTCGTGTTCTGTGTAGCTGTGGGTACATACCTCTGAGTTGCTTGACTTGTCCTTCCTAGGCACCGTCAGCTGGGACATGTGAGGAGATGACGGAATCCTCTGGTGTACTGACCGCTGGTGAACCTGTTGACAATGGAGGAGCGATATTTAATCATCACCTACAGGTTTGACCGTGCCACAACCCAGGAACTGTGTACCCAGTTGGAGCCAGACCTGATGTCAGCAATCCGCCATCCCACAGGAATCCCCCCTCAAGTGCAGCTGCTATCAGTGCTCCATTTCCTTGCAAGTGGGTCATTTCAAACAACAGTGGCCATGGCAACAGGGATGTCCCAGCCTATGTTTTCCAACGTGTTGTCCAGAGTGTTGTCTGCCCTGCTGAAACACATGAGGAGCTACATCGTTTTTTCTCAGGTGGAGGATTTGGCTACTGTTAAAGGTGACTTCTATGCCCTTGGACATATCCCTAACATCATAGGTGCCATTGATGGGAGCCATGTAGCTCTGCCCCCCCCCCCACAGGAGTGAACAGGTGTACAGGAACCAGAAGAGTTATCATTCCATGAATGTACAGATGGTATGTTTGGCAGACCAGTACATCTCCCAGGTAAATGCTATGTTCCCTGGCTCAGTGCATGACGCCTACATCCTGCGGAATAGCAGCATCCCTTATGTGATTCGTCAACTCCAGAGGCACCGGGTGTGGCTATTAGCGGACTCTGGTTACCCCAACCTGTCATGGCTACTGACCCCAGTGAGGAATCCCAGGACCAGGGCAGAGGAACGCTACAATGAGGCCCATGGGCGGACTAGGATGGTGATCGAACGCACCTTCGGCCTCCTGAAGGCCAGCTTCAGGTGCCTCCATATGACAGGTGGTTCCCTATTCTACTCACTAAGGAAGGTGTGCCAGATCATCATCGCCTGCTGTATGCTTCACAATCTTGCTTTGCGACGCCAGGTGCCTTTTCTGCAGGAGGATGGTCCAGATGACGGTGTTGTAGCAGCTGTGGAGCCTGTGGACAGTGATGAGGAGGAAGCAGAGGAAGAAGACATTGACAACAGGGACTCAGTCATACAGCAATATTTCCAGTGACACACAGGTGAGAACACTTTCTTGACTACTACAAGTACTTTCACACTTCTACCTCTATCCTGTCTGTCAATTTCAACCAGTATTTGGTAACTGAGTTGTACATTTCCATTACGGTTTCACAGGTGTGGTTACCAACGTGTGTCATCTGCTTGCATCCTTCATGGACTTGTGATGTGTGACATAGGTATGTTGACATTACTATTGAGAACAGATTTTGTCACTGTCATAGCTAATACACATTTTCTAAATCACAGACTGACTCCAGATTGTTTTGTGGTTCAAGGGTGTTTATTGAAGTGCTAAATATTTGAGGGGGTAGTAAAATGGTGAGGAGTGATGGTGGAGGAATGTCCATGGCAGAGTCCAGTCTATTAGTCTCACAGGTGCACTGCCCATATGGGCATAGGAAATGGAGCTGGGGCAGTTCCAATATGGACAGGGTTACAAAGTGGGACAGTGGGATGACAATCAGGGTGGTCGCATTTCATGGCGGGGGTCTTGGCATCGTGCTATGTCCTGTTCCTGGATCTCAGGGACCGCATGCAGGGTGGTTCTCTGTCTGCAGGGGGTGGGGTGCGGGTGAGGTGGTCCTGTGGCGGGCGTCCTGTCCAGTAGCGCCGGCGGAGGTGGTGGGCAGTTCATCGTCCATGCTAGTGTCAGGGGGCCCTTGGAGTGCTACGGTGTCCCTCATGGTGTTCTGTATGTCCTTCAGCACCCCTACGATGGTGCCCAGGGCGAAGCTGATGGTTCTGAGTTCCTCCCTGAAGCCCAAATAATGTTCCTCCTGCAGGCGCTGGGTCTCCTGAAACTTGGCCAGGACGGTAGCTATCGTCTCCTGGGAGTGGTGGTATGCTCCCATGATGGAGGAGAGGGCCTCGTGGAGAGTGGGTTCCCTTGGCCTGTCGGCCCCCCGTCACACGGCAGCCCTCCCAGTTCCCCTGTGTTCCTGGGCCTCCGTCCCCTGGACCGTGTGCCCACTACCACTGTCCCCAGGTCCCTGTTGTTGTTGGGGTGGTGGGTTATCCTGGGTTCCCTGTAGTGGTGGACACACAGCTGATTGACATGTCCTGGGTACGGAGGTATGGGCCCGCTGGGTGGGTGCTGTGCTGGTGTTTCCAGAGGGTGGAAGGTCTGTGTTGGGCTGTGCCTGTGCGAGGGGAACCGACTGTCCCGAGGCCCACGATGGTCCGGACTGGTCATCTGGATCCAGTTGGCCAGAGCTGCTGTCATCACTGTGGGCTTCTTCTGTGGGTGGGGTAGAGATGTCTGGACCCTCCTGTCTGGTGACGTTAGGTAGTGGTCCTGCAGGGGTGTAAAAGTATGATTATTGCATGTGTGTGTGTCATGGTGTGCAATGGGTGGGTGAGCGTGTACCCCAGTGCTAGCATTCCTGTGTGGGGGCTTGTGTGATGATGGTTGGGGGGGTGTTATGGGTATGTGCAGTGGGCATGCTTTAGTGATGGGTGTCCATTCTTTGTTGTGTCATGCAGGGCTTGGTGTTGGGATGTGTGGTTTGTGTTATTAGTACATTAGTCAGGAGTTGGAGTGATAGGGGAGGGGGTGAGGGTGGGGGTGTGTGATAGCATGCAGGTAGGGTGGGGGATATGATAGTTAAGATTTGACTTACCAGTGTCCATTCCTCCACCGACTCCTCCGAAGCCCTCAGGATGTATAATGGTCAAGACCTGCTCCTCCCATGTTGTTAGTTGTGGGGGTGGAGGTAGGGGTCCGCCGCCAGTCCGCTGTACCGCGATGTTGTGCCTGGAGACCACGGAACGCACCTTCCCCCATAGGTCGTTCCACCTCTTCCTGATGTCATCCTGATTTCTTGGGTGCTGTCCCACTGCGTTGACCCTGTCGACTATTCTTCGCCATAGCTCCATCTTCCTAGCTATGGAGGTGTGCTGCGATCCAAATGGCTGTGGCTCTACCCGTACGATTTCCTCCACCATGACCCTGAGCTCCTCCTCGGAGAACCTGGGATGTCTTTGCCGTGCCATGGGGTGGTGTAGGTGATGTGTGGGGTGGTGTATGTGATGATGAGTGTGGTGATGTGTAGTGGTGTGTGGTGTTTTGTGCGTGGATGTTGTGTGGGTGATGGTGTTGTGTGCCTCTGTGTGATGGGGTTGTCTATTCTGTGCTCTCTATCTGGCCTTCGTCAATCAGTTTTGGTCGTGGGGTTTGTGGGTGATGTGGGTGTGTGTTTTATATTGTGTTGGGTGTGTGAGAGTGGGGTTTGTATGTGTATCAGGTGTGTGTAATTCGAATTGTCCAATGTGGCGGTGTTTTGGAGATGTGTGTGTATTTTGAGCGCTGCGATGTGTTCCGCCAATGGAATACCGCGGTTGAAAGACAGCAGCGTGGATTCGTGGGTCGTGATAGCATGGGTGTGTTTCTGTTGGCGTGACGGTGGAGATTTTGTTATCGCCAGTTTATCACTGACCTTTGGTGTGGCGGACTTGTGTGGGTGTCTGAATTTCGGCAGATTCCGAGATGTGGGTCATAATATCTGTGGCGGATTTCCGCGGCCGCAGCGGTGTATTGGCTGTCTTCTGCATGGCGGTAAGTGGCTTTTACCGCCAATGTTGTAATGACCCCCCTAGTCACACACTCAACCACCCATTTACACACCCACACAACCACTTCCACATACACTCACAAACCCATTCAGACACACACCTACTCATAGACCCAAAACCATCAGACACCCACTCATACACTCACATACCCACTTACAACCCACACACCCAGTCACACACCCATAAAGTCGCTCACACACCCACTTATATAGCGGGGTCAGCTGCATGCAGGTAGTTGGCCACTGGCCTGGCCGTGTGCAGCACTGGTCTTCTATGTCATCAATGATGATATTACTGCAACATTTGAAATTAAATTATTAATGAGAAAACTGTGTAAGGCAAGGGCATGAGTTATAGTTGCATTAGGATAAGAGTTATAGTTTCTTGAGATAATTATAACTATAACTAGTGAACCTCTATGGTTTTGTGTGTGTGTAAATCTGAACCTAACTATAACATCTCTGTAACCTTTGTTTTTTTATAGATAGATAGATAGATAGATAGATAGTTGAATATTCATTGGAATAAAAAAAGGTTACAGAGATGTTATAGTTAGGCTAACATTTGAAACATACAAAACCATAGAAATGGTTGATGTGAATGGTGTAATATGTGAGGCCACAAGCAGTGCATTGCAGGGTATGAGTTATAGATAGGTGTGGTAATTCTAACTTCTGAATTTCTATGGTTTTGTATCTTTCAAATGTTAGCCTAACTATTACATTTCCTACATTTCCTAACTATAACATCCCTGTAAATTTAGTTTTTTCAGTGACTTTCTAAGCTTTTTTTTCAATTTCCTAACTACAACGTCACTGTAACTTTTGTTTTTTGTTGAATTTTTAATATTTTCTTAATTCTTTTTCCTAACTTTAATGACTCTGTAAAATTAGTTTTTTTCAGTAAATTTCTTTTCAAAATCAATTTCCAAAGTATTATATATATAAAGTCTAGTTGTTTTTGTAAAAGTATTCAGTTTATTTCTAATAATACGTATTGTTCAAATTATTATGGATTTCATTTTTTTTAGTTTATTTTTAAATTAGAGGATTTTTTTAAAAGTATTCTTTATTTTTTGTAAACATAAAGATTACATGTGTAGAAGTTTAACAATATATAGTGTTGCCTTAAATGTGTAAATGTGATTCTATTAATTTTATTTATTTATTTTAAGTCTTTGTTGGATCCACGGTTCCACCCCAGGACCGCAAACATAGACGAGACATACTCTCTGGATTTTGTTCTGTTCACGTGATCAGAATTTATATGCGGTTTCAGAACCTCAGTTTTGGCAAAAAAATATATTTTTATTATATAGGTGCCTCTGTATTGAATAATGGCATCAGGATGCACATTTTTGGAAGTATATAAATTACACCCTATAATTGGTTTTTGTCAGAAAATAGTAATTTTACGATTTTGGTGACTTTGCGGATCTACGGACTGGATTCGTGAATTTGCCCAATGACACAGATAAAACCTCCCTTTTGATTGGGTACTTTTATACCAAACATATTCCCATTGATGACAAACCCAAAATTAATGATTTCGCTGGTAAAGTGTGTTGGAGGAGTATCTTAGGGCCTCATTGTGACTGCCACACTTGTGGTGGGACTGTCTAAAGACCGCTGTCACCACCAGGAACATTGTTTCCAATGGGCTGATAGCAGTCTGAGTTGTGCTCAGCCACAGCAGTACAGAACTCAGCACCACCGTGCTGATTACAACTCAGCATTCCGCCAGCCTTTCCATGGCAGTCACCCCACCATAGAAAAGTTGGAGGAAAGCCAGTGCCAAGGGGCACAGGGAGGCCTCTACACTACCCATGCACATGGCATGGGCAGTGTAGCCCCCTCCACCCTGAACCACCGGAATGCACACTGTCTGCTTTGCTGTTGTGCTACGGTATTGGCCTCCACCTCCTTAATGGAGACTAGTACTGTAGCACTGTTCCCACCTGGCTGAGCGGCTGAATCATCTTAATACTGTGTTCCTGCTGCTCAGCACGGCGGGATCATTGTAATAAGACTGGGGAGATGCCGCCAGCAGGCCGGTGGCATACTCCCCACGGCATTGGCGGTCCCATGGTGGGACTGCCAATATCATAATTAGGCCCTTAGAGCAGTGGTTTCCTATTTCTGTTTAGAAATGGCTGAAGGTAGTGCACCAGTTCCCCAAGAAGATCTCCCGCTTATTGCTGATTAAGAGGAGGAAGGAGACCACACACCAAAAAGACAAAGTGAAGCATGGCAGTACTTCACAATCCCCTCAGAGGAGAATAAACTGTCTGCATAGTTTGTGCAGTGCACTGTTTGTGGAAAGCAGTTGTCATGTGGCACTGCAAAAAAATACAGCCATGAGACAAGCAGTATGTGGAAACATCTGAAGACCATTCATGAGCGTGCCTGCTACCGCATGCTGTGTGATAGAGCCAGGGCATTGGGGGACCTGCCACCTGCCTGGAGCTGCAAGGAATGTTTACACACTGTGCAAAGTGCTACAGGCTTGTGGCACTAAACATTTCTGGTGTTGAGAATATTTTGCTGCTGTCAAGAAACACCACTTCTAGGTTTTTGTTATTTTTATTTATTTTTTAGTTTTTTGTTCCTCCTGTTGTGCTATAATGTTTTTTTCACACTGATTGAAGTTGGTTGTTTCCACTTGTTTTACAAGCTGTTTAGATTTTTGCTAAGAAATAGAAAACCTACAAAAAAATATAACATTTTTATAAAAACTTTAAAAAAAGGTTCTTGTTAGAACCACCATTTGATCAATGAAAGAACTGACTTTGGTGGCAATTATGACATCGGCGGTGACTGTTAAAGTGGCGGTAATACTGCCAACAGGCTTGTGGCAATTACTGCCAAATTATGACCATGGCGGTGATAACTGCCGTAGACAGCCAATTTACCACACCATCTGCCAGGGCGTAAACACTGTGCACCAAGAACCAGGCGGAAGACAAGGTACCGCCTACCACATTATGACACAGCACACCACCACAATTTCTGGGGCAGTACAAATGCCATCATGGCATCAAAGCCTGGCAGAAATACATCACAGAAGTCCAAAGACTCACCTTCAGAGTTAAAGAGAAGCTCAACGCCGCCATGGAACTGGAACTTCAAGTCTTCCTGATGCCCTTCTACGCCATGCTCCACCTGGAACACCAACACCGACGAAGACCACGACGGTGAGTACAGCTGCCTAGCAAACAAGCTGCAGATGTAAACTGATGGCACACGAGACACGGCATAATAATACAATGACTAGAGGTTGGAAGTACTGTAAATGTATTTGCAAGGCAAAAGCCACCATACGAACCAATTGTGAACGGATAGACATAAACAATTGTCCTGAAAGGGCCAATGCCCAGTCCAAAGTACATAATGCCCACATGGCCACAGGGCACAGTCCAAGCCCCAACTTGATCCTGACTAACTAAGCACAAAAAATGTGCAGGGGCATCATTACGGAAGTGGACAGGCACCTCAGGGGGAAGGGGGGCACCTCAGCTGAAGTCAGGAGTTTGCATACTGGTTCTGGGGAGTGCAAGGTCACAGTCACTGAGGTGGGGAACTTGCCCACTGATCCTGGAGGGGGCACCATGCCCATTTCCCAATGCTGGGGAGTGCAAGGTCACAGTCACTGAGGTGGAGAACTTGCCCACTGATCCTGGAGGGGGCTCCTTGTACAACAGTCCCTGGAGGGTGACCTACATGCCCTTTGCTGGAGGTGAGGGCTGCTGTGTCTCAGCTGGAGGTGAGGGCTGCATGGTCTCTGCTGGGGGAGGTGTCACCTGGGCAGCCCCTGCTGGAGGTGAGGGCTGCATTGCCTCTGCTGGGGGAGGTGTCACCTGGGCAGCCTCTGCTGGAGATGAGGGCTACTGTGTCCCAGCTGGAGGTGAGGGCTTCTTACCGGTCATTGGTGGTTGAGTGGGAACCTTTTCTTGCATTGGTGGTTGAGTGGGAACCTTACCACTCCTGGCTGGTGGAGTGGGATCCTTTCCTTTCCTGGCTGGTGGAGTGGGATCCTTTCCTTTCCTGGCTGGTGGAGTGGGATCCTTCCCTTTCCTGCCTGGTGGAGTGGGATCCTTCACTGTCTTGCCTCCATGACTATTTGAGTCCTCCACTGTCCCCATGGACTGTTTGGCTGAGGTGCTGGCTGGGTCGTTGGGACCCTGCTCTTACTGGCAGGACAGGGGGAAGGGGAGGGAAGAGGTCAAGTTGGGCAAGGAAAAGCTTCTTAGGGACGATGGGGCGGGATGAGGGATGGGAGTGGCGGTTGAGGGAGTGGTTGTTGGAGGAGTATGTCTGCTGGACTTGGGTGCAGGTCCAAGGGCAGTGTGCTGATGTGAGGTGGATGGCTGTTGGGTTTCTGAGTGTCTGCGTTTGTATCCTTTAGGAAGGGGGGACAGACAGGATGGGAGAGGACACAGTGGACCCGTGGATGGATGTTGTGGAGGTGTTTGACAGTGAGGTGTGTGTGCTGCTTGGTGTGGTGATGCTGGTGGTGGCTGTTGAAGCAGTGCATGCAGGTGTAAGTGTGAACATGACTGTGAGGGAGGTGGAGGAGGAGGAGGAAGGGGAGACAGTGGAGGCAGTGAATGTGGATGTGTGTGCAACTGTCTGTTGTTTGTGTGAGTGCTTATGGACTGAAGTGTGGTGCCTGTGTTTGACTGTGCCACTCTTTATGTGATGTCTTGTGTGCATGCTCGTCTCTATGTGTGCATGGGATGGGTTGCTGGGATGCCAGCCCCTGGATGCCATTCAAAATGGTTGACTGCCCTACAGAGATGGTCACAGGCGGTCTATAGCCTCCTCACTCAGGGCAGCAGAGCTTACTTGGGCACAGCCTGAGGTGCCTGGGGCAAAGGAGATGCCCACCCTTCTCGGTGAGTGGGCATGGGCAACTCACTGAGGGGCTACCGGGAGGGCAGTTGTGGTACGGGGTGGTGGCTGTACCTGCAGCTGGGGTCATCACAGACGTGTCTGCCACCACCAGGGAGCTTCCAGTGGAGGAGGTATCTAAGTCAGTGTTGTCACCTCCTGTCTCTACCATGGTGCTCTCCTTGCCCACCGTCCCACTGGTTCCCTCAGCATCAGTGGACTCTGCCTCCTGGGTCCAGTGGGGTGCAGCTCCCTCTGTCACCAGTGCCACCAGTGCCCCTGCTCCTCCACCAGATGATGCTAATGCACACATGGACAGGATGACAGGAGAAAGGGGGAGAGGGAGAGAAAGGAAGCACCGGGTCAATTACAGCACCAACACCACAGTTGGCATACACAGTACTGTCACACACAGGGATCAGGATTGAGCACTATGCATTGCACTGGCATTGAATTGGATAGATGTCACAGCAAGATGAGAGCCAAACACCGCCAACTGCACATCTCCTGGGACCCACAAAGCCCTAACTGACATGAAATGCAAAGAAAGTAGGTTACCTGTATTTGCCATACACCCATTACCCTTGAGCTGGATCACGCTGCAATGTTTATCCTGGCATTAAGGGGCACCAACTAACTCACACCAACCACCCAGATCCTATGCAACCTACCAATTATTGTAGTAATGCCTACTGTACTCACCCCCTTGTGGCTGCTGTGATGCCCTCAAGTGCCCATCCAGTTCTGGGTAGGCCGCCGCCAGTATGCAGGCCATCAGGGGGGTCAGGTTCTGACAGGCACCCCTTTCTCGTCGGAAGGCCATCCCTAGCTGGGCCTCTGCAGTCTTCAATGCCCAGCGTCTCAGGTCCTCCCACAGTTTCCTGCAGTGGGTGCTCCGCCTGATGTAGACCCCCAGGGTCTGCACATCCTTGGCGATGGCACGCCAATCCCTTCTTTTGATGGGCACTGACCTGCAGAGGGAATGCAGACAGGAGGACACAATTACACATACAATCCAGCCTGTCACACATATGGGCCACAAATCCCATTTCCAACTCCATTGGCACACACATCGCCCGGCGCCCACCATGTACACTACCTACAAACATCCCCCCAAATGACTCGATGCCTGCACAAACATCTCCATGCAAACTTCCACATGTATCATGGCCAAGGTATACTCACCTGTCGGTCTGAAGATCCATACAGCTGTCCATACTTGGGTAGGACCCCATACGCCAAGCGCTCCAACTCCTCGGAAGAGAAAGCAGGGGTCCTTTCCCCTGCCACAAGGGCTATGGTAGGTTCCTGACACAGGTCACAGCAGCACACTCAGTGTAGGTGTTCTGTGGAAAGTCAGGAATCAAATGAGGTCATTGACAGAAAATGGCAGTCACGTCCACAGCGGTATACACCGCCACTGCCGACGCTGATCCCCATTTGCCACTGTACTCTACAGAGACCCACATTAGCCAATGAGGAATTGGACGGAGGTGCAAGACCGCCTTCTGCCATGACACCCAACCTGGTGGAGTGACCTCTCTTCCACTGTCCCTAGGTACATTTCATGGTGGTGGACTACATACAAATCTTCCATAACACTGAGGTGGTGGTTCCATTGTTCAAATTTTGATGGCCTACTCACTCTTGTGTCCCTTAGATTCCTACCACTGCGGATGAATAGGAGGAGGAGACAACCCCGGTGTACAGAACTCTTGCGGACTTGGCTACACTGGAGGACAGACACATTATACTCACCTATAGACTGGTCAGGGCTACAGTCACAGAGCTGTGTGCACACTTGGAGCCTGACCTGATATCAGCTATCCGTCATCCCACTGGGATTCCCCCTCTTACGCAGGTCCTATCTGTGCTCCATTTCCTGGCAACTGGTTCTTTCCAAGTGACAATGGGCTTGGCAGCAGGACTTTCACACCCAATGTTCTCAATATTGCTGGCAAGGGTATTGTCTGCATTGGTGAACCAAGTGTGCCACACATTTCTTTCCCCCAGATGGAAGATTTGGCTACTGTGAAGGCCAGATTCTATGTAATGGGACATATACCCACTATTATTGGGGCGATTGATGGTACACATATTGCGTTTGTCCCCCCGCTAGAATGAACAGGTGTTCAGGAATCGCAAGAGTTTCCACTGACTCAAAGTGCAAATGGTGTGCTTGTCAGACCAGTACATCTCCTACATCACTGCCAAGTATCCTGGGTCGGTGCATAACGCCTTCTGTCTGAGGAATAGCAGCACCCCAAATGTGATGGCCCAAATACAGAGGCACAGAGTGTGGCTAACTTTTGAGTCAGAGTCCCCACCCAATGTATGTCTGTGTTATCCCCATAGGGTTTTTTAAGGCCACATTGTGTCCCTCACTATTTGCAGGCGAGTCTGGCTACCCAAACCTGAGAATCATTATAATAATGCTCATGGGCAAACCAGGAGAATATTTGAGAGGACCTTTGGTGTCCTGAAGGCCAGGTTCAGACGCCTCCATTTGACAGGTGGATCCCTGTGCTACTAACCTGAGAAGGTCTGTCAGAAAGTCATGGCATGCTGCATGTTGCACAACCTGGCCCTCAGACGCCATATGTCTTTTCTGCAGGAGGAGGGGACTGGAGATGCCCCTCTGGCAGCAGTGGACCCTGAGGACAGTGAGGGTGAGGAGGCAGAGGATGAGGATGTGGAAAACAGAACATTATTTATACGTCAATACTTCCAATGACACACAGGTTAGTCAGTGCAACTGACCAGTACTCTGACTATTGATGCTTTTTGTGTGGCTGTAGCATGAAGGCATTCACGTCCTTTGCATCTCAACTTACTGTCACCTATGGCTTGTCCTTCTACAGATGTTGGTGATATGACAACAGTGTCCTGATGTGTTTACTGCAGACAGCTACGGGTCATTATGTGTATGCTATCACAGTGTTCAGATCATTTGTGCTAGATATGACGGTTCCCATAAATGCACATTTTAAACTCATAAAACAGTGTCACTCAAATTGTGTTCAAGGGTGTTTATTGTAGTGCAAATAATTGTATGAAAAGTGCAATGGAATGGGGAGATGGTAGAGGAAAGTCCAGGGTATTGTTCCAGTCTGTTTGTAGCACAGGTCCAGTGTCCAAGGGGCCATAGGAAGGGGAGCAAAGGCAGTTCAAAGTGGACAAGGTGACACGGTGGGACACAAGGGGAACAATCAGGAGAGTCTCATTTCCTGGCGGTGGTCTTGATCTTGGCAAGTGTTCCTGGCTTCTGTCTGGGTCGCAAAGAACGTTTCGGGGTGGTTCACCTTCTGAAGGGGGAGTGGTGCTGGTGGCCTGTTTGTCCATTGTCAGGGCCTCCTGCCCACTAGCTGCAGCAGAAGTGGAGGGCTGGTCAATAGACTGGCTAGTGGTAGGGACCCGCTGGTGTGCTGTCGATTCCCTCATGATGTTGGGTATGTCTACCAGCACCCCTGCTATGGAGATCATGGTGATGTTGAGAGCCTGCAAGTTTCCCCTGATTTCCTGATGGTGTTCCTCCTGCATCCGCTTGTTCTGCTGCATGTTGTTAAGGATCTAACCCATCGTGCCCTGGGATTGTTGGTAGGCCCCCAAGACATTGGTTAGTGCCTCCTGGAGAGTCAGTTCCCTGGGCCTGGCCCGCCCAGGCACACAGCGGTCCTCCCAGTGTCCCTGTTGCCCTGTGTCCACTGAACAGTGTGCCCACTGCCACTGATCGCAGGTCCCTGATTGTCATGGGTGTGAGGTGTGGACTGGGGTCCATATACAGGTGGACACACTGCTGATTGACGTGTCCTGGAGACAGAGGTGTAGGGACACTGGGTAGGTGCTGTGGTGTTGGATACTGATGGGGGATGCTCTGTGGTTGCCTGGGTGTGGGCTGGGGTGACCGAATGACAAGTGGTCCCTGATGGGCTAGGTAGTTCATCCAGATCTTGAAGTCCAGAGTTACTGTCATCACTTGGGGCATCTTCTGTTGGGGGACTGGTTAGTCGTGGCACCTCCTTTCCACTGGGATTGGCTGAGGCACCTGTGGGGATATAAGGGATGTATTATGCATCATGTCTATGACATATTGTACATCCCTAGCTTCCTCCCTATCATTGCTGTTGCCCTGCCACTTTTATTTGGATATGGTGATATATAGTGGGATTGTTAGTTCTCCATGCTGTGCATGCTTTGGTGATGGGTGTGCATGGAGGGCTGGGAGAGCTGTCCATGCATTGGTATATAATGCAGGGCTTAGCATTCAGGTTAGTCATATGTGTAGGTGCACTGTGTGGGGTGGAGTAGAGTGATGGGAGTGAGGGTGAGGGTGTGAGATGACATGCACTTATGGGGGGTGATAAGTAGTAAATGTTGACTCACCAGTGTCCAGTCCTCCGGCAACTCCAGTGAGTCCCTCAGAATGCAGTAATGCCAAGACTTGCTCCTCCCATACTGTGAGCCTTGGGGGAGGAGGTGGGGGTCCACCACCAGTCCCCTGTATGGTGAGCTGGTGCCTTGCTGCCAAGGAACGTACCTTCCCCAGTAGGTCATTCCACCTCTTCCTGATGTCATCCCTTGTACGTGGATGTTGTCCCACGGCATTCACCCTGTCCACGATTCTCCGCTATCGATCCATCTTCCTGTTAATGGATATTTGCTGTACCTGTGCTTCAAACAGCTGTGGCTCTACCCTGACTATTTCCTCCACCATGACCCGCAACTCCTCATCTGTGAAAGGGGGTGCCTTTGTAGGGACATGGTGTTGTGTGGTGCATGTAAGGGTGTGGGTTTTGGGTACTGTGGTTGGGTGTGCGAATTGGGGTGCGTGAGGGATGTATGGGTGTGTGTGTCTAGTTGTCGCAGTGGTTTTGATGTCAGTCTGGTGGCAATAATTTGTATTCGTAGAGGGTTGTGGGTGATGTGGGGGTGTGTTTCATAGTGCTGTGGGTGGGTGTGGTGTGTGTGTGAGTGTCAGGTGTGTGTATTTGGCACTGGCCAATGTTGTGTAGTTTAGTATTTGGGTGTCCATTCTGAGCGTGCCAGTGGGTACCACCAATGGCTTACCACCATTGAATGTCCGCCGTGGTGATTCGCGGGTCATGATGTGGTGGGCGCTCTTTTGTTGGCGTAACAGTATGGGTGTGCTACTTTATGTACCAGTGTGTGCCTGGATGTATTAGTGTATGCATGAATGTGTGCCTGGCTATGTCAGTGTATATATCAGTACGTGCCTGGGTATGTCAGCAGGGGCAGCTCCTTTGCAATGGCAAAAGAGTGTCAGCCCCCTGCCTGAGCCAAGAGCTGAAAGATAAAACAATTTTTTTTTTTTTATTGTTTTATTTTTCAGTTTTTGGCTCAGCCAGCAGCATGTGAAGGGAGGGATGAGCTGGGCCACGGGAGATGGGAAGGGGGAGGAGAAGAGAGTGCCCCTTACTGCCATATGTGTATGTCCTGATGTTGCTTTCATGCTAGGTTTAGCATGAAAGCAGTGGCAGGATTGCTGGAGAGCCTGTGCTGGTGTTCCATTGAATGCTGAGACACCAGAAGAAGAGTAGCGAGGTGGCAGGAGGCAGAGGTAACAGAAAGTTGTGTAAAGAATTGCCATTGTACAAGGGGGAAAAAACAATCACATAGGTTGTACAAATAAACCCCAGAACTGCACAGTATATCATTATAAATTAGTGACACTTTGTATGGCACTCACTACTATTGTTTTTATTGAGTGTTGCAATAGAATGAATTTCTGTAAAGGGCACTGGCAAATGGAGACATCACCCCTGGTAGGCCGTCTGATGTCTCAAATAGTTGTTTTAGAAATGCCTGAAGTATATTATTTCATTTATCGGTCTTCAGTCGGTCTTCCTTAAGGCTTAGGTTTGAGAACCAGAAGATAAGAATTTGGGACCAGATGTATCAAACAATTTTGCATTCGCAAACGGTGCGAATCGAAACTTCCACTGTTTGCGAATGCAAAATAGCCTTTCAGGATTTCTGAAAGGCATTTGCAGTGCAATTTAAGGAATCGCTAAAATAGTGATTTCCTAAATAGGTAATCGCAAATAGGGAATACCTATTTGTGATTACCTATGCACATGTATAATGCATTTCCTAAATGCGAACTGGTAATTTAGGAAATGCAATTACAACAAATTCAAATTTGGTGGTAACCATGTGCAATTTTAAAAAATGCATTAATAATGCATTTTTAAAAGTGCTATGTAGCGCACACATGCATGTGTGGTTTTCCATGTCCACAATTTCTTTGGGGGTGCGTCAAAAGGGCCTTAGGGCCCCAGCACCCTTGGATTTGCATTGCCTAAATTTAGAATTCCTAACAGGAATTCACAAATTAGGAACTGCAAAGCCATTTGCACCTATGGGCCTTCGGGCCCATAGGTATGAATGGAGTTCCATTCACTAATAGTGATTCCCTAATAGCGACTGCAAATTTTAAGTAATAGTTATTAGGGATTCACTTTTTGCTTACATCCCATTTTGCATTTCTCAAATTGCGATTTCTTAAAATTCGCTATTTAAGAAATTAAAAACGGGTCTTTAATGCATCTGGCCCTAGATAATTTAAAGGAAGTTTTTCTTGAACTTGAGGATGCTGTCATTACATTCTGTCCATCCAGTTGCAGCCTTTGAGTAGATGGTGTAGTTTCCAGATATAATACTTACTCCTTCATGAAAAATAATAGCCATGGCGGTATATGTTTTCTAAAAATAGATATTTGTCCTGCTTTAAAATTTGTAATTTGTCTTACCGATTTACTTCCATCTGCTGTACATTGCTGTAGCATTATGGCAAGGTATTTGCCAATTCTTCACATATGCAAAGTTGATAGACATGTGATTGACGATTTCTGCAGGTATTGTTCTGTGAAGTTCTTTAAACAACCTGTCAAAACTGACAGTTTTGCAATCCAGTAGCGTTAAGTGAATGAATCGCTCTGAATCTATTTGTGTAGTTGATGTTAAAGAGTGATTCTCACGCTTATAGGTTCTTGAGTAACTAAGTCCAAATAAGTTGTCAGTAAGTCTTCTAAGATACTAAAGGTTACCATGAAAAAAGTTTGTGCATCATCTTGAGTGTTTTGAGTGTACCCATTAAGTGCACACATCTACAAGGTCTTAAATGTGAGATGCACTATGGCCCTCATTCTGACCTTGGCGGTCTTTTCGCAAGACCGCTGAGTTACCGCCGCGGTGAAGACCGCCGACCGCGGCGGTGTGCCGCTGTGCGCATTCTGACCGCTGGGAGCGTTCCGCCGGAAAACCGCCAGCAGCCACACTGGCGGTCGGCGGGAAAGTGGAGACTGGTCAACCTCCACCGCCACGCCAGCAGAACACCGCCCACAGAATTACGACCCACATTTCTGTGTGGCGGTCTTCTGTTGGCGGTCTTCTGTTGGCGGTCACGTCCCTATGGCTCCCGTCGCCTCCCGGAGGACCAACGCACAAGGTAAGTTGATCGTCCGTGAGGGGAGGGGGTGGGGGGGTGTTGTGTGATGTGGGCGTGCATGGGGGTGTGCGTGTGAGTGTGTAGAGGGGGTGTGTGAGTGCGTGTATGCGGGCGGGGGGTGCTGCTGTGTCTATGGGTAATGTGTGCTGTTCGGCAGGTGCGCATGTCGGCATGTATGTGTGCGGGTATGTGTCCCCGTTGTGTATGTGTGTGTAGGGGGTGTGTATATGTGCATGTTGGGGGTGTGTGCATGTCGGGGTACATGTATGTGCATGTCGGGGTGGGGGTGGGGAGGGGGTTCGTACCACCTCTGGGGGGTGGCAGGGGGGTGGAGGGTGTGGGGGGAGGACTCGGGTGGGTAGTGGGGGGTGGGGGAGACCCCTATCAGTGCCAGGGAAGGAATTCCCTGGCCCCGATAGTGCTTACCGCCATGGTTCGCACGGCGGTTCCCGCCCGCAAGAAACCGCGGCGGTAGGCAGGGTCATAATACCCTTGGCGGTCTTGGGACGACCGCCGGGCCGGAGTGCGCAAACTCCAGCCCCGCGGTCATGACCGCCGTGGCGGTCGGAGTGGAGAAGTAGCGGTCGGTCGCGGCGGGGACCGCCGCGGTCAGAATGCCATTTTTAATACCGCCGGTCTGTTCGCGGTCCGACCGCCGTCTCTCCGCCGACCGCCAGGGTCAGAATGAGGGCCTATATGTTTTAATTCTGTCAATTCACAGGCTAGCAAATCCTTTGTCTTTTTTCTATTCAATTACATGAACAACATGAGGTAAAGAGAAAAGTGCTTTGAGAACCACATTGGCATAGCAGTAGATACCAGAGGGGTTTGACAACTGGTATCCAACAATATCACTGGCATTGTCAGTTTTTTTTTTTTCTTAAGACGTTTGCTGGTCTCTTTATTACACTTCTTATAAACAACATTGGCTGAGGAGGAAGCAAAAAATCAAATGATAATTCAATAGTTGTTATTATCACTCTATTTTTCTGCTGCCTTTCAGCAATGGGATGACACTCCTCCGCCATAACGGAGGGGTCACCCCTGCGGTACGATCTTTCGAATGATTAATCTTTGGGCAGATGATAGGCTTCTTATAAACTGGATACTTCCCTAAATGAGATGCATAAACACTCCTCAATTGGTTGTACTCCTTGGCGTGCATTATTTTAGTGACAATGTGCCAAAAAATATCTCAGAGCATACACTCCCTTAGGAGGTAAGTAAAATACACAAAATATACACAAACCAAAATCAGGTAAGTAAACAGTTAGAAAACTACTGCAAACAATAGGATGCAATAGGCCTAGGGGCAACACAAACCATATACTCTAAAAGTGGAATGAGAACCACAAATGGACCCCAGGCCTAGTGTAGTGTATAGAGGGTCACTGGGAGTGTAAGAAAACACTAAGGGTGTCCAAGATACCCCACCCCAAGACCCTGAAAAGTAGGAGTGAAGTGACACTACTTCCCCAGAAACACACTAAAGTCGTGATAGGAGATTCTGCAAAGACAACAACTGACTGCAAAGCACTGAAGACGGATTCCTGGACTTGGCAGGGTGGGTAGGGGATACGTTGATGCCCTATTTACCTGTTGTCGGAGAGGGATCCAGGATGTCAGGCCTTTTTCTATCCTTTGCTTTTTCATTTCAGCTGAAATGAGAGGAAGCAATTCCTCAGGGATCCCAAGAAGGATGCATGGGTATTAAACTCTACCTCAGCCCAACCTGAGGTCTCTAGGTCATTGTCTAAGAGACAGTCTACAGGTAAGTTAGGTGATACTACCACTTGCTTAGGGCCAGTAACTCCACCCCAACTAAACTGAACTATAGCTAAGGGGAAGAACTGAGTGGAGTTATGGACATAATCTTGTACTGTTGTCCAATGATGTGTTGTGCAGGAGATACTAGGTTTTCAGTCACCAAAGTGATACTGGCACCTGTGTTCCTGCAAAGACAACAACTGACTGCAAAGCACTGAAGACTGATTCCTGGACCTGAGGACCTATAAAGGAAGGGGACCAAGTCGAAGAGTCACGCAAGCGTCCGGGGGGCAGGAGCCCACTAAACCCCGGATGAAGGTGCAAAAAGGCTGCCTCTGGGTGGAAGAAGCTGAAGATTCAGCAACAACGGAAGATGCCAGGAACTTCTCCTTTGCACAGAAGATGTCCCATGGCATGCTGGATGATGCAGAGTTGTTTTCACGCAGTAAGACCACAAACAAGCCTTGCTAGCTGCAAGTTGTGGTTAAAGGAAATGAATGCTGCCCTGGCCCAGGAAGGACCAGGAGGTTGCCCCTTGGAGGAGGAGACAGAGGGAGCGCTCAGCAGCACAGAGAGCCCATGCAGAAGCAGGCAGCAGCCGCAGAAGCACTTGAACAGGTGTGCAAGAAATCTGAGCATGGTGGTTGTCTCAACACTACAAAGGAGGGTCCCACGAAGTCGGTGGTCAACTCAGCTAGTTGAGCAATGCAGGATAGAGTGCTGGGGACCTGGGCTATGCTGCACATGAAGGATTCCTTGTAAAAGTGCACAGAAGCCCTAGCAGCTGCAGTTCACACAGTACACAGTATTACTGTCTTGCGTGGGGAGGCAAGGACTTACCGCCACCAAATTTGGACAGATGGATCACAGGACTGTTGGGGTCACTTGGATCCAGCTCCTGTGTTCCAGGGACCACGCTCACCGAGATGAAAGGGGACCCAGAGGACCGGTGATGCAGAAGTTTGGTGCCTGTGTTAGCAAGGGGAAGATTCCGTCGACCCACAGGAGATTTCTTCTTGGCTTCCAGTGCAGGGTGAAGGCAGACAGCCCTCAGAGCATGCACCACCAGGAAACAGTTGAGAAAGCTGGCAGGATTAGACGCTACAATGTTGCTGGTAGTCATCTTGCTACTTTGTTGCGGTTTTGCAGGCATCCTGGAGCAGTCAGCAGTCGATCCTTGGCAGAAGTTGAAGAGAGAGATGCAGAGGAACTCTGGTGAGCTCTTGCATTCGTTATCTGAAGAGAAACCCACAGGAGAGACCCTAAATAGACCTCAGAGGAGGATTGGCCACCTAACCAGGTAAGCATCCTATCAGGAGGGGTCTCTGACATCACCTGCTGGCACTGGCCACTCAGAGGCCTCCATTGTGCCCTCACACCTCTGAATTCAAGACGGCAGAGGTCTGGGACACACTAGGGGAGCTCTGGGCATCACCCCTGGGGTGGTGATGGACAGGGGAGTTGCCACTCCCCTTTCCCTTGTCCAGTTTCACACCAGAGCAGGGGCTGGTGGATCCCTGAACCGGTGTAGACTGGCTTATGCAAGGAGGGCACCATATGTGCCCTTCAAAGCATTTCCATGGGCTGGGGGAGGCTACTCCTCCCCAGCCCTTAACACCTATTTCTAAAGGGAGAGGGTGTAACACCCTCTCTCAGAGGAAATTCTTTGTTCTGCCTTCTTGGGACTGGGCTGCCCAGACCCCAGGAGGGCAAAAGCCTGTCTGTGGGTTGGCAGCAGCGGTAGCTGCAGTGAAAACCCCAGAGAGCCAGTTTGGCAGTACCCGTGGTCTATGCTGGAGCCCCGGGGATGCATGGGATTGACACCCCAATACCAGATTTGGCATTGGGGGACAGTTCCATGATCTTAGGCATGTTACATGGCCATGTTCAGAGTTACCATTGTGAAGCTACATATAGGTATTGACCTATATGTTGTGCACGTGTGTAATGGTATCTCTGCACTCACAAAGTCCGTGGAAATTGCCCTGAACAATGTGGGGGCACCTTGGCTAGTGCCAGGGTGCCCTCACACTTAGTAACTTTGCACCTAACCTTCACTAAGAGAGGGTAGACATATAGGTGACTTATAAGTTACTTAAGTGCAGTGTAAAATGGCTGTGAAATAACGTGGACGTTATTTTACTCAGGCTGCAGTGGCAGTCCTGTGTAATATCGGTCCTACCCCAATACCCTGGGTACCGAGGTACCATATACTAGGGAATTATAAGGGTGTTCCAGTGTGCCAATCAGAATTGGTAAAAATGGTCACTAGCCTGCAGTGATAATTTTAAATACAGAAAGAGTATAAGCACTGAGGTTCTGGTTAGCAGAGCCTTAGTGAGACAGTTAGGCACCACACAGGGAACACATTCAGGCCACAAACTATGAGCACTGGGGTCCTGGCTAGCAGGGTCCCAGTGAGACATATAAAACACACTGAAAAAATAGGGTTTCCATTATGAGCACTGGGGTCCTGGCTAGCAGGATCCCAGTGAGTGAGTGGACAAGTGTGGCTCAATGGTTAGAGCGGCAGACCCTGAAGCAGAGATCTGGCTCAAGACCAGGGTTCAAGTCCTGCTTCGGCAGGTCTTGGGCTCAATTCCCCTTGACCAGATAATTCTCACCTCGGTGCCTAATCTAATTCATGGGTGCAACTCTGGGCAATAGCTTGCTTAATCTCCACAACGGCCCCAACAGCGCTTGGATGCCTGGCTTCACCCTGGGGGTGCTCAGGAGTGGGCGCCTCACAGGGAAAAGCCAGGAGGGGTTCCATAGCGGTATGAGTACAGCGCCTTGAGACCCTAACGGGTGAGTAGTGCGCTATACAAGTGCTAATTTACATTTTTAATTTACATTTACAGTGAGACAGTAAAAACACTGTGACATATACTCACAAACAGGTCAAAAGTGGGAGTAACAAGGCTAGAAAGAGGCTACCTTCCTACAGCCAGTACATGCATCAGTGTATGTCTGGGTAGGTCAGTGAATGCATCAGTGTGTGTCTGGGTATCTCAATGTATGCCTCAGTGTGTGCCTGGGTATGTGAGTGTATGTATCAGTGTGTGCTTGGGTCTGTTACTGTATGTGTGTGCACGTGTGTACTTAGGTGTGTCAGTGTATGAAACAGTGTGTGCCTTTCCTACATCAGTGTTACCTGGGTGTGTGCATCAGTTTGTGCCTGGCTTCATCAGTGCATGCATAAGTATGTCTGAGTGTGTCAGTATATGCATCAGTGTGTGCCTGGGTACCAGTGTATGACGCAGTGTGTGCCTGGGTATGTCAGTGTATGCATCAGTGTCAGGTTGTATCAGTGTATATCTCCATGTCTACCTGGGTGTGTCAGTGTAAGCCTCAATGTGTTCCTGGGTGTGTTTTTCTATGCATCAGTGTGTACCTGAGTATCTATCCATATGCAGGAGTATACACCTGGGTGTGTTAATGTATGTATTACGGTGTGCCTGACATTTTCAGTGTATGCATCAGTGTTACCCTAGATGTGCCAATGTATGCATTAATGTGGGCTAGCTTGTGTCGGTATATGCATCAGGTTGTACCCTAGAGTGGCATTGTATGTATCAGTGTGTGCCTGGCTGTTTCAGTGTATGTGTCAGTGTGTGCGTAGGTGTGTCAATTTATGCATTAATGTGGGTTGGCTTGTGTCAGTACATGAATCAGTTTGTACCTTAGAGTGGCATTGTATGCATCGGTGTGTGTCTGGATGTCTCAGTATATGCATCAGTGTGTGTGTGGGTGTGTTAGTATATACATTTGTCTCTGCCTGGTTGTAGTACTAAAGCATCATTGTCTGCCTGGCTGTATCAGTGTATATAATAGTGTGTACCTTGGTGTCTCAGTGTATGTATGAGTGTGCGTCTGGATGTCTCAGTGTGTACATGACTGTATGTCTGGGTGGGTCAGTGTACATCATATTATGCCTGAGTATGTGATTGGATAGAGTAGTGGTTCAGTGGTTTTGTTAGTGTCTGCATTAGTGTATGTCTGGCTCTTGTTAATCTTTACATATTTTTCTTCCTCCTTTACTGATCACTGTTCTTGTCCTTATTTTCATCACATACCCTCCATTTATGTCCATTTCTAAACATCTTACTCACTTTCATACAACTTACATACACTCATGCCTTTTCTAACACTTTTTAAGCTAAACCTTAATTCACATACCTGTCAAATGTCTTTATTGGTCTGTGTTTTTGCTTCTCAGTATCAGTTAGAATCTCTTCTCTTTGAAAATACAAAAAAACAAGCATAAGAATGAGACAGCATTCTCAAACAAGGGAACCATTAATGGAAACATTTTCAACTTTGCTATCCAGGTTACTCAGTCAGAAAACATTTCACAACCTCACCTTCATATTTAACTTATGTTATACCACTACTGAGTGGTAAGTATAGTTAACTCTTTCTAACACTCTTCTAAAGATGCCTTTTGGTAGGACTTTTGGGTAGATCCGTGGATCCACCACAACACTCGACGCAGCCCCATGTAACTTTGCAGTGGATTTAAATGGGAGCCAGAAAGTTGTTTTTTATAATCTCTTCATACACAATGTAATTTATACTCCATTTGCTAAAAATAACTACATTTGCAGCCAATCACTCTATATTCGCCACTGTGACTTCACATTCACAGTGAGTCTTTTTTGTTCCCTTCACCTACCCTCTGTAACTCTGTTACCATGGTGACCAGTTTTGAACCATTCTCTGATAGCAGTATATCAGAAGTTCACTACACTTTCTTGAGAGCAGCAAACTATCTTCTAAACCAACTGGAGCAGGTGTGATTGAGTGCTTGGAAATATGAGCATATATCAAACATGATTATTTTTTCTCATTTCTCAATAGCCAACCATACATCTACTTAATTTTATCCCAATATCATTACCTACTTTTAGGCACCACCACATTTACAAGATCCTATCAAACAGGATCTTTTACATTTTAGCTGCTATACTCCATTTTAAACGTCTTTCATTTCAAATCTGTCTTATGCAGCTGCAGCCTTCTCCTGTGTGGTACTCCAGCTTCTGTTCAAATTGCTCAGAATGTGGATTGTGGTCCATAGCTTTGTGTTTTGGGCCAAAGAGAGAGCTACAAAGAATGGTATTGACAAAAACCTGGTCTTAACTAAAGTGGATTTTACTTGGGTTGGCCAGAGAGGGTTCATGTGGCATCAATTGCTGCCTTTGGTTGAAAACATTATAGGTTGCTAACATCCAGACCTCACAATTGTGCACTGAGGTGGCAATAATCTGGGGTCAGTTAGTGGGATAGGTGTGGAAATCCTAATGAAAGATACCTTTGGTAAATTAACAGCATTTTTTTCATACACTGCCTTGGCATTTTCCAACAATTGCCATTTGATCAACTGAATTATGTTAATAGATAGACAGATCTATGAAACAACATGTTAATTAAACTGTTTCTACATTCCTCAGAGATCACATCCTGGGCTCCATTTACCACAGCAATTTACGCGTTCAATAATATGGTATATGTAGAATTGATGGTGCTCACTTGAAAGAGAATGGCAACACAGTGTTCCTAAAGAACTTGAAAGACTGCATCCTGTGTTGCATGCAGTTATCACCTTCACATTATAAATACAAAGGTGGTCATTTTGACATCGGAGGTCTTTTTTCAAGACCGCCGAGGGACCGCCGTGCTGAAGACCGTCAGTGCTGGCGGTTTTCCGCTCGGCGTATTATGACTGTTGGCAGCTCTCCGTCCTTTTTCGGACAGAGAGCCGCCAACAGCCATACTGGCGGGTAACGGGGAAGTGGAGGTTGCTCCACCGCCACGTCAACAGAACACCGCCCCCCGAATCACGTCCTGTGATTCGGTGTGGCGGTGTTCTGTTGACGGTGTGGTGTCGACGGAGCAGCCCCCATTGATCCCGTCCCCTCCCGGAGGATCGACGGACCAGGTAAGTCGATCGTCCGTTAGGGGAGGGGTGTGGGGGGGTGCTGTGTGTTGTGTGCGTGCATGGGGGTGTGCGTGTGTGTATGTAGAGGGGGTGTGTGAGTGCGTGTATGCTTGCGGGGTGTTGTGTGTTTGGGAATGAGTGTGTGTCTGTCTGTAGGTATGTCTGTATGGATGTGTGCGTGTATGTTTGAATGTGGGTGTGCGTGTCTGACTGTGTGTGTGGATGTTGGCATGTAAGTGGGTGTGTGTGCGTGTATGTGTGTTGGTGGTGTCGTGTGTGTATGAGTGATGTGATGTTGGGGGTCAGGGTGTGGAGGGGGGTCCTGCCACCTTTGGGGGGTGGCAGGGGTGGTGGGGGGTGTAGTGGAGGGAGTCGGGGTGGGGGTGGGGTGTGGGGGAGACCCCTATCAGTGCCAGGGAAGGAATTCCCTGGCACTGATAGTGCTTACCGCCATGGATTTCATGGCGGTTCCAAACCGCATGAAATCCATGGCGGTCAGCTGGGTCCAAATACCGCCGGCGGTATAGTGACGACCGCCGGGCTGGAGACCCAGGTCTCCAGCCCAGCGGTCATCTCCGTCCTGGCGGGCGGAATGGAGAAGCAGCGGATGACCATGGTGGTAACCGCCATGGTCATAATACCAAAAATTAGACCGCCAGCCTGTTGGCGGTCTTACCGCCACTTCTCCGCCATCCGCCAGGGTCGTAATGACCCCCAAAGTCTCTTTTCAGAGCCAATAATTTCATGAAAAACTGGTTTTTTAATTTTCACTCCAATTTTTTAAATCTCAGGCAGATCTGGACATCCGTTGGGGATTTCTATACACACCAGTTACACTCCAGGATGTCTTGTTGGATATGTGTGTGGTTCACTACTCTAATAGTAGGTCTGTGAGTCAATCTGTGTGTGTATGAGGAGTGTCTAAGTATCTGCCTGGGTCTGTAACTACTTGTGTGAGTATCTGAGTGGGTCTGTGAGTGGGTGTTTGACTGTCTTTGGGGGTCTGTGAGTGAGTGTCTGAGTGTGTGTGTGGTTCTCTGAGTGGGTGTGTTAGTGTCCGAGTGGATCACTGAGTACCTCTGTCAGTGAGTCTGTGAGTGGTTGTGAGAATATCTCTGTGGTTGTTTGAGTGGGTGTGAGAGTGTCTGTATGGGTGTGTAAGTGGGTGTGACAGTGTCTGTGTGTGTGAGTAGGTGTGAGAGTGTTTATGTATGTGAGCGGGTGTGAGACTGTATTGGTGTTAGAGTGGGTATGAGAGTGTCTGTCAGGGTTTGTGAGTGGGTGTGAGAATGTTTTTATGGACATCACAGTGGGTTTCATAGTGCCTGTCTGTGTGTGGGAGTGAGAGTGTTTGTATGGGTTTCAGAGTGGGGTGAGAGTGTATTTATGGGTGTGTGACTGGGAGTGAAATTGACTATGTGAGTAAGTGTGAGAGTGTCTGAATGGGTATGTGAGTAGGTATGAGAGTATGTCTCTGTGCCTGAGTGGGTGTGAGAGTGTCTCTGTGCGTGTGAGTGAGTGTGAGAGTGTCTGTCTGTCACAGTAGGTGTGAGAATTTCTCTCTCTGTGTGAGAGTGTTTGTATTGGTGTTGGATTGGCTGTGAGAGTGTCTGGGTGAGAGTGGGTGCAAGAGTGTTTGCATGGACATCAGAGTGGGTGTGATAGTGTCTGTCTGCATGTGTGAGTGGGTGTGAGTGTAACTGTCTCGTGTGTGTGAGTGGGTGTGAGAGTGCTTGTGTAGGTGTCAGAGTTGGTGTGAGAGTGTCTATATGGGTGTGTGAGAGGGTGTGAGAGAGTCTGTGAGTGTGTGTGAGAGTGTTTGTACGGGTGTCACAGTGGCTGTGAGAGTGTCTGTCTGGGTGTGGCAGTTGATGTGTGAGAGTTTGTATGGACAGAGTGTTTTTCTGTGGGTGTGAGGGTGTTTTTATGGGTATGAGAGTGGGTGTGAGAGTGTATGTATGGGTGTCAGAGTTGGTGTGAGAGTGTCTGTATGGGTGTTCGAGTGGGTGTGACAACGTCTGTGTCTGTGAGTGGGTGTGAGAGTGTTTGTATTGGTGTCACACTGGGTGCGAGAGTGACTGGGTGTGTCAGTGAATATGTGAGAGTTTATATAGGCATCAGACTGGGTGCAAGAGTGTCTCTCAGTGTGTGAGTGGGTGTGAGAGTATTTGTATTGGTGCCAGAGTGGGTGTGAGAGTGTCTGTCTGGGTATGAGTAGGTGGGAGAGTGTTTGTATGGGTGTCAGAGTGGATGTGAGGGTATCTGCCTGTGTGTGTGCGTGGGTGTAAGGAGCTTGTCTGTGTGTAGGTGCAAGAGTGTTTAAATGGGCATAGAATGGGTGTGAGAGTATTTGTGTGTGTGATAGGTTATGAGAGTTTTTGTATGGGTGTCAGAGTTAATGTGAGAGTTTCTGTATGGGTGGGTGAGAGAGTGTGATTGTGTCTGTGAGTGGGTGTGAGAGCGTTTGTACAGGTGTCACAGTGACTGTCTGGGTGTGTCAGTGGATGTGTGAGATTTTGTCTGAGCATCAGACTGGGTGGGAGAGTGTTTTTGGGTGTGTGAGTGGGTGTGAGAGGAGAATTTATGTGTGTGCCAGTGGGTATGAGAGTGTTCGTATGGGTGTCAGAACGGGTATGAGAGTATCTGTCTGGGTGTGTCAGTGGGTGTCAAAATGTTTGCATGGGCATCACAGTGGGTGTGAAAGAATCTGTCTTGATGTGTGAGAGGGTATGAGAGTACCTGTGTGGGTGTCAGACTAGGTGTGAGAGTGTCTGTTTGGATGTGTGACTGGGTGTGGAAGTGTCTGTGTGTGTGTGGGAGTGTCTGTCTGTATGTTTGAATAGGTGTCAGATTGGCTGTTAGATGTCAGCAAGAGTGTTTGTGTGGGCATCAGAGGGGGTGTGAGAGTGGGTGTGAGTATCTATATGGGTGTCAGAGTAGATGTGGGAGTATATGTGTGAGTGACACAGTGGATGTGAGAGCATCTGTCTGGGTGTGTGACTGGTTGTGAAAGTGTGTGGGTGTCACAGTGGGTGTGAGAGTGTCTGTATAGGTGTCAGAGTGAGCGTGTTAATTACATATATTTTGTTGTATGGAGCAATACTTGCAGATACATCGTGGGTTTAAGCGGGGGCCACGCTGAGACCCATGGGTGGATCCATGGATCACGCATGTTGCGGCCCACTGTACATCTGCTTCCAACATCTATATCACACACATGGGGTCAGGAAAGCCCTAGCCTGATCCCTTCATTTACTTTACAAGCTACTTTTCAGCCCCAATGACTGTTTCTGAATTTATAAAATTGCAACTGCAATTTTTCTGTTAAGTTGCGGCCAGCTAATCAGAGCATGGCTTTGGCACGCGGATCTGTGTGTTGCTCCCCACCCGGTTGGCCATCCCCGCTCATCGAAGAGGGTGGGTGTCTCCTTCGACCCAGGCACCTCACCCCCAGCCCCTGTTACTTCTGCTGCCTTAAGTGATGAGGCTATTGGCCTCCTGAGGAGTATCTCTGTGGGGCAGGCTGCCCTTCTCAATGCCATCCAGGGTTTGGCAACCAACTCCAGCAGATGATTGCGTGCATGGAAGGCATTCATAGTGACATGTCTGGCCTACAGAGATATTTTCTGGCTTGGGCTTCCTCTCTGACAGCAGCCATTCAACCCCTGTATTGCCCCCTACCTCCTCCCTCTTCCCAATCCAAACTCCCTACTCTCCTACCTGTTTCAAGTACATAGACACATCTGCATGCACCCACCTCAACATACACAAGCAGCACACATATACACAAGCACCACAAGACACACCAGCACACAAGCACTCAATAATCACCCACACACACCACAAAAGCCACCATTCCCACAGACACCCCACCATCCCCCACGAACCCACACCACAACCACCGTACCCACAGATACCACCACAACAACCAGTGACACATTCACCACACCGACCATACACCCAGACAATGCCTCACAACCCACAGATCCACACACCTCAGACACCATACCCCCAGACAGAACCACAACACCCTGTGACACCTCCATCACACCCACCATACCCTCAGACAAACACCTCAAAACCCATAGACCCACACACCTCAGACACCATACCCCCAGACACCACCCAAACAGACACATCTACCAGATCCACCATACCCTCAGACACTACCCCAACACCCACACACACATCCACCACTCCCACATCACCCAGCACCTCCACCTCACAGCCCCCCAAGACACGTAAACTGCCACACTCTCACTTGCAACAAACACCACCCAAATCCGAGCAAACCTCACACATGCACACACCAAAAGCATCAACACCCACAGGCAAGACGCCCAATCCCTCAACCTCCAAATTCCCAATCCCTTCTGAAGACCCTACCCATTTCTCCAAGGAAAGTTTCCATTTTGGCATTGCCCTTTCCCCTGTGACCTCCACCCCTCCCAAAACCAAGAGATCCCCACCCACATCCCAACCCATCCCCTCCACATCCAAGTCCTCCCCTGCCCCACTGCAAGCAACCATACCCCCCAAAGAGAAGCCCATCCCTCTGAAGAAACAGCCCACTCCTCCCAAAACCACACATCCCAAATCTGACCTCACCCCACCTAAGCATGATCCCTGAGGTGCCGGCATGCCCACTTGATGCCCCTTCCTGTGGAGGTTCCGTTGCAGTGATTGGAGTCAAGCTTGGGCACAATCATGTGCATGGACTACTATTGGGACTGGCAAATGGCCTTTGCTCTTCAGCATTTACATTTAATAGACACAAGATGTTGTTTTTTTGGGTACTCATTTGTCCTATCATGACTTTTCTACCTTTTTGTTGTTCCTGAGTAATCTGTGTTGTATGCCTACAGGTGTGCGCGTTTCACCCTGATTGCTAACCATTTGCTGTAGTTGGAAACATCTGACTGTGGGCAGTGCTGGTGTCACCCAGGACATGGGTCATTGCATTGTGTTTTGTTTGATATAATAAGTACGTCATCTTGGGATGGCCAATGTCAGCATGTATTGTGTTTGGTTTGCCCCTTTGATATGGATTGGACATTCGTCTCATGGGTGGAAGCTAGAGTTTTGTTTGTCCACACATGGAGTGTGCTAAATTGTGCTACCTTCCTTTACAATTGACTGAACATGTGTCCATTTTGATATGTGTACCTTCCAGCTACTTCATCAAAAATGTATGGCCCATGCTGTTGCTGTTGTTTTTGCTTTCTTCACTTGCACTTCCACATTTGGCAGAGAGGCATGTCACTGAACCCTACTATTATTTGTCCCAGAGATACATGAAGGACCATTTCCTGTGCAAGTGGTGTTTTTGGGCCATGTGCAAAGTTATATGTGTCACAGGTCGGGATCTTTCCAGGAGTGCTCCTAATGCCCCCATCCTTATTGTGCAGGCAAGTATTGTTTCCATTGTGAGCTTAGGACATTTGTCTCACAAAATATTGTGCATCCCATTGTCATTCCATTCTCTTGCAATGTGGGTGATGTGTGGGTCCATTACAGGGATGTTTCATGGGAGGGGTTATTTGTGTTAAATGACACATTCACACATATGTGTCTTCAGTCTCATGAAAGTCCATGGCATTTGAGCAGTGTGAGACTGTCAGTTGAATTATGAGTGATGTTGATGTGGTATGGCTGTTGTGTAACAAAATGTTCTGTACACTTCACTGTCCCTGAAACTGTGAGGAACATGCATGTGTTTTTGTGAGTGTGGTGGTGCAGTGTCAGTGATCTTCCCAAAGGGGCCATCATGTGGCTGTGTATGGGTAATTCATCTGTGTACAACTCTGACTCAGTGTCATGGTTCCCCGAGCTCTAATCCAAAGAACTCCTTATTCACTCAGCCTGCCTTTGACCTGTGCGACCTGCACCACCATGGGTTATGTTCTTTTGTGTACGTTGTGTCATTTGACACCCTCATAACAAAATAGTTAGATTTGTAACAGATGGGTTCATGATTCATCAGCTATTACTACCATGAGCTTGTATTTGTGCATTTACCATATTGTCCTAAAACGTAATGATGGCAACATGTAACTTTTTTGTTGCTTCTCTTTCAACATTCTTTTGACTTACAACACTGGAAAGTCTTCTAGTTGATTCTCAAGGACCTCTGGCACCTGAAGCTGTCATCTGGTCTGTATCAAGCACTGGGCTACGTCACGTCACTGACGTACTGAACATGACCATGTTTGGCGTTGCTCCTGTATTTAAACCAGGCCAGACTTCTGGAAGGCGTTTTGCCTTCATGAAATGTTCCAACTAGCCTTGCTTCTTCGATGCTCCTCCTGAGGGAGGCATTTTTTTAATCTAGAAGCTTACCTGATCTTTTCCTGCCTCCTGCACACTCAAGCCATTGTTTCTCAGCAGCATCTTCCTGCAGAGGCGCTTCTGAATTGCACTTGGTCTCCTGCAAGAGACAATCCATGAGACACAAACTGTAAGTAAAGGCTGGATTATTTTGCACAAGCAGAACAGCAATAACTCAGCAGGTACCCTATGCAAACAAGCGCCGCTGCCTCATTCAGAACTGTGGACAATTGAAGGACATGATTATTGAGTAAGCTAACAGGATATCCTTAATTTAGCTAATACCCCTAATCCAAACTCACCTTGTACTCTTGGTGCTACTAATAAGACTACTGCACATATGTTACTTACCTTGTGCTACTAACAAATTAAGGATTTACCCTTGTGAGTGTTTATTACTTACCTTGAACTATTAAAATGTTAAGGATTTACGTCAGTGTTCTCTTGAACTGTTGGGTTATAGTACAGTTGATACCTGTGCAAATAAACAGGATCACAATCTCCTAGTAACCATAAAGGTACATATCTGTGCTGAAACAAAGGGGATTCAATGAGAGAAAGACAGTGAGCCAAATAACGTGATCTGTGATTCCACACTAGAAAGATTTTGAATGATTAAATAATAAAGTAACAGTCAAAGTATCAGAGTTGTGTAATTTTTCATTTAATGTTGCAGGTCAATCCTCTGATGATTAAGGTCTGACCCGCCTTTACGTTTAGCAGCATGACACAGAAACATCCTTTCACTCAAGATGCAAACAAAGGTGGACGTCTTGAACCTACCAGTTGATCGCAGCCAGGGAAGGATATATGTACTGACATAGAGATATATGAACAAACGGCGGGGACAACAACTTTAGGAGAATTAGTGGTTTCCTCTTCCTTGAAGGTTGACAATTGCAAAGGAATCAATGGTGTCCAACACCATCTGGCCCTCTTCTCCTTACTCTACCTTCATGAACTTCAAGAATACACAGGCAATAAGGTGAGGTAAGGTACGAGGAAGTGGGCTCATATCATCTCTGTGAACCACACAGTGCGAGCTATAGGTAAGCATGCATTGTTGACCTCTGACAGAAGGCAAAGCTCACGAAAAGCTGTTCGCCTGGAAGATATGAATCCACAAGACATCACCCTCCAGGATTTACCAGTCATATTAGCAGCTATACAGTCAGATAATGCTGCCTTACAGCATGATCTCACAGCTTCTCAGACTCAACTAAAGACCTCAAAAACTCCTTTGTCATTGCCATCAACCGGAACAGCACACCAATCTCATTTTTAAACCATCTAGTTTCTAACTGCCAGCTGGAGCTTCAGACTCGGGTGGTGTTGCCCTGACTCAAATCCAAGTTGTCACTCCAACACCTGTCCCACTAACTCCTCCGGAGTGTTCTTATGGGCATAATAACAAATTTGGCATTTTTCTTAACCAGTTCCACCTTCATTTCATGACTCATCTGGGAGCCTTCCCCTATGACGCCACCAAGGTAGCCTTTAATACTTTCTTACCTCGGGGACGATGCAGGCTTGTGGTCAATCCAACTAGTTGAGAGGGATGACCCTCTACTATATAATTTTACACAATTTAAGTAGGCCAAGAAGTGATTATTCACAAAACATGCATTTGCTCAAGTAGCAGTCAATGAGCTGTTAAATCTTAAACAGGGATCTTCAGATCTCTTACATTGTATATCCACCTTCAATAGGCTAGTTATTAAAGCTAAATGGCCAGAGAACAAAAGAGTATCCTTTTTTTTCTATAGCAGGTTCAAGGACAAGTTAAAGGATCCTCCTGAGAACTGCTCAGACTTCATAGACCTAGTAATCAAATGAAACCACTGTCTTACTGAAAGCAATGGTAAGAGAGGGAAGTTAGCAGATCATAAAGTGTTCATAGTCAGAGACAGGGGAACCAGTAAAGGGTGCTACTTGAACAAAGTAGATTTACCCGAACCTATGCAAATAGGGACAACTCGAGGTCCACTCACCAAAGAGGAGAAGGGAAAAAGATGAAAACTGAATCAGTGCCTCAATTGTGGAAAGTCATGGCACTTTCTTAAGGAATGTCCTACCTACCCAACGGAATCTAAAAATGCTAAAACCAGCCTTCCCACCGGCTCTGTAGCAGCAACTAACCAGACAAAAAACAAATATACCTGGTAGACGATGAGGTCAACCTATCGGGTTTGTTGCCAAGCTCGACCTCCAAGGTACCTTCTGATCCAACTCCCACCACTAGCCACTCTATTGGACCTGCATCTCACCAGTTAAGTGACAAAACTGTTCACACATGGCCATTAGACATGCATTGAAGCAGCCAATATATATTTTCCTGACTTGAATGTGTTCAGTATGGCCACTCCCTCAAAGAAGCACAAAATTAGCATCTACATGTGCCGGCAGCATGCACACAGAGCCTACATACAAAAGACACATATGGATGCTAAGTAGCTGGTGAAGTTGTGTAGGTGATGGAGGAGGTAGGTGGTAGGCACTACTTACTCAGTTTATGCTAGGCAGATTTTGGTTTAGTTATTCCATGGCACCCCTTTCCTGATCCCCAAGATATTGGAGGGACAGCTTGACAGGGAACCGTTGTCCCTAGTGGCAGTATGCACTCCTAACAGTAACTGACTGGCTTTCCTAGGCTCATGCACACCTGCCCTACTTCACAATCCCAAGATACCTGTGCTACAGGGGGGTGATTGTAACTGTTTATTCAACACAAATAAAGATAGATCTCCCCTCCTTTTCCAAAGGGGCCAAGGGTCACAGGGTGACAGCACACTCTCAAGGGTGGGCAGTGGCCTGAAGGCTTTGCGATGCCTGAAGGAACGGTCACCAACTGAGTAGAGAGTTTTCTTACTACTCCCCTATGCATCACTTGTTTTGGATTTTTTCTTTCATACCCCTGACCTTGGCTGTAAAACACGAAGGTCCACATTTATACTTTTGGACGCAAAACTGTGCAAATGCAGTTTTGCAGCAAAAAGTACAGTGCCAGCTTGCCTCATCCCAAAGCGCCAGCCGGGTGCCTAATTTATGGAATGCCACAAGCCGATGCTAAGCTTGAGCTAGCATCAGAAAAAAATATGTTAGCCAGGTGGGGGGTGGTGGTACGGGTGAAGGGAGTTTTGCCACACAAATTGACGCTAGGCTGGTTAGAGGCAAAAAAAATGCTGTTAACCAGCCTAGCATTATTTCCTGATGCACAACCATCCATAACACATGACTCCTGTCTTATAAAAGACAGGAGTCATGCCCACCACCTCAATGGCCAGCACAGGAGACCAGTGTCCCCTGGGCATGGCTATTGCACCCAGTGCCATGAAGGGGAGCTCATGTCAGGGCCCCCAATGGCACTTACATTTTTTTCAAAATCTTACCTATATTTACCCTACTTACCTGTGATGGGGTCACCGATCCTCTGGTGTCCCTCTGTTGTGGGTGGGGGTGTTCCTGGGGCTTGGGGTGGGCACCTGTGGGTCCATTCCATGGTCTTTGACCATGGGAATGGGTCCACAGGTCCCTTAACGCCTGGTCTGACCCACGCATTAAATAATGTGCTAAGCAGGCTCAGTGCCATTATTTAGGCCCACCACCCACCCGTGCACAATTTGTGCACTAGAGGATAAATAAGGGGCTAGGGGCTTAAACTAATTTTTTGGACAGGAATGCCTACTTTGCATTTCATTGACGCAAGGTGGGTTCACGCATTCAAAAAATGACGTTAACTCCTAAATTGTGACTCTAGTTGGGTCTAGCATCAACATATAAATGTGGAGTTAAGTTTGCGCCAAATTTACGTTAAAACAATTGACGCAAATTCGGCACAAACAGAGTATAAATATGCCCCTAAATAACTAATATCTGGGGCAAACCTGCCATTTCACAGGCCTATAAAGTTGGTGCTGGGATGAAGCGGACCCAGACCGGCCATTCCCTTCTGGAAATTAGATGCCAGTGCACTCTTGGACGTGCTATTACTGGATGCACTGCAGCAAGCCATGCACAAATATTTTGACTAGAACATTGATATGGCCAGCAATGTCCTAATTGAGCAAGAGGCTTTTAAGTCAGTTGCCAGGGGGCTATGCCTTAAGACCATGAATGGAGCCAAGAGCTCAGTCATAAATTAACGGAGAGTGAGAATGTGATTGAAGATGACGAATCCAGACTTGCTGAGGGGGTTGGGATTCACAGACCATGCACCACGTTCATAGAGAGAGCAGAGACTTGATGTCATGATTAAGTGTTATCAACTACTGAGCCAGAACCACGGAACAAAACTCAGAGGGTGACAAATCCGGACACCTTCTGGCCTGGTTCGTTAAATCTGACCAAGACAGGTCTCCAACTGGGTCCATTAGGACTCCAAGAGGAATGTTAGTAACCTCACAAGATGCAATAAACTCAACATTCAGGGATTAATATTGTGAATTATAGTTAGGATCCATACCCATGGCTAAACTCAAGCCAGCACCACAATTGATGCTAGAGGAACCCCTGACTATTCAGAAAATTAAGTTAGCAATTGACCAAATAGGGAGAGAAAAAACATTGGGCATGGATGGCTTCCCAGCTTAATTTTATAAAACCTTTGAACCCCTGCTAATGCCAAAATTGCTGGAGGTC
This sequence comes from Pleurodeles waltl, assembly GCF_031143425.1. Classification (NCBI taxonomy): domain Eukaryota; kingdom Metazoa; phylum Chordata; class Amphibia; order Caudata; family Salamandridae; genus Pleurodeles; species Pleurodeles waltl. The sequence continues at coordinate 1,100,867,759 of NC_090446.1, forward strand.
TACCTAACCGCAGGCAGGTTGGGAACTTTCCTTAACATTGTGCACAAATCGCTAATAGTAATTCTTCCTAGCCTTGCAGGCACCGAACGGATGTATGGTCCTATCAACTACTGGCCATGCTGAACTTTTGGATTAAAAAATACTGGGCAAGGTGCTGGCCAGTTGGCTCCTGCTGGTCCTTACCACGCTTATACACCACAACCAAAATGGTTTCATTCCAGGTATAACATGTTTCTTATTCTTAGACAAATGTTCAGCCTAATTTCCAATGCTTGGGACTCTACATATGGTGTCATATGGTCCTCTCTTTAGATATAAAGAAGGCCTTCCATATGCTGGGGTGGCCAGAAGAAATGGGAGTAGGCCAAAGATACTGCCAATGGATCCATTTGCTATATGGGAATCCAGTGGCACAGGTTTGTACAGGCCAGGCAATATCGGAAGGTTCCTCATTAACAGGGGTATGGGGCAAGGCTGTCCCCAATCTTGCCTCATCTTCACCTTAGCCGTGGAACCCCTGGCCTGTTTCTTGTGCACAAAAGCACCAGATTGGGACGTACAGATGAGAGACCATTGGCAGATTGTTTTGCTTTACTTGGATGACACATTGACATATCTCTGAGATGGTACCGTGGTGCTCTAAGGGGTGATGCCTATGCTTGATGGCTTTGGAGATATGTCCTATCTGTGAGTTTACTGGACAAAGTCTTGTATGTACCAACTCCAGCCCCTCACAGAGGGGGAGTAATAGCAGTTTCCACCCACAGTGATAGAACATGAGTTGCGTACATTTAGGTACTCGGTCAGAAACCTAATTGACAGGAATTTATGTAAGTTCCTCACAGCTACATGGCAGTTGTTGAAAGTTTGGGTAGCTCTTCCGCTATCCCCGATGGGAGAGTAGCTATTTCCGAAATCTTGATCCTCCCTCATTTTTTTTTTTTGAGCTCCCCATCAAACTTCCCAAAAAGATGTTCCCTTTCACGGTCTCATTACTATATTATTTTGGGGCACTTGTGGAAAGTGAGTGGGATTCCATGAGTTAAGTGCCCCACCACAGAAGGTGGCCCGGGGATCCCCAGTTACAAGCTTTACTAAGCTGCAGCACAACTGCAGTGGATAACTCACCAGCTGGCTCCCAACTCAGGCCAGGAGAGAGCAGAGCTCTTCAGAGGCAGCACAATTCCAGAGTTGCTGTCCTGGCTGATACTGCCGGCAATCAAGGCTCCTCCCCTCAATATACTGGTAGATGCAGCAGGACACTTGGGCTAGGTATTTAGCCCCTCAACACGGTAAATATCCATATGGTCAGGAGCTTCCAATATGACACTTCTGCCTCTCCAATGTCTTGTTATCACCCATGATGGCATTCCATGGACAGCAGCAGAAGTTGTCACATCCACTTGTATCTGCATGGCAAACTTAAGAGTTGACAAGAACTTCATGGTGACTTCCCATTGGGCCGTGGACAGTTCCTTAAGTACAACAAAATTTCAAAGATGGTGCAGCAGGTTTGGGCACAACGGGACTTGGAACTTGCTGCATCACCGGTCCTTAAACTTTTAGTTATGCATGGACACACTATGAGAATGGTGATAGTACTGTATGATGTGCTACTGATGTGTTACGCCACACTCATAATGGTCCTTACAACTGACCAGGAGGAAATCACAGAAGAGGTCATACAGAGGATTATTGGCCCAAAATATTGAGGTTCACTCAGCAAATGTCTAGGGAAACCTGACGGCAATACCCCAATTTAACTACTTTCACAAAACCTACCTTACGCAGGCGCATGTTGCCTGCATATATGAGAGTGCAGACTCTTGTTGCCGACTTTGTTGCTCTCCAAAGGCTGCCTTTTATCACATGGTTTGGAAATGTCCAGTGTTCGGTGTTTACTGGGCAGTGGTGCTCAAGACTTTGGGTCAGTTGGTCGAACAGGAGCTGCCACTTGATCCCATGCTCTGTCTCTTGGGACTAATGCCTAGACCTAAGGCATACAAGAATTACGCGAGATTCATAGATTTGGCACTGGTTGTAGCAAAAAGGTGCATAGCCATGGCCTGGAGGTGCCCCCACTGAGTGGTTGGATGATTGATCTATTGAAGTGGTTAAGGTTGGAGTCGGCAACACTGACCACTCAAAAGTCCCCTGTGACTGCTGGCTCTAACTGGGTCATCAAAGCTGTGATCCGCTACACACCAGTGTCAGAGCGAATAAATGCAAATGTTTGTCAGTTTACTGAGGGTAGTAGAGAAGTAGGAGGTAGGATTGCACAACTAGCGCAGCAAGCACACGAGAAGGTATGATACACAATACTGTGGGATCCTTGAACAGTTACACATATTCACACCAGAGGGGAAGCACGTAGCAGTTCACTAGGGCAATAGCATGCACACAGAGACAGTCAGATGGGTGGGGAGGGTAGCTCTCCCTTCCCCTTTGCTCTTATTCTACTATTCTCTGACATTACCCACCAATGCAACATGATCCTGTTAATAGCTCCACTTTCAGGTGGGACGTTGTGGTACAGGTCTGTTTTTCAATGACTGTGGTGGAGACGACTCTCTTCATCACTTGTGATGTGGTCATATGTTGCCTCAGCACTGTATCTGTTGAATTATGTGCATGCTCACGCCCTGCTTTTTTGACCTTTGTGTTTGGAAAACTAATGAAAATCTGTACAAAAAAGAGAAATCAGCCATGATCTTCAATTTATGTTGCTTTCTAGAGAATGACTTTTTTTGTTCATGCTTTGCATTGGTTTTCTTTACTCTTTTGGCAATATTCCTAATCCTAATGAAGGTTACTTTTCTGTTTGATTGTTTTCAACAATATAGCCAGAACACAAAAATGCTTAAGGTTATCTAAACTAGTTTCAAAGTTTTTTCAGTGAATTCATGCTTTGTGATGCCCTCACCTCTAGTCTACTGCGGCACATGATTCATTGACCTGACTAGAACCCGGTAAATGGTGCAGTGTTTGCTAAAAACACCTCCAGCATATTATGTACTCAAGTATAGGACCCCAAATCAGCAACTTGCAAAAAGTAACCCATCACAAAGCGTTTATAAGTACCAAAACAGTTAAACTATCAAAGACACAATACAATAACAATCCCACTCCATTTTATAGAAATATAGAAACTTTAAGCAAAACAACACCAAAATGACAACAATCCATCAAGGGGAACCAGAAATATGAATTTGTAAAGACTTACGTGGAAAAAAGCACCAAGAAAAAGTGAAGCACTGTTGGACTTTTTTGCTTATGCAGGGTCATTCCCAATCTTTTTACCTCCTGCCTCCTATTTTTTCTGACCTGTTGCTGTTGGTTTTTGAACTCTGAGCACTTTACCACTGCTAACCAGTGCTAAAGTGCATATGCTCTCTGTGTAAATCGTATGTAATTGGTTTATCCATGATTGGAATATTTAATTTACTAGTAAGTCCCTAGTAAAGTGCACTAGAGGTGCCAGGGCCAGTAATCAAATGCTACTAGTGGGCCTGCAGCACTGGTTGTGCCACCCAAATAAGTAGCTCTGTAATCATGTCCCAGATCTACCACTGCAGTGTCTGTGTGTGCAGTTTTTAAACTGTAAATTCGACTTGGCAAGTGTACTCACTTGCCAAGCCTAAACCTTCCCTTTTCCTACATGTAATGCACCCCTAAGTTAGGCCCTAGGTAGCCCCAAGGGCAGGGTGTAGTGTGTGGTTAAGTTAGGACATATAGGGCCTGATTACAACTTTGGAGGAGGTGTTAATCCGTCCCAAATGTGACGGATATACCACCAGCCGTATTACAAGTTCCATAGGATATAATGGACTCGTAATACGGCTGTTGGTATATCCGTCTCATTTGGGACGGATTAACACCTTCCTCCAAAGTTGTAATCAGGCCCATAGTAATGTGTTTTATATGTCCTAACAGTGAAATATTGCTAAATTCGTTTTTCACTGTTCCAACCATGTCCCTCTCATAGGTTAACATGGGGGCTACCTTTAAGTCTGATTAAAGTGTAGATTCCCTTTGGGAGCGGATGGACTTGTGGAGTTTGGGGGTCTCTGAGTTCACAACTTAGAAATACATCGTTTGGTAAAGTTGATTTTAAGATTGTGTGGTTTTTTTTAGAAAATGAGCATTTTCTTGCTTATACCATTTCTGTGACTCTGCCTGTTTGTGGATTCCCTGTCTGGGTCAGTTTGACAGTTGGGCTGGTTGCACCTCACACTAGACAGTGACACAAAGGGAGCTGGGGTGTAGCCTGCATATCCTAATGAGCCATCTGTGCTAGGAGGGAGGGGAGGAGTGGTCACTCGCACCTGAAAGGGCTGTGCCTGCCCTCACACAATGCAGTCTCTGACCCCCTAGTGAGTGTCTGGGGCCTGGCCTGGGCAAGGCAGGATTTCACATTCAAAAGAGACTTTACTTTGAAGTAGGCCTACTTCAAAGAAGAAATTGTGTATAAGAAGGGCACCCAAAACCACTGACGTTAGATCACTTCTGGACATCAAGAGGAACCTCTGCCTGGAGAAGAGATGAGGAGCTGAGAAGTGCTGCCCTGCCTGTGACTGTGCTTTGTGGAGCTATCCTGCAGGTGCTGCTTCTGCCTGTGCAAGGGGACAAAGACTGGACTTTGTGGTATATTCCTGCTTGAGAACGACTCTCCAAGGGCTTGGACTGAGCTTGCCCCCAGTTCTGATGTCTCAGAGCCATCAAAGACTTCCCTTACCAGCACCTGGACTCTCTGCTGAGACTCCTGCCCTGACAAGGGGTGCCCTATCCAGTCCCTGGGCCCTTGAAAGGAAAAGCTGGTGAAAATTCAAGGAAATCGACTTCGGATGACTCCAGACCGACACCGCTGCTGAATCCGGTGATGCCGCCTGCAACCGACTCCTTGATCTTCGCTGGAAAGTGACAACCTTCGCAGGCCCAACACCGCTGCAGCCCCGCCGAAGTCCGCGACTCCGTGGAAGTCGCCGCACCACATCATGTCTGATGCCGCTCAAAGTGCGCGGATTCAACGTTTCGTACAGACGCCGTGATCCCCGACTTTGCACATCGGCTTGTTTTCACTCTTCACCAAAGGTACTGTACCTGGGGGTCTACGTGACTCCATGACCGGCGCCGCTGGTGTCGGATTGTTGAAAATGACTCCATCATGATGCCGTGTTAACACCTCATTGAAGCATTTTGTGTTTCTAAGCGCTATTTTTGGATTTAATCTTAAAAAATTCATAACTTGACTTGTGTATGTCAGATTTTTGTTGTTTTCGTCTTGTTTTGTTTAGATAAATATTTCCTATTTTTCTAAACTGGTGTTGTGTCATTTTGTAGTGTTTTCATTAAGTTACTGTGTGTGTTGGTACAAATACTTTACACCTAGCACTCTGAAGTTAAGCCTACTGCTCTGTCAAGCTACCAAGGGGGTAAGCAGGGCTTAGCTGAGGGTGATTCTCTTTTACCCTGACTAGAGTGAGGGTCCTTGCTTGAACAGGGGGTAACCTGACTGTCAACCAAAGACCCCATTTCTAACAAGCACAATTGAAAGTCAAAGGTTGAGGTATACCAGTACCAAGGTGCAACTTCAGGCTAACTGAGATGGAGCCTAGGTCAGGTACACCAAGGGGATTGGTCCCAGTGAAAGCCTGGAAGTCAACATGTCTGAAAAAAATGGTAAGACCCACTGGTCTGTTGGAAATGTTTTCAAATGTTTTCAAACTTGATTCTAATGCCCAAATAACTAAAGGCCAACAGCAGGGTTCAGGTCCAGTTGCCCCTTATTAGCTGGGCACTTTCGTGAAAAAGGACACCCTGCAGCTTGTCGTGTTCCTGAAGCCACACAGGAGACCAACCAACTGACTATTGGAATCCACCTAGTTGTCCTGGGTACAAGTGGGAGCAAATCCAGCCCTTCCAGTCTCCTCACAGGTCTCAAACAGCAGGTGTATCCCTTCTTCTGTTCTTCCATAGGTCCAGAAAGTGTTCCAAAGATGTACCTTGGGGTGCCACATTTATGCCTGCCACTATGTAAAGGGTGGACATGACTCATTTGGACTCCCTAGACAATACTGTACAAGTTCCCAGAGGCAACCCTACTCACTTTTTCAATAGTTCATATTTGCTTTGCTGCAAACCATCCCAAAATGCCATGTACTAAGGCGTTTTCAAGATGGTGAAAGTCTTCAGCCACACCAAACTTGGGCTATGAGGTTTGTGGTTGTATAGAGGAATGGACTGTGGTAATCATTAGTATCCTCCCACATCTAATTTTAAAGTCCCATGTGAAGAAAGCCCTGTACCCACAACAAACTAGGAGCCTGGAATGACAACAGTAGGATGCTTCAGCAACCAGACGGGATGCAGAAAAATGTTCTTGACATCCTGATTCCTCCCTTTCAAGCACATCAAACCATTATATGTGGCTCAAACAGACTTATCAGCCTGGATTTAACATTGTGGTGTCAACAGGATGTGAGTCACCCACCCTTTTGTTGTGGTAAAAGGAGTTATCACTGCCCGGTCAAGTCAGCCTGTCAATCAGAGTGACCTATTGGGTAACTTCTAGGAGGAATTTCACACCTCATTCACACTCCTTACTCAGACTGAGTATGGCGTGGAGATGCTAGAAAGCTATGTCAGCTGATCTCTGGTATCCTCAGGCAAATGTAACTGTTGAATTGGATTTTTAATAATCATGAAAATGAGTTACATTATTTTCATGGCTGATCCCATTCCAGATGTCAAGTATTTGCATTTAAATGTATACTCTGATTTCCTACACAGGATAGCTAGGACTGCCACAGTAAAAACTGCTTTTAGGACAGTGCCACTGTAAGGACATGGTAACTTTTAAATATCACGCACCCTACCTTATGCAATACAGGCTTCCATTGAAGTGGCTTACTAATATTTAAAAGGGATGATTTTACCTGTCAAAAAAGGTTTATTTCAATATGCCACACTCTAGCAGACATGTTAAAATGATAGGCCTGAAGCTTTGTTTTCCTTTGTCAAATTAGTGGACTGCATAATAAGACCTGTGAACACAGGTGACACTTAACTTTCGAACCCATAGACGTATATTCTGCACCATAAGGTATGGCCTTATAAAACGTTAAATCAGGCAATCAGGGATTAGCCAATTTTGACATGTGTTAGGGGTGAGAGCCCATACAATGGGCACTGGACAGAGGTGATCCAGTGTGCAGAATCTAAAACGCGGCAATAATCAGCAAAAAAGCAGTGCGACCACACAAAAATAGGCATTTTCTCACAACAACCAATTTGGCAAATGTTAAAAAACTGACTATGCTCTCTAAGGTTGTTCTCAGGATTAATGAATTTTATTAGGACTGTAGCAGCAACTATATTTGCATAATGAAAGGACGTTCTGATGTACGTTACTATTATTAAGTAAGGGTAACACAGTACATATATTTCAATTTGCCCAAATTGCATGGAACCAAATGTAACACATTAATACTTTTTTGGGGCCATTTTGAATTTTTAAAAGCTCCGGCGTATTTGTGAACCTCTTCTTGATACCTGTCTTACACTGTTCCATTTGAGTGCTCTGTGGGCATTGGCTTGGGAGAGTTGATATAATATCGTTTTTCATAATGATTCTGATTAGCCTGATAGGTATTTTTTTTGTTTTTATAGCACTGCAATTTTCAGAGCTACCCAAGTAAAGTGAAACAGAAGAATAGACACTACATCACACACTCTGCTGGGATATTTTCTTTTCAATATTGTTTTGGTACTGCTCTTCTCTTTTACTGACTGCGTTAGACACTCTGGGATCCTATCATTCAATCAAATCCTGTCACAGTATGCGCCTGGGCGTGATCCCCCGGTTCATTCACATCATGAGGCATAGCGCCTTGTGTTTTTGCAGAGTGGCTACCCGATCTCACCCAGATTATTATAATATTTTAAGAATGTAAATAAATGTTCAATTATTGAACCATATCAGTTAACCCGTGCAGAAAGAAGACATGTCACTATGGATTTTTTAAAGGACAAATTATTTAAAATGATATACATTCCTGAAAGAAATGCATTATGCATGTATGGTTTAATTCGCTCTGTCACCATGGTTTAGAGTACTATTTCATTCAATATTGAGAAATAACAAATAAATAGGCCAGTTGTTATTTTTGGCAGGCTACCACCCACAAGGGTGCATTTTCCTTTTTATACCTAACAGTTCAATAATAAATATATTTTTTATTCAAATGTAAATCAGTTAAAATTCAATCGTGTGTAATTAAGGACTGACAAGTCTATTCATATCGTCAAGCTAAATTACATATGGGCTCAACGAAAGGGTTATTAATGTATAGCATATACAGAGTACTAGAAGCAGAGAAGATGGCATATTGTGTGTATGAATCAATGCTCGCCTAGTCAGACTTTGAGCTGCACAAAGTATATCAGAATACAGACATCTCGAGCTATAAGAGTTATATATACATGAAACTATATCTGTTGTCAATAACGTGCCCTTTAATGCACAACTAGTTCTTGGATCTTAAACTATCAGTGTCACATAATACCTATCATTTTACTGTGGTGCAGAACCCGATCCTGACTAACTCTGCAGAAAAAAAAGATTTTATGATACAAAATCTAAATATAAATAATATAAACTAATAATATTTCCCTTATTGATTCGATTCCATTACCTGGTGCCATAATGATAATGTTTTGATGTTCTTAGAATGTTTTACTAGTATCTTTAATTAGCTGATTCTGCGAATTGTTTTAGATCGTATGCTAATATCTTTGAGACACTTGGTTGATATTCCATTTCTCAGCAAGACAATTATTCAAACCTGTTCACTGTCATCAGAGAGGGTCACTGTGAATTTGTTAATTTGTCTTTATGCTTATATATGCAAATTATTTTTCACTTGTTTGCTCGTTAACAATCCCGCGGGCTCAGTTTTTTTCTGAATTGTTCATTTGACAACAGACTGTTAGTACCAATATTTCCCTTCTTCCATTATTCGACTTAAGCAAGTTCGTAGCCACTGATTGTACGGGGTGTTCTCCCAGCAGTACATCTGCTCCTGAAAAATGTATAAGTAATCTTTAAATTTGTTCTGAATTTTAACTAAAACTCAGACGTTCGGCACGATGCTTCAAACAAACTCTGTAATTGCAACAGCTTTAGCCTTTTTTGGCTCAGTACTGCCACCTATGTCTCACATTCTATAATTCACTTCTGGAATGAAATCGAAAGGGGCGAATCATCACAACTACATTTTCATCAGAAATTCCCTTTGAGCTTTACTCAGAAGGGTTTTGTTCTTCCTTAAAGAAATAACTTAAAAAGCAGAAAGTAATGTCAGAAATCTTGGTGAAGAATGTTATTTTATTTTTTGTCAGTTAAATAGAAAAATAATTTACTGTTGATGTCATAGATTTCTCCATCAGAGGCTCCCTTTGCACTTATACTCTTCCGTTTATGAATGTTAATGGATCCAACCTGCAAGTGCACTGTGAATTATCTCTGTACTCGTGTGCAAAATGAATATATAACAAGTACCTGCAATTTCACACATTCAGCATTTTATGTGGACATTCATAATTATCATTACTTAAATTAACAACGTGGTGTTACATTTATTGTAGCTGACTGCTAGCTTCATCATATTGTGTTGTGATGGCTCTGGTATGGCCAGAGGAAAATTGTGCATCTCAGTACTCTGTTTATCTAGCGTAAATACATTTGTGTACAATGCAGAGTGATTCACAATTAATGAGTGCTGGTTGGGGCACCCAGGTCAGGTCTTGGAGACGGTGGGTGTTGCTGTCATAGGTGTAATGACCTGTGAGTAGGCAGAGAGTGGTGTGAAATATGGGGTGTGACCATTGGTAAGGGCTACACGTACATCGAAGAAATGTTCCATACTAGACACTGTCTCGGGGCGTTTAATGGATAGAGCCTCAGGAAGTGAAATAATAGGTACTTTTCTAAAAAAAAATGGCAGATTTTTGGTGTGAAGAGGTTGACCTTACTGTAGTAGTTGACCAGGGATTTTCAGGAAGCGTTGGAGTGAAGTGATCAGCAATGACGACCGCCACAAATCCGAAGAGTGAGAGGAGGTGAGGAGGGGGACAGAGGGGAGAAAAAAAAACAACAAAAAAACCTACCTGTCCCGATACTGCCGGCGGCCTCCCGCTCCTCTTCTGATGGTGTTCCAGCAGTACCTGGGACACCAGCACAGGCTCCCCATGCTATTCTGGTGCTGCTCCCATGCTAAACATAGCATGAGAGCAGCACCAGGATTGGTCTGAGTAGCTTGGTATTCTGCTCAGACACTGCATAGGAGTGTGAGCAGTTTCTCCAACCCAACTGTACAACACAGTCAGGTTGGAGCAACGTAAGTGCGCATGTCAGTTAGGGGTGGCACCTTCCCAATGCCGAAGAAGCGCCGCCCCCCCTTGCAATAGTTTTCTATTGTTTTATTTTTCAGCTGTTGGCTCAGCCAGCATGTGCAGGCAGGGGCGGGGCTGAGCTATGGGAGGGGTGAGAGGGGAAGGGGAAGGGGAGTGGGGTCACTAAGAGCACTAAGTGCGCATATCAGTTTAGGCTGGCTGTCTTAGGCTGACCAAACTGGTATGCACACTTAGGTTTCTCAAACCCAGCAGTTGGAGAAACCGTGCAGACTCCCATGCAGTGTCTTAGTGGTGGACCAAACTGCTCAGACTAATCCTGGTGCTGTTCTCATACTAGATTTAGCATGAGAGCAGTGCCAGGATTGTGTAGGGAACCTGTGCTGGTGACTGCTGGGACACCATCAGAAGAGGAGCACGAGGTGGCCGGCAGTGCTGGGGCAGGTACGTTTTTTAAAATTATTATTTATTTTTTATTTGCTCCCCCTGAACCTCCACTTGAGATTTGTGGCAGCCTCCACTGATGTCAGTTTGGTCGTCCAAACTAATATATATGCACACTTAAGTGCACTCAGTGACTCCTCTCCTCCTCCCCTCTCCCCCCTCCCAATGCCCAGCCCTCCCTGCACATGCTGGTTGAGCCAGCAGTTGAAAAATAAAACAATAGTAAACTATCATTTTATTTCTCAGCTGATGGCTCTTAGCCAGGCGGCGACGCTCCTTCACCATTGCAGAGGAGCTGTTCCTGGTGGTCAGACCATTCTTTAAGGGGAGGTTGGTAGGCATCAGAAAGTGATAGTTCACCATGGATGTGGTGTTGGAGATATTAGGAAGTTCGAAGGCATTTACAAATGGGTTTTCAACATTTGAGATGGTGGATGAATAAGCTAAGTTTGGGAATTCGTTAATGAAGCTTTTGACAGTGCCCGTGTGCGTGCCACAGAGGAAATGAAACACAATGATGCAAGCGGAAAGCATGCTGAAAGTAATTCCGACGTGGTATAGGAGAGGAGTGAGTGGCAGACGGAAATTGATACAGCGGTTTTGTGTGTAGGGAGGCTACCATCTGTTTTGCATGGTTAGGATTGGTGAATGATGTTGAATCAATTTGGTGTGAATTGATCCGAATAAGCAAGTACAGGAGAGCTTTGAGGTAAGACAAGCTTGAGTGCTCTAGAGCACATCAAGGTTGTGCTGTGCGATGAGGTCACATTAGTCAGTTGATTTTTTGTGTGGAGTTGCAAACAGCATGCATATGAATGAAGAGGGAGGAAAACGTGAGGGAACAGTTAGCAAATATAAATGTGTTTGTTATTTGATTGGATATACTTATGAACATAACACGTTTAGGGATCTCTGCTCTTGAGTGGTGTGCATTTAGGGAGGGGTGCACAGAGAGGTCATTCGGTACATGACTGCTTACACCTGTGAGCATGTGTAGAGCTTATAACATCCTTATCTGCCATTAGCACGCCCAAAAGCAAACACCATCGAGGACACTCTTTGCAACTATTGGCCTTTGCTGAGAGCCGAGAGTGGATGCCCTAGGAAATGAGCCCATGAGGCAGAGGGAAAAATAAAATATAATACCAAATTCACCAACTAGAGTGTTACTTGGAATCATGGATGTAAAGCCGTCGTTTCTTAGGAAAACCTCTAATTTTCCAAAGAAATAAGTGCCTGTGATGACCAGCAATGGAGTGGAAGTTCGGCAAATTAGCAGAGGTTGGTAGAAACAGCTTTATCCTCTTCCAAACGATCCATGAGGCACGTTATCTCAGTGGACCAATCAGAGCAGTAAGGGAGCCATTTGAAAGCAGATAACAAATCTGCAATTTCTTTTTCAGAAACTCATTGTTTGCAGTTCAGTGATGTTACGTGGGCCCAGGGAATGCAAGCAGGCTTATATAATTCAGTTGCCTTCCTTCCGGGCACAATCTTACTTGACCTTGCAATTGCAACAGTTAACTCACAAACATATGCTGCAAAATAGTGAAAGACTGCAATTGAACTATTAAAAGTACATTTGTGAAAGTATTAAATATGAGGCATCATTAGCTATCAGCTGCCAGCCAGGTTACTATCCTAAAGAAGCAATCAGTTTTCTAATATTTATGGTCATATATATGATATAGTGCTGTGGAACAAGACGGTGTCTGTATCTGTATCTTTCACCAAAGGCGCGTGCAAAGAAGTGCCTTCTAGCAAGGGTAATACCTTTCCTACCATGCACCTCAAGCCCAGAATGTCTCTCTTTAAAGTAGGCGTTTTCAATGTTTACAGAAGTGGCGAGGCAAATATTTTAAATATTTTGCTAACATTTGCTTCTCCAGTGAAACTAAAAGAAATACTTCGGGACATATTTGTGAGGGATTTTGCACCAGGCTTGCACCATTCAACGTGGTACATGCGTGGCGTAAACCATAAAGTCTTTTTTTAAGCCACGTAAAGCCACTTTGCATGGCTTTGAAAGACTTCAAAAATATAGAGTAAGGCAGCGCAGTGTAAAATGCTGTGTTACCTTACTCTGCACTAGAGAGGCATCCCACGCCGTTGCATGAGTGTTACCACACAACTTCCATGGTTTTTGATGCGTTCCCAGATTTACCAGATATGGTTATCCTAGGAATGTGCCAAAATCCTACGCCTCACTAAGTGAGGCATCATAAGGAGACATTTCTTTATTTCTCCTTGTTTTTTCCACTTCATATGTGTGGTGCATTATGCATTATATTGATCCTGAAAAGTTAATGCTGTTTACTCAAATGAGATAGGTGAGTATGTCTCATGCTATTTTAATTGTTATTTATGCTGCAGTTTATTATATAGGCCCTCATTATGAAATTGGCAGTAATCACTGCCGAACACCATACTGATGGTGAACAGAAGACCACCAGTGATGGTGGATTGCACACCGCCGAATAATGATGCCAAAAAGTTAAACCTCCAAAAATCCTGCAACCTCCACCCACCGCCAAGGTCTACGACAATGGAAAGGCAGTACACCCCACTCCACCACCGCCATGCAGACCAGTCCTCCTCCCACCAAATAATGATGTACAAATCAGCGTGGCGGATACTGAATGCCGAACGACCATATGCCGTACACACCGCCACAACCAAACCTGAAACCCACACACCTGACACACAGCCACAATAATATAAAACACTCACATGAACACCCCTCAATCCTTTGCATCACCAATAGCACGACTGAGATTGACAACACAACACGCATGCACTGAACCCAACATCACACATCACACACACAAATGCACCACCCAAACACATACATACACCAAACACCATCACATGCCACACGCACACAACCACACAACAGCAACCTCACCTATACACCTACAACAGACCTCCCACAACACACACCATGGCACCCCTTAAGCACCCCCACTCCACAGACAGGGAGCTAAGGACCACAGTGGACGAAATACTCAGGGTCGAGCCACAACTATTCAGGGCGCAGGTGCAGCAGACACCCGTGGCCAGGAAGATGGAACTATGGCAGAGGATAGTCAACAAGGTCAACACAGTGGGAAACCATCCACGCACAAGGGACGACATCCGAAAGAGATGGAATGACTTGCACGGGAAGGTTCGGTCTATGGCATCCAGGCACAACATAGCTGTACAGAAGACTGATGGTGGTCGCCCACCTATTCCCGCCGAATACACCGACTGGGAGGAGAAGGTCTTGGCTATCCTGCACCCAGAGGGCCTCAGCAGACTCACTGGAGGACTGGACTCTGGTAAGTCAACTATAATACCTTAACAGTCACCACACCTGTAATGCGTATGTCACCACACCCCTCTCACTCCCACCAGGGCCCCATCCCATACCCAGTCCACAACACCCACATCCAAGTTCCCTGCATGTCCACAATCCCACAAACAGACCTCCATCCAGCCCCCAGTGCACAATCACCGACCCCCTGCATGGAATCACAGTGGCACCACAGCACCCACAATGCACTCCTACCCCCACAAAAAATGTGAATAAATGTGCACAAAGGGACCTGTTATGCCACGACAGGGGAATCTAACCATCAAATAGTGCAGAGCAGTGCAGCAATTGCTGATAAAGTACCTGACACCCACCTGTCTATTCCCCCACACACAGGCACCACCCGCCATGCCACCCGGACGGAGACATCAAGGAGTGCCAGCCCTCCATCTGAAGGAGGGTGCCCCACTCAGGAGACTGCAGAGGGATGTTTGGAAATAGAGGAACTCCCTGGCCCATCACACAGTCCTGGAATGTCACCCTCCAGAAGCCCCACCCAGGATACCACTGACACCCCTACCACCCAGCCACAATCATCAGCTCTGGCCAAACGACCCCACACCAATGTCTCCCAGCCACGGACAGGAGGCCCACATGTACAGAGGCCAGAGTCTCTACCCACCAACAGGCAGAATGACGAAGGGCCAACTGCAAGTGGGACTGCCAGACCTGTACAGGAACACAGGCATGGGGGCTAGGGTCAGTGGGAGGGCATCAGTGGCCCAGACGGGCAAACAAAGGATGGATGCGTCAGCCCAGGAGGTGATATCTGAGGTCCTGGGAGCATACCACCATACCCAGGACAGGATGGGCCAGATCCTGGCCACCCTGGAGCAGAATCAGAAGCTGCAGATAGCACACCACCAGGAGGCCATGGAGCAATGTAAACAGCTAAATGCCACCATGGCCTCCATGGCCTCCATTGCAAGGGTGCTGCAGCACCAGTACCACAGACAGCCTGAGGCCTCCACCCACCTGCAAACCCCGACCACTATCCAGGACACAGCCCTGCCATCTACATCTGTAGCAGCTACTGGACTGGTGGCACTGCCAGAGGACACACAGGAAACCAGCACCCCTAACACTGCAGTCCAGCTGCACCATTGCAAACGTGCCCTCAGACCCAGGCATGCCACTGAAACACCAGACAAGTCCAAGCCCAGCGCCAGAAAGTGACTCTGCCCTGAACTGTCTCCCTTGTGTGCCACTGAGCTACCTTGCTGACATGCCACTGCCATCACACCATCTTCCAATGGCCAAATGGACCAAAACCCAGTGCTACCAAAAGCTGAGCATATGTACCTGAGTATGTATTTGCACCATGTGCCCACTCCCTTTCACTGTCCCAAAACGTATGTATTTTTTGCCACACCTATGCACTCAAATCGTATGTCCCTCATTAATATGAAATAAGAATTGTGAGAATGTATGCATTAGACAGTTAATATCATAATCATACCTTTATTGCAGGAGGTGATCCAACGCACTGTAGTGTTTGAAGTATGTCACAATGTACATAATATGGTGTTCCCTGGCATATGCCACTTGAGTCATCATTTAGCATTGTCACTGACAAAAGACACCACAGTATTACGTGAGTCAGACTGTAAGTATGCAGTGAATCAGCATCATTGAACAGTATCTTCGAGTCACTGGAAGTATAGGTGAATTAGCTCGGTGATGGAGTTGAGATCTTCCCTCTCTTCTTTATCGCCACCACTCTCACCCCCTCTCTGAGGTTGTGGGGCTGGTTGGACAGCACCCTCCTCTTCCAGAAGTGAGATAGCTTTCCTCACAGCCAAGTTGTGCAGCACGCAGCAGGCCAGCACTATCTTACACACCTTGTCAGGAACATAGCACAGAGACCCCCCTGTGGGTGGGTTTCCCACTGTGCCATCCTGGGGAGTGCAAAGCTACAGTCTCACAAGTCTCTACAGTGGGTGGATTGCCCACTGTGCCATCCTGGGGAGTGCAAAGCCACAGTCTCACAAGTCTCCACAGTGGGTGGGTTGCCCACTGTGCCATCCTGGGGAGTGCAAAGCCACAGTCCATCAGGTGGATTACAGAGACCACTGGTCATGGAGGAGGCATGGTGGGCAGAGTGCGTCGTGAAGGCCTGCCTGACACAGAACCGGGACTGCCAATGGGCCAGCGGTGCTTGACAGGAAGGGCCCAGCGGAGCGGTGCTTGACAGGAAGGGCCCAGCGGAGCGGTGCTTGACAGGAAGGGCCCAGCGGAGCGGTGCTTGACAGGAAGGGCCCAGCGGAGCGGTGCGTGACAGGAAGGGCCCAGCGGAGCGGTGCTTGACAGGAAGGGCCCAGCGGAGCGGTGCTTGACAGGAAGGGCCCAGCGGAGCGGTGCTTGACAGGAAGGGCCCAGCGGAGCGGTGCTTGACAGGAAGGGCCCAGCGGAGCGGTGCTTGACAGGAAGGGCCCAGCGGAGCGGTGCTTGACAGGAAGGGCCCAGCGGAGCGGTGCTTGAGACGGCGGGGCCCAGCGGAGCGGTGCTTGACAGGAAGGGCCCAGCGGAGCGGTTCTTGACAGGAAGGGCCCAGCGGAGCGGTGCTTGACAGGAAGGGCCCTGTTCAGCGGTGCTTTTCACGGCGGGCCCTGTTCAGCGGTGCTTCTCACGGCGGGGCCCTGTTCAACGGTGCTTCTCACGGCGGGGCCCTGTTCAGCGGTTCTGGTCACGGCGGGGCCCTGTTCAGCGGTGCTTCTCACGGCGGGGCCCTGTTCAGCGGTGCTTCTCACGGCGGGGCCCTGTTCAGCGGTGCCTGTCTTGTGTTTCCAGTGAACCACACCTGGCCAATACTTGCCGCTCAGTCTGCATCGGACCTTTCCGTTGCGGGGCCCTCCTGTGATGGAGTCCTGGGGCCCTGGCTCTCCTTCGATACCCCCCGGAATGGGGCTGGTGGGGCCCTCATGGCCAGGTCGGCTGCTCCCTGCCTTTTGCTCCTTGCTGCCCTTGCCCTCCTTGGCAGACTGTCCGTGGCCCTTGGCTCCCTTACCCGATGTGGCAGGTGACGGTGCAAGGCTACCCTCCTTGGGGGCAGGCATATCAGGCCTGTCGCGCCTGCCCTTCAGTTTTTTGGTCCTCTTCCCAGGGGGGGGGGCTGGCTGTGCCTTTGCTGCTGGATGATGTCCCAGCCCAAGGAAAGGGCGGACTCCAAAAACCAGGCACGACGTTCTTTGGAGTTGCTGGGCTGGTGGTGGCTGAGGTGTTTGTGGAACTCTTACGGGATGGAGGGGGTGGGTCAGGTGAGGAAAAGAGGTCCACTTTAGAGAGGAAAATTTTCTTTGGAGCCATGGGAAGGGTGGCTGGAGTGGGTATGGGAGTGGAGGAAGAGGATGTGGTTGTAGGAGAGTCAAGTGTGCTGTGTTTGGGTGCAGGTGCTTGGGCAGGAGGCTGACGTGAGGTGGATCGCTGTTGTTTGGGTGCCTGCCTGCGTTTGTGTGGTTGGGAAGCGGGGGTGAGAGACACACTGGGAGAGGACACAGGGGACGTGTACATGGCAGTGGGGGTGGTGACTGCACGTGTGCGGACTGGTGTGGAGGGTGTGCTGGTGATGGGTGCAATGGCTGATGGTGGTGTGCTTGCAGGTGTGTGTGGAGACGTCACAGGGAGGGAGGAGGGAGACGAGGAGGTGGGGGACACAGAGGAGGTAGTGGCTGTTGGCATGGCTGCATCTGGATGTTGCTTGGGTGAATGCTTGTGTGTCCTGTGGTGCTTATGTCTGGATGAGCTGCCCTTGGGTGTTGAGGTGTGTGCAGGCTGGTCTGTAGGTGTGGATGGGATAGGCAGAGGAACAGGGGAGTGGGACTGGGTGGAGGGAGTCAGAAGAGGGAGGCTGGAGACAGGGACAATCGCTGCCGTCAGTGCTGAGGCCAGAGCATTGAACGATCGTTGATGGGCAGCCTGACCCGAATGAGGGCCCTCCAGGTATGCATTGCTTTGATGCACCTCCCTCTCCACACCCTGGATGGCATTCAAAAGGGTAGACTGCCCAACAATGATGGTCCTCAGGAGGTCAATGACCTCCTCACTGAGGGCAGCAGGGGTGACTGGGGCAGGGCCTGAGGTGCCTGGGGCGAAGGAGATGGCCGGCTTCCTGGCCTTGCGGGCACGGGCCGAAGGCCGAGGGGCTGCTGGGAGGGCGGAGCTGGTGCGCTGGGTGGCGGCTGTACCTGTAGGATCGGTGGGCACGGATGTTGCCGCCACCGTAAGGGAGCTCCCTTCCGAGGACGTGTCGGTGTCGCTGTCGTCTCCACGGGTCCCCGTGGTGGAGCCCCCCTCGCCCTCCGTCTCACTGGTCATGTCGGAGTCCGTTGCATGGCCCTCCGGGGCCATGTGAGATGCAGCTCCCTCTTGCGCCGATGCCACTTCTCCTCCGCCTGATGATGCTAATGCACACATTCACAGTGAAACAAAGAAAATGGGGGGGGGGTGGAAAACATAAAGACAAGTTGAGTGCATGCATTGGGGACACCGTTGGCAGAGAGGACAGACACAGAAGCTCCCTGCACTACGCTGCACACTTGGGGTACACTACTCATTCACTGGGACATGCCCTACAAGCCTATGGGCGACAACTGCCCACACAGTATACACTGGTCCATGAATCGCGTTACTAGGCACCCTACAGAGGTGGGGGCCGGGGGCACAGGACCATACTTCACGGACGGGCCTATCCTACAGAAATCGCCTTGGCCTAGGGATACCCACAGCCCTCCTCCCCCACCCAGGCACCTCCACTGCGCGCAAAATAGCTGAATGTGCTGGTACTCACCCCCTTGTGTCTGCTGTGATGTCCTCAAGCGCCCATCTAAATCGGGGCAGGCCACCGCCAGGATCCGGGACATCAGGGGGGTCAAGGTACGACTGGAACCCCTCCTAGGTTGGGAGCCCATCCCCAGCAGAGCCTCCGCGGTCTTCCTGCTCCCGCGGCGGATGTCCTCCCACCTCTTGCGGCAGTGGGTGCCCCTTCTGGTGTGGACCCCCAGGGCCCGGACGTCCTTGGCGATGGCACGCCAAATGTCAATCTTCTGATGGGCGCTGACCTATGTGACATGTACAGGGGGGGAAGAGAAACATCATCACTTTTCTGCATGCTCGATGTGAGTGGCCCCCCTCCCCAACCTTGCCATGTGGCACATGCTCTCATCTGTCGTGCCATGCATTCGTCATTCGCTGCCCTCCCCTCCATCGTACATCCTCCTCACTCAGCCCAGGCATTGGGCACTATGCATTGCCCCCGTGTACTCACCTGTTGGTCTGGAGGCCCGTAGAGTAGCGCATACTGGGGGAGGACCCCGTCCACGAGCTTCTCCAACTCCTCGGAACTGAAGGCGGGGGCCCTTTCCCCAGTCGCAGCAGCCATTGTCACTTCCAGACCGAGGTCACAGCAGCACTTGCTGTATAGGTCCTCTCCTGTGGATGATCAGGTCTTGTGTGAATAAGCATAGAGAAAATGGCGGTTACGGCCGTGGCGGTGCGTGCCGTGGCGGTGCGTGCCGCGGCGGTGCGTACCGCGACCGCCAGTACTCACCGCCATTGGCTCCTGAAACCCATAGGGTTCAATGTTGTCCAATGCGGCTTTGTGCTGCGGACTGCGACCGCCTACCGCCACGGTGTGCCACGCTTGCGCAATGACCTCACTTCACATTGTCACACTTCACAGGTCAGGCAGCCGCCATTTCAAGGGCCCACATGGCTTCATTCCTACTGCGTCACACATGGCTAGGCCTTGCACCGACAATCATACTAGCCATTCAATCCCGAGAGATTCGTGTACTGGGCATGCTGTGGGCACTTACCTGTGGGTTGCTTGACTGTGTGCTCCATGTTGTCCTTCCTAGGCATCGTCCGCTATGACTTGCGAGGAGACGGAGGAATGTTCCCGTGGACAGACCGCTGGTGGACCTGTCGACAATGGAAGAAAGACACGTCATACTCACCTACAGACTCAACCGTGCCACTATACAGGAACTGTGTGCCCAGCTGGAGCCAGACCTGATGTCACCCATCCGCCAACCCACAGGGATTCCGCCTCTAGTGCAGGTGCTGTCAGTACTGCATTTTTTGGCAAGTGGATCATTTCAAACTACTGTGGCCATTTCATCTGGGATGTCTCAGCCTACGTTTTCAAAGGTGTTGTCCAGAGTGTTGTCTGCCCTGATGAAATACATGCAGAGCTACATCATTTTCCCTGAGGTGGGTGACTTGCCTACAGTGAAGGGTGATTTCTATGCCCTTGGACACATTCCCAATATCATTGGTGCCATTGATGGTACCCATGTGGGTTTGGTTCCCCCAAAAGACGATGAGCAGGTGTACAGGAAACCGTAAAAATGATCATTCGATGAATGTCCAGGTGGTCTGTTTGGCTGACCAGTACATCTCCCATTTAAATGCCAAGTTCCCAGGGTCAGTGCATGACGCGTACATCATGCGAAATAGCAGCATCCCTTATGTGATGGAACTGCTACAGAGACACCGTGTGTGGTTAATTGGTGACTCTGGTTACCCAAACCTGCCTTGGCTATTGACCCCAGTGAGGAATCCCAGGACCAGGGCAGAGGAACAGTACAATGAGGCCCATAGGCGGACTAGGAGGGTGATTGAGCGGACCTTCGGCCTCCTGAAGGCCAGGTTTAGGTGCCTGCATATGACTGGTGGATCCCTAATGTACTCACCAAGGAAGGTGTGTCATATCATCGTGGCCTGCTGCATGCTTCACAACCTGGCTTTGCGACGCCAGGTGCCTTTCCTGCAGGAGGATGGTCCAGATGGTGGTGTTGTGGCCGCTGTGGAGCCTGCGGAGAGTGAAGAGGAGGAAGACTAAGAGGACGACACAGACAACAGGGACAGAGTGATACTGCAGTATTTCCAGTGACACACAGGTAATAATCCACTCCTGCATTGTATTATATCTGTAACTGTAGTGGCTCTCTACTGTCTGACCTTTCACCCCAATGTATGGTAACTTAGTTGTGTATATCACTTCCTATTTCAGTGATCTGATCCCCACGGAGTGCCCTCTGATTTTTTTCCCCATGGACTACCGCTGTGTGACACTGGTATGTTGTCATCACAATGTAACTAGAAATGTTTTGTTGGTTATATCGAATACATTTGTTTTAAATAAATAGATAGCAGAATCCAGTTGGTTAATGTGCAATAATTGTGTTTATTGAAGTTTTAAAATAGGTGTATAGTTCAAACAGGGTGATGGTGGAGGAATGTCCATGGCAGTGTCCAGACTGTCGTTCCTACAGGTCCATTGTCCATATGCCTGTGGAAGGTGGAGCAGGGGCAGTTCAAGGTTGGACAGGGTAAGCAAGTGGGACAGTGGGATGACATCCGGGGGTTTCCGTGCATGGCGGGGGTCTTGACATCCTACTCTGTCTTCTTCCTCGATCTCAGGCCTTTCTTGCGGGGTGGTTCTTGTTCTGCAGGGCCGTTGCTGTTGTGTCGGGGCCTACTGACCACTAGCGCCGGCGGAGGTGATGGGCTGTTCTTCCTCCATGCTAGTGACAGGGGCCCTTTGGGGGGCCACTTGGTACCGCAATGTGGTGACAATCTGGTTGAGTGCCACCACGATTGTACCCATTGCGGAACTGATGCTGCGCAGTTCTTCCCGGAACCCCATGTACTGGCCCTCCTGCATGGCCTGGATCTCCTGGAACCTGGCCAGGACCGTCGCCATCGTCTCTTGGGAGTGGTGGTACGCTCCCATGATGGTGGTGAGGGCCTCTTGGACAGTGGGTTCCCTAGGCCTGTCCTGCCTCTGTCGCACAGCAGCCCTCCCAGTTCCTCTTTGTTCCTGGGCCTCAGTCCCCTGGACGGTGTGCCCACTACCAGTGCCCCCAGGTCCCTGTTGTTGTTGGGGTTGTGGGTTACCCTGGGTGCCCTGTCCTGCTAGACACACCGCTGCTTGACCTGTCCTGGAGACAGAAGCATGGGCCCGCTGGGTGGGTGCTGTGCTGGTGTTTCCTGGGGGGGGTAGGTCTGCTGTGGCCTGGGGCTGACTGAGGGTAACCGACTGTCCAGAGGTCCCCGATGGTCCGGGCTGGTCATCAGGTTCTAGGTCGACAGAGCTGCTGTCATCACTGGGGGCCTGTTCTGGGGGTGGGATGGACAAATCTGGACCCTCCTGGCCGGTGTGTTGGCGTTCGGGCCCTGCAGGGGTAAAAGAATATGGTTATTGATTTTGTGTGTGCCGTGGCGTGCGATTTGTGGGTGCCCTTGTCCCCCAGTGCTGGCAGTCCCATGTGGGAGGAGTTGTGAGGGTGGTTTGTGGGGGGGGATGGGTATGTGCAGTGGTCCTGCTTAGGTGATGGGTGTCCATGGTTTGTGTTGGCATTCAGGGGTTTGGGTTGGGTGGGTTGTGCTGGTGAGACATTAACAGGGAGTATGTGTGCTGGGGGGTTAGGGGTGAGGGTGGGGGTGTGGGTTGGCATGCTGGTGGTTGGGGGGGGTGAAGTAGTTGAGATTAGACTTACCAGAGTCCATTCCTCCGCCTACTCCAGCGAGGCCCTCAGGATGCAGGATGTTCAAGACCTCTTGCTCCCATGCTGTGAATTCGGGTGGAGTGGGTGGGGGTCCGCCGCCAGTCTTCTGCACAGCGATGTTGTATCTTGACACCATCGACCGCACCTTCCCCCGTAGGTCGTTCCAGCGCTTTCGGATGTCTTCCCGATTTCTGGGATGCTGTCCCACAGCGTTGACCCTGTCGACGATCCTTTGCCATAGCTCCGCCTTCCTGGCTATTGTGGTGTGCTGCACCTGTGTGCCGAAGATCTGGGGCTCTACCCTGATTATTTCCTCCACCATGACCCTGAGTTCTTGGTCCGTGAACCTGGGGTGTCTTTGGGGTGCCATGGGGTGGTGTGGATGAGGTGTGGGGTGGTGTTTGTGGTGATGAGTGTGGTGGTGTGGGGTGTTTTGTGCGTAGATGTGGTGTGGGTGATGATGCTGGGTTCCTGTGTGTGTTGTGGTTTGCGTTCCCTGTGCTCTCTCTCTGTGTATTGCGCCTTGTCTCTGAATTTCGATTTGTGGGGGTTTGTGGGTGATGTGGGTGTGTGTTTTATATGGTGATGGGTGTGGTGTGTGTATGTGTATCAGGTGTGTGTATTTCGAATTGTCCAATGTGGCTGTGTTTTGTAAAGGTGTGTGTATTTTGAGCGCGGCGGTGTGTACCGCCAATGGAATCCCGCGGTTGTAAGACCGCCGCGTGGATTCGTGGGTCGTAATGGCATGGGCGTGTTTGTGTTGGCGTGACGGTGGAGGTTTGGTCATCTCCAGTTTATCGCTGACCGCTGATGAGGCGGGCTTCAGTGGATGTCGGGTTTTGGCGGTTTGGCAGTTGTGGGTCAGAATGACCGTGGCGGTTTACCGCGGCCGCGGCGGGATGATGGCGGTCTTCTGACCGGCAGTAAGAGCCTTTTACCGCCAGGGTCAGAATGACCCCCATAGTATTTGTTTGAATATCAGTGTTGGGAATTGTTTCTTGTAATGTCAGTGATATATGTAATCTAGTTTAACTTCACAGAGTTTTGGCACATATTACCACAATTAAAAGTCGATGCTGCTCTTTTATATGAGACAAATTTAAAGAATGTGGGTGGGAGCAATTTCGGATACCCCAGAAAATGGCAAAAGAATGAAACAATGAATTTGTTTAAGACACTTTTTAATCGCCAAATGCTTCCAGAATAACGGATGCTGAGGAGAGATACGTTTGTCTAGATTGTAAGATTAATTATATCCTACTTTGTAATTTTAGTATATATAGTCCTACATTTTATAATACTGATTTTGGGAGTCTATTGGTGTGAAAATATTAAGTAATAAAACTTATAACATTGGTGATTGGAATCATTTTTGGTACTGCAACAAATAAAATGCACAGTATTTTTAAAAGAGCTATTTCACAAATGTTCAGATTATTCAATCCTGGTCTTCAAGATTATTAATTTCTCTCCCCTATGCTTAGGTCACTGTCTTGCACTGAATAAATATTGCCAGGAAACATTAACATAATTCACAGAAATGGGCTATACACATAAAAAAAATCATGTCCCACTCATGTCAGACTTTGTTTTCACTCAAGATTCGATTGGTCAAGGAAGATGGAGAATTAATAATACCTTTCTTAATGATAAATGTTGCATTCAGCTTCTGAAAAGTTTACTAATTAATATTTAAAATGTAGTAAAGGAGAGTACTCTGCTGTTTTATAGAATATATTTAAGTGAATTCTTCAGACAGTATTAATAATTTTGCCCATAAGAAGAAAAAACTTGCAGATAACAAATCAAAGAGGATGAATAAAAAAAATATTAACACTATCAAGCACACAAATTACCAAATGAGCTTAAAGTCATCTTTATATAAGCTTATTAAAATTAAAACTGACTTAAGGTTGGTGAGGATTTATTATTGAAAACAGTCTGGGAAATTATTACTACTAAGTCTATAACTGATGACGAAGTAAAAATGTAGTTTCAGAGTCTAATATATCAGATAGTTTTGAACAATTCTCTGGAAAATGGCAAATCCTTTGTGGAAGGTAGCCAGGTTAATAGTTGTGCAGGATATGAGGCATGCTCAAGTAATTGGTCCACAGTTACTCTCTTACTGGCAAGCAAGCACCCCATTCTACCACTTGACTCTCTCATGGTAAACGAAGCAGAGCAGTTCAAGGCCTGCTCGGGGGAGGTGGTGGGGGCTAGTAATCACCATTCCCTGGCATGCAATAATAAGTACGGTTGTCCAGTCTGTGCTTTTTCTTTAGAAAAGGAAACTTACATTTATTACATGCACACTACTTAATACTACACAGTAACGTATAAATATAAAAAGTGGTGGAAATATATTTGACAACATTGCAATTTGATCCCTAAAGGGTCATGACCCCAACAATCACAGTATTCCCCTTCTTTCCCATATAGCACATTGACATATGGGAGGAGGTCCCTTCAAATCCAACAACCTTATTGGCTTTGTCAATGTTGCCAGTCAGATCTATATGTTATGATGCATCACTCTATCTCTGATTTCAGTTATTATAATCCTTCCGCAATTATTATATTTGATAATGCATTGCAGTATTTCATGAAATGTAATTACGGTCAGCAATAACAACACCCTTGAATAAAACATTGTAAAATCATAATACATGAGTTAAGAAACTTAGGCTACAAACATGTTACCTTAACACCAACCAACAAAGGTTGCTGAGCATCCAGGCTGTAGAACAAAAGTTCTAGCCTCAGGAACGTTCAAATTTAGGCTAAAAAGTCAGAGGGATCATATTTCTCTGACTCAAGAAATGTGGGATCAATACTGTTCAGAACTGTTTTGGGGGGGCACTGCAGAATTCCTGCAGCCTCCCACACTCTTTTTTTATTGTTGGTGGGGCCTAGGGCCACCACCAAGAGCAAATGAATTGGTCAGCTTGGTCAATTTCAATCCTTCAGGGCATTATGTGGTGCTCCCACAAGGGAATGTGAATATTGATAATGTGGTTCCAGCCATGACTTTCCTTTTGGTTTGCACTGCTGCCTCACATCACATCATCTTTTCTTTTTTTCCTTTTCTTTTTCATTGGGGAAAACACATTCACACTCAGGCACCCAAACTGGTATCCACATTTGGGGCAGTATGGGGAGCCTACCCCGGTGGCCTTTGGCTGGCTACCTTCCTGGCCGGTAGCCTGTACTGCCAGTGCAGGAGCTGGGAGTGTGTTTCTACCCTGCTCCCTCCACACGGGCAGGGTGTTTTCTTGTGGTGGCCACTCTGCTCCACCAGACATGGTCACGGGGATCAGGGGCAGGTCTACAAAAGTTTGGGGGAGTGCTGTTGGCACTCCCCTGCTTCCTCCTTCATCAGTATTAAAGAGATAAGTTCCCAGTCGCCTTCCAGCTTCTTGGGAGAGCACAACAGTGCTACCCCTCCTCTGCTTGCATTGGGGGTCCAGAGATGAAGTTCTGGGCTCTTGACTTCCACCTTGGAGGGAGCTGAATTGTGCTCCATCAGTTTTCTTGTTTAACAGAGTCTGCGACATGGGATCCCGGTCACCCGATCCTGTACACAAAGCAGCACAGAATAGGCTCCCCAGGCCTGGAGAGCTCTAAGAAGGGGTCTTGTGCATGCCCCTTCCACGCTTATAAATAAATAAGTAAGTTGTGTCATCCCCCAGGCAATGGCCCACACGGAGGTATCTTGAACATTTACAGCAGAGCCCCTTGTGCTTTGTTTCTCAGCAGGGGGGGCAAAGCTCAAACCCTTTTTCCAGCCATATCTCACGCCTCGTTGAGCTGTTCTGCACAAACCTGGGCTTATTTTGCTCTTTGTGGCAAACTGGAGCCACCTGAAGATTTTCACACAGCTCTCCTGACCTCTAATGTGGCACATTTTGTAGGAAACCTGTTCCACTGGCTCCCTGCACGAGCCTTACTCCTTATTCTTGACTTCTGGCGCTTCTCTCCTCCAGTTAGGGTGCAGAAGGTCAGATCTTCCCCCAACTGATCCTTAGGAGGTATAAGGAAACCCACTTCCCTTGTCCTGTGGAGACAGAGACTCACTGCTCCTGGGTCAACTGTAGGCAGAGTCCATTGTCCAGTAAGGCATCAGGGAGCTTGTCATTCCAGTTGTCCATGGTGCTGCTGTCATTCAGTTCCAGTGCCCAACTTCAACAAAAAGCACTCTATCTCTCATGTGCAAGAATTCTTTAATTGGGTGGCACGTTCTACAAGAAAGGCATCCTGGCCAATCCTAGGGTCACACATCACTCCATCAAACCTTTCTCTACCCTCCTGCACATATTCTGTACCAGTTCAAGATGAAGCCATCCAGAAGTCACTGGTCACATCTCCTCTGGGGCCTCATCTCTGCCCTTCGCTGACATCACTGCCAGGGCCTTTCCCACCAAAACGTGAAAGAGGAGCCCATCCTGTGTTGGTTCTAGAGGTATGCGCTTCCTCCTTGCAAAATGTTCAGTAGGCTTGGGATGTCTCAACCCTGATGCAGTGTGACGGCTAATTAATGGATGCAGATTTTCTTCCCCAACCCTTCCTCCTCAGGAGCTGAGTGAAGCACTGTTAATTGTTCCTTTTGTGTAAGGGAGCTTTATTCCTTTTTTTGGGGAAGAATGTAAGTAACTTGACTCCGTGGAGTGACAAAAGGCCTGGGCTCTGATCCTGTGCCATACTAGAGCAATATGAATATTCTGGGTGACCAATAAGGTGTACATATATTCGCTTGGGACTTGCATAATGAATCGTGGTGCACCATTTTCACCCCAGTTTGATACCTTGCTGGACTTTGTAGGTCAAAGGGGAGCACAAACTGCACTCTAAGGCAGATTTTGCCCCATGTATATAATAAAGTTACTGCAGACAAAAGAGTAAACCATACTGACGTTACCTGTAAGTGCACTCAGTTACCTAACTAGACACTGAAAAAAACCTTCTGTTTGGTAAGGATGGCTGTGTCTGTTTAAAGGTTTTGAATGGCATTTTATAGGTCCGAGGCTTATCAGGATAGTATCTCGTCTGTATCCAAAGCATCTATTATTGTTATTAGGAGGCTTTCCTCTTTGTTTAATTTGAAAAAGAGGTACCAGGCAAAGCTAGCTCTGCCCTCTTTGCTCAATTTTTTGGCACTGGAATATTCTTTTTGTGAAATTAGGAGAAATGGTCTTATTTTAGATTTCAAATTTGGAGATAAAAACAGAATCTTCTTTCCATGCAGATGATAACTTTGTATACAATAATTCTTAAAGTTTCTCTGTCACAGGTCTTTAAAGAAGTAGACATCTTTACCATGCTTTGGGGTACAAATTAAACACTGATAGATTTTACTACTCTATAAATAAATATTGTCTTAAAAGCCTATTGATTCATTTGTTCTTTGCTGAAAAAGGGGTAAAACTAAATATTTTATGTGTATGGTTATCATACACCCTTAGATATATTATATGATTTAGTCTAACTCATATAAAATTTAAGTTGCAAAAGTAGGTGGGTTAAATTTAATTGAAATTATTTTGTTACCAATTATGAATTTATTTTTATCCATGCTTCCCCTTTATAATTCTAATTCATTTTTAAGTCAATTGAACATATTCTATCGAGGTTTATTTATGGAATAACGAAAAGCCCAGAATTTCTTCAGCAAGACTTAAACAGAGTAAACTTGATGGTGGTGTAAATTTTCCTGTTATCTATGCATCATCATTGAGATTTCTGATTTAAAGTAAGCATAGCTTTGGACTACTAATATGGAAATGGGCAACATTCCCATTCAGGTTGATATTGAAAAGGAAAGCAATTCCTCCTCTTTGCTTTCAAAGAGGTATTATGCCTCCGAGGCCAAATTATATTTCTTCCCCATAATGTATTTAGAAATATATGTACAATGTTAAAATCATATTTATTTAAAACACTTCTGCAAGCAATATATTTTTAAATTAGAAATATTAATTTCTAAAGATCTATGTAAAAATAGCACCCAAAAGGCCCACTGAGTATTATATATGTTTTTGGTGTGGGGTCTCCATGATGCTGGTTTGTGAGGCTTTGTGTAGCCTGGCATCAATTCTGAAGAGCTGCAAGGGCTGCGATGGGAGGTGCTGCATCAAAATGTGTTCCACTCCAACAGTTCCGATGAACCTGTGCGTAAGGCTTATTGAGGCTTTGTTTTGACTCTGTTGAAACAGGCAGCTGAGCATCAAAGCTTTGTGTTGTCTCAAGTTGGTTCGAATGGGCTGCCTTCTGTTTCTTGGTTCTTAAATCCGACCTTTACAAGTGGTTGGGTTTAATGTAGCTATTAATTTGAAACTTTGAATGAGATTTCTAGTTGGCTTCAACCCAAAGTTAGACTATATTAAATGTAATGACATCCCCTTCCTATGTTAGCCTATAGTGTGAGAAGCTGTTTTTCCCTACCAAGGCATACAAGGCATTTTCAAAGTGTCCCTGCTTTTTATAAATATGCCCCTACCTTTGTAGCACCAAGGGCTGACCTTTGGAGTTCATTAAAAGTAACAAAAAGACAGTTTTGTACTTTGGAAAGTCTTTTAAATCCAATGTCCAATTTGAACACAGTTTCATTTTAAAACCAGCCTGCTAAGCAGACCTGGCTTTAAGGCTTTAAAATTACATCATACACCACAGTAATGCACACCTAAGTTTGTTAAGACCACTGGGACCTCCAAACCTTTAACACACACTTGGACATGAAGGTGTGCTGTCCTTAAACTGTTCAAACTGGGAGGCGTATGAGCCGCCAGCCAAGATGGCCACCTGATATTGGAGCTCTGCACATCGCCTGACACATTTTTGCCGCCGGAGCCATTTTTTCCTCAATTTTAATGGCGCTTTGCTCACGTTAGCTGTTGGATGTTTTGGTGAGCATTAGTAATGTTTTAAATGCCGCCTAACTTCTTTTCTTGATTTTTAAATTATGTTTTTGCATTTCTCCTCATGAGAGTGGCCATTTTGAATAATTTTTGCTCACCAATACAATGTACTTATTTGTTTGTTCTTTGAATCTTTGATGGCTTTGCTTGCAGCATTTGCGCAAGCCACGTAATTTATTTTTGCTGTCTCATCAACATATATCTGGAGTTCCTGTGTCACTCGTTTCATTATAGAAGGCTTTTATGTTTATATTAGCTAACAAAACAAAAGAAAATCTCTGTCACATCAGTTCTCCTCAACTGACAAACCTTTGCAGTTTTTACAATTGGATACTTCTGCTGCAGCGTCGTCTTCTTCTTCCACGTCAAAGATGTCTTCCTCATCTTCTTCTTCGCCTAAAGATTCTCAGAATATTTCTACAACCACTCATAAGAGGGGCAAACAAGACCCACCTTCTCCAGTAAAATCTCACTCACCGATCTCTCTTGAACTTGTGCTTGACGAAATACGTGCATTGCATCTTTTTATCGAAGAAACTAATTCTCGGATACAAAATCTGGATACTAAGTGGTCTCAAATTGAAGTGAGAGTCTCTGTTTTGGAGCAAAGAGTCAGCGATGTGCAAGATGAAATACATAAAATTACTAGTTTGGAGAAGGAAGTGGCAACTTTGAAGACACTTGAGGAGGATTTGGAAAATAGAAACAGACGCAATAATCTTCGCCTTTGTGGATTACCAGAGGGTCTTGAAGGGAGTGACCCAATTTCATTTTTTGCTTCATTCTTTCCATAGTTAGTGGACCTACCATCTTCTTCAGTATTGAACATGCAAAAGGCACACTGCATTGGTCATCGTCCTCAGTATTCCTCCTCATCTAAACCAAGAGGCGTGACTATTTTCTTGCTTGAATTTACTGATCTGTTGAGAGTTCTTAATGCTGTGAAAGCCAAAAAACAAATCTCTTGTCAAGGAAGTAAAATCTTCATCTCACAGGATGTGTCCAAAGCTACAGCTAACAGGAGAAAAGAATTGTTGGATCTTCATCCTCAGCTTCGTGACCTGGAAGCTCGTTTTGGATTATTCCATCTGTGTTTGTTCAAAGTAACATATCAAAATAAGACCACTTCACATTCCTCCCCTGCTGCTGTTCGGGATTTTCTAAGACTACACTCTACAAACCCTATGGAAACAGCTGGTCCTTCTACACATTGACTATATACGTTTCTTCATCTATTATGCTGTTGTTCATTACTATTACGATACAGTTGATGGTCCTTCATGTTCAGTCTATACATTATATTATACTGATGTGACTTTAGGTAATTTTTGTTAATGTACTGTTTTCTTTCCACAGGTTCCTGGTGTCCTATAAATCTTTATACTTGCTTGTAGCATTTGTCCGTTGATGCATTCCGTTTCCTTGCTGTTCTGTCTTCACATCTTCAGCACCCCTCTCCTATTGTTCATTCATCTCAAGTATGCTTTTGAAGTTGTCTTTATTTGACATGTACTATCTCTTCTTTTTTCTTGAATATTTTCCATCTTTATTCTTGTTGTTTCCCCTTTACTCTTATCTCTCTTTGTTTTTCTTGTTTTCCTTTCCCCTATAAGTATTTTTAATTATTTATGGTACACGACCTTTCGTGTATATATATATGCTTATGTGACGTAAAAATTCATTATTTCTTGGAATGTCAAAGGATTTATTAACCCAATAAAAAGGAAGAGAATTTTATCCCATTTAGCTAAATATAATCCAGACTTGGCTCTATTACAAGAGACCCATTTGACAGATTCTGAAGCACTGAAAATTAAAAGAGGTTGGGTGGGCAATGTTTTTACTTCTCCTACATCTACAAAGAAAAATGGGGTAATTGTGCTCTGCCATAAAAAAATATCGGTTAATGTTATTTTGCAAGACTCGGATTCCGATGGTAGATGGCTCTTTGTGAAGCTAAGTATTAATTGGATTATAATGACTATTGGTAATATTTATGGTGCTAATCACTCAGATTATCTTTTTTGGCCTAATGTTACTAAACAATGTTTGCATTATAATGATGAATGTTTTCTTCTTGGAGGGGATTGCAATCAAATTATTGATCATTTTATAGATAGGCAATCTGTAATTAAATTTTCTCCTCATAAAATTCATAAACAATTTAAGGCATTTCTCTCACAATGTAATTTCATTGATTCATGGAGAACCTGTAATCCTGATAGTAGGGATTTTTCATTTTCTTCTCCACCACATGGTTCCTTATCTAGACTTGACCTTATTTTTGTTTCAAAATCACTATCCCAAAATCTTATGAATTCCTCCATTGAACCTGTGGTAATAGCTGATCATGCTCTAGTCATCACAGATTTTGATTTGCTCCCGGTGCATCCCAAATACAATAGGTGGCGATTTAATAATTCCTTGTTGCTTGATTCTAAATTTTCCATTTCCTTTGTTGCATTTGTGGAGGAATTTTTCTGATTTAATGATGACTCTTATTGTTCCCCACAATTGTTATGGGATTTGTTTAAGGCTGCAGCACGTGGACATATAATAAATTTTGTCTCTGATAAAAAGAAAACTTTTAATGCCCATCATCAATCTCTACTTCTCAAAATTAAATGGTTAGAACATCAATATTATTTTTCCTCTTCTAATTTTAATCTACAAGTACTTACTCAAGAAAAATTGCAAATTAACAAAATCTCAATGTATAATGCCTTTCTTTTCTTCTATGTAGTAGCGCCCGCTATTACGGAGGTCGAAACAGATCGGGGAAACTTCTAGCTAATTATTCAAAAGAAAGTCTGAAAGCAATGCCACACAGTGAAGTCTATAATTACAGATACTGGTTAGTCCCTTTTTAAAGATGACGATATCTTAGCTAAATTTGTTAATCATTACCAGACACTTTATACTCTTGAGTCAGTCCCGACTGCTATAGAGATTAATGATTATTTAAAGAAAATTCCAAGCCCTAATAAGACGCTAGTTGATGTTTCTTCACCTGAAGTAGATATTTCTTCGTCAGAAACTTTTAAAACCCTTTAGTCTCTAAAAAAAGGTAAAACTCCTTATCCGGATGGATTTATGGTGGAATGTATTCTACATTTTTCTGACATTTTACTTCCCAAACCTTGACAGCTTTTTCAATTCTTCACGGGTTCTGGATGTACACGGGGAACATTTCAAGAAGCTTCGATTTGCTTAATTCCAAAGGAAGGTAGGGATCATACTTTCTGTAAAAATTATAGGCAAATTTCTCTCCTCAATACATATCTTTGCTAAATTTTGTCTTTTACCTGCGCTGATAAGTAAGGAACAAACTGGTTTTGTCAAAGGTAGACTTGCTTCTGACAACTCTAGAACATTCTTCAATGTACTCAGCAAAGCTCCGGCTCTTTCGTACTCCTTAGCTGCAATTGCCATAGATGCTGAGAAAGCATTGTTCGGTTAGACTGGACTTTTCTATTAAAAGCTTTAGCTTGGCATGGTTTAGGGCGTCATTTCATTTCATTTATCTCTTTGCTTTATCAATCCCCAATGGCATTGATGTTGATGAATGGTAAATTGTCCAGATACTTTGTATTACGCTGAGGAGTTCATCAAGGGTGTCTGCTCTCTCTACTCCTATTTATTCTAGCTCTAGAGCCCTTTCTATCATGTATTAGAAATAACATTAAAATTGAGGGTTTCCAATATGGTGAGAAACACTTAAAATTAGCGGCATATGCAGATGATATACTTTTATATATCTCAAACCCAGAACTCTCGATTCCATCACTACTCCGGGAGATTGAAGACTTTTCTTCGATTTCAGGTTATAAGATAAATTCGGATAAAACTGAAATCCTTTGTCTAACAACATTTTATTTTGGGATCATCGTTCGATATTACTGGCTTTCATTGGAATTCTTCCAAGATTAAATATTTAGTGTGAGAAAACAGGGCTGATTGCAGAGGCCCCATAACTTTTTGCCCCCATTTTCCTCTTTTTGCTGGTGTTTTCCTGACTTTGATGGTGCCCTGGGTACTGCTAACCAGTCCCAGGGCCTGTGCTCTGTGTAAAATGGATATGCAAATTAGGCTAATTATAATTGGCTAAGTTAACCTACCTATAAGTCCCTAGTATATGGTAGGGCATGTAGGTTTAGGGACCACAGCATAGGTGGTGCACACCTAGGTGCACTGCTGAGGTGCCCAGTGTCATTTTAAAAGCAAGCCTGCCTTGCTGGCTGCTTTTAAATTAAAGTTATATGCAAATTCGACTTTGGAATTAAAGGTACTTCCAAAGTCTTAAACTACCTTATTTTTACATATAAGTCACCCCTAAGGTGTGCCCTATGTGCCCCTAGGGCTGGGTGCCATGTAACTATAAGCAGGGACTTTATAAAAATAGATTTATAAGCCCTGGTGAGGTAAAAACAGCCAAATTCGTTTTTCCCTCATTGAAGTAAATGGCCTTCATAGGCTAGAATGGGCAGACTTTAGTTTAAATTTTAAAGTCTCCTTAAATGTTACATACCAAGAATTTGGTATCAAATTGATTGTTATAATAAATCCCACAACTTCCAGTTGTTGGATTTAATATAACTAGTTCAGGTAAAAAGCTTAGACTTTACCTAAAAAGTTGCCAATTTCAGCTCTGCATTGTTTTTGCTGCTGTGCTCTGATTGGCCAGCCTGCAGCAGCTTCTGCCAGGCTACCTTGATGAGGTGTGAAGTGGCCTGACTTCACACAAAGGAATGTGCTTTGGGGAGAGAATCTCCCCTCAGCAGATGGTGAGGCAGGAAGGGGGAGGGCTGCCAAACTGGTCTTCAAAGGCAGAGAAGGACATTTGCAGCACCCAACAACACCCCCACATCCTGCAACCCCAGAAAATTAGGTGCCCCCTTGATTAGATTAGGAGAGGGCAGGACAGGGGTCTGTTTATGATTTTTAGCCACACCAGTGGGTGGGCTCAGCCAGATGTAACCTCCAAAAATCTGATTCATCCATGTTGGATTTTTGGAGACTGTTGCCTTCTGGGATGGATTTTTGCCACACTTCCCAGGAAGTGGTCATCACAGGGGGACGACCCTGTACCTGATTGGAGGATCAGGACCCCCCTGCTTTTCACCCAGGAGCAAGGATAAAACTGGCAGACCTGACCCCACACCTCAGATCCCCTCCAGAATTCAACAAGAAAGGAACTAAAGAAGAAGAAGGACTGCCCTGCTGGACCCCTGGCCTGCACCTGGACCCTGCACTCAGAAGGACTGCACCAGCTGCACACTTGGGCTTCACCACAAGAAGGACTTTGCCTGGCTTCAACTGGTTCAAGGAGGGACTCCCTGTTTGCTACAGGTGAAAAATTGCTAACCAGAGTCCCCTGCACCAACTCCTGAAGAAAGCGACCAGCTGACCACTGTCCAGTGGCCAAAAAGGAGTTTGCGCCAGGTGCATTCTGGGAGTTGAAGTCCGCACCCCCCAAGGACCATCACAGAACTTCTGGACCCTTGGGGTGAGCTGTGGACCCCAAAAGAACCTTAAAAGAACATCTGGGTGAAGCCCCAGAAGTTTGGAAAAGATTTGAGAATTTTTGGAAAAAAGCTCCAGAGAGGGACCGACCCGCCACGGAAATTCTAGCCGGCTTGCCTCAACCGCGACCCGGCCTGACTTCGTGGTTCGTCCCGGTAAAGAAAAACATCCAAAAAAGAGACTAAGTCCGAACGTAAAAAGTTGACCGGGACCTCCCAGCCATCGTATCCGAGAAGGGCTCCATGGACGTCGGATCAAGATCCAGGTTTACCCCGGTCGAAGGATTTTCATCTCGAAAAAACGACTAAGTCCGAAGGTAAAAGTCTCCACCGAGGAAACCCACATTGCGTATCCGGACAAGGGCTCCAGGAGGTCGGATTCAACTGGCAGGTTCGTCCCGGTGAAGAAAAACTTCAAAATAAAGACTAAGTCAGAAGGTAACTTTTTAACCGAGGCCTCCCGCGACCTGTAGCCGAGCAGGGCTCCATCGCGGTCGGCCTGAAAGTTTGACTTTGCCCCGGTCGAGGTGCAACCAGATGACCTGATTGGCGCTTTTTGTTTCTAAGCGCTAGAAAAGTAATAATTCTTTAAAAATTCATATCTCCGGTTCCCCTGAACCGATTTTAATCGTTTTTGTGTCATTTTAAAGATAAAAATATAAACTATTTTTATAAATTGGTTTTGGATTTTTAAACTGTTTCCTGTGTTTTATTTAATTACTGTTTTGTGATATTTGAATGCTGTACACTTTGTCTCCTAAGTTAAGCCTTGACGCTCGTTGCCAAGCTACCAAGGGTTGAGCTGGGATTAATTTACTGAGACCTAACTGTACCTATGTGGAGGTTAGTGGCTTGTTGCTAGGTGTAGGTTCCTACCTGCCCTACCAATAACCCATTTTCCAACATAATTGGTGGCAGCGGTGGGATCCTGTACTTGTGTTCAATATCACGTTACAGTTTTAGGTAAAACAAATTAAAAATCCTTTAAATTGTCCTAGTGCAAAAATTGTTTTTAATTTTTAATTTGGATTAATTTCAATTATTGAATTTTTGTAATTTTTCTAAATTCTTGTTTCCAATTTTTGCAAAAAGTTTTTGTTGACACAAAACTAGGGAACCATGGAGCTTGATCTGGCTAGCCTACCCACACTGACAGTAGTCCAGCTTAGGGGGTTGTGTATTGAAAGAGGGTTGCCTGCAACCACTGATCTCAGGAAGCAAATCCTGATCACATCCCTGACAGCATGGGCTGAGGCCCAAGAGGTAGAGTCAGAAGAAGCTCCAGAGGAGGGAGAAAGAAGGGAGGATGCAAGCTCTAACCACTCACGGGAGGGAAGGCATCTGAGCCCAAGTGAGGATGAGGAAGAACGGTCCTCAGTAAATACAGTCACTAGGGGCAGATCCAAAGCTAGTGGTGGGAAGGGGGTCCTTTCAGGAGGAGAGAACCCATCCATCAGAGAAAGAGAGCTGGAGGCCCAGCTAGCATACATAGCTTTGGAAGCAGAGAAGCTGGCCCTAGAAAAGAAAAAGTGGGCATACAAAGAAAAAAGAGATGGAAGCAGCGATAAAGAAGCTGAGGTGTCCATGGGTGGGGGAGTTTGCCCCAGATTACCCAAGGGGGTAGTTCCTGCTTATGTAGAGGGGGATGACATAGATAAGTGGCTAGGGGCCTTTGAGAGGGCACTCCAAATGAGAAGGGTTAGGCCTCAATACTGGGGTTCCCTTTTGTGGGAGTTGGTCCCCAACTCAGGGAGGGATAGGCTTCTGACCTTAAGGGGGGAGGAGGCAGATTCATACCCTAGTATGAAGAGGTGCTTAGCCAAGAAGTTTGGTCTGACCCCAGAGCAATATAGAATGAAGTTCAGGGACACCCAGAAGGTCAGTACCCAGTCTTGGGTTGACTTTGTGGACATTTCACTAAAGGCACTAGAGGGCTGGATTATTGGTAACAAAGTAGATACTTATGAGGGGTTATACAATCTGATCATGAGAGAGCACATCTTGACCAATTGTATCCAAGAAAGGTTACGCCAGCATCTAGTGGACTCTAAGCAGACCAACCCTAGAGAGCTAGGGGAGGCAGCTGATGAGTGGTTGAGAACCAGGGTGGTTGTCAAGTCCCAGGGGGGAGACTCCAAGAAGGGGGGGACAGGTCCCCAAAAACCTAAGGAGGGAGGTGGTAAGCCCACCACAGAGACTCCCTCTGTACCCCAGAACCCTAAGAAGGAGGAGAGTAAATCCCACTCCCACTCTGACAAGCAGAGACAGGGAGACCCAGGGTTAAAAAAGCTCTTGGACAGTAGGGCTTGCTTTGACTGTCAGCAGACAGGTCACTTCAGAGGAGATGCTGCCTGTCCAAAGAAGGTGGTTAGCATTGGGCTGTCCAGTGTAGCCATAGAGGAGGATTCCTCAGAAGATGAAGTCCTCCTAGCATTGTGCTGGGAGACAGGACCAGATGGTAAGCTGGTGATCCCTGAGGGTGGGAGTAGGCACTTCCACCACATTCAAGTGAATGGGATCCCTACCACTGGCCTGAGGGACACCTGTGCCAGTCACACTATAGTGAGTGACCGGTTAGTGACGCCAGACATGTATGTCCCAGGAAAGACAAAGAAAGTCAGGATAGCCACAGGGGAGGTCACCTCCAAACCTGTAGCCATAGTGCCCCTAGAGAGGGAGGGTATCCTTGACTGGATTAGGGTGGTAGTCAGTGCTGACCTCCCCCTAGATTGTATCCTGGGCAATGACCTCCCAGAGGTGAGTCTGGTCACAGATGGGGTGGTCGCCCAGGGCGCCCCCCCAACCCAAAGTCCTGGGGAGTCAGTCCCTACAGTTAGGAGACAGGGGTCCCCAAGAAAAGGAAAGAAGAAAAGGAAGGGTAGGCCACTCTTAAAGAGAGTTCCAGGGAGCCAAGGGCCCTCTGCCCCAGTAGGGGGGAGCCCAGAGTTGGCACTGGTGAGGCCTCACCTGACCCCAAGGAAGTCCTGAGTAGTCAGGCAGCTGTCCAGATGCAAGGTGTTGCCCCTGCACTGACAGAAGGGAGAGTGGAAGGAGGGTGTCTGCCACAGGAGGTGGTAGCCGCCCACTCTAGACAGCAAGAGGGGTGCCAGGACCCCAAAGATGCCCCTAAAGCAGCTCAGCCACCTGTCAGTGGAGAGCTTAGGGTGTGGTTCTGGGTACTGACAGCTGTCAGTAGCCTCTGCTGGGTGCTAGCCTTCCTGGCAGCACTGTACTTGGCCTGGGAGGCAGACCCCAGGGCCAATAGCAAAGTAGGCCCCCTGACCCTATTGGTCATGGTGGGGTTGCTCAAGTGTTGGGTGACCTCTTTGGGTAAGCTAGGTGTTGCCCTAGCAAAGTTTGGAGTAGGGAAGGTGGGCACCTCACTACCCAAGTTGGCAGAGAGAAAGGAGGAAGACCCCCCTAGAGGAAAGTTTCAGTTTGTGTTGGGTCCTTTTACTGTTGGGATGGCTTCACTACCCATAGGGAGTGACCCTGACAGGAGGAGATAAGGCAGAGTAGGCCCTGCAAAGGGACAACCATTTTTCTTCACTGTCTTCCTCGCCTAACAAGCCAGGAAGACTCTCCCAGGGTTGGGCTGAGTCTCCTGGGCGTGTGGGCTGGGGGGGGGTTGTGTGAGAAAACAGGGCTGATTGCAGAGGCCCCATAACTTTTTGCCCCCATTTTCCTCTTTTTGCTGGTGTTTTCCTGACTTTGATGGTGCCCTGGGTACTGCTAACCAGTCCCAGGGCCTGTGCTCTGTGTAAAATGGATATGCAAATTAGGCTAATTATAATTGGCTAAGTTAACCTACCTATAAGTCCCTAGTATATGGTAGGGCATGTAGGTTTAGGGACCACAGCATAGGTGGTGCACACCTAGGTGCACTGCTGAGGTGCCCACCGTCATTTTAAAAGCAAGCCTGCCTTGCTGGCTGCTTTTAAATTAAAGTTATATGCAAATTCGACTTTGGAATTAAAGGTACTTCCAAAGTCTTAAACTACCTTATTTTTACATATAAGTCACCCCTAAGGTGTGCCCTATGTGCCCCTAGGGCTGGGTGCCATGTAACTATAAGCAGGGACTTTATAAAAATAGATTTATAAGCCCTGGTGAGGTAAAAACAGCCAAATTAGTTTTTCCCTCATTGAAGTAAATGGCCTTCATAGGCTAGAATGGGCAGACTTTAGTTTAAATTTTAAAGTCTCCTTAAATGTTACATACCAAGAATTTGGTATCAAATTGATTGTTATAATAAATCCCACAACTTCCAGTTGTTGGATTTAATATAACTAGTTCAGGTAAAAAGTTTAGACTTTACCTAAAAAGTTGCCAATTTCAGCTCTGCATTGTTTTTGCTGCTGTGCTCTGATTGGCCAGCCTGCAGCAGCTTCTGCCAGGCTACCTTGATGAGGTGTGAAGTGGCCTGACTTCACACAAAGGAATGTGCTTGGGGGAGAGAATCTCCCCTCAGCAGATGGTGAGGCAGGAAGGGGGAGGGCTGCCAAACTGGTCTTCAAAGGCAGAGAAGGACATTTGCAGCACCCAACAACACCCCCACATCCTGCAACCCCAGACAATTAGGTGCCCCCTTGATTAGATTAGGAGAGGGCAGGAGAGGGGTGGGTTTATGATTTTTAGCCACACCAGTGGGTGGGCTCAGCCAGATGTAACCTCCAAAAATCTGATTCATCCATGTTGGATTTTTGGAGACTGTTGCCTTCTGGGATGGATTTTTGCCACACTTCCCAGGAAGTGGTCATCACAGGGGGACGACCCTGTACCTGATTGGAGGATCAGGACCCCCCTGCTTTTCACCCAGGAGCAAGGATAAAACTGGCAGACCTGACCCCACACCTCAGATCCCCTCCAGAATTCAACAAGAAAGGAACTAAAGAAGAAGAAGGACTGCCCTGCTGGACCCCTGGCCTGCACCTGGACCCTGCACTCAGAAGGACTGCACCAGCTGCACACTTGGGCTTCACCACAAGAAGGACTTTGCCTGGCTTCAACTGGTTCAAGGAGGGACTCCCTGTTTGCTACAGGTGAAAAATTGCTAACCAGAGTCCCCTGCACCAACTCCTGAAGAAAGCGACCAGCTGACCACTGTCCAGTGGCCAAAAAGGAGTTTGCGCCAGGTGCATTCTGGGAGTTGAAGTCCGCACCCCCCAAGGACCATCACAGAACTTCTGGACCCTTGGGGTGAGCTGTGGACCCCAAAAGAACCTTAAAAGAACATCTGGGTGAAGCCCCAGAAGTTTGGAAAAGATTTGAGAATTTTTGGAAAAAAGCTCCAGAGAGGGACCGACCCGCCGCGGAAATTCTAGCCGGCTTGCCTCAACCGCGACCCGGCCTGACTTCGTGGTTCGTCCCGGTAAAGAAAAACATCCAAAAAAGAGACTAAGGCCCTCATTCTGACCTTGGCGGTCTTTTCGCAAGACCGCCGAGTTACCGCCGCGGTGAAGACCGCCGACCGCGGCGGTATGCCGCTGTGCGCATTCTGACCGCTGGGAGCGTTCCGCCGGAAAACCGCCAGCAGCCACACTGGCGGTCGGCGGGAAAGTGGAGACTGGTCAACCTCCACCGCCACGCCAGCAGAACACCGCCCACAGAATTACGACCCACATTTCTGTGTGGCGGTCTTCTGTTGGCGGTCTTCTGTTGGCGGTCACCTCCCCATGGCTCCCGTCGCCTCCCGGAGGACCAACGCACAAGGTAAGTTGACCGTCCGTGAGGGGAGGGGGTGGGGGGGTGTTGTGTGATGTGGGCGTGCATGGGGGTGTGCGTGTGAGTGTGTAGAGGGGATGTGTGAGTGCGTGTATGCGGGCGGGGGGTGCTGCTGTGTCTATGGGTAATGTGTGCTGTTCGGCAGGTGCGCATGTCTGCATGTATGTGTGCGGGTATGTGTCCCCGTTGTGTGTGTGTGTGTGTAGGGGGTGTGTATATGTGCATGCATGGGGTGTGTGCATGTCGGGGTGTATGTATGTGCATGTCGGGGTGGGGGTGGGGAGGGGGTTCGTACCACCTCTGGGGGGTGCCAGGGGGGTGGAGGGTGTGGGGGGAGGACTCAGGTGGGTAGTGGGGGGTGGGGGAGACCCCTATCAGTGCCAGGGAAGGAATTCCCTGGCCCCGATAGTGCTTACCGCCATGGTTCGCACGGCGGTTCCCGCCCGCAAGAAACCGCGGCGGTATGCAGGGTCATAATACCCTTGGCGGTCTTGGGACGACCGCCGGGCCGGAGTGCACAAACTCCAGCCCCGCGGTCATGACCGCCGTGGCGGTCGGAGTGGAGAAGTGGCGGTCGGTCGCGGCGGGGACCGCCGCGGTCAGAATGCCATTTTTAATACCGCCGGTCTGTTCGCGGTCCGACCGCCGTCTCTCCGCCGACCGCCAGGGTCAGAATGAGGGCCTAAGTCCGAACGTAAAAAGTTGACCGGGACCTCCCAGCCATCGTATCCGAGAAGGGCTCCATGGACGTCGGATCAAGATCCAGGTTTACCCCGGTCGAAGGATTTTCATCTCGAAAAAACGACTAAGTCCGAAGGTAAAAGTCTCCACCGAGGAAACCCACATCGCGTATCCGGACAAGGGCTCCAGGAGGTCGGATTCAACTGGCAGGTTCGTCCCGGTGAAGAAAAACTTCAAAATAAAGACTAAGTCAGAAGGTAACTTTTTAACCGAGGCCTCCCGCGACCTGTAGCCGAGCAGGGCTCCATCGCGGTCGGCCTGAAAGTTTGACTTTGCCCCGGTCGAGGTGCAACCAGATGACCCGATTGGCGCTTTTTGTTTCTAAGCGCTAGAAAAGTAATAATTCTTTAAAAATTCATATCTCCGGTTCCCCTGAACCGATTTTAATCGTTTTTGTGTCATTTTAAAGATAAAAATATAAACTATTTTTATAAATTGGTTTTGGATTTTTAAACTGTTTCCTGTGTTTTATTTAATTACTGTTTTGTGATATTTGAATGCTTTACACTTTGTCTCCTAAGTTAAGCCTTGACGCTCGTTGCCAAGCTACCAAGGGTTGAGCTGGGATTAATTTACTGAGACCTAACTGTACCTATGTGGAGGTTAGTGGCTTGTTGCTAGGTGTAGGTACCTACCTGCCCTACCAATAACCCATTTTCCAACATTTAGGTATTTGGTTCACCTCCTCCATTCAAAAGTCCATTGAAGTAAATATCTTGGATGCTTTAGAGAAGGTTGATAGATCCCTTTTGTTCTGGAATCCCTTATATTTTATCTTGGTGGGGTCACCTTGACTCTATCAAAATGATGATGTCTCCTAACATTTTATACATCCTACCCATGATTCCAATTCCTCTACCTGTAACTTTTTTTAAACAACTGGATTCCAGATTGTCTAAATTCCTTTGTAACAATAAGAAATCTAGAATTTCTCATAGTCACCTTTGTCATTCTAAACAGGAGGGAGGGAGCCAATTTTCCTGATTTCAGACTATATCACAAATCCTTTTGTTTGCGTCAAGCTTCTAGATGGATCTCCTTGTCAAGCTCTGTGTTTAATACCTTATGGTTGGATATTGAATGTTCTTTTCTTCTACATTTTCTCCTCGTGAGGTGGAATCCTTTTCTTATAATAGTTCACTTATCTCCTCCCTGCTTCCTAAACATAGTTGTGCTCTTCTGCGTTCCCACTATTTACCTCCAACCGTCACTTATTCCTCTTTTCTGAATTCCCCTATTTGGCATAATCGTCTCATCACTATAAAAAAAAAAACTTTATTTCGGAAATCCTGGAGACAAAGAAATATAGCGTGGGTCAAAGATTTATTTGCCAATGATATTCCACTTTCTTTTTCACAATTCCAACTTCTATTTCATTGTCCCAATTCATTTATGCCTAATATCTTCTTCTTATTAATATTATTATTGATGTACTTTTTTCCTTGCCTTCCCTTCCTTCTTTTCGGAATTGCCCTTTTCTTTGTCTTCCTTTCTTACCTAAGGCATCAAATATTTATAAACTTTTTCATTGTCCTGTTTTGACACGACCTAAATCTAAAATTGAATCTCAATGAGAATTGGATTTGGGATGTACTTGTACTGTTCCCTTCTGAAATAAGATATGGCATCGAT
Source organism: Pleurodeles waltl (assembly GCF_031143425.1). Classification (NCBI taxonomy): domain Eukaryota; kingdom Metazoa; phylum Chordata; class Amphibia; order Caudata; family Salamandridae; genus Pleurodeles; species Pleurodeles waltl. Next base: position 1,100,911,011 of record NC_090446.1, read on the forward strand.
CTTATAAAATATCTAGATCAGCTTCTACCACACAGTCACTTTTCTTTCTTTACCACAGACTTTATTTTCGCCCTTCTACTATAGTTAAATTTACTGTATCCTCAACATCAAATTGTTGGTCCTGCGATAGCCCAAAGGGATACCTTATGCATATTCTCTTTGAAGTCCTCCCACTGTCTCTTTCTGGAGAAATGTTTGGTGTCAGCTGACCTCCATTTTTCATTTGCGATCCCAATTATCTCCCTCAGTGCTTTTCCTAGGTAGCCTCTCTGCTGACATTGTTTCAGATGATGATAGTTTAAGGCTGCTGGATCTCATGTTAGCTTTAGCCTTTCAGCAAATTACTCGTAATTGGAAAAATTAATCCAACATTTCCTATAAGGCTTGGTGGTATAATGTTTGCCACTACAGTAGAGTAGATATTGCTTTTACCTCTTTATGCTGCCCCTCCATAAATAGAGATCTGTATTGGTTACCTTTGACTGATTATCTTAATGCTGCTGCTTGCAATTCTACTAATTGTACATTATCTGAGAATTTTACGCCACCATGAATTGTTTGTTTTCTCTGTTCTTGATTGAATTTAATTTTAGCTCAACTTTATGCTTTACTGAATATCACTGTTTTTAGCTCTTTAATACCCATTGTATCTTTCTTATTTTCATTGGTCTTGTTCCGTTTTTATTGTTTTCCCCCCATTTTATACTTTAAAATGGTAAAAAGCGTTTACAATTCCTTTAAAAAGTATATCATTTTCATTGTGACAGATATCTTGTATTGTTATTATGAGACCCATATGTATTTTGATTTGAATAAAGCTGATTTACCTTAAAATGTTCAAATTGTACCAATAGGTATACACCTTTGGAGGATAGAGCACTGACCCTGGGCCTCGTTAGCAGAGCCCAGACTCAGGGCACTTTAAGAGTCAGTAACCACCATCTTCAGTCTGAAACCAATGGGTGATCAGTGCAAAAAGGAGGACTTTCCTACTGTACCATTTAATGTTTTGAAAGAATAGCATAATGTGCTAAATTGACTCAAAGTATTGATTTTGCCCTGGGTAAATCAAATATTGTACGATTTGTTTGATATCACTGTTTGCACATACCTTTCATTTGCTGTGCCATTACCCCCAGTGTATCATTCTTATATAAACCTTTGAGATGTATGGACAGTAATAAGAGCAAATTTAAATCTTCGAGATGTATGCACACTTATAAGAGTAAATTTAATGCTGAACTTAAAGGAAAGCATGAGCCAAGTATAAGTAAGTCTATTCGACAATGGAATAGGAACTGGTTAAAACGTTTCACTACATCAAGATCAGCTAGCTTAATACAAATATATTTTTTTATTTGTAGTACATTATGCTTAACACCCTAGCAGTTATATAAAATGAAATTGTTAAATCTACTAAATACTGGTCTTTTTTAAGTTGAAGGAATATCATACGTTCCTGTGTGTTTTGAATGTCAATCAATATAAATGTTTTGAAAAATAAATTCTCATCGATTCAATTACCATGACCATTCTTGAATATCATTTTGGGAAGTCTGTCACAAGATTTTGGTGGGCTTCCTGAGTGAGGGAATTTATTTGATGTATTGTTCACTGTGACTTCACAGTGTAGTGGTTCATTTGGAATGGTGTTACAAAACTATCTTATATATCGCAGTGGACCGCAATATGTCATTATTGTAGAGTAGACAGCATACATATTGCTTAAGTGAGATCTTATATGGTCCCCTGTGACTTATTTATTTAATGGTGAGAATAATAGGGCTGTTGATTTATCACATAACATCATCAACATGTCAGTTTGTAAACCACCGTGAAATGTGATAGATTATTTTCATAATTTTGAGTTTGCTTGCCTGTTTAAGTATTGATGACATGAACTACCTTTGCTCTGGAATAGGACATGCTTTATTATTACAGTTGTGCATTTATGTGACATGGTTTTGAATAATGCTTAGTTGTTTCTCCTCCTTTTTCTCTTTCTCTTTTTTCTAAATGTTGAACAAATGAAAATCTTCAAAAATGCTAATGTTATTCTGCTTTTTACTTGTATCTTGCTTATTACAAGGTATTATATGTATTTATATTAGACAAAGTTTATTTTGTATTTATGTCGCTTACAAGATGTTGTACTTGATATCTATATTTAATAACTACCTAAAAATGTTTCGTATAATGTGAGTGTATAAAAATATATTGACATTTAATGAAGATTGTAAAACACATTAAACACATTTTACCATGCTGTCAATGGGCTATACTCCTGCAGTTTATGTGGTATAGTTCTGTAGCAAAAATATTAATGTATGCCTGACCATTTTTCCTTTTTGGTGAAGCAGAAAGTGCTATATATTCAGACCAGATACCTTGGTTCAGCTAGTATTTCACAGGTTTTCACAGACAGAACTTTTCCTTACATAACTTAGCCATCAATAGTTCTCTCAAACAGTAATAAAGTGAAAACACAACACATGAAAAATGTCAAACCTGTTTAGGAAATCAGAGAATATTTTAATTGATAAAATTACATTATAATGATAAAATTCAAATAAGTAAAACTGAACTTAAAAATGTTTAAAGTTTCATCTTGAATTGTCTGCCAAAAGGATTAAGCTCCAACAGTGATTATCTAGTTGTGCAAAACCCATGCAAAGTCAGAAGATGGAGATGATTGCAATGGTTCGCAGTCAGATACAGGGACCAGGTTTGTCCTGGTAAAACTTTACCTTTGGAGCTATAACGTTTAATGGTGGTCAAAAGCAAACTTGATCTTACAAAGCCCTCAACAATGACAGCTGAGCAGGGTCTCAGATTTACTCAATGTCAGTCCCTGTGAAGCTGTTAATCAGGTGTTACTTGGCGTCAAGTCCCGGAACGCTGTCAATAAAGGGATGCTCATTTTTTAGTCCAATGAAGCCATCGTGGAAGAGTGTGGGTGCCAATACTTGGCATCGCGTCAGGTAAATCCTTTCGATAGGCACGGGGGAGTATACTCAGCAGTGTCCAGGACTTTGGGGACAGTACTAGGGGGACTCACTCCCACAGAGACCAGCAGAGGAGACCAATCAGGTCTCTAGAAACTTGTAACCTTGTAGCTGCAGAAGAAGAAGATCACCCAAATGACCCTTAGAGTCACACCTGGGTCCTGGGTTTAAGGCAAGCTGGTCCAATCTTCCTTCAAGTTTTTTCAACAGCAGGGTATTCCTTTGTATGTTTCTTCAAGGTCCAGAAGTGTTCTGAGGAGAGTTCTGTGGATGCCACTTTTTTGCCCAGTGCCATCCTGCAGGTATGTTGGCAATCATTGGTGCACCCCCTAAACCAGGTCTGGGAAGCTATCACCACTCCCACTGGGTTTGTAGCTACCCTGGCTAGGAAGACAAAAGGGGGCAGACCTAGATGTGCGCTTCATCTGCCAGTGACAGGAAAGGCATCCTTTTAAGCTTGTGAAGGGGTTGGGCCCAGTCCCCCAGGCCACCCTGTCAAAGACTGAAATCCCTCCCCACACTAAGAGCCTCTATATCTGCTGTGAGAAGGCAATAAACAACTCCCAACAAGGGGTCCATCAGTACTCAGGTGACAGTTGGACACTGGCTGAAGGTTGTTTGTATGAAAAATACAACTTTCTAAACTATTTTTTCTCAAATATTAATATAAAATCTGACCTTACCATTAAATTGGATTGTAATTTACTTTTGAAATAAGTCCTTGAATTATATTTCTAGCTGTGTCCCAACTGAATTTGGCACCTATTAATTTTAACAATGTAAACCAGTATTAACCAATGGGAAAGACAAATGAGTAAGTCAGCCTTGCTACAGTAAAAAATAAATGTTGAAGTTTTCTATTGCCATGTCTTGCAAAACATTAAATATACATATGGTACTCTTAAATACCATGCACTTTGCCCTACGAGGACTTAAAGCCTACATTAGGGGAGCCTTATAAGTATTGTGAAAGAAGGTTTCGAACTGGCAAAAAAAGTTACTTTGACAGGGCACAATGGCAGTTTAAAACTTCCCATCCAGACTGCACTGACAGGCTAGAGATAGGTTTGTGCAGTGCTACTTTAGTGGGTGGCACAATGAGTGCTGCGACCTACTGAGAGTATTTCATTTATGGCCCTGGGTACATACATTTCCTAGGGACTTACAAGTAAATCAAAGTGCAAATCAGGGTACACCAATTTTACCATGCTTGAAATAGAGAGTACAAGCACTCTACTACAGGTTTTCAGGGGTTAGGTGTGCAAGTGTCCTATGGCCACCAAAACGGGTTCAGCAAAAGAAGGCTAACATATGGGGTAATCACAATGAAAATAAATTGCCATTTCCAACATCCTGTGTGTGCTGAGTGTACCCTGAAATTCTCCCTGCTTAGCACATCAACACTACTGACTTTAGCATAAAGATCCAATAACACACATAAAGAAACAAAAACATATATTATACCAAATAGGGAAGCATATAATTTTGGCGTGAACCACAGGCCTACCTGCTCTACATGCCCCACAAAAATAAAAAATAAAAATCTGGGGGTATGCCTTACATATACATTTGCCAACTCAATAATAGAATGGAACAGCAAACTAAAAATTGCAGAATATCCTTTTGATGCCTCTAAACTGTGAAAAACAATAAGCATTTTCATAGTTGTTCTTGGTTTTCTACTACTGCTTTATTGCCTTCCAGTAAGAGAACACGTCATACCTTGTTGTAAGTACCTAAGCACTTGAGGTTATTAGTGATTACCAAATAAAATCAGTACTCATTTGATCAACCATTTAAGGATGAAAGGCTAAGTAACCCTTGGTTTGGGAATAACTTTGTTTTCATGTTAAGGAGTTGTGCTTACTTCATCATTGCTTCATAAAACTGAGCTATTCACATAATACAAATCCTGCCTGTTGGAAATTGGGTTACTGCCTGAAGAGGGTGACACCATACTCAAACAGCAGCCACAATTTCTGTCAGGGTAAAGTCACAAGCATACCGCAAATTAACCTGTGCTCAACCTTCTGGTAGCTTGGCACAGAGCAGTCAGGCTTAATTTAGAGGTAAGGTGAAAAGTATTTATGCAGCATTTTAAACAGTAATAAAGGTAAACACAACACAAAAAACCCTCACCAATTTAGAAAAATATAGTAAAATGTAATAAATAATTTAGGAATAGATGGACAAAAATCCAATCATAAGAATCGGAAATATGCAGTTTTAAAGATTTAAGTGACAATAGAGCCAAACAGAACCCCAACTGTGATTATCTGGGCACTCTAGACCAAGAAAAAGTCACAAGTTTAAGCTGACTGCCATTGAGCATGGGCCGACTATAGGGACCTAGTCAGGTCCGCTGAACAAAGTACTTTAAATCCTGGTTCCGGCGCAATACGTAGTCCCACATTGAGGATGTGTCATGCAGAAGCAGTTCTGAGGAGCTGCAAGGCTGTAGTATGAGGTCTTGGGTCATCATTCAGGATGTTGTTGATGAGGGGCTTGCATTGTGAAGCCCAATGTCAAACATGCGTCACACACCAGCTGGTTCCGAAGAAGCTGTGGATCCTGCCAGGCGATGCATATTGCTGGATTGGTTCTGCTTGGACCAGAGTAGGTCTTCCAGAGTGCCTTCAGACCAACTTCCAAGGTTACAGGACTGGGGTGGCTCACTTTGGGAAGGCAGTACTTACAGCTGGCAGAGTCTTGGTGCTGGGTAAGAGGTTAATGGATCCTGTTTCTTCCCTGAGGCTTTGATAAGGAGGCCAGCCAGCTAGCCTGTGGAGTCACACTGGTATACCTGGGTTCAAGATATAGGTCCAGTCCTTCTGACTCAGACAGGAGGGCAGCAGGACAGCAGGGCAGCAGAGTGGCAATCCTTCTTGCAGCAAAGCAGCACACTAGTCCTTCTTCTGAGCCTTCCACAAATCCAGATGTGTACTGAACAGTTGGATCTCAGAGTTGATGATTTATAGCTGGCACCCACTTTGAAGTAGGAGAATGTTCTGAGACTTCTACCCCCCTGAGGTGTCAGGCATATCCTTCCTCGCTGACCTAGCCCCGGTTTGTCTGGGGACACAAAAGTCTAGTAACAGACCCTTTGTGAATTTGTTCAGGAAGGGCTTTTGTGATGTGCAAGTACAGTGACAGCTCTGCCCCCCTCATTAAGTCAGAGTGGTCTTACTCTCTAGGACCAATACACAAGGGCCAAACACTAGCCACACCTAGTCATGTGCCTTAGAGACAGGCTACAGGCAGCAGGAAGCAAATGATTAGGACAAGCAATGATGACTTTCTAAAAGTGGCATTTTCAGAATTGTGACTTAAAATCTGACTTTACCATTGAAGAGAACTTTAAATTACAATTTATTAGACACTAACCTCGACCTGTCTAACTGCCCCCAATTGAAAGTTATCACTTATTCATTGTAATAGGGAAACGTAATGTTATCCCGTGCAAGAGGAAGGCCTTGCAATAGGGAAGACAAATGTAAGATTTTTTCATTACCAGGACACATAAAGCCTAAAGGTCATGGCCAACATTTTAAATACACTGCACCTTGCACTCTGGGCTGCTTATAATGTGTATTTTGGGAGGTCGAAATGGCAGTTTAAAACTTCATAAACACAGGCTACAATGGCAGGCTTGCCTGAGACATGTTTTACAGAGCTATTTAAGTGGGTGGTCACAATCAGTACTGGAGCTCCACTTGTATAATTACATTTACAAGACCTGGGTACATGGTGTGAGAAGTGAAGAGGAGTGAAGAAACTTATAAAGTGCATGAATGTCCCAAAGCATCTTAGTGCTAGTGTTAGCAGGCAACTTGATAACGGGATCTAATGTGAGAGAGATTGTGCAAAAAGCCAGGACTTTAATAATTTTCTGAAGTGTAGCAGCTCCGATTGAGCTCCAAGTTCCACGGGTAGAGAATTACACAGCTTGCAAGTAAAGACAGAAAAATGTCTGCCACCCCACAGAGCTTTATTGAATTTAGGAATTAACACCTTTTTTGCTGCAAAAAGTGCAATGTACACTTAGGGACGTACCAGTGAAAGATTGTTTTGAAAGTTTCGGGCCAGCATTATACAGGGCTTTGTGTGCCAAGCAAACGGTTTTAAAGTAGACCTTCACGTGGATAGGAAGCCAATGAAGATTGGTCGAGACCTGTGTGACTGGACGGAATTTTGGAATTTTCTAAATCAGTTGGGCTGCAGCATTCTGGAGAATGTGAAGTTTATTTAGCAGCCTTTGCAGGATCCCCAAGTAAAAAAGCATTGCTGTAATCAATCCTTGTCATGCCTAATGTGATAATGACTGTTTTTTAGAGATCCACAGAAATTAACGGAAAAATCATTCTAAGATGTGCAGTAGAAAAAAAACAAGAGAGGTGACCTGATTTATATGGTCTACAAAAGATACTTTCCTTTCAAAAAGGACCCCCAAGTTTTTGGCTTTATCAGCTGGACAGTGGAGAGAGCCGAGATTCTGGTGCCACCAAGCATTTGACCAGAACTAGAGCTCCTTATCGAATAAAAGTACTTCTGTCTGAATGTAGCTTAAGACAGTTTCCTTCATCTAAGTCACTATTTGTTCCATACATCTCTTGAATTGTTTGGCTACCGTCTCAACATCACATGTAACTGAAACCACAATTTGTGTGTCATCAGCATTTGAAATCACACAAAAAAACAATGACTGAATCAAACTTGCCAGTGGGACAACATGAATATTAATGAGAGTGGGGCTCAGAGAGGATCCATGAGGAACCCCACCATGGAAGAGAAAATGATTCTGATTTAAAGTTGCCAAGAGGTACTGTATGTTTCCTATCCACCAGGGATGAGCTAAACAGGAAGAGAGAGGAGTCTCTAATAACGATGGACTCAAGCCAGTCGACTAACAAATCATGGATAACAGTATTAAAAGCAGCTGATAGATCCAAAAGGATTAAGGCTGTGTTGCTACCCTCATCAACCAAGGATCTAGATTCTTGAGCAGCCACCACTAGTGCTGATTCTATGCAGAGATTGACCTACAAACGTCCCCTAGCCATCTAAGATATCACATTTATTGAGAAAAGCTATAAGCTCCAAATACATTGCTTTTTCAATAATTATAGCCATTACATGGGTTGAAGGAGGGTTTTTTCTGTAAAGGGAGCACTGATGCCTCCTTCTATGAGATGGGGAAATGACCCCAGATTAAAATCTTGTTAAGCAATTCAGTTAACAGAAGCACTATTTTTTCAGAGACGTCATGAAGAACAAGGGGAAGGGGTCTGTGGGACTCCTGGGTTTGTGGCTTCAAAAAGATTTGTCACTTCTTCCCCCAGTAAGGGGGGCGAAAGCTGAAAACAGATTAGATGTATCATTAATGCTCCCTATCCTAGCCTCAGTGGAATTATTAGTCAGAGTGGGAGAAAATGAATTAGAAATTGAATTAACCTTCAATTGGAAGAAATCTGTTACTTTATGACACATTATTTGGTTGAATTCTGCCAATTCTGTTTGTGTTACAGTTAGCTAAAAAAATCTTTCAAATAATTACTTAGAATAGTTTTTAGCAGCTTTTATTTTCCCAGTAAAGTATTTAGATGTTTCTGCTTTAATCAAGGCTTTTTATTCACTGATTAGTTGAGTATATTTGCTCCTTTTCTCTGAACAGTAGTTTTTCATCCATTTTTGTTGCTCACATCTGCATTTTTGTTTCAATAACCTTAAGTCATGTGAGCACCAGAGAGCAGAGGGCTTCTTTCTATGGTTATTAATTGAATTTACAGGAGCTAACTGCAAGACTGAAAAGTCAATCCACCTTGCAAAGTTGGTGGCTGCACTATCTATATTACTGACCAAAGTGGGCTGAGATTTCAACAAAATCTTAATTTTTCTGGAACAATATTTCTTTTTTGTAGACACTCAGGCCCCCATTACAAGTTTGGTGGTCATGAGACCAATAAAAACCCACGGCGGTGGTCTAACTGCCTCGGACCCGGTGGTAAAGACTGCTGCATTCCAAGTTGTGGGGTTTTGCCAAAGCCAAACCACCACAACGCTGCCTGTCCCGCTGGTCCAATCAGACCGCTGTGGCCGGCAGTGAGCTCCTCTGGGCTGGCAGCAGGCCTAAGGCCACCTGCCATATTAGGAGGCAGCGAACCGCGATTCTTTTCACGGCGGTTGCCCTGCCACAAAAACCCTGGCAGTGATGCACCCGGTGACGGGAATCCCCATTCTTGTCACCAGCAGACGCACCCCCACACATCCACACATATGCACACACCCCTCACCCATCCACACACTCCCAAACACCCCCCACCCAATCTCACGCATCCATAATAACACCCCCACCCGCTCTCACGCTGACATGCAAACACCCTCACTCACAGATACGCATCCCCCCTCCACATTCATTCACACACACCCTCATCCGTACACGTCCATGTAAACACCCCCACATCTGCACACTTCCATACAAACACCCCCACCGGACCGCACACATACCCCCTCTCACTTGCAGACTTGCAAATGTGCACCCCCTCACTCTTACTCACACACAGAAACCCCCACTCTCTCACTGACTTGCACAGAGGCACCCCCTCACGTGCATGCATCCCAATACACACACCTACTCACTCGCACCCCAACACACAACTTTCCCCTCTGCATACATGCAGACACACACACCCTCCACGCGCACATTCACGGACACACGCACCCACGAACACCAATTCCGCTACATATACATGCACACACCACAAACATGCACCCAACACCCCCCCCTTTTGGACGGTCCACCTACCTGTTTCAGCGAGGTGGTGATCCAGAAGGGGGTGGGTCCTGGCATCTGCCACAACCAGCACCACACCACCATACAGGACACTGCCGGGCCATATTAGGTATCGTAATACAGCGGATGGAGTCCTGTGGTGTGGCTGTGCTGGCGGTGGAACCGCCTCTCTTCCTCCGTCAGCCAGGCTGACGGGGTCAGATTTCCACCCGTAAACAGGCAGAAATCTACAGCAACTCCAAATATGGCGGTCTTCGAACCACCAACACTGGTGGTCTATTGGCTGCTACGGCTTCGGCAGTCTTACAAAAAAGACCACAAAGTCGTAATGACGGCCTGAATGTCTAGAGCCCTTGGAAGTAACCCCATCAAGGTGAAGAAAAACAGCCTAATGGTCTGTCCATGTTAGGGGCAAAGTTGTGTCAAAGCTTAATTCTTGATTACTCATTAAAGTGTCATCAAGAGTATGATTAGCAAAATGGGTAACTGCATTTAGTATATGAATCAAATGAAAAGTAAGCCTACTATTAATAAGATGCTCCATGTCATTATTATCTAAATCTCCTAAATGAAAGTTAAAATCTCCCAAAATTGTAAAATTAGGGAAGTCCATGCATGACTACATAAACTCTGTTAGTGATTGGACAAATTTGGCTCTTGGCCCAGGACTAAACCTAAGGGCTTCACAATCCAAGTGCATATTCTTGCTGACATGAAGCTTTAAGATTTTTGCAATAAATTATTGCTAGCCCACATCCATGCTTCACTAATCTATCCAGCGGGAACTGCAGTTCTGAAGTCTGGGTCTGATGCATCATTGGCCCATGTTTCAGTAACAAAAATAATATTGGGAGAGTTACAGTCTACATACTCAGCAAATTCTATTTTATTCTTAGTAATAGAGCGTGTGTTAAGGAGGATACACAAACGTCTGATGGGCTAGCCATTGACACTCTAATGTTCGCCCCATCGAAAAAGATCTATCTGGCACCTGGCATAAACGCAAAGTCACAGGGCCCAATTCACAAAGGTAAACTTAGACCAAAAGTCTACGTTTAACCCCAAAACTCCATGTTTAAAACTAAAGTCTAACTTTGCTTGTAGTAAAGTTAGAGTTTTAGTCTAACTTTAGACTATTGTTGTAAGTTTAGACCAAAAGTCAAATTTAACTACAAGTAAAATTAGACTTTAGGTCTAAACTTAGACTTTTGATGTAAACTTAGACTTTTAGTTTAAGTTTGCCTTTATGAATCAGGCCCACAATGCGCACATCTCCAGCCGTCACAGTATATATATGGTTTAAAAGATTTACAATGCTTGCTTGTACCTGAATTGCCTAGTTCCAAAAGCATTTCCCTTGAGTATTTTTGTTCTGGAGCACAACCAGTGGTTCTGGCATCTGGAGTCACCCAGGCGCAGAAAGGCACAGACGGGCTTGCCTTAGACGTGCCTTCAGTGTGCCAGAGGTGCACCTGCTGCACACATCCACTGCGCATCTGAGGCAAGATCATGCAATATAGGAGCCTGAGGATGGAAAAGGAGGAGAAAGCCCCGGGCTACCCAACCACTAGAGCACTAGCAATGACATCTCAGTAGTGGCATAGCTGACGTAAACATGGTGTATTCCTTCCAGCGAAACGTACAGGAAGTGCAAAAGAGTGTGAAAAAAATGCTTTCCTGAAAATAAATTCAAACACACAGATAAAAGATCTACCCCAAGCCCCCAAATTAACAGGCAATCCTGACCCCAACCGAATTCAGTTTTCAAAAGTTTGCTATTTTGAAGTTAACCATCTGTTACTGACTACTGCACATCCAGGGCAAAAGCATGTAATATAGGAGCATGAGGAGGAAGAGGAGAAGAAACCCCCAGGCAACCCAATCACTAGAATGCTAACATTAGCGTCTCTGTGGTGGAATAGCTGAAGTTAAAATGTCTCATTCCTTCCAGTCAAAAGTACATGAAGTGCAAAAGAGTGCGCAAAAATGCTTTCCTAAAAGCGACGGGAAATACCACTTTACTAGGGACTTATATGTAAATTAAATGTGCCAATAAGATGTAGGCCATTTTCATACTGTGTTTAGGAGTCATCACAGCACTTTAGCACTGGTTAGCAGTAGTAAAGTGCACAGAGGCCTAGATACAACAAAAACTAATTTCAGTAACAGGAAGTGAGTAGAGAAGAAATATTGGGAGAAGGCCACCCTAAGGGCTCTAGGGTGTAGGCCTTTCTAGGAATTTTGCCTACAGCCAACATGAAGGTGATGTGGTGCAGCACATAAAATGTGAGCGTTAAAACTTCCCTCATTAAATTAAAGATATTGCATTGGATAGCACCTGCGTACAGCTTTCTGGAGTTCCATGACTCACTGCTTCCCTCTGCCATGTCCGGGGGAAGTTGGAGTGACAAAATCCAAACACAAGGCAAATAGGCATATACAAAAAATAAAAAAATAAAAGCACAGGAGAAGGAAAAAACAGAAAATGAAAGTAAAGGTGAAGAATGAGGCAGATTAGATAAAGTGAGTAAATGTACTTTAGGATGGGCAAGTAAATTAATTGTGCCAATAGTGTTTAAGACAATCCTACCATGTTTAGAGGATAGAACACATGCATATTAGCACTGGTTTGTAGTGGTAAAGTGCACAGAAGCCTAAGGACAACAGAAAACCAGATCAACAAGCTATTGGACTCATCTCACGAGAGACTGAACAAATCTAACTCTTTTGGAATGAGACACATGTTCCCTTAGTTACACCAGCTAGAATGTCAATGTTGTTTTCCCTTCACTCTTTGGTGGATTTAAAAGTCCTTTGTTTCTTTAGGTGCATTTTCTTTAACATTTTCATAGCCAAAATGTTTGCACATCTCTCTGCTGAAGCTTTAAAAAATGGCATAAGGGGCATATTTATACCCTATTTGCACTGAATTTGCAATATTTGTTTTCACGCAAATTCGGCTTAAAACTAACTCCATGTTTATATTTTGACCTTAGACCTGTCTAACATCAAAATATTGGAGTCTGCACCGTTTTTAGATGCGTGAACCTATCTTGCATCAATGAGATGCAAGGTAGTCGTTCCCATCCAAAAAATGGTGCTAACCCCATAGCCCCATATTTATCCCCCTTGCTAAAATGATGCAGAAGTGGGAGGAGGGGCTAAATAATGGTGCAAAGCTAGCTTTGCACCATTATTTAACACCTGGGTCAGACCAAGTGTTAAGGGACCTGTGGACCCATTTCCATTGTTAAACACCATGGAATAGATCCACATGTGCCCTCCTCAAGCCCCAGGAAGCCCCTACCCACACCAGGGGGACACTGGAGGATGGGGGACCCCATTTCAGGTTAGGAGAGTAAGTATAGTTAATTTCTTTTTCTTTTTTTTTTAAATTAAAGTGCCATCGGGGGCCCAACCTGGGGCCTGCTGCATGGTAGAGGGTGCAATGGCCATGCCCAGGAGACACTAGTCCCCTGTGCTGGCTATTTGGGTGGTGGACATGACTTCTGTCTTTTCTAAGACAGGAGTCATGTGGGATGGATGGTTTTGTGTCAGAAAATGATGCTAGGCTGGTTAGAGTCATCTTTTTTTACTCTAACTAGCCTAATCTAATTTTTCGGTGCAAAACCCCCTTCTCCCATACCGCCAGTCCCACCTGGCTAACATAAATTTACACTAGCCCACCCTTTGCACAAGCTTGCACCATTCCATAAATATGGCACCCGATTGGTGCTCTGAATAGTGCAAGCCAGTGCTAAACTTTTTGGTGCAAAACTGTGTTAGTGCAGTTTTGCACCAAAAAGTATAAATATGCCCCTCAGTTGCTTAAACAGATGCACCTCTTTGGTCTCATTATGGAGTCATGCAAACCAAATGTTGTTTACACAGGGCTATGTACTGGTTCAAACCCTGTATCAATCTCCTTGCAGCCTTATGATGTAACAAAAATATGGAACAATTTAAATGTTTTAACTAATATACTTAAATTGTTTATTCCATTTCTCAAATGGAAAAACATGAATGCCGGAATGCTAACCAATGAAAATTTTCACTGAATGTTTTCTGAAAGCTTCAGCTTTTTGTGATCACTCAAAATGAGTCCCTTTTCTTAAGAATTTGGGTCCACATGTACGAAATACAGCTTTTGAAACTCGCAAATTGCGAGTCAGAGCAACTCGCAATTTGTGAGTTGCAAAACCATATGTACATCAGTGTTAATGACACTGTTTGCGATTCACAAGGGGTTCACAAATGACCTACCTCATGAATATTCATGAGGTAGGTCGCAATTTGCGACCCCTTTGGGAATGGCCACCCCCACAGGGATGGTGGCCTGCTGGAGACAGCAGACCACCATGTCTGTGACTGCTTTTTAATTAAAGCATTTTTTTTTTAAATGCAGCCCGTTTTCCTTAAAGGAAAACGAGATGCATTTCAAAAACAAAAAATTAAAAGTTTTCTTTTCATTTTTTCAGAGCAGGCAGTAGTCCTTAGGACCACTGCCTGCTCTGAAAAATTATTTTTGCTGCCATTCACAAAGGGGAAGGGGTCCCATGGGGTTGCGAATGGGTTAGCACCAGTTTGGAACTGGTGCTAACACCCCTTCCTAATTGCGATTCGCAAACCCTTTTTGCGATTCGGTAAATAGATTACCGAATCGGAAATATGGGTCTGTACATCCCAAATTGCATTTTGCATGTCGGAAATGGCCCGATGCAGCATTTGCGACGTGCAAAATGCTTCATACATGTGGCCCTTGGTTATTGGGGGTCACAATTTCTGAGAAGTGATCTACAAATCTACCACAGAAACATGTGATACCCAAGAAATTCTGGTCTCTCTTCCACTGACCATGGTAACTCCCATTTTGGACTGTTGCTACTTTTTTTGGATCCATCTTGATTGCAGCTGTCATAATTATGAATCACAAATATTTTCTGTTTTTTTATGGATAATGCACTTTTTTGTTTAACATAAAAATGATTTTCACTTAGACTTTGGAAAATAGGCTGAATATGTTGAACATTTTTTTGCTTGTGTTTGAGTAGCTTAGGACATCATCAAAATATATGACAGCATTAATATCTAACTATTTTCTTACCACTTAATTTATGAAGTACTACAGCAGTGCAGGGGCATTGGAGAGCCCAAAATGAAAGACAGGGTTTGCATACACTCTGAATTGTTCGGACTGCACTTGTTCAGTTATACACCCCTGTATGCTTGTAAGGTGATATTTCCTCCTATTGCAAGATCCAGGCCCTCATTACAAGTGTGCTGGTCTTAAGACTGCCACACTGGCACGACGGCTACATTATGACTGTGGCAGAGCCACCACAGTCCAACTGCCTGCACTACCAGGTAGGCACCAGTCAACAGACTAGTGCTCTGAGCAGTCTGGCAGAAAGAGGCATCGGGGCCTCATGGGGGACCCAGCACTGCCCATGCCCTTTGCATGGGCGGTGCAGGGGCCCCCATGGACAGCCCCATCGCACTTTTCACTGCTTGAATTACAGGCAGTGAAAAGTGCGATGGGTGCTGTCGCACTCAACGCACTGCAACATTGCTCGTTTATGAGACGGCATCAATGTTGTGGTGAGTTTCCTGTTGGGCCGGCCCAGCGGGAAAATCGGAATAGGGCCCGCAGGAGAACGGCTGTATAGCCGGTCATCCCAACGCGGGACTTTTGCAGACGGCATGTGCTGCATGCCAAAGTCATAATGAGCCGACAAGATTTTTAAATACTGTTGCTTGCTTTACCTCATCTATTACTGTAGGTATTAATGGAAGGGAATATCTGTTTTTATTGTTACCTTTGTTTTTTTAGTGTTCAATAGTTGATACACGTCCTTATTTTGCCTCCCTTCACAGGCATGAAGAAGAAGGGAGAAGAGGCAGGGGTCTTAGAAGGACAGATAGAGCCTACCTTAAGTAATCATTCCAGATACTCTTACAAGTGTAGGTTTTCATTTTCTGTTAGAACATACATTCTAGAATATGGTATCTGGCCTTCTATTTGTAGTTTAATCTGACAGTCAAATGACCTATGTGGGGAGACATTTGTGGCCTTGGTCTTACTCAATACATCTGCATAGTTATGGTACTGAATTGAAAAATGTTCTATAGATGTTTCTGTAGGCTGGGTGGTCTACTTTTCTATTGGTAGTTATCTAACTGGTGGAACTACAGTAATATGAATTAAATACCACTTCTCAGGACTTCAAGGCTGTACTCAAGTTATACTTGCTAACAAGGGTATCCCTAAAATGGTTTGGAAATGCACAGTATTGATAAATTCAAACTTTTAAGTGTTCCTGATAAGCATTTTTTAATGTAGGTAAACTAAAGAAGTATTTCTACTAACTGGAACTGACATTAATTAACTGCCACTTAATTATATCCCTTTCCAACATACCTTATTCTTGGTAGGTAGACCCAAACTATATACATATGTGATATCCATAAAGTGTCTGGTTGCCCCCAAAACTACTAGGATTTGCAGAGGTACAATTAACCCAGTGGGTAGCAGCAATGTGACAAAAATGAGTGCATGCATTTGTTTAACTTATATTTGTTAACTGGTAGGAGGCCCTTAACTCCTGTACTGTGGGTGGTGGCCTACCCAACTCAGTAGATTAACTCAATTTTCAATATTTCTACATGTTTGGATTACAGATGGCATTTTAGCTTTGGCCTGTGGCTCAATTGTACAGCCATGAGAAACACTTGAGTGTCCCCTCCTTACCTACAATGTAGGGGTAGGTTTTGTGTGTGCCTTCTTTCACATTCTGCCTTTGAGAGGGTTGGTTGATGCCTTCAACTTGCATTGGTTTTACCTTCTGACTTCTCATCTCACACTGTGTTTGATCTGCTTTTGCCTTTGTTTTTTCAGAACTCCGTTCTGACAATCAGTGATATAACTTGACCAATAAGTCTCTTACTCTTAGCATGCTTCTGGTGGGTCCTTCCTTTGGGCCAGTCAGTTTTTCCCAATAGTATATTAAATGATATTTAATATCACAGTAAATGTCTGAGTTAGAGTTTGGAGTAGGGAGGTAATTCTGTCAGTATAACAGATCACCCATCAAACCTTTACAAACGTTTACATTTTTCAAAACAAACTCCCAAAGCAGGAGTTTGTTACTGAGAAAAGTAAAACTAATGCCCCCCACACCATGGGAGTTGGCTCTCATGGTGTGAGAGGTTCACTATTTTTTTTTTTTACTGTTCCAGGTTTTATCTGGCAGTTGGTGGTTATGAACAGAAAAAAGCATATAACATCATCCACTGTAAATCGGGCTGGCAGCGTCTGAATCTACTGCCTGTATAAAGATATGTTTATTAAATAGCTTTTTCATATTCCCGTTAAACAACTGAAAGTCATAGAGCATTGGTCATCCCTTTCTACAAAGGGTATTGACCCAGCTGCTACTGCCTGACCTAAACATGAAAGAAATCAATCTACCCTTGACTACTGAAGTAGGAAGTATGTTGGTCGGCACATAAAGTCCAGTTGACATTATGTAATAACTGTGATAAACTTGGTTGTATGAGTGCTAAATCTCTCAGGAGAGGTAGGGGAACCACTGGTGGGGTTACAACACGCATTACAGGCCCCCAATCTTCAGTCCTCACAGGCCATGGAGAATTGAAAGTGCTGATCTGATGGCCAAAAAAGATGGTTGGTCATAGGATTTAGCTGGTTCTTCATTTGATGGTTTTGGGAAATCTAATTAACGTTTAGAGGCTGTTGACCATTTGGCTCAGGTTTTGGGAAGCTCCCTGGAACTGGGCACCTGCTCATCCTAATTCTCTGGTGCTTCCTGAAATCATATTGTAGCATAGTTGCTAGGTCCATTAATGTTACCCCTTCTGAATTCATGTTGCTCAGCCAAGCATTATTTGTGGGCTTGTGTGCCTGTCAGAGTCTTGAACACTAGCCTGGTGCTTACACATGAAGGAGAGACACACATCTGCTGTGCTGCTAATCACTGTCTCCACTGCCACCTTAGTCTCACCCAAAGGTGGTTACACTGAGGTAAATAGCAAGATGACATGGGTAAAGGGGAATGGATGAGAGAACAAGAAATAAGTAGTGTTTGTTGGTCACAGTGTGTGCCATGTTCATGTGTTGTTTGTCTGAAACACTCAGCCAAGTTAGATCAAATGAATCTGCTGGTTGTTGCATCAGCGCAAAGATATGTGTTAATCTAATGCTTTACTTAAGTCACTATACATTATTAGTTATTCTTTGGTACTGAAACGTGTCAACAAGCATGATAAGCATCAGTATGCAATGTAAGCTTTTAAACAAGAATTCACAATGTCATTTACTTTGTAATCTTTTTGAAAACAGTCCAGGAATTCAAAAGATTTTGGCCCACTGGCAATAGCATTTGTAAAAATGTTTCTTTTCTATTTTCCTCCAGATATCCCTCTAATCATAATGGCAAAGAACACGGCTAAGTGTATTACCATTCGGTACTGTGCCTTATCTTATTCAAGAAAACGTTCAATTCTTACTTCTTCTTGTTTTTTTATTCTTACAGGAATCCAGAGTTCACTGGTTGCTTCCACAAGGGTCCGCTGCCACAAAGCTAAAACTAGATAATTGGAATAAACACTCACATGCTCTTAAGCAAGGAGCTCCTGCTCCATCAAAGTCCTGGAGAATGCATGTGGTTGACTGGTTGGTAGTGGCTTGAATATGATAGCCACACCCAACATGGTAGCCAACTCTTACTAGACTTCCATTAGACTTGCAATGTTGGGGTTCTCAATAAAGATTTAATCATATATGTGATGCATTCACCTTCCTTGCCATTACCAACTACACCTTTCCTCTAGTGTAAGCACACAGTCTTCGCTTATGGGGTTGTGGATCCCAACATGTTTTTTCCAAGTAATCAGTTGCGGCTCACATCTTCAATGAGAGAGGCAGGGACAGCGCAAACGGGGGCTGCGCAGGGAGCGGGCCAAAAAATTAATTAGTATAACATAAAATAAAAATGGACCCGCTCTTTGAGGTACCTCTCCTCCGTCTCCTCAGGCTGCAGGCAGGGACAGGCTCCCAGCCTGCCCTGCGGCCAATTCTGACGCTGCTCAGAGCAGCATCAGGAATGGCTAGGAGTGCCCCTGGCTGTGCAGGTTCTGTCCAACCCAGCAACCGTGTTGCTGGGCTGGAGAGAGCCTACAGCGCATGTGTGTTTGGCCAGCCCGAGATGGCCGGCCAAAGACCCATGGGCTCTGAGGGAAGTGCATAGTGCACTCCCCTTGGTGCTCATCACCTCTGTGGTCCTGCCCCTTCCACCATGAAGGGATAATAAACCTAAGCCCAGATTTATACTTTTTGACGCAAACCTGCGTTAGCGCAGGTTTGTGTGAAAAAGTATAGCATCGGCTGCGCCATTCCAGGACTCCAGCTGGGTTCCATATTTAAGGAATGGAGCAAGCCAGCGCTAAGGTCCGGTTAACGTCAAAATGAATGACGCTAACTGGGTCGGCGTAGGGCAAACTGGTTGGGCGTAGGGCAAACTGGAGGTTGTGCTGGAAAGAATAGTGCAAGTCAGGTTAGAGTAAAAAAAAAAGACTCTAACCTGACTAGCATCATTTCTTTGAAGCACAACCCCCATGGACATGACTCTTGTCTTAGTAAAGACAGAAGTCAAGCACCCCAGCCCAATGGCCATGCCCAGGGGACTTATGTCCCCTGGGCATGGCCATTGGGCACAGTGTCATGTAGGGGGGCCCAAGTTAGGCCCCACTATGGCACTTTTATTAAAAAAACTTACCTGGACTTACCTGGGATGGGTCCCCCCATCCTTAGGTGTCCTCCAGGTGTGGGTGGGGTTGTCCATGGGTGCAGTGAAGGGTACCTGTGGGCTGTTTCCATGGTCTCTGGCCATGGAAAATGGCCCACAGGTCCCCTAACGCCTGCCCATACCCATGAATTAAATAATGGCAGTAAGCAGGTTTAGCGCCATTATTTAAGGTCCTCCTTCTCCCCTGCGAGATTTTTGCACGGGAGGACAAATTTGGCGCAAGGGCCTTATAGTCAGTTTTTTGCCCAGGACGCCTCCCTTGCATCTCATTGACAGTAGTTTTCCGCAGGCAAAAAATGATGTTAACTCCTATATTTTGATGCTCGATGGGTCTAGCGACAAAATATAAATATAACATATAAAATAAATATGAATATGGAGTTAAGTTTGTGCCGGATTTGCGTGAAAAAATGACAAACATCCGGTGCAAACAGAGTATAAATATGGGCCCTAGTTTATTATCCCTTCATGGTGAAAGGTTTCCAGCTTCTGCTGCTGGCGGTGGGGGTGGTGACGCTCCTCCGCCCTAATGGAGGATCCACCAATGCAAGTCATTGCAATTCTCTTTATTGACTTCTGACTGGAACAAATATCTGGCGTTAGTCCTCCCCCTGCTCCCCATCTTGTTCGTCTGGATTTCCTTCATGTGGGTGTGCCAAAACACTTATAGGTGTGGAGGTGTCCAAATGTGATAAACTGGGTAGAAACTTAAAATAATGTGCCAGTTTAGGGTTACCTGGCTCCACATATCATTACTGAACTCTATGGAAACATTTCATGACCAGATAGCTTCCACATCTACATAACCTATGGTATCTATGGCTGGATGCTAAACCTGTCCCCTTGATTGGCTAGTCGTTTGTTGAAAATGGTCTCTGTCAGATTTTTTGCATGTTTTCCAAATCATCGCTGTTCACTCCAGTCCCTCAGACAGGAAGATATCCCTGCCACGGATTGACCCAAATCTGTGGAGTCTGTGGATCAAAGGGGTATCAATCATAAATACATTTTTGAAGATGTTAGGTGCCCATTGGCATGGAACTGGGTGCAGTACATTTGAGAAACATGGAAAGCAACCGAAGATGTAAAACATGTGCAAAAACACCTGTTTTTTAGATGCAGGTATCATCCTAGTTGCATGGAAACATACCACATCCACATATTCTCCACATCTACATGTCCTAAGGTTTCTACTTCTGGGTGTTAAACCTCCTTCACCTTGATTATTTGGCCTGCTGAATGCACTGAACATGACTTGTAGTATTTTTCTGCCAAAACACAGTAATGGGTCCCGGGCTCCATCGAGCAGGAACACATCCCTGCCGAGGTTTTTCTGCATCTCCTGAATGTTGGAGTTTTGCATGGGTTTTTGAGAGGTTCAGGTGACCCACAGGCAATAAACTGCATGAAGTGAATTTTGCAAATTTGAGAAGCGGCTAAAAGTGAAATGCTGTATTAGGGTACTTGAGTTTTGATTGCAGGCAGCTCTGTAGTCTGTAAATAAACATACCAAAATCATATATTTTTTTACATCTGCATACCTCACACTGATTTTCTATCTTGGACACCGTGTTGAACATGATGTTTCCCCGATTTCTAGCATTTTTTTCCCAAAACAGGTTAATGCACTTCACTCTCCCTCACACAGAAATAAATGTAAGCCTACCTTTAACCCACAGCTATGTTCCCCATTTCCTGAATGAGGGGGTATCAGGCATATGTGTGTTTTCAATGGGTTTGAGCAGGGATACACATTTGAGATGCCAAAGAATGTTTTGATAGCAGAGCTTTTATTGCAGAGGTTGTCAATATTTGGACCTGGGGGTTGGTTACCTTCAGTGAAACCTAACAACCTGAGACTTTTCGCAAAATTAGAGAGCCATGGAAATCCAAGAAGGTATGGTTTCAATTAATCCTAAGAGTTGGATTACCCTGGATGCCCTGCAAATGTCAAGGTATGAATAAAATAATCATAATTTCTTCTATTTTCTAGGAAAAAACTCCAAATCTTGTGGGAAATGGCAAAAGTTAAGGAAAAATCCAATATTCTTTCACTGCTCCTAATAGAAACAGAACCCAACATGAGTGGGTGATCCTATTGCTCAGGACTGGTATAAGCCATAACTTTGACCATGTGGACAACACATTGAGAGTACACTGACTTCATATGGTCACAATGTTTGCATGTTCCTATCTATTATGAAAGCTTTAACCACACGTGAGCATTGCTTCTACCAGTAGAAGTGAGGAATATAGGGTGGTGGAATGTTTGTTGTTTATCACATTCTAGAACTTTCCATTGGAGAAATCTGAGGGAATCCTCATTTTGAACCAAAGTTTAATGTTTTCAGGACTTTTTACATAATACAAAGTGTTGGCATCTACACCAATCACCACCCTGGACTGGTAGGGTGTGCATCTTTCAGACGTCTCAGGGGTTGGTAATTTTTCTAGGTTCCAGCAGAACCCAGACCCAAGTACTGCAGCTACCCACATCTGAAAGCCATAATAATTCCTGTCTTCTTTCTTATGCTTTCTAAAGTCACCTTCTTTGATATTTTCCGTCCCAAATAATAGGCCTGCTGACACTCATGGGGTCCAGTTTTACTAGGAAGAACTGTGGAACCCAGAAAGATAAAACAGTTGTTATAATGAATCTATATATATTGTTACTTCCCTTTGTAACTCAGTGTACACAAAAGATTTTTCAAAAACGTTCCTCAGAATTATCTGTCATGGGTAATCCAAAATTCAGAATGGTACATATTATGCCCTATCCTTAAGCTCAAATTCATTGGAAAAAGTATAAAGTATAAATACATTTTTGGTATTCATCTGAAATTTGTAGTCATCTGGATTTCAATTGTTGGCTTGGATAACAAACTCTATACATATTAGTTCTGCGCATCTACTGGGGACCATTGAGAAGCCAGACGTTGATTGGATTGTTTCTTAGTTAACATCTGGCCCCTTGCTCCAGCATAAAACAGTGTGTCTTTCCAGGCACCCCCAGCATACGCAGGAGTGTGTTCCCCTGATGGAATTTGGGTTGTTGGTTGACTGGGGTATGAGCCCTGGTCATGCAGCACCCACAGTTCTAATCAAGGTAAATGTCAGGCAAACCCTTAAACAACCTGTTATCACCCTCTGGTAGCCTAACACAGAGCAGTTAGGCTTAACTTAGAAGCAGTGTGTAAATTATGTGTGCAACACTCCAAACAATAAAACAATGAAAACACCACACAGAAAGATTCCCCAAAAGTAAAAAATTCAGAGCTGAATATATTAAATAAAACAAGACCAAAATGACAACAATCACATGAATATAACTTTTTATGAATAATTTTCAATGAAAACAACTGTAAAACAGCATTTAGGAGCAATCAGCATGAACTGGAGGTGTCTGGTAGCGCCGGATCGGGGCAAAGTCAAAACTTCAGGTTGACTGGGATTGAGCACGGGCCGGCTACTGGGACTGTGTTGGGACAGGTGAACCAATGTCCCTTAAATTCTGGTTAAGAAGTGTTTCATCAGTTCCGAACTACACAATAGAAGGGATGTGTCAATTTTCTCCAAGCAACATTGGTGATGCATCTGTTCTGAGATGTGGTGGAGTAGAATGTGAATTCCTGCTGCGTCGCCATCTAGGATCCAGGGGCCCAGGCTTGCGATGTGAAGACTACTGTTGAGGATGCGTTGTGCAGTTGAGGTGATGTGTACAAAGGCTGCGATGCAGACAGTCAGCAGCGTCATTGAGGCGTCGGTTCCAAACAACACTGGCAATGCTTTTATTTAGCTCCCACAACAGAGGATGTGTTGGTTCTGCTGGTGTAAACACCTCAGGCCCATTACCAAGTATTCAGGAATGAGGTGGCACCACTTGACAGGGCAGGCTCACAGAGAGCAGAGTCCAAGTGCAGGAGCAGGGTGGTTGGAAGAGTTTTATGTCCCTGAGACTTCACATCAGGAGACCAACCAGCTGGCCCTTACATACATCATTAAGGTAGCCAAGAACTTAAAATATGGGTTTTCAAAACTGAAATTTCATGAAGTGGTTTATTTGGACAGTCCGAATATAAGACTTCCATTCAATATCACTAGCGGGTGTGGCACCTTTTACAGGTGCCCAAGAGCTGACAGGGGTAAATGGCTTGGACTGTGACAGTTGGAACCTTTTACCATTGGTGTCCTGGTTTTCACATTGCCATTGATTATAAAACTGAGAACTAAGTACACCCGTTTAGCTTGTGGCCCTCAGGATAGTGATGTCCAGCAGCCTAAAGCTTATGCAGGGAGATGATGTGAAGTTAAAGACTCAGAACTCAGGAAACCATTTAATGGAAGCCAGTAACCCAATATCAAAAGGATGCTTTGTCTTAAAAAGAGAAAACACTTCACTACTCAAATACAACACAACACTGTGCATAGACAGACGGCAGCACATATCACCCTTTGTGCAAATAATATTCAAGCAATTCTTGGGTACCAGCCTGGGCTGTTCATGTTGGACCACTAAAAAAACAAAAACAGGATGGTGTTCATTATGTCTGGCATGACCCTTGCCAATGGTGACAAATACAGAATTTCTTTCTCCCATCCTTTCTCTTTTGCTCAGTATCTTTGGTTCACTGTAGTCTTGTTAGCACAGGCAGTGCGGGCAAGACTAAAGTGATTGGTGTAGGCATTGCCGCTGTGAGTGGGGGTGCATTCCTCATGGCTCACAGAGTAAGTATGGCAGTCTCTCTCCCCAGTCAAACTGAAGTGATTTTGGTTTGCGACTAGTGCACATGAAGATGCTTAGTTTTATAAGGCAGTGACAGTGCTATCATTGTTGAAATAAAGGCTGCACTACAATGGTGGTGCTGGTTGGCTGATAGACCTTGCTTCTTGAGTTCTTCCTTGGGTCAATCACAAAACATACCAACTAAACAAGCTAGTTATTAGGAGTAGGTGAAGAATTCCACTGCACCTTGGGTCTCAGCGATGAGTAGTTCAGACTGAGTGAAGTCCCTTTTGTAAATGTCATACCTCCTCTGGTATTCCTATTCTTTCCTATTAAAATCCACAAGATGCTGTCAGGATTCACTAGTGCCATGATACTTCTTGGCATATGGTCACTTAGGTGGAACTCATGCAATATTATATTCTGTGCAAACCAAAATAATTGATGAGTGTATTGCTTGAATTAATTTCAGCTACTGGTAAGTATTCTGGATAACAATCTACTTCTTTATTTTCTCCCAACCATGCCTCCTCAGACGGTAACCAACCATTTGAAAATCAGCCTTAATCCTGCTAAAACAGGAACAGTCCATATCAACATGCCAGGCCACGTCTGCTCTGAAGAGGAACACAAAGAACCCCAGACAGATTTTAGCTTATTTGAGACTCATAAGTAGATCTTAACCTGAGTCCTATGGCACAGTAAACAGAAGACCCATGTATAGGCATACCTGTCACTGGTAGAGTGCAGTGCTGCACTGAGGAAAACAAAAGCAATTAGGAATGGATTGCTTGAATGAACCTCAGCAAATGCTAATTACTCTGGTCAGCATTACCAGATTCATTGTTTTTTGCCCACCAAGCTACCTCAGACAGGTAATCAACCTACATGCTGCTTCAATAGGAACAGTCCAGCCCAAACTACCAGGCCTCTGAACGGAGAATGCAAGCAACCTCAGACAGATTTCAGACTATTTGGACCTCAGCAGTAGGGTAGAGCTTGAGTCCCATGGTGCTGTGTGCACGAGACCCACATCTGAGCATACCTGTTCCACTGAACAAAAGAAAAATGTGATGGATTGATTGTTCAATTTATTCTCAGGCACCAGTAATTCCTCTGAAATGCTATCCAGTCTATCATTTTGTTGCCCACCTTCCCAACCCACACATGAACCAACCACATGCAAATCAACCTTGGTCCTTCTTCAATAGTAACAATCCAGCCAGAACAATCCAGCCCATACTGCCAGGCCTCTGAATTTAAACACAAGCAACATCAGACTGGTTTCACCTTATTTGGGCCTCATTAGTAGGGTACACCTTGAATCCAGACCAATGTCTGGGTATACCTGTATCACTTGGGACATCACACTGAGAAAAACAAAAAACAGTAGGATAGCATTCAGGCCTGAGTGATTACAAGTGGCTGAGTTTAAATCATAAAGTACAGAGGGTTATCCCCCTCCCAATGTTTAGCTGTTTTCTTTACAATTGGGGCAGTTCGCACATAAGACTTTATAACAGGGCACATTTGTGTCTTTTTTAAATCACATTTAGTATTCTAAAGGGTTTGTGGATTACCTGTGGAGATAACCAAGAAAGAGGCCAAATGTAGCAATATTTTTTGTAAAAAAACTAGAAAATGTGCTGTACAAGAAATATTTTTTTCTAGAAATGGCATCAACATCTCCTTCCTCTCAACTCCAAGAACAGATAAAGTTGTAAAAAAAATGGCCACAGTATTTTCAAAGTTCTAAGTGTTAATTTTATTTTCTCTGTATTTGTTGTATTTTACTAATTGTATTTTATGATGGAAATAGGTGTGAAAACCATGGCTGAACCTAGAAAGCCTATACAGTTTTAAAAAGAAGAACTATTTTGCAATTCAGCAAGAGGTCATTTGTACAGATCTTTCATGCTTTACCTAAAGAGACTTATCTTTCAAATACAAAAAATGAACTGTGTGACAACCTTTTCACCTGTAATTTTTGCCCTAATCAATTTACCAAAGTAATATGTTGTTACATCTGCCAGACTCTTACGGTTGCAGGAACATATATATAGATATGAGAAAACCAAAAAATGCATTCCCTATAGAATCTTTATCCTAACTATAACTACCCAGTGATGACTTTGGAACAGTGGCTGGCACTGATGGGCATGGGAAGCCCGATTTGTATCCAACCTCAGACGTCATCCAACAGAGTACACCAAAGCAAAAGCACTTATGAGGTGACAAAGCAGTGTAGTTTATTTCACCAGCAGCATAGCAACCCATGTGTTTCGGAGAATGCTCCTATTGTTCACCGGTTAAGTTTTCAGAAATCGCCAATTACAGTGACTTTATAGTGACAGTGCAGTAGACAACAGAAACAGACTGAAAAGGCTTTGGGCCTCATCACAAGTGTTGTAGTCGGAGGACTGCCACACACGCATTGACAGTCAGACTGCAGCACTCCAGGTGGTCTGACCACCCAATTACAACGGCCACCGTCCGCACTGGAAACGTGGTTCCTGACAGCACAACAGCAGTTAGAATTGTACTCAGACAGGGTGGCGCTGAACTTGGCTGCGTCTGGCTGATTACAACTCCCATCATCGGCAGCCTTTCTAGGGCAATCTGACCAGCATGGAAAGGCTGGCAGTGAGGGTATGCTGTAGACCACAGGGGGCCTGCACTGCCTATTGCATGGGCAGTACTGGCACCCCCTGCTCAGCACCATTAGGATGCACACTGTCTGCTTTGCAAACAGTGCGCATTCTGGGGGTGCTGGTCAGCCCCCTCTGTGCTACAAGACAGCACTCGGCTCCTTTAAGGGAGCTGAGTGCTATCTCGTAGCACTCTTCCTGCCATTCTGACTGTCGGGAACGCTTTAATGCAATGTTCCTGCTGGTCAGACAGGCGGGAACAATGTGATAGAGCAGAGGGCGGCGGCATCCTCCCCATGAGCTTAGAGGTCCAGTGGTAGCTTCATTAATGAGGCCCTTAGTCTCAATTGGCAAACATTTATGTAGTTGCCATTATGAACTGGGAAAAGTTTATGCACAACAATCAGTAATACACAGTCAAGTTCTTTGTGAAGATCTGTATACAAACATAATTGTTAAACAATCATGCTTTTTCAATGCTCTTTTTAATACATCAAATACTGTAAAGTACTCATGTCATTACATGCACATCACTGGTCATCTTATTGCACGCTCTCAACATCATAGTCATCCCCGACGGATATGGGCAGATTAAAAGACTTGAAAGTAATTGTATATTTCATTTTGATTGTTTTCTGATGTAAGGCATTTTATATAGTAAGCCTGCTCACAATTCTACCCTTGTAGGCAGTCAAAGAACGCTGCGCCTTCTCTGGATTAAACCCAAGTGGGTGTTCTTATAGAGTATTCTGTTAGGCCACTATATTCAGGTTGATGGCACAAGCGCATCTAACCTATCCATATTTTCAACTACACACTCATAACAATCATGATAATCATGTTAATAAAAAGAAAAGAAAGAGGAAAAAACTTAAACAACTGTTCAAAATTTTCAGTTGAAGTCCTAGCATATCCAGCCACAGACCGATAAATAATGTTTTGTGCACCTGTATGAAAAAAACATTGATAACATGATTAAAACCCATTATTATATCTCTTCTTCCTCAACAAGAAACAAAAAACAGAATTACATGCGGGTTGCAGGTCCTACATTGAAGGAACACTAGCACTGCTAATTCCTCATCCAAGTTTAGCCCTGTAGGATCCAAGGTGTTATATTGGATAATATTCTGGAATTTCAGCCGCCTTAGAAGGAGGATTTCATATCCTCCTCTGAAGTTGGGTAATACTCTATTGATCACCATCATCTGTGACATTGTAGCGTTTCTAGACTGAGCCTCATTAAAATTACATGCTCAGGATATTATGAATCATTGTGTGGTATAGCTCTAATGTGCTCTAACACAAGATTGCTGGCCTTATGTATTGCACTGCCTATATAATACCTGTAGAAGGGCACTTCAAGCAGTAAACGCAATAGTCCAAATTGGAAGTCAGTGTATAGCTGAATCACAAATTCCTCCTCAACAGTGGGGAAAGTAATTTTTGTTTTATATGCTGTATTTGCAAGCTTTGCACGTTGTGCATTTGCAAAACTCCCCTGAGCAAAATTCTATTAGGTCTAGCCTGTGTAGTACTAAAGTTTTACATAACATGTTTCAAACAGACCTGCTTTTTCCAAAGGTTAACTGGATGTTCCCCTGGACATTTTATAAGAGTTTCATCTGCTTCCAAAATTCCCAATGTTTCTTAAAACTCTTTCTGATCTTCTGTGATTGTGTATTATGTGTAGTAATAAACAGGATATTGTTGTCCTCATTAGTTGTTTTTGTCTTCCCTGACAGTCTCTTTTCTGTGTACCTCATTTACACTGATTACATCTTTCTGAACCATGTCCTGAGTGTAGCCTCTGTTGAGAAATCTACTAATCATAGATTCTACAATTTCTCTTAGAACGTAGTTGTTCTCCACAAGGGACACTCCAGATCAGGCTTTTTGGGTGATGGATTGTGGCATAGAGAAGACTGTTTCCCGCCAGCTGTTTCCTTCCTGTAAAGCTTTGTATATATAGGCCCTCATTACAACCCTGCCGTTAAATCCCGCTTACCGCCGTGCAGAAGACCGCCAACATACCGCTGCAGCCGCAGAATTCCGCTACAGGTATTACGACCCACAGCCCAGAATCCGCCACAATACAGACACCCACACAAGTCCGCCACACCAAGGGTCAGTAATAAACTGGCGATAACAAAACTGACACCATCACGCCAACAGGAATACGCCCACACTATCACGACCCACGAATCAACGCGGCGG
The DNA here is from genome assembly GCF_031143425.1 of Pleurodeles waltl. NCBI lineage: Eukaryota > Metazoa > Chordata > Amphibia > Caudata > Salamandridae > Pleurodeles > Pleurodeles waltl. The sequence goes on from NC_090446.1 coordinate 1,100,940,218, forward strand.
TCTTTCAACCACGGTACTCCATTGGCGGTACACGCAGCCGCGCTCAAAATACACACACATATACAAAACACAACCACATTGGACAATTCGAAATACACACACCTGTTACACATACACACAACACACCCACACACCCAATCCAATATAAAGCACACACCCACATCACCCACAAACCCTTACTAACAGAATTTTGAAACCACGCCAGAGAGATACACTACCTAAAACAACACCAGCATCCACAGACACACAACTCCATCACTTACACAACATCCATGCACCTCAAACAACACACACCAACACACCCCCTCACACATCACAACAGACACCACCTCACACATCACCCACACCACATCATGGCACCTCAACTGCACCCCAGGTTCTCTGAGGAGGAGCTCAGGGTCATGGTGGAAGAAATCGTCTGGGTAGAACCACAGCTATTCGGATCACAGGTGCAGCAGACCTCCATTGCAAGGAAGATGGAGCTATGGTGCAGAATTGTCAACCGGGTCAACGCAGTGGGACAGCATCCAAGAACTAGGGATGACATCAGAAAAAGGTGGAATGACCTACGGGGGAAGGTGCGTTCCGTGGTCTCCAGACACCAGATTGCTGTACAGAGGACTGGCGGTGGACCCCCACCTCCTCCCCCACAACTAACAACATGGGAGGTCTTGGCAATACTGCATTCTGAGGGCCTCGCAGGAGTCGCAGGAGGACTGGACTCCGGTAAGGCAAATCTTTACTACCTTATCACCCACCCCATCTGCATACCATCACATACTCCCACCCTCACCCTCACGCCCATCACCCCAACAACCCACAGATACCCCACCAACACAACCCACACATCCCAAAACCAAGCCCTGCATGTGACACCAATGCATGGACACCCATCACCCAAGCATGTCCACTACAGAGACTCACTCATGCCCCAAAATCACCAATCACACAAGGACCAAGCCAATCATGCAAGCACTGGAGTAGAGGGTCAACCACCCATTGCACACGATGGCACACACAGATACAATAATTATGCACCCCAACAGGACCCCTACCCAACGTCACAGGACAGGAGGTGCCAGACATTTCCAGTCTCCCCAGAGAAGAGGCCCACAGTGATGACAGCAGCTCTGCACAACTGGATCAAGATGACCAGCCCGGCTCATCTGGGACCTCGGGACAGTTGGTTCCCCTCACACTGGCACAAGCCACCACAGAGACCCCCCCCTCAGGAAACACCAGCACAGCAACCACCCAGCGGGCCCATCCCTCTGTCCCCAGGACACGTCAATCAGCAGTGTGTCCACCACTACAGGGAACCCAGGCAAACCCACCAACCCAAGAAAATCTGGGACCTGGGGGCAGTGGCAGTGGCAGTGGGCACACGGTTCAGGGGACAGAGGCACAGGATAACAGGGAAACTGGGGGGACTGCTGTGCGATAGGGGGAGGACAGGCCCAGGGAACCCACTCTCCACGAGGCCCTCTCCAACATCATCGGAGTTTACCATCATTCCCAGGAGACAATGGCAACGGTACTGGCCAAGTTTCAGGAGACCCAGCGGCTGCAGGAGGAATACTACCTTGGGGTCAGGGAGGGCTTGAAATCCATTAACACCACCCTGGTCACCATTCCAGGGGTGCTGGCAGACATGGTCAACACCAGGAGGGACACAGTGGCACAACAAGGGGCCCCTGACACTAGCCTGGACGATGAACAGCCCTCCACCTCGCGGGCGCTAGTGGACAGGAGGCACTGCCACAGGAACAACAGGGCACCAGCACCCCACCCCCTGCAGATGGAGAACCACCCCGGAAACGGTCCCTGAGATCCAGGAACAAGACAGCATTGCCAAGACCCCCTCAAGGAAATGCGACCCCCCTGAATGTCATCCTTCTGTCCCACTTTGACACCTTGCCCATCCTTAAACTGCCATTGCTCCACTTCCTATGCCCCTTTGGACAATGCACCTGTGAAACAATTAGACTGGACTCTGCCATGGACATTCCTCCACCATCCCCCAGCCCATTTTACAACCCCCTCCACTTATTTGCACAGGAATAAACACACTTCAATCACAAAACAATCTGGAGTCAGTGAGCTTTCACAAATGTGTAATTGCAATAACTATGGAATATAGCAATGTCAATTTACCAATGTAACACAGCTGTAGGCCAGCAGTAAACATAGCAGAGGGCACAAAGTGGGACCCAAATCTGTGAAATGGAAAGTCAAAGTGACAAGTCAGGGTCCATGCACTAAATGAAAATGACACACTTATGCTAGTTCCAACAATAGAATGAGATGTGGGAAGCAGTGGCATCTTCTTACCTGTGTCTCACTGGAAGTATTGCATGATGATGTTGTTTCGGTTGTCGATATCCTCTTCTTCTCCCTCCTCTTCTTCACTGTCCACAGGCTCCACAGCTTCCACAAGACCACCATCTGGCCCATCCTCCTGCAGAAAAGGCACTTGGCGTCGCAAAGCCAGGTTGTGCAGCATATAGCAGGCCACGATAATCTGGCACACCTTCTTCGGTGAGTATTGTAGGGAGCCACCTGTCAGCTGGAGGCACCGGAATCTGGCCTTCAGGAGGCCGAAGGTGCGTTCGATCACCCTCCTAGTTCACCCATGTGCCTCATTGTAGCGTTCCTCTGCCCTTGTCCTGGGATTCCTCACTGGGGTCAGTAGCCATGACAGGTTGGGGTAACCAGAGTCACCTGCAAATGTCGAGGGACAACTGTTAGACACACACTAACCCTTAGGGACAGCCCCATACCCAGAAACCTATGTCAACTGTATTGGGACCTTGCCCTCACCTAATAGCCACACACGGTGCCTCTGGAGTTGACTGGTAGCTCTTCCGCTTTCTGTACACCTGTTCATTTCTGCGGGGGGGGTACAAATGGCACATGTGTCCCATAATTGGCACCATTGAAGTTGGGGATATGCCCCAAAGTCACCTTTCACTGTGGGCAAATCCTCCACCTGAGGGAAAAAGATGTAGCTGCACAAGTGTTTCAGCAGGGCAGACAACACTCTTGACAACACGTAAGAGAACATTGGATGAGACATTGGCTGGGACATCCCTGATGCCATCACCACTGTTGTTTGAAAAGACCCATTGGCCAGGAAATGGAGTACAGACAGGGCCTGCACTAGAGGGGGGATTCCTGTGGATGGCGAATAGCTGACATCAGGTCCGGCTCCAACTGGGCACACAGTTCCAGGATTGTTGCACGATCAAGTCTGTATGTGACCAGGATGTGTCTCTCTTCCATTGTCGACAGGTCCACCAGGGGTCTGTACACCAGAGGATGCCGCCATCTCATCCCCTGCCCCAGCGGACGTGCCCCATAGAGGAGAACAGCGAGCAGAGAGTCATCCAACACTGAGGTATCACAATGTCTTATTTTCAGAAACATTAATAATCCGCAATGTGCCGGTATCCATCTATATTCCCGGCCTAGATAGGTGTGATGCAGTTAACATCCATCCCATGTGGCCTCCTGAAATTGTGGCTGCCTGACCTGTAAGGTGGGACAAGGGGATATGAGGTAACTGCGCTGGCGTTCTACACCGTCGCGGTGGGCGGTCAAATACCGGAGCGCAATTCAGCATTGGTTAACATTGGGCCCTATGGGTCCCAGGAGCCAATAACGTTGTACGCCGGTGGTGACGGTACGCACTGCCGTGGACATGACCACCATTTTCTGTCTGTTCACTCACTTGATACCTGACCTTCAACAGGAGAGGACCTACACTGCAAGTGCTGCTGTGACCTCAGTCTGGAAGCGACGATGGCTCATGTGTCTTGGGAAAGGGCCCCTGCCTTCACTTTGGAGGAGTTGGAGAAACCAGTGGATGGGGTCCTCCCCCAGTACACGCAACTGTACGGTCCTCCAGACAAACAGGTGAGTACACTGTGAGCATGCTGCATGGGTAGTGCCTGTTTTGAGTGGTGTGGTTGGCGATACGGGGGGGCTGAGGCCTGAATGTGTGTCAGGGCAAGGGTGGGAACTGCGGGGCAATGAGCATGACAGTCTAGACGGGTAAGTAATTTCCTTTTCCCCCTGTACCATTCCTCTAGGTCAGCGCCCACCAGAAGAAGGGTGTTTGCTGTGCCATCGCCAAGGACGTCCGGACCCTGGGGGTCTACCACAGACGGAGCACCCACTGCCATAAAAGATGGGAGGACCTGCGCCACTGGAGCCAGAAGATGGCAGAGGCCCAGCTGGGGATGGCCTCCCAACGTGGGAGGGGTGCCCATCGCACCATGACCCTCCTGATGCTCTGGATCCTGGCGGTGGCCTATCCGGAGTTGGATGGGCGCTTGAGGGCATCACAGCATCCACAAGGGGGTGAGTACACTCTCATTCAGCTGACTCTGCGTGCATTATGAGGTGTCTGGGTGGGGGAGGTGGCAGTGTGTTCCCCTAGGGTGAAGTTGGTTGGCAAGGTCCCTTGTGAGGCAGGCTATGTGGCAACCCAACTCCACCAGTTGTAAGAGCTATCTACACCTAGTCAGGCTCCTGTGACTTCTAGGTGTCCAGCAATTGGTCTTAGGCCTCGTACCCCATGGTCAGCTGAAATTTCTAGCAACTGTTAGTGCATGGGGTAGTGCAGAGGGCTGCTCCATGTGTGTTGTGTCCGCCAATGGTGGTGGTGGTGTTGCATACACTGAACATGTGTTTCTTCTGTCTTTCCCCCCTCTTTTTGTTTTGTCTCCCTGTTCTTGTGTGCAATAGCATCATTAGGCGGAGGAGCATTGGCACCAGAGCAGGAGGGAGCTGCAACCCACTTGGCCCTGGAGGGTGAAACAACGGAGTCTGAAGCCACCAGTGGGACAGAGGGCGAGGCAAGCTCCATGGCGGGGACAGGAGAAGACAGCAGTGACAGCGACTCCTCCTCTAATGGGAGCTCCCTTGCGGTGGCGGGCACCTCTGTGCCCACCGCATCAACAGGTACAGCCGCCACCTCCCCTACCAGCACCGCCCTCCCAGCAGCCTCTCAGCGTGTGTCCCATTCCCGCTCACCCATCAGGGTGGGCATCTCCTTCGCCCCAGGCACCTCAGGCCCTGCCCCAGTCAGCCCTGCTGCCCTCAGTGAGGAGGCTATTGACCTCCTGAGATCCCTCACTGTTGGGCAATCTACCACTGTGAATGCCATCCAGGGTGTAGAGAGGCATTTGCAACAAACAAATGCATACCTAGAGGGCATTCATTCTGGCCAGGCAGCCCAACAGAGAGCATTTCAGGCTCTGGCCTCAGCATTGATGGCAGCCATTGTCCCTGTGTCCAGCCTCCCCCCTCCAACTTCCTCCACCCAGAACCAATCCCCTGTACCTCAGCCTATTCCGAGCACACCATCAGACCAGCATGCATACAAGAGTGGCTCAGGCAAACATAAGCACCACACATCCCACAGGCACTCACACAAGCACCATCCCCATGCAGACACAGCAACATCCACTGCCTCCACTGTGTCCCCCCTCCTCCACGTCTTCCTCCTCCCTCCCTGTCTTCTCTCCACTCACACCTGCCTGCACTACATCCTCAGCCACTGCCTCCATCACCAGCACACCCATCACCACACACCGCTCCCCACCCCCACTACCATGCACACATCCCCAGTGTCCTCTCCTAGTGTGTCTGTGAGCCCTCCTCCCAAAGTACACGATCGCAGGCACACACCCACCCAACAGACATCCACCTCACAACAGCCTCCGGTCCATGCACCTTCACCCAAATTCAGCAGACGTACACCTCCTACAACCACTACCTCCACCTCCACTCCCAAATCCCCTCCATCTTCCCATCCCAGTGTGTCTAAGAAACTCTTCCTGGCTAACATTGACCTCTTCCCTACACCTCCCCCCATCCTTCCCCTAGGGCCAGGCTTTCCAGGTCCCAGCCCAGAACCTCAGCCACCAAATTCCCAGACACAGTGGTGCCAGCAACTGCGGGGTCATGGAGTGCGCCACCCATCAGGGCTGCCAGTGTGCCACGTAGCGAGGGCAAGGACATTCCACCACCTGCCAAGGTGAAAAATGTGCCCACCTCCCAGAGGGAGAAGCCAAAAGTACCAGCCACCAAGGGCTCAGCAAAAATCAAAGGGGATAGTGGCAAGACAACTGCGGCACCATCAAAGCTGGGGAAGGGCCAAAAGCAGAAGAGCAGGTCAGGAGAGGGCATGGTGGCACCGACTGAGGGACCAGTGTCATACTTTCTGTCCACGACCATGCCAACCTGTACAGCGGCGAACACCGCTAGCTGCCCCGCCACCACATCCGCCACCACAACCGCCACCTGCACCGCTCCCGGCACATCTACAGCCTCAGCGACAGTCCCCAGCCTCTTTCCGAGTGGGCAGCCATTCGAGGCTGCAGGAAATGTCCTGCTGTGACCCTCTGCAGGTGCTGACCCATGCACCGCCGCCAGCACCGCCACAAGCACCGGCGCAACTGACACCGCCGCAAGCACCGCCGCAACAGACACCGCCGCAAGCACCGCCACCTGCACCGCCCCAGGCACATCTACACCCTCAGCGACAGTCCCCAGCCTCTTCCCCAGTGGGCAGCCGTCCGAGGCTGCAGAAAACGTCCAGCTGTGTCCTTCTGCAGGTGCTGAGCCATGCACCGCTGCCAGCACCGCCGCAAGCACCGCCGCAACATACACCGCCGCAAGTAGTGCCACGACAGACACCGTTGCAAGCACCGCCACCGGCCCCGCAGCATCCTCGGACACAGGCACCACCGCTGACATGGCTACCATCCCCAGTGGTCAGTCATCTGAGGCTGTTGGAGAGTTCCTGACCCTGGGCAGCTTCCATGAGGCATTTCTTCCATCACTGTTTACACCTGCAGGTGGAAGGCGCAGCCGCAGCAGTGTGGGGTATGTCGCTGCCTCCATGGCGTATCATGCTACCTGAACCTCGCAAATCTCGTGGCACGCACACCCAGGTGAGGGAATTGTACCAGCCACACTGCACGTGGAGCACTCTGGGCACCATGCGCCCCTCCAGAACCAGTGGAGAATCACATCCACTACCTCAGTCCTTGGCAGGATGAAGCACTCTGGGCAGCAGGCCCCCTCCAGAACCCGTGGAGAATCACATCCACTACCTCAATCCTTGGCAGGATGAAGCACTCTGGGCACCAGGCCCCCTCCAGAACCAGTGGAGAGATACATCCACTACCTCAGTCCTTGGCAGGATGAAGCACGCTGGGCACCAGGCCCCCTCCAGAACCAGTGGAGAATCACTTCCACTACCTCAGTCCTTGGCAGGATGAAGCACGCTGGGCACGAGGCCCCCTCCAGAACCAGTGGAGAATCACATCCACTACCTCAGTCCTTGGCAGCATAAAGCACTCTGGGCACCAGGCCCCCTCCAGAACCAGTGGAGACTGTTATCCACTTGAGAGACTGTGGCTTTGCACTCCCCAGGATAAAGCAGTGGGCAAACCACCCATTGGAGAGACTTGAGAGACTGTGGCTTTGCACTTCCCAGGATAAAGCAGTGGGCAAAGCACCCACTGGAGAGACTTGAGAGACTGTGGCTTTGCACTCCCCAGGATAAAGCAGTGGGCAAACCACCCACTGGAGAGACTTGAGAGACTGTGGCTTTGCACTCCCCAGGATAAAGCAGTGGGCAAACCACCCACTGGAGAGACTTGAGAGACTGTGGCTTTGCACTCCCCAGGATAAAGCAGTAGGCAAACCACCCATTGGAGAGACTTGAGAGACTGTGGCTTTGCAATCCCCTGGATAAAGCAGTGGGCAAACCACCCATTGGAGAGACTTGAGAGACTGTGGCTTTGCACTCCCCTGGATAAAGCAGTGGGCAAACCACCCACTGGAGAGACTTGAGAGTCTGTGGCTTTGCACTCCCCAGGATAAAGCAGTGTGCAACCCACCCACTGGAGAGACTTGAGAGACTGTGGCTTTGCACTCCCCAGGACACATCAATGGGCATGGAGCACCCTCGTGCAGCAGTGGCGTTGTGGGTTCATCAGGCTGAGGTACCCCCCCTTCCCTTCCCCTGAGGTGCCTGTATATTTTTGATCTGATGCCCCAGCAGTATTCTCTCCGTTTCGAGTCAGGTATCATGTGTGGGCCTCACCCATGCATTTTGGGCCCAGTGGTCCACGGACAATGATTAGTACGCTCTCCGGACTTGTGTAGTTGGTGTACATATTTGTATATACTGAATTTTGACTTTTGAATAATGGATTTTTCTTCATTACAATGGTTACAATCATTTCCTTTTGTCCTTGCGTTCTTCAGGGGGTTAGAGGTTGTATATGTAATGTTGCTGCATGTATACGTGTGTGTGTGGTTGTGTAGGAAGGTGAGGGTGGGGGTGTTGCATGTGTGTGTCACTCTGTTTATTCCCCCTCCCCTGTGTCGTAGGTGCAGTACTCACCGTGGTCACCGCCGCCGCCGCCGTTCGTACTCCTGGTAGAAGAGGAGGTAAACCAACATGGGCAGTACGTGTAGTTTGGGCTCCATGGCGTCCTGGTTCCTCGTTGGGTGTCGAGAGGTGAGTGTTTTCACTCCTGTGTACTGTTTCCGCTGTGCTTTTAATAGCGTTGATTCCACCCCGGAAAAGGTGGCGGATAGGCCTCTTGTAATAGGGTGGGCGGTACTTTGTCTCCGCCTGTCTGTTGGCGGTGACCGCCGCGCTGTTTGCTTCTACCGCCGTGGCGGTCGGAGTGTTAAAGTTGGTGTAGGAGGCTGGCCTGGCTTGTAGTGGGTACCAGAGGTACTTACACATTGTGCCAGGTCCAGTTATCCCTTAATGGTGTAGAAGAGGTGCTTCTAGCAGCTTAGGCTGATAGAAGGTAGCTATGGCAAAGCAGCTTAGGCTGAACTAGGAGACAAGTAAAGCTCCTACTATACCACTGGTGTCATATGCACAATATCATAAGAAAACACAATACACAGAAGTACTGAAAATAAAGGTACTTCATTTTTATGACAATATGCCAAAAGTATCTCAGTGAGTATCCTCAGTATGAGGATAAGCTATATACACAAGATATATGTACACAAACCAAACTTAGGTAAGTAATAGCAAGAAAAGTAATGCAAACAGTGTAGAATTGCAATAGATTGCAATAGGAGAATATAGGTATAGGGGCAACACAAACCATATACTCCAAAAGTGGAATGCGAACCACAAATGGACCCCAAACCTATGTGAGCTTGTAGAGGGTTGCTGGGACTGTAAAAAAACAGTGAGGGTTAGAAAAATAGCCCACCCCAAGACCCTGAAAGGTAGGTGTAAAGTGCACCTATTACCCCCAGAGAGCACAGAAGTCGTGATAGGGGGATTCTGCAGGAAGAACAAACACCAGCAATGCAACAACAGTGGACTTCTGGACCTGAGTACCTGTAAGACAAGGGGACCAAGTCCAATAGTCGCAATAGTGTCGAGAGTGGGCAGGAGCCCAGCAAATGCCAGCTGAGGGTGCAAGGAAGCTGCCACGGGATGGAAGAAGCTTGGAGTTCTGTAAGAAAGAAGAGAGCTAGGGACTTCTCCTTTGGAAGACGGATGTCCCACATCGCGAGGAAGCTTGCAGAGGTATTCCCACGCAGAAAGACCACAAACAAGCCTTGCTAGCTGCAAGGGTTGCAGTAGAGGTTTGTGGGTGCTGCTGTGGCCCAGGAGGGACCAGGATGTTTCCACTTGGAGGAGGAGACAGCGGAGGTGCCCAGCAACTCAGGGTGCCCTCACAGAAGCAGGCAGCACACGCAAAGTACCTGAACAGGCACTTGGAAGGAAAGTGAACATGAGTGCACGTGAAGTCACAAAAGGGAGTCCCACGATGCCGGAGGACAACTCAGAAGGTTGTGAACTGCAGGATAGAGTGTCGGGGACCCAGGCTTGGCTGTGCATGAAGGAAATCCTGGAAGAGTGCACAGGAGCTGGAGCAGCTGCAAATCACGCAGTACCCAGCAATGAAGTCTAGCGTGGGGAGGCAAGGACTTACCTCCACCAAACTTGGACTGAAGAGTCACTGGACTGTGGGAGTCACTTGGACAGAGTTGCTGAGTTCCAGGGACCACGCTCGTCGGGCTGAGAGGGGACCCAGAGGCCCAATGATGCAGTCTTTTGGTGCCTGTGTTAGCAGGGGGAAGATTCCGTCTGCCCACAGGAGATTTCTTCAGAGCTCCTGGTGCAGAGAGGAGGCAGGCTACCCCCAGAGCATGCTCCACCTGGAAACAGTCGAGAAAGCCAGCAGGATGAGGCGATACAAGGTTGCTACTAGTCATCTTGCTACTTTGTTGCAGTTTTGCAGGCTTCCTGAGCAGGCAGCGGTCGATCCCTTGGCAGAAGGTGAAGAGGGAGATGCAGAGGAACTCTGGTGAGCTCTTGCATTCGTTATCTGGTGAGATCCCCAAAGCAGACACCCTAAATAGCCAGAAAAGGAGGTTTGGCTACCTAGGAAGGAGGATTGGCTACCAAGAGAGGTAAGAGCCTATCAGAAGGAGCCTCTGACGTCACCTGCTGGTACTGGCCACTCAGAGCAGTCCAGTGTGCCACAGACACCTCTGTTTCCAAGATGGCAGAGGTCTGGGACACACTGGAGGAGCTCTGGGCACCTCCCCTGGGAGGTGCAGGTCAGGGGAGTGGTCACTCCCCTTTCCTTTGTCCAGTTTCGTGCCAGACCAGGGCTGGGGGATCCCTGAACTGGTGGAGACTGGCTTATGCAGAGATGGGCACCATCTGTGCCCATCAAAGCATTTCCAGAGGCTGGGGGAGGCTACTCCTCCCCAGCCTTCACACCTATTTCCAAAGGAAGAGGTGTTACACCCTCTCTCAGAGGAAGTCCTTTGTTCTTCCTTTCTGGGCCAGGGCTGCCTGGACCCCAGGAGGGCAGAAACCTGTCTGAGGGGTTGGCAGCAGCAGCAGTGGAGACCCCGGAAAGGCAGTTTGGCAGTACCCGGGTTCTGTGCTAGAGACCCGGGGGATCATGGAATTGTCCCCCCAATGCCAGAATGGCATTGGGGGGACAATTCCATGATCTTAGACATGTTACATGGCCATGTTCGGAGTTACCATTGTGACGCTGTACATAGGTAGTGACCTATGTGCAGTGCACGCGTGTAATGGTGTCCCCGCAGTCACAAAGTCCGGGGAATTTGCCCTGAAAGATGTGGGGACACCTTGGCTAGTGCCAGGGTGCCCACACCCTAAGTAACTTTGCAGCCAACCTTTACCAGGTGAAGGTTAGACATATAGGTGACTTATACGTTACTTAAGTGCAGTGGTAAATGGCTGGGAAATAACGTGGACGTTATCTCAAGCAGGCTGCAGTGGCAGGCCTGTGTGAGAATTGTCAGAGCTCCCTATGGGTGGCAAAAGAAATGCTGCAGCCCATAGGGATCTCCTGGAACCCCAATACCCTGGGTACCTCAGTACCATATATTTGGGAATTATATGGGTGTACCAGTATGCCAATGTGAATTGGTAAATATAATCACTAGCCTGTTAGTGACAAATTTGGAAAGCAGAGAGAGCATAACCACTGAGGTTCTGGTTAGCAGAGCCTCAGTGAGACAGTTAGGCATCACACAGGGAACACATACAGGGCACATACTTATGAGCACTGGGGCCCTCCCTGGCAGGGTCCCAGTGACACATAGACTAAAACAATATATATACAGTGAAATATGGGGGTTACATGCCAGGCAAGATGGTACTTTCCTACAGTTGGCGGTTTCCGCCACGGTCGTAATCCCATTTTGTTTCTGCCCGCCTGTTTGCAGTATTACCGCCGCTTTAACACCGACAGCCGGGGTGGTAATGAGGACCATAGTTTCCCCTTCAACTTCTGCAAGGTCCTTTACTGCTGGTGGCGAGCATGCCTGCGCCTCAGGACAGCCCACGCTGCTTATCCATCACACGTGTGGTGTGATGTGACATGAGGAAGCTGGGGTCAAAGTGGCCAGAGCTGTTGGAACCACCAGAGCTGCCAGAGACTGTCCAAGCCACTGGAGTCAGATGCCACCACAGCTGCAGGTTTTCAATTGACTGTTTCTGCTGCTCTGCCACTAGGCCCTCACCCCCTCTGCAGCTTCTGTGACCCTGTAGCTCCTAGCCTCTGTCTCCACACATCCCCCCTTCAACATGCTGCTCGCCACACCATCCCGTGTGCACACGCACTTGTCCCTAAGCGGAGGTCTGGGCTCGGTACCTGCCTGGCTGGTTAGCCGGTCAGCTGGTTTGCCTGACCACTCAGAGGGGACAGGAAGAAGGAGGGGAGTGGAGGCCAGTGGAGGGCAGCAGAACCCAATGCTGATAGAGGCATGGGAGGCTGTGGGCAGAGGACGGGGATTGGGGGCTGAGGGAGGGCAGCAGGTGCTTGCTATTCACAGCAGGACTAGGAGCACCAGGTGTTTCAGGTGCAGTTGTGAAGTAGCTCCCACAGCACAGGCTGAATCCCTGTGGTCATGAAAGCAGCCCGCCTAGCTGCAGGTGAGACTTGCAACCAGGGAATACTCTTGTTCCAGCCTATCAGCCTACAAGGAATCTGAGGGCCTGCATTTGGGAACAGCCTTCCCTTTGTGTGGCGATCTCCAGCGATCATCCAAAATTGCTGCACATCTTTAGACCAAGGCATGCTTGTGCACCTCCCCTACATTCCAGCTGTTGGCATACATCCTAGAGAGGTGAGGCAGTGCCTACCAGTTTCCTAACAGCAAGAAGAAAATAGGTTTGTGCAAGCAGAGTTCTGAGAAGAAGTCTGAGCTTCTTGCCTTCAGTTAGGAAGAGGCACACGTGTGCCCCTCTCCCACCTTTCAGCTGTAGAAATCAGTTCTGTGGGGTAGTGAGGTGTCGGCTAAGGATGGCAGGACACCAAATTTGATGGCCATAACTTTTCTTTTTAAATAAACCAAGTAGGTCATATTTAGATATGCTGATGGCTCGAGTTTGGGGTACAACTGGTTTACCATCCAGGCATGCGTACGACTGGACAGCATGTGTATATTATAAATGAGTGCATTTTTGCTACTTTTAAAATTGTTTTACAAAAATCAGAGTAGGGTAAGTTCAGGCTTTAAAGGTTGGTTATATTTGTTTCTTTAAATGGTGACCAGAGGGATTTCTGATAAAAGGAGCAAGGTCCTTGCCTACTGACTGCCATAAAGCATTATGGAGTGGATTGATTTGGTTTAACCATATTTTATACCACATTTTAATAGTGCCATACTGTCTCCCAATGACTTGTTGCAATAATCCAAACTCCACGCGGACTTGCGCAGGTGATGCACTCAGAGGCAGTCAAAAAACATGCTTATACATGTTTGCTTGCTATTTACCTAAGGTTGAAATGTCAGATCCATACATGACCGCACTCATATAGGTGACCATTGGTAAGAATTTAGCTGCAGTAACTGGTAATAGTGGTTTTAAGGAGGCCCCATCTAGCTTTTTGGAAAGAATGCAGAAGGCATGGTTCAAAGCATTTCCCTTCCTCAGTAGATGCTGCGTATGCACTTGGACGTTTAGGGGCAATTTTATACTCTCTTTGCGCCGAATGTGCATCAAACATTTTGACGCACAATCGGCGCAAACCGTGCACCATATGTAAACTTTGCCACCCGCGAACGCCAAAATTTCGCCATGTGCGTCATTTTCTGGATGCGGGAAACCGCCTTGTGTTAATGACATGCATGGTAGGTGTTCCCCTCCAAAAAATGACTTAAACTCGTGTGCTCCTTATTTATGCTACCGTGCAAAAATGACACACGGCCGGGAGGCGGAGTCAGAAAATGACGCTCAGCCCGATTTGCGTAAAAAAATAACACCTGGGTCAGGGCAGGCGTTAAAATGGGGCAAACACACCTGTACTTAATGAAAACACACAGAAGCAACAGCAGAGCTTCAAAAGGAAGACATGGAGGTGCTTTTCATCCAGCATGCACGCAGACGCAGAGCACAGGAACAACAATAGCAGCTTCCACAACACCAGCAGGGAGCCCAAAGGCAAAGCAGAAGGCAGGAGAGGATATTCCGCACCAGGACAACCCTTCTGGGACTCTGCCAACAAGACATCATTCAGAGGTACAGGCTCAACTGGCAAGCTATTCATCAGCTGCTGCGCAACATTGAGCCACAGTCGGCACCCAGCTTGCAGACACCCCGCACCATTTCACCAGAAACCAAGCTGCTAGCTGAACTCCACATGTTGGCAAGTGACTCCTTTCAAACCACTAGTGCCCTGGTTGCCGGGATCTCACAGTCATCATTCTCTGCCTTTCTACCCAAAGTACTGGATGCTATCATCACCCTCACACCACGCCACATCAGCTCCCCAACACGCAGCAGAAGCAGCAGGAGACAAAACAGGGGTTTTACCAAATTAACGGCTTCCCACACGTCCTTGGTGCCATTGACTGCACACATTTACGTATTGGGACACCTGCTGCAACTGAACATCTATACTGCAACAGGAATCACACACACTCCATCAATGTGCAGGCCATTGTTGACCACCGGGGTTTGATCACCAACATCGTGGCAAAGTATCCTGGGAGTGTACATGATTCATTCATCTTCCTTCATTGCACCATCAATCAACACTTCCAGGATGGACGATATGGAAATGGACTACTTGTTGGTAAGTACAGAAACCCAGTTATGTACACACTGCACAGCAACCCTCTAGGACACACAACACATACACCACAACATCGACACGTGGACAGGAAGACAATGAGGTAGTGACACCGCTAGGCATTTTTGATGTCCTCACCCAATGGGATACACACCTAGGCACAAATGACAGTTCCAAATAATAACAGATGCCACTCCAGGGCCACAAGGGGACAATTTGAAACATCACAATGACAAAGACATGGCCCCAACTGGCAGTACAATTTGGAAGATTAATCTTTCAATATCACATCAATAACACTCAATCAAACACCCTTCAAAACAATACGTACTGTGTAAGGGGTGTGTAATGTTTTTTGCTGCAGGTCAAACACCATGACACACAAAGCATGATGATGACTACAATGAAGGTCACATGCAATCATTGAGGATGTACCAATATCTCACATCATTCCTGCTCTCACATTGCCCAATACCAATAAGCAAGTGGACTGTGTGAAGAACCCATCTTCATGGGACAATATTGAAAGTGCACATTCCTACACATACGCATTGCGACAAATTAACACACACACAACAGATGTACAGGCATACGGACCTTCTGAAACTCACAATGACAACCTCACAACCAAGTTATCCATCTGAACTAGAACTAGAACATGTTCAGTAGTATAGGTACACGTTACAACCTGAGTCGACTCGGCAAGGGCAGAGAAATAGGTCTGCAGTGAACTTGTCACACATGTGAAATTAGTGCATAGTCAATTGTTAACACGTCAGTGCTGACAACGTACGGAGACATTGCTACCTTGCCAAATCAAAGGGTCTCTCTGATGGTCAAATAATTTTATTGCCTATGTGAAACTGGATGGGATGTCCAGGGTATATAGATGCAACCGTGTTACCACCACTGTGGAATTGATTCTGTGTATGGAAGTATCGTGTCACCCCCAGTTAAGACACAGCGACACCTATTTCACATGATACAATGCAAGGGAATACACACTGTACTGCAACTCTACAAAAATACTGCTGACATCCGGTCAACAGCCAAACACCCGTTCAGATAAGGAAACAACCCAATGCTTATGGTACATCCTAGAAGTCTAGGATTCCACACAATAACATAAACACAGATGATTCACAGACAACACAAGAGAACAACTGCCATGCAAAGTGATAATCATGCTGCAAGGTACATCAACATGTTCTCACTAATTTTCTCTTTCAGCTGATCAGGGGTATGGGATCCAGCCATGGATCATGACCCCATTTGCAAACCCAAGCACTGCAGCAGAGCATGCCTATTATGAGGCACATAGGAGGACACGCACCATAGTCGAGAGGACCTTCAGCATCCTGAAGTCAAGATTGAGGTGCCTCGACATCACCGGAGGCAGCCTCCTATACTCACTAGGAATGGTGTGCAAAATAATTTTGACCTGTGCCATCCTGCACAACATATGTGTAAGAAGGAACATTCCCCTATATGAACCCGACCCACAAATGCCTGAAGAGGAGGAAGAGGAGGAAGAGGAGCATGCTGTCCATCAACATGAGGGGGACCCTCCAAACAGAGCTGCAGGATTGGGTCGGCGATAACATATTGTCCAAAATCTCTTTTAACTCTACTCATCCATCACCACTGTCTTACCATATGTCAATAAACACCTATACTATTCACTATATCATGGTCTGGATAATCATTTTTGCATAACATTATATCTAACTATCAGAATCAGAGTGTAGCCTCATGGAGCATTGCTGAAATACAGATTAGGACACAGAAAATTCCAAATCTATTTTGATGCGTATGAATGTACAGCCACATTCACACACACTGTAAATGACATATATGCTGTATATTTCACATTTGAAGGGCAATAGCAGAGGACCACACCTATTTCACACATACATGTTGGCAACATGGTTCATCGCAGCATATGGCACATAACTAAGACACCATTAGTCAATAAGGGAAAAAATGCCTCATACATGAGGCAATGGATGTGCTATTGCATTGGTGACAAGAAGGTATGACCAGACCCTTGACAGCAGTAAGTCTTACATCACCTATCTTGCAAGGACTATGTGTGACAAGATTTCCATATAAGCAGCAAATAGGTAGCACAAGTGCCCCAGGTATGACTAGCATTGCTCACATGGCATCCCCTGCACATGGCAGCCCATGTCCTAAGTCCAGCCACACCCATGTTGCCTGTCTCAGCCCACCCTTCTTCAGAGGTCCATGGAATGGGAATATGTGTCCCCAGGTAATCTCTCCTCTACACACACCCAGACTCACAATGTTAATCCAATGTGCTTCCCTCTTTAGTATGGTATGCCATAGTCATTGCAGTTCTGTCTGCATGGACGTCAGGTTAAATAATGCACTGGCATGTAGTCTGTAGGACCTGTAATCACCTGTACATTGCTACCCATGTGAAAGGTACTGTTGGCCCTTTGAACTTGAATCTCACCTACAGGACTTGTGAGAGACTGATGCTGCACACACCTGTGAGCACCTCCATGGAGACCAGCCACTTGAACATGCACTGCCTTTGTAGCTGCCTGGAACAGCATAGAAGCTGCCATTTTATCTATAACACTGTTATGCATTGCTGTAAAAATCAGTTGTGTTACACAGCCCTTGGGTTAATGTGTTACGTTCCAACACACAGGAGAAACACAGTTGTCAGTTTTTACAGTGTTGTTTCACCTTTGACCAGTATCAGTCTGACCACTGTGTATTTACCTTGTCAAATGTTGGGATCCTGATTGACCCTGCATCCTGTTAGCCTGACTGGCTTCTGTCTTTGTGTTACCCTAAAGGTTCCTTGTGGCTACATTTGTATCATAGTTGCTTTTCCAACCCTCACATTCCTCCTGGGATATAGTGTCAGGTGAGTCTACAATGCATACTCAAATACATTGTATGCCATAATCAGTTTATTTATCGTACCATGGGGGAACTTGTCTCCAAATAGCCGAATGATGGCCTATCCCTTGTCTGGGTTTCATGTATGCATGAGTGACACATAGTGGCAGTGTACCATGGCTGTATGCATAGATTGGGTTTGGTGCCTCCAGCACAACAAACAATGTCAGATAATGTGCATGAAATGTCTACACATGTTAGGACCCTGACAGTCCACACGCTGATTCACATTGCTCCCAACATCTTGATGGGGCTTGTGTGGTGAATAGTTGTGAGATTAATCAGCACCGAGGCACTGATGTTCCCAGATGCAGTGGGAATTTTAGAGGCCAACCTGTGTACAAAAGTTGTGAGGACACCTGCCTGTATAAGAATCCTGAGACAGTACCTTTGTCAGCACACCAAGGTTGCCCTGTTCACAGTCTCATAACACGCCTGCAGTGACAGAGCTGGTCTAACCCCATGTGTGTTATCAATTCCTCATTGGCTTTCCTTCTATTGATCTGCAAAGGAAACTTTGTAGATACAGGAATTGGCTCCACAGACTCATGACTAGACCTGCATGTAACTGTGACAACATAGACCCCAGTAATGATAGAGGCTAAACATTGGCCCACACACATGAACCAGACACCTCTGTGCATTTTACTACTGGAAATATGTGAACACATGCTGCTTGGTCTGCTGGTTCTCCACTGCCACAGGAGAGACATGGCTCAGTTATATGACTCCAACTGTGGTGTAACAATAAAATTGTGTATTATATTTGGGACTCGGTGTCACAAACACGGTACCCACATAGCATTATCCCATGCCTGATTCATGGTGGGTAAACAAACAAGTGCCTAGGAAGTAGTATCCAACATTCCAGGACATGTGATGGCTAAGTTTTGGAACATTGCCATTAACAACCCTCTGCTATCTGTCCTGTGCATGCTTTGTCATTGGTGGTGCTTATGTTCCAAAAAACGTAAGAAGTGCACACAGCACTTGCTGCTATGTGTATGACTAACACATGTCCTCTCTCATTTCCACACTGACTAGCATCTGAGGGTTGGACACATTGACTCCTCATGCATACAAGCAGATTTGCGAAAATGCATCTTGTGATGGTCACACAGTGGGACAACAACAATAGTAGTAGCCAAATCACAGACATTGACCCATAGGCATTGAGTTACTGTATTGAGTTGCGTCGCCTTGCTATCCTCTTGATGCAAAACATGCCCAAACTGGGTAATACCTAATTGTATCCCACATGTTTGGCCATCTATTGAGTCAGTGAAGAGTGCAAATCCCATACAACAACTAGAGGATCATGGTCCGCAGTTGTATGATCTGTCACATGTGCCCATACACCGGAATGCCCAATGTGGGTGCAATCAGCCTAACTCTGTATTGTCACAACTGTCATGTACTATTACAAATGAGAAATGACCCAAACCTAGTTAAAGTTAGAAATGTTGATGCATACGCATAAAAAAAGACGCACATGCATAAAAAAATGACACACATTGCCAGGAAACATCCATTGGCCCTGAGCGGTAATTCCCACACTGTACCCCCTGAAATTGGTTAAATATGAAACATATTTCAAAATATGGATGAGGGGATATTTCTAAGAATGTGTGTAAAAAAAAAATGACGCACAGACTGTAAGCGTCATAATATTTTGACGCATAACAATAAAAACGCACCGCATTTGAGGCAGGAAGTGATGTAATAGGATATCCTGTTTACAGAATTGGTACAGTGGGTGTACTTTCACTTTCACTTTACAGTTTGTGATATTTCCTGACTCTGTGGCTGTGTTTTGTCTTGTATCAGTGTGCATTTTATGATTTTGTCTCCAGTATGTTCTTCAAATTGTCTTTTTGTGTTTCATATCTGTCTGTGGTATCCTGTCTTAGTGTTTGTTTGGTCATTTGTAGTGTCTTTGTTGTGTTGGGAGTCTGTTGTGGGTAGTGGTAGTTTGGGTATAGTTGGGCTGTGTTCTTAGTTATTTTGCATTTCCCTGTCCTACCTTCCCTCTATTCTCCTCTGTACCCCTTTATTCCCTTCTTTTTTTTTTTTACAAGCATGTTGGGTAGGCTTCATCTGGGCAAGATGGGAGAGGAGGAGCTGGGTGGGTTTATTTGGCTGGTGTGCCACTTCCTACCCTTAATGATAGAGGCAGGTGGTCGTGTGATACAAGGCTATCACACAGAGGCAAGGAGGCTCCGTTGGGCAAAGGTGTTGTACCATCTCCAGAGAATTTACAACACACGGTGCAATGACCACCAGCTGAAACACCGCTGGGCTGACCTTGTTGCCAGGGAGCAAGACCTGCTGGACCACATGGGAATTGTGATTGGTGGCCCTGTTGGTGAGTACAAATCAGAGTACTGTGCACGTTTAAATGCTCTGTAGTGACAGTAGCTGATTTGTTCATATGCTGCAGGCAATGTTTTTGAATATGTGGAATGCTAGTTAAACATACATGGCCATTGTAAATGCAACCTGTTTTGAAGCAAGAGCGGCGCAAACTTACAAAATACAATTGTATTTTGTAAGGTTGCGCCGCCTTTGTGTCAAAAAGCAGCACAAATGCGGTGCAAAATTTGTATAAATATGGGCAACAGTTGCCTTTGAGGTATACAATATTTCCTACACATTACTGTCATTTGTTGATGCAACAGCTAGACTAACTTTCAAAACACAACAGGAGCCTCTAAATTAGTGCTGGCTTCACGTCAATTGATGATGCCAATGTGGCTCTAACATATGTTTCATGTATGGTTTGTGAGTGTATCAGGAAACATATGTTTGAAATCCAGATTTTTTCAAGAAATAGTGTCCCTCAATTGTTTTCGGATACATGTCTGAACTGGATTCTGACACATATCTAACAAGTTATAGCTTACCTAAGGTAACATCTTAGACTGATATTTTGAGTTTGTAGTGGATGGCAAAAGGTATGCACACGGGTTCATATCTCTATGGTTGGTGTAACTTACCCTAGCTGTGGCACATCAAATGAAGAAAATGATACTAATTGAGGGCTAACAACTGTCCCTGGCCCTCTGTACATTGTGCATGTGTGTCTTAAATTGGTCTTAGTCACAATGTCTGGGTGACTGGTATTGCAGTCCTCACGGAAAGTGGCTTTGCATGTCTCTGATGGATACACATGATGAGAGGAATACACTCCATGAATTTGTCTGCTAACTAATGAAGGAGCGTTTGCCACCACATAGTAGTTAGGGCCACTGCATGTACGCAGATATTTGTGTCTCACTCACTGGAGTTCCCGGGGCTGTACATGTTGGCACTGGTATGTAGGATGCAGTATCATCATGTCTGAGAGGCTTGACTTTCTGAATTCATATTACACATAGTATTTGTATTTGGAAGTGTTGTACAGTGCACAGACATTGAGCACATTTCTCCCTTCAATTGCCATACAGGTGGACATGCACCCTACACTATCGGAGAGGTGGCTCGATTTGCGGACCCAGACATCTTCAGTAGGTGTTGATATTTCTGTTCTTTGTTGTGTTTGCTAATGATGTGTGATTGACTCCTGTGTGTTGGACACATAGCAAGGGGTGATGTGCTGGTCAATGATCGGTTTTGTTCCTTGAGTGGAGTATCATTATTTGCCCATCTTTAAGTTGGCCAATCATTAGCGTATTGTCATAATTTGGGATTGTAGGTCAGTCCTGTAGGCACGGCAATGTGAATAGGGATGGGTTATGTGGATAAAACTTGAAATCAGTAAATGTAGCAGTGGACCATATTAGTGATTTAGTCAGCAAGTCAGACCCTGATTCTCCCAGAACAGGGATACCAAAGTCTACCCACAGACTTCAGCTTCCCTATTCACTAATGAACATGTTTGACTGTATGTTTAACTTCCTAGCGGCATGAAGCTCCACATGTTGTGCTTCGAGTATGAGGCACTTCAGTACAATGGCCTAGGTGTGCATGCAGCTCATGGCCAGAGGTGTGCTTGCAGCTATCTGTTTGTTGTACGTCATGGGTTACTGGTAGGAAATTATGTTGACAATGGTATGTATTTCCAAAGATAAGTGTTGATGAGATTGTCCAAGATTTGGGTGTATCCTAATTGGACTTCCGCCTTCCCTGTGGTGTGCTGGCCAAACCCATGTACAGCTTTCCAAAGCTTCCTGGGTGTCCTTGTTGTTTGAAATTATTTGTTGCTTGTCCACCCCCCTTCCTCAGGCACAGGCGTACGGTTGTGAATAGTGTACCTAGGACAGATGATCCAAGTTTAGTACACAGACATGTAAATCTGTAAATCACTTGTCCAAAACTAGGATACCCACTCATGATTAGCAACTGCATTCTATACTGGCAATTCCACTTACAACTCGCAGATCTTGTGGCCCTAGATTGTCACCAAGAACATAGTAATTTGTTGGCCTGTCAGTAGTGGAGGATTTGCAGCATGACTTTTACCTGACAAATGGCTGAACAATGCTGCCAAAGTCATTCCAGTTGTTACCCATCTTTTAGGGTTTTGAGGTGCTGTTTGATGATAGGACATGTGTACGCTGGCTTGGTATGTACTGCCTCAGGGACAATCAGTGATCTGTATGATGATATGGTCTGTTTCAGGTACATTAGATGTATTGTCTGATTTACTTCTTGAGCCATTTCACACAATGAAGTACCTAATGTTTGTTTTTCTATTTGTCTTAACAGCTGCCAATATGACTCCCATTCAGCTTTGAGAGTTTCAGCGCAGGGCAATGCATTACCGCCACATTCTGGATGTGGAGTCTGGGTACCGCAACATGACAAGGCGTTATCGCCATGAAAGAGCCTCCGGGGTGTGGCGGGCATTTGCCCCAGGGGGCCCTTCAGTGTCCACCACAGCCACCAACACCTGCACCACCACTACCACCCAGGTGGCACCAACATCAGCAGGGACCTTTGCTGGACCATCAACATCCACAGCTCCAGGACCTGTCACAGCACCACCTGCACCTCCTCCTACAGATATTCTCACATTCTCCACTGGCACCCAGACCACCCCTGCTGCAGTCATAGACCCTGCAGCTTTTAACCAGATGCAACGGAACTTGGACCGTGTGTTGCGTAAAATGACCAGGGTGCAGCAGGAGGTGGCACAAGTGAATCGGAGGGTGCATGCCATCAAAAAGACCCTGCGGAGGGCCAACTTGTTGGCTTATACTCAGCCATGATTTCCTCCCCTCCCTCCTCTTTCCTAGTTCTTTAAATTAGTGGGTTTGGGGTGCTTAGAGTTAGGTTAGTATAGGCTGTTAGTTTAGTTAGTAGTAGTGGCTTGGGGGATGGGGGTATCATACTTTTGACAACTGCTTTTTATGATGTGTGTGGGTGGGTGGGTAGGGGACGATGTTGTGGTTTTGGTGTTTTAAAATATATATATATATATATATATTTATATATATATATATATATATATATATATATAAAAAAAATATACAAAAAAATATATATATTTGTTTAGCATAAATAGTATGTGTTTAGGTCAGTATATGTTGTCCTCCATGTGTCCCGTCTTATAAGGGGATTGGGGGGTTGATGTTTAGATCGTTTCGTTAAATGTGATAAGTAAGTTTAGCTTAGGTTAGTTAGGGACAGTTGTGGGTAATGTGTAGTTAGAGAAGTTTAGGTTAGGTAAGGTGTTTCCCCTGGTTTTAGCTTCTGTTTTTACTGTTTAATAAATATCTAGGTAACCCTTTACAGTATGTGTCAAATGCTTGTAGATCAGGGCCTTGGCATGAGTGAACAGTGTCTCTTTTGTATTAGCTTTTGTGTCCCATGCTGCAACCACATCCCGACTGAGCTGTTACATTGGCAGCTACACCAAAGCTACTCAGCTAAGATTCGGCCATCCGTTGCACACACCACTCACGGTTACTATGGATCCAAAAGTGTGGTTATTTTGTGATGTATGTTTTCAATGTCACATACTTTGCTAACAGATTTTGTATTGAGGACACTGTGTTAAGTCTGCCTGCAGCCTGCTGTCCAAGCGAATCCTTATAAGGTGAGTGGTAATATGCTCTCATGTAGTATGGAACACATAACTCACACCTATCATTTGTTATAATGTTCAGCTGTAGGAAAGTACCATCTTGCCTGGCATGTTACCCCCATTTTTACTGTATGTATGTTTGTTTTTGCCTATGTGTCACTGGGATCCTGCTAGCCAGGACCCCGGTGCTCATAAAGTGTGCCCTGTATGTGTTCCCTGTGTGGTGCCCAACTGTATCACTGAGACTCTGCTAACCAGAACCTCAGTTTTTATGCTCTCTTTGCTTTTAAAATTGTCACTGTAGGCAAGTGACTAAATTTACCAATTCTGATTGGCACACCGGAACACCATTATAATTCCCTACTATATGGTACCTAGGTATCCAGGGTATTGGGGTTCCAGGAGATCCCTATGGGCTGCAGCATTTCTTTTGCCACCCATAGGGAGCTCAGACAATTCTTACACAGGACTGCCACTGCAGCCTGAGTGAAATAACGTCCACGTTATTTCACAGCCATTTTACACTGCACTTAAGTAACTTATAAGTCACCTATATGTCTTACCCTCACTTAGTGAAGGTTAGGTGCAAAGTTACTTAGTGTGAGCACACCCTGGCACTAGCCAAGGTGCCCCCACATTATTCAGGGCAATTTTTGCGGACTTTGTGAGTGTGGGGACACCATTACACGCGTGCACTACATATAGGTCAATGCCTATATGTAGCGTCACCATGGTAACTCCGAACATTGCCGTGTAACATGTCTAGGATCATGGAATTGTCACCCCAATACTACTGTGGTATTGGGGGGACAATTCCATGCATCCCCGGGTCTCCAGCATAGAGCCTGGGTAATGCCAAACTAACTTTCAGGGGTTTTCTCTGCAGCTGCTGCTGCTGCCAACCCTCAGACAGGTTTCTGCCCCCCTGGGGCCTGGGTAGCCCAGTCCCAGGAAGGCAGAACAAAGGATTTCCTCTGAGAGAGGGTGTTACACCCTCTCCCTTTGGAAATAGGTGTGAAGGGCCTGAGAGGAGTAGCCTCTCCTGGCCTCTGGAAATGCTTTGAAGGGCACAGATGGTGCCCTCCTTGCGTAAGCCAGTCTACACTGGTTCTGGGATCCCCCCATCCCTGCTCTGGCACGAAACTGGATGAAAGAAAGGGGAGTGACCACTCCCCTGATCAGCACCTCCCAGGGGAGGTACCCAGAGCTCCTCCAGTGCGTCCCAGACCCCTGCCATCTTGGATGCAGAGGTGTGGGGGCACAATGGACATCTCTGAGTGGCCAGTGCCAGCAGGTGATGTCAGAGACCCCTCCTGATAGGTGCTTACCTTTCTCTGTAGCCAATCCTCATCTGAGGGCTATTTAGGGTCTCTCCTCTGGGTATCTCATCAGATAACGAATGCAAGAGCTCACCAGAGTTCCTATGCACTTCCCTGTTCGACGTCTGCTAAGGATCGACCGCTGACTGCTCCAGGACGAGTGCAAAAACGCAAGAAAGTAGCAGGAAGACTACCAGCAACATTGTAGTGCCTCATCCTGCCAGCTTTCTCGACTGTTTCCTGGTGGTGCATGCTCTGAGGGCTGTCTGCCTTCACCCTGCACTGGAAGCCGAGAAGAAATCGCCCGTGGGTCGACGGAATCTTCCCCCTGCTAACGCAGGCCCCAAGCATCTGCATCACCGGTCCTCTGTGTCCCCTCACATTTTGATGAGCGTGGTCCCTGGAACACAGGAGCTGGATCCAAGTGTCCCCGACAGTCCAGTGGCACTTCTGTCAAAATTTGGTGGAGGTATGTCCTTGCCTCCCCATGCCAGACAGAAATCCTGTGTACTGCGTGAACTGCAGCTGCTTGGTCTTCTCTGCACTTTTGCAAGACTTCCTTTATCCACAGCCTAGCCCATGTCCCCAGCACTCTGTCCTGCATTGCCTAACTCACTGAGTTGGACTCCGACTTCACGGGACCCTCTTTTGTTGTGCTGAGTTGACCGTCATGCTCAGATCTTCTGAATGCCTGTTCAGGTGCCTCTGTGGGTGCTGCCTGCTTCTGCGTGGGCTTTCTGTGTTGCTGAGCACCCCCTCTGTCTCCTCCTCCAAGGGGCGACCTCCTGGTCCTTCCTGGGCTCTGGAGGCACCCAAATTCCTCCACCATGACTCTTGCAGCTAGCAAGGCTTGTTGGCGGTCTTTCTGTGTGGAAACAACTCTGCATCCCCCAGCACGCTGTGGGACATCTTCTGACAAATGGAGAAGTTCCTGGCACCTTCCGTTGTTGCAGAATCTTTGGCTTCTTCCACCCATAGGCAGTCCTTTTGCACCTTCATCCGGGGTTTTGTGGGCTGCTGCTCCCCCTGGATACTTGCATGACTCTTGGACTTGGTCCCCTTCCTTTACAGGTCCTCAGGTCCAGGAATCCGTCTTCAGTGCTTAGCAGTCAGTTGTTGTCTTTGCAGAATCCCCTATCTCAACTTTACTGTCTTTCTGGGGTAGTAGGGTATCTTTACTCCTACTTTTCAGGGTCTTGGGGTGGGGTATCTTGGCAACCCTTAGTGTTTTCTTACACCCCCAGCGACCTTCTACACACTACACTAGGGCTGAGGTCCATTCGTGGGTCGCATTCCACTTTTGGAGTATATGGTTTGTGTTGCCCCCTAGGCCTATTGTCTCCAATTGTATTCTATTGTGTTCTACAGTGTTTGCACTGCTTTTCTAACTGTTTACTTGCCTGATTTTGGTTTGTGTGTATATTTTGTGTATTTTACCTGCCTCCTAAGGGAGTATATCCTCTGAGATACTTTTGCCATATTGTCACTAAAATAAAGTACCTTTATTTTCAGTAATTCTGAGTATTGTGTTTTCTTATGATATAGTGCTAAGTGATATAAGTGGTATAGCATGTCTCCTAGTTCAGCCTAAGCTACTCTGCTATAGCTACCTCTATCAGCCTAAGCTGCTAGAACACTTCTAATCTACTAATAAGGGATAACTGGACCTGGCACAAGGTGCAACTACCACAAGGTACCCACTATAAGCCAGGCCAGCCTCCCACATCAGCCCAGTGACTTATTTCTATGGAAACTCCTACACATCCATTCATGCTGTATGGTGTGTGTTAGCTACAAATTGGGGCAAATGTCACATACGAAAGTTTAAACTTTCTGAAAAAAATCGAAGGCACTATTTTCTGGCTTAGACTTTTTCTGGCTTAGAGGAAGCGTTATTCTGCCCAACACAACATTATGGTATATAGTTTATATTGTCCTATCAAATAAGCATTAGGGAGGGCAGATGATGGTACAATCCAGACCACTGTGCATAGTTATCAGCCAAGATTCGTTCAGGTCAGGTGTATTGACAATCAATAATCATTGAACTGAGGTAAACATCACTGATGGCTATCACGGTTGATGTGTCACATTACACAGAGACAAAGTTATTGTGTAAGTGCTATTTATTTGAAAGTGCTGTAGTGCTATATGTACATTGTCCATGATTGTGAGTCTATTAGTGTGACATCTTCTATTGTGATCCTACACAAGTGTAAAAGGACATGTCATTGGACATGCTGGGGTGAAGTGTCAGAGAGTGCAGAGGGACAGGATTTGCCAATGAGGTAGTGAGAGACAATCACAGGGCAGGGTGACAAGATAAACAGTGGGTTGAATAACAGTGCTTGAGTGCAGTTGTTGCAAGACTGGGATGTTACAAAGCACAGGGCCTTGGTATCAGGTGGGCATGTGGTAGGGACTAGTGCTACAGGGTACTCTTATGGGTACAGGTGATCTGTTCCACGTCTTCATCTTTCTGATGTGTGTGTTGTCTCCTCTGCCCTTGGTGGTGGTGAAGGGGCAACACACACCTCAGTGTTTGAAGACGTGGAATCAGACATCCCGGTAGTTGCTAACTGTGGGGCTCCTAAGGGCAGTACTGCAGCAAGGAGGAGCTGCTGGTTCTAAGAATAGCAGCCACATCACGGTGGTAGGCAGCCAGGTCGGCCCAGAGGAGTTCAATATTGCATTTGTGCACGTGTTGACAGGATTGTTGCTGGAGGTGTTGGGTCAACTCTATTACAGCTGTGCTGATTTCCTTCAACCTTTTTTCAACTTCCTGAAAGATGTTGTTCACCCTTGCATTGCTGCTGCCTGTTCTTCAGTTGACATCATGCACGAACGCACCCCATCTAGGCTGGCTGCCATAGTTTGCATCCCCACCCGCACCTCCTTGGCCAGCTCCCGCTGTACTCCAACTACAGTTCTCTCAAAGCTGGTGCCAGTGTCATCAGAGTCCTCAGCTGTGTTGGAGCTGGCAGGTCATACAATTTGGGTGGTGGGTGGGTCCTCTGTGATGGCTGCTAGTTCTGTGCTCCTCCTTGTGACTGAAGGTGGGGTCTGGAGGGTTCCAAGGGCATCTTGGAGGGTCTGCTGGCTGATGTTTGTCAGCCCGTCATCCATGTCATCAGGGTAGTCCTGGACAGGCATATCCGCAGGTGAGCCATCGTCGTCTGCAATGAGACATGGTACAATTAGTGTGTCTGTGTTGTGGGATTTGTAATGTGACATGCCTGCCGAATATTTTCACATTGTGATATTGGTTCCTGTTCATTGTTCCTGTCTTTCATATTAGCATTCTCTCAGGCTTATGCCACACCTGCATGTCACATGTATTGTGGTCAGTTTGTGGACTTGTCAGCATCACATCCTCTAGGTGTTGGTTCTGGCAGAATTGTGAATTGCCACCTTCTTGTCCTACTCAACCCTCCATCTACTTCCATTCTCATGGTGAGGCCTTTCACTGGCTGTCGGTGTTCTGATGGCACTAGCACCACACTTAACAATCTGGAACTGCCCCAGTCTCTGATCTTTCACAACCACCTAGAGGTTGTTGAGATCTAGCATATACTATGTATATCATTGTTATGCCACGCTATGGATGTCAGCATCGGTAATGTGTACTGCTGATGTTGGGGAATGTGTGGTACATTGGATTGCACTGATTGTCCTAGCAGTGTTCCATTTCCTCCTCTGACTGTGCGGGTGTATTTCTGTAACCAGTTACAGGTGTCCTCTCCCTCAATGCTGTTGTCTGAGCAGTATGACATTTGGGATGTAGCATGGTGTCATTGGAGCTATTGTGACCCAGGCACAGGGTGGACCCTGACATATGCAGCATTGGTATGGCATTAGTGCTGTGTACCTCCTAATGTTTATGAAAATGGCTGATGTTTGTAGCAACTTTGGACAATCACATTTAACAGGATTGGAACAGTTGAATTTATTTCAGGGGATTCATAAAGTTGTCATCCTGAACCCTCTAATTTGGCTGTGTTTGATTTATGCGGACGTTACTGCCATTAGCTACTTGACCTGCACACACAGCAGAGGTGGTAACAGTCAATGTTACATTCCTCTTGCAGATATAGCCAGAAGTTGTTAATTGGACCCCAGATAATGTAGGGAGAATACTGGCTGATGTGTGACGGGCTGCCAGTTTTACGTTGTGCCCTGCCCTCCTGGCCTGGCTTTACCTTTGCAACATCCTTAGCATGGCAGCATACCCCCATGCAAAGGTTGTTGGTGTTGTGTAGTATTGTGCCCCAGGTTTCTTCTGTACAGCCCATGCCCCAGTGCCGTGCCCCTTTACCCATGCCACTCCCTGAATATCATGACTTACATGCATTGTGTAGTAGGTATGTCCACTTCCTGCTTACAGTTAACATTTGGGCATTTTAATTCCCCATGTGACTTACCCTGCATGTGTGTTGTCTCCTGGTAGTCTGCGCTGTCCTGTCCTTGAATCCCTGTGACGATCTCCTCAGGGATGACGGCTAACACCATCTCTTCCATGTGGTCCAGGTCCTCCTGTGGTGCTGGACTCCCACCTCCAGTCTGCAGTGCTGCTTCCTGTTCCTGGTCATCTTTTCCTTGGTCTTGCGCTTGCAGTCATGCCAGCGTTTCTTGCACTCGATGACTGTTCTCCGTACTTTTGCCACACTGTTGATCTTGTCAACAATGTGTTGCCATATTGCCTCTCTCCTACTGGTTGGCAACTTTGAGGTGACATACAGTTGGTGCTGGTGTTCCGTCACCTCTTTCACCAGAATTTCCTGCTCCTCTGCACTGAAGCGACACATTCTTTTCTTCTTCTCCCTTCCTGGGCCTTGTGTGGGTCCTCCTTGCTGGTTCCTGGTCTATTGTCATCTTCCTGGGGTCTGTGGAAGCATCTGTGATCCATTTTGGCTCTCCTTAGCACATTTTGCAGTGTTTATGCAGGTTTTTAAAGCAATTGCATCAAAAAACGTCCCGTATACGGTTTGCAACGTCGTAAACTGACTCACAGTCATTTTCGATGCGTTAACGTCGTTTTCCTTTACGACGTGACACATTGGTTTGAGTAAAAAAAAATGACTCACATCTGTGGTTTGCGCCGCCGTGCTTCAAAGTATAAATTTGACGCCCGCACGGCGCAAAAAAATGGTGTTAGCCGGCGGTAACATTTTTGACGCAAACCAGCGACGGTGCTGGTTTGCATCAAAAAGTATAAATATGGGCCTTAGTTTCTTGCCTAGATATAGCCACAGGTATTTATAGCTGCTGACTTCCTCTAGTGTTTTATCTCCAAATGTGATGAATATTTTTTTTGGTTTTGTCGTGTTTACTTTGAACTTATTTTTGGCGTATGCTGCTAGTTATAAGAGTAATTGCTGCAGCAACACTCTTGTGTGGCTTAGTAGGACAAATGTTATCCGTGTAACAAAGATGTAAAAACATTAATGGACCCAGTCACAGTTGATGAGAGTCAATCTGGTCAAGCCTTGGGGACTAATCCGTCATAAACAGATTGAATAAACTGGGAGCCAAAACACAGCTGAGGCCCACTTCTGTTGGAATTCTCCTCAAAAGTCTTGAACCGTACGCTGATTTGCCTTGGTTCCAGGTGCTGCTATATAGCTACTCAATAGTACATAACCCCTTAGTTGGTTCTTCCAAATAAAAATTCTCTCTCAAATAGGAGTAGACTATCTTGAGAGAAAAGTTGTAAATCTTTCCAGAGTTTGTCTGTTTTCAATTTGATCAGATATTCACAGTATGTGTCTACTTCTCCATCTGTCTTCTCTAATACTCTCTTTGCTTCCTCAAGTGTTCCTTTTTGTTTAATTTTCATCTCACGATCAGTGATTTCACTCTCAAGAATACAGATCATTTCTCTGGCTGTCTCTATGATTAGCATCATCCAATCCCATGAAGAACGGTTGGCTATCAGAGGCCATTTTTCTATGAATTTGTGAATTTCTGCAAACAGTCCAGAGATGTTTCTAACCCTAAGACCCATGGGGATAACTCCGGCCTTTAAATATCCAGAATAAAATTAGCATTTTTCTTCACTTTCTTTTTTAATTTCATTAAAATCACTCTATCCTCATCATGTTCTTTCAACACATTGCTTCTATTCTCTGCATGTGATTCCTTACCTACTAAGGCCAGGAAACAAAAAAAGAAATAAATAATAAATTTCCGGGACCCGGCTGTAATACAGAGGTTTCCATTATATCTGGAAAAAAAAATCACTCTGATATTGAGTTCATTTCAAACTATTACTGTTTCCTATGTCTTACCGAAGGATCTCTTGTCCTGAGACGAGGACTGAGGAGGAACGTTACATCCTGCGGTTCCCCTTTTATATCAGTAAGAAATTTGTGCCTTAGACACCTTTATCATCTACCTGTGGCAATGTATTTGCAGCACCTGAGTCACTTTTAGATTATATAGTACTAGACTGCCGGCTATGTGCACCAGGGAACGTTTTTTAGGAATCACAAGGATGCTTGCATGAGAGAATACACCAGGCAACAGATAATGCATAACCAAGTGCAAGTAAACACACTTCTAATATTTACCAATAGAGTGGCAGTTTCTGCATGAGGGTATGAATCACATGTGGAGATGGAGCCACCAAAAACAGAACATATATTTTCTTTTTCTTTTTTATAGTTTTTTGTTTTGTTTTTTTATTTTTCTCATTCCTTGTTTTCTTTTTCATTCTCTTTTGTCAAGCCATGAGCTACAATGATAATATTTTCCACTGCAGGTACATCATCTATGAATGTCATAGCCTTTCCTGGGATGGCTTTATTCTTATAATTGCTGAGTGCCCTGAAGAAAGTGGGTAACCCTCTTTGGTCACTTTTCACCGAAACAAACTTCGGCACTATCACAAAGGACTAAGGCTCTATCACTAAGGACAAAGGCACTCTATTGGACCTCAAACCCCCTTCGATTTCAGAAATACTTTTTGTGACCTATGGCTCATGGATATTAGTTTGTGTCAACAAACAACTAATGAACATGCTATAAACGTATCAAACCAGGAGTTGATGAGTTTTGTATTCTCTGAATATTGAGGACTTGTAATCAAGTAGTATGGTATATTTATATGATTCATTTGCTTGGATTAGTATTGATCTTGTTCTTCTGGGGTTTTCTTTATTTGGCTATTGATTACCCTACACACAATGTCCTTTCTATTTTTAATCAGTATGATTGTGACTGTGTGAATGTGAGTTTCCTGTTTTATTTTTTGCCTCTTTCCCAGGATGTATAGGACTATTTGTGCTACACACACATATATATAATATTGAAATAAATGAGGTTATATTGTAAAATAAATTGATATGAAACATGCATAAATACACATTAAGAATCATGGCTTGACAACTTGTTTTCTTCACAGTTGGGGATTCCAATTTATTGGAAGCATTCAGGAAGGTGGGTTTTTTGTTTTTTGTTAAATTATTTTACCTGTACCACTTCCATATTGGTTAGTTGGGGAACCCACAAGTCAGACCTCGTACAAGCAATGGCCGCTCACCATGAAGAATGCTCTCACTCAATTATAGAAATCTCAAGTCATCTCGACCAAACAGCACAATCATACCCAAGTATGGATGTAAAGTCACCGGTACAGGCTACACCATCCTCAGTGCAGGACCATGTAGACAATGCAGAATTCAGGGCAAGTAGTTATAGGAACGATGTAGATGTGGGCAACCAGTTCAACATGAACTACGACATTTTAAAGATAGAGATTATTTTAAATCTACACTCCACACTACTAAACATCTTATAAAGCACTATTAAGGCCCTCAATATGCAATCAGACAAACTAGATATTCAGATAAAGTGTATGTGCATCATCGCCACCGATATCTCCGACATTAACATCAAGCTGGAAAAAGTAATAGAAATGGTCAGTGTACAAGGAATAATCCCCCCAGTTTGGTAGAGAAGTTGCATTTGTGGCCCAATCATTATTAAGTTAAGCTCAATCCCAGCCATTTTAACTAGTATTATAAATGAGCACAGGCACAGGGATCCCAGCACCATAGGCTGGAACACCTGTCCTGAAGCTCAAACACTCAATATACAGCAGGACTCAGAGCTAAATTGTGCTGACCGTCCATCGGGAAAAAACCTGGTAGATACAATGACTTTGGCAAAGTCAGACAAACCTTCAGAGTTGCCTACTGATCAGTGCAAACCCATGAGCCTAGTACAAACAAAAAGACAAAAGGAACATTCCAGGAAGACAAGAAGGAACACTTTCCATCAGGTGAAGGAGGATGGGTGCAACAACAAATTGTATCACATCTTCAAAACTAGGCAGAGATATCAGGACACACCAACTGCTAAAACAGCAGCAACCTTACGTAGAGATGAGGAACACAGAGATTTGGAAGCACCAGTAACAAACCAGAGGTATCCTGAATCATTAAATTCTTCACAAGCATAAGTGGGCAGGATAGACATGCCGCAGCAGGCAGATGATACGATAATAACACTACCTGGCTCAGAACGGAGTTAGCAGGACAGACAACAGGCTCATTTGGTCCCACAGCCCGTATTACAAGTAACAGCACACAGGATCGACAAAATGCCGAAGGGAAATGAAACTACTGCGAAACAACATGGCACAGCGATCCTGGAGGAGTTAATGAGTGTGTGTTTTCAAAACACATGCAAAACCCCGTGCAAGCCAGGATGATTCCCATTGCCCCAAAAACACAATCTCAGCACAAGTCAAATTGAGTCTCCGCAAATGCTCTTCTATCAAGCAACAAAGGCATGATGTATAGGAATGAATGCTATGAAGGCCTATTTTTGGCAGGACTTATTGCTGCACTTTCCAGAAATATGCTGGAGGTCAGTCACCATGACTCTGATCAAAGACAAGGCCTTCCAAAGGTCATCCCCACAAAGTGGCAAGATTGTATCAAAATATGATGCCAGAAGAACAGAGGGCACATACAATCTCACACACTCACAAACAAGGACATGGTCACTTTATAACATTTCCCAGACTCACCAAATCTCTCAAAGGAATTTGAAAATGACAAGCTCCATGTCCTTCTAACCCTCCAATACACCTCACAAAGGTCATCAGGATGCATTGAATAAAGGCAACATCATGATGGTGATCACAGAAATACCCACTTTAGAACAAAATAAATCATCAGACTTGTTACCCATCAAATTTCTAGCCAGTGAGGACAACAGGCTGCTGGAGCAAACAATAACCACATTGAGGTCTAAAGATATACACTCTTAATTAATAGTGAAGCCCAACAATTTAAATCATATGATATAGTTTTCTCTAAGCCCATAAAGCATTCTATCTCTCTCCTTTACTAAAATCAGTTACAAGACCAAGCAACTTCCCGAAACGTATCCCGTGTACTCAGTACTACAAAGCGCTTGTGGTCCAACAGGAACATGTACACAGACAAAAATCAAACAGCATCTGGCTGGGAATCACAACAATGGTACTGGCTGACTTCAACCATAAATGCATCAAAAGGTGAGTGACAAACTGCCAACAGCTCAGGTCCCTCACCCAGTGGAAATTTCAAACAAACCCCAGTGAAACATAATACATATCCTCTTGTGGAACACGGCAGGAGCAACGTGTGGACTCTGCGACAAAGTGCCCCCGTTAAACTGGGGAAAATTAAATAACATTACACTTCAAGAGACCTGGCTGATCGATCCAGTCCAAAAGGCTGATGCCATCCTCCACCACGCTGAGGCCAGGAAGTCCTACCAATTTGGGAGACCAAAAGGTGGCCTTGCTGTCTGTGTCCACAGGTTTAGATGTCACTGCTGAGCAACTACCCAACTCAAGCTCCAATTTTCAAGCTATCACGTTTACCATGCAACTTAAAAAGCACACAAATATTATAATCTTATTCAATGTCTATTTTCATCCTACTGCTCAAAAATGTCTGTGCGTTCTAACACTCTATATTCCGAAAAAAGTCAATTAAGGTACAAACCCAACTTGGGTATCCTCATGACAGGCGACTTTAATACAATCCTAATATACACACCCTGGATAAAGATGAGCTCCTGGCAACTGATAACGCAGCTTGGGCTGTCCCCCAACAGGCTATCCAATCTTGGCAACACACAAATCACAAATGGAAAAAATTAGTCACTGCCCTTGAACACCTAGGCTTGAAAGTAATTAATCGCAGAACCCAGGATGATAACCCCCCCATGGTTCACTCATTTTGAGGCAAATTTCAGATCAATAATCGACTACACAATTCTTTCTTTACAGCTATTCCAGCATGTAAGGAAATATATAGTCAAATACATGATGCGAAGTGACCACTCGTATCAGTACCTAGAGTTGAATTTGAACCCATCAAGGCACGTGCCAGCGCCAAGAGAAGTAGGAAACTTTAACACAGCCATTTGAAGCATCTAAGATGGAATCATCATTCACTAACAAGGCAAACCAATAAAGCAAAGACAATTTTGGAGACTAGCTGCGTATCTAGGACTACCTTAACTAATGCACAGACATCAAAGCTACAGATCACCTAACTGGAAAGTCCCTATTGTCTGAGAAATTAGATAAGGCAGACAGTAAGGAACACTAGAACACACAATGCTGCAAATCATGTTTGGGAGATAATAAAATAATTGAGAAAGCTATACAAAAAACAGGTGTGGGAGAATAGCAAAGCAACCAGCAACAAGTTCTGGACCAAATTACTTTACAATGCCAATCAAACCAACACCAGAGTATTCTGGGAAACAATAAATGATATCAGTAGACATCAATGGGTAATAAATTGCTCAAGAGTTCCAGAGAGAGCCTGGACAGTCCACCTGACCAAGGCATTCACTGATGGTTCACATCCCCGAAACTCTGATCTTGAGTGCAGAAGTGGCCAATCAGAAATATCAAACACCACAAAACTGTTGCCATACCCCAGACTGATGGATGTACCAAACCATCACCACATCCCAGACTGTCCACCTGTTCTAGTCAAACTAGGTTATACAGCACAGAAGGTGGCGAAAGTGATAGGGGTAGGACAAACCAATGGGGTGTCAGATACAAATGGTATTTCACAGGCAATCTATAAGCTTGACCCCAAATCCTAGGCAAACCCATTATCAGTGCTGTATAGCCAGGTGGGAAGAACAGGTATAATTCCAAGCAGCTGGAGAAGGTCAATAATAAAACCAATCTTCAAGAGTGGTGATCAGTCTGACCCCTCCTACTGCAGGCTGATTGCACTTATAGATTCAGGAGCCAAATAATATGCATCACTCATTCTGGAGGATTTATTTGATTGGTTGAATAATAACAACTTTGTATCCATCAATCAGACAGGATTCTGGAAATGATTTTAAACCACAATGACTATTCTGACCATTCTGACAGCAATAGAAGACAAATACAAGCGTTTAAAGAAAGAGCTCCATCTATGCTTCATAGTTTTTAAAGCAGCGTTCGATTGAGTGGATCAAGACCTTCTATGGCGAAAAATCAGACAATGGGGGCTCCTGTATAGTATACTGCGCACCATTGAGCAGCTATGTAGCAGTACCTGTATCCAAGACAAATTAGCATACGGTTCAAGAATTTTGAGGAGAATTCCAACAGAAGTGGCTGTGTTTTAGCTCCCAATTTATTCAATCTGTTTGTGACGGATCTGTCTCCAAGGCTTGGCCAGATTAACTCTCATCAACCGCGACTGGGCCCATTAATGTTTTCACATCTTTCTTACACAGATGATATTTGTCCTACTGAGCCACACAAGAGTGGGGTTGCAGCAATTACTCTTATAACTAGTAGCATACGCCAAAGATAAGTTCAAAGCAAACAAAACAAAAACAAAAATAATATTCATCATATTTGGAGATAAAACACTATAGGAAATCAGCAGCTATAAATACCTGTGTCTATATCTAGGCAAGAAACTAAACTTCCAAGTGCATACGCTGCATCTACTGAGAAAGGGAAATGCTTTGAACCATGCCTTCTGCATTTTTTCCAAAAAGCTAGATGGGGCCTCCTTAAAACCACTATTGCCAGTTACTGCAGCTAAATTCTTACCAATGGTCACCCATGCGAATGCGGTCATGTATGGAACTGACATTTCAACCTTGGGTAAACTGCAAGCAAACATGTATAAGCAAGTTTTTTGACTGCCTCTGAGTGTATCACCTGCACAGGTCCGCGTGGAGTTTGGATTATTGCAACAATTCATTGGGAGACAGTATGCCACTATTAAAATGTGGTATAAAATATGGTGAAATCAAATCAACCCACTCCATAACACTTTATGGCAGTCAGTAGACAAGGACCTTGCTCCTTTTATCAGAAATCTCTCTGGTCAGCATTAAAAAAAACAAATACAACAGACCTTTAAAGCCTGAACTTACCCTACTCTGCTTTTTGCAAAACAATTTTAAAAAGTAGCAAAAATGCACTCATTTATAATATACACATGCTGTCCAGTCGTATGCATGCCTGGATGGTAATTCAGTTGTACCTAAAACTCGAGCCATCAGCATATCTAAATACAACCTATTCGGTTTATTTAAAAAGAAAACTGATGGCCATCTGATTTGGTGTCCTGCCATTCTTAGCCAATCTCCCATCTTGGAAATATGGTAGCCTACTATCATATAGGCTACGTGGTGCTACAAAGGAGGACATACATGATGTGGTTTGTATTTGTTCTTTTTTTTAAAAATATTGGCATCCTGCCGCTGAAAAAAATCTTTCATAGCCACGGCATCAAAACCTGCAGAATGGCCATGACAAAGGGTCTGAACTCTTTGGACCCCTAGATTAATTAAAACTTGGTGAAGTTTTTATTTTTTTATTGAAAAGCTTTTTAAATGAAGTATTTTTTGTTGTGTTTATGTTTTTAATGTTGTATCGTGTACATGGTAATATTGTGATGGTTTTTATTCACTTAAAACAATTAATTATTCTACTTCAACCCTTGGACGTCAATTACTAAAATCAAAAAGGTGACAGTGTTCCTACTTATATGACTAGTTAGGGATAGGTTTAAATTATTCTCATGAAGTTTCTGCATTGTACTCAGCAAACACCTATGTTCCTGCCCAAATGACAAATGTGTTGTAAATGTATCTGATACAGAGCACTATGTGGTCTTAAAAGAGACATATTCTGGACCACTTGTTCCTCCCACCAGCCCGCGAATAACTCTACGTAGCTGGGAGCAAAACAAGTGTCCATCGAAGTGCCCTGGGTCTGCTGATATAGCTTGTTATAAAACCAAACAATATTTTTAAGACACAACCAAATAATACCTATTAGCAATACACTATGAAAAAGAATAGACAGTGAGACCACTCTAAAAAAATACTGGCATGTTTGTATGTCCAGCCCATGTGGGATGCCTGTGTATAAGCTGTTCAAGTCAAGGCCCATAATACGAAATCATCCTCAAATCTGATTCCATCTTTAATTCATAAAAAATATCCTGAGTCTCTACGAAGGGTTTTAGAAAGAAATCTACATACCAGGAGGTATTCTCAAAAAAGGTACCTATGGAAGACAGTATAGGTCTCCCTGGTGTAGACAAAAAACAACAAGGTAGTACATGGCAGAAAATGGCACATCCGAATAGTGTCCGCAGTGGTAAAATATAGTGTGAATAGGGGCGCGCAGCCAAGTGCCCTGCTACCTGAAGGCACAGTATAGTGTATAAAAATACACAGCATATAATGAACAAGAAGTGACCACATCTTCTTACAAGGGGCTATCACACTTGCTAACGGACTTACCAAGGTCCTCTTAACCTTCAGCATGCCTACGATTTACTTACCTGGCACTCTTGGATGACACCGTTTCGATTACAACATATCACTATCTACGGATCGACACACAGAATCGGACTCCCATTTCAACACCTGTTTGAACACAGGTGCCTCCCTTACATGCCCTATTAAGGTACTCTTTCCATATACTGCCAATATAGCCTTGATGAAGTCACAGTTGTGATGAAACACGTGTTGGCTGTGCCTGTTTGACTGTATTCTGGGATTAACGAATATTAATCCGAATAAAAGACCTACTGGAACACCAAGAGGAATACTGAATGATTTACTAACAAAACTGCTACACACAAGCTTTTACTCATACTTTTCAAAGTTGTACATTGCTCAGTGCTGTGGTCACTTCTTGTTCATTATAGGTCTCCCTGGTGGATTGAGGGGGTCTTTGTGAAAATTCAGTACAAAATAAATAATAGAAATTTTGGGGTGTGCTCATTTCAGATATTGAGCCTCCTCCCACTCCAATAACCCTGTTGTTTGCCAATCCATTAGTTTGTCATAAAAGGCCTACTTAGATACAGTGACCCTGTCCTTGTAAGAGATTTCATTATATGTTGTGTCATTGACCTGACAGCAACCCTCTTTTATATATTTCTCCTTCGATATAATCACCACATTTCCCCCTTAGTCAGATTGTTTAATGACAATATTAGGATTATTCTGTAACTCTTTCAAAGCAATGCAGCGTTCCCTGGGTATATTACAAGTACATTGGCCCATATTTATACTCTGTTGCACTGGATTTGCGTCATTTCTTTTTTACGTAAATCCAAAGCAAACTTAACTCCATATTTATATTTTGACGCTAAACGTGTCTAGCGTCAAAAATATGGAGTCAGCGTCATTTTAAGGGTGCGTGAAACTGCCTTCCATCAATGAGATGCAAGGTAGGCGTTCCTGTCCAAAAACGGACTCAAACACCTTAGCACCATATTTATCCAACAGGGCAAAAATTCTGCACAGGTGGGAGACAGACCAGAAAAATTACACAAAAAACGATTTGCATCAAAATGTAACGCCTGGGTCAGGGCAGGTGTTAAAATGAGGCTACTATACCACTACTTAAGGAAAACACACACAAGCTACATCACAGACCAACAGGACACAATGGAGGTGCTACTGATGCAGCTTGCAAGACGACGCAGAGCACAGGACCAACAGCAGCAGCCACCACCACCCCAACGTGGCCCCCCAAAAGCAATGCAGAAGGCAGGAGAGGGTATTCAGGAACAGGACAACCCTCCATGGATGTAGGGAACAGGACATCACCTGGAGGTATAGACTCAACTGGAAAGCCATACAGCAGCTGCTGTGCTGAATTGGGCCACAAATAACAGCCATCCTGCAGACACCACACAATATACCACTGGTGACCAACCTGCAAGAGAGCTGCATATGTTGGCAAGTGGCTCCTTCCAAACAACTGGTGTTCTGGTCGCTGGGGTATCACAGCCCTCATTCTCTGCCTTCCTGTCCGAGGTCTTAGATGCCATCATCTCCCTCACACCTGCCACATCAGCTTCCCCAACACCCAGTAGAAGCAGCAGGAGGTAAAACAGGGGTTTTATCAAATCCATGGCTTCCCGCATGTGTTTGGTGCCAATGACTGCACCCATGTCCAGATCGTACCACCTGCAGCAACAGAGCATCTATGCCGGAACAGAAAGCACACATACTCCATCAATGTGCAGGCCATAGTGTAGTGTGGTTAGTTTTACGTATTAATTGCGCTTTAGCTTCAGGCTTTAGGCCTTTGTGCACTTTGCCCTGAATATATTTTATTCATTTGCTGACAGCTTAGAGCCTCTGTGTACTTTGCTCTACATGCTTTTTATTAGGCTTCGTACTGTTATTTTTCAAATAGCCAGTTCTACGGTGTTGTTTTTTATTCATATCACACTGTTTTGCCTACTTCAGCACTGGAGTTCTCCATAACATATTTACTCTGTGCTTCAGTCAAGGATACAGTCTGGTACATTGCCGATAGACGTGGTAAGAGTTTAGACTCGGCATTCCTGCGTAGGGACATTTTGTGATCACGATGACATGTTAGTTATAAAATCACTTCCTTGTCCCAATACACGCAAGAGGGAGATTCCGACCAGGGAACCACAACTTGATGCTGACTGCCTCGTTGCAGATGCTGAACCAAGATCACAGGTCTTTGCTCAGGTATGAGGGCTGATATCTCCACAGTGATTCTAATAGGCAAGCTAGAAGCTTAACATGCTGTGCTCTAAATAGAACAAGCAGAGGGAGAGTAGAAACTGTTTGACAATATGATAGCTTTGTTTTTATGTTTTACTCTCCTGGTAACTATTACAATCCTACTGTGTTGTATCGTTCTGGTTATTGCT
Organism: Pleurodeles waltl; assembly: GCF_031143425.1. Taxonomy (NCBI): domain Eukaryota; kingdom Metazoa; phylum Chordata; class Amphibia; order Caudata; family Salamandridae; genus Pleurodeles; species Pleurodeles waltl. The sequence continues at coordinate 1,100,981,328 of NC_090446.1, forward strand.
GCTCACGCCTTAATATCTAAAATACAGTCGTTTTATTAAAACATTATATAAAACTTATACTGTCTTTGTCATTTGTATATGAGATCATATTGGAAATAAGAGAGTTGGTTTGGATCTGAGTAACCACGACTTCCCTGAGAAGTTCCAAAGATGTCATGCGCTCGGCTGCCAAATCATTCCTTCCACATGGGAGAAATGAGGCACTGCTAGTTAGCCGGAGCAAAAACCGGATTTAGGGTGACAGAGTTCTTTACACGTGGGTCAGACTCAGTCCCCCACACCGTTATAGATCCTGCTACCTAGAAATCCAGTAGTCTCATTTAGAATAATGAGAGCCCACGCGACATGGCGCCGCCAACGTTTGGTCTGGCTCTAATGATTAGGTCCGACTGACTCTCTTGGTCTCATATATATTTTGACTCCTCGGTTCCGTATACGGAGACGTCTGTGGGGCTGAGGGTTTCCGCCGCCACGGCATAGGTGCTTCCTATTGCTTAGTGGTTGGTTGTTCAAGCTTGAACTTTGAAAGGGAAAAACCCCGATATTGGTGTGCCTTCTCTGACCTGAAGCCGTTTTTATAAAATGGCGAATCCGAATGTAGTGAACATAGCAATTAATATGCGACATCCGCTCACGGGACATCTATTGACACATGGACTGACAGTCCAGGGGGGTCCAGTCACTTTTGTGGTGGATGCCCATGCAGCCTATAGAACGGAACTTTTTTATTCTTGGGTCGCATTTCCAGCGGTGGATGGGGGAACAAATGCTTTTCACGAATACACAGTTGCGAATGTCCCTGGACAATACAGGGCTTACGCTTATTTAGAAATACCTCTATCTTATCAAGAACACCATAATTGGCTTGATGGCACCCTCCCACACTCAATAGCACAAGTTAGGTTAGGTCCACTGAGTAATGATGGTCCTACCTGGCCTTTATTGGCTACATATACACCACATCCTAAGGTTGCTCAATTGGCAGTGGTTGAAGTTTGTCGTTTATATACAGAATTAACGGCTACATATAGACGATTAGTTCAGTTTGTGATGCAGACATTAAATACGAATGCAGCGCGTGCTGCTCCAGCGCACCCACAGGCTGTGGTTCCGGGTCTTAATCCGGCCACTGTACACTCAGTTATGGGTAAAGTACCGGCTAAACGAGAGGAGACTCCGTTTTGGCTGGCGCAAAAAATTAATACGCTGGAAGCAGTATTTCCCCATACGGGACCTCAGGATAAACATAGAATTTTGACGATGTGTTTGCCGTACGGGATGGTTCCTCTGGTGGACCTTTGTAATACCTGGGGCACGGTGTTTGCCGCGCTCTACACTACGGCACACGGTACACCAACATTAGCTAATTTACCGGACGTACTTAAACAGATTCAGGATGAATATGGGGCTGCCCCTGCCTTGGATTTGGGCGTGCAGTTGCTGGGAAATTTTGCCACAGTTTCTTCTATTATTTTGAGTAATCTCAAAGGAGAGGCAGTAGCACTAGCAGTGCGTATGCGTCTTCGGGATGTACCGTTGCTTAATCAGGAGCGGGAGCTTCCGAGAATAATAGCGGAAACATATTCTAGTATTGGTCGTGATAGCCTAGGGGCTAGACCACAAAAACCCCAGTTACAGGGTAAAAATAATAAAGAAAATGCTAAACAGCAACAACCTGAGGGTTCGAAAAAGCGCTGGGAAAAGAAACAGCGAACACCATAGAAAGATGGTGGGCAGTCTCCGCAACCGGAGACCCCACAGAATAAGTATAATCTCAGGAATAGGGATACTTTGAAGACGCCCGATAGATATCAATATACTGATACACGTCAATCTCGTTCCTTTCAGGACTCCTCGGAAAAGAGAAGTGAGAGAGGTGGGCGGTCAGAGCGGAGGACGGAGTACGTGAAACCGAGACAGGATTCACAACGCTAAGCGGAGGTTTCTATTAAACAAGAAGAGAAACCGCTGCAACAGAAACAGCAATTTAAAAAGAAGAAAGTGGCAGCTGTCTCAGTTAGACATGCCGCTCAAGAAGAGAGTTCTCTTGACGAACAAGACATGGGCGTTAGCACTGTTAGACAGCGCGGCAGAGGTCACAATAGTTCGCCGGAGTCTTCAAGAGCATCTGGAGGTGAAAGCAACTGATGACTTCATACAAGTCGAGACGGCGGATATGCGTGTCTCTGATCCTGATAGAGTATATGAAGTGATTCTGCGATTGGAAGGGGACATGGACCGTATTATAAACGCCATTTTTTGGGACCATGTGGTAAAATCATATGATGTTCTGTTGGCCGAACAAGATTGGCCACCTGACTTTGTTCGCGACTGTCCAGTTGGGGAAGAGGTTATTACACCTTCCTTCTCACCACTTGTTCCCAGAGAACTCGCGGAGCCCTATAGTAAATCATGGGCTCTAGCACAGGCTCCCGCCTTGTATAGAAATAACGTGGGGTGGGACAGGCAATCACCTTATCATGTAATTCCGATAAAAGGCGAACCTCAGCCACAACCGCAATATCCTATCAAATTTGAAGCTAGGGCATCGGTTAGGAAAATTCTTACACAATTGGAGTATCAGGGTGTAATTGAGCCCTGTGTCTCACCGATGAATAATCCCTTGTTTCCAGTTGCTAAACCGGACCATTCCTATAGGATAGTGGTGGATTACCGACATTTGAATAATCATACACGCACATATGCAATACAGAATTCACACAGCGCAGCGCAGCGCTTATGAATAATATAGTGCGTAAAAAATATAAGACGACATTAGATATCTCGAATGGATTTTTCTGCCAGAATATAGCGCCCGAGAGTCAGGACTATACCTGTTTCAGTGCGTTTGGCTCTCAGAATTTTTTTTGTCATTTGCCTCAGGGGTATAAGAATAGCCCAGGACTGTTTTCGGCTCGGGTAACTGAAATGCTGCATGAGTTCGACCCTGAAGCATTATCATATGTTGATGACATATACCTGACAGATGATGAGATTCTGCAACATCTAAGGCGCGTATCGCGCATTGTTGTGGGGTTTGCTGATATTGGCTATAAGTTTAATTTAAAAAAATCAAAGATTGCCTTCCTCAGCGTCATTTTCCTGGGATATAAGTTATCGAGTGAGGGCAAGAGCCTAGCGCCACATTTTTTGGAGAAATGTGCTTTATTGCAGCCTCCTAATAAGGTTCGGAAGCTCCAGTCATTGTTGGGGTTTCTGAATTTTGGCAGAACCTACATTCCTGATTATGCAACGCGTATAAAACCCTTATACGAGTTGATTCGCACGAATTTTTCGAGTAAATTTTGGACGATTGAACATACACACATACTGCGAGAATTACAGAGTGATCTCTTAGCAGTTAAACACTTACACACACGGGACAATAAGACACATTTAGTGATCAGGGTGATACCTGGGGCTGTTGGGTTTACTTATGTCACCTTTAATGAAGGGGAGACTGTCCCGATTGCATACAAGTCTCACTTGTATTCTGCTGCAGAGCAACGTTTTGCACAAACTGAGAAAATTCTCACTGCAGTACAGATGGCTGTTATTAAAGAAAGACCGCTGGCCCAGGGTCAACGCATAGTTGTCGTTTCCCCGGTTCCGGCCTTAGAGGCTGTTACAAGAGCGAGTGTTCCTAATTCGAAAGCTTTACACCCGCGATGGATACAATGGGCTACGTCTTTGACAGCCACTGATGTAGATTATGTATTTGACCCTAAACTACAGACTCAAGAGTTTCTTCAATACGAAATAGAATACCCTGTTCCTGCTGGTACATTGCCTATTGACCAATATGAAGTGGTCATGTATACTGATGGCTCTGCGCAACCAGCGGTCGGGACTAAACAACAGTATTCTGCTGCATGTGCGGTGGTGATCGGCACGATGGAGGGGGAAGTGTTCTGCCCCCCGACATACTTATACTAAAACCTTGGGAGATTGCACGGCACAGCTAGCTGAGCTTAAAGCTCTATTGTTAGCGTTGGAGCACGCGGATCCGGCACTTTTAACCTTGCTGGTCTGTGACTCCTACTACTGTGTGCAGTCTTTCAACGAATATTTACACTATTGGAAGATGAATGGGTTCAGAGATTCTAAAGGCAACACCATTAAGCATAAAATGTTGTGGGGTAAGGTTGCGGATCTGAAGGAAACGCTTCCTAAAGTCCATGTTGTGCATACACTTGGACACCAGCGCGTTGGAATACACGTTGCTGGGAATACTTTGGCTGATGAAGCCGCAAAATCGGCAGTGGCTGTCGCCACTGTGGCCACAGTGACTCGTTCGAGTTTCAAACCAGACACAGAAATTTCAGCTGCCATAAAGGCTACGGCTGATGGCACGCCTTTTCCTAAAGGATTTCCTTCAAAATATAGTTACTGCTTGAATAGTGCGCTAAATGCTACTGTTACAATTCCAGGCATTGGTGTACGTGAAATTCCCAATAAAATTGAGAGACCTCGATTGATTTCTGCAGCACATGAGGGGGTGGCTTCTGCACATGCTGGGGTGGCTGCCACAATTTCACTTTTACAGGCTCGTTACTGGTGGCCTGGTCTCTATAAAGAGACGAAGCAGTATGTCCTTTGTTGTGACGTTTGTCAACAAATTAAGGCATCGTCGGCTAGACGCCCGCAGCAGATGCCCCTTCTGATTTCAAACAAACCATTACAGTGTGTGTACTTGGATCATTGTGGTCCGCTGACACCAGATAGTGCATACAAATATATATTGGTTGCTGTAGATTCGTGCTCCAGATTTGTATGGGTATGGCCACAACGCTCGGCTGACGCTCGAACTGTTATTAAAGATTTGCGCATCTTTTTCGATATATTTGCAGTTGCGGCTTTTCATTCGGACCAGGGCCCTGCTTTTGCCTCTAAGGCATTCAGGGACACCATGGCTTCGTTGGGGGTCCAACTCCAATTCTCGTCTCCATTTCATCCCGAGGGAAATTCTGTCGTGGCGCGTTTAAATCGTGATTTAAAGCAGTCCTTAACGGCCAGAGTTATAGGTACGGGTCGTGGTTGTCTAGCCCACCTATATGGAGTACAGAGAGCACTTAATAACTTGCCTAGAAGGTCACTGGGGGGTCGTACTTCATATGAGTGCCTGTTTGGAACACGAATGTATGTTCCTGATCTAGATGGTCCTGGTGTGGAGGCGGCAGATACGCCCTTTGACATAAATGATCGTGTCACTGTTTTGCAGGATTTACAACAATTCCGTGAAGATAACTCTTCTGCCAGTGCTGCCTCCTCAGGAATTAAGGATGAACCAGTAACACCTACTGGTTGGATACCCAGGATTGGGGATCTAGTGCGTGAAAAGGACGCAGTTAAAAAATAATTTGGTCCTTCTTATTGAGAACCTGTCCCTGTGTTGGGGGTGAGCGGCACGAGAACTGTGATTTTACCGCCGCTGCGAGGGGCCAAAGGAAATCGCTTTGTTTCCATTGATAATGTCGTTACAACATGTGGCCGATTCTGCACAGCAGACCAAGAGGGACACCCAGTAGTTCCGGAATCCCTCTCACTACTGGGGAGGAAGTCCCGCTGCAGGTGATTTTCACCGACACTATTTCCTCTCCGAGCTTGGGGAGGGTGGATGATGTTCTTGCGATTGTTCCACCGACGGCGATTAATATGGAATCTTGTGATCAAATTGCTGTACGTTCTACTGACGTTTCTGAACATGTGGTTTATAGCGTGCCACGGCGAGAGCCTCCATCTGCTTCTTCGTTCACAGTTGCACCTTTTGCTAGAACTGCTTCTGGCTGCTTCAACGACGCTGATAATGATGGGTCCGGCTCCTCGTCCTCGATGTCTTCTGTCCACGGTCCACGACGGCTGCTGGGTTGGCTTAAACGCACATATTTTGTGTTTCCTTGGAACTATTTTTGGCTGTTTTTGGCCGTGATGACTATTTTCTTATGGTTGGGATTTGTGGTTACTTTTTTTCTGATCATACATGGTCATTTTCTTCCTGATCGATCTGACATTGAGCACGTGGAGACAGTGTTAAAACCACATTTTTCGTCTCATATGGTTCGAAGAGACTTGTCCACAGTAAACATTTCTGCTATACCAGTTCCGGATGGAATTGTGTGGGATAAAGTAATGTTTGATATATATGGTCCCACTGAATTGATTCAAATACCGTATGTCCTCAAATTATCAATGAATGATATTGTTATACCTGGCATTGTTTCTGATGATTGGGATGTGAAGACAGTAGATTCTATGCTAACGGATTTGCAATATTATACTGTCTATGACGATGAAGATGCTTACCAGTTTAGAGATAATCATGGTGACATGTTTTGTTACAACTATTATGGACACCACTTTATTCATAAAGCTAGTAGCCCTAAGCCCTTGTTTAATTATGTGCAATGGGAACATTGCTCGACTCCTCCACAAGGGAGTTCGAAAACGTATTATGATAAATTTGCATATTTTTCTGGGCATGATCAACGAAATGCTAAGTCCTACTATTTTAAAGTTGCACCGTATTCTAATAAGCAAATGTTATTGACCGATACTAAATTACTGTATTCCAATTTGTTTGTATCTAAACTTTCGGTCGAGGGATATGAATACTGGTTTAAAACTGTTGACTTGAAAAGTGTTTGGGGTTCGAAAAATTGGCACATGCAAGGCAGGGACACGCTATTTAGAGCATGCATTATCCCTGTGCAGATGATTTTCCTCAATGACACAGTACAACAGACTAGCTGTTTGGGCTTAGCGACAATTAGGGAGTTGACTTTGCCTAATATACCTGTCCCTTCTAAATTAAAAAATTGGCAGCACTATGTGAATGCTACTTTTAGTGACTTTACACATTGGGTCCAGAATGGTACGCTTAACACTTCATCGTTACATCCAGGCGGGTGGTTGTTATGGCCTGTGGACACTAATATGTGTCATCAACGTTTTGTCACCTCTTCAGGGGGGTTCAGGACTAGTAGGGCAGACCCTCGTTACTTTTCACCAGAACATGCTGATATTATAACTACATACAGTGTGGGGAAGCTTTGTCAGCAATGGTTGAAGTCATCCACGCTGGATGCAGTTAAGTCACATCTCACGTTACTGTCTAATGATACTGATTTACAAGATTTTTTGTCAGGTCCCAAAGTACCACGGAAGAAAAGGTTCTTATACGAGGTTTATAATGAGATTTGGAAGCTTTCACAACAAGAGGCTGCAGCCCGGTTGAGGCAGATTGATCAAGAAAATCTGATGCAGACTTTGTCTGTTGTTGATAATGGCATGCATACCCTTTCTGAACGTGTTTACACGATTGACAGTATTGTTTCCTCTGCCATTGACATTATTAAATCGGACATGTCTTCTTTATATCATGGGCAGAGTCAGACGCGGTCCATCATGCAGCTGGGTTGGACTCTTCAGACCTTGAAGGCGGGTCGCGTTCCATGGCAGCACGTTCGTGCCAGAGAGATCTTTATCTCTTTTAATTTGACTCGTCAACAACAACTGATGGCTAAAAAGGAAGCGACATATGTTATGTTAAATATTGAGAAATTAGAGAAACTGCCTTTCACGGTAGCTGAGATTCCGTCACCTGAATGGTTGATCCATGGGGTTATTAATTTGCCTATCTCTACTTTGCAATTTACTTCGTGTTTGAAGCACATTCGGTGGGTAGATATGAACTATTGGGAGACAGTTACATACACGAGGTGTGGGACCTTCCCTTTCAGTACAGATGTGTTAATGGTTTGAAGGAGGTTTTTCTTAGCGGCAGCGAATGCGAAGCTTCTGTCAGCCATTCAATGGTTTGTAAACAGCTGTCCTTGCACGGGGCGTGTAACGCTTCGATTGCTAACTTAGCTTGTTATCTGAAGGGAGTTCCAGTCCCGGTTATTAAAAACACTTTCCAGGTGCTTTCTAACGGCAGTTACATTGTTCTTAACAGCGAACGCTGCTGTGGCATGCGTGCCGGAATAGTTTACATCGTCGTTGTCAACAAGGCCGTTACGTGCTGCGGGAATGTGTTGTTTCCCCCCACTCAATTTAGGGAGGTAGCGGACATCTGGCCTGATATTGCTACTTCCAAGGTTGATTTCGACAAGTTGAGTCGGCTAAAAGCTTTATTGTTTCAGAAGCTTGTGGCCCTTACATCTGCTAGCGAAACCTACGCACTTCAGGTGGCGAGGTCATCGGCGGAGATACAGTCCCTTTTGACTACAAACTTTCCAAATCACTTCGGTGAACTTGTGGGACGTATATTTAATGCATCCAGCACTGCTGGTATTGCACATTTCTTCAAAGCCGTTGGTATTGGTTTTGCTCATACCTTCTCTTCCATATTCGGTTTGATACCTTCGGCTATACATTCTATTTTCGGAAGCATTTTTGGGGGTTTCCCGATTACTTTGGCTTTATTGGCTGGAGTCTTGCTGTTGTTGCTATTTTTTCGCAATGGCTGTCCCGTCACGACGAGATCCTGTATTGCTGCTCCCATCAGCGCAGCTGTGTCGTGAACGCATGATGCAGCATTTTGGAGCGACACTCCTGGGACATTTGGAGTGCGACTGGTCTCTGTCATTCAGACCGGTTTTGGATTGTGTGCAACCCGTGTTTCGATGCCTTTGGTGCTCGTTTGAACATGCACTGGCTCTCTGTCTCTCATTGCAGCGCCCTCCAATGGTCGATACTGATCTGTTGATGTTCCCGATTAGGGCTCATTCCCAGACTTGTGCACTACGGATGCGTTTGCTTCGTGAGGCAGTTTATGAGATTCCCTTCCTGGAGGAAGATGGTATTGTCTCTTTCATAGGCCCTGCACGGGGTGCCGCCCTGAATGGTTTTGGGGCTTTGGATCACACCTGCTCCATGGTACTTTGTGACGTGGATCTTCCGATATTGACATATATCGAAGTGGAGGAACTCCTGCGTTCTATTGCTTCTATCTGACGATTGGATTTTTTACGAAATTGACACTATATTGAATTTGGCTTTATGGTCACGTGTTACCTAAATTGATGACTTTGTTGTCTTCTCACCTTGTCGAAATAAGTTTTTTAGGTATTGTTTATATTTAGGGCATCCTTTTATATTATTGGAACCACTTGCTACCGACAAGGGGAAGGTGTAGTGTGGTTAGTTTTACGTATTCATTGCGCTTTTAGCTTCAGGCTTTAGGCCTTTGTGCACTTTGCCCTGAATATATTTTATTCATTTGCTGACAGCTTAGAGCCTCTGTGTACTTTGCTCTACATGCTTTTTATTAGGCTTCGTACTGTTATTTTTCAAATAGCCAGTTCTACGGTGTTGTTTTTTATTCATATCACACTGTTTTGCCTACTTCAGCACTGGAGTTCTCCATAACATATTTACTCTGTGCTTCAGTCAAGGATACAGTCTGGTACATTGCCGATAGACGTGGTAAGAGTTTAGACTCAGCATTCCTGCGTAGGGACATTTTGTGATCACGATGACATGTTAGTTATAAAATCACTTCCTTGTCCCAATACACGCAAGAGGGAGATTCCAACCAGGGAACCACAACTTGATGCTGACTGCCTCGTTGCAGATGCTGAACCAAGATCACAGGTCTTTGCTCAGGTATGAGGGCTGATATCTCCACAGTGATTCTAATAGGCAAGCTAGAAGCTTAACATGCTGTGCTCTAAATAGAACAAGCAGAGGGAGAGTAGAAACTGTTTGACAATATGATAGCTTTGTTTTTATGTTTTACTCTCCTGGTAACTATTACAATCCTACTGTGTTGTATCGTTCTGGTTATTGCGGCTCACGCCTTAATATCTAAAATACAGTCGTTTTATTAAAACATTATATAAAACTTATACTGTCTTTGTCATTTGTATATGAGATCATATTGGAAATAAGAGAGTTGGTTTGGATCTGAGTAACCACGACTTCCCTGAGAAGTTCCAAAGATGTCATACGCTCGGCTGCCAAATCATTCCTTCCACATGGGAGAAATGAGGCACTGCTAGTTAGCCGGAGCAAAAACCGGATTTAGGGTGACAGAGTTCTTTACACGTGGGTCAGAGTCAGTCCCCCACACCGTTATAGATCCTGCTACCTAGAAATCCAGTAGTCTCATTTAGAATAATGAGAGCCCACGCGACAATAGTTGACCACCAGGGATTGTTCACCAACATCTTGGCCAAGTATCCTGGGAATGTACATGATTCCTTCATATTCCGCCACAGCACGATCAATCAGCACTTCCAGGATGGACAATATGGCAATGGCCTTCTTGTCAGAAAGTCCATAAACCTAGCAATGTACACACAGCACAGCAACCCTGTAGGACACACAAAACATACACCACTACATTGACACGTGGGCAGGATGACACTAAGGTGTGACACAGGTATTTATGTTGTGCACCCTGACACAATGGGATACACACCTATGGACAAATGACGGCTGCCACAAACATTAGCTGCCACTCTAGAGCTACAAGGGACCAATGTCAAAGCACACAGTGGCAATGACATGGCCTGCACTGGAAGTACGACTTGGAAGATGAACCATTTAAAATTACATTAGGCCACATAGTCAATCCGACACCCTTGCAAGCAGTATGTAGCATGGAAGGGGGTGCAATGTGTGTTGCTGAAGGTCTAATACCAGGAGACACATGGCATGATGATGCTGACTCACATGTAGGTGACACGAAAATTCTGAGGCAGTCCCAACATCATTCATCACTCCAGGGGTGCTGTTGCAAGGTAGCAATAAGGAAGTGGACATATTGATGTACCGCTAATGCAAACTGCACACTGCTGCACACACTGAAAGCCAATTGTCCATCAAAATAACATATGTACAGGGAGATGGACCTTCACCAGGTTACCTGGAGCAAGTTTGGTAGTGAAGGTGCACAGTTGCACATGAGCCACTGGCAGAGGGAACATCAAAGGTTTGCCTAGACCCAAATCACACATGGGACAATTGTGCATTGTCAATACTGAACACCTCAGTGCTGTCAACCTATGGAGATGTGTTGTGCATTGTCACCAAGCCAAATCAAATGGCCTCACTGTTGCTTGTCATCTGCAATGACATATGTCTAATTGGATGCGATGTCCAGGCCATGTAGTGCAGCCATGTTGCCACCACATTGGAATCTATTGTGTGTGTAGAAGGATCATGTCCCCTCCAGTGAAATGGCTATACAACACTTACATGTGCTATCCTGCACAACATTTGTGTGAGGAGGAACATCCACCTATATGAGCCAGAGCAAGAACTGCCTGAGGAGGAGGAGGAGGAGGAGGATGGTGAAAATGAGGGTGAATAGCAAAACACAGCTGCAGGAATGCGCAGCAGACAGCAAATTGCTCAACATTTTTTCCACCAATAGTCATTCTACACACCTTGTTAGGATATGTAATTAAACACCTTACTTGATCACACAATCCTGCTCTGGTTTCTTCTTTCTCCATCACATGTTCTTTAGGAATGTGTGTATTACCAGAAGGAGCATGTTACAAAGACAAATCTGACTACTTCTGATGTAACATCACATGTTATGCGTATGATTGTACGGCAAACATCACACACATATAAAAAATACTTATCTTTTGAATTTCACATATGAAGGACAAAATCAATGTACCACAGCATATGACTCACATCCACATTGCCAACATGGTCTACTGTAGGACATGGCACACAACTATGACATCTTCAATCATAAGGAAAATAAGGGCCCCATACATGAGGCAGTGGATGTGAAATATCAGTGGAAACAGAAATGTATGAACAGACCCCTGACATTAGTAAGTGTGACATTTGCTATCCCTGCAAGGAGCTTGTGTGACAAGGGGGGCATCATGTCTGAAAATGGATAGCATGAGTGTTCCAGGTATGACAAGCAATGTTCACGACACATGCCCTGAGCAGTCCATCCCTGGAAATAAGTCCTGCCACTGCCATGTGTTATGTCTCTGCCCTCCCATCTCTAGGGGGTGCTGTAAATGGACTATCTGTACACTGGGAATCATCATTAACACTCACCCAGAGTCCCTTTCTGTCTCCTGTTTGCTTCCCTTTTCCTTATGGCATGCTATCGAAGAACTACATTAGTTTGCATGGACTTCAGATCCCATAATGCACTCCCTGGTAGTCGGTAAGACCTCTAATCTTCTGTCCATTGCTTCCTATGGGAAAAGTCCAGTTGTCCCTTTATACTGGATTCTCTCCTCCGGGACTTGTGAGAGACTGAAGCTGCACACACCTGTGACCTCTCTTGTGCAGCCCGGCCATGTGACTCTGCCCTGGCCTTGCTGCTGCCTGGAACTGCTTAGAAGCTGCCATTCCCTGAAACTCCTCATTGTTCATTGGAGTATGATTCCTTTGTGTTCCAGACCCCTTGTTGGATTGTGTTACAGTCCTGATTACGCCTGAACCTGCTCTCTGTTTTCTCAGTCCTGTTCCTGCTTGTTCCATTCAGAGTCTGCTCCCTGTTTTTTAGCCTTGTTTATGTTTGTGTCTGCCAGAGTCTGCTTTCTGTTTCCCGGACCTGTTCCGGGCTTTGCGTCAACCTGAGCCTATTCCCGGTGCCTGGCTTTGCCTCCTAGTTGGTTCCCTTGCTTTCTGTTTCCTCTTGGGTTATCGTGGCTGGTAGGTGTCCTATCAGTCCTCACCTGTCTAGAAGTGTTTTCCTTTGTATTTGGGCTAGCACCTGGTTTCCAGGAGGCAAATCCAGCCACCATCATTTGTCTAGTGTTGCATGTAGTCATTAGTGCCTAACAGTGACAGTGTGCTAGGGTTGTGTTCCAGGAATTGCCACTGTGTCTCCACCCAGACCCACAAGGGCTGGTCTCATGTATGTAAGTACAATCCTTGTTTGTGCCCTAGAGGTCCAGACACAGAATCACTTCTGCTGCCTCCTTTCTATGGGGCTTTCGTGGTTACTATCTATAAGATTAATCTGCACAGAGGTACTGATGTTACTTGTTGCTGTGGAAAGTTCTGAGTCTTACCCTGTGTACAATCTTAGGGGCATATTTATACTCTGTTTGCGCCGAATGTACATAAAAAATTTTGACGCACAATCGGCGCAAACCCTGCCCCATATTTATACTTTGACGCCCGACCCAGCGGGCGTCAAAATTCCACCATGTGCATCATTTTTTGGAAGGGGGAACCAGCCTTGCGTTAATTATATACAAGGTAGGCGTTCCCTTCCAAAAAATGACTTTAAGGCCTGTGCCCCTTATTTATACTCTGGCGTCATTTTGACGCACAGGAGGGGGTGGGCCTTAAAAAACGGCACACAGCCTGATATGCGCCGTTTTTTAACGCCTTGGTCAGGGCAGGCGTTAAGGGACCTGTGGGCTCGGAAGTAGCCAAGAGGTGCCCTCTCCTGCCCCCAGGGACACCCCCTGCCACCCTTGCCCACCCAAGGAGGACACCCAAGGATGGAGGGACCCATCCCAGGGAAGTAAAGCTAAGTATTTTTTTCAGATTTTTTTTGTGGGATAGGGGGGCCTGATTTGGGCCCCCCTACATGCCACTATGCCCAATGACCATGCCCAGGGGACATAAGTCACCTGGGCATGGCCATTGGGCAAGGGGGCATGACTCCTGTCTTTGCTAAGACAGGAGTCATGTCAATGGAGGTTGGGCGTCAAAATAAATGGTGCAAATCCGGTTTGAGGCCTGAATTTTGCCTCAGACCTGACTTGCACCATTTTTTGACGCACAACCCCCGTTTTCCCATACGCCGGCGCTGCCTGGTGTGAGTCATTTTTTTTAACGCACACCAGTCCACAGCGCCGGCTAACGTCATTCCATTAATAATGCGCCCGCATGGTGCGTTGGAATGGCGTTAGCCGGCGGTAAAATTTTTGACGCACAGCTGCGTTGGCGCAGTTGTGCGTCAAAAAGTATAAATATGGGCCTTAGTGTTAAGCCCTGCGTGTTTGTCCATTACTGACCCGTTCCATATTTGTTCACACTAAGTTTGCTCTGCCTTCACATTTCTGTTTTCTCTTCCTTACCATAGCTGGCTTTCCCCTTGTATGCCTTTAGCTGTTCTTCTGCTTTGGTATACTACTTCCTTGCGAGATACTCTGTGAACTCAAGGGGTGGCCCTAGCAGGCTCCTGACTAGACCCGCACGAAACCGTAACACCATAAATCCCAATCCTGACACAGGGTACACATGCCCACACCTTTGAACAGGACACTTCTGTGGCATGCGCATCTGAAAATATGTGAACACATGCAGCCAGGGCAGCAGGTCCACCACAGCAACATAAGTAACATAGGTAATTCTTATGAGTCAAACTGACGTGTACCTAACATTTCATGGGTGGAATTAAGGCACAGTATCTCAAACAATCTATGTACCAAACATGTACACACAAGTCACCATAAAGTCGTAACCAACAATTAATGACATATGAGGGGTAACATACCCAACAGAGCACTCATCAGCCATCCTCAATCATTCCTGAGTTTTGTTTGTCGTGTGAAATGTAATGTCCCCAAAGTCAAACAACTACACACATCAAATCAGTCAACACATATTACAAACACATATCATCACTGTTGTAGATCTCTGATTGCCAGCAGATGTAGATACTCATTTGTAACACATACATACAAGAGCATTACGTCCAATATATTGCATGCCGTTCCTTCAGAAACACACACATTGTTGTTACTGATCATTCACACACAAAACACACAGCTGCATGCTCTACCACACACTGCGGGACATACCATCCTATTTTCATCTTAATACAGGGTGCATGCCTATTAAATAATTGAAAATCACATAATCATAGTTTGAGTCAAAAGGTTTGATGCAAATGAGTTGAAAAATCACACAAACGCTAACCATACATGGGGCCTTAACGTTAATTCCACCTGCACACCACACGCATGCGGATATCCATTGAAACTGAAGTTTACAGGTAATGTGTGGTATTTTGCCGCACATGTAGGTTATGCGTCAAAAATATTCACACAAACATAGTATGCATCCAAAAAATATAGGCATGAGGGAAAACGGGCCGCAAAGGGGACAGGAAGTGATGTAATAGGAAATCCTGTTTACAGGCATGGTACAGTGGGTGTACTTTCACTTTCACTTTACAGTCTGTGCTTTTTCTTGACTGTGTGGCTGTGTCTCTGTGTTGCTGGTGTCTGGATAGCATTTCTTATATCTTGCGGTGTCTCTCTTGTATCTGTTGTGTACTATGTTTGCTTATTCTACCTGGGTATGAGCTTTTGTGTAGTTTAGTGTCTTTTGGACTGTATTTGTACTGTCAGGTGTCTGTTTGGGGGTTAGATCAGTTGGGTTAGTTGGGGTTCTTAGGTTTGGGCTGTAAGTTTCCTTTTTTACATTTATTTTCCTTCCTTTTTACACTTTTTCTGTTTTGCTTTGTTGTGAAAGGACACGTCGGGAAGGGTGAGGATGACCTGCATGGGGAGGAGGAGCTTAGGGGCTTTGTGTGGCAGGTGTTCCACTTTCTGCCATTGATGCTGGAGATGGGTGGGCGTGTGATACAGGGGTGTCACACAGAGGCAAGGCGGCTGAGGTGGGTTAAGGTGCTCTACCACCTCAAACGAGGATTCCACATGAGCAGGAATGAGCACCAGCTGAAGCATTGGTGGGTCTTCCTGGTGGCCAGAGAGCAGGATCTGCTGGACTACCTGGGTGTGGTGATCAGTGGTCCCGTTGGTGAGTATCACATTGACAAATGTGTACAGTAGAATGCTACTGAGTTATAGTAGCAAATGTCTTGACATGCTACATGCAATGTTTGTGGCCATCTTGAATGCAAGCAGAACAAACTGTTAGTGTCCCAGTACCGAGATGGAGTCCACATGTCTATACATGTTAACAATGCAGTCCTGAGATTTGTTGAGTCACGTACGACTATCACTTAGGGCCACATGTACCAAGCTATTTTTAATTGTCACAAATGGCCTAGTTTCCCGATTTTGTTTGTTTACGTCAAGAAAAAAGGATTATTCCAATGCACATCCCCAATCTCGCCATTCTGCAATCACATTGCCAATTCACAAAACAGGGTTTGCTAGTAGCATTTAGGAAGGGGCGTTCCCTTCTTATTAGCGAGTCGCAGTCCGCTGATTGATTGTTTGGTGACCGCGAATGCTGGCATTAAACAATAGCAGGTGGACACCAGTTTCAAGTTGGTGCTAACCCATTTGCAAAATGGGAAGGGTCTCCCTGGGATCCCTTCCCCTTTGTGAATGCATGTCCAGAAATTGTTTCAGAGCAGGCAGTGGTCCCATGGACCACTGGCTGCTTTAAAATAAAAATTTATGTCATAATCTTGGTTTTTGAAATACTTTCTGTTTACCCTTGATGAAATAAGGCTGCATATTTAAAATAAATATACATCTCTATTTGAAAGCAGTCACAGACATGGTGGTCTGCTGAGCCCAGCAGGCCAGCATCCCTGTGAGTGCTGCCATTCCCCAGGGGTTTGCAAAATGATACCTACCTCATTAAAATTCATGATGTAGGTCATTTGATGCCCCATTTGTGATTTGCAAACAGTATCATAGACAGTGTTGTACCTCAGATCATCTTTCTCGCAAATTGCTAGTTGCTAAGTGTTGCAATGTGTTACTCACAAAACCTGATCTTCGTACATGTGGCCCTTAGTCACACATTTCAGGTGCCATGACAACACCTGTGTTCATGCATTCTGTCAATGATGATCACGTAACACACTGTCAGCATACCACATTCCACTGTATCAGGACACCAGAGTGGGCAATCCATGTTTAGCGCTACATTGTCATCATTACACACACATGATCCCTGCCATTATGATGGCAAAGGGGGCAAACACGGCTTAGGGGACACTGCCAATGGGGCATTTGTTACCTACATACAAATTGTGTTGGCAGATCAGGTGTTGATGGTTGTCCACAACTGGACACAAGAATGTAGATGTGAATGACCTATGGATACCTTATTCCTAGGTGGCACCCCTCCTCACATGTGTTCCACTCACAAAATCCATGTACAAGTGGACATGCCTTCATGGTTGTCCTTGACAGTTGTTGATGTATTGCATGCCCATCCCCCCTGAGGCACAGAGCTAGGGGAACAACATATATGTAGGTAGATGTAATGGTCACAGTGTAGATGACAGTCATCTTTTTCAAGCATGCATGTGTCCCAAACAACATTGACCCCTTATGATTTGCAACTGCATACCATTCTGCCAATTGCATCTACAAATCACTGATCTTGGGTGCCTTTAAGTTGACTCAGATGATAAAGATTAGTCTGCCTGGCCCATGTGAAGTAGTGCTGCCTTTGCATTGTGACACATTGCACTACATCAATGCACAGATCGCTTTATTTGATCCAACTCCTATTGTGCTTTGTTGTGGTGTAAAAGACATGATGGGTAGGCAGTGTTGCCATTACATTCATCAGGGACATTATATCATCTGGACTATGATTGGGACTGCATGTGCCATTTGAGTGTTAGATTATCATCTCTACATGCATCACACAATGATGACACTGATGGTTGTCTGTCTCATTTTTACAGCTGCCAACATTGATCTAGCAGAGATCATGGCTTTCCAGAAGCGGGTAGTGAGATACACACACATCTTAGATGTCGACTCTGGGTATCGAAGGATGGCAAGACGCTATCAGAGAGAGTGAGCCACAGGAGAATGGCAGGCTTTCAGCCAAGGGGGACCGGCATTGGCCACAAAGGTTGTAGCCACCACCACAACTGCACCCAGTACCACAGCGACCACAGTCGCTTCAGCCCCACATGCTTCACCGTCAACCTCGGCACCACCAACCACCACACCGGCTGCACCTTCAACATCAGCAACACAGACCACCACACCTGCTGCACCTTCTATGTCTGAGCTCCAGAGGGACATAAGAAAAAGTGTTGAAAAAGCTTGACACAATACAGAAGGATGTGAACAAATATACCCATAGGCTCAAGGAAATTAAAAAGATACTGAGGAGGGCAAACCTGTGAACTCTTGCCTCCCCTTACCCCTAATTCAGTCCCCTCCCTCCTCATTTCTCATCCTGTTTTGTAGTGGGTTTAAGGGGTTTAGTGATAGTTTAGAGTAGGGTAGTAGTTTAGATAGGATAAGTAGGGTGGAGGGTTCATATTATTACATGTTAGTTTGTGGGTGGGCGGGGATTAATGTTGGCGATTTTTTGTATTGAAAACAAAAAATACATGTATATATATATATATATATATATATATACATATTTGTTTAGTATTAGGTAGTATATATTTAGGTTAGTATATGTTGTCCTATATGTGTCTTGTCACAAATAAGAGTGGTGGGGGGCAAATGTTTAGATTGTGTTGTTAAATGTAGTTAGTTAGCTTAGCACAGTGTAGTTAGGGCCAGTTAGGGGTAATGTATAGTTAGGATAGATTAGATTAGTATAGTTGTGTTACATAGCTTTGAGTTCTGTTTTGTACATAGTTAGTAAAGATTTAGGTACTCCCTTACTGCATGTGTCATATGCTTGGGGCTCAGGGTCTTTGCATGAGTGTACAGTGCCAATTGTCTGATGGCCTGTGTATTCCGTACTGCATTTGCATCCCGTTCTTGCCATGTTAATTCCCACTTCCAACTGAGCTGTCACATTGGCAGCTACAACAAATCTAAATCTTAATGCATCTGCCATCCATTGTACCCAGCACTCAACGTGACTATGGTTCCCATGTATTGGACAGGTAGGTGTGCTTTTTAAGCTGTAATAGTTTTGAACCTGTGTCATGTTGTTGGGCACTGTGGGACTTTTGCCTGCAGCCTGAAGTTCATCTCAGCACTGCTAAACTGAGTAGTGCAAATTTCAGAAGAGGTCAAGTATACAAATTTCATGCATATGTGTTTTACTTGTACTCCCAGCTGACGTTATAAACACTCTTACACAGCCATTCCTGCTGTATGTTGTAGGTGAGGCATGTATGTTTTAAAGCAAATGTCACATATACAATGACTTGCTTGTATGGGACATGGTCAGCATTAACTTTCATCTTGTAGATACCTTGGCCCTGATTTATACTTATTTAGCTCTTCATTTGCGTAATTTTTTTACGCAAAAGCAGCACAAACTTACAACATACAATTACATTTTGTACGTTTACCTCCCTTTTGCATCAGAAATTATGCTAATGCAGCGTAAAATAAGTACAAATCAGGGCCCTTGTGATTAGATATCTGCCTGCATTATTTCTGCACTGAGGTATTGACAACCTGTGACCATAGACATGTTACATGCATCACAAATCTCTAGCAAAGTAGGTGTGTCATATTACACAGAGACAGAGTGGGTGTGTAGGTGCTGTTTATTTAAAAGTGCTGTAGCGCAATATTTACATGGTGCAGGTCTGTGACCCCATTAGTGTAAAGCATCATATTGTGGCAAAACACAAGTGCAAGGTTGAGGGACATGTCATTGGACATGATGAGCTGAAGTGTTGTTCAGTGCAGAGGAACATGAATTGCCAATGGAGTAGTGAGAGACAACTGCAGTCCACAGTGGAAAGGTTAACAGTGTGTCGGTAAAGAGTGCATGTCACCAACGGTAGCAACACTGGCACGTTGTCAAGCACAGGACAAAGGAAAAACAGTGCCTGTTAGAATGGGGTCTTTGGTTGACAGTCAGGTTACCCCCTGTTCAAGCAAGGACCCTCACTCTAGTCAGGGTAAAAGAGAATCACCCTCAGCTAACCCCTGCTTACCCCCTTGGTAGCTTGGCAGAGCAGTAAGCTTAACTTCAGAGAGCTAGGTGTAAAGTATTTGTACCAACACACACAGTAACTTAATGAAAACAATAAAAAATGACACAACACCAGTTTAGAACAATAGGACATATTTATCTAAACAAAACAAGACCAAAACGGCAAAAATCTGACATACACAAGCCAAGTTATGAATTTTTAAAGATTAAACTCAAAAATAGCGCTTAGAAACACAAAATGCTTCGATGAGGTGTCGTGATGGAGTCGACACCAGCGGCGCCAGACACGGAGTCGCTTAGACCCCCAAGTACAGTACCTTTGGTGAAGAGTGAAAACAAGTCGATGCGCAAAGTCGGGGATCGCGGCATCTGTGCGAAACATTGAATCCGCGCACTTTGAGCGATGTCGGTCAAGACGTGGTGCGAAAACTTCCACGGAGTCGCGGACTTCAGCAGGGCTGCAGCGGCATCGGGCCTGCGAAGGTCGTCACGCTCCAGCGAAGATCACGGAGTCAGTTGCAGGTGGCGTCAAAGTAAAGTCTCTTTTGAATGTCCTGCCTTGCCCAGGCCAGGCCCCAGACACTCACCAGGGGGCGGAGACTGCATTGTGTGAGGACAGGCACAGCTCTTTCTGGTAAAAGTGACCACTCCTCCCCTCACTCCTAGCACAGTTGGCTCATCAGGAAATGCAGACTACACCCCAGCTCCCTTTGTGTCACTGTCTAGTGTGAGGTGCAACCAGCCCAACTGTCAAACTGACACAGACAGGGAATCCACAAACAGGCAGAGTCACAGAAACGGTATAAGCAAGAAAATGCTCACTTTCTAAAAGTGGCATTTTCAAACACACAATCTTAAAATCAACTTTATTAAAACATGTATTTTTAAATTGTGTGCTCAGAGACCCCAAACTCCACATGTCCATCCGCTCCCAAGGGAGTCTACACTTTAATCAGATTTAAAGGTAGCCCCCATTTTAACCTATGAGAGGGACAGGCCTTGCAACAGTGAAAAACGAATTTAGCAATATTTCACTGTCAGGACATTTAAAACACATTACTATGGGGGTCATTCTGACCCTGGCGGTCGGTGATAAAGCGGCGGCCAACCCGCCAACAGGCTGGCGGTCCAAAAAATGGAATTCTGACCCTGGCGGGAACCGCCAACAGAGCCCGCCACTGCACCTACGACACAGGGGAGGGGGGGGAGGAGGAAGGGTTACGGGCACACACATACGCATTACACCCAACCCCCAACTATCTACACACCAATGCAGAGCACCAAGTCAAAGTGACCCCACCCAAACCCCCCGGAATAACGAAAAGATATGATTAAAGTGAGAAACAACATTTATGTAAAAAATAGGTTCATTGAAGTCATGGTAAAATAGGAAAATGAATCAAAAAAATCCAAGTGTAAACATTGCGTAACCGATAAATAGAGGCAAAAAGTCCCGCACAGTCACTGAAATTTCAAATGTCCGTGGGCCAAAGTGTATCAACACATGGGCAAAGCCCACACAGGAGACCTGAGTCCGTTGGAGAGAACACTGCAGGGGCATCAGATGACAAAACTACAGGCACCTCAGGGGGAAGGGAAGGGGGGGCACCACAGCCACATGAGTCCACAACGCCAGATCGAAGAAGGGGCCACCATGCCCACTGTCCAATCCTGGGGAGTGCAAAGCCACAGTCTCTCAAGTCTCTACAGTGGGTGGCTTTCCCACTGTCATATCCTGGGGAGTGCAAAGCCACAGTCTCTCAAGTCTCTACAGTGGGTGGCTTGCCCACTGTCATATCCTGGGGAGTGCAAAGCCACAGTCTCTCAAGTCTCTACAGTGGGTGGCTTGCCCACTGTCATATCCTGGGGAGTGCAAAGCCACAGTCTCTCAAGTCTCACAAGTGGGTGGCTTGCCCACTGTCATATCCAGGGGAGTGCAAAGCCACAGTCCATCAAGTGGATAACAGTCTCCACAGGCAATGGAGGAGGCAGGGTGACCCGAGTGCAGCGTGAACATTAGCACGACACAGAACCGGCACTGTCATTGGGCCAGCGGTGCTTGAGACGGCGGGGCCCAGCGGAGCGGTGCTTGAGATGAAGGGCCCAGCGGAGCGGTGCTTGAGACGGCGGGGCCCAGCGGAGCGGTGCTTGACAGGAAGGGCCCAGCGGAGCGGTGCTTGACAGGAAGGGCCCAGCGGAGCAGTACTTGAGACGGCGGGGCCCAGCGGAGCGGTGCTTGAGACGGCGGGGCCCAGCGGAGCGGTGCTTGAGATGAAGGGCCCAGCGGAGCGGTGCTTGAGACGGCGGGGCCCAGCGGAGCGGTGCTTGACAGGAAGGGCCCAGCGGAGCGGTGCTTGAGATGAAGGGCCCAGCGGAGTGGTGCTTGAGACGGCGGGGCCCAGCGGAGCGGTGCTTGAGATGAAGGGCCCAGCGGAGCGGTGCTTGAGACGGCGGGGCCCAGCGGAGCGGTGCTTGACAGTAAGGGCCCAGCGGAGCGGTGCTTGAGACGGCGGGGCCCTGTTCAGCGGTGCCTTTCTGGACGGCGGGGCCCTGTTCAGCGGTGCTCCTCCCGGCGGTGCCCTGTTCAGTGGTGCCTTTCTGGACGGTGGGGCCCTGTTCAGCGGTGCCGTTCTGGACGGCGGGGCCCTGTTCAGCGGTGCCTTTCTGGATGGCGGGGCCCTGTTCAGCGGTGCCTTTCTGGACGGCGGGGCCCTGTTCAGCGGTGCCTTTCTGGACGGCGGGGCCCTGTTCAGCTGTGCCTTTCTGGACGGCGGGGCCCTGTTCAGCGGTGCTTGTTCTGTAAGTCTAGGGAGTCAGACCTGGCCACGACTCCCTGCTCAGTCGCCCTCCGACTGTGCAGTTGCTGGACCCTTCGGTGACGGTGTGCTGGGCCCTTAGGTGTCCTCCCTCACACCCGGGATGGGGCTTGTGGGGCCCTCCTGGTCCGCGCTCCTGCTGGCTGACTTCTCCGCCCTGCCGCCCTTGCCCTCCTTCGATCTGGCTCTCTGGCCCTTGCCTCCCCTGGATGTTGTGGCAGGTGAAGTGGCAGAACTTTGGTCCTTGGGGGCAGCCGTGTCAGTCGTCCCGCGGCGTCCCCTTACTTTACGGGTCCGCTTTCCAGGGGGGGGGCTGGCTGTCCCCTTGCTGCTGACCGATGTATCACTGCTGGCAAAGGGGGGACTCCAGAAGCCATGCACTACTGTGATCCTTGAAGCCGGGCTGGTGGTGGCTGAGGCGCTCCTGGGACTCTTAGCAGATGGAGGGGGGGGTCAGGGGAGGGAAAGAGGTCAAGAGTGGAGAGGTAAACTTTTTTAGGACCAGGGTAAAGGGTAGGTGTAGTGGTTATGGGAGTGGAGGAAGAGGAGGTGGTTGTAGGAGAGTCAGGTGTGCTGTCCTTGGGTGAAGGTGCATGGGCTGGAGGCTGTCGTGAGGTGCTTGGCTGTTGGGTGGGTGGCTGCCTGCGTTTGTGTGTCTTGGAAGAGGGGGGGACAGACACAGTGGGAGAGGACACAGGGGACGTGTAAATGGCAGTGGGGGTGGTGACTGCACGTGTGCGGACTGTACTGGAGGGTGTGGTGGTGATGGAAGTACTGGCTGTTGGTGGTGTGCATGTAGGTGTGAGTAGAGACGTCACAGGGAGGGAGGAGGGAGACGAGGAGGTGGGGGACACAGAGGTGGTAGTGGCTGTTGGCATGTCTGCATCTGGGTGTTGCTTGGGTGAATGTTTGTGTGATCTGTGGTGCTTATGTCTGGATGAGCTGCCCTTGGGTGTTGAGGTGTGTGCAGGCTGGTCTGATGGTGTGGGTGGGATAGGCAGAGGAACAGGAGACAGAGACAGGCTGGAGGCAGTTAGAAGAGGGAGGCTGGAAACAGGGACAATGGCTGCCGTCAGTGCTGAGGCCAGAGCATTGAACGATCGTTGATGGGCAGCCTGACCCGAATGAATGCCCTCCAGGTATGCATTGCTACGATGCACCTCCCTCTCTACCCCCTGGATGGCATTCAAAAGGGTAGACTGCCCAACAATGATGGTCTGTAGGAGGTCAATGACCTCCTCACTGAGGGCAGCAGGGGTAACAGGGGCAGGGCCTGAGGTGCCTGGGGCGAAGGAGACACCCGCCTTCTTGGGCGAGCGGGCACGGAGCGAAGGCGGAGGGGCTGCTGGGAGGGCGGAGCTGGTGCGCGGGGTGGCGGCTGTACCTGTAGAGGCGGGGGGCCCGGATGTTGCCGCCACCGCTAGGGAGCTCCCATCCGAGGACGTGTCGGTGTCGCTGGTGTCACCACGGCTCCCCGTTGTGAAGCTCCCCTCGCCCTCCGTATCACTGGTGGCCTCGGTGTCTGTGCCATGGCCCACCGGGGCCTGGTGAGTTGCAGCTCCCTCGTGCTCCGGTGCCAATTCTCCTCCGCCTGATGATGCTAATGCACACATGCACAAGAAGATAAAGCAAAAGGGTGGGGGGAGACATAAAAACAGGTTGAGTGCATGCATTGTCAACACCGTTGGCGGAGAGGACAGACACAGGAGCCTCATGCACTAAGCCGCGCAATCGGGGTACACTACTCAGTACTTGTGACTAGGCCAACAGGTCTAGGGACAACAAACGCGCACATGGGTGATGCAGGACCATGGATAGCTGTACTTGTCACCCTACAGAGGTGGGGGGTGGGGGCACAGGGACATGGCTAAAGCAGAGGACTACACTACAGAAAGCGCCCTGGCCTAATGTCACCCACAGCCCTCTTCCCCCACCCAGGCACCTCCACTGCGCGTAAAGATAGCTGAATGTGCTGGTACTCACCCCCTTGTGTCTGCTGTGATGTCCTCACGCGCCCATCCAAATCGGGGTAGGCCACCGCCAGGATCCGGGACATCAGGGGGGTCAGGGTACGACTGGCACCCCTCCTAGGTTGGGAGGCCATCCCCAGCAGTGACTCAGCGGTCTTCCTGGTCCCGCGGCGGATGTCCTCCCACCTCTTGCGGCAGTGGGTGCCCCGTCTGTTGTGGACCCCCAGGGCCCGGACTTCCTTGGCGATGGCACGCCAAATGTCGACTTTCTGATGGGCGCTGACCTATTTGACATGTACAGGGTGGAAATTGAAATATCATCAATTTTCCGCATGATAGATGCGATTGGCCCCCCCTCCCCAACCTTGCCATGTGGCACATGCTCTCATCTGTCGTGCCTTGCACTCGTCATTGTCTCCCCACCCCACCATCTTACATCCACCATACACAACCCAGGCATAGCCCATTCAACGTGCACACAGTGTACTTACCTGTTGGTCTGGAGGACCGTAGAGTCGCGCATACTGGGGCAGGACCCCATCCACAAGTTTCTCCAACTCTTCTGTAGTGAAGGCAGGGGCCCTTTCCCCAGTCGCAGCAGCCATTGTATCTCCCAGACCGAGGTCACAGCAGCACTTGCAGTATAGGTCCTCTCCTGTGGATGATCAGGTCTCGAGTGATTAACCAGATAGAAGATGGCGGTCACGCCCGCGGCGGCTCGTACCGCCGCGGTGCGTTCCGTGACCGCCGGCGCAGCTAGTCATTGGCTCGTGAAACCCATAGGGTTTGATGTTAACCAATGCGGCTTTGCGCCACGGTCTTCGACCGCCTACCGCCACGGTGTGTCACGCCAGCGCATTGACCTCACATCCCACTGTCACACTTCTCAGGTCAGGCAGCCGCCATTACAAGGGACCACAGGGCTTAATTACTACTGCGTCACACAGGCCTAGGCCCTGCATTGCCACTCATACCAGCCATTCAATGCATTGAGAATCGTGTACTGTGCAAGCTGTAGTTACGTACCTGTGGGTTGCTTGACTCTGTGCTCCATGTTGTCCTTCCTAGGCACCGTCCGCTGCGACTTGCGAGGAGAAGGATGAATCCTCCCGTGTACCGACCGCTGGTGGACCTGTCGACAATGGAGGAACGTCATATAATACTTCGCTACCGACTTGACCGAGCCACTATACTTGAACTGTGTGCCCAGCTGGAGCCTGCACTGATGTCCCATCCGCCAACCCACAGGAATTCCCCCTCTGGTGCAGGTTCTGTCAGTCCTCCATTTTTTGGCAAGTGGGTCTTTTCAGACAACAGTGGCCATGTCATCAGGGATGTCTCAGCCTATGTTTTCTAAGATTTTGTCCAGAGTGTTGTCTGCCCTGACGAAATACATGCGGAGCTACATTATTTTCCCTGAGAAGGGTGATTTGGCCACTGTGAAGGCTGACTTCTATGTCCTTGGACATATCCCCAACATCATTGGTGCCATTGATGGGACCCATGTGGCCTTAGTACCCCCAAAAGACGATGAGCAGGTGTACAGAAACAGGAAAAGTTACCATTCGATGAATGTCCAGGTGGTCTGTTTGGCTGACCAGTACATCTCCCATGTAAATGCCAAGTTCCCTGGGTCAGTGCATGACGCGTATGTTATGCGAAATAGCAGCATCCCTTATGTGATAGAACAGCTACAGAGACACCGTGTGTGGCTAATAGGTGACTCTGGTTACCCCAACCTGCCGTGGCTACTGACCCCAGTGAGGAATCCCCGGACCAGGGCAGAGGAACGGTACAATGAGGCCCATGGGCGATCTAGGAGGATCATAGAAAGGACCTTCGGCCTCCTGAAGGCCAGGTTTAGGTGCCTGCATATGACAGGGGGATCCCTAATGTACTCACCAAAGAAGGTGTGCCAGATCATCGTGGCCTGCTGTATGCTTCACAATTTTGCATTGCGACGCCAGGTGCCTTTTCTGCAGGAGGATGGTCCAGATGGTGGTGTGGTTGCAGCTGTGGAGCCTGTGGAGAGTGAAGAGGAGGAAGACGACGGGGACGACACGGACAACAGGGACACAGTCATACAACAGTATTTTCAGTAGCACCCAGGTAAGAATCCCCCACGCCATTTTACATTTACTTCTGGCCTCCTGCATCTCTACTTTCTGTGTTTCCCCCCAGTTCCTTTCAACTGAATTGTGACTTTCCCTTGGCTTTTCAGAGCTGTATGACCCACTGCGTGACTTCTGGTTTGTTCGGCCATGGAGTAAACCACATTGACATTGGTATGTTGTCATCACAATGTAACTGAACATTTTTGGACCGTTATGTGTAATACATTTGTAAAGAATACAAGCAGACTCCTGAGTGTTTTAAGTGCAATTAGTGATTTATTTAAAGTGCTACATATAGGTCCATGATAGTAAAACGGTGATGGGTGGGGGTGGAGTGATGTCCATGGCAGAGTCCAGTTCTCGGTCGCACAGGTGCACTGTCCATATGCCTGTGGAAGGATGGAGCAGGGGCAGTTCAAGGTTGGACAGGGTGATGATGTGGGACAGTAGAATGACATCCGGGTGGATCTTAGGCTGGCGGGGGTCTTGGCATCCTACTCTGTCTTCCTTTGTGATCTCAGGCTCCTCTTGCGGGGTGGGGTTCTGGTGGCCCGTCGTTGTGTGGGGGCCTCCTGTCCACTAGCGCCGGCGGAGGTGGTAGGCTGTTCCTGGTCCGGGCTGGTGACAGGGGCCCTTTGGGGTGCCACATGGTCCCGCAATGTGGTGACTATTAGGTTCAGGGCCTGGACGATGTTCCTGAGCTCCTCTCTGTACCCCATGTACCGTTCCTCCTGCTGTGCCTGGATCTCCTGGAACCTGGCCAGTACCGTCGCCATCGTCTCCTGGGAGCGGTGGTATACTCCCATGATGGTGGTGAGGGCCTCTTGGAGAGTCGGTTCTCTGGGCCTGTTCTCCCCCCCCCCGTCGCACTGCAGCCCTTCCAGTTGCCCTGTTTCCCCGGGCCTCTGTCCCCTGGACGATGTGCCCACTACCACTGCCCCCAGGTCCCTGTTGTTGTTGGGGTGTTGGGTCAGCCTGGGTGCCCTGTAGTGGCGGACACACCGCTGATTGACCTGTCCTGGAGACAGAGGCATGGGCCCGCTGGGTGGGAGCTGTGCTGATATTCCCAGAGGGGGTTAGGTCTGCTGTGGCCTGTGTCTGTGTGTGGGGAACCGACTGTCCAGAGGTCCCCGATGGTCCGGGCTGGTCATCAGGTTCCAGGTCGACAGAGCTGCTGTCCTCACTGCGGGCCTGTTCTGGGGGTGGGATGGACATATCTGGACCCTCCTGGCTGGTGTGTTGGCGTTCGGGCCCTGCAGGTGTGAAAGAGTATGGTTATTGCTTCTGTGTGTTCCATGGTGTGTGATTTGTGGGTGCCCTTGTCCCCCAGTGCTGGCATTCCCTTGTGGCAGGAGTTGTGAGGGTGGTTTGTGGGGGGGGATGGGTATGTGCAGTGGTCATGCATAGGTGATGGGTTTCCATGGTTTGTGTTGGCATTCAGGGTTTGGTTTTGGATTGGGTGGGTTGTGCTGGTGAGACATTGGCAGGGAGGATGTGTGCTGGGGGGTTGGGGGTGAGGGTGGGGGGGTGGGTTGGCATGCTGGTGGTTGGGGGGGGGGAAGTAG
This sequence comes from Pleurodeles waltl, assembly GCF_031143425.1. Classification (NCBI taxonomy): domain Eukaryota; kingdom Metazoa; phylum Chordata; class Amphibia; order Caudata; family Salamandridae; genus Pleurodeles; species Pleurodeles waltl. The sequence continues at coordinate 1,101,009,551 of NC_090446.1, forward strand.
TTGAGACTAGACTTACCAGAGTCCATTCCTCCACCTACTCCAGCGAGGCCCGCAGGATGCAGGATGTTAAGGACCTCTTGCTCCCATGCTGTGAATTCGGGAGGGGTGGGTGGTGGTCCGCCGCCAGTCCTCTGCACAGCGATGTTGTGTCGTGAGACCATCGACCGTACCTTCCCCCGTAGGTCGTTCCAGCGCTTTCTGATGTCTTCCCGGTTTCTGGGATGCTGTCCCACAGCGTTGACCCTGTCGAAGATCCTCTGCCATAGCTCCGCCTTCCTGGCTATTGTGGTGTGTTGCACCTGTGTGCCGAAGAGCTGGGGCTCTACACTTATGATTTCCTCCACCATGACCCGGAGTTCTTGGTCCGAAAACCTGGGGTGTCTTTGGGGTGCCATGGGGTGGTGTGGATGAGGTGTGGGGTGGTGTTTGTGGTGATGTGAGTGGTGGTGTGTGGTGATGTGTGCGTAGATGTGGTGTGGTTGATGATGTTGGGTTCCTGTGTGTGTTGGGGTTTTCGATTGCTGTGCTCGCTCTCTCTCTCTCTATCGCCTTCTCTCCGATTTCCAACTAGTGGGGGTTTGTGGGTGATGTGGGTGTGTGTTTTATAGTTGCTTGGATGTGTGGGGGTGGTGTTTGTATGTGTATCAGGTGTGTGTATTTCAAATTGTCCAATGTGGCTGGGTTTTGGAGCTGGGTGTGTATTTTGACCGCGGCGGTGTGTACCGCCAATGGAATACCGCGGTTGAATGACCGCCGTGTGGATTCGTGGGTCGTAATGGCATGGGCGTGTTTGTGTTGGCGTGGCGGTGGAGGTTTGGTCATCTCCAGTTTATCGCTGCCCGCTGATGAGGCGGCCTTCCGTGGATGTCGGGTTTTTGGCGGCTTGGCAGCTGTGGGTCAGAATGACCGTGGCGGGTTACCGCGGCCGCGGCGGTAGAATGGCGGTCTTCTGACCGGCGGTAAGAGCCTTTTACCGCCGAGGTCAGAATGACCCCCTATATGTCCTACCTTGACCATACACTGCACCCTGCCTTTGGGGTTACCTAGGGCCTACCTTAGGGGTGTCTGACATGTAAGAAAAGGGAGGGTTTAGGCCTAGCAAGTGGGTACACTTGTCAAGTCGAATTTACAGTTTAAACTACACACGCAGACACTGCAATGGCAGGTCTGAGACGTGATTACAGAGCTACTTATATGGGTGGCACAACAGTGCTGCAGGCCCACTAGTAGCATTTTATTTACAGGCCCTGGCACCTCTAGTGCACTTGACTAGGAACTTACTAGTAAATCAAATATGCCAATCATGGATAAACCAACTACATACAATTTACACAGAGAGCATATGCACTTTAGCACTGGTTAGCAGTGGTAAAGTACTCAGAGTTCAAAAGCCAACAGCAACAGTTCAGAAAAAATAGGAGGCAGGAGGCAAAAAGATTAGGGATGACCCTGCATAAGCAAAAAAGTCCAACAGTGCCCATGTGGCCTGAGCTGGTGCTACCGGGTACTCCTACGGGTGAAGATGATCTGTTCCACATCTTCATCCTCTGATGTGTGTGTCATCTCCTCTGCCCTTGATGGTGGTGCTGGTGGTTTTGAGGGGGCAACACAAACTTCAGTGGTTGGAGAAGTGGACACCAAATTCCAGGTAGCTGCCATCTGTGGAACTACATATGGCATAACTGCAGCAAGGAGGAGCTGCTGATTATTGAGTAAGGCAGCAACATCCCTTTGGTAGCCAGCCATGTCTGGCCTGAGGGAGCCCAGCTCCTGGTGCATCGAGTCCAGCTTGTTGTCATGCTGTGAGGCAACTCCCTCACAGCAGTGGTTAGGTCCTTTACATACTGTTGGACTCCTTACAGTAGGGATTGTGTGACTTGTATGGCTGCTGTCTGTTCTGCGGACGTCATCATGCACATGCGCATCCCCTCAAGGCTGGAGCCATAGTTTGCATCACCACCCGCACCTCCTTGGCCAGCTCCCATTGTACTCTCACTACTGTCCTCTCAAAGGTGGTCCTTGTCTCATCAGAGTCCTCAGCTGTGTTTGAGCTGGCAGGTCATACTTTTGGGGTGGTAGGTGGGTCCTCTGGGATGGCTGCTACATGTATGCTCCTCCTTGCGACTGGGGGTGGTGTCTGGAGGGATCCCAGGACATCTTGGAGGGTTTCCTGGCTGATGGTTGTCAGCTGGTCATCCAGGTCATCAGGGTATTCCAGGACAGACAGATCCACAGGAGAGCCATCGTCCTCTGCAATGAGATATTGTACAATTAGTGTGTCTGTGTTGTGACAGTTGTAATATGACATCAATTACTTCCTATTGGTGGAACATTGTCATGTTAGCTCCCATGCATTGTTCCTGTCATTAATGTTGGCAGTCTCTCAGCACTATGCCTCACCTGCATGTCACATGTAGTGTGGGCAGTTTGGGCAATTGTCTGTGTCACATCTTCTAGGTGTGGGTTCTGTCCAAATTGTGGCTTGCCACCTACTTTTCCTCATCAACCCTCCCTCTGCTTCCATTAGCATGGTGAGGCCTTGCAATGATTGTTGTTGTGCTGATGCCACAGCACCACACATAACAATATGGCCCTGTCCCAGTCTATCATTTTTCACATACACCTATGTGGTGCTAAGACCTAGCACCACACCATGTATGGCATTTCTATGAGACAATGCAGGTGAGACCATTGTTAGTTTCTCATGTTGATGTTTGAGTATTTGTGCTACATTACATTGCATAAATAGGCCTGCCAGATTTCCTGTGTGACTGTGCAGGTGTTTGCCTTTCCTACACACATATGTCCTCCCCCTCAATGCAGTTGTCTTAGCACTATGACACCTGAGATGTTGCATGGTGGCATTGCCGCTATTGTGACACAGGCACAGGGGTAAACCCTAGAATGGGCAGCCTGGGTATGAGATTACTGCTGTGTACATCATTATGTATGTGACAGTGCCTGATGGTTATTGAGTTTATTGACATGAGCAGTTGACAGGAGTTGCACTTGGATATGGATTGATCACGTAGTCATACTGAACTCTAATTTTTAGTGTGTTTGTGCCATGGGCACCTAACTTCCATTTCCTAATTGACCAGCGCACACAGCACAGGTAGTAGTGGCAACTGTTGTCAATAGTAAATGCCACTTGAGCCAATAGCCTGAGACTGGGCATTGTCCTCTAGTTTACATTCTGATAATAGCAGCTGTCCTGTGACACCAGACCAGTTTTACGTTCTACCCTACCCTCCTGGTCTGATTCAGCATTTCCAGCAGCCTTGACTTGGCGGTGTACCCCCATGCAAAGGTTGTTGGTGTTGTGTTGTGCTGTGCCCCTGGATGCCCCTGCACAGCCCATGCCCCGGGCATGGGCAGTGCAGGGAGTCCCGTGCCGTGCCCCTTTGCCCTTTCCACTGCCTGATTTGCAGAGCTGACATGCATTGTGAAGTAGGTATTTGCTGCCCCCTTCTTGCACTTGAAATTTAGGCATTTTGGTCCCCCATGCAACTTACCCTGCATATGTGTTGTTTCCTGGTAGTCTGCGCTGTCTTGTCCTGAAATACCAGTGACAATTTCCTCCGGGATGACGGCTGTAACCATCTCCTCCATTTCGTCCAAGTCCTTTTGTGGTGCTGGACTCCCATCTCCGGTCTGCAGTGCTGCCTTCCTGTTCCTTGCCAGTTTTTCCTTTGTCCTGCGCTTGCAATCATGCCAGCATTTCTTGCACTCAGTGACAGTTCTCCTGACCTCTGCCACACTGTTAAGTCTGTCCACAAACTGTTGCCAAATTGCCTCTCTCCTCCCAATTGGCAATTTAGAGGTGATGAAGAGTTGATGCTGGTCCTCCGTCACCTCTCTCACCAGAATTTCATTCTCCTCTGCGCTGAAGCAACACTTACTCTTCTTCTCGTCTCTCCCGGGGTCTTGTCTGTGTCCTCCTGGCTGGTTCCTGGTTGTCTGGGGTCTCCCTGGGGTGTCTCCTGGCTTCTGGGATCCATTTTGGGGCTCCTTAGCACTGTTTGCTCTGTTTGCGTTGCTTTTTGACGCCATTGTGAGGAAAAATGGCGCATATCCAGTTTGCGATGATTTTCCATGACGCAAACCAGATTAGAGTCATTTTTCCTGCGCTTATGTCATTTTGCCTTATGACAAGGCACAATGGTTAGCTGCAGGAAAAATGACTCTAACCTATTCTTAGCGCCACCCAGCGTCAAAGTATAAATTTGACACACAGGATGCGTTAAGAAATTATGCGCGCCAGTGCTAAAAGATTTTACAAAAAACTCGTTAACGCAGTTTTGCATCAAAAAGTATACATTTGGCCCCTTGTGTTTTAATATCACTCAACTTCTTCAGTTCCTAAAGGATACATGTTCAAATACACCCACCACTAAATGGTAATGTAGGTACAAAAATTGATTTTGGCTTGAACTCACTTGGACAATTACAATCTAATGCCATGTCAAAATTATCAAGGTTTAAAATTGGGTCTGGATCAGTCTCCGTGTCCTCATTCAAAGTACTAAGGGTGTGTAGCAGATACTGATGGTCAGTTTGGATTGTGGGATTGAAGGATTTGGTGATCTATTGTTTTGATCCAAGCCACTTTTTCAGTTTGAGTTTCCAGTTAAATTTAAAAAGGTTTATACAGCTCTGCATGAGATCTAAATCTGTTGCAGGGCAAAAGGAAAGACCTAAAGACAACACCTTCTTGTGTGTATCAGTAAGTAAATAGTCTGAGAAAATTTACCACAGTTTAGTTCAGGTCCTTCATTTTGATGCCAGTTTCCCTCTTGCCTTCACTCCAAATGAGGGTTTGTTGTTTTTTGTTTTTCTTGTGACTTGCCCTTTGATCATTTTCCACCACAACCCCTTCCTCTGGAGATTTGGTATTGATCTTGAATCTGATCTTTCCAGCTCCAAAAATTGAAATTCCCATAAAAAAGTATTTTTTATACTGGTGTTCTCTGATCCCATTGAAGCATCTCTATTTGTTAGTGCTACTGTCATCCTGTGGTCCAGTTTCCACCGTGGGCACCATTACTTGTCCTTTTAGTTGTTTATTTACTGGTATGGATTAATGTGCTTCCTGTCCTTTGCAGAATTGGTCAAATCTTTTTGTGAAAGTTAATATTTGGCCATTTTGGCAGTCTTTAAAGTCCTGGTAGAATTTCCTTTGTTTTTTGTTTTTTTATCTCCTCTTCAAGTTCATCAAGTTTGTTATTAATTCTCTCCACCCCCTCTGTGAATTCTTGTTGAGAGGTTACTTTTTGCAACTCTGCAGTCAATTCATTAATGAGTGCCAACAGTTTGTGTCTATCATCCATGTATATTTAATAAAGATTTTCAGCATTGACATTAAACATGCATGTGAATTAGGGGGCCTTTCTTGCAGCATCCCTGAGTCTGGTTCCTGGTAGGCTAGGACAGTAAATATTCTTAGGCCCCTTGGAATTTGTTCACAATCCATGTATTTCTGTGGTGAAGCTGCTTCCCACCATTTTGCTTATTCTTTTATGAAAGTTGTGTCCAGCTTGTCTCATAATTGTTGCGTAGAGAGGGGGCTAGCTATCTGTTCCTTATTGTCACTCAGGTTGTCAATCACAGAAATAGCTTTGTGTGAAAAAAGGAATGTGGCAACCTCCTGTCTTTTGGTTTCCCTAGCTCCTGACATTTGTTTTATGTTGTTTCACATGAATTACCAGCAACCAATCTGAAATAACCCACATAGGCCTTGTGTGACAATAGCGTACACACAGGCTCCATTCATGCTCTGCACATAAATCAGGTTGCAGCATCTCCCAAGCTTCAACTGTGATTTGACCAGGAGTAGCTGATGTTTCCTGGTTCTCCTCACCTTTACTACCATGACCACATTGAGCCGTTTGTTTAAGGTGCTGCTCCCCATATGGGTCATCTGGCCTCCAGTACCATAATGTGAACCAGGCTTACCTCGACGAACCCTTGTGTGCAAATGGAGCATATGGCAACATTCTCCTGTTTGTTAATCATAAAAAAGTCCCAAGCTGGGGAGGGGTACTTTCTTAGTGGGCCACTGGCAATGCCTGAAGACGAACTGGAGGAAGATGCTCGCGGGTGTGTTGATAGCCTCTCTGCAGTGCACACGTGTACTGAGGTATTGGTTGGTGCAGGTCTCTGCTTAGGCCTAACAAATATGGGTGCTGGCGGTGCTGTCTATGCTACATCCCTCCGAGCAGGTTGGATAGTAATGTCAAACTCCTCTGTGCCAGCTTCTACAATGACTGTTTCACTGTCACCTTTATCATCATCATCCCCTTCCAAGATTCTAAGGCTTTCTGGAACTATTCTTTTTCCTTGTCTCTCCAGGCGTCTCCCGGACTCTGCAGGGGTACACTCCATGACCCTATCATCATCATCAGAAGTGGTGCTTGGAGAAGATTGTGGAATAGTAGCTTTCATTTTTTTTGCTGGAGATCTAGGAGCCCTTGATTCTAAAATAGAAGGTTCTTGATCACCAGAAGGTTCAACCTCCTTTTATGCTCCAACTTTGCGAAGCTCTGGCTGCGGCTGCTGTCTACTTTGCTCTGTTTCCTGAACCGATTAGGTACTACTTTTTGAAAGGGACGAATCCAATTCAACATCACTGTTCGTTGAGGTCTCCATGATTGCAGTGGCTTCCTCACTGACAGACATCATCTTGGGCTTGAGTTTGGGTGGTGCTGTTGTTGATGCTGGAGTGTTCCTAGGTTCCTCCCCAGAGGCCGGTGTGACAGCAGGCACACGTCTCCCAGAAAAACTTGCGATTGGCACGCCACTGGCAGAAAGCTGCTTCTTCTCACTGGCCACTTTCTTGGGAGTAACTTTCTTTGGGGCCATCTTAACTTGGTCTAGGTTTGCAGTGGCACTAAGATGCACAAGCAAAAGATTTTGGTGCCTGTGGTCCGAAGTAACTGTAGGGCCTTCTCTTTGGCAGTACTGCGGGTGATGTGGGATCTCATTTAAAAACAACCAAGCAAGAAAAATATGTAGTTAATGAAATGTGGCATGCCATTGTTGCAGCAGGTTGAAAATAGTACAAAGAAATGCAATATTAGTGTGGTTGATTACTTATGTAATAAGCCTTGCATTTATTGAAAAGGTAAACCACACCCCACACCATAAAACACTGATATTTAAAATCAGACAGCACAACAGGCAGATCTAGCTCTTTGCTTTATTTACTTCTGTTTTAGGAGACACCAAGGGTATTCAGAGAGAGGTGCATGGGTAAATGGAATATTTTTTTAAATAAAATATCCTATGGTGCAAGGTGGTCCAGGGTAAATGCTTAGGTGGATGGATGGAAGGAGGAATGGAATGGATCGGATGGCTGGATCAAGGCAAAATCAAGATAAAAAAGAGATTAAAAATTAAAATAAAAAAGTAAATACAAATTAAAATGGCATACAAATTAAATTACAATTAAAAATAAAAAGGTAAAACAAATAGAAAAAAATAGAAACTTCAAAAACAAATGATCAATAACTAACGATGTTTGTATGTAAGCCTATGTCAACTCAAAGACACACTGACTTAACAATGTACGCATAAAATGGCTGCCAGCCAGCCGCATGGTCAAACAACAGCAAGGAGGAAGCATGGAGATCAAAGAAAACATGCAAGCCTATTGCAAGGGACACTGGCTGCATAGACAAAATGGCTGCCAGCCAACCACACTGTCAAACAACAAGGAGCAAGGAGGCATAGCAAACAAAGATCACACGTAAGCCTATTGCAAAGGGACACTTACTGCATACACAACATGGCTGCCATCCACATGATCAAACAACAACAACAAGGAATTAGGAGGCATGGCAAACAAAGAGCACATGAAAGCCTATGATAAAGGACACTGGCTGGATGGACAAAATGGCTGTCAGCCAGCCACATAGTCAAACGACAACACCAAGGAGCAAGCATGGAGAACAAAGAACACATGTAAGCCTATGGCAAGGAACTCTGGTTACATGGACAAAATGGCTGCCAGGCAGCCATGTGGTCAAACAACAACAGCAAGGGGCAAGGAGGCATGGAAAACAAAGAAAACATGCAAGCCTATGTCAAAGGGCACTGGCTGAATGGACAAAATGGCTGCTAGTCAGCCACATAGTCAAACAACAAAAACAAGGATCAAGCATGGAGAACAAAACACACATGCATGCCTATAGCAAGGAACACTGGCTACATGGACAAAATGGCTGCCAGTCAGTCACATGGTCAAAAAACAACAAGGACAAAGGAGGCATGGCAGACACAGAACACTTGCAAGCCTATGGCTAAGGGATACTGGCAGAATGCACAAAATGGCTGTCAGTCACATGTTCAAACAACAACAACAAGGAGAAAGGAGAAAGGAGGCATGGTAAACAAACGTGCAAGCCTATGGCAAAGGACACTGGCTGGATGGACACAATGGTCAAACTACATTGTCCTATGCCTTCAAATATTATTTCCCCACAATATATATAAACTTTTTGCAAAATAGGCAACATTTTAAATGTAAGTTAATCCAATGCCATTCCTGCCCTAGTTGAAGTTTTAAAAACATGTTTATTCATCCAAGCAATTTTTCAATCATCCTTTCATTCTTCCTACTATAATCACCTATAGCCACCATGATTTTAGCTTTACATTCTCCGATCCATTCTTTCACCACAATTCACAATCCTCATTATCCATCCATTCAGTATCCACTATCCACCCTTTCTTTCAATCATCCTTTCACCCAATCATCCTTTCACTATGGTGACAGGAAGACATAGGAGTCTGCATTGCAATGGCCTCTTAAATAATCAGCCAAAGTGAGGGCATCTGAGTATGATGATGTAGCGCAGAGCACGTGCCTAGCTTTAACTGGATCAAGTAATAAATAATATTCTTAATGTAAGCTAAACGTACCTTACCTCTGAGTGCCAGCAGCATGCTATTCAGAAAAAAAGTTAGCATTGTAGAATACAAACACAATCATATATTAATACTTACTGACCCCCAAAATCTCCATCCCTAGCAGGTCAAGCAGGTCCTCCTCACGGACAATTATGTCTACCTAGCGGTGTTTCAGCTGCTGGGTGGTACGCTGGACATGGGTGGTAAACCCAAACACAACTGCCCACCCTAGCCCAATGCAGCCAGCGCTCCCGCAGAGGGTAACCACTGCCAGGCCTGCTGTCAGCATGGAGAGGTGGTGGTGCTGCACGTAGGAAACCAGTGCTGCCACCTCCTCCTCACAAAAGGTGTACCGGGGCTGCCTCCTTTGGGGGTGCTTCCACCCACAAGGTGGACGGCTGCTGCTGGCTGTCCGGGGCGTGGTGCTGGTGTTGCCGATCTCCTGTTCGCCAGCACCTCCCTGCTCTGACATGGTGCTGGGTGGTGGGGTGAAGAAAAGAAACAGGAGGAGAACTGAGATAGGAAGAAATAACTAAGAAAGTAAAGGGAAAAAGAAACAAAATATAAAGTCACAAAAAGCATGAAAAAATGTCAAAAACATTAAAATACACAGACACAAAACGACACATTAGTGCAATGAATAAAAATGAGGGGTAGATTAGTTAGGAGGGTGGAGGATTGAAAAGATTATTAAGCGTGAAAAACAAGATGGCCTCACCCATGCGAACTGCATGGTGCTGTTTGCACATGATTTTGAACGCAAGAACATGCTTCGTTTTGTGTTTGACGAAAAATGCAATGTGAACTGGTGCGATGGGGAACTCTGCTCACCTGCAGAACTCCATGTAGCACAGCGGAGTTTTTTTGCCACTCAGCGGAGTTGCAGGTAGTACAACTCCGCGCACTGTGCCCAGGTCTAATTTTAATGCACTAACCAGTATTTTTCATGTACAAACCAACTTATGATTGCCAACCGGAATATTCAGTTTATGGGTTTCTAAAAGTGCAGGTGGTTGTGTTCTGGCCCCAAATTGGGGCTCAAATCATTCCAAAGTCTGGGACCTTGTGCTCTGAAGGATACACTAGCATTTCTAGTTATTTGAAAGTTAGCTACTTAATGAGATTTGAATCAGTGGAACAGAGGCCTCTGGTAATGATGTAAGATGGGGACACATTTTGTATGTAGTTTCAGCCATTACTCAAATACACCTTATACATGGTACAAAGCAACTTGAATGCAATCCCTCATTACATCAACAGATAGTTCAGAGCCTTCAGAACTCTTTTAAGGGTACATAATTATGTCTCTGAGGAAAGAGCAAGAAGCTTATTTTTATGGATAAACTTAAAGGGCTAGAGTGGTTGTCTAATTCCACAAAATGGCTCATCCTCATCAGAAAAGGGTTGAGATGACGAACAAGGGAGCTCACTGTAATACATGTTGCAACATTTGTGTTTCATAATTTGCATTAGAAATGTTATCATATAATAAATAGGATGTACAATAATAAGAACAGTATTTTGCTAACACATAATGCATACATTCCTGTACAGATGTATCTAAGCAGAACTTTGCATAGTACATAAACATATTACTGTCATTTTATAAAGACCAGAGGCCTACTTCACAATGTAAACTCAGTTTAGACCTAAAGTCAAACTTTACTCACAGTAAAGTTAGACGTTTTGGTCTAAGTTTAGACCAAGTCTGAACTTAGATCAAAAGTCTACCTTTACTACAACTAAACATAGACTTTAGGGGGTCAATTCACAAATGTAAACCTAGACCAAAAGTCCAAGGGCCTCATTCACAAAGGTAAACTTCGACCAAAAGTCTAAGTTTATACCAAAAGTGTTCACACTTTTGGTCTACACTTAGACCAAAAGTGAAAACTTTGAATGAAAGTCTAAGTTAGACTTTTATACCATGTTTACACTTTTGGTCTAAATTTAGACCAAAAGTGTAAACTTGGACTGAAAGTCTAAATTTACAAGTAGTAAAGTTAGAATTTTGGTTTAAGTTTACACTTTTGGTCTAAACTTAAACTAAAAGTCTAAACTTGGACCAAAAGTCTAACTTTATTATGAGTAAAGTTAAAACTTGTGTCCAAGTTTAGACTTTGGGTCTAAACTAAGACTTTTGGTCTAAGTTTACCTTTGTGATCAGAGTCTTTAGTCTAAGTTTAGATTTCTGGTCTGAACTTAGAACAAAAGTTTAGCTTTACTATGGGTAAAGCTAGACTTTAGGTCCACACAGACTTTTGATCTAAGTTTACATTTGTCAATTGGGCCCTAAGTGGTACAGAACTGTACATCTTAACAAAAATAGGGCAAGACTATTTGCACAGTTGTGATGGTTATGCAATGCTCAGTGACGCAAATTGAATTAGTTGCAGTTTATATTACAGAAGTACATCTACAACATGACTAGAAATAGCTAGAAATAATGGTTTGTGAAATCATAGGCTGCACATGTATGGCTTGAAAATTATAGAGAAGTGAACCTCGATATAATAACAATTTGTGCTATATTTCATATTACCTTGAACACCGTCACATTTTACTTTTGAAAACTGTTAGACATCGATATATCTAGTCTCTATTATGCACACAGAAAATATAGGGGGTCATTACAACCCGTGGGGACGGTGTTAAAGCGGCGGTAAGACCGCAAAAAGGCCGGCGAAAAAAAAAGGGAATTATGACCGTGGCGGAAACCGCCAACAAAAACAGCCACTTTAACACTCCGACCGCCACGGCAGTACAGGCAAACAGCGCGGCGGTCACCGCCAACAGACAGGCGGGAGACAAAGTACCGCCCGCAGTATCACAACCTACCAATCCGCCACCTTTTCCGGGGCGGATTCACTGTGGATAAAAACACGGTGGAAACAGCCATTTCAATGGGAAAATGCTCACCTCTACACACTCCACGAGGAAGGAGGACACCATGGAGCCGGAACTCCAAATACTCCCTGCGAAAGTCTTCCTGCTCCTCTACGATCATCATCAGCGCCGGCGCCGAAGACAACGGTGAGTACTGCACCTACGACATAGTGGAGGGGGAGGCAAAAGTCATGGACACACACACGCAACACCCCCACCCCCACCCGACCCTCACCCAATACAACATACACACCAATGCATATCCAAACATAACAGTAACAACCCCAATAACCCCCGAAAGAATGCAAAGACAAAAGCAAATGAGTGCAATCATTGTAATGTATCAAAATACAGTAAGCAAATATATACAGATATAATTTCACATTCAAGCAAAATATACATCACGATTAGTAGTGCAGGTATACACCATTCAATGTCCGTGGACCACTGGGCCCAAAATGCATGGGCGAGGCCCACACACGATACCTGAGCAAAACGGAGAGAACACTGCAGGGGCATCAGATCGAAATACAACAGGCACCTCAGGGGGAAGGGAAGAGGGGAAGCCGGATGAGAGCACCACGCCAGATCCACGAGGGGGCTCCATGCCCATTGATGGATCTTGGGGAGTGCAAAGCCACAGTCTCTCAAGTCTCTAAAGTGGGTGGGTTGCCCACTGTACCATCCTGGGGAGTGCAAAGCCACAGTCTCACAAGTCTATACAGTTGGTGGGTTGCCCACTGTACCATCCTGGGGAGTGCAAAGCCACAGTCTCTCAAGTCTCTACAGTGGGTGGGTTGCCCACTGTACCATCCTGGGGAGTGCAAAGCCACAGTCTCTCAAGTCTCTACAGTGGGTGGTTTGCCCACTGTACCATCCTGGGGAGTGCAAAGCCACAGTCTCTCAAGTCTCTACAGTGGGTGGGTTGCCCACTGTACCATCCTGGGGAGTGCAAAGCCACAGTCTCTCAAGTGGATAACAGTCTCCACTGGTTCTGGAGGGGGACAGGTGCCCAGAGTGCTTCATCCTGTTAAGGACTGAGGTAGTGGATGCTGTTCTCCACTGGTTCTGGAGGGGGACTGGTGCCCAGAGTGCTTCATCCTGTTAAGGGCTGAGGTAGTGTATGCTGTTCTCCACTGGTTCTGGAGGGGGACTGGTGCCCAGAGTGCTACATCCTGTTAAGGACTGAGGTAGTGGATGCTGTTCTCCACTGGTTCTGGAGGGGGACTGGTGCCCAGAGTGCTTCATCCTGTTAAAGACTGAGGTAGTGGATGCTGTTCTCCACTGGTTCTGGAGGGGGACTGGTGCCCAGAGGGCATCACTCTCCCCGTGACAGTCCCAGTTCCATCACTGCCCCTGCCGCACATGGGCTAGCGGTGCTTGAGTTGGCGGTGCTTGCCCTGTTCAGCGGTGCTTGACTTTGCTGTCTCTGACCTGTTCAGCGGTGCTTGCCAAAGCGGTCTTTGCCCTGTTCAGCGGTGCTTGCCCTGTTCAGCGGTGCTTGCCATGGCGGTCTTTGCCCTGTTCAGCGGTGCTTGACTTTGCTGTCTCTGATCTGTTCAGTGGTGCCTGAGTTGACGGTGCTTGCCCTGTTTAGCGGTGCTTGCCCTGTTCAGCGGTGCTTGACTTTGCTGTCTCTGACCTGTTCAGCGGTGCTTGCCATGAGCGGTCCTTGCCCTGTTCAGCAGTGCTTGCCATGGCGGTCTTTGCCCTGTTCAGCGGTGCTTGACTTTGCTGTCTCTGACCTGTGCAGCGGTGTTTGCCATGGCGGTCCCTCATTGCCCAGCGGGGCTGTGGTTGCCGGGGCCCTCCTGGGCACTGACTCTGGTGGTGGCCTCCTGGCCAGTGACGATCGGGCTGCCCTCCTGGGCACTGACTCTGGCGGTGGCCTCCTGGCCAGTGACAATAGGACTGCCCTCCTGGGCACTGACTCTGGCGGTGGCCTCCTGGCCAGTGACGATCGGGCTGCCCTCCTGGGCACTGACTCTGGCGGTGGCCTCCTGGCCAGTGACGATGGGACTGCCCTCCTGGGCACTGACTCTGGCGGTGGCCTCCTGGCCAGTGACGATGGGGCTGGCGGTAGCCTCCTGGGCAGCGGGGATGATGGCGGCCTTCTCCGCTATGCTGCTCTTTCCAGACTTTGGCGCTGTCTTCTGCCCCTTCCCCACCTTGGGAGGAGCCACAGCTGAGTGGACAGTCCCCCCGGGACCCTTGTGAGCGGCTTTGCCGGCTGGAGTCTTCCCCCTATCCCGTCGGGCACTGTCCAACTTCTGGTGCTTCACAGGGGGGGGGACTGGCTGTGCTGTGGCTCCGTGTCACACTGGCTGCCCTGGTGCCCGGTGCACTCCACATACCTCTAACAGGCACCACTGGTACCGGAGATTTTTTGGTTGAGGTGCTAGTACGGGACCTATGAATTGTAACTTTTGTTGATTTGGGTGCAGGTACATGCGCTGGAGGCTGTCGTGAGGTGGATGGCTTTTGGGTGGGTGTGTGCCTGCGTTTGTGTAGTTTGAGAGGGGGCATCACAGACCCACTGGGAGAGGACACAGGGGACATGTAAATGGTAGTGGGGTGGTGAGTGCAGGTGAGCGGGGTGTGGTGGTGGGTGTGCTGGTGCGGGACGTAGTGGCTGTAGTGGTAGTGCATGCAGGTGAGAGTGTAGACAACACTGGGAGGGAGGAGGGAGACGACGAGGAGGGGGACACAGTGGAGGCAGTGGATGTTGCTGTGTCTGTATGTGGGTGATGCTTGCGTGAGTGCCTGTGGGATGTGTGGTGCTTATGTTTGCCTGAGATTCCCTTGTGTGTTGACGTGTGTGCAGGCTGGTCTGATGGTGTGCTTGGGATAGGCTGGGGTACAGGGGATTGGGTCTGGGTGGAGGAAGTTGGAGGGGGGAGGCTAGAGACAGGGACAATGGCTGCCATCAGTGCTGAGGCCAGAGATTGCAGGGCTCGATGATAGGCAGCCTGACCAGAATGAATGCCCTCCAGGAATGGATTAGTGCGTTACAACTCCCTTTCTACACCATGGATGGCATTCACAATGGCAGACTGCCCAACAGTGAGTGACCTGAGGAGGTCAATGGCCTCCTCACTGAGGGCAGCAGGGGTGACAGGGGCAGGGGCTGAGGTCTATGGGGCGAAGGTGATGCCCACCCTTCTGGGTGAGCGGGCACGGGGCGAAGGCTGAGGGGCTGCTGGGAGGGCGGTGCTGGTAGGGGGGGTGGCGGCTGTACCTGTAGAAGTGGGGGGCACAGATTTTGCCGCCACCACAAGGGAGCTCCCATCGGAGGACGAGTCCTTGTCGCTGGTTGCTGATCCGGTGACCGCTGTGAAGCTCCCCTCGCCCTCCGTCCCACTGGTGTATTCAGAGTCCGTGGTGTGGCCCTCCATGGCCATGTGGGATGCAGCTCCCTCGTACTCCGGTGCCACTGTACCTCCGCCTGATGATGCTGATGCACAAAAGAACAGGGAGAGCACAAAAAGGGGGGGACGACGACAGAAGAAAGACAGGTTGAGTGCATGGCTTACCGTTACCGTTGCCAGACAATACAGACACAGCAGCCCCCTGCACTACGCCGCGCTGTTGGGCTCTACTGATGCAGTTCCTGGGATATGGCCTACATGGCTATGGTGGACATCAGCACACATAGATGGCACAGGGGCATGTATACCTGTACTTGGCACTCTACAGAGGTGGGGTGGAGTGCCACATAGCCTGCATTACGGAGTGGCCTAGCCTACGGAACTCGCCCTGGCCTAGGGAAACCCACAGCCCTCCTCCCCCACCCAGACACTTTCACTGCGTGCAAAGTCCGCTGCATGAGAGTGTACTCACCCCCTTGTGTCTGCTGTGATGCCCTCAAGTGTCCATCCAACTCAGGGTAGGCCACCGCCAGGATCCTGAACATCAGGGGGGGTCATGGTTCGACGGGCACCCCTCCCATGTTGGGAGGCCATCCCCAGCTGAGCCCCCGCCGTCTTGTTGCTCCAGCGGCGAATGTCCTCCCATCTTTTACGGCAGTGGGTGCTCCGTCTCTGGTGGACCCCCAGGGTCCCGACGTCCTTGGCGATGGCACGCCAAATATCCTTTTTCTGGTGGGCGCTGACCTACATGAAATGTACAGGGGAAGAAGAGAAGTCATTACCAACTGCACCGTCGAAGTGAGTGGCCCACATCCCTACCCTTGCATGTGGCACATGCATTCACAGTCCTTCATGCTCGCAGAACTCTGCCCCCTTCCTTCTTACAACCAGCCCTCTCCACTCAGGCATAGCCCATACAACTTTCTCCCTGTGTACTCACCTGTTGGTCTTGAGGACCGTAGAGTAGCGTGTACTGGGGGAGGACCCCGTCCACGAGCTTCTCCAACTCCTCTGCAGTGAAGGCAGGGGCCCTTTCCCCAGACGCACGAGTCATTGTCTCTTCCAGACCGAGGTCACAACAGCACTTGCAGTATAGGTCCTCTCCTGTCGAAGATCAGGTATTGAGTGATTGAACAGATAGAAAATGGCGGTGACGTCCGCGGCGGTGACGTCCGCAGCGGTGCGTATCATCACCGCCGGCGCACTTCTACATTGGCTCCTGGGACCCATAGGATCCAATGTTAACCAATGCAGCATTGCGCAGCGGTCTTCGACCGCCTACCCCGACGGTGTACAACGCCAGCGCAGTTACCTCACATCCCTTTGTCCCAGTTTAGAGGTCAGGCAGCCGCCATTTCAGGGGCCCACATGGCTTCATTTTCAACTGCGTCACACATACCTAGGCCTGGACTCAACACACATACAGACAACGTTTTGGATTATTTTTCGTGTTCTGTGTAGCTGAGGGTACATACCTCTGAGTTGTTTGACTCTGTGGCCGCTGTTGTCCTTCCTAGGCACCGTCAGCTGGGACATGTGAGGAGATGGCAGAATCCTCCGGTGTACCGACCGCTGGTGGACCTGTTGACAATGGAGGAGCAACATTTAATCATCACCTACATGTTTGACCGATCCACAATCCAGGAACTGTGTACCCAGTTGGACTCTGACCTGATGTCAGCTATCCGCCATCCCACAGGGATCCCCCCTCAAGTGCAGGTGCTATCAGTACTCCATTTCCTTGCAAGTGGGTCTTTTCAAACAACAGTGGCCATGGCATCAGGGATGTCCCAGCCCATGTTTTCCAACGTGTTGTCCTGAGTGTTGTCTGTCCTGCTGAAACACATGAGGAGCTACATCGTTTTCCCTCAGGTGGAGGATTTGGCTACTGTTAAAGGTGACTTCTATGCCCTTGGACATATCCCCAACATCATAGGTGCCATTGATGGGACCCATGTGGCTTTGGTCCCCCCCCCACAGGAGTGAACAGGTGTACAGAAACCGGAAGAGTTATCATTCCATGAATGTACAGATGGTATGTTTGTCAGACCAGTACATCTCCCAGGTAAATGCTATGTTCCCTGGCTCAGTGCATGACGCCGACATCCTGCGGAATAGCAGCATCCCTTATGTGATGGGTCAACTCCAGAGGCACCGTGTGTGGCTATTAGGTGACTCTGGTTACCCCAACCTGTCATGGCTACTGACCCTAGTGAGGAATCCCGGAACCAGGGCAGAGGAACGCTACAATGAGGCCCATGGGCGGACTAGGAGGGTGATAGAACGCACCTTCGGCCTCCTGAAGGCCAGGTTCAGGTGCCTCCATATGACAGGTGGTTCCCTATTCTACTCACCAAGGAAGGTGTGCCAGATCATCATCGCCTGCTGTATGCTTCACAATCTTGCTTTGCGACGCCAGGTGCCTTTTCTGCAGGAGGATGGTCCAGATGACAGTGTTGTGGCAGCTGTGGAGCCTGTGGACAGTGATGAGGAGGAAGCAAAGGAAGAAGAAATTGACAACAGGGACTCAGTCATCCAGCAATATTTCCAGTGACACACAGGTGAGAACACTTTCTTGCCTACTACAAGTACTTTCACACTTCTACCTCTATCCTGTCTGTCAATTTCAAGCAGTATTTGGTAACTGAGTTGTACATTTCCCTTACGGTTTCACAGGTGTGGTTACCAACGTGTGTCATCTGCTTGCATTCTTCATGGACTTGTGATGTGTGACATAGGTATGTTGACATTACATTTGAGAACGGATTTTGTCACTGTCATAGCTAATACACATTTTCAAAATCACAGACTGACTCTAGATTGTTTTGTGCTTCAAGGGTGTTTATTGAAGTGCTAATTATTGGAGGGGGTGGTACAATGGTGAGGGGTGATGGTGGAGGAATGTCCATGGCAGAGTCCAGTCTATTAGTCTCACAGGTGCACTGCCCATATGGGCATAGGAAGTGGAGCTGGGGCAGTTCCAATATGGGCAGGGTTACAAAGTGGGAGAGTGGGATGACAATCAGGGTGGTCTTATTTCTTGGTGGGGGTCTTGCCATCGTGCTCTGTCCTGTTCCTGGATCTCAGGGACCGCTTGCGGGGTGGTTCTCCGTCTGCAGGGGTGGGGTGCTGGTGTGGTGGTCCTGTGGCGGGCATCCTGTCCACTAGCGCCGGCGGAGATGGTGGGCAGTTCATCGTCCATGCTAGTGTCAGGGGCCCCTCGGAGTGCCACGGTGTCCCTCATGGTGTTCTGTATGTCCTTCAGCACCCCTACGATGGTGCCCAGGGCGGAGCTGATGGTTCTGAGTTCCTCCCTGAACCCCAAATACTGTTCCTCCTGCAGGCGCTGGGTCTCCTGAAACTTGGCCAGGGCCGTAGCCATCGTCTCCTGGGAGTGGTGGTATGCTCCCATGATGGAGGAGAGGGCCTCGTGGAGAGTGGGTTCCCTTGGCCTTTCCGCCCCCTGTCGCACAGCAGCCCTCCCAGTTCCCCTGTGTTCCTGTGCCTCCGTCCCCTGGACCGTGTGCCCACTACCACTGCCCCCAGGTCCCTGTTGTTGTTGGGGTGGTGGGTTATCCTGGGTTCCCTGTAGTGGTGGACACACAGCTGATTGACGTGTCCTGGGTACGAAGGTATGGGCCCGCTGGGTGGGTGCTGTGCTGGTGTTACCAGAGGGTGGAAGGTCTGTGGTGGCCTGTGACTGGGTGTGGGGAACAGACTGTCCCGAGGCCCACGATGGTCCGGGCTGGTCATCTAGATCCAGTTGGCCAGAGCTGCTTTCATCACTGTGGGCCTCTTCTGTTGGTGGGGTGGAGATGTCTGGACCCTCCTGTCCGATGACGTTGGGTAGTGGTCCTGCAGGGGTGTAAAAGCATGATTATTGCATCTGTGTGTGTCATGGTGTGCAATGGGTGGGTGACCGTGTACCCCGGTGCTAGCATTCCTGTGTGGGGGCTTGTGTGATGATGGTTGGGGGGGTGTTATGGGTATGCTTTAGTGATGGGTGTCCATGCTTTGTTGCGTCATGCAGGGCTTGGTGTTGGGATGGGTGGTTTGTGTTATTAGTACATTAGTGAGGAGTTGGAGTGATAGGGGAGGGGGTGAGGGTGGGGGTCTGTGATAGCATGCAGGTAGGGTGGGGGATATGATAGTTAAGATTTGACTTACCAGTGTCCATTCCTCCACCGACTCCTCCGAGGCCCTCAGGATGCATAATGGTCAAGACCTGCTCCTCCCATGTTGTTAGTTGTGGGGGAGGAGGCGGGGGTCCGCCGCCAGTCCGCTGTACCGCGATGTTGTGCCTGGAGACCACGGAACGCACCTTCCCCGTAGGTCATTCCACCTCTTCCTGATGTCCTCCCAATTTCTTGGGTGCTGTCCCACTGCGTTCACCCTGTTGACTATTCTTCGCCATAGCTCCATCTTCCTAGCTATGGAGGTGTGCTGCACCTGTGATCCAAATAGCTGTGGCTCTACCCATACGATTTCCTCCACCATGACCCTGAGCTCCTCCTCAGAGAACCTGGGGTGTCTTTGCCGTGCCATGGGGTGGTGTAGGTGATGTGTGGGGTGGTGTATGTGGTGATGAGTGTGTTGATGTGTAATGGTGTGTGGTCTTTTGTGCGTGGATGTTGTGTGGGTGATGGTGTTGTGTGCCTCTGTGTGGTGGGGCTGTCTATGCAGTGCAGTCTCTCTGGCCTTCGTCAATAATTTTTGGTCGTAGGGATTGTCCAATGTGGCGGTGTTTTGGAGATGTGTGTGTATTTTGAGCACAGCAGTGTGTACCGCCAATGGAATACCGCGGTTGAAAGACCGCTGCGTGGATTCGTGGGTCATGATAGCATGGGCGTGTTTCTGTTGGCGTGACGGTGGAGGTTTTGTTTTTGCCAGTTTAACACTGACCTTTGGTGTGGCGGACTTGTGTGGGTGTCTGACTTTCAGCGGATTCCGAGATGTGGGTCATAAAAGCTGTGGTGGATTTCCGCGGCCGTGGCGGTGTATTGGCGGTCTTCTGCACGGCGGTAAGTGGCTTTTACCGCCAATGTTGTAATGACCCCCATAATGTGTAAAACCGGCTATCAAGGTAAAAATACTGTCTACTTCATTTCTTATCACCCATGCAGCAAAAATGGTGCAAAGGGATCGAACAATGTATTGAACTATTGCAAAATTTCAGTGATGTTTACCCGGGGAGATTTCAATTTCAGCGTTCATTTTCCGCTGTTTATCAGAATGCATCAAAGGATTTCTTGAATCTTGGGAAAGTGCACTAGAAAACACTGTTTTATTATTTTCGTGTGTGCCATCTGCATAAAACAATGCAATAAACACTGTATAATACCCCTGTCTCCTAAATCAAGGCAGAAAGCTGCCATGCTGTGTGAGGCATGATTAAATTAGGGCCTTTATTACTTCTTTCCACTGCAAGGAAAACATTACCTTAGCATGATTAAAGAAACTCTGTCTCAGCCTTTTACAAAATAGCTACAATCCTTTGGCAGTTATGCTAAATAAGCATTTCGAATCAGACTGAAAAACAAGTGCTGCATATTACAAATCTTTAAAAATAACTGTTCCATGGTGTGTGTCCACTGGGGTCGCCCTTCTGAAAAAAAGCTGATCAGCTTGGTCTGCTCAAATCTGATGGCCATATCCACCCCTTGGAAAAGTCAAAGGCCACATAAGAATGCCACTTGTCATTATTGTACTGTAAAGGAAACCCATCCATTTCTTTAGCAAAGAGAAAAATATTTAATGAATTGTACTGAAATGTGTTTCAGTTGTTTTGCGCTCATTGGAGTTTTACCTGGCTTCGTGTCTTCCTTTATTGTACGGTTAAGCTTTGAACCTCGGTTGTCTGAAAGGGGATCTTGTTATCGAAGAAAGCCCATTGTTAGCAAAACACATTAGATTGTAAGTAAATTCGTGTCAGAAAGGCGCTTATGGGGAAGCTAGAGCAGTAACCCCTAGTAACAAGATTGAACTGGCTTTAGTGTGCTTGCTTTGTACTTACAAGAGAAATACAATGAGTTCTAATGTATTCCATATTCCCCACATCCATGTCTCCGTACAGGAGTGACATGGTATTAAAGGAGGGGGCGGGGCCAAGGATGATCAAACTAAAAAATAACTTATAACTAAAAGCTAGCGATCATTTAATGTAACTCAGGCAACACTACAGACATGGTGTACCTTTCATCACAATGAAGAAAAAAAGAATAACATAAATAACCGTTTCTCTTTAGAAAAAGAGCAGAATAATGGTTGGCAGTTCCTTAGGCAGGGGTGGGCGGAGCAGGAAATATGTTTTGTAATGTCTGAATCTCGATATGAACGCGCACAAAATAAACAGCTTGTGAGTGACGGTAGAGCGAATATATTGACAGCTAAAATAGAATTATCTCCGTTCTCTTTTTATTCATTCGCCCTTCTTTTTGGAAATACTGTGCGTTCTGGGGTGTATTTTCAACCCCTTTAAAAGGATTGTTACAGGGTTGAATTGCGGTAGTGTCTAGCTGTAGCAGATAGCACAGGTTTTATTTAGGGAAAAAAATGATCTGATATTGAAGATTACGGATATGGTAAACGCAAAAAGAGAATAGAGGGTAGGACCTATTCTTTCGCACTTCCAGCCTAATCACATAACACAGCAAAGAGAACGGCAACGGATTGTGCACGTCTGCCAACGATCTCTGTGGAGTCGTTCCTTTAGGAAATAAAAGGCCTTCACCCAAGAATGTGTTTTGCTTTAATACTCACCCATTAGGGTTTCAAGGAATATGTGACAGAACAACTAGGTCCTAAACAACTATAGCCTAAACCACTACTGCTAAACAACTAAAAAGTCTCTACAACTAATATATATCTATATATTCTAAACAACTAATAAACCATAAAAACCATAAAGAAAACCTTAGCTTAAAATTAGTTGTTCAGGCAAATGTTATTCAGGCACAATTGTGGTTTAGACAGTAGTTGTTCAGTACTTAGTTGTAGATACTTTTTAGTTGTTTAGCAGTAGTGGTTCAGGCAAGTAGTGGTTTAGACCTAATTGTTCAGGATGTTTGCAATTTTGAATAAATGCCTCTCACTGCAGTGATGTGATCTGATGTACGAATTTGAAACAGCTTGGCATGTTAACGAAATACACATTTTTGAATTTTGAAGAGTCATTATCATACATGTATGTGTTTTGCAATGTATCTTTAAAAAAGAATGTGTTACTAAAGATATGTGGTACAAGCTACCCTCTTTGCTTATTTTACTTTTCTTCAGTTGATATGTAAATAAATGCTTATTCGTGTGTTTAACATATTTTTAAATATTAGTGATAAATCCAGTAAACAGAAGCTCAGTGCTGCTGTTCACCAGCAGAACATGAAAAGGTCAGGAGTGCCGCATGCAGCCTTCTGGCCACACTTTGAGTATCCCTGTTCTAGAATAATGAGTGACATTGTATTCCTTTTTCACTCTGCACTGATAATGGCTCAGTGAGGGTACAAGAGAGCCGGGCAACTGGTAGTGATGATGGTTTACAGATTTGGCCGGTATGCATGGTACCTTTGTGTCTGCTATTTTCTCATAGGGGATTGGGTAAACAAATGCATTCTTCAACTAATGTTCACTTAAATGCACAAATACGTTTAATTGCAAGTCCAAATTCCTATTTTGTAGCCATAAAATTGGTAATTTGCTGTAATTTTTCACCAGTGATTATTTCCTGAGGTATAAAGCATAT
Organism: Pleurodeles waltl; assembly: GCF_031143425.1. Classification (NCBI taxonomy): domain Eukaryota; kingdom Metazoa; phylum Chordata; class Amphibia; order Caudata; family Salamandridae; genus Pleurodeles; species Pleurodeles waltl. The sequence goes on from NC_090446.1 coordinate 1,101,032,453, forward strand.
GTGTAACAAAAATAGCACAGATACACAGAATATAATGAAAAAGTTGTTTATTAGATATAGCTAGGTCATTGGTAAAATGCATACCTACTCTACATGGCAACATTTAGTTCTCAGCGGCTTCAAATGTGGACGCTGTGTATGTCAGTCATGAAAAGTCCATTGTTAATACACTTGAGCAGTGCCCTATAGGGGCTTATACAGTATATTATTGTGCATGTAGAGATATTCATGTATCTTCTACAGGGAACGTACCATACTTCCCAGCTTTTCCAGAGGTAGGTAGTGGTGTGTGGTGTGCTAATGCTGTGTGGGGGATGATGGTGGTATCATCTCTATGAATCCAGTTCAGGGGAGGAGAAGGGGAAGGGACAGCCGATGGGCCATGGCTACTGCCTTCTGTGTTGCCGAAGTGGAGAGGGGGCTTTGTCTCCATTTTTTACATCCCTGTAGGTGGGAGGGATTGCAATCCCTCACAGTGAACTGTCATCTATCTTCAATACCAATTTTTCCAAGAATGTGTCCCAAGCATCCTAGTGTGGTGTTTCCCCCTGCCAATGTGTTAGCAAGAACCAAGAGGTGACCTCTGCAGTCTCCCATTAGGACAGATCCCTCAGCCAAATTTGTCTCAGGGAACATGCAATGGATGTGCACAGGTCTGAGGTTGGTCGCATGTAAGTAGTTAAATTGGGTTTATTTCAGGCGAGGCTTCCTGGAAACTTTACAGACATATTCCATTGTAGCGGACCACTGTTTGTCTGTGGCATCCTGTAACACACAAAAGGAGAGCACTGGGAGGGTTGCTAGCCCACACCGACTCCCAAAGGAAACTATATCAACACTAAAGGTGTGGGGTAGTGGGAAAAGGGGTGGGCCTAGGTCGATTAACCCAGTGCACCGTGTTGGAGTCGCTTAAGACTCTGAAGTGGGGAAGTCATGGTGGGAAAGAATCCACGTAGGGGGGTGCCATGTAGTTGTACAAGGGGACGGGGGAGTTCCCTTACGGACTAGGTGGTCTCACACACATAATAGTGTCTTGCTTCATCATTTGACCACCTAGCCCCACCCAAGTAAGATGATACTACTTGGGCGGACTCGACCTCTTGATTAAAAGAACCAGAGGGAGTGCTAAAATTAGACTTACTGGATAATTACAGAGATCCAGATGGGGTGAGAAATAAAATTACCAAGCAAGTCACCAATTACTACTGCTAGTTTTAATGGGGGTGTATGCTGGTAAGGTTAAGAATATAGGGGAACAGACGGCTCATTAGAGGATAATGTCTCTTAGAGTCTAAAAAGAAATACGTATGACCAACATGTTTCTTCCCTCACTAAGTGCTGGTTGGTCAGGGGCATTCGTCAGGGTCGGAGCACACGTAATAAGTGAGGTGCTCAAAGTGAAAAATAAATATAGGGCCTACCTGAACAGGTAGTTCATAGTGGTGTCGGTCTAAAATGGCTAATAAATAAACCACAGATTATTAACAGTGAAAAAGTGGCACACCACTGCACACAACACAGCACAAGTGGAAGTGCGTGGGAGAAATACACACACACATGCAAGCGTGACTTACCCCGTAGTTAGGGGCGATTTGCCTCTGGTCTGGCTACTGCCGGGGCAGGTTTTCCCTTGTTGTCACACTCTAAGGAGATTAGGAGTAGAACGCAGAGGACAAGAACGTAAAGTAACAGAAAGAGGGAGAACCTGGTAGAAGAGAAGAAACAAGAAGGGAAACCAGAACATCGGGGGGAGACAGGTATACTATAAATAAAGAAAAGAGAAGGGAAAGCAAAGAGCAGTAGGGAGAAGAAATAGAGAGAAGAAAAGAAAGAAGGAGAGAAGGAAAAAAGGGGGGGGAAAAGGGGGGGGAGAAAAAAGATCAGGGAGGAACAGAAGGCGAGTGGCAGGGGGGAGGAAGTGGGAAAAGAAAGTAAAAAATAGTAAAAAAATATATAAAAAAGCGGGGGGGGGGGCCCGAGAGCCCGAACTTACCACTCCAAAGGGAATACCATGGGGGGGTACCTACATGCCGGGGCCAGGCCGCTCTGGTACTGACTGAGTGGCTGGCCTAGTACTTATGGTAGCCGATCGCCGATCGTAATGAGGCCGGGGGCGGAGTTAGGCCCCGATTGCAAGGTGGTTCAGGTGTGCCTGGTAGCGTTGAGGGTAGGCACACTGATTCGGGTGTTGAAAGTGTTATTATTCTTACGCATGATATTTCACTATGTACTTCTGCCCAAGGCTGACAAGACCATGATAATGCATTTAGTATTGTAGCCACAAGAGTACGTAAACAGTCTGACACTTAGGCACATACTCACGTCAGGACCATTTCACAGAACATAAATATGTTTCTTATAACAAACATTGTTTATGCCAGGGAAAGGGAGGGAGGCCATTCCAGCCAGGATACCCACCCATGCTGTTTGCAGTTTCACTACTGACCTCAGCCTTGTCTCTGCAACCAGCCAAGGAGACGGCAGGCAAACCCCTGCTCTCAGGTAATGGGGATAGCTGTTCCTCTTATAGACTAAGTACGGATAGATAGGGCTAGCACTCCTATGCTCTAGCTAGAAGTTAGGGTTTAGGTAGGATTTGCTTGGGTTGTTTATTTTCTTTTCAATATTGCAACAATCATAATCTTGTAAATATCATCGACCTAATAATTGCAGCTCATATATTTTATTGTACATTTCAGTCTTTTTAAATAAATGTATTAAAAACCATTCTGAATCTTTTATTTGGTCTACTTGTGTGTATGAGACCTATGCTAATAAGGGAAAGATGTGAGATTTGTCAACCACAACTTCCCTGAGAGGTCACTGTTAGACTTGGCATCCTTGGTGTGGTCTCCCCTAACTTTTTGCCTCTGCTTCCTAGGTTGTTGATGTGTAATGGACTCTGTTTTTGCAGTTTTTGATACTCTGGGCACTTTACCACTGCTAAGCAGTGCTAAAGTGCAAGTGCTCCTATGTAAAATGTATGTGCAATTGGCTTATCCATGATTGGCATGTTTGATTTACTACTAAGACCCTAGTGAAGTGCACTAGAGCTGCCCATGGCCTGTAAATCAAATGCTACTGGTGGGCCTGCAGCCCTGGTTGTGCCACCCACATGAGGAGTCCTGTAAACATGGCTAAGAACTGCCACTGCAGTGTCTGTGTGTGCAGTTTTAAACTGCCGATTTGACTTGGCAAGTGTACCTTCTTGCCAGGCCTGAATCTCTCCCTTTCCTACATGTAAGGCACCCATAAGGTAAACCCTAGGTAGCCCCATGGGCAGTGTGCAATGTATGTTAAAGGTGGGACATGTACTGATGTGTGGTACATGTCCTAACAGTGAAATACTGCAAAATCCAGTCTTCACTGTTGCGAGGCCTATCTCTCTCACAGGTTAACATGGGGGCTGCTTTTAAATAACCTTAAAATGCAGATTCTCTCTGAGAGCAGATAGAAATATGGAGTTTGTGGCCTCTGAACTCACAATTTAAAAATACATCTTTTGTGAAAGTTGGTTTTTAGATTGTTAGTTTGAAAATGCCACTTTTATAAAGTAGGCATTTTCTTGCTTTCACCATTCTGTGACTCTGCCTGTTTGTGGATTCTCTGCCTGGGTCAGTTTGACAGTTGGGATTTTTGTGAATCCCCTCTAGACAGTGAGACAAAGGGAGCTAGGGTGTAGCCTGCATATTCTGACGAGCCATCTGTGCTAGAGTGGAGGGAGGAGTGGTCACTTACACCTGAATGGGCTGTACATGCGCTCTCACAATGCAGTCTCCAACCCCCTGGTCTGTGTCTGGGGCCTGGCCTGGGCAAAGCAGGATCTTGTGACAACAGAGACTTTCCTTTGAAGTATGCCTACTTCAAAGGCAGAAAGGGGTATAAGTAGTGGACCCAAAACCCCCGACTTTAGATTTCTCCAAGATCATTTCTGGAACCAAGAGGAACCGATGCCAAGGAGAAGAGCTGAAGAGCTGAGGAGAAGTGATGCCCCTGCCTATGACTATGCTTTGTTGGGCTATCCTGCAGTTGCTGTTTCTGCCTTTGAAAGGGGACAGAGACTGGTCTTTGTGGTATATTCCTGCTTGTGAAGAATCTCCAATGGGCTTGAACTGAGCTTGCCTCCTGTTTTGAAGTCTCAGGCCTTCAAAGACTTCCTCTGCTAACACCTGGACTCTCTGCTGAGACTCCTGCCCTGCCAAGTGGTGTTTTTTCCAGTCTTAGGGCTCTTGAAAGGTGAAGTTGGCAGAACAAGAGCTGAAAATCCATGCACAGAATGCAGAACTGAGACATTTTTGACAACCCGGCTCATAAACAACACGCCGCCGGCTTCGTGGCTAAAATCGACACTCCACCTGCAGCATGGCTGGGAGATCAATGCATTGCAGCTGGAGAAATGATGTGCAACACCCGCTTGTGGCTACTGATAAGAACGCAAACTCAATGCAGCACGGTTTTCTAATAACTTGCGACTCGATTTTCCACACATTTTCCTTGGGCATTAAAGTCAACCTGACTCTGCGTGGATTCGATGTGCCCCATCTGGAAATCAACGCATCGCCAACCTGACCGGAGAAGAAACTATTCACAGGCTCCCTTGCGAGGAAGGAATCAACGCATTGCTGCCTTTTCCAACGCATGCTCGCCCGTGCCGCTTTATTTTTTACGCTAACCAGGTACTTTGTGCAAAATCATCATTTCCATTGTTTTCTATGGAGTAAGACCCTTATTCTTTTGAAAATTCATATCTTGACTTGTTTGAGTTAGATAAATATTGCCTATTATTCTAAACTGGTGTGGTGTCCATTTTGAAGTGTTTTCACTGTATTACTGTGTGTGTTGGTACAAAGACTTTACACATGCTTCTGAGTTAAGCCTGCCTTATCATGCCAAGTTACCAAGGGGGTGATTGGGGGTTACCCAGGTGTGTTTCTCCTTTGCCCTGAATAGAGAAAGGGCCTTTACTTGGAAAAGGGGTAACCTGACTGCCAACTAAAGACCCCATTTCTAACAGTCACCAAGTGTCATGTGTCAGGCTGTCACAAATCATCTTTGCTTTTATGTCTAGGTGAGGTTCTGCTAGCTAGCCAAAAAGTTGGCCCAACAGCTGCAAAGACGGTGCAGGATTGACTCAGTCACCCACATGTGTGGTGCTGCCTCCCTGAATCTAGCAGTTTGATTGCAATAATGAGAGTCCTACGACATGGCACCACCAATGTTGGTTAGGAACTAATTATACAGGTCTCCTGAGTACCATTATTAGACGTCAGTGTTCCTAGGGAAAAATCCTTCTCACCTGAATAGGGAGCATCTAGCTAGGCTGTAGGTTGTTCAAGCTTGAACTTTAAAAGGATTCCCCCGTTAGTGTTCCCAACTTTGATACCTATTCTTTTACAATGGAGCAACCAGTAAATATCTCAAAGAACTGTAGACAACCTGTCACACAGTTTCTTTTAGCTAATGGATTAACAAATGAGAGCAGGGATGCTACATTTGTCGTTGAAGCACACAACGCTTACAGAACAGAAATATTTTACTCATGGGTCACCATTCCAGCAATAAACGCAGACTCAAAAGCATTTCACACATATAGAATAGCAAGCAAACCACAACAATACAGAGCATATTAATACTTATAAATGCCTTTAAGTAATCAAGAACACCAGGATTGGTTCAATGGTGCCCTCACACAGGTAATACAACCAGTAAAATGAGGTCCTTTAAGCAATGACGGACCAACATATTTCTTCTAAAGCTCACCCTCCCACCAACCAATGGCGAAGGGCCCAGAAAGATCTGTAACAGATCCCTGACCTCCATTAGGTGGTTCACCAAAAATAACCCTTGTGCATTGCTGATACTTTTGTCAGAATCCCTGTGACATTCAGTACTAGTGCCAGGGTTGTTGTTCAATGTAGTCACATTTATTTGTGTACCCTCTTTCACAACAATCCTACAGTCACTCTCAAACCACCAATTGAATTCATCCTCCAGCACACTTGCGGATGGCAATTTTGTCTGAGCTTCTGCATCCATAACTCTCTTAATCAGCGCTGCATTTCTTTTGCTCCACCATTTACCATTCTCAATCATGAGGGCATGATTGGAAACTTTAACCACTCTACATGCAGGAAACAATTTAGAATAACCTCGTTCTTGTCCAAGAGGTCCCTTTATCTTTACTAGATCACCAACACAAAAGGACACCTCCTTGATCTTGTGCAAAGTGTCAAATCTAACCTTGCTACTATTTTGTTGTTCTAATCCTCCCACACCTCCACAGAACTAGGTATCCTGCTATCGGTCTCCATTTTGTCTAAAACCTACTTAACAGACAGATCACAAGTAGAATGTCTTACCCTCAACAATACAAATGGAGATACGCCTGTAGTAGAATGTGGGGTATTATGGTAACTCAATAATCTATCTTGAAAGGTTTTAAAGATATCCTTGCCTGAACCAATTGCCATTTTGATACACTCTTTCAACATCCCATTCACTCTTTCCACTATTCTATTACCTTGTGGACCGTACAAAGCTACCGTAGGGCGTCTAATGCTGAGAATGTTGAGAAATTCTTGCATGATGCATGACTTGAATTGCACCCCATTGTCAGTAACTATCACTTGAGGATAACCTTCCCTGCTAAACAAGGATGTGAGAAAATTAATACCTGCCTCAATGTTGGGTTCTTTCAAAATTTAACACTCAACCCATTTGGAGTGGTAGTCTACCAAGGGCTACCTCTTAGTTGCTGGTAGACCAAACATGGGACCCACAAAATCCAAGCCTAGCTTTTCCCCTTGTACCATTGGGAAACTCAGTGGAACATAGAGATGCATTATAAACCTGTAATGATTTGTCAGCCTCACTGCAATACAGGCATCCACCTATCCATAGGTTAATTTCATTGTCCATGCCAGGCTACCAGTAGAAATTGCAAAATCCTTTTTTTTGGACCAGTCATGCATACATGGACTTGGTGAGCAACATTTACCTATCGGTTCCTGAGAATCTTTGGGGGAATGAGCATATAGCCTCTTAGAACCAAGTTATCCTCCACTGACAATTTGTCTATAACTTTTAAAGCAAGGCTTAATACCATCACCAATATTCTTTTCTCCGTGGCCACCCTTTGATTATAAATGCCTTTAGTTTGTTTAGACAATTGTCCTTCTTCACACCATCTTCCCACTCCTGAAGAGAAATTGTATTGTTTGTCACTACTATACCATCGACCATACCTACTACACATTCAGTCTCTTCCATCGTCTCCTTCTCCTCACCACTCCTAACAGGACATCTAGATAAGACATTAGCTCTTGTATTCTTTGTTCCTGAAATGTGCTTAACATAAAAGTTAATCTCATACATTATTTCTAACAATCTGATTAACCTAGGGCTTGTTTTCTCTAAATTCTTTTCAGAAAATAAGGAAATTAAAGGTTTATGGTCCGTGATGAGGGAAAACTTCTGTTCCCACAAATATGATGAAAAATGTTTCATAGCCCACATCTATGCTAACGCTTCTTGCTCAACAGTAGTGTAATTATACTCTGCTCTTGATAAAAACCAGGAGGAAAAGGATACTGTGTATTCTTTACCATCTGAGATAGAACTGCCCCAGGCTCATTCCTCTGGCATCACTGTCACAATAGGTTTCACATTGTCCCTTGAGGAGTACAAAACACGGACATCCATAATTTTGTGTTTTCATTCAATTAATGTTTTTCTCACATTGGAACCCCAGACATACTCAGCCCCCTTACTCAAATTTTATCCAAGGCAAGGCAAAGTTCTTTATAAACCTAGAATAATATTCATATAAGCCTAAGAAAGACCTGAGTTGATCCTTGTCAACTGGTTGTGGGCTAAATTTGATTGCATCTGCTAGTTGTGATTTGGGTAATACTTGCCCAATATACTCTACTTCAGATGTCATGAAGCAACATTTTTCCTTTTTCACCGTTATGCCATTTTTTAAAATCTACCTAGAACATTATCCAAGACCACCTCCTGATTCTGCTCATTGCTTGTAAAGTTTAATATATCATCTTAATAGTCTAGGGCTTGTTTGTTTTCTCCAAAGAGCTTGAACATCAATTTCTGGAAAACAGATGTGACCAATGCCAGGCCAAAAGGTATACGTAAAAACCTATATGCACCAAATGTGGTATTAAACATGGTTAAATGTCTGGATTTTAAGCAAAGATCAATGTAGTGGTACTCTGCCCGTAAGTCAATGGTGGAAAACACTTTTGCACCCCCCACTTGTGCCAACATCCTTGAATTTTGGGAAGGGAAAAACAGTCCACTAATATATTTTTACTAAGGTATCTAAGGTCTACACAGAGACTCAATTCCTCATTTTTCTTTTCGGCTCCTCAATAACCTTATCTGAACATAACTTGTCGAAATGTTCCTTTCCCTGACTCCTCATGCTTAGTGACATATTTCTCACTTTGTGTACGATTGGGACAGCATCTTTTTTCAATACAATCTCATGCTTAAACCCCTTTACTAGTCCCATGCAATCTTCAAAAAGAACCTTATTACAAATCTATCCTTAAATTATACTGATTTTTCAAAGAATCCTAACACGTCACTGTTATGTCCCCTAAAGGCAACAGTGTGAATGTCTGGAGGTGACAATCAAGAAGAACCCCATTCAAATTCAAACAGTGTATCAGTGATGATGGTAATAGGTGACCCTGATTTGAACTTGACCTTCAATTTAACTTTGTTAATAAGTACATTACAGATAGGGACACCTATCCTATTGTGATCATGATCTACCTCTAGCATATTAACGGATAGCCATATGATATGTTTGGGAGATGTGCATCTAAAACAAACATTATGACCCAGTATCTTTCCACCGTTATTATGATCTTTATCAAGTACATTGTGTAATTTTGCTTTGGAAATTATAGCATTAATTTGTCCTGTGGTTCTTTGCTTCTTATCTTTGTTGAGTTCTTTGAAAGCTTGAATGGATCTTTCAATACCTCTAGCTATTTCCAATGTTTATTGAAGATTAGGGTCACAACAGCTTAGCAACCTTTCTTGGATTTGTTTATCAAAGCAATTCACCACAATTTGATCTCTAAAATAGTTGTCAAGGTTCCCATCAAATCCACAAGTGGCTGATGGTACCCTTAATTCTGCCAAAAATGTGTCAATAGACTCATGTTGTAACTGCTTTCTGGTGAAGAATCTGTCTCTTTCAACTATAATACTAGTATCATCCTTAAACTGATTCTTGAGTCGAGTGACTGTTTCAATATAGATGTCCCATTCTGTAGCTAGAGGGTAAATGATCATCAAATATAGTTTTAGCACTGAATTAATCAGCATCAATTGCAGCTAGATAATTATCAAAGTTTTTAACCCACTGAATCCACTTATATTTTCTAATTCCTGCTTCTGCTATAAATGGTGCCGGCCACATAAACACCACATCCCAATGTGCAAGCTATGCATGTAGCTGAAGTACACACAATTATACAATGAGCCAGTATCAATGTATAGACGCTTGATACTATTCGTAATGCAGACTTTAAATGCTGCCCCAGTGATAGCTGCTCCAGCTTTCAACCAATTGGCTGTTACAGGGATAAATCCATAAACTCAATAATAATAAAAGCGCCCACTGAGCGGGAGAAGATTCCATTTGGGGTTGCACAAAAAAAAACAGCTGGAAGCAGTGTTTTCCCATATTGTACCCCAAGATAAACATAGAATTCTCACAATGTGCTTGGCATTTGGAATGGTGCCCTCAATATACGATTGTGCCACTTGGAGCACAGCCTATGCAGCAAAAAATACCACAATGCAATGTACACCAACACGTGCAACTTTACCAGAAGTGTTAAAACAAATTCAAAATAAACCTGGGAGTCCTGGCCCTGAACTCAGGGATGAAACTAGTGTAAAATATTGATATGATGTTCTCATTATTTTAAATAGTATTAAAGGATAAGAAGCAGTGGTGATTCACCAATGGCTCCAATAGGTTCCTCCTTGGGATCAGGAGCAAGAGCTGCCAAAGATTGTTTCCAAAACTTATACTAGCATAGGTCAGGATTGTCTGGGGGCCAGACCAACTAAATTTCAATTACAGAGTACGCCCACCAAGGAGAGTACTATGCAAGTAGAAGAAAACTCTACATCACTGGAGTACACAAAAACAAATTATTAGAAACAGTGACACTCTAGAAACACCAAGTAGATACCAATTTACTGACAGTCGCCCATCTTGTTCCTTCCAGGACACACTGTTTAAACGGAGTGACAGAGGAGGGTGGTGAGAATAACTGGAGTGACTACGTGCTCTCAAAACAGGACTCATAATGTTCTTCAGAAACTTTCACAAAAAGGAAGAAAATTTCCACAGCAAAAGCCCTAATTTAAAAAGAAAATGGTGGCAGGAATATTGGTTAAAAATGCCACTTAAATGAGAACATTGTTGAAGACCAGGACATGGGAATTCTTTCTGCAAGACAGCACGGTGAAGGTCATGGTATATTGCCAGAGTCTTCTAGATCTTCTGGATGTGACACTGACTAACAACTTTCTTGAATTGGAAAGAGCTGACAGGTGCGTCTCCCCACCCGACAGGGTTTACAAATTAAACATTCAGAATGAGGGAGACATACAGCACACTATTAAAGTTATCTTCTGGTGAAGACTAATACCTAGGACCTTATTATCAGTCATGCAGTTGAACCACCACAACTCCAATATGACGGTGGTGAGGCGGCCCTTAAGCCAGAGCCCTCAACCCCGTCGTATTATGACAATTACAACGGGCTGCCTGTCGGAAACCATCAGAAATCACTGCATTACGAAGTTTCCGATAGTCAGCCCACAGCACCCTCAGAATGTGCACTGTCTGCCATAGCATGGAATACCATGGCATAGAAAGGTGGTGGAAGCAGGGCCATGCAAGGGCCCCTCTGTGGACCCCAGCACTGCCTTTGTGCCAGCCTTTTCATGGCAGGGACCCGCCATGAAAAGGCTGGTGGAAAGAGAAGTCATCGTCAGCACAGCTGTGCTGAACTCAGCACAGCCATGACTGACTAGGACTTCGTCCCTCACCAACCCTTTGGGATCCTTGATCCCAGCAGAAGCAGTGGTCTCCTGGCAGTCTGACTACCAGGATTGTAACCTGGCGGTCGGACCATCAGGATTGCGGCAGTCCAACAGTCCGTGGATCTCCAAACTCATAATTAGGCCCTAAATTATAACATTCTATTGGCAGAAAAAGATTAACCACGTGAATTTGTCTGCATGCTCCCACTAGGGGAAGATATCATTTCGCTTTATTTCTCAGTCCTAGTTCCAGACCTAGTAAAGGAAGCCTATCCTGCTGATTGGGCATTGGCAAATGCTCCTGTGCTGTATCGCAACCACGTAGGGTGGGATAATGATTCCCCCTACCATGTAAAATCGATTAGATCAACACCACAGATCCAGCCTTAATGTCCAATTAAACATTTGTAACAAGGTATAAAAACAGTCCTGGGTTGTTCTCTGCCCGTGTAACATCAGTATTACATGATATTGATCCTGAGACGTTATCCTCTGGATGAGATCTACCTCTCAGATAATGACCTCAATGCACATCGTGTTGATTGCATCATTTTAGAATTCACTGCCCAAGGTTATAAATTCAATTTAAAAAAAACAAAATTGCTTTTCTTAGTGTCCTATTCCTAGGATAGGAACTTTAAAATGAGGGCATGAGCCCAGCTCGCACTTTCTAAAAACATGACTCAACTTCAACCTCCAAACACCATCAAGAAATTATAGTTATTACGGGGTATCTTTCATTTTGGCAGAATACACACATTCATGACTATGCACAATGTATCAAACCTCTTCATGATCTAATTCATCCAGACTTTTCAAGCAAACATTGGACACCAGAACACATACACATCCGAAGAGCATTACAACAGGACATGCTACAAACACAACACTTGCACACAAGTGACAACAACAAAAATTTGGTAATCAGAATAATTCCTGGTGCCTTCAGGTTCCCCTATGTCACATTAAATGAGGGTGACACAGTGCCCATAGCACACACATCACATTTGTACTCCAATCAAATCAAATCAAATCATTAACATTTATAAAGCGCGCTACTCACCCGTGCGGGTCTCAAGGCGCTAGGGGAAAAGGGGGGTTATCGCTGCTCGAACAGCCAGGTCTTTAGGAGTCTCCGGAAAGCGGAGTGGTCCTGGGTGGTCCTGAGGCTGGTGGGGAGGGAGTTCCAGGTCTTGGCCGCCAGGAAGGAGAAAGATCTCCCACCCGCCGTGGAGCGGCGGATGCGAGGGACAGCAGCGAGTGCGAGGCCAGAGGAGCGGAGGAGGCGGGTGGGGACGTAGAAGCTGAGGCGTCTGTTGAGGTATTCCGGTCCCTTGTCGTGGAGGGCTTTGTGTGCGTGGGTGAGAAGTCGGAAGGTGATCCTTTTGCTGACTGGGAGCCAGTGCAGGTGTCTCAGGTGTGCGGAGATGTGGCTGCTGCGGGGTACGTCGAGGATGAGGCGGGCCGAGGCGTTTTGAATGCGTTGCAGGCGATTTTGGAGTTTGGCTGTGGTCCCGGCGTAGAGGGTGTTGCCGTAGTCCAGGCGGCTCGTGACGAGGGCGTGGGTCACGTTTTTTCTGGTGTCGGCGGAAGATCTTGCGGAGCATGCGGAGGGTGAGGAAGCAGGCGGAGGACACGGCGTTGACTTGCAATGCAGAACAGAGATTTGCACCAACAGAAAAAAAATGACTGCCACACAGATGGCTGTCATAAAGGATAGGCCACTTGCCCTAGGAAAATTCATTATTGTCGTTACCCCATTATCGGCCACTGACGCTCTCACCGCAGCCAGTTTCCCAATGCAAAAGCATTACATCCACATTGGATTCAATGGGCAACCTCCTTCGCTGTCACTGATGTTGCTTATGTTTTCTACCCTAAATTCCAGAACCAAGAGTTCCTACAATATGAACTTGAGTTCCCTGTGCCCTCTATCATTTTGCCTCTTGACCAATACCAAATGATAATTTTAACAAATGGCTCAGCACAACCAGCTGTAGGTACTAACCACTATAAATATGTAGGCAACAATGACTACCTCAGCTGCACATCCCTGCAATTTTATCGAATTTGTAATATTAATACATATGGTGCTCTAAACACCAAATCACACCTGTTGCCAACGTGTCTGAACTGGAACCAAGAAGGACCAGTATACAACTGAATAGAAAAATGTGAGGCACACATATGTAAATAACTGTTAATCTAATGCATTTGTTCAATCATCCATTATAAATTAATTCGGAACATCCTGGTGTGATTAATCATCCATTGCAAATCAATTCAGAACATCCTGGTGTGATTTACAATTTTCTTTACATGTCAAAAAATAATTATAAACACCTATCTAAATTATATATTTGATCATTTTAATATTTCCATTATTAATGTCACTTTGTACTTTCCAGTACCATCCTCAAATAAAACAATAGAAGTCCACTTCTTGAAATTATATTTCACAAACAAATATTGTGCTTCCCAGTCCAATTGTTGTGACTTTTAATCAAATTCCTTAATCATTTAGTTGAAAATCATAGCCAACAAACATGTATTTTCAACTATTGGTATTGGTTTCAGTCCAAACAGTTGTGATTTGGATCCTCAGCCCAATCAGTTGGAGATTATAGCCGACACGTGTTTCGTCCTACAATAGGACTTCTTCAGGGCTCGTTGGGTATCAATATAGCAATATCATCATGACATGTTCTTAATTCCTACCCTACTTAAAATTAAAATCATTATTTAGGTTGAAAAGCATGCATACATCATGCAAGTGACTTTTTAATGTAAGTATTGAAAATCTTTCCTCACTTAAAGAAACCCCACACCAGAAACTGTGTCCATAGTTATTTTAGATCAGAATCATTATGTTACTTTCACCAGATAGAAAGTGACTAAATGGGAAATTTTCAATGTGTGAACAGGTAATATTTATTATATAGAGCTCAGAAAGAGAGAGAAAAGACTAAATTAACAATGCACACATGAACTCAGTGATAAAGTATTATTAATAATTATTAGTTAATACAGAAACTCCTCAAACATCTACATTTATATAATTACCTTACATCTGATATCAAAATGCACAATCACTAAAAAAAGAGAATTTTATGTAACTTAATAGGGACTCCACTTGAGTAACCATTTATACATTCCTCTATGAAGCAAAAAATGTCACACATATTCTCCCCCCCATTGAAATTTTGACCTGGGGTAATATCCACAATCAGCATCATCATACATTCTAATTATATGCCCTTAAAATGATACGATAATAACTTCACACCTATGTATCCCTGCCAAACATGCAAATATCGAATCCAAAACCAAGTACAAGTACAACATACTTAAGTTAAATGTGGTTGTAAAGACATAAATATCAATAATGATAATCCTGTTATAGCCTCCTTAAAGTATTGAGACGTTACCATATCTTTTGAATATTTAATAGATCATTCTCTGTTGCCACACTATGTGATACAAGACGTCAGAATCAAGCTACATAATCCATAATCAAATATATATACGTGGTAATACTCTTACCTGTATTGATCTGAACAATCGCAAACCAAATGAGGAGTTAACCTTATACACAGCATTTCACAATTGTCGGGCAAAAACTTTACATAATTTTCTATTGCCACACTATCTGATAAAAAACGTCCAAATCAAGCTATACAATCCATAAAACCATAATCATATATATATATATATATATAGTGATACTCTTACCCGTATGGATCTGAAAAATCGTGAACCAAATGAGGAGTTACCCTCATGCACAGCGTTTCCACAATTGTTAGGCAAAAACTTTGTTTGCCTCCATTAGCCGAGCTTTAAAGTATCGAATACCCAATCAGGTCTCAGTTCTTGCATGACATAGATTAATCGCACCAGTGTGACTATGGTTCGCGATCTTGTAATAGGTTGGCATAGCCATTTTCTACTACTAAATGGTATGTTTCTGAGCAAAAAGTTCGGTTATATATTGAATCACTCTCTATTATCGTACCATCTTATAAAAAATGAAACTATTCAATATAAAATCATTTGTATAAACACAGTAGTGTTCTTGACCGTGTTAATCTAAAAAAACAAAAAACAAATAAGGAATTAGCCCTTATGCACAGTTTTTTCACAGTTGATTAGCAAAAACTTTTATCTATCCCCATCAACAACATTTTAAAATATCAAGTGACCAAACAGATCATAATTTTTTAAAGACATAGATCAATTATCCCAGTGTATTTGAGGGTCATAAACGGTTGCCATCTTGTAATAGGTTAGTATGGCCACCTTTTGTTACTATGCAGTATATTCCTAAGCATTAAGTTTGCAAAATCATTCTGACGGCAATACCACAAACAACTTAGACCGCATCATTGTCAATGGTTTTCTTTTTTTTCTTTTTTTTTGTGTTTAATAATGCTTTATTGAATAAGTTAGCATACACTGGTACAATAAAATAAATACATTGTAACCAAAAGAAAAAACAATTAAAAAAATTAGTCATAATCATAAAGATAATTCTAACTATAAGAAACAATTTGTATACACAACCAGACTATAATATTGTACTGTAGAACACAAGCATTTGTTGTTATGTTTTAGTAAAGAAAGAAAGAGAAGAGAGAAAGGAAAGAAAAGAAAAATTAAAACAATGCAAATTAAAAATCACATAGTTACAATAAAGCAACCATTAAGTATTAACAGTAGTATGAAAGGTCTTGAGTTGCAAAGGAAAGAGGTGAGAGGAAGCCAAAGCATGTCCCTTTTAATTAACAGTTGAGTAGTATTAGCATTTGCTTGATCCATTCTTTGATTATAACAGATCAGATTCCACCAAGTTACAACAGATATTTTCGTAGTATCTTTCCAATTAGAAGGTATAATTTGCAGTGCACTAGCAATGAGCAAATCAGCCAATTTACCAAGCAGTGGTTGGGAATACCAAATAGATGAAGTACTACCCAAAAAAACATGTAATAAATTGAAAGGTACATTGATGTAGAAAATCTGATTAACTTTATCCCAAATTGCTCCCAAAAAAGTATGAACTGCAGGGCATTCAAAAAACATGTGCATATAATGACTGTTTTCTTTAGAGCACGACCAACACTTGCTATTTGTAGTAAGTTTAAATTTATAAAGGTCTACAGGAGTATAGTACAACCTATTATAAAAGTAAAATAACGTTTGGGTTGTACATGCTGAACGGGATGTTGTATGGAGTTTTGACCATATTTTTTTCCATGTAGATATAGGAAGGTTTTGATTGAAATCCTGCTCCCATGCTAATTCTATTTTAGATTTTGGTCTCACAAGACTGGTATGTGTATGGGTTCTGTATATAAAAGACGCTGGGACTTGTGAGGAAAAATTATAAGGTTGGGAATTAGGCTGTGTAGAAGAGGGAGCCCCCAAAGATTGAGACAATAAGTTATAGAGGATAGCAAAGAGAGTTTGATATTGCAACGCGTAATAAGTGGAGATATGAAATGTCCCTTGAATATCTTGAAATGTAAGTACAGCATTATCTAGAATTAAATGATCTAAAGTTATAATGCCTTTGTGTATCCACTCTTTCCATACTAAAATTCTATTATGAAATTTAATGTCATTATTGTACCATATAGTAGTTGGCCTAAGGTTCTCAAATGAAGAGTGAGAGGCAAGAAGTAATGGCCTGGCAATAGAAATCGAATGAGTTATTATCGGAGAGAAAAGAGATTTAGGAGGTTTTAAAAGCCGAACTGCATCTCTAAAAGTAAATGGTGTAATTTGTGAGTCTTCCAATTGACTCGATAGAGAGGTCACCTCATGAAAAGTAGGAGAGAGGGACAACCATACTTGTTTTAAAACAAATGCAGAGTGATATCTTCTAAAGCATGGAAAATGTACACCTCCATTATCTCTAGATTCCTGCAGTTTAACGAGAGATATACCAGATTTATGTTTGTTTCATAAAAAAATCATAAATAATGCATTTATGTATTTTTAAAAACGAGAAGGAAGTTTAACTGGGAGCATACATAAATAGAAATTTGAAATGGGCAACAACATCATTTTAATTGTGGCCAGTCTTCAACACCAAGTTGAAGAAAGAGGATACCATCTGTCAAGTAATTTCACAATCCTTGACTCTACCTCTTTGAGATTAGTTTGAATAGTGTCTAGAGAGTTGGAAGCATTCCATATGCTTAGAGTTCCACGTAAATCCAGTATCTTTAAACATGTCTGGTAGACAGTAAGCATGTAATGGCAAAACCTCTGATTTATCTACATTAAGCTTATAACCTGAGACACTTGAGTATTCTTGTAATAATTTAAAAAAATCCAGAATAGTCTTGTGAGGATTAGAGATAAAAAGTAAAATATAATCAGCATAAGCTGTGAATTTAATCTCAGTGTCTTTATGCTTAAAACCATATAAATCAGATGACCTACATATTTTCTCTAGAAGGGGCTCAAGGGCTAATATAAATAACAGAGGTGATAGAGGACAACCTTGTCTAGTACCTCTGTGCAGGGGGGAGTAATGGGATTGTTTACCATTGACTAAAATTGATGTAGAGGGTGAAGAGTATAAAAGTCTAATAAGTTTAATAATATGAGGACTAAAACCATGCCATTTTAATGCTCCAAACTTAAAATCCCAACAAACTCGATCAAAGGCTTTTTCAGCATCTAGAGTTATGGCAGCTATAGGATCCCTGGACTTAGAGGCAAGATGGATAATATTGAGAAAAGTTCTAGAATTATCCGATATGTATCGCCCCTTAACAAAACCTGACTGATGAATGTCTATTAAGTCTGGGATAAAATGATCAATCCGTAAGGCTAGGACTGTTGCAAAGATTTTACAGTCAACATTAATAAGGGATATAGGTCTATAATTACCGCATTTGGATAAATCCTTATCCTTTTTAGGAATCAAACACAACATAGCTTCAGAAAAAGCGCCCTTTGCTTGATCTTTTGATATGAAATATTGTATAAGTGTTAATAACTTTGGAACTAAAATAGATGCAAAAGTTGAGTAAAATTCTATTGAAAAGCCACCTGGGCCAGGAGACTTATCTTTAGGAAGCTTGGTAATGGCATTTTTAATTTCTGTTTCAGATAGGTCAGAGTCTAATGGTGACAAATCTACTTTTTGTTTAGAAGGAATAGAATGGAAGAAGGTATCTACTTCAGTCATATTAGGAGTATTTTCGGGAGTATACAATGTGGTATAATAGTCGGTAAGGCATTCCAGGATTTTTTAATCTTTAGTGTGTCATTTTCCAAATGTGTCTGTGGTAACAGTAATTTTAGACTTTTGTTTTTTGATCTTTAAATAATTTGCCAATAGTTTACCCGCTTTATTTTTCTCCCCCATAAAATTTGGAATTTATTGTGAGTAGAGTTCCACATGCACTTTCCAAGGAATGCTTATTTTATTGTAATTTACCATCAATCAACCTGGATAAGGTGTCTGGTTTGTTAGATGAGAAATATTCATGCTCAAGACATTTTATTTGTGTGTGCAGTTGAGAGGAAACTTTAGATTTTTCTTTCTTTTTAATGGCAACATAATCTATAATAAAGCCTCGACCAGTAGCTTTAAATGCATCCCATATAAAGTTCATCTGAGTATCAGAAGGTAAATTGTGCATAAAAAATTATTAAGAAAACATTGTAAATTGTTCAATAAATAAATGATCTTGCAATAAAGTGTTATTAAACCTCCAGCGATTAGAAAAGTAGGAATTTCCCGGAAGGTTCATATCATTTATTACTGGGGAGTGATCTGATAAAAGAATAGACCCAATATTAGAATGTGAAATTGTTTGTATAACACTTTAGCCCGCCGCCCGCCAAGCGGGAACCGCCAGAAGACCGTACCGCGGTCAAAAGACCGCGGCGGTCATTCTGGGTTTCCCACTGGGCTGGCGGGCGACCGCCAAAAGGCCGCCCGCCAGCCCAGCGGGAAACACCCTTCCCACGAGGAAGCCGGCTCAGAATGGAGCCGGCGGAGTGGGAAGGTGTGACGGGTGCAGTTGCACCCGTCGCGAATTTCAGTGTCTGCAAAGCAGACACTGAAATTCTTTATGGGGCCCTCTTACGGGGGCCCCACAACACCCCATACCGCCATCCTGTTCCTGGCGGGTGAACCGCCAGGAACTGGATGGCGGTATGGGGTGCCAGAATCCCCATGGCGGATTCCCATGAGCAGCGGAAAGTCGGCGGTACACCGCCGGCTTTCTGCTTCTGGCCGCGGTTGTACCGCCGTGGTCAGAATGCCCGGCGGTGCACCGCCAGCCTGTTGGCGGTGCTACCGCCGACCCCGGCCCTGCCGGTATTTACCGCCAGGGTCAGAATGACCCCCTTTGTGTAGCAAATATATAATCTATTCTAGAATATGAGTGATGTACTAGAGAATAAAACGTGAATTCTAATACATCTGGGTGAGCAATTCTCCATACATCATGTAAACCTCTGGAGGAGATTGCTTGATAAAATGTTTTTTGCATTTTATTAGGGATATAACGAGTTTGAGAGCGACGATCTATAAAAGGATCCATAAGTTTATTGCAATCACCTCCTACCACAAGATTTTCAGAGTTGCAAGATAATAATAAAGAAGAAAAGTTAAGCTAAAATTGAGGCTCTACTCCAGTTGGACCATAAACATTGCAAATGGAAAACAGCATACCATTAATCTTAACTGTCAGTAAAACCCATCTTCCTATATCATCAATAATCTCCTCCACAACTTGTATTTGTAAGGATCTATGAAACAATATTATTACAACTTTCTTATTATGAGCTGCAGAGGAACCAAAAACATGACCAACCCAATTTCTATTCAAACTTTTAAAATCCTACTCTTTAAGATGGGTTTCTTGTACAAGAGCAACTTGACAATTCAATTTAGAGAGATGTTGGAGCACTCTTTGGGGGGTCATTACGACCCTGGCGGACGGCAGAGAAGCGGCGGTAAGACCGCCAACAGGCTGGCGGTCTTTTTTTTGCAATTATGACCATGGCGGTAAGCCGGGTCCAAATTCTGCCGCTTCTCCGTTCCGCCCGCTGGGCTGGAGACCTGGGTCTCCAGCCCGGCGGTCGTCACTATACCGCCAGTGGTATTTGGACCCGGCTTACCGCCATTGATTTCATGTGGTTGGAACCACCATCAAATCCATGGCGGTAAGCACTATCAGTGCCAGGGAATCCCTTCCCTGGCACTGTTAGGGGTCTTCCCCACCTCCACCCCGACTCCCTCCCCTTTTCCCTCCCCTACACCCCCACCACCCCTGCCACCCCCCAAAGGAGGCAGGACCCCCTTCCCCACCCCGAACCCCAACATCACATCACTCATGCACACATGACACGCACGCAGGCACCACCAACACACATACACGCACACACACCGACATACATGCCAACATCCACACACACAGTCAGACACGCACACCCACATTCAAACATACATGCACACAACTATACAGACATACCTACAGACATACACGCACTCATTCCCATACTCACAACACCCCGACAAGCATACAGGTACTCATACCCCCCACTACATACACACACGCACACCCCCATGCACGCACACAACACACAACAACCCCACCTCCCTCCTCCCCTCACGGACGATCAACTTACCTGGTCCGACGAACCTCCGGGAGGGGACGGGAGCCATGGGGGCTGCTCCGCCGACACCACACCGTCAACAGAACACTGCCACGCCGAATCACAGGACGTGATTCGGTGGGCGGTGTTCTGTTGACGTGGCAGTTGAGGTGGAGCAACCTCCACTTCCCCGGCATCCGCCAGTATGGCTGTTGGCGGCTCTCCGTCCGAAAAAGGATGGAGAGCTGCCAACAGTCATAATACGCCGAGCGGAAAAACGCCACCACTGGCGGTCTTCAGCACGGCGGTCACTCAGTGGTCTTGACAAAAGACCGCCGAGGTCAAAATGACCCCCTTTGTTTCTTAACTGGATTACGTAAACCCTTAACATTCCATGAGATAATGCTAAGACTGGTCATTTAACTAGTAGAAGACATTTAGACAACAGAACCTTACCTAAACCTAAGAGACAAACAACATGTGAATCATAGAAGAAGGTGGAAGGGAAACTTATGAACATATATCTAAGTGAGGTTACGTGCTGATGCCAATCTTGCATTGTAGGACATAAAAAATAATAAAGGAAGAAAGAAAAGTAGAAAGAGAAAAAAACAGAGCGTGAGAAAAAGAAATGGGTAGCAAAAGCACCCCATTGATAAAAGGAAAAAATGATGACAAAAAGCCAAGAAGCTTCAGTCATAATTGTCTTAAAGAAAAGAAAATTATTTTGCATGGAAGAAAGGGAGGAGCAAGAAAAGAAAAAGAGGCCAATCAGCAACAGTACCCCCGAGGAACTACAATGATTGGATAACAAGAGAGAGGAGAGATGAGGAAACAGAATAAATACATTACAATATGAACAACTGATGAAGGGACTTACCAACAAGGGAAAGAACACTTTGATGTTTAGATATACAGGAATATAGACACAATCGGAAAGAGGATTTTCTTAACCTGAGATTTCAATGGTTGCAATATCTGTAAAGAAGAAATAAATAATTTAAGAATTTCACATTAACCAATCAAGTCTTGCTGAGTTCCATTGCCTCCCCTTTGTGAGTATATATAAACTGTTTCAGATCGGAGGGATTTTCAAAAGTAGTTGTTCTGTCCTTGAAGGTGACCGTAAAGAAGCAAGGGTGAATAAGGCCAAATCTAGCATTCATAGATCTTAAGGCTGGTCGGAGATCCAGAAATTCCTTCCTCCGTTTGGCGGTCGCCATGGCCACATCCTGGCTAAAGAAAATCTTTTGGCCCGACCACAACATTTGTTTAAGTTGTTTGGCGGCAGTCAAAACAGTCATTAAATCTGAGTACTGTAGGAAGTAGGCGATAATTCCTCTTGGTTTTGATAGAGAAGAGGGACCAATTCGATGGGCTCTCTGGATGTTGAGAGCAGTAGTATTCTGAAGACCAACAATCCTTGGAATATGAGTTTGCAAGAATGTTATAAAATCTTGGCCTTCTGAGCCTTCCGGAATGCCATAAATGTGAAGATTATTTCGCCGATTGCGATTTTCCAAATCTTCTGTCTGTTTTTTAAGTAGTACGACTTCCTTAATCAAGTTATCAACTTTAGTAGTAGTATCTTGTACTCTGTTCCACCTCAGAAAGACTAGAATCCAGACGTGACCATTTCTCCTCAATTCACTGTAACACAATTTTTGTCTCCATAACAAAAGGCTTTATTAGCTTAAGCTCATCCATAATGTCATCCAATGTGAGGGGCAATGGAGACTTAGTTGGAAAGGATGGGTCTTTTTTAACTCTTTTGTAGTCCCCAGAGTCTTCACGATCATTAGAGTTAGAGACAGAGGGTACAGATATTTTGGACGAGTGAGGGGCTTCCATTTCAGCCACACATTATATATTTAATACAATAGTTTAGTTAATATTCCTGCAACGTCGATTAAGTCACCTCAGAGAACAAATATTGAAAATTATAGTAGAAAATCCAGAATAAAATGACTATAACAGCTTCAAGGGTGGCATCCAAGAGTGTCAAAAAAAGTATTAAGTTCTACACATTAATTAAAGTAGCCAAAAGACAAAAAAGAAAATATTTGTTAGGAATAAGAAAAAAAAAAACTCTCAAAATGGCGGCCGCATTCCTGTCAGAAAGGGAGCAGTAGGTTCAAAAGATTAAACTCTGTAAAATACCAGAGTTTTAAAAAAAGAAAAAACTTCTCATACTGCTCCCTGCTTGTTCCAACATCAAATTCTGGGAAAAGAAATAGCCAGCTGTCAAAAACGCCTCCCTCCGATTGAAAAATGTCCTCGGCAGCTCGGAAGCGTTGTTATCGAGCGGCCATCTTAGCTGCTCCGGCGCTTGATCTCCATTGTCAATTGTTTTATAATTAATCTAAATACTATTATGTGATGCCAACATATGTATCACTGACTCCATGTAGTAAAGTATCAATATGTTAGTATTTCAAACAGGAATCATGCATTTATGTCCCCATTCATGAGGCTCAATTATGATGTTAAACATATCATAATAATATTTGTTTAATAAATTGATATTGGCTCAAAGGCCTATAGCAGAGAATATAAATGACACAATAGTGGATTAGTCCTACTGTTGTTGTTATTATTAGTGGTTAGTCAACAAGACGGAACACCTTCACCATATAGATGATAAGAATAAGATATGTGACATACTTTATGTATAATTTGTAAATTAAACATATCATATATAAATATCACATTCAATACTATATTATCCATAAAACATGTTTTATATGTAGCTTTAGCGCATATTGGCCCATCCTTGATAACTTCTGTTCCTTGTCACCTATGTATAACATACAAAGCCATCATATCACATAAAAATAGAAACTGGTGCTACATAGAGAATTACAGGAACTGATACATCTCATTGTCTATGTTTAAACCTAATTCAATCGTTTTCAATCTAATGATCCATTTCGCCTCATTTTTTCTAAATTCTAAAGTGCAATTGCCAGCCCTAGGATTTGTTGTAATATGACTAATCCCCATATGTTTAATCAATGAGATTTCTGATGTCAGATGTTCCTCACTGATATGATGTTCCATGGGGGATGATGGATCGGTGTTCCTCAGTTTGGGCATATGTTATTGTATTCTCTCTTTAAGAGGCCACATTGTACTGCCCACATATATTTTACCACATTCACATAGTAGAATATAAATCACATAACTTGTATTGCAGTTGATAAAGGTATTTATTTTATATGTGTTGCTACTGAAACTAAGTCCTTGCTATACTACACATATTGCAGCAACTACATTTATAGAATCCACAAGGTCTTATAGGTAGCTATGTTACAGTATTCTCCCTCATGGGGGCTGATAGCTTTTACAAACCATGTCCCTGATTCTTCATTCCTCTTTTATGTATCATATCTGGTTTCTGAGGAATTATACGAGACAAAGGAATCGTCCGAACATAAGACATTCCAATGTTTTCATAATAGTTTGTAAATGTCATCACCATTTTGACTACAAGGTGTGCAGAAAGTGACAGAATTGTGTATTTGATTATCTTTTGTGTTTTCTCTGTTTATCTGACAGGGACATCCTAGATATTCTATTAATCCTCCGTCTAGCTTCTGATACAATTTTTTTAGTATATCCTCTTTGTAAGAATCTATCTTCCAAACTATCCAGCTCTATCTCACATATGTCTATTTCACTACAATTTATTTTTATCCTAGTCATTTCACCAAAGGGTATAGCTGATAATTTTGACTTGGGATGAGAACTGTCTGCATGTGACAACACATTGCATGCAGTCGGTTTGCGATAAATCCTTGTTTGAAATGTACTGTCTTTCACAGTAAGTTGTACATCCAAAAAACAAATAGAATCTTTATTGAATTCATAAGTCATTTGTATATTAAAATCATTTACATTGAGATAAGTACATAACTCCAATAATAATGATTCAGGTTCTGCCCAAATTCATTGGATGTCATCATTGTATCTCCCCCCCAAAAATATATGTTCTGTCAAATGTGAGGGACCTTTTTCCAAATATGTATTTGTTCAAAGAAACCCATATATAAGTTTGCATATGAGGGTGAAAAACGGGATCCCATAGCTACTCCCTGAGCTTGGCGATACAAAGCATCCTCATGTAGGAACACATTGTTGTCCAAAATAAATTCAATCATTTTGATCAGCATATCTGTATGTTCTAAATGAGAAGCTGATCGATTTGAGAGAAAGTAACGGACCGCTTCCAGCCCTTTAATTTTGGTTATACAAGTATATAATGGACTAACATCCAGTGTCACCCATATCATTTCCGTTGTCCACAATGGAGAGGATAATATAGCATTTGGATACAGACAGGGCCTCTGAGAGGGTCCAGTGGGGGAGAGGAGTGGGATAGGAGCGGAGGGAGGTGAAAGAGTGAGGAGGAGGGTAGTAGGGGTGGCACAGTGGAAGAAGGGTTGGGGCAGGTGTAGTAGGGGGTTCAAGAGGAGTGGGTGGGCAGGGGAGTAAAATACCAACCATGTGGTGGATGTGGTTTTCACATTTTACCTTTCTTCCCATAAGGTCAGACGAGACTTGTCCCTTGTGAGCATTTCAGTTGTGATTGTTTGAGATAAACTACAATATGATATATTTGAACCTACTGATCCATATGTCTTCAAACTTTCTATGAATGATGTTCTTACACCTGGGGTTGTAACTGATGACTGGGATGTTAAAACAGTTGATTGCATGCTTTCTGAGCTTGACAATTCTACTGTATTTGAAAGTGAAGCTATATATATGAACATAGCGAATTATGGGGAAATGATCTGTTACCATCATTATGGAGATTACTTTGTGCACCAAAGTAGCACCCCAAAATCAGTTTTTAACTGCATTGTCTGACTCCACCAGTGGCGATTTCCAAAGCATATTTCACTGGGTATGATGCTAAATATGCAGAGTCATACTATTTTAAATCGTCTTCCTCTAAAATGAGAAAAATATTGCTAGCCAACACAAAATTCAGATTCCTTTGTTTCCCAGCTGGTCAGTGAGGGCTATGAGTTTTGGAAAAGCATGATTGATTTGAAGAGTGTATGGTGAAACATGAGATTGGCAAATACGTGGTAGGGAAGCTTTATTTAGAACATGCCTTATTGCTTTACAAATGATATTTTTTATTGACACTGTACAGCAAACAAGTTGCCTTGGGTTAGCAAAAATAAAACAACTGAATGCGCCCAGTATCCCAACACCAGCTAAATTTAACAACTGGCAGACACTTTTAAACGTAACCAAGAAGCAGCTCACTAGTTGGGTTCAGAATGGTACCTTTAGTTCCTCACTTTCACATTCCCGCATTTTGGAAACCAGACCCTTGTTATGTTACAGCTCAACATTCAGGTGTCATTACAAATTTAGTGTGGGTAAACTATGCCAACAGTGGATACGTTCTTCCACATCTGTCGCCGTCAAAGACCACCTTAGTCTCCTTTCAGAAGATGTTGACTTACAAGATTTTTTGTTAGGTTCTAAAAAGCCACGCTCAAAACACTTTTTATTTGCCATTTATAATGAGATTTGGAAGCTTTTGCAAATGGAAGCTGATGCACATTTATAAAGAAAACACGGAAAATGCTCTAGCCACTGTTGATAATGGTATGAACACATTGTCCAACTGCATTTACACCCTTAATAACATTGTGTCATCTGCAATAGACATCATCAAAAATAACGCGTCACTTTTACATCATAGACAGAGTCAGCTTAGGTCCATTATGCAGCCGGTTTGGACATTACATGTTCTGAGAAGTGGCTGCATGCTCTGGCAGCACATCAACTCTCCTGAGTTATTTGTCGCATTTCATTTGCCAAGACAACAACAGATAGAAGCAAGTTACATCATGCTAATGATTGAAAAGTTGGAGAAGTTGCCTTTTACTGTGGCAGAAATTCCATCTGCAGTATGGCTAATGCACAGGGTAATTAATCTGCCTATTTCAACATTTTAGTTCACTAAGGGCCTTGGCGGAGGGGATTCTCCGTCCCAAATGTGACGGATATCCAGTCCACCGTTTTACAAGTTCCATAGGCTATAATGGAACTTGTAATACAGTGGGTGGG
Organism: Pleurodeles waltl; assembly: GCF_031143425.1. Classification (NCBI taxonomy): domain Eukaryota; kingdom Metazoa; phylum Chordata; class Amphibia; order Caudata; family Salamandridae; genus Pleurodeles; species Pleurodeles waltl. The sequence continues at coordinate 1,101,059,264 of NC_090446.1, forward strand.
ATATTTATCACATTTGGGACAGAGTAATCCCCTCCGCCAAACTTATAATGAGGCCCTAAGTGTTTAAAGCACTTTGCAGTTAGAAGATTTGCGTACTTAGGGGAAAGCTACATCCACAAGGTGTAGAAGTTACCATTCAATTTCAAATGTCTAAACGGCGAAAAAGAGGTATTTGTGGAAGTGAATGTGATACTGTTAGTCATTCTATGATTTGTAAGCAGGTATCCTTGCACTGCGCTTGCAATGCGGCCGTAGTGAACTTGGCTTGCTACCTGAAGGGTACTTCCATGTCTTTGATTTGCCCAGTATTTTAGATACTTTTGAATGGAAGTTGTGTGATGCTGAGTGATGATGACTGTTGTGAGACGAAGCCTAGAATCACCCACATGAATTTGGTTTCTCAAATTATAACTTGCTGCAGCCATGTGTCATTTTCCCCCACAAGGTCATCAGCTATGATATAGTCCTTATTAAATGCCAACTTCTCCAAATGTTTGAAGAGTTGGTGAGCAGGATCTTTAACACATGTAATACTGCAGGAATTGTGCACTTTTATAAAAAGCTTGATTCTGGATTTGTCAGCACTTTCCAGACTGTATCTGGAGGTATACATGCAGCCATTCATTCACTCTTCTCAAGTGTCTTTGGTGGACCCAATAACTTTAGCATTAATTGGCGGTATCCTGCTGTCACTATTTTTAATATGCAATGGGTGTTCTATCTCAACAAAGTGGAAAATTGGAGCTCCCACCAGCCCACCTGCGTTGTGACAACATGATGTAGTTTTTTAGAGCTTCACTGCTAGAGAACTTGAGCTGAATTGGTCATTGTCATTCCGATCAATTCTGACCTGTGTGCAGCCGATTTTCCTTTGCTTGTGGTGCTTCTTTGATTGTGCACCAAAAGTGTGTCTTGCTGTACAACCTATGCCTTCTTTGGACAAGGATCTCTCTATGAGGGTTCATTCATGGACATGCACATTAAGGTTACGGTTGATAAGCGAGGCATCTATTGTGGATTTCCTGGCTCCGTCTGCATCTGGCACTGTGAGGAAAAAAGGCCCCTTTGACGCATCCTGTGGCTGAGGAATTTACATACATGCTCCATGGATCCATCAGCCGACACACTGGTCAACTTATCGCCTGCTAAAGTGGAGTCCTTCTTGGCTTCCATCTCCATTGATGACATCGGAGATTTTCTGCAGGATCATCATTATTGCTGAAATTCGATCACTGGCATTTTGTTTCACATACTAAAATGTTCTTAATTTTGTCTGCCTGTTGGCCTGCATTTCATGTCAACTTCTTTTATGTATATTGTAATATACCTTTAGTGTTATAGTTTCAGAGGATTATAGTTTTAGGTCTTGAACTTGCACTCTTGGCCCAACAATGGGGAGGGTGTTGTGGGCTCATTTTCTTACCTTGCTTGGGCATATATATTTTAGCTAGCTGACACCCGTGGCCTGTGCCATTTTACCCAGATATATGCTCTAATTTCATTTATTCATTTTAGTTTAGCCTGCTTTTCAGCAGGGATGTTTTATATTTCTAATCAGCTGTGACTCTGGAAAAGCAGAAGCAGAGTTATTATTTTTGTGCACAACATTTCACCATGTGTTTCTGCCCAAGACTGACAAGAACAATACATGATAATTCACCTAGGGCCAGATGTAGGTAGCCGTTTGCATGGTGCAAACTGCGAAAATCGCAGTTTGCGCCATGCAAACAGCCTAATGCGATGCTCATTCACAAATTTGTGAATGCGACTTCCAGATAGTAAGGGGTGTTCCCTTCCCATTTGCGACTCGCATCGCAATTCAGAATTGCTTTGTGACCGCGAATGCGGCCGCAAAGCAACTCGCAGTTACCACCAGTGTCACACTGGTGGTAACTCATTCGCAAAAGGGAAGGGGTCCCCATGGGACCCCTTCCCCTTTGTGAATGTGGGCATAAAGGTTTTTTCAGAGCAGGCCGTGGTCCTATGGACCACGGCCTACTCTGAAAAAATGAAACCAAATGGTTTCGTCATTTTTTTCATTTTGCAACTCGTTTTCCTTTAAGGAAAACAGGCTGCAAAATGAAAAAAAAAACTGCTTTATTTAAAAAGCAGTCACAGACATGGAGGTCTGCTGACTTCAGCAGGCCACCATCCCAGTGAGTGCAGGGACTCGCTATGGGGTCGCAAAATGCGACCCACCTCATTAATATTGATGAGGTGGGTCTTTGCGACCCCTTAGCGAGTCGCAGACGGTGTCTGAGACACCGTTCTGCATCCGATATTGCGACTCGGAAATTGCGAGTTGGACAGGCTCGCAATTTCCGAGTCGCAATATCGGACTTTACTACATGTATTTTTGCCACAAGAGTACATAAATAGTTCGACATTTAGGCATATGCTCACATCAGGCCTATTTCACAGAACATAAACATGTTTCTTATAGAAACAACACACAGGCCAGGAAAAGGGAGGGAAATCATTCCGGCCAGGATAATCATCTGTGCTGTGCATGCCATTTCACTGCTGACCTCAGCCTTGTCTCCGCAACCAGCGAAGGACTGAGAGGACAGACCCCACTTCTCAGGTAATGGGTGGTGGGTACAGACAGATTGCACTATCACCGCTAGAAGTTAGAGTTTAGTTAGGATTTCTATTCACATGTTTATTTTAATATGCTAGGGTTGTTTATTTGCTTTTCACTGATCGTAACAATCCTATTCTTGCTATGGCTCATTGCCTTAATTATGTCAGCTCATATATTTTATCATAGAATGCAGTCTTTTCAATAAATGTATTGAAAAACATTCTACATCTTTTTCTTTGGTCTACGTGTGTGTACTACAACTTCCCTGAGAGGTCACCGAGTGTCATGGGTCAGGCTATCACAAATCACTTTTACTTTTATGTTTGGACGAGATGTTGCTAGCTTGCCAAATGGGTTGGGTTGATGGCTGCCAAGACGGCGTGGGATTGACTCAGTCACCCACAAGCGGTGGTGCTGCTGCCCTGGATCCAACAGTCTTATTCCAATAACAAGAGTCCTAGAACACAACACTGCCATTAATTTGGGCCTTCCCAGGGTGTCAAAAGCATTCTCAATGTCGAGAAATAAGGCTCTAGGTGACAGATGTGTTTTGTAGTTTTCTTCCATGATTCAGAAGAGACATCTTTCATTTAGCAATATGTCCTGGGATACCTGGGATAAGGCTGTTCTGGTCAGTATGGACCAATGTAGGGAGATACAGTAGTAGTCTATTTGCAAGAACCTTCCAAAGGATTTTATAATCAATGGCATGAAGGGACAGCGGTCTATGGAAGCTTACCTCAAACGGGTCTCTGTCTGGTCTTGAGAGGACTGAAATCATGGCTTCCCACATGAAGACTGGCAGAGTGCACCTGTCCTGGCCAGTTGGTACAATTGAAGATGCTTCTGGGTAAATACCATTCTGTAGGTGGGGTAGAAAACCACTGGGGTTCCATCTGCTCAACTGTGAGGCAAAGTTCCTTAATAGTTAATGATTCATAAACTAAACATGGCTATGTGGGGGGGGGGGTCAAGGCTTGCTATTGGACGTCTATCTGAATATTCCTAAAGGGGAGCCATCTTGGCTATTTAACTCTAAGTGAGCTGTAGTAGTCCAGGAAAATGTATTGATGTCAACCTCTATGTTAAGCGTCTCCCCAGTTGGGGACCTAATGGCGTTACTCAATAGCAATTTCCTGTCCTTCTTGGTGCCCTTCTGTGTGCTGCCTAGCTACGCATTCTGCATAGTCCAATTTCTATAGCCAGGCCATCAAGGTCCTGTGCAATTTCCTGACGGGAGTGGCATCACCATCCTGTCCCACGTTCTCTCCCACACAAACTTCAGCCTCCCTTATGGTGTGCTCTAGGCCCAGGATATATGTCCATAGTACTAATTTCATTCCACATGTTGTCTAAATACAGAGGCCCAGTATGACTGCGTTGAATACATTCCACTCCACTCCTCTGTCCAAAGTGGTTCTCTGGTTATCCTCAAAATAGTTATTGATGTCCGATCCTATAGTTTCATAGAAGACTATTGTGAAGTGCTGGCATGTATAAGTTCCAGGTGGGTACCAATGCTTAACGTCTGCTTCAGTGTATTGTCATTTTTAAGGGGTTGTGCTCAGAGAGTGTGCAACTGAGGTATGCGGTAGCTGAGACATGGAGCATCATGTCACAATTACATAGGATGAGATCAAGTCTAGTGTATAATTTATTGACTGCGGAGAAAAATAAGTACTCTCTCATGGTAGGGTGCATGGCGTGCCAAATGTCATGCATGTGACTATGACTAAGCCAGTCTTTAAAGGTGTGTTTAGTTCTAGCCACCATTGCACCCTCCACTGGGAGGAAGGGCCTGTACAAGTAGGTATAATGTGCAGCTTTGAAGTCTCCCCTCAATACGCTGAGTAGGGGTAGGCGAAATATTCTGTTCCACCAGCGGAATTGGCAGAATTTTGGTGGCTGTGGGTTAGCCTTGTAACACAGAGTTCTGGTTAAGTTCCACCTATCTTCGCATGATGGAATTCTTTCTTGAGTTCAAATCCAAAAAGGTAAGTTGATGAGCAAGACTTGGTGTCCCCTAGCGTGATTCTCAGTTGCTAGAAAGACATCGGACAAGATTTGTCCAACATTGTCAGTCACAGAAAGTCATAACCATTAGTGGCCAGAAGGCTGTCATTTGAGTAGAAAATCTACTCAAACAACAGCAAAATCAACTTGAATAGCTGCACCCTCTGATGCACCACAAGGTGCAGTTTGCACTGATTTTTCAGCACAGAACATGCTCCCAGCACTAAATCACAGCATGAGCAGGATGAAGGGCCTATTTCCACCCATTGGTTGAACTCCGCAGAATCTCAGTTTTTATGTTACTCTTCAGAATTTCACAGAGTCAAATTCTGAGGAGATACACTCACCCTAATGCTGAGTGCTGTCAAGTCCTGTACTAATATGGGAGGTAGGTTTATTAGGAATTGCAGTTGATTGCAATTAGTTGCATATATCTCAGCTAGGGCGATCAGGCCCCATCAAGTGCTCCCTCCCCCAATACCTATCTAGGTTTTACCACTGTGCCTGTTGTCACTATCGGTACTGTAGGAGCCACCCAGATGAGCACCCCCTTGGCATCTGCTGGCTGGGAGGTGCCAATGATTTGACCCCTCCATCTCTTCTGTAGTTTAAGGAATTGTGTAGTGGTCATATGTGTTTCCTGCAAATATGCTATGTGTGTCTGCCTGACTCACAAGTCAGACTATATGAGGTGGCGGTGCCTGGGAGTAGTTATTTCCCAGACATTCTAGGAAATATTATACATAGATGATGACTACATTAGGCGTGTCATCATACTGCAGCCTTGTTCCTCCCCTGCCTCCCTCAGGAGTTGGGCCTCTAAGGTCAATGTGTAGGTCTGGTCCACTGCAAGTGTTAATGAGATCATGTTGTAGTTCCACGAATAAAAACACGCAATCATTACCTCAACTACTAGTTCCAGGTTAGGACATAAACTCATCTACTACCACATATGAGCTATAATGAAGAGTGAAAATACTTGTTCCATCCGGAATCGGGTGGATTCAGCAGTCTGCACTAACAGAAAAAGTCACGCATAGTCTATGCGCACATACAAGTATTATAGCTCCCTCTCTACTTTGGAGAGGAGGGTCCAAATTCCCTATCCCTGCAAAAGCATATGGTTCTCATGTTCATATTACTTAATCCAGCATGAATGTAGTAAGGTCAGGACCTGTATGTAGCTTTGCTAGATTGTTCGCCATGGTGATGGTCAGTTGTCCCTCGAGGAGTTGGCTGTAGGGCTGTGGAATCTTGTTACTTGGATGTGTCAGGATTCTACCATCTCAAGAGCCATAGTTCACTCGTGTGACACCTGCTTGGGTTTGGGTCTGCCACTGGGGGCCTGCGTGTTTGCTGACACAGTCATGGTTTTCACCAGCCTCTATCTGGTTGAGTGTCTAGGAGTGCCAGTGACACCCCTTTGACTCTAGCTACTCCCAGATGACTGCCCATGTAAATATAAGCTTGGGGTTGGGGTCCACAACACATAGTTAAGCTGAAAACATATGGGAAAATTTCAGTCCAACTTGTACAGTTTCTGGATAACCAGCATATATGAGCCCCTGAGTCTTTGCACCTATGCAGTGTAATCCATCTAAATGTTTACTGAGGCATTGTCACCCTGACAGGGCCCTTTGGTCCTGGTGGCTTGCAGGATGTGATTGAGGGCACACAAATTGAAGATGTGTGCCACCACTGGCTGTGATGGAAATCCTGAGGTGGGGGACCTGGCAGAGACTCTGTTGTCCCTGTATAAAACTCAGTGGGCCCTTTCCAATGAGAAAAACTGGATTCTTTGTGACCTAAAACAGTGTGAAGTAGCCAATCCTCCAGGCAGAATTCCATATTAGGGCCCTCAGCTCCCTCTGGCAGTCCCAACACATTGTTCCAGCATGATTGCCCTTCCACATCCTCTTCCTTGTTGGACAGCAGGGAGACTTCAGATTGGGGAGCTTTAGGTAAGATTGCATCTCTGACAGCAAAGGGCACATTCCAGCCAGTGTAAGACCATTTTCTTTCACTCTCTCTCTGAGATTGGCTTAATCAGCGGGTAGCAGTCGCACATCAATCACCAGCACATCCAGTTTGGGCTCCAGGGTGGTTTTCATGTCCCTGATGGCATGTAATCGTTTATCAAACTTCTCTGCTTGTGTCTGCTTACCTTGCGTGTCACATCCTTCCCCTATCAATGAGGGTAGTGGGACGGAGCTTTCTTCCTCTCTCTGAGCCCTTTTGGGGGGGCCATTGTTTGACCATCGTCACTGTTTAAGGTAGCAAGGGGAGGGGAGCAATCCCTGTACTGGTCAGATGCTAAATCTCAGCCTGCCCTTTCATCTCAGGCTAGCAAATGAGGGTCAGTGGGCCTCCTACAATGGACACACCCCACTCCACCCACCCACCTCAACTTCGTATGTGTATCCATCTGTATGTCATTGCAGGACGTGATGGCAAGGTCCATTTACATGTCAGCTATCAAGTCCACAGCCAGTGCCATGCCACCAGTGAAGCCAGACCCCTCCTCCATTCGGGCAGAAATCTGTCCAGTCTGCAGGTAATTAAGTGATCAGCAGGGGGAGGGGGGAAGGTTTGGAGCCCACTTTCCTATGCAGCTCAGATCGCAGCCTACAGGTATATTGGAAGGAGGGGTCCATGTGGGGAAGGAGTGTGCTCGAGGGAGTGAGACCCACCAAGCAAGTGTAAGCAGCAGAGCCAATACACTCCTCTCTGTGCAGCACCACCTCCATAGCTGTGCCCCCATTAGGCCAGGGCAGTCCGAGGGGCTGGTGGTCACCTGATAAACACTGGTATTGCACCACTCCCAGGCCTCTGAGCCATGGCAGTAGAGATTAACAAGGGTGTCAGCTGCTGACTGTGGCTCATATGTGGGATGAGCCCATGCCCCAGAGGCTGATTGCCATCAGGCCATTGTGGCACAATACCTTGCATTGTTCCCATCTGTGGTGTGGAGCTAGATGGAGAATTGACATGGTACATAATATTGACACACCTCTTGTGGTCATCTGAGATGCACTGATGATCGCAGGCAGCAGTGACAGGATGGGTTATGATGTGAGGCTGCACCTTCCAGTGTGAGACAGGCCACGGCCCTAGATGCAGCAGTCACCATAGATTGCTCTGCCAGGTGTCGTTGGTAGGCAGCATGTGATCGCTGCAGCCTGCAGCTTTCCTGTCCACCCCAGTAGGGGTAGGTTACTATCAGTATGATGTCCCGAAGATTTGAGGTGACAGGCTCCTTCCCTCTGCGCCCATCTTGGCCACCATGTTAGCCATGTGCCCACTGAGAATTTGCCCTCATTAATACAATTTGCCAATCAGATATTTATATTCAAATATATTTATGTATTTATATAAATATAAAAAATATATATATATATATATATATGTGTGTGAATAATTATGCTCTCTGTGACAGGTTTTGTGTGTTTGTGTGTGTGTGTGTGTGTGTGTGTGTGTGTGTGTGTGTGTGTGTCAGGGTTTACTCAAACCAAAAGTGAGCATCCACCAACATATAAGTTTGAGGTATTCATCAAAGATTTGCAGATAGTTTCCCAAACTGAATGCGATTATTATGTTAGTGTTATAAATGAACATCATTTGGAGAGAGGATGTGGTGGGACGGCCTGAGCTGCCACCTTTGGAGATGGGGAACCATGTTTGAGTCCTGGTGTCAACTCAACATACTGTGATTCTGGGCAAATCTCTTTATCTCTCTGTGCCCACCAAAAATGAATGTGTCCTTGTGTGATATAACTGATGCTTATGTAAGGCGCTCCAATACCTTCGGATTGAGTTCATGCTATATGAAACCACCCAAAAAAAACTGTGAAGTATTCCCTCAGATTTTTTACTTCTTTTGCTGAACTCACTTTTGCCGGTCTCTGGACACTTTACACCTGCTAACCAGTGATAAAGTACTCTCCTCTCTAAGTATGTTACAATTGGTATAGCTCCAATTGGCATGTTTAATTTACCTGCAAACAACTAGTTTATGGTGCCACTTGTACCCAGTGCCTTGTAAATATCGTGCTACACGTGGGATGCAGCACTCATTTTGCCACCCACTAAAGTGCACAGTGGCCCGGGTGTGCAGCTTAAATTGACATTTAGATTTAGCAAAATATACAAAATATACTTTTGCCAGGCCTAAGCCTTCCTTTTCAGTAATCATAAATCACATTTAAGGTTAGACTTAAAAACTCATCAGGCATGGTGCATGGTATTTCAAAAGTATGATATGCATATTTAAAGTTTCACATGTCCTCGCAGTGAAAAACCTTTGCAGTTGTTTTTCATTGTGGTAAGGCTTATACATTACCATCAGCTTGCGCTAATATGTGTTCAATTCAATTTGAGAGTAACCAGTAAAATTGTTCAATGACTCTTAATAGTAATTTAAAATCCAACTTAATGGACAAGTTGTATTTTATATTGCTATTTTGGAAATTACACCTTTAGAAACTTGTAATTTTCCTCTCTAAAACTAAAAGGCTTTCTTGCCAGTGTCAAGCTGCCATTTGACCCCTGATGGCTCCTCTGTGGTTGTAGGAGGCTGGCCAGGTTTGTAGTGGGTACCAAAGGTATTTACACCTTATACCAGATCCAGTTATCCCTTATTAGTGAAATGTAGTCAGTGTCTAGAAGCCAGGCTGTCTAGAGGTAGCTGTAGGCAGAACAGCCAAGGCTGAACTAGGAGACATAAAAAGCTGTACCACTGTTGTCACACGGCACTCACACACATGAAAGACAATACTAAGTGTTACAAAAATAAAGGTACTTTACTTTAGTGACACAATGCCAAAATACTTTGGATACTATACTCCCTTAGGAGATAAGTAAATTACACAATATATACACTAGTAACCAAAAACAGGTAAGTACACAGTAGGGAAACAGTGCAAATAGTGAAAATCACAATAGGTTGCAATGGGCCTAGGGAGAACACAAACCATATACTAAAATAGTGGAATGCGAAAGTCAGTTCCCCACCTAGACAAGTGTAGTGTGTAGAGGGGCACTGGGAGTGTGATAAAACACCAAAGGTATGTATTGTACCCCACCCCAGAGCCCAGGAAAGCAGGAGTAAAACACAGCAAGTTTCCTAAAACACACTGGAAGTCGTGATAGAAGATAATGTAAGAACAAGAACAAGAAAAAGAACAAGAAGAGACTGCAAGACACCAATGATGGATTCCTGGACCTGTAGATCTGTGGAAGAAGGGGATCAACTCCAAGAAGCACTGAAGAGTCCAGGGAGAACAGGAGCCCCTGCTAACCCAGATGAAGGTGCAAAAGAAGAACCACTGGTTAGAAGACAAAATCAGTATTGCACCAAAAAAGACAGATGCGGGTTCCTGGTTGGTGCAGAAGATGTCTCACAACGGATGGATGAATGCAGTCTGGTTTGCGTTGCTGGATTATGCCAACAGGTCTTGGCACACGCAAAGCTCGTGGTTAGTGGAAAATTACGCTACCTGGGATAAGGAGGGACCTGGTTGCCTCTACCCAGGAGGGAAAGACAGAGGGGGATCTCATCAATTCACAGAGCCCTCTGAAGACCAGGCAGCGCACACAGGAGTCCCACAGCACTGGGACAAAGGAGATGCAAATGGAAGCCCATGCAGCACGACACAAAGGATTGCCACGCTGCCAGAGAACCACTCAGGAAGCTGTGCGTCGCAGGATGGAGTGCCGGGGGCCTAAGCTGTGCTGTGCATGAAGAACTTCTTGGAAAATCATACACAAGCCTTGGCAACTGCAAGCCATGCAGTGGGTACTGTCTTGCGTGGAGAGGCAACCCTTACCGTCACCAAAATTGGACAGCTGGACGTTGGGACTGTCGGAGTCACGTTAGTCCACCACCCGTGTTGCTGGATCCACACCTGTCGTCTGGAGAGGGGACCAAAGCACCTGGTCATTGCTGCAGAGAGGTGCCTGTGGAAGCAGGGCAGTGACTCCATCATTCCACGGGAGATTCCTTCTGTTCTTCTGGTGCAGGCTGAAGACAGGTAGTCCTCGGAGGATGCACAACCTGGAAACTGTTGCAGTTGCTGGCAGGAGCTAAAGATACAATATTGTAGAAGTCATCTTTGCTACTTTGTTGCAGTTTTTTAGAGTTCCTGGAGCAGTCAGTGGTTGATCCATCGGTAGAAGATGAAGTAAAGGATGCAGAGGATTCCTGCTGGAGTCTTGCAATCCAAATCTGAGGAAACACCCAGAGGAGAGACTTTATATAGCCCTTAGAGGGGGTTTGGTCACCTAACCAGGTAAGCACCTATCAAGAGGGGTCTCTGACGTCACCTGCTGGTACTGGTGACTCAGATGCTCCCAGAGTGCCGACCACCTTGGAATCCATGATGGCAAAACCCAGGGACACTCTGGAGGAGCCATGGCCACCACCCCTGGGTTGGATAGGAACAGGGGAGTGGTCACTCCCCTTTCCTTTTTTCCAGTTTCATGCCAGAGCAGGGACTGGGCGTCCTTGAACTGGTGTAGACTTTATTATGCAAGGAGGGCACCATCTGTTCTCTTCAAAATTCTTCCAGAGGCTCTGGGAGGCTGCCCCCCCATGTCTGTTACACCTATTTCCAAAGGGAGAGGGGGTATAACAACCCCCCAAAGGAAATCCTTTGTTCCACCTTCCTGTGTTTGAGCTGCTCAAGCAACAGGAGGGCAGAAACCTGTCTGTGAGGAAGCAGCAGCTGGGGCTGCCTGAAAAACCTCGGAGGGCTGGTATGACAGTACGGGGAGGTCCACTGTGGAGCCCACAGAGTGAATGGGATTGTAACACCAATATTGGGATCAGTATTGGGGTACAATTCCAAGTTGTTAGACACCTTACATGGCCATATTCGGAGTTATCATTGTGAAGCTGGACATAGGTATTGACCTATGTCCAGTGCACTCGTAAAATGGCATCCCCGCACTCACGAAGTCCGGGAAAATCATCTTGGACAACGTGGGGGTACCTCTGCTAGTGCAGGGTTGCCCTCACGCACAGGGACTTTGCACCCAGCATTCAGGGTTGGACGGCCAGACATACAGGTGACTTATAAGTGACCTGGTGCAGTGTAAATGGCTGTGAAATGGTGCATGCACCATTTCGCACAGGCTGCAATCGCAGTCCTGTAGAAGCCTTTGCATGGGCTCCCTATTGGTGGCAAAAGTAATGCTGCAGCCCATAGGGATCCCCTGAAACCCCAATGCCCTGGGTACCTAGGTACCGTATACTAGGGACTTATAAGGGGTGACCAGTATGCCAATTTGGAGTGAAATACTGGGTTACCAGTATGTAGTGATCAATTTGGGAACCGAGAGAGCATAAGCACTGGGGTCCTGGTTAGCAGGACTCCAGTTACAGTCAAGTATACTTTCAAAAACAGTGACACATACTGACGAGCAGGCCAAAAACCATAAGCACTGGGGTCCTGACTAGCAGGATCCCAGTGACACAGTCAAAACACACTGACATCAAGCAGAAATTGGGGGTAATATGCCAAAAAGAGGGTACTTTCCTACAGGGACTGCCCGCCCCATGGTGGCGATACAATGTCCGCCTCCTCAGTAGACTGATCGCCAGATTATGAGGATGGCAGTCAGACCACCACAAGACTGCTGCAACTGCCAGGATCTCGTATCCGGTGGCGGCAGTAGGGAAGCTGTGGTCACACACAGCGAGGCTGATGCCGACACCACTGTGCTGATAACGACCTGCCTTTCCACCAAGTTTTTCATGGTGGGGACCCCGACCATGAACAGCTTGGCAGAAAGGCAGGGAAGGGGTCCCAAACAGGGCCTCAGGGTGATTTTACCCATTGGGCAGTGTGGCTGGGAGCTTATGTTGTGCCCAGCATGCCTGCACTGTAGGTGCATACTTTTTGCGATGCACACAATTATGCACGGCAACAGTGCGCCCGAGGTGCATCTGGTGCTGCACTGTGGCGGCATATGCTTCAGGCTCACTTTCTGAGCTGAAGCATGCCGCTGCAGACATTGCTGCCAGCCAAGTGATAGTATCATAATGTGGCAGTCGGGAGGCTGCAGGCTGGGGGCATCCTCCCGACCCCCGCATTATCAATCTGGCAGACCGACCACCAAACTCGAATTTGGGCCCTTAGACTTTTGGTACAAGTTTACCTTTGTGAATCGGGCCCCATAACACATATGTATACACATATACTAACTACGCATTTGTAAACTTCAGCATTGTAATGTAGAGATGGAGATATTAGAGATATTAACAACACAACAATTATTTTTCTATACAATTCATCAATGATCTTAGAGCATGCTAATTTACAGTCCATTTATTAAGGGTCTAGCACTCTGTAATTAACTGCAAAACCCAATCAGGTGAATTGCTTGTTTTAAATTGATTGTAATTGGTTTATGCAGGGCAACCCATCGACACATGGAGACAGCTACTGAGATCTTGTAAAAAGCAGTTGTAAAATGATACTAGTAGAAACAAATACGCATTTCAGGGCACGTTCGTGAGATTACCTGTGGAAAAAATGTGTATGGGTTAATTTAAATGTGAATGTAAGAAGAATTCAGTGCAGACTGCGAAGGTTAGATTTACCCGGATAAAGCCCTATTGATATACAAGAAACACGCTTTTCCAGGATGGCTTATTGTGGTAAACCCATGTTTCTTTTTCAATTTTCTCCTACAGAGATTTCTGTATCTCATTTATGATACGTGCATCACATTCATCTGCAGCAGGGCATTTCACCATGGCGTGTTTTTCAAATATGATTTGCAGCTCCAGCAGATTTAGGATACGCATCACATTTACATTTCCAATGTTTTTTGTTTGGTCAACCCTCATGCAACCTCTGTGGAACAAGAAGAGACAATACCAAAAACAGAACATTTTTTGCTGCATGGTTACTGTTAATCTTCGAGCATTTTGTTCAGCGTCTGCTGTACTACAATGCCCACAACGAGAGCACATAAAGCAATTGCGTTTTAATTAGAGATAGTGACCTGTGTTTTGTAAAAGAGCAGCAGCTCACTAATATTACTGCAAATCTCTCATTTCTCTAAACGAGATCCTGTTTCGATCTAAAAGGAACTTTTTATGGATGTTGCATGAAACAAAAACGCAACATTTCTCTGCCGAATATCTGTAATAGACTCTCACACATGACTCACACTGAAAATAAATGAAAGAGAAATTGTATTTAAAGCAATCTGTTCAATAACTATTCAAGTGCACCAGGGCAAGGCTCTGCAGAACAGAGCTGGCTCTATCAGAGGGCACTCCTGAAAGGCTGGGGCCGGGGCTAGAGCCCACTTTGACCATGCCTTAAAAGGTCTCTGGGTACAGCGCTACCTATTGCTTATCAGGTGCTGAAGGGCATTAATTGATGGGACGCAAACTGCTCCCTGAGGGAGACTGAATGGAGACTGTGCCAGGCCTACGTGGACAGTATTTTGATGCTGTAAGAAATTGGAGTATGGGTTGAAGAGGGTGAAAACCAACTTTAAATAATAATCACAACACTTGTCAGGGTGAACCACAAAAGATACCAAATAAACCTGTGCTTAAACCTCTGTGTGCTTTGCATAGAACTGTCTTGTCTAACTTAAAGGCAATATGCAATGTGTTAATGGAGCAGACAAACTGTAATAAAGTGAAAACACAACACAAGAACAACCCCAAACCAATATTGAAGAAAGAATAGTTGGATAAATAAAATGACACTGAAACAACAAAAGTTAAATAAGTACAACCAGAGATCTGAATTTTTTAATTTTGAATTAAAAATATCACCAAAAAGCAGAAAGCACGAACCATGAGCACCTAAAGGGACTAGACCATCTGACAATGATGGAGAGAGGGTCTGGTACAGGGGGACCAGCCTCATCTGGGTTGAAAGTTTGTCTTCTGACTCAGAAACTTTAATGGAGAAATTGTATTCATCAGGGTAAAGCACACAACTGGATCTGAGAAATGGTTTGATGACAGCAGGGAGCTCCTGTGCGCAGTCTCAACATCAAGAGTTTGCTCATCTTTGGGCTCAGCAAAGTAGTCGCCAAATGTCAGCATCACTCAGAGACTGTTCAGCATCAAGTCTGGGTAGCCCTCGATTGAGTGCTGCTCATTACTGGATCCAGTGAAGCAATCAACAAAGTGTTGGGGCTCCGGTTCTGCGGAGGCTATCAACAAGTTTTTCTGCATTGATGCTCAGCATCAAGTACAGTGAAGCTTTCATTCAGGCATGGAAGACTACACTCTTACCACAAACAAGGGTCCAGGACTTTGGGGACAGTACTAGTGGGTCATGATTCACTTCCAAAGAAGTCAGTAAAGGGGTGTAGGTAAGGCCAGTTCCTACTGGTCAGCTGGAAACAGAAAAAAGACCTCTTGAAGCTTGTTGTGTCATGTAGCGTGTAGCTCAAAGAGGAGGTCAGTCAACTGATCCTTGAAGGTAAGCAGGTCCAGTCTTCTTTCATGTTCTTCAGACAGCAGCATAGTCCTTTTTCTGATTCTTCTCGAGTCTAGCAGTGTCCTGCGGAGAGGTTTGTGGGTCCACTATTCTACACAGTGGCAGCCTGTGGATGAAAGGCAGACCTTTGTTCAGCTCCTAAACTACTTATGGTCAGTTCTTCCCCTCCTGCTGGTTTTCAAGCCAGCATGACCAGAGAGACAAAAGGGAGGCAGGCCTTGGTGTGAGCATTATCTACTGGTGACAAGGAAGGCATCTTTTGAAGCTCAGAAGTGGGCAGGTCACATCTCCCAGATCATCCTATCAAAGGAGGAGACCCCTCCCCCAACAACAAAAGACCTTTGTCCACTCTCCGGGTGCAATCCACACATCATCACTCCAGGAACGTACCCTATTTTTTGGCATGTTACCCCCAATTTCTGCCTGATGTCAGTGTTTTTGACTGGGTAACTGGGATCCTGATAGTCAGGACAGCAGTGCTTATGATTTATGGCCTGCTTCTCAGTGTGTTTACCTGTTTTCTAAATTGTCACTGGAGTCCTGCTAATTAGGACCCCAGTGCTCATGCTCTCTCTGTTTCTACAATTGTCACAATATACTGGTAACTGAGTATTTCACTCCACATTGGCATACTGAACCCCCTTATAAGTCCCTAGTATATGGTACCTAGGTACCCAGGGCATTGGGGTTCCAGGGGATCCCTATGGGCTGCAGTTTTTCTTTTGCCACCAAGAGGGAGCCCATGCAAAGAGTTCTACAGGACTGCCATTGCAGCCTATGTGAAATAGTGCATGCACTATTTCACAGCCATTTTTACTGCACCAGGTCAATTATAAGTCAACCAGGAACCCACATCTGTCTTCTTGGGTCCACAACTGACTTTGTCTTTTCACCTGTGGTTCTTCTTTTGCACCTTCATCTGGGATTGCAGGGGCTTCTGTTCTCCCTGGACACTTTAGTGCTTTTTGAACCTGGTCCCCTTCTTTCACCGGTCTTCAAGTCCAGGAATCCATAATTTGTGTCTTGCAGTCTCTTCTGTTTCTTGCATAATCTTCTATCACGACTTCTAGTGTGTTTCAGGAAACTTACTGTGATTTACTCCTGTTTTCCTGGGCTCTGGGGTGGGTCCTATTTCTTACCTTTGGTGTTTTCTTACACTCCCAGTGTCCCTCTAACCACTACACAACCAACTTTTGCATTCCACTATTTTAGTATATGGTTTGGGTTCTCCCTAGGCCCATTGCAACCTATTGTGATTTTTACTATTTGCACTTTTTCTGACTGTTTTTACAGCTATTTCTGCATTCTAGTGTATATACTGTGTATTATTTACCTTCTGAGGGAGTATGGTATCTAAGGTATTTTTGGCATTGTGTCACTAAAAATAAAGTACCTTTATTTTGGTAACACTGAGTATTGTCTTTCCTGTGTGTGAATACTGTGTGACTACAGTGGTATTGCAGGAGCTTAGCATGTCTCCTAGATCAGCCTTTGCTGCTCAGCGACAGCTACCCCTACCCAGCCTGGCTGCTAGACACTGACTACATTTCACTACTAACAGATAACTGGATCTGGTATAAGGTGTAAGTGCCTTTGGTACCACTACAATCCAGGCCAGCCACCTACAGTCTCAGGACCACCGTACTTGTAATCAGGCTCTAAGTTTCAACCTAAAGTCTAACTTTACTCATAGTAAAGTTCGAATTTTGGCCAAAGTTTAGACTTTTGGTGTATGCTTAGGCAAAAAGTCTGAACTTAGACCAAAAGTCTAACTTTACTATGAGTAAAGTTAGATTTTTGCTCTAAACTTAGACTTTAGGTCTAAACTTAGACTTTTGAATTAAGTTTACCTATGTGAATTGGGCTCTGTGTAGTTTAAACTTGGATTGCATAAATAATATGGCCCTCATTTTGACATTGGCGGTAAAAAACGCCTACTGCTGTGGCGACGGCCGCCAAAAGACCGTTGCCGCAGCTACCAGCCTTCCATCGTATTATGACCACAGCCGGATTTCCATCACAAGAATGGAGGAAATCCGGCTGTGGCCATGACGGCGGATGGCGGTAAGGTGGCGCTGCTGCCACTAGCAGTGCCACACCAGTAGACTGCTGCCAGACGTATTATGACCAGTAATACGGCCTAGCGGTGTTCTGCTGGTGGGAGCTGCTGGCGGTAGGAGCGCCCCGTCCCGACTCCTGCCGGAAGACCCCCTGGATTCAGTTAGGTCGGGTCTCCGACAGGGAGGGGGTGGAGGGTGTTTTGTGTGTGTGTGTGGGGAGGGGGTTGTGAATGTTTGTGTGTGCGTGGATGCGGGTGTGTGTTGAATGTGTGTGTGCATGTATGGAGGTGTGTGTGTGTATGGGGTGTTATGTGGAAATGGGTGTGTGTATGCGTGTGTGTGTGTGTGAGGGGGGTGTGAATGTAGTGGTGTTTGGAAAGTTAGGTGGGGTGGGGGTAACTGGAGAGGGAGGGGGGAGACCCCTATCAGTGACAGGGAAGGAATTCACTTTCGCTGATATGGCCTACCGCCATGGTTTTCGTAGTGTTTCAAACACCACAGAAACCATTGGGGTAGGCGGGGTCATAATCCCACAGGCAGAAGAATGCCAGCCGCCGGGCTGGAGATGGATATCTCCAGCCTGGCGGCTGTTACCACCATGGCAGTTGTAGTGATACATTGTCATAATATGGCAGTAAGTACCGCCAGCCTGTTGGCGGTACTTACTGCCACATTACCACTGACCGCTGGGGTCGCAATGACCCCCTATATGTTTTCCTAACTATAACTAAGCTTTAACCTTTGTTAGGGCCTGATTACAATTTTGGCAGTGAGACAACCAGACTGCCGTAGTAGCAACCGCCAAAAGACTGCCATGTTTGCTGTCATACAGACCACTGTATTACAAGTCACACGACCAGGACTGCCAAAAGCAAGCTAAAAAAACGACACCATCAGCATCCCCAGCCCGTCAAACAATCACAGAACCTATTAGAAGTCAAACGTCACAATGGCGGTTGAGCCATGGAGGTCTGCCAATTGCGGACTGAACCCTGACAGTTCTCTGTCACCACACTAATACACACCACCACATTGGATGGATTTGAAAACAACACAGCTGACACACATTCCCACAACTGACACACCTACAAAACACACTATAAAACACATCCCTTCACACATCACAATCCTTTGCATTTTCATAGCAAGACCCTGCAACATAGCGTGAAATTCCAGAAATTTAAAATCCACTAGGATAGGCATCCTTCCAATTTACACCAACCACGCACCCCACACCCTCAACACACCCCTATCACATCCATCTGCACCTCCCTACTCCATTTACTCCCCGTCACCTGTACATTTTCCCAGCACTCACCCATATATTATTAACACCACCATGTCACAAAAGAAATATCCCTGTTTCACTGAAGATGAGTTAAGAGACATGATTGATGAAATCATTAGAGTAGAGCCACATTGATTGAGAGCTCAAGTCCAACAAACTACTATTGCACAGAAAATGGAAATGTGGCAAAGGATAATCAACAGAGTGAACGCTGTGGGCCTCACCCCGTGCACAAGGGATGACATTAGGAAGAGGTGAAACAACTCTGGGGCAAGGTCCATCCCATGGCATCCAGGCACCAGCTGCAGTTCCAGAAGACTGGTGGTTGTCCCCACCTCCTCCCTTACAACTCACATCATGGGAGGAGAAGGTCTTGGCCATCCTGCATCCTGAGGGCTTGACCAGAATACCTGGAGGAGCAAGTCACAACACTAAATATCACACTTAAATGCATTGCCATTGGCATGCATGTTCACTGCCCACATTTAGACTCCTTCACTGTCACCCCAATCACCAGCTCTGTCTCTACCTGTCCAGAGAACTCTGTTTGCCATCTCACATGTGAACTAGACTCACCTGGGGGAACATCATTGGTGTATACTGGGTGTAGGACAGGGGCTGACAGCACTACAATTCCCGGAAGGCACTGTCCTACAGTTTGCAAAACCTGAACTGTGTATCACATTCAAAACATCAAGTATTGCAAAGACCCAAACTAGTGTACTGACCTAGAAAGGAACTCAACTGTCAGTGAGCGTGTGTAGCACAGGACTGACAGGAATGGAAAGTGCAGAATGCACTAGTAGTGTCACCCCACTCAGCCAACACAATGTTCTCTACCATAATGATCCTTCCACCTCTACTCAGCCATTGAACTACTCACCTAGAAAGGTTAAAAAATGTATGGTGTGTGTGATACATGGAGTCAAATGGCTACCATACACATGAGGATCCCTAACTGCCACTCCAAATACCAGTCCAATGAACACCTGCCAAAATACAATTTTCCTGGGAATTCACACATGAAGTGTACTCACCTGGGGGGATGACACATAACAAATGCATGAGGAACAGGGAGTCACATGATTGCTAATTCAGGAGGCTAGGACTACTCAATTCAAAGCACCAGCCCACACTGCATACGCTCAAATATCCTTGTAGGTTAACATGCAATATAAGTGTGCTCATCTCAGATGATGACCCATGTACATTGTGTGTTAGACCTGGCATCCTTGGTGTGGTTTCCCTGTCT
The DNA here is from genome assembly GCF_031143425.1 of Pleurodeles waltl. Taxonomy (NCBI): domain Eukaryota; kingdom Metazoa; phylum Chordata; class Amphibia; order Caudata; family Salamandridae; genus Pleurodeles; species Pleurodeles waltl. Next base: position 1,101,078,936 of record NC_090446.1, read on the forward strand.
TTTTGCCCCTGCTTCCTGTATTTTTGGCCGTGTGCTGGATTTTGTTTTTGCTGGTTTTTTGGTACTCTGGGCACTTTACCACTGCTGACCAGTGCTAAAGTGCAAGCGCTCCCTTTGTTTGTGATTATGATTGGTTATCCCTGGGTGGCAAATTTGACTTACTAGTAAGTCCCTAGTAAAGTGCACTAGAAGAGCCCAGGGCCTGTAAATCAAATGCTACTATCGGGCCTGCAGCACTGATTGTGCCACCCACATGAGTAGCCCTGTAAACACATCTCAGACCTGCCAATGCAATGTCTGTGTGTGCAGTTTTGCACTACCAGTTCAACCTGGCAAGTATACCCAACTTGCCAGTCCCAAACCTTCCCTTTTACTACATATAAGTTACCCCTAAAGGAAACCCAAGGCAGCCCCAGGGGAAGTGTGCAGTGTCTTTAACAGGTAGTACATGTACTGGTGTGCTATACATGTCCTGATAGTGAAATACTGCTAAATTTGTGTTCACTATTGCAAGGCCTATTCCTCCCTTAGGTTAATATGAGGATTGCCACTAAATATATTTTAAGTGTAATTTCCCATTGGGAGCAGATAGAGATCTAGAGTTTGGGATCTCTGAACTCATAAATTTAAAATTCATCTTTTAGTAAAGTTGGTTTTTAGATTGTCTCTTTTAAAATGCCACTTTTAGAAAGTGGGCATTTTCTTGCTTCACCATTCTATGCCTCTGCCTTCCTGTGGAATCCGCATCTAGGTCAGACTGACAGTTGGGCTGTTTGTGAATTCACTATAGACAGTGACACAAAGAGAGCTGAGGTGCGTCCCTGATATCTTGATGGGTCTTCTTTGGCTAGAGTAGAGGAAGGAGCTGACACCTACACCTGAAAGGGTTGTGCCTGTCCTCACACAATGCAGTCTCCAACCCCCTGGAGTGTGTCTGGAGCCAGGCCTGGGCAAGGCAGGATCTTGTGAATACCAGATACTTTCCTTTGAAGTTTGTCTACTTCAAAGGCAGAGATGAGTATAAGTAGTGGACTCAAAACCCCAGACTTTTAGAACACTTTTGGATCAAGAGAAGCCTCTGCCAAGGAGAAGAGCTGGAGGAGGAGTACTGACCATTTGCTTTGTGTGCTTTGCTGAGTTGGCCTGCAGTTGCTGCTTCTTCCTGAAAGAGGAAAAATATTAGACTTTGTGGTATATTCCTGCTTGTGAAGTGTCTCCAAGGGCTTGGGCTGAGCTTGCCTCCTGTTTTGAAGACTCAGGGCCATCAAAGACTTCCTCTGCCAGCACCTGAACTCTCTGCTGAGTCTCCTATCCTGCCAAGTGGTGCCTGATCCAGTCCGTGGGCCCTTCAAAGGTGAAGCTGGTGGAACCAAGATTGAAATCCACGCACAGGAGCCATGCAAGTCATATTTTGACGCAACATGGCTGTAAAAACGATGCACTACCTGCATCGCGGCTAAAACATCGACGCGCCACCTGCATATCTGCTGTAAAATTGACACACCACCTGCATCGTGGCTTGAGAAATGATGCAATACTCACTTACAGCTGCTGAAATCGAAGCAACCCCCACACGGCGTGGTTCTTCATCAATGGGCATCAAAATCAACGTGAACCTGCCCAGATCTGAGGTGCCCGTCTGGAAATTGACACATCGCTGTCTTGCGGGAGAGAAAAATGATGCATCGCCTACCCAACTGGAGAAGAAACAATGCACAGCCTCACTGCTGACTTTTCCGACACACACTCACCCGTGTAGCTTTATTTTTGATGTAAACCAGGTACTTTGTGTAACAACAATGCATCCATTGTTTTCTATTGAGTAAGACTTTAATTTAAAAAAAACATATCATAGTGAGGGCCTCTGCTTTGACAAAGTGCAAACTGACTGCCAAACAGGGGCCCAATTGCTAACGCCTCTGCAGGGCAATGTTGTGGAGCATGCAGCAGGCCAAAGTGATCTTACAAAGTTTTTCAGGTAAGTAGAGGAGGGCTCCACCAGACCCATCAAGACACCGAAATCTGGCTTTCAGTAGCCCAAAAGACTGTTCCACATCACACTCCATTCTTCCTTGGGCATTGTTGAAGCTGACTTCCCCTGGCTTAGTTGAGTTCCTCACCGATGTGAACAACCATAGACGGTTTGGGTATGCAGGGTACCCTGTAACGGAATGCAACATATGTGCAACTATGAGCCCAACTAACTTTTTTGATTGCAACAGACATTGCTTGGCAAAACAAACATGGCATATGTGACTTACCAAATAGCCAGCTCTTCTCTGGGTACAGTCGTGACATCAACTGTGGGATTACGCTGTTCTGCATGATGAAGGCATCATAGACTGAACCCGGATAATGGGCACAGACCTCTGAAATTTAAGATCTGCCAAACAAACAACCTGGACATTGATGGAATGGAAATTCTTCCTGTTCCAATAGACTTGTTCATTGCCATGCGGTGGAACCAAGGCTACGTGTGTAACGTCAATGGCTCCCACCACATGAGGAATGTGTGCCATATCATAGATGTCAGCCTTCACATGGGCAAAATCGTCACGTTGAGGAAATCGGCTAGAACTGTCCATTTGTTTCAACATTGATGAGTGTACACCCTTGAATACTAGACTGAACATGGGCTGGGACATCCCAACAGAGAGTGCCATTGTATTCTGGAAGGACCCCGTGGCCAGAACGTGCCATGACTTGTGATGGGTGGTATGCTGTTTGGATGACTAATGCCAGGCATCAGATCTGGCACCAGCTGACAACAGATATTCACGATTGTTTGCCTATTCAGGGGATAGATTTGGATGATGTGTCTGTCTTCCATGGCCTAAAGGTCTGACAGTGGGCAGTACACAGGAGGATGTCTGATCCTTCTCCTCCCTGGATACCTATGTGAGACAAAAAAAATTAATATGCATCATTCAATGTATCCCTTGCAACATAGATATAAGCATGTCATTCACAAAGTGACAAGGCATGTCAGAGGTTGAGGACATGATACACAGTACACATAATGACTGTCAATCCCACAGAAGTAATATGTTTCCCTCTTGCATTCCCACAACTGTGTACACATAATCTACCTGGATACCAACTATTTGTGCATGAGACTTGCCACTCTGACTAGTTTATGTCACAAAACATTATTTGTGCATGGGGGGACTGTGTCAAAGAGCAAGTAGCCATATGTGTGTAGCCTATGCCCAAAAGGGTTTAAAAGTCGAGGACCTACATGCCAGGACAAGACCACCACTCACCAGTAGAATTGAAATTTCTTTTTGCTTGTGATGCATTTCGTTTGGCCATAAACCGCATGATATGCCCCTAAAATTTCAGTTGCCTGACCGACTCCACTGTACATTGTGAACCGCCCTCGACCGTCAGCAGAAGTCATCATGGTGGTAGGCGGATGCTACCGTGGCAGACAGTGCCATACACTAACGTTGGTGCCAGTTGTGGTTTTGGGTCAATGTCTATATCTGCTGTCAGTGACGGCAGCGTACGTGGTGGACGTGACGTTCATATTCTTCAACATCCCTCACTTGAGTCCTGTCACTGCTGCCAACAAAACCTCTATGATCTAAGTTGCTATGTACTGCCTCTGGGAGCAATAATCCCATGTTCAGCAGGAGGTAGGGCCACAGCCTTCTCCCTGAAGGAGCTTGAGAAGCTAGTGGAGGAGGTCCTACCCTGTATGGACAGCTTTATGGTGCACCAGAGAAGCAGGTAAGTGCCTAATGTACCCTATTTTGCCCTGTACTTCACCATATTTATACTCATCAAAGGCTAGATTGAGACCATGGTGACCAGTGTGTAGAGCCAGGGCCATGGGGGTGCATGGAACTTGGATCAGTGCCAGATGCTGAGGCATCTTTTTTGTGTGTGTTTTTTTTAGTGTACCATGTTGTTCCTTATATGGGATGAACTAAACAAGGTGAGAGGACTCCTTAGCCATGCCCAGCCAACACTTGCCACATGGATGTTGACAATGTGAGAGCACATGCATATCCATGACAGCATGGGTAGCGTGGGCATGTTGTATTTGTAAGGTGTGTGTAAACTGAGTCATGTGTATGTTGCCACTGAGCTTCAGACCACATCTGGCCATGCTAATCTGTTGTATGCATATGCGTACTCATGATGTTCTGTCATGCGTAGAACTGATGGGAATCAATTTCCTTGCAGGTTCTGCGTGCTCAGTCTGCAGAGACAAGTGTCTGTCAACTGTATCTCACTGTATGGGTCCAAACATAGGCTAGAGTTGAGTCATTTTGACCATGCAGCTGTGACACTGTGTCCACTACCTGTCTTGCAGGACATTATGTCTAGTGGACCACTCTAGTCTCTGTCCTGAGGTTCATTTTACTGAGGAGGCTGTAGATGGTATTGGATGGAAAGTCAAAGCTTTGTGATCAATGCACAATAGGCATCAATGTCAATGTGTGTCTCTGACCCCTGACAGGTCCTTTACTCCCTCAGCCCAGTTGTCATCATTACACAGTTCAAATTTTTCCTGTGCAGGCTTATGGCATACATGTCAGTGTCACAGTGCAGATGGTACAGCTGGTGTGATGGATCCTGTGAATCCATGATATCTGGCCTGACTGTTGTGTTACATGAATAATAATGGACAAAACATGCCTTTGTTTGTTGGATGCCATCACTGTAGCATGGGCACATATTTCGAGATGCATGTTCTGTGTCACAGGTAGATGATACATTACCCCACCCCCAAAAAATAGAATGAGTATGCATCTGTGAGCCCACATGTCCACACTTGGACAGGTTAGGAACCTCCTGTCCCACCATGCCAGTCTCTTTATTGTTACCCATGTGTGGGGTTGTGTCTTGTGCTCTGCTACTGGGTTGGAGTAAGTATTGGTGGATAACCATCCTCACAGAGCAGGAGTGAATTCAAACCTTTGTGCCTATGGAATCCACCTCTCAGAAACCATAGAATTGTCATGTGTCCCATGGTGCTTCTGAGCTCACTCTGATTGCTTGGGCATGTCCCACAAGATGTCAGTTGGCATACTTGGTCAGTGGAGGGCCTGAGCGGGGTGATGGCTTGATCTGCTGATTAGGTGTTTTTTGTCATGTCCCTGTACTCAGTGACTGGTATGTGCCCCACCTGGCCAGTCTGAGCAATACATTATGTGCTTAGCTTAGTGTACAGACATGCATGTGACTCTGCCATTTTGGATGGGACATTTTTGACATGATTTGTTGTCTTGTCTTTTGCATTCATGCAGGTCAATACCCATCAGAAGAAGGGGATTTGGAGAGCCATCGCCAAGAAGGTGTGGACCCTGGGAGTCCACAGCCGGTGTAGCGGCCACTGTCTCAAGAGGTGGGAGAACCTGAGATGCTGGGCCAAGAAGATCGCTGAGGCCCAGCTGGGGCTGTCCTCCCAATGCAGGCAGCATGCCCATTGGACTATTACCCCTCTAATGGCCGGCATTCTGGTGGTGGCCTACCCAGAGCTGGATGGGCATTTGAGAGCAGCACTGTAGCAACAAGCGGGTGAGTACACTACAAATACATGCCTGTTCCATTGCCAGGTGAATGAGTGGGGTGCTGACTGCTCCCTCTGACGATGAGGGCGGTGTCATGCATATTTTACCCGTGTTGATGCGATAATGTATGTAATCCCACATTTATATGTGCATGGAAAACAGTTCATGGACTGGTCCAAAGGTGGTCCACTTCATGTTGTGCCACAGACAAGACTGTACCACCTTTGGGTGTCATCTGACTGATGCATTCTTGCTTCACAGTATGTCATTTGGCATGTAGGACTGCAGTCGCACTGAGGGACATGGCAGGTAGACCTAGATTGTGGAACAACTCTGTGTGTCCCATGCCCTTGATGTGGCATCATGTTGATTACTGCACCTTTGTAGTGATTGGGGATTGTGCCCTGACTGAAGACGTGCATCATGGAGTGACTTGCAGTGATGTTGACATCAAATGTGTTTGGGTTCAGGCATTCATCTACAGACAGATTGCAGGTTTGCCATTTCTGAGATGTGGGTAGTAATGTGGCTTCACATTGGACAACGGTTTGGTGTCCTTCAATTGGTCATTGCAGGTTCTGTGACTCTCCAACATGCAAGGAACAGATGTCTAACACAGACACACTTTGATAATGTCATTGTATTTGGAGTTAGACATTTGTTGTGGCTATCCCCTGGCTTGCTGATTCATTGGTGTGTGTTTTCTCAATACATCTCTCCCTGACATATTGACGCCAATGTTGGTCCTTTTAATACCACTTGTGAGTCCTATCTGGGTGACCTTGCTACTACCTCCTTGACTCATTTGGGATAGTTGTAACATATTGAGTTATACATTGTTGGAATGTGTCCATTGTGGCATGGGTATTTCCATGTCACAACGGCGAAGGAGATGGGGTCGAGCCGAGTGGGGAAGCATCTGGCCTCTGGAATTTGAGTCAAGATACAACTGACACAGAGGGACCCGGTGGCCCGGAGGGCCAGGGGAGTGGCATGGGGGAGACTGAGACCCCGTCATCATCTTCAGATTTCTCCTATGGTGAACTTTCCCTAGTGGTGGCCGACCCATCGGGGACCCCCTGTACCATCCTTGTTCACCACCCCCATTCTATCACTGCCCTTTCTGTTGTTCTATGCCAAGTTGGCCATGCCCGCTCACCCAAGAGGGTGGGTGTTTCCTTTGTCGCAGGTACCTCTGCCTCAGCCCCTGTTGTCCCTGTTGTCCCTGCTGCCCTCAGTGAGAAGGCTATTGACGTTCTGAGAACGATCTCTGTGGGTCAGTCAGCCATCGCCAATGCCATCAACGCATTCCTGGAGGGCATTCACAGTGCAATGGCTGGCCTACAGAGATCTTTTCAGGCTCTGGTCTCCACACTGACGGCAGCCAGTTACCCTCCACCTTCCACCCCCCCATCTCCCTCTTCCCAGTCTAAATTCTCCCTTCCCAGAACTACCCAAAGCACACAAGCAGACCCTCAAGCATCCACCTCAACAGTCAAAGGTAGCACACAGAAACACAAGCACAACAAGACACACCAGCATGCACACAAACAACATCCACCCACAGACACAGCAACAGTCACAACTTTCCTGATACTCCCACCACCCCCAGCATCACACACACGACTTCAAACATAACTACAGACACCACATCAACAGTCAAAGATACGGCTACCACACCCATCCTACCCGTAGACACCACCACCGCAGACCCCCAGACATCCACCTCAATCACCACACCGCAGGAACCACAACTACAGACACACCTATATCTAGCACATCCACCATACCTGAAGTCACCTCCACAACAGACAGCCACCTGCCACCATGGCCTCCCCCAGCACCTCCACCACCTAAGCCCAAGTCACATAAACACCCTCACTCAACCACCCATCAGACACTCACCACACACAAGCATTCCTCCCACAAGCATGCACCCACAATTTCCACACCTACATGTCATACGACCTCTCCCTTAACCTCCACATCTCGTCCCCTTTCTGATGACCGCCCAGTGTCCAAGAAGGTCTTCCTGTGTGACCTTGACCTTAACCTTGTCCTCCCCAGTACCACAGCCAAATTGTCTTCTATGTTGTCAAAGGTCGTCCCTTCCACCTCTAAAGCCTTCCCTGCCCCCACAAGCACCCATACCCCTCTCCCTGCCAATAAGAAGCCCAACCCCTCCAAAGAAGATGCTCCCCTCCCAAGCCCAAATCCTTCCTCCCAAGTCTGAACCCCTGACCCCACCACATCTGGATGATCCCTGGGGTGCCTGTCTGCCCCCTCGATGCCCCTTCCTGTGGAGATTACATGGCAGTCAGGAGTCATGTCGGGACACAACACGGTGCCATTTAGGAAAATATGACGGACTGGCCTATGGCCTTGGACTTTCTGAAGTTTAACACCTAATAAACCCAAGCAGTTATTTTTTGGGGATACACCTTTGTCCTGCACTTCATTTTCTAGTTGTATGTACTTCCTGAGTGACTTTTGTACTGTGCCTACAGTTGTGTGTTTTTGAGCCTCCTTGCTGCTCCATGTGGTGTTGTTTGTAGTATGTGAGTTTATGTGCAGTGTTGGTGTCCCCAAAGAGGAGGTCATGTGTTGTGTGTACAGGTATGTGTGTGTATAATTGAAATGTTGGTATTGTGACATTGTGTAGTGCATTGTGGCCATGCATGGTGTTGGACCTGTCCACATAATGTGGCTTCTGTACTTATGTGATGTGTATTATCTTGAGTTTTGTATTTGAAGACATGGGGTGTGTTCAGTTGTGCTAGCTGTCTTTGCTTTTGCCTGTGCATGTGTCCATTTAGGTGTGTGTTCCTTGCAGCTGGTTCCTGTGGAGGTCCATCCTATGCAGTAAGATTTGTGGTGCTTCGTTTACTTGCCCTTGCCCATTGTTTAGATGTGCATGACAATTGGGAGCAGGAGCTGGCCTTGGGGGTGGCAGTCCCCAGGGCCATGTATGGCTCCAAGAGGGCCCCCCTCATTTTTTTCAATTTTGCCATAGAGTGCGTGTGGTCCCCAGGACGGGGCTCCACGCGGACCCCTTATCATTAAATATTGTTGCACCACAGAGGTAGCGGTCCCTAGAGTTCGGTGGGATTCAGGCAGCCCCCCATCTAATTTTACATTTAGCTCTGCAAAGGAGGTGGTCCCCAGAGCCCAGGGGGTCTGTGGGCCTCCCTAATGAAGTTCTATTACTTGCCCTATTATAATGCTGTAGCCCCGGAGAGGTGGTGGTCCCTGGGGATTAAAAAGCTCTAGGAAGGGGGCGCCTGCACCCCCACCTGTATTTTGGAAATGCCCCGGACCTGGAACATCTGGTCAGGAGTATTTGGGAAGTCATTGCAACCCTAGAATTACATATTTGGATTTCCTTTAATACCTCAAAAACTACTGAACAGATTTACACCAAATAAGAAAAAGGGTGATCCACTGAGCAAAAGCTACCTTTCTGCCAAATTTGTTGTAATTCCGTCCAGCTGTTTGGGCTGCAGGCGTGTCTAAAAGGTCTATGGAAATTAACAAGGGAAACACACTTTTTTTGACCACTGCTTTTTCTCACCCCCTGCTTGACCAATCACCCCAAAACTTTCCATGCATAGTAAGACCCAACTTGACACTTTTTTGGGAAATTTGGTGAAGATTCGTCAAACACCGCCTAAGATACAGCCAAGTCAAAAAATGATTTTTTAATGAAAACTAGGTCCAAACTATAACTACCTACTGGCAACCACCAGTAGGTAATATATATATATATATATATATATATATATATATATATATATATATATATATATATATATACAAAACAGGAATTTAATTAAATGTTATGGCCGAGAGAGAAGCTAGAGGACTGGGGTCTGAGGACTGTCTCTCATTGTACATTGGATTGAAGAATGTTTTCATATATTTCTCTGAGTATCATAAACCATAAAAGACATTCTTTTCTTAATAATAAATGCAAACAGTTGTTATAGAGTCATAAATACACTTCCAGATAGTGAATGCGGGTGGGCCTTAACCTGGCATGGACACAATGTGGACCAATGACTACGTGTCCAGATGTCCAATCTGATGGGTGTGTGGTCACTGCATGTGCTGTGTGTGGTGTGTTCTGATTGGGTATGTGTTCCTAACTACATGTGGCATCTAACTTTATCTAACTTTATGGTGTGTTTGGGAATGCAGGCGTTCCTCTGGCCATGTGGGTTTCATTGGGGCCCATCCCCAGGAACTATTGTGGTGTTGGTGCCTATCTGTGGCATCTGATCTTAGTTTTACTGTTTGTGCATTTGGCTGCCGGCTAAGTGTTGCCCCACCTGGGACCTGTCAGTCATTAACCTCAGGCAGAGGTCTCAGAGCCTGCCTGACCATGTACCTATGTGCTGGGGTTGACAGAGAGTTCAAGATGGGGGAATCTAATAATGGTGATGTACCTTCATCTGCACATCAACATTGATTAATCCAATATTGACATATATGTATATATTCACTTAAAAAAACAAAGGCTACAGGGATGTTCTAGTTAGGCTCACATTTTAATTGTACTAAACCATAAAAATTCACCAGTTATAGTTATAGTTATCTCAAGTAACAATAACGTGTGTCCTGAGGTACCTATAACTTGTGTCCCTACCATGCACAGTTTTTTCATCAAAAGTTTACTGCAAATATTATATTGATATTATCAATGATGTTATCAAAGATTTCATAATTTGTGGGGTAATTAGCACTGCATGGCGAGGGCGCAAGTTATAGTTACCTTAGGGCACGAGTTATAGTTACTTGAGATAACTATTACAGGTGAATTTCTATGGCTTTGTGAGTTTAAAATGTGAGCCTAAGTGCGACCTCCCTGTAACCTTTGTTTTTTTTAAGTGGATTTCAATGAGTCTTTTAAATTCTATATCCTAACTAGAACGTCCCTGTCCCCTTTGTTTTTTTTTCAGTGATTTTTAATGTTTTTTTAACGTTAAGTAATTTTACTTACAGGGCCTGTGGTCAACCCCTATAACAACCCAACCCTGTGCTGCTCACAGCCAAAGGCCCCCTGTAACCACCTAAACCTGTGCCACACATGGCCTTTAGCAGTGCACTGCATTGGGAGTTGGTCATAGGGCTTGGTTTGTGGCCAGATGCTGCTGCCAAACCCCCTAACCACCCAACACCACGCAGAGCATGGTCTTTGGCCATGCGTGGTGGGAGCTGGCCGCAGCCTGTCTCTCTAGGTGTGGGAAAAGGTGTGACAGGGTGTATCTAGGTGTGAGAGTGGCTGCGAGAGTGTCTGGGTGTGAGAGTGGGTGTGTCACTATTTTAATGGGTCTGTGAGTTGGTGCATCAGTGTCTGTATGGCTCTGTGAGGTGGGTGTGTGAGAATCTGAGTGTGGCTGTGAGTGGGTGCATCAGGGTCTGAGTGGGTCTGTGAGTGGGTACTTGAGTGTCTGAGTGAGTCTGGGAGTGGGCCTGTAAGGGTCTGAGTGGGTGTGAGAGTGGGAGAAAGAGATTTAAGGAGAGAGAGAGAGAGAGAAAGAGAGAAAGAGACTGAGAGGGAAGGAGATAGAGAGATTTTTAGGCTTTGTTGAATGATATATTAAGAATGATATATTTCTGGACAAATTGAAATTGAAAAAAATGTATTTGTCCATTAAATAGAGTGAGATCACTTTTCAGTTTGAACCTTAAGCTTATGAAATTTAAAAGAAATGAAAGAAGGAAAATGACCACAGGCACACCTGAAGTAGAACCCTCAACTTTTAGTGTGAGGATCTGTGACCTTAACCTTTAGGCCATAGGCGACTCATTACTGTGATGCTTCCAGACACACCTATGACAGTAAATCTATGCATGAGTGGAATACTAGGCTACCATTTTTCATCAAACTCAAAAGTGACAGATGCCCTGCCGTGGAAGTGACATCATCAATGACTGAGAGCCCTCCCCAGAAGTGACGTAGGTGTAGGTTGGGTTCACATGGGTTGTGACATCATCTGAACATGTGATAACAACGTGCGAGGATCAATGCCATTGTGTCTAGGGCTACGGGATATGTAAAATGATAGCCTTACCTGTGTGTGCAGTGTTTCTGAGTCTAAGACGCCATGCCAGGGCATGTTCAGACAGTCACAGGCCTATGCTAGCTGTCTGGCTCGTCAGAGCAAGAGTCTGTGTGAATACACAGCCAACCTCCCCATTGCGCTCTAACCCCAAGGGGCTGGTCAAATATGGCTTTTTCATTTCTTTAGAATCAACTAGTCAATTTTAAAATTAAATCCCTAAAGTACAAAGGCTGGGTCCAAACTTCCTGCAAGAGGGCTCAAACAAAATTAGCAGATGTCAAAGTATAAAGTGAACACAAAGGCTTGCACATACAAATGTTGGCACAGGAGCCAGCTCCACACTTCCCACAAGAATGGTCAAATATGATGAGCAAATGTCATAGTATAAAGGGGCCACAAAGGCTTACACATACAAAGGTAGTAGTAGTAGTAGTAGAAACTGTATTCGACTTCCAACAAGTCATAAAAGTATCAAATATAATACATTACAGTATATAAATAAATAAAATTAAATAAGTTAAAATAATAAAAAGATAAACAACAAACAGAGTATCTAATACATATCATTACAATTTTCCGATCGCAAATATTTAAATAAACTAAATAAAATGACATCACTATCCCCATATACTTTCTTACATTTAATACAGTGCATAAAAGGTTAGCCAAAGTTCCAGACATCTTAATAGAGGATAAAACCTGCAGGCTGGCATAAGCGATGCGACACTGGGTCAAATTAATTAACCTTAGAAGAGGCACTACTAGGCGCTTTCTCTGCTTGGCGTAAAATTTACAGAATAAGACCACATGGATTGTAGTTTGAAGTGCCTTTGCGTCACAGGGACATGCCTTTAGCGTGGTGCACCAGTCATTCATAGTTGGAAAGGTTACTAAATGATTAAATGTGTCTAGCCTTAATCTGGTAAGAACAAAACGGTGACGAAGGTTTACCACATTCACCAAATAGGGCTGCATGCCCTCCGCCGACAAAATTATTTGGTTGTGGATGACAGTGGACTTTTTTGATTCAACCTCCCATCGTAGATCTTCTAGATACTTTAATGCCAGAGCCCTCAGGTCCTTCCTGGAGATTTTTGCTAGCGAGGCTGGGTTTGTGTAATAGTCTTTACTACCCATATTTTCAAAAAAGGTCATAATATATCTTAACCAGGGAACCCTTACTGAGTATGTTGACTCCATGCAGTCAGTCAGAATGGCCTTGTTTAATCCAGTGTATTCCGAGGTCCAAACTTTATGCCATAGCAATAGTGGTTGAATCTTTATCAGATCTGCAATAAAGGGGACCCCCAGTTCCGAGTGGATAATGTACGATGATGTACCATTTGGTACCATCAGCAGGTATCTTAAGAAATCATTTTCCACCGTCTGTACCGGGTTACAGTTGGTATATCCCCAAATTCCTGACCCATACATAGCAGCCGGGGAGCACTTGGCTTTATACATTTTTATCATATTCGGCGGGGTAATCCCCCGAGCCTTTTAGAAAAAAGGCTTAAAGCCGCCATTGTTTTAATAAGCTCATCTCTTTTCATTTTCATGCAATCGGCCCAAGAACCCTGTTTATCGAACATTATGCCCAGATAAGAAAAAGTTCGCGCAATTTCAACCCTCCCTTCCGGGGTGGTAGTATTGTAAATCTTTCCGCGTTTCCCACCACAATTCATAATAAACATTTTGGAGCAATTGACTGCGAGTCCCAGTTCTGACATAAATGTAATGCAAGTGGTTAAAAGTTTTTGGAGAGCTAGTGGGGTACTGGTCATTAGTACTGCATCGTCTGCACAGAGTAATACCGGAACAGCACGATTACCTATTTGGGGTAGATCTTTGCAATTACTTGCCAATTCATTTTCTAAATTATTTATGTACATTGAGAACAAGAACGGGGCAAGAACACAACCTTGGCGCACTCCTCTATGTAGGCCAAAAGGGCGAGTACATTCCCCTTTTAGCCCATACCTCACTCTTGCTCTGCACCCTGTGTACATATCTCGTATGAATTTAATTTTAGCTGGTTCTACCCCCATACTGTTTAAGATGTCCCATAGCTTATCATGTAGTACACAATCAAATGATGATGATAAGTCTATGAAGGCCAGATACAAATTACCTGCTCTGATCTTTGTATACTTTCCAATAATGCTACTTAAGTTCAGGCTTTGCTCCACTGTCCCAATTCCTTTCCGGAATCCATACTGTACAGAAGATAGAGCGCTCTTTTCTTCCGCCCATATTTGCAGTCTATTCAGAATAATTCTCCCTGCTAGTTTAGCTGTTGTATGCAGCAAGGAGATTGGCCTGTAACAGGCTGGGTTAAGGCGATCACCTTTTTTTGTATATTGGAATAATATCGGAGTCTCGCCAAGATGGTAAGGGACCGCATACGCAGATGGCCCCCATAGCTGTATATTAGCCTTGTATAAATCGATCGGAACGCCATCGGGGCTCGGCACTTTCTCTCGTTTACTTAGATTTATGGCTTCCTCTACCTCCTCTAGGCTAAATTGAGGGGTTGTGATTGGGCGTGGGCCTTCCTGAAAGCCTTGGCCATATACGGGAACTGTGGGATTTATATCGCTGGCCTGTGAATATATTTTGGAAAAGTGTGCAATCCAGTCCTCTTCAGAAATCGCAATTTCCATCCTGGGGGTATCTCTGTCCCCTAGCACAGGAAAATTTATTGTTTTCCAGAAGAGGATATTATCTTTCGTACAGCTTGCTGTATGTAGGGTTTCCCACAAGGTTCTTTTCATGGTCAGTTTCCTTTTCTTCATTGCTGTCTTGTAATCATGTCTACACTTGCGTATATCAGTTAGGGATCTTTTTGGGGCGTTTAAAGCCTTTTTTAATTTCTTATGTGCTTGTGTACAGTTATGGTCAAACCATCCAATAACCCTTTTCTGCCCCATCTTGCCGCTTCTAATAGTAAGAGCTTCTTTTATGGCTTGTGTGATCAGTGTAAAAGCACTCAAGCATGGCCCTGGATCTAAGTTCTCACTGAGACAGTCTGCAAAGGCTTGATTGCAGTTGCATATTAACTGTTTCAGCAGAGACTTAGGGTCTGTCTGAGACCATTTCAGGGTGTATCCATTGCGCGGCACTAATTCAATATCGTCTACCCGCGTAGCCCTATCGCCCCTGGCTGCTATAAAAGGAGTTAGTGAGAGGTTCAGGCTCTGGGGAAAGTAGTCGCTAATTACAATGTCATGCAGAATATAGTTCATGAGATGATGTGCAAAGTGGGTTGACATTAGGACATAATCAATCACAGTATTCGCACCCCTTCCATTGTAAGTTGGTTTAAACTGAGTTTCATCCAAATATAATTTGGTTTCAAAGGACAGATTATAAGTTTGAGCCAATAAATTCATTGCGTCTCCTTGAGTGTTATGTGAGAAGTGGAGTCTTAAACCAACGCCTTCAGGATCCCAGCCACATACCTTATCAGAGATTTCTTTACAAGGGTGGACATTGAAATCACCGCCCCAGATAATGAAAGTCTCGCGGTTGTTATTTGCGCATATTTTTTTTAGGTCGTTTTCCATCTCCATTAGAATGTTAGAAAATTCTCCTGGAGATGCATTGTTATAGAAGTTAATGATAACTAAATGTGTCTTATGATCCATATTAGTCTCTATCATTTGATAGTGCAAACTCGTGGTTTGCATCTATAAGTTCTGTAAGTGTAACTTGTTAGAAATATATGTGCACAATCCTCCTTTTGGTCTACCATGCCTGGACTGCGCGGCTGTTGTGTGAAATGTTTTTTAGCCGTTAATGTGGACAGGACTTAAAAGCCACGTCTCTTGGAGGCAGATACATGAGTAATCTTCTATAAAGTTCACCCAGCTCTCATTACCTATCTTATTAGTTAGACCTGCAATGTTCCAAAACAATAAGGCTATTTCCGCTTTCTGACAATACTGGTCCTTTGGGATTCGGAGGGGTGTATCTCCACCAATTGAGTGAATTATATTTCTAGGGGCATTACTCTGCTTTAAATACGATTGTGTCATATTTCTCATAGGATTCATTATGTGAGGTGTATCTTCCTTAATTAAGTCCAGCACTGGTGTATTTACTACCTGGACTAATTCATCAGAGGGAACTATCTGCTTCTTGTCGTGTCAATCTATATCTTCTAAAGTTGTAAGATAGTGGAATCTGTTACACCGTACATACAAAGGTTGACGTAGACAGAGGCTGTCAAATGAAACCCTAACACAGGTGCTAGCTCCAAACTTCCCATTAGAATGCCAAACATAATTAGCAGATGTCATGGTATAAATTGACCACAAAGGCCTACACATACAAAGGTTGAAGCAGACAGAGGCTGTCAAATGAAACCCCAAAACACAAACACATATTTCTGCAACCCACCCCCCCTCCACAAAAGTGAGGACTGTGCATAATTAGCATGCTGTAACAAGTATCACCTTACCCCCTCAGGGATCATACATACAACCACATTCACAACCAATTTCAACTACTTATTTGAAGTTTGTGGAGAGCAGGGCTACCCCCAGGACATCAAGGAGAAAAGCATGGCTCAGAAGGGCAGGGCACAAAGTGTTGGTGCAAGCAATATTCTACTTAAGGAAAATAACTATGGCATGTTTTATATTTACAATCATGCACGATATTGCTAGAGGTTTTGGGTGGCACCCCTGCTTGTAACCTTAAGGCTTTCACAGCTCCTTGAAGCTGCTTTTCAGGGTATGTGGCTCTTTAGGGTCAGAGCAGCCTCAATATACTGAACAAGTTACAAAAAAAAAGCAATGCTTTCATGTACTTACCAAAAGGCGAAATTATTTGTGGGGTGGCTGTCTGCGCCCTCAAGGGTAGTCTTTGGCTGTAGGTGTGGCAGTAGTGAGGCATCTGTTGAGGGTTGTATTTTTTTTTTTACAAGGTTAGACTCCATGCTTCAGTCCCCTTTGAGTGGTCTCTGCGATTTGTATGATGTGGCTCCTGGGGTCTTTGGTGTTGCTAAGGTCCTCAGCATTAATAGATGTTCCTTGGTGCTGATCCTAGGGGCAATGCCAGGAGTCCAAGGGGTCATGTGCTCCACCAAAGTCGGTGCCTTATGAGCATCATTGGAGAGGCATCATGGGATAGCCTGGGGTTGGGCCAGCAACACGTTGTCCTTGCGGCACTCCCAATGTGCTTCTGAGCAATTACCAGACCTAACATGTGGTTGTTGTGCCACCGTCGGCTCAGAATCCTAGAGCAGCAATGTCGTTGTACCGTGGTGTCTGGGGCAGCAGAGGTGTTCCTTTGGTAGCCGGTGGTCTTGGGCTGCATTGGTGGCTTCACTGCAGCAGGCCGCCTTAATACGGGGCACCGAGGCTCCCCTGTTAATTGTTTAATAAATTCAGGCATAAGTAGGCCACATGGTTGATTAAGAGGCATGGCAACAGCCCGCCTCCGATGGTTGCCTTGTGATGTTTTGTAGTCCAAGTAGTGCGAGTGCCTCTGTCAAACTAGCCCACTAGCCCATAGGCGGCTGTGGTTTGTTCTGCAGTGAGGTGCCGGTCTCTGCTGGCAGAAGGTGGGCTGAGGAATACAGTATGAGTCGGTTTATGGCACAAATGAAAAGGACCCAACTGGTTTCGGCTGGTGTGGGCTCAATGTTAGTGGGACAGCTGGGGAGGGCCCCACAGGCCACGCTTTCCGCTGTCTCACAATGCTGACACAGGTGCGGTTATCTCGAGCCATCCTCACTAATAGGCACAAGTGGGTGCTTAAAGGCACCGCTGCGCCGATGGCCCGCCCCTGGGGGGAGCACGCACACAATGCAGTGCTCAATGTGTAAATAAAAATGTATTGGTGCCTAAAACTCTTCTTAAAACACACGCCTACTATAATTTATTGTGCAAACACAGAATACTGATGTCCTTTTCTGTAACCCACTACCCTCTTCAGATATCATCTGCAGCTTTTTTTTTTTTTTTTTTACTTTTGTGCTGCTTGTATGTATTTTTATTTTACCACTGTTCCCATTAAGTGTCTTTTTAGCAGTTAATGCCCAGAAAAGTAAGTGCCAGGGTCCAAAACTCTCCTCTAAAACATGCAGTGGCTATAATTGATACACCACTAATTCCTTTTGGGTTTCCGGAGTAGCGTGCTACTTGCGGAAAATCGCTTCGACTCCTCATCATGGGTAGTAAGCGCTATATAAGTACTATTACAATACAATACAATACAATTAGCATGTGCATGCACAGAACCCTGAGACCTGGTAATCCTAAGCCATTTTGGGTCTTTCTTTAATACAAGTTACACCCAATCCCAGCCCCCACTTCAGATACCTCTCATAGGTTTCTGCTTGTGCCCCTGTGTAACAGTTTTACTACCTTTTTACATTTTCATAGTCTTTTTAATATGTGTATTGTGCACGCAGTAAATCTTTTAAACAGAAACATACATGTGGCACAGGGTCTAGCCAGGATCATAATTTAAAATAGCCATTGAACGAGACTTCTTGAGGGTCTTGTGTTCATTTGCTTAACCTTTCATGCAAAATACATGGTTGTAGTTCTGAACAAATAGTGTAACAATGTCATGGTAATCAGTTCCCTTAATGTTTATATTTTATGTATTTTACTTAACCACACAGTCTCCTGGGAGTGGGTGCTTTTCCAAGTTGTTGTGTTATGGTTTTTAGCAGTATATTACTCTTGACTTGCGCATAATTCAAAATGAGTCGCTGCAGGTGTTTATATAATGTGGCGCAAAATGAGTTATGGTCTAAAGCCACTTGTGATTTTAAAGACAAATTTGTCTCCTCTGTATGCAGGAACTCCCAGAACTAACATGGGCCCACGAAGAAACAGCTGCCTTTTCGTAAGATACATCTATTTAGGGCTCTATAGTTCGGAGACCATTGTTAACCTACCAGTTTCACCAACACTGTCTTATCTGTTACATTTTTAGTTTCTAAAAATATTTTCCTATGTTTGTGTGTTTTTTACAGGTTATGATGCCAAAGCACAGCTAGCGGTCAATGTGCTACAGTTAATTCTAGAGGCTCAAGATGAAGCACCCATGGTGCAGTAGAATACGACTCTTACCAGTAAAAAAATGGGCCCTGACATAAACACTATGGCCCATATTTATACTTTTTTAGCGCTGCATTTGTGCCGCTTTTTCATGGGGTAAAGTTGAGAGATTTGAATACCCTGCGCACCCAAAAGGTCCAGCTGCTGGGTCTGTAGTAGGGGAACCTACAAGGACACCACTCTAAAAATGGGTGGGCCTGTAAGAAACAAATGTTGACTAATAGCGCTAAGCAGAACAGGCTTTTAATAAGTAAATTAAAGAAAGCCAGAGTAAGTGATACACAGAGGCCTAAAAATACGCCTGTTCAGAACCAAAGTCAGCCATTCCAAAGTGATTCACCTGAGAGCTCACCAACCAACACCAATCCCAAATCTGAGGATTCAGAGCCTGTGTTTTTAGAGAGCGTTATAAGGTACAGGAGTACTACTGAGAGATTTAACGCTACAGAGCATTATGAAGAATTCAAGTTTGTTAACCTAGAGCACATAAACTTCTCTGATCAAGGGGTTTTAGCTAGCCACTAGGCCATATAAAAGCTTATAGAGCGGTTGTTACACGCTGTGGGTCCTGATGATTTCTTCCAACTACACTTCCAGGGGAAGGGCATTGACAGTCCCTTGTTCACATGACAAATGCCCCACAATGCATCACTTAGCACTTGGGCACGGGGGCGGAAGGCTGGGCTGAACCACACCTCCCAGCTCAACCAGAGGGAGGAGAACACCCACAACGCTCCGACGCACCAAAGGCTCCATAATTGGGACTCACGCTTCCGCTGCACGCATCACTCTGCCCTTGGACACAGGGCGGAAGGCTGGGCTGAACCACACCTCCCAGCTCAACCAGAGGGAGGAGACCACCCACAACGCTCCAACGCATCTAAAGCACCATAATTGGGACTCGCGCTTCCGCTGCGTGCATCACTCTGTACTTGGACACGGGGCGGAAGGCTGGGCTGAACCACACCTCCCAGCTCAACCAGAGGGAGTAGGCCGCCCACAACGCTCCAATGTGCCAAATGTGTCATAATTGGGACTCGCACTTTTGCTGCGTGCATCACTCTGCACTTGGACACGGGCGGGAGGCTGGGCTGAACCACACCTCCCAGCTCAACCAGAGGGAGGAGGCCGCCAACAACACTCCTATGCGCCAAAGGTGTCATAATTGGGACTTGCGCTTCCGCTGCGTGCATCACTCTGCACTTGGACACGGAGGCGGAAGGCTAGGCTGAACCACACCTGGCAGCTCAACCAGAGGGAGGAGGCCGCCCACAATGCTCCGACGCGCCGAAGGCACCATAATTGGGCCTCGCGCTTCTGCTGCGTGCATCACTCTGCACTTGGACACAGGGTGGGAGGCTGGGCTGAACCACACCTCCCAGCTCAACCAGAGGGAGGAGGCCGCCCACAACGCTCCGATGCACCAAAGGTGTCATATTTGGGGCTCGCGCTTCCGCTGCGCCCATCACTCTGCACTTGGACACGGAGGTGTAAGGCTCGGCTGAACCACACCTCCCAGCTCAACCAGGGGGAGGAGGCCGCTCACAACGCTCCGACACGCCAGAGGTCCCATAATTGGGAATCGCCCTTCTGCTGCGCGCATCACTCTGCACTTGGATACGGAGGTGGAAGGCTAGGCTGAACCACACCTCCCAGCTCAACCAGGGGGAGGAGACAGCTCAGAACGCTCCAACGCGCCAAAGGTGCCATAATTGGGACTTGCCCTTCCGCTGCGCGCATCACTCTGCACTTGGACACGGGGGCGGAAGGCTGGGCTGAACCACACCTCCCAGCTCAACCAGAGGGAGGAGGCCGCCCACAATATTCCGACACGCCAAAGACACCATAATTGGGACTCACGCTTCCGCTGCGCGCATTCCTCTGCACATGGACACGGGGGTAGAAGGCTGGGCTGAACCACACCTCCCAGCTCAACCAGAGGGAGGAGGCTGCCCACAATGCTCTGACGTGCCAAAGTCACCATAATTGGGACTCGCACTTCCGCTGCATGGAACACGTGCGGGGCGTACCCGGGCTCGTGCCCGGGCAAAGACCGGGCCAAGAGCAAGCCCTTCTGCGCCCGTCAGCGGCTGACAGAGGATGGGCTGGGCCCACCCTCTTGGTTTCTTTTAAGCTTTTTCCTTATGTTTTATACCTATAAATAAGCATTGCCCTTTAAAACTTTCCTAATATTTAGCACATAGTGTGACAGGGACTGAACTGCAGAATTAACACCATAATCTCAGGATTTTGGGAACAAAGCCACAGATAGCATATGACTACTTAAGGAGGTGGTAAATCCATAACCATACCATGGGTAAGAGAAAGGTGGGGGGGCAGAAGGTAGACACTGAACCCAGCTGCATAGCAATTGACTCCTTCCTAATTAGAGCGGTAGGGGTCATCTCAAAACAAATTGACCTCAAGGAAAGATGCTTATCCCTGGGGACAGCAGGATCGGGTGATGCAATAGGGGGAACTCTAGCACCACATGAACATACACCAGTTATCCACCCCTCAGCTGACACAGTGGCTGAGATGAATGGAGATTTCCTGATAGAGCCAATGACCCCCACAGGTAATAACCCAACATCTCCAAGTCAGTCACCCATTATAAAAAGAAAGAAACAATGCAAAAGGGGGGCTGGTAGCCAACTGGGCCCTATCATGGGTGAAAATATGGTACCTACTGACTGGAAAGATCTCACATTCCTCCTTGATAATCTGCTTTAACCTATCCTTACTAGATTGGATAAATTGGAGGAGGAAGTGGGACAATTGTTGGAGATCTACCAGAAACCCCCATGCCAACACCGTCCCCTAACCATAGGAACCCTGTGGTACAGAATACTATTCCTAGTGTGCCAGGCCACTACTTTGTTTCACAGGGCACAGATACATTAGACTTGCAAGGAATTGTAACGAGCACTAACCTTGGGGCCCCTATAAAAGGGCAAGTAAGGGAAGCCCCAAATACAGCTTATCTTGGGCATCCATGGGTGACCCAAAACACTGATCATCCTAGTACGTGGAATATAGCCTCTAAGAACAGACCACCGGGTTTTGCTCCAGATGAACCCCAATTGATACCAAAACATGCAGCTTCAGGATACCTTTCCACGAACCCCCTGGAAAATAGCCCCGCTCACATATACAAGAAGAACTGCCTATTGTTAATGGACACCCTGAGTCCTGTCTATATGTAATTATCATGACCAAAGTCCCCCCTCTACAGGCTGACCAGACCGAGCAACAAGGTGACCTGAAGAACAATGTTATGCATTGGTTAGCACAGAACAATCTTTTCTCAATGAATGATGCCCACCAGATAATCCTAACCCGGAGAGTAGGATGGGTGGGCCCTCTAGGGAAAGATCAGGGGGGGAGGACTGTGTAATTATGTATTTCAGAAACCCCTGGATGGTTAGGGATATCCTGTGCAGGGCCTCTTTTTGCCCCCAAAATAGAAGCTCCCCGGAACTGTTCTCGCTAGGTGTATTTTATAGACATTTGCAACCGGGCCAGTTGGGACGTGGCTCCGTGCCCTGTATGCCACCACGGTCTATATTGACATATCCAGGCCCCAATCTCACAAATAATGCACACTCTACCACCCCATTACTACTAAGCAATAAATATCAGGTATTAAGTTTATTGTCAGATAATGACTGACTGGTAAGCGAGGGGCCTGTAGTCTGTGAGAGGACGAGGCTAAGGGTAAAAGATACAAGCAACCATAAGAAGGATCTGCTCCCTAACCGGGTACCATTAGTCATGCAGGACAAGGATGAGATGATAATTAGGGATATAATATACAATGGGGAAGGGGAACCAACTGAGATAGTCCCAACTGCAGTGAGTTATGGCAGGGAAGAATCATGGAGTCAGGAACCTGTCAATAACACAATCGGGTGCCATTATCTTGCTACATGGAATGTGCAGGGCCTACATGGCAAAACTGTGACTGAAGAGTGGGGTTCATTAATCAGTAAGCCAGATGTGCCTTGCATCCAAGAAACCTGGTGTACCTCACCTACCTATGTGCATTGACTTACCTCAAACTAACTGGCAGCTACACCATCACCATCTGGGAGGGCCAAGGGGGGGCTCCTGGTGCTTATTTCTAATAAATTCCCTGTAGGGGTTAAAAAGATCTCTATGGCGACCACACACTTTCACCCCTTGTGGCTTAAACACAAGAATAAGGTAGATATGGTCATAATTACCTTCTATAATAACATATTTTACACCACCCGATGTAGGGTTGCCCATGCCCTGAACCAAAGCCCAAACAAGTTTCTAAAATCCATCCGCTCCAATCCCATTATTATTTGGGACGGGGACCTTAATATCCAGCCATGCACCTCCCCTCGGTCCTGTGGATTTACTACTCCCTATGGGACAGGATATGATCAGTTTTCTCACAATGGATATGGAGAAGCCCTTAATCTGATGTTGTCCACTTATGACCTAACGCTTATGGAACGCAAGTACGGTGTTGCCGATGAAATTATTCCATCTCACAGGGGCCCCAACTCAACCTTCGTTATAGACCACATTATTCTGTTGTCCTTTGCACTATATGGTTGTGACACGCCCTATACTCTGCTGACACTTCGTGGTAATCATGACCCGATTATTCTCCCTACGCCCTTCTGGGGGTTAAGGGATGTGTTTTATACTACCCCGAATCAGATCGAAGTACACAGAACCACGGAGTGAGTCAGAAATGGGAGGATATTTTGCCTGCTGATATTCTGCAGGATGTAATATGTGGTTGCCAGCATGAAGTTGGTTATTTGACTACAGAAGGATATTGAGGTCCCCATGTTATTAAAATGTTTTGGGACTATTACCGCCTATATACAGGGGCTGCTGACCTACAGTCCACAACATAGACAAACTTTGCATGAAAAGGGGTGGTTCGGCTAGGCCTGCAGGAAAACTAGGAGGATTCTTACAATAGCCCTGCAATCATCCCCTAGAGACCCGGTAGTAATAAAGTCCCTTAGAATAAAATATAAGAAGACACAGGAAAGAAAAAAACAGGAACTAAGGGAAAAGGCATAGTCCAAATTAGCCCTGGCGACAGAGACTAATCACACCAAACTGTTTTGGGAAACCATTAATGCCCCCTTTCTTTCAGAATGGATGCCTTCAGATCTGGGATCCAGTGTAGACTGTGCATCATGGGTGGCCCATTACTCAGAGGTCTTCAGGGAAGGGACTGGGTCGGTAGAAATAACTGGGCAGATCAAGCAGGACCAACCCAACTTTTTAGAGATCACTACAGATGAGGTTCACTCTACTCTCCTAGCTGGAGCTGAAGGCATGACCCAATCACCAGATGGTGTTCAAGTGGATGTTTTTAAATATAACATCTCTTTTTGGGAAACAATTTTGACTAGAATATTCATCTTGGCCTTATCTGGTGATACGCCGCTGACATGGTACACATCCATCATCATACCAATTTATAAGAAGGGAGATAAGACCGATCCTAAAAATTATCGACCAATGTCTCTGATTGACTCATCTTTGAACACATGTAGTAGAATAATAGTGGAAAGATTAAATGACTGGGTCATAGAAAATAACATCTTATCACCAGTTCAGTTTGGTTTTAGAAAAGGCCTAGGAACCATAGAGCAATGCGTTAACCTAGATCTAAATATTGTAAAGTATACCAAGGCAAACAAAGGTGCTCTATATTTATGCTTTGTAGACCTCAGTAGTGCTTTTGACCTAGTTAAACATGCTCTTTTATGGCCCACCCTAATTGAGCTAGCCGCCCCCAGGTATATCATCAACTTCTTGGCTGACCTGTATAGCGATTTGACATGCAAAGTCCGATTCTGCCCACTTGGAGAATGCACCACCCCTTTCAAGATAGGTAGACGGATCTGCCAAGAATGTGTCCTTGCTCCATTACTGTTTTCTCTATACTTTAATGGGGTAGATAAACATTTGCAGGGTTTACAGGCCGATCCCCTGTATGTGGCTGGTCGCCCTCTGCCTGCCCTACTTTATGCAGACAATGTTGTCCTGATCCCCAGAACACCCATGGGGCTCCAAAAGTTGATGTGTGGATTTGAACAGTTTATGTCATCGAAGCATATGATAGTCAATAAATCCAAAGCATTTACTATGGCTTGTGGCAAGAAGGTAAAGAAATGCATAAGCTTTTACATTCAGAATGTGGAGGTTAGTACAGTTGACTGCTTTAACTATCTGGGGGTATTATTCTCTAGCAACGGTAAGTGGGACCAGCTGGTTTGTTCGGGTAGGAACAAACTTAGAAGAAGCTATGCTGCTATCTCCAGATTTTCTGGCAAACTAGGGAGTCGCCCCATAGGCACCATGTTGGATATTTCCAGGGCCAGAGTTGTCTCTATGGTTGCGTATGGTGCTGGGGTGTGGGGCCACACCAAAAGTGCTCCCCTACAATTAAAGGAGAATTGCTTCCTAAAGCATATGTTATGTCTACCCACATCAGCCTCTGATTGGATTAAGCACCAAGAAATGGGTTTACAATATTTGGAAGATGTGCTACACGTGAGACCCCTGCATTTATGGCATAGTATATGCTCTAAGGAAGCCACTGGTTTTACTAAAGATCTTATACTAGAATGTATGAAAATGGATAAAGCCATGTGTATACCCTGGATAGCTTTTATTGAATCCTCCTTTAAATCTGTTTTTAACAGATCTATAAAACATAATCCAGAGGACGTGCTGTCATTTAAAAGAAAATCTATCAAGGACCCTTTTATTAAATTTATGGCGGACGCAGGGAAGCTAACTGAAAATACTAAAACCATTGTTGGTTTCTACTTATCATTCTCATTCTGGCTATATTTCCATGGTCACTAACATGCAGCACAGGTTCGTGTGAACCAGACTTAGATTGGGTATAGCTCACCACTTAGTAGCATTTCCCCATACCAGGCATTGCCCTTTATAGTCAGACATATGCCCCTGTGATGCAGTTAGCAAACAAACCACCTTGCACTTTGTCCTAGTCTGTAAATTCTATGAACAAATTAGAGTCACCTGTCTTAAACCACTTTTCCATGCACTTAACATAACAAGTCATCAGGAAGCACTGAAACTCTTGTTAGCCTTTGACTCCCCGAATGTATGCTACAGGGTGCAAACTATTTACTAAAAGCTATCCACGTCAGGAAAAGTCTTATCGTACTCTAAATTTTGTTTTAAGTATCAGTTGTTTTTTTGACTACTTAAATTTCTTTTATTTCCAACTTTTATGAGCTCATTGTTTTATGTCTTATTGTTTTATTGTAGACAATAATTTACTTTTATGGCTCACTTCTGGTATAGCCAAATAAAGATTATGAACTGAAATGCCCCACAATGTGTTTGATGCTGTGCAATCTCTGGAAAACCTCTCTAATCTTTTAAAGACGAAGGCAGAAATACTAGCACATGGGACCTTCACAATCATTGCCCTCTTGTTTGGGGCCATGAGGGGGATGTTTCCAGACCTTCAAAGAGTACTGTCTATAGTAAAATCATTGGAAAGAAACAGTGTTGGTTGCTCAATTTTAACAACAGAATATCCAACATGTGTCTGGTAGCTAGCATCACCGGGTTACTGCTAGATTGCAGCACCCCAGACACGGATATTACATCTAGCGGGACTGAAGCCCATGCAGCACTTGAAATACCGCACAACAGACTGGTCGGGTCTGAGGACCTAGGGTTTTCTGAGAACTATTTTGCCATTACGGTGAAAGCTCTTTACCACAATGGATCTTGGAAGTACTTCACAACCAAGGAGCGTGTGACAAACAGGACAGTTTATGTTCTCCATTATGAAAATCACCTTTATGGCATCTTGAACCTGAAGGTTTTCTAGATGCCAAGTACATGTGCGCCCATTGTGACATCATCTACAACACTCAGTCAACTCAGCATTGTGAGATGCACTGTAAAATGTGTCAAAAGGACGGCTATGCCATAGTCGCCAATTAGAAGGTGAGATGTTGCACATGTAATCTATTTTGTCGCTTGCAAAACTGTTTGATCATAGACAACAGTTTTGTTTGGTGCATCCTTAAAACAGACTGTAGGGGGTGAGGGTGCTACATAGCCGATGATCACAAATGCAAAGGTACGAAATGTCCCAGGTGTAGGGAGTCTTTTCAGGCGGGAACAGAACACATGCGTTACATTAAAGGGTGGCCCCAAACCAAAACAGAAGACAACATAGTGTTTGATATAGAGCGTACACAAGAGACAGGTGTTCACCAACCTAACTATATTTATGCTCATGATTTATCTTCCGATGACAACTGGGAGTTTGAAGGCTGTTCATGCATGAACAATTTTCTCAGCACTTTCATTCAGCCAAAATTAAAGGGTATACCCTGATGGCACATAACTCAAAAGAATATGACTCATTCTTTATTTAGCAAAACATGATTTGTGAAAAGGTGCCTGTAGAACTTATCACCCAGGGCTTCAAACTGATGTTGTTATTTGCTGTGCTGTTACAAATAAGGTTAATAGATAACCTGACTTTTCTGCCCATGAAATTGAGCTAGTTGCCAAAAGCCTTTGGTTTTCCAGGGTGCAAAGGTTATTCTCACACTTTTTTAACACCTGAGCAAATCAGAATTATGAGGGTCCCATGCCTCTGCCCGACAGCTACAGTGTCGAGTATGTGATGCCTACAGAGAAAACGAGTTTTTTACCATGGAATGGTGAAAACTCTGAAAATAAGTTTCATTTTTAAACAGAATAGGAAACTGAATGTCAGGCAGATGTAATGTTCTTGAGAAAAACATGCAATCTCTTCAGAGATGTTGTAGTGGAGATGACGAAACAGGAAAAAGTTTTGAAACCCAACACACCCCAGATGACAAAATCCATAGAATACATAGACCCTTTTCAACACATTACGATGGCTTCCGTGTGAATGTCTATCTACAAGCACATTTTTTTCAAACCTGAAAACATAGCTCTAGTACCGCCCAACCTCTATAACGGTAAACAGAAGCGTTATTTAACCCACTCTATGCAATGGGTCATGGAAGCCTCTGAGATGGAAAACATCTTCATTCATCACGCATTACAGGGTGATGAGTACCGTTTGGGGTCTTATTACCCAGATGAATTTGCTGTAATTAACCGTGTGCCAATGGCCTTTGAATACAATGGGTG
Source organism: Pleurodeles waltl (assembly GCF_031143425.1). Lineage (NCBI taxonomy): Eukaryota > Metazoa > Chordata > Amphibia > Caudata > Salamandridae > Pleurodeles > Pleurodeles waltl. The sequence continues at coordinate 1,101,106,788 of NC_090446.1, forward strand.
CTTTTACCACGGTTGTCCTCATTGTTTCACAGGCTCTTAGCTACCAAGTTTGAACACTTGTACCGCTGTACTCTGGTGAAGGCACAATACATTAAAAACTGCAGCTTTGTTTTGAGATCTCTTTGGGAGCATTAGTGGATATATAAGCTAACATCAGTGGTGGAACTCGGCTCTTTCATTAAGAGTCACAAGTTACCTGTTCCTATGGAGCCCCGCAATGCCTTTTTTGGGGGTGCTACAAAACTATACAGCTGTGCAGGGCCATAGATGAGGGTGATAAAATACATTATTACGATTTCACAAGTCTGTATCCATATGTGAACTAACTGAATTCCATTCCACCATCGTATATAGGGACTTTAAACCCATAGGTGAATACTTTGGGCTAGTTAAATGCCAAATCTATCCACCCCAAGGCTTTACTTCCCAGTTCTACTGTACAGAGTCAATGGTAAGCTATTGTTCCCACCATTTTGTGTATGCGTTGAAAGTAAAGGAACTAGCAAGTGCAGACACAATGACAAACAAAGGATGTTAGCGGGGACCTGGTGTAACATTGAGTTACTAGTGGCCCGAGAGAAAGGATACCGACTTGGTAAAATACTGGAAATATGGCACTTTGAGAGGACTTCAACCCAACCCTTTTCTGACTACATCAACATGTTTCTCAGAGACAAGCAAGAGGCATCAGAGTTTCCAGAATGGTGTACTAATGAGACCTTTACGCAAAAGTACATTGATGATTACCCCCCTCACAAGGGTATAAGCTTGAGACCCGAGTTCATCGAGGTCAACCCAGCCAGGCATCAGTTACCCAAACTCTGCATCAACTTCTTGTGGGGAAAATTTGCAGCGTGTACAAACTTCTCAAACACAACAATAATAACAGATCCGGATGAACTGTTCTAGTACCTTTAGTGCGCCGTGTTACAAGGTATCCATCTGCAAGTTTATCGATGATGAGACCGCAGCTCTGTGTTGGAAATACGCAAAAGAGAACCCCACAAAGTGTAACAATATAAACATCTTCATAGCCTGTTTCATAACCACTCATGCTCGTTTAGAGCTTCACAGGTTGTTGGATAAACTTCAGGACAGGTGTTTGTATCACAATTATTTTTGTGAGCAAAGTCGGGATGAACACCCTCCACTAGGTGATTGTCTCAGAAATTTGACCAGCGAGCTAGAAAAGGATGAGAACATAGTTGAGTTCACGTCATCCGCACCTAAGAACTATTGTTATAAAACATTTAACTATGCAATGGGTTTGAAAGTCAAAGGCATCACCTTAAATACTGACAATACTGTCAAAATCAATTTTGAAAGTCTAAAGGATCTGGTGATCTTGCTATATCGAGCAATCATGAAATTGATAAAACAATTGTTGTAAAACAGACTAGCATAGTCCAATCCAAAGAGTAGTGGGAATTTACAACCCAACTGTTACATAAAACCTTACGCATAGTTTTTTATAAAAGGGTCCTGACTGAAGACTACAAAACCCCACCGTACGTTTACATTAGAGTCTCAAATCCCCCGACTGTGGACACCAAACTTCAACATCCATTCCGCCTTTTAGCAGGTCCCTGAAATTGTGGTAAAAGTTATTTTAACAAGTAGCTATTAGAAAATGCTCCCGGAGTTTTATTCCAAACTCCTAACAATATTGTATGGCTTTATTCATGCTGGCAAGATCTTGATGCAGAACTATTCTTAAGGTTCCCCCACATCAAATTTATAGAAAGCATACCTAGTAATCTCAACGAAAATGCATTGTTACCTACATGCCTTTTAAACATGGTGATTGTTGACATTCTTCTGCGCAAAGGTGGGGATCACCCTGAGATAGAAAAAGCTTATACTCAATATTTACACCATCATAATCTAAGCATATGCTACATCATGTCGAACTTGTCTCACAAAGGTAAGAGCAGCCATTCTATAGCTCTCAACACCTCATACCTTTTTTTATTTAAAACCCCCCATGACAAACAGCAGATATCTATCATAGCTAAACAGATGTACCCCGGAAACACATGTTTTTTCTTGGAAGCCTTTAACAACGCTGTAGGAGGCTGGCCTGGTGTACGGTAGGTACCTATGGTACTTACACCTTATACCAGGTCCAGTTATCCCTTAGTAGTATGGTGTAGTCAGTACCTAGAAGACAGGCTCTCCAGAGGTAGCTGTGAATGAGCACCCAAAGCGTATCTAAGAGACATGCAAAGCTCATGCAATACCATTGTGGTCACACTTAGCACTTACACACGTGAAAGAAAACACTCAGGGACATTTTTATACTCTGTTTGCGCCGGATTTGCGTCATTTTTTACGCAAATTCGGCGCAAACTTAACTCCATATTTATACTTTAGCGCTAGACCCATGTAGCGCCAAATTTATGGAGTGAGAGTCCTTTTTTTACAGTGGAAACCTACCTTGCGTTAATGACATGCAAGGTAGGCGTTCCCAGGCAAAAAATGACTCAAAATGATGCACGGAAGGGGGGAGGACCTTAAAAAATGACTCTAAACCAGTTTAGAGTCATTTCTTAACGCCTGGGTCAGGGCAGGCGTCAACGGACCTGTGGGCTAATTTCCATGGTCTCTAACCATGGAAGTAGTCCACAGGTGCCCTTCACTGCCCCCAGGGACACCCCCTGCCACCCTCGCCCACCCCTGGAGGACACCCATGGATGGGGGGACCCATCTATGGTAAGTAGAGGTAAGTATTTTTTTTTTTTTATATAGAAGTGGCATAGGGGAACCTAACTTGGGCCCCCCTACATGCCACTGTGCCCAATGGCCATGCCATGCGCTATTGCAGATTTGCGTCAAAAAGTATAAATATGGGCCTCATTGTTACAAAAATAAAGGTACTTTATCTTGGAGACACAAATACCAAAAATACCATAGGGACTATACTCCCTTAGGAGGTAAGTAATACACAAATTATATACACTAGTTTGCAGAAATAGGAATACATTAGTGAAAATCACAATAAGAAGAAATGGGTCTAGGGGAAGCACAAACTATATACTAAGAAAGTGGAATGTGAAGGTAGGTCTCCCACCTACGTAAGTGTGGAGGGGTGCTGGGAGTACTGGTAAAGCCCAAAGGTAAGTACCACAACCCACCCCAGCGACCAGGAAAACAGGAGTAAATCTCAGTAAGTTGCAGAGAATACATACAGAGAAGTAAAGAAAAATGTTGCAAACCCCAGAAGAGACTGCAAGACACCAACAGTGGATTCCTGGACAAGGAGACCTGTGGAAGAAGGGGACCAAGTCCAAGAAGCACAGCAGAGTCTGGGAAGGGCAGGAGCCCCTATCCACCAGGATGAAGGTGTAAAAAGTGAAACACCAGTGTAGATTAAAAGTCAGGTTCCTGTAGGATGCAGATGATGTCCCACACCGGAAGGAGTATTGTAGTCAGGGTGGCATCTGCGGGTTCCACCAGCAAGTATTGGCAAATGCAAAACTTGCGGTTAGCAGAAAATGGGGCTGCCAGGGACCAGGAAGGTTCAGGTGGACTATACCCAAGAGGGGGAGTCAGAGGGGCCTTCAGCAACACAGAGAGCCCACAAAAGCCCAGGCAGCACCCACAGGAGCCCCACAGGATGGGGACAGGAGAGTCGGAAAAGAGGCCCACACCGCACTTCCAGAAAGACTCCCATGCCATAGGGGAACAGCTCAGGAAAGTGTGCATCGCAGGAAGGAGTGCTGGGGTTAGAGATGCAAAATGCCTGAAGATCTTGGAGGAATGATGCCAACAAATCTTGGCAGCTGCAAAAGATGCACGGCATGGGGGTACTGTCCTGCATGGGCAGGCAAGGGCTTACCTCAATCCAAGTTGGACAGCTGGAAGAGACGACCATCGGGACCACTTCAGTCTGCCACCGTGATGCAGGATCCATAAAACTCAGCAGGAGAGGGGATCCACCCAGCCAGTCGTCATTACAGTTGGTGCCTGCAGAAGCAGGGAAGTGACTCCTTCACTCCAAGGGAGATTCCGACTTTCTTCTGATGCAGGCTGAAGATGGGCTGTCCTCAGAGGATGCACAACCAAGGAAATGTTGCAGTTGCTGGAAGGAGCCGGAGATACAATGTTGCAGAAGGCGTCCTGCTTATTTGTTGCAGCTTCTGGGGTCCTGAAGAGTCCAGATGCAGTTTCTTCAGTCAGAAGTCGAAGTGGAGGTTGCAGATGATTCCTGCTGGAGTCTTGCAATCTGATTCTGAGGAACCACCCAAGAGAAAGAACCTAAATAGCCCTGAAAGGGGGATTGATAACCTAGCTGGGTAAATACCTACTGGCACTGGCCACTCAGATGTTCCCAGAGTTCCCTGCCAACCTTGAATCCAAGATGGCAAAACCCAGGGACCCTTTGGAGGAGCTCTGAGCACCACCCCTGGGGTGGTGATAGACAGGGGATTGGTCACTCCCCTTTCCTTTGTCCAGTTTCATGCCAGAGCAGGGACTGGGGGGTCCCTGAACGAGTGCAGACTGGTTTATGCAAGGAGGGCACCAAATGTGCCCTTCAAAGCATTTCCAGTGGCTTGGGGAACCTACCCCTCCCAAGCCTGTAACACCTATTTCCAAAGGTGGCCTGCCTTCCTGGGCTCGAGTTTTTCAAGCAACAGGAGGGCAGAAACCTGTCAGGGAGGTGGGAGCCGCTTGGTCTTGCCGGAAACCCCCAGAAGGCTATCATGGCAATTCTGGGGGTCCTCTAAGGAGCCCCCAGAGTGCATGGAATCATACAATCAATGCTTGCAAAAACCTTGGGGTATGATTCCAACATGTTTGATACCAAACATGCCTATCTTCGGAGTTACCGTTATGTAGGTGGACATAGGTAGTGATCTATGTGCAGCACACATGTAAAATGGCATCTCTGCACTCACAAAGACTGGGAAAATGTGCCTGGAGATCATGGGAGCACCTCTGCTAGTGCAGGGGTGCCCTCACACACAGGTACTTGGCACCCTGCCCTCTGGGCTGGAAGGCCTGCCATAGGGGTGACTTATAAGTGACCTGGTGTAGTGAAAAGTGGCAGTAAAAGGGTGCTTGCACCTTTTCATGCAGAATGCAATGAAAGTCCTGCAGAACCCTTTGCTTGGGCTCCCTATGGGTGGCAAAATATATGCTGCAGCCCATCGGGATCCCCTGGAACCCCATTACCCTGGATACCTAGGCACCATATACTAGGGGCTTATAATGGAGCACCAAAGTGCCAATTGTGGGTGAAATACAGACTTTTGGGAGAGGGAGAATAATCAATGGGGTCCTCATTAGCAGGATTCCAGTGAACACAGTCAAACATACTGACATCAGGCAGAAAAAGGGGGAACCATGCCAAGAAAGAGGGTACTTTCCTACAAACTCTACCACAAAACCCTACGGCTACTTACCGGTAGACTTAAAACCCAATACTTTAGAAGACTACAGACTACGTGCTGGTATTTTCCCACCCAATCTCCCTGTCGTATTCACACCTAAAGCCAGACCCAGAGCCTATAAAAAGAATTGTTAAAAAGACTTACGTTACATTTACACTCTAAACCTTATATTATAAGGTGTTGATCATGTCTGCTCATCAAATCCGTAATTTAGCCCTCCTAAAAATGCTAGTCACAGCTAGCCCCCAGCAAAGAAAGGCCATTCTGTGCACATCTTCAGAGGGCTTAGGCCCTCATTATGACATTGGTGGTAAATCCCGCTTACCGCCACGCTGACGGCCACCAACTTACCGCCACGGTGGCCCCTATCCATTCACCATATTATGAGACGCAGACACCAATCCAACAGAATCCAGCCACATACACCAATCCGCCAGACCAAAGAGCAGTGATAAGGTGGGAGTCCCAAAACCCACACCTTTACACCAACAAAACAACGCCCATCACATTATGACCCACAAATCACCATGGCGGACACTCCACGGCGGTAAACCATTGGTGGTACACAACGCCGCACTCAGAATGGACACCCACATACAAAACAACACTACATTGGACAATACCAAAAACACAGACCTGACAACCATACACACACCACTATAAAACACACAAACACATTACCCACAACCCCTTACGTACAACAATTGCCACCAGGAGACTGAGAAGGAGAACACAAAGACAACTAGACACACACACACCACATTCACCCATATACCCCTCACGCACGCCACATCACACACTCCACCACATTACCCAACACACCCTCACCAACACACATCAAACAACACCAATGGCACCACAAAGGCACCCTTGTTTCACTGAGGAGGAGTTAAGGGTCAAGGTGGAAGAAATTGTCAGGGTAGAGCCACAGCTCTTTGGAGCACAGGTGCAGCAAATATCTCTAGCAAGGAAGATGGAAATATGGCAGAGAATCGTGAACAGGGTAAATTTCGTGGGAAAGCACCCAAGAACAAGGGACGACATCAGGAAGAGGTGGAATGACCGGCAGGGGAAGGTACGTTCTATAGCACCAAGACACCAGCTTGCCATACAGAGGACTGACAGTGGACCCCCACCTCCTCCCCCACAACTCACAACATGTGAGGAGCAAGTACTGGTAATACTGCATTCTGAGGGACTCGCCGGAGTTGGCAGAAGACTGGACACTGGTAAGTCAACTTTTAACAACTATCACCTCCATACCTGGATGCCATCACACATCCTCACCCTCACTCCCATCACTCCACCACATCCCACACACTCCACCAACACATCTCACTAATCCCAATGCCAGGCCCTGCATGCTGTACCAATGCATGGACACCCCTCCCAGCCCTGCATGGACACTCATCAGGAAAGCATGCACAGCATAGGGAAACTAATATAACCACAATACACCATCATACACAAGCAAAAGCTGGCAGGGTAACACCAACCATAGAGGGGAAGCTACAGAAGTACAAATGTCATACACTTGGAGCATAATACATCATTTACATCCCCAAGGGTACTCCAGCCAATGTCACTGGAGAGGAGGTGCCACCACTATCCAGTCCCCCAACAGAAGATGCCCCCAGAGATTACATTAACTCTGGCCTTCTGGATCTGGATGACCTACCTGGCCCATCAGGGGCCACTGGACAGCCGGTCACCCAAGCCCACTCTCGGACCACCACAGAGCCTCCCCCATCAGGAACCAACACCACAGCATCCACCCAGCGTACCGATGCCTCTGTCCCCAGGACACGTCAATCAGCTGTGTGCCCACCTGTACAGGGACCGCAGGCCACACCTCGCCCACAAGACAATCAGGGACCTTGAGTCGGTGGCAGTAGGCACACCATTCAGAGGACAGAGGCACAGGCCAACAAGCACACTGGGAGGACTGCTATGAGCCAGGGGGAGGACAGGACCAGGGAACTGACTCTCCAGGAGGCACTCTCCGAGATCCTGGGAGCATTCCAACATTCCCGGGACGTGATGGGCCAGGTCCTAGACAACGTGCAGGAGAACAGGTGGCTGCAGGAGGGACAGTATCAGGGGATCATGGAGGACTTGCAGGTCATCAACACAACCCTGATTTCCATAGCAAGGGTGCTGGCAGACATGGCCAACATCATGAGGGAGGCAACAACACACCAGCAGGCCTCTACCACTAGCCAGTCATCTGAACAGCCCTCCACTTCTGCTGCCGCTAGTGGCCAGGATGCCCACCACAGGACCCACAGGCCACCAGCACCCCTCCCCCTGCAGAAGGTGAACCACCCGGCAAACATTCCCTACGACCCAGACAGAAGCCAGAGATACTTGCCAAGACCACCGCTAGGAAATGAGACACTCCTGATTGTCCGTCTTGTGTCCCACTCTGTCATCTTGTCCACCTTGAACTGCCATTGCTCCCCTTCCTACGTCCCAATGGGCACGGCACCTGTGCTACTAACAGACTGGAACAATACCCTGGACTTTCCTCCATCATCACACCATTTCATTACACTTTCCCTTCTATATTTTAACACAGCAATAAACACCCTTGGATAAAACTTGACTACTAGTATTTCATGTATTGCAAATTTGTATTGATTGAAACAGCTACAATCATTGCAAATGAACTGTAAATAGTATGGGCATAAAAATAACCTCTTGCTGGCAGTTGTGATCACTTCAGGACAATGTTGTCCTATCATCAACATTTGTAAAATGAATATCCATAGGTAACAGTAAGTAGGGGAAATAAGTGGGTAATGCCAGCATACCAATGCCAAACAGAATACACCAATAGTCATAGAAATGTGGAGTTGCACTGTCTCACCTGAGTGTCATTGGAAGTACAGACGTATCATCAATGTTTGGTTGTCCACATCCTCATCCTCTTCTTCCTCATCCTCTCTGTCCTCAGGGTCTGCTGCTGCCACAGGGGCATCTCCAGTCTACTCCTCCTGCAGAAAAGGTACATGCTGTCTGAGGGCCAGGTTGTGGAACATGCAGCATGCCACTGCTATCTGGCAGACTTTCTCGGTGATTAACACCTGTCAGATGGAGGCACTTGAACCTGGCCTTCAGGAGGCCGAAGGTCCTCTCAAAGATCCTTCTGGATCGCCCGTGTGCCTCATTATAACGTTCTTCTGCCCTTGTCCTGGCATTTCTTACAGGGGTCAGTAGCCATGATAGGTTTGGGTAACCAGAGTCACCTGCAAATATTGATGGGCAACCTTTAGCCACGCACTATCCTATATGGCCAACAGCATAGACATACACCAACATATACTGGGTGGGACCCAAGGCTCACCTATTAGCCACACCTGTGCCTCTGTTGTTGGGACATCACATTTGGGATGTTGCTATTCCTTAGGACAAAGGCATCATGCACCGACCCAGGATACTTAGCATTGGCATGGGAGATGTACTGGTTCACCAGGCACACCATCTGCACATTCATGGAGTGGAAACTCTTATGATTCCTGAACACCTGTTCATTTTGCTGGGGGGGACAAATGCAATGTGTGTTACGTCAACCGCCCCAATTATACTGGGGATATGTCTCATTACATAAAACCCTGCCTTCACAGTGGCCAAATCCTCCACCTGTGGGAAAGCTATGTATCTGCACATGTGCTTTTTCAGGGCAGACAAGACTGTTGCCAGCAAGATGGAGAACATTGGCTGTGACATTCCTGCTGCCAAGCCCACTGTCACTTAGAAAGAGCCAGTTGCCAGGAAATGGAGCACTGATAGAACTTGCACAAGAGGGGGGATTCCAGTCAGATGATGGATAGCTGAGACCGGGTCAGGTTCCAACTGGGCACACAGCTCTGTGATTGTGGCCCTGTACAGTCTATAGGTGAGTCTTATGTGCCTGTCCTCCAGTGTAGCTAAGTCCACACGGGGTCTGTACACTGGGTATGTCTCCATCTCAAATTCATCCACAGCGGTAGGTATCTAAGGGACAGAAGAGTGAGTAAGCTGTCACATTTTGAACAACTTTACCACAACAGCAGTCCACATTGTGCAATCATGTATTGGGACAGTGTAACTTAGAAGTAGGTGCCTATATATTCTGTGATGCAGGAATAATCGATAGGCCTGTTCACCCCCCGAAATGGCGACCGCCTGTACTGTGTGGAGGGACAGGTGGAAGTGAGGTAACTCCGCCAACGTTGTGCACCCTGGCGGTAGGCGGTCGTGAACTGCTGTGCAATTCCTCATTGGTTTATATTGGCCCCTATAGGGTATAGTGGACAATGGGGATCTACACCGGCAGTGACGGTATGCACCGCCGCCAACGTGACCGCCATTTCATTTCACATTCCTCATTTGTTTCCTGACCTTCCATAGGAAAGGACCTACACTGCATGTGCTGCTGTGACCTGTGTCTGGAACCTACCATGGCCCGTGTGACCGGGGAAGGGGCCCCAGCCTTCACTTTGGAGTAGTTGGAGTGACTGGTGGATGGGGTCCTAACCCAGTACGGACTGCTGTATGGGCCTCCAGACCAAAAAGGTGAGTACACTGTGGGCACGATGCATGTGGCATGAATGCATGGAGTTGTGTATGAAGGCATCGTGTAAGGGGGTGGGTGGATGTCCTTTTGGCGGTGTACATGTTGTAAGCTGGGCTACGTGTGTGCCAATGGTGATGCAAACGGGTATGGTGGGCCATTTGTGTGACAGGCTGGACTGTTTGTCTAATGGTGTTCTCCTGTCCGTATTGCCTCTGCAGGTCAGCGCCCATCAAAAGAAGGGAATATGGTGTGCCATCGCCAAGGAGGTGTGGACCCTGGGGGTCTATGGGAGGTGGAGCACCCACTGTCGGAAACGGTGGGAGGACCTGAGACGCTGGGCACGAAAGACTGTGGAGGCCCAGCTGGAGATGGCCTCCCAATGAGGAAGGGGTGCCCGTCGGACCCTGACCCCCCTGATGGCCCACATACTGGTGGTGGCCTACCCTGAGCTAGATGGGCACATGAGGGCATCACTGCAGCCACAAGGGGGTGAGTACAGTGGCTATCATTACATCTTACGTGTGGTGTGGTTGGGTGGTATCCGGGTGGTGATTGGTGTGTCAGTGGGTGCGCCTAGGCCTGGCCAGATATAACAGCGTAGGTCCTCAGGAGTCTAAGGGTTTGAATGGAAAAAACTGCTTACCTAGCTTGTTAGTATGCACTTCTGGGCAGGGCTGCGTAGGTCCCAGGTGTGCTGCAGTCAGTGGTGTGTGCCCCTCCTCATGCCTTGGTGACTAGCCATTTCACTGGTCTGTTCCCTGTGTGTGAGGGTGCTGTGTACGCCAATGGTGGTGTTGGTGCAGTCATTGACCCAGTGTATCCTTTGTCTCTCTCCCCCATTTCTTGTTTTGTCATCCTGCCCTTATGTGCATTAGCATCATCTGGTGGAGGAGCAGAGGCACCGGCGAAAGAGGGAGCCTCATCCCACAGGACCCTGGAGGCAGAGTCCACCAACGTGGAGGGAACCAGGGGACGGAGGGCGAGGGGAGCACCACGGCAGAGACTGGAGGGGACAACACAGACTGATACCTCCTCTGATGGGAGATCCCTGGTGGTGGCAAACACCTCTGTGATCACCACAGCTGCAGGTACAGCCGCCACCCCGCATACTAGCACCGCCCTCCCAGTAGCCCCTCAGTGAGTTGCCCGTGCCTGCTCACCCAGGAGGGTGGGCATCTACTTCACCCCAGGAACCTCAGGCCCTGCCCCAGTGAGCCCTGCTGCCCTGAGTGAGGAGGCTATTGACCTCCTGAGATCCATCTCTGTAGGGCAATCAACCATTGTGAATGCCATCCAGGGGCTAGCATCCCAGATGCAGCAATGCAATGCATTACTGGAGGGCAGTCACAGAGGATTGGTGTCCCAACAGAGATTGATTCAGGCTCTGGCCTCCTCTCTGATCGCAGCCATTGTCCCTATTTCTACAGCCCCCCTCTAACTCCCACTTCCCAGTCCCATTCCCCTCAACCCCCACCCATTCCAAGCACAAAGGCAGACAAGCCTTCACACAAGACAACACATAAGAGTGTCACAGGCAAACAAAAGCACCACACTTCATCCCACAGGCACTCACACAAATACCATTCAGTTGCAGACAGGGCGACATCCACTGTCTCCACTGTCTCCCCCTACTCCTCCTCCTTCACTTCCACCTCCCATCCAGTTACGTCCACACTCGCCACTGCAAGCACTACATCAATATCCACTACCAGCATCATCACCACACCAAGCAGAACACACAGCCTGCACCAGCTGTGAAGAAGGGGAAGGAACCTCCATGAGCTGTGAGGAAGGGAAAGGAGCCTGCACCACCAGACAGAGAGGGGAAGAGCCCATCCACCCCTGCCAAGGAGGGTAAGGGATCCCCAACCCATGACCAGGAGGACAAGAGGCACTCTTCGCGAGTGGAAGCTGTCAGGCAAACACCATCACCACCACCAGCTGTCATAGGGTCCCCACCGCCAGCCGTGGATTTGTAGCCATCACTGAGTGCAGTGGCTGCCCAGGAGCCTCCCCCAACCACCATCAGCATGCAGCCATCACTGAGTGCAGGGGCTGCCCAGGAGCCTCCCCAACCACCACCAGCATGCTGCCATCACTGAGTTCAGGGGCTGTCATCGACATAGACTGTCCTGAGGTCCAGTTGACGCAATTTGGAGGAGGTAAGACCTTGCCTTCCCTGAGAGCAACGTTACCCCTGTGTACTGCGTCCTCTTCACCTCCTGAGGCCTCTGTGCACTATTTGCAAAATTCCTTCATGCACAACCTGGCCCAGGTCCCCAGCACTCAAACCTGGGATGCTCAACTCGCTAAGTTGTTCTCCGGAGGTGTGGGACCTTCTTTTGCTGTGCTGCACCAACCACATTTTGCGCCTCCTTTGTCCCCTTGTCCTGGGACTCCTGTGGTTGCTGTCTGGCACCCTAAGGGCTCTTTAAAGTGCTGAGAGCCCCTTCTTCTTCCTCACACAGAGTGGAGGCCCACAGGTACCTTCTGGGTCCAGCCAGTGCCATTTTGATGCAAAATGCATATTTGTCCTAACCAAGGCTTGTTGGTGACTTCCAACACAAAATCACATCTGCATCCATCTTCACATTGTGGGACATATTCTGCATCATGCAGGAACCCGCTGGCATCTTCCTAGGGTGCATTCCTGCAGTCTTCATCCAACCTGGGACTCTTCTGAGGCACCCTCTTCTGGGTTGGCAGGGGCTTCTGCCCTTCCTGGAACTTCTTTCGACTTCTGGACTTGGTCCCCTTCTTTTGCAGGTCTTCAGGTCCAGGAATCCAGCAGTTGTTGTTTACAGACTTGGTTGGTTACCCCAAAATCCCAATCACGAGGTGGAGTGTGTCCTAAGGAAACTTGCAGTACTTTAGTCCTGCTTTTCTGGGTTCTCGGGTGGGGTAATTTACTTATCTTTACTGTATTCTTACTCTCCCAGCGAGTTTGCACACACTACACTTGTCTTGGGGGAATTTGGGATTCGCATTCCACTCTTTTAGTACATGGTTTGTGTTGCCCTTAGACCTATTTTCGCCCATTGCATTTTATAGCATTTTCTATTGTTTGCACTGTCCTATGTTAAATTACTTACCTTATTTTGGTGTCTAGTGTATATATTGTGTATAATAATACTTACCTCCAGAAGGAGCATTGCCTCTAAGATACTTTTGGTACTGTGTCACCCAAATAAACTACCTTTATTTTTGGTAACATTAAGTATTGTCTTTACTTGTGTATAAGTACTGTGTAACTATAAGTGGTATTACATGAGCTTTGCAAGTCTCCTAGTTCACCCTAAGATGCTCTGCTATAGCTACCTCTATCAGCCTAAGCTGCTAGAACACTACTACTTCACTTATAAAGGATAGCTGGACCTGGTATTAGGTGTAAGTACCCAAGGTACCCACTACAAACCAGGCCAGCCTCCTACACCGTCATCTTAATGTATGGAAAATGTGGTATTTTCAGTCAAAGGCTGAGGTTTTCAAGGGATTCTGGGCAAAAATAAACATGTTAAGAGCCACACAAGTCACCCTGCCCTGGATTCTCCAGGATGTCTTGGTTTAAAAAATTTGCACATTTTCTAGGTTTACCTAGGTGCCTACTGAGCTAGGGCCCAAACAAAAAAGCTACCCACTTTGTAAAAAAAGGTTGATTGAAAAAAACTGTCATGTATCCATGTTGCATTTTGGGCTGGTTCTAGTCACAGGAACTAGGTCCCTCTACACAAAAGCGGTGCCATTTGTATCAAGAGACTTGGTGGTAATAGTGGGTGGGAGGAAGTTTGTGGCATACCCCAGATTCCAGAGCTTTCCATTACAAAAATATGAGGAAGTAGCTAGGGCCCAAAATTCACAGCTAATACCAATGGAAAAAAGGCATTTTTTCATAGGAAAATGTGATTTATCGATCTTGCACTCAAAGGTATTTTCTGTTATGGACATTAGGCCTACGCACCCAAGGTAGACACCATTTGTATTGGAAGAAATGTGGGAGCATAAAGGAGTAGAACATTTGTTATTGTTATTCCCATTTAGAATTTGCTGCATTTGAATCTTCCAAATGTAAGCCAGGGTGTAAGAAAGAAGACATTTTGGAAAATACATTTTAAATTATATACTAGTATGGGTACCCACAAATTCAGAGATGTATGAATAACCGCTGCTCCTCAATTCCATATTGTGTGCCCATTTCAGAAATACTTAGGTTTCCTTGAAACCGATTTTTCTCTGTGTATATTTCACCACATGACTCGGTACACCATTATACAGTGCAGCTTAGCTGTTTGCTTTGAGTACTTTGGATTCTCGGAGAACTTACAAATCCTATATGTCTACGCAACTAGAAGGGTCTATCAAGCGTAATGGTATACTGCTTTTCTAAATTGACCATTGTGACAATGAAAACATTGTCACGAATGTCTGTTTTTCCCACTCATTTTCAATATTCCTTAATTTCAATATTCTTTGGGAAAACCATAAAGGATCTATACAAATGACCCATTGCTGAATTCAGAATATGGTATACTTTTAAGAAACATATAGCTTTCCTGGATCACCCACAGGTTTCACAGTGGTTTTCACCACAAACTGGAAGTAGGCTGAGAGCACACAAAATAAGAAAAATTAGATACCTCTTTGAAAAATGCAGAAACAGTGGTAAAATATAAGGCCAGATTTAGGAGGGCCAAGCGCCTCCTTGCACCACATTAGCGTTATTTTTTATTACGCTAACGAGGCCCACGAGGCTGAATGTGCAGCGCCATATTTACAAAGTGGTGCAAATCATGCATTGTGCCACTTTCTAATCCCTTGCACCACATTATGCCTCCATTAGGCATAATGTATGCATGGGGGGTGTTCCCCCTTTAAGGGACCCCAAAAATGGCGCAGTGGAATCTAAGATATTCCACTGCAGCATTTTTAGCAGCTATTTGTTTACGCCTGCACAGAGCAGGTGTTAAAAGGGGGCATACCATTGTTTTCAATGGGCCCCTAACTACTCTGCAGGATTAGCTACAAGGTTTTGGGGCTTATCCTGCTTGATGCTATTGCCCATACCCTGCACAATGGTGCGGTATATATTAAATACGGCACACACACTTGGTGGCGGTAGAGGGGTGCTAAGGGGTTCAAGAAAAGTGGCGGTGCATTGGATGCATTGCCACTTTTCTTAAATTCGGGCCACAGATTTTTTCAGTTGAGCTCTACATGTTCCTGAAATCTGGGAAGATCGGGACTGTAGCACAACTAACCGTTCATTGATGTCAATTTTTAGGGAAAACCAAGACACTTTTATACAGAGTGCCTTATTCCCAAACAATCCCCGAATTTAGCATTATCGTGCCTATTTTGTTTGCCCACTGCAGGGGAATCCACAAACCCTGGGTAATTTTAGATTCTCTGGATGGTGGGTAAAAGGACACAATTTTGTTGTTGATACCTTATATAGAGGTTAACGTTATGGAGCCCTAAGTGCAAACTGCTTCAAATAGCCAAAAAAAGGCTCAGCAGTGGGTCTGGGCAGCAGATAAGGGGTAAAAACTAGGCTTATGGACATTGTTCAGGATCTTTGCACTAGTGCACAAACATGGTTAAACATTTTAAATATGACTTGCTTTTTGACCAGGCCTTTCGCGACCCACCACAAATCGGTTCATGACCAAATACTAGACCTGACCCACAGTTTGTGAAAGCTGGTATGGCTTGTTATTTTAAAGATGGTTTTGTCTGTGAATCAGCTCTGTCACCTTCCTGTAAAAATGGAAATGGAAAATGAGATCCACTACCCTGGCTTCTTCTTTTATAGATGGTTTAGGAGGGAAACCAGTAATCTCACTTTCTGTGCCGATGGGAGCAGGGAGCTGCAGTGAGGCTGAAGCAGGGAAATGGCTAAGCTTGCCCGGTTTCCGCTTTGTTTTGGGAAGTGATACTTTCTTTCTTCTGGGCACGCTGTAAGGATACATCCATGGAAATGGATTCTTTGAAATAAGTCAGCATAATATAGTTTCTTATTTTAAAGATGGTTTTGGGAGGAAACAAGTGATATCACTTCATGTGGTGATTTATTTTAGGAAATGCAGTGATGTCACTTCCTGTAGAAATGAGTACTAGCTAGTAGGGGCTGCTTTCTTGTTTATGTTTTAAAGATTTGTTGTGCAGAAAGCAGTGATGTGAGTTCCTGTGGTGATGAATGCTGAGAAATGCAATGACGTAGCTTGTTTTAGAGAACGATGCTTCGAGCAGCAATGCCACTTGCTGAAGAGATGGATGGTGGAGAATGGTCCATGGACTATTTTAGGAGACCATACCATTCTCCTTCTGCTCTTCATCTTGATCTGAAAGGAGCAACAAAGAGTGTCAACAGCAACGGATTCTTGTTCTGATTTTCTATTTCCCCACAGTTTTGAACCAGTAATCACAACTGTAGTAGCACACATTTGGTCTGGATGGGTCAGAAATATGCCTCCGGTCATTGCTTGGGCTATTTTTCTGTGTTCCAATTTTTCTAGCCCAGTGCATTCCTTTTCAGTGAACCTGACCCCAGGCATACATTTATTTAAAACCTTAATAGTTCCATATTGTGCAATGTAGTGAATTCTTTAATTCACAAAAGAAGAAAGTGAAAATAAATATAAGCATGAATCAGAAAATTCCCCTGATTTCCTTCCCTCTCCCTTTGGTAAAAAAAGATAGCAAAAAGAAGACAGTTCCTTGCAGCGAAACATGCACGGTTTTAATATAACCAGCCTGTCACACATCCCATCAGACACAGAATAGTTTGTGATGGACAGAGCAGGGGTGCAGGAGTAGAGAGTCAGGTCCATAAAAGGTCAATCTGGGCCAATAACAAACGTCTAATCACAGAGACCCAGTCTGATTTGGGGGATGATAACCAATCAGAAATGCAGAAAGGGAAGTGCTATCAACTACACAGACTGAGTCTATGCAGTTAAACCCTCCTGATTGGCTGCTGGTGTCCATTCCAAAGATCAATGCACACTACATGCCTCCAAGGGTGGTTTTGCACAACTGAGAGCTGTGTCAGTTTTCTATGTTTTAGTGAAGTAAGAAAACACAAAACCTTAATAATATCAAAAGCAAAAAATCAAAGTACTAAATTAAGCATTGGATAGGCTTGATTTGAGGTTAGGGCTTGGATTGGGTTGAGGGCTAAGCTTAGGTTCAGGTCTAGTTTTAAATTGCGGGCAAAGTTATATTACACTGTCACATGATTGTTCCTATTCCATAATAGCAAGGAATGTGCTAATAGTCAAAAACACTTGATAAGTGTTTAGCTGCAAATATCTGCAAAGATTGTATGTTCATCATTAAAACCTTTCGTTAGCGTAGTATAGTCCATGAAAATGCAAATAACTAGAGAAGGTGGTTGAGACACCAAATTAATAAAAAGACTGTGCATTCGTGCAAGATATTTGTAGCAGTTGTGGGACTACTTGAATGAATTGTGTCATTTCGATTACTTACTCTATACTCTGAAACCGTCCCAGCATAGGGTAAACATAGCTGAATATGCTACACCCAAATAACTGATAGGGGTTTCCACCTGTTTTTTGTACTAGTTCTGGGCTCCCTAATAAATTGTCACAAAATCAGAGAACAAACAGATCCATGCATTTAAAAAGCTGTGTACAATTTGCTACTAAAGATTAAAAATGTCTGCATCAAAGGCTTGCTGGTGACTGTCCCTCGCTGACACTCTTGGTTCGGTGAAAGTGGGAGGAGCAAGTAATGAAACCACTGACTGATGATGAATGAACATAATTGCCAGGTCGGAATGTGGATTATAAATTGTGATGGTTAGTAGTCCACCACAAGTAATAATAGCACTATTATTATTAGGTTCAATAAAGGTTTCAGTAACTTGAACCTGCGCTCAACCCCTCCTAGTTATGTCACAGAGCAGACATGCTTCACTTAAGAAAATATGTAAAGCGTTTAAACTGATAAAGTAATTAGAAAGTTGAAAACACAACACAATAAAAATTACACTCTAATTTATAAAAAAAGATAATATTTTAAAGAACAAAACAACACACGGATGTCAAAATTCCAATAAGGAGAACCAGAGATATAAATTAAAAAACTTTTAGATAAAAATAGCAACAAAAAACTAAAAGCACCAAATGAGGGCAACTGGTTGTGCTAGTCCAACAAAAGTATAATTTTACTATCTTACTCGGACTGAAATTTAAGTCAAAACTCCTCACCAAGGCAAGGCAGCGGGCAAAGTCCCAGAGAAGCCATTGACTTTGGGATGGAATGCTGCACATTGGATAAGTTAAAAATTCCTGCTCAACAAAGGTCCCTTGCTGGCCTGAAAATGTTGGCACCTTCACCTGGTGAAGATTTCTACTTTCAGACTTCAGACACTTTTTTGATGCTCTGGTTCCTCCACAAGGCAAGGCTGCAAGCTGAAGCCGAACAGAGTTTCACGAGGCTGGATACCATTTCCATGATGTCCCGCTGAACAGGAAAATTCTCAGCAGGAGAAACCTGAAGATTGGGTCATGTGGGAAGATCCTAACGACTTTTTCAGAACTATCTTTGTGTTTTAATGTAAACTATCCCACAGTGCATCCTCTGTAACTAAAACAAGCGTGGCAAAATCTTTCTTGCCCTCTGCAGAGCTCCTTTGTCCAGATTTGTGGTTATGATAATGGGGGCAAACACTCCCTTCTGCTGACTTCAATCCAGTTCTGGGGTAGCTCCCCCTACCACTGAGTCTGGAGTCAGGCTGGCTATGAAAATGAAAGTGAGTAAGGCTTAGGTTTGAGCTACATCTGTCAGTGATAGGTTAGGCTTCCTTTGAAGTGCAAACAGGGGCTGGACACAGCCTCCCATGCAACTCTGCTCTGGGAAAAAAACATCTCCCCATACCCAAGCTCTTTGTTCACTATCAGAGAGTATTCCATATCTCACTACAGGAGAAGCATTAACTGTCAGGTGCCACTGAGCACTAGCAGAGAGGCACATTTGGGTCCATATTTATACTTTTTGATGCAAACCTGCATTAGCGCAGATTTGCATCAAAACGTATAGCGCCGGCTAGCGCCATTCCAAGATGCCAGCCGAGCACCATATTTATGATATGGCACAGGCTGGTGCTAAGGCCCTGTGAGCGTCCTTGAGAAGGACGCTAGCAGGGCCGGGGAGGCGTAGGGGGAACAGGGGCTTGTGTGGCAAATTATGAAGCTACGCTGTTTAGAGGCCAAAAATTGCCTCTAAGCAGTGTAGCGCCATTTTCTGGTGCACAAACCCCATGGAGAAGGCTCCTGTCTTAGTAAAGACAGGAACCATGCCCACCACCCCAATGGCCATGCTCAGGGGACAAATGTCCCCTGGACATAGCCATTGGGGCAAGCACCATGCACGGGTGCCCCAAGTCAGGGTCCCCCAGCGGTGTTGGGAAAAATAATGAAAAAAAAAAAAGCCAGACTTACCTGGGATGGGTCCCCCATCCTTAGGTGACCTCCTGGTGTGGGTGAGGGTGTCCCTGGAGCCAGGGAAGGGCACCTGTGGGCAATTTCCATCGTCTCCGACCATGGAAATATGCCTACAGGTCCCCTTACACCTGCCCAGACCCAGGCATTAAATAATGGCGCTAAGCAAGCTTAGCACCATTATTTAAGGCCCCATCCCCCTGTGCTGGATTTTAGCACAGGGGATAAATATGGCACAAAGGGCATATCGTAGATTTTCCCCTCCAGAAAATGACGTAAACCCCATAACTTTGGCGCTAGATGTGTCGAACGCCAAAGTATAAATATGGAGTCCGGTTTGCGCTGACTTAGCGTAAAAAAAAATCACGTTAATTCAACGCAAACCGAGTATAAGTATGGGCCCTGGTTTAAGTAGGAAAATGACAAATTTCTGTAAGTACCTTCTTCAAAATAGTAATGTAAAATCCGACTACATAATTAAGTAAAATTTTGAATTACCATTAAAATGAGCCCTTCTCTCATTTTTCTAGCTATTCCTAATCTGAAGTTATGCTTTATTGGGGTTTATAATATAACACAGTATTTTTCTTTGTGATAGCCAGCGTTTCTACACAGGTCCTACCTGTTAAACATCATGCACCCTCCCCTATGGCATGCAGGGCTTACTTTAGGGATGACTTAAAAGTGTTGAAAACAAAGGTTTAGGCGTAGTGACACTTCGGTGGTCATTATGAACATGGCGGTAAACACCGCACTGCCAGCGGTGGTGGTAACTACCGCCAACAGGCTGGCGGTCCAGACCGCCAAATAACGAAAACAATGAGAAACAAGTAGCGATCCATCTACACACCGCCATTTGTGTAGTCCCGATGACGACGGAGGATGCCGCCTTCATGCCGGCAGAAAGGTCCTACCCACCCACCAAATAATGAAACACCACACCGCCATCAGTACCGGGGCGGGAACCACTGCCAGGCAAAGCGTGGTGGAAACAAACAATATTAAAGGAAACACTCACCGGAGGTACACAGAACACGCCGGAAACAAACATGGAGCAAGAGTTGGAAATGATGCCAGTGCTTCTCCTTGCCATATTCCTCCAGGACCGCGACCGACGACGAAGACGACAACAGTAAGTACTGTTGCCTTGTATACATTGGAAGAAAGGGCACAGTGACATACCCACCCACCCACCAATGCACTCCCAACCCCTCCCACCATCCCAAGCCATACATACCATAACAAAATGCACTTACCAGACACAAGCCAACAAATACCTGCACCAATGCACACACCTGTGCACATCATACCCCCACAGTGAAACGCTGCACAACGTCTTTATATTGTGCCAATAGCACTGTTGGGCACTCTAATTTTATTACAAGGAACAAAAGTAATGTCCAAATAAGTCCATTGGCCAGTCCATTGTAAAGTTCCTGAAGGGCAAATATAGCCCAAACTTGACCCCCCCATGTGCAAAGGAAACTCCACTGGAAAGGGGCATCAATGGGGCAGCCAGGCACCTCAGGGGACAGGGGCAGGGGGTGATGAGGGTGGAGACTCAGGTCTTGAAGGGGGGTCTTGGGTTTAAGTTTGGGAGGTGGATGGGGTTTGGGCTTACCCTTGGAATAAGGGGGAGTGGGCCTGGACCTGGGGGTGGCAGAGGGTCCTGGGGCAACAAGGGGCTTCTTCCTCCCTGGGCAAGGGGCACGGAAATGGGAAAGGTGGACAGGGGCGGACTTAGACGAGGAAGGAATGGACTGGGCAAGGGCATGGGAATGTTTTGGGACAAGACGGGGTGGGCCAGCAGATTCAAACAGGTTAACACAGGATAGGAAAATCTTCTTATGTACAGCTGGAGGGGATCTGGAGCCAGGTCTGGGAGTGGAGGCTGAGGGAGTGCTCGTACCAGGTGTAGGTGTGCGGACATGGATGCAGGTGCCTGTTTTGTATGCTTATGTGTGGTGGATGTGTGTGGTGTGGATGTGTGCGAACGGGATTGGGGGGTGGACACAGTGGAAGAAAACAGGCAGCCAGTGTAGATGAATGCTGTGTCGGTGTCTGCAGGTCTGGTGAGTGTACTGCACATGTCTGTGAATGTAGTCGTTGTGAGTGCAGGTGTGGTGTCTGGGGTGCATGTCTGGATGTTAGCCATTGTGGTGACTGCATGAATGGGGGCAGCAGCAGAGACTGTGGTGCAGTGCATGTGGGTGTGCATGGTGAGGTGACAGACAGGGTGGCGGGGAGGTTGACACACTGGGGGAGGTGGATGTTGTTGTGTGTGCTTCGGTATGTTGGGTGTGTGCCTGCCTGTGGTAGGAAGTGTGGTGCTGGTGTTTGTCTGTGTGCTTCTTGTGTGTTGATCTGTGTGCATGGATGTCTGTATGTGTGCTTGGGATGGGTGAAGGGAGTGGGGTGCTGGAAAGGGTAGAGGTGGTGGGAGGGGGGAGGGGGAACGGAAAAACCAGGGACACTGGCTGCCATCAAAGAGGAGACCAGAGCTTGAGAAAATCTCTGTAGGCCAGACATGGCACTGTGAATGCCTTCCAGGTATGCATTGCATTGCTGCATCTGGGATGCTAGCTCCTGGATGGCATTCACAATGGTTGTCTGCCCTACAGAGATGGTTCTCAGGAGGTCAATAGCCTCCTCTGTCAGGGCAGCAGGGCTGACTGGAGCAGGGGATGAGGTCCCTGGGGTGAAGGAGACGGCCATCCTCCTGGGAGAACCAGCACGGGCAACTCAGTGGGGAGAAACTGGGAGGGTGGTTATGGTATGGGGGGTGGCCGAAGATGACAAAGAATGGGTGGGCCCAGTGGGTCCCCACCACCAGGGAGCTGCATTAGAGGAGGTGTCAGAGTCACTACCTCCAGTGGTAGGTGCCTCCCTGTGGCACTCCCCTTGCCCTCCAACCCACTGGTCCCCTTGGTGTCGGTAGACTCTGCCTCCTTGAAACCATGGGAGACTCTGCCTCCTTGGAACCGTGGGCTGCTGCATCCCCACTTGCCGGTACCTCAGCCCCCTCACCTGATGGTGCTAATGTACACAGGGACACAAGAGCACAGGGGTGGGGAAACAAAACAAGAAAAGTGTATATTAAATCTCTGAAATAGTTACATTTTGGGACACAGACACTCTCACCCAGGTCAGGCACGAACCCTCAGCAGACACAACATACGTTATGAATGTGCCCTGACTAGTAGGCATGATCCCAGCATATACCATATAATCTTCATGAAACACGACTCTGACACACTGTGTGAAGTGAATCCACGAGAGACCATGCCAAGCCAATACATCTACAAGTTCATGAGATCCCAATGAATACCAGATGACAAAAAGGGGACCCCTCATAGGTCTACAGACCCTGCCAAACCTAAGTATGACACTATCCTAAGGACGTGGAGGGGGCAGGACTGCAGGGACACACCTGTCTAAGTGCCTGGCACTACAGTGAATGCATCCCAGAGCACCCAAATACACTCATCAACATGGAATCACAACAGTGTTGGTACTCACCCCCTTGTGGCTGCTGTGCTGCCTTCAAGCACCCATCCAAATCCGGATTTGCCACCACCAGATTGCGGGCTATTAGGGGGGTCAGGGTCCAACGGGCACCCCTTCCATGTTGGAAGGCTTTCCCCAGCTGGGCCTTTTCGATCTTCCTGGCCCAGCGCCTCAGGTCCTCCCACCGCTTCCTGCAGTGGGTGCTCTGCCGGTTGAGACCCCCTGGGTCCGCATTTCCTTGGCGATGGCTTGCCACAATCCTTTCTTCTGATGGGCGCTGACCTGCATGGGACAAACAGAGCAAAGAAACAGACGTCAGTGTGGGTGCCCTGTACACAAATTCCATGCCCTTTCATACTGACGTGGTCCATGGAGACATGCATATGAACAAATTACAAGCAGAAAGTGCCAGAAAGTGACTACGGCTGGGCAGTCACACATCGAACACACATGCATACAGGCATCTGCCACAATCACACACATCTAAGGATGACAGATGGCAACTCACCTGCTCCTCTGGTCACCTATACAGCTTCACACACAGGGGTAGGACCCCGTCCACCAGCTTCTCTAGCTCCTCCGCGGTGAAGGCCGGGGCTTATTCCCCTGTCACACACGCCATCTCAGGGACCAGAGTCAGGACACAGCAGCACACACAGTGGAGTACTACCCTTCACGTGACAAGGGTCTGTCAAAATGGCGGTAGATACTGTGGCGGTGTGCAACGTCACCACCGGCGCGATCATGATCGGCCCAGGTTCCCCATTAACAACCATGTATTCCAATGATCAGGTGCACGGTGGTGAACACCACCTACCGCCAAGACGACTAACACCAGCGGAATGAAGTCCCTTCCACTCTACCATACCTGGATGGCAGGAGGCTGCCATTTTGCTTTCACCACCTCTCCATAGCCTTGCTGGGGGCCTTATCCATGACCCCATTCTCTCTCCCCTTCGTCTATTACTGACATGATTATTTGATCCACACATGTACTCACGGTTGGAAGTGTGTATACAATGTGATGCCATTATGACAGAGAAACCTCAGCACACATTAGTCTGACGGTGTATCTCATTCTTTATGTTTGTGTGCGTTACCTATGTGTCGCATTTTGAAAAGTATAGTGACATCATGTGCTTCAAGTGTATCTTGAAACTCAAAATCTGTCCTTAACTTCCACATAGGTACAGGCCCATGTGGCGAGGGAGGGCTCCCTCTGCTTATAGACCCCTGGTAGATCTGGCTCCTATGGAGGAATGTCATATCATTATTACCTACTGACTTAACAGAGCTACAATCCATGACCTCTGTGCAGTAATGGATCCTGTACTGAAGCTGGCCAATCGGAATCAGCATGCCATCCCTACAACTGTATAAGTGCTATCTGTGCTTCATTTGTTGGCCACGGACTCTTTTCAGGTGACAGTGGGCATGGCTGCAGGGGTATCAACCCAATGTTCAGCCACATCTGTCCAATTTCCTGGATGCATTCGTTCAGCACTTGCAGTTTTATATCCAGTTTCCCCAAAGGGCTGAACTCACCGACATCAAATCTGGATTCTATGCCTTTGTGTAGGAAAGTACCATCTTGCCTGGCATGTTACCCCTATTTTTACTTGTGTGTCAGTTTGTTTTTTTCTGTCTCACTTGGATCCTGCTAGCCAGGACCCCAGTGCTCATAATTTGTGGCCTAAATGTGTTCCCTATGTGGTGCCTAACTATGTCACTGAGATACTGCTAACCGGAATCTCAGTGCGTATGCTCTCTATGCTTTTAAAATTGTCACTGCAGGCTAGTGACCATTTTTACCAATTCTGATTGGCACACTGGAACACCCTTATAATTCCCTAGTATATGGTACCTAGGTACCCAGGGTATTGGGGTTCCAGGAGATCCCTATGGGCTGCAGCATTTCTTTTGCCACCAATAGGGAGCTCCGGCAATTCTTACACAGGACTACCACTGCAGCCTGAGTGAAATAACGTCCACATTATTTCACAGCCATTTTACACTGCGCCTAAGTAACTTATAAGTCACATATATGTCTAACACTCACTTGGTGAAGGTTAGGTGCAAAGTTACTAAGTGTGAGGGCACCCTGGCACTAGCCAAGGTGCCCCCACATTGTTCAGGGCAATTTCCCCGGACTTAGTGAGTGTTGGGACACCATTACACACGTGCACTACATATAGGTCAATACCTATATGTACTTCACAATGGTAACTCCAAATATGGCCATGTAACATGTCTAAGATCATGGAATTGTCCCCCCATGCCAAATCTGGTATTGGGGTGCCAATCCCATACATCCCCAGGGCTCAAGAATGGACCCCGGGTACTACCAAACTAGCTCTCTGGGGTTTTCACTGCAGCTACCGCTGCTGCCAACCCACATACAAGCTTCTGACCTCCTGGGGTCTGGGCAGCCCTGTCCCAGGAAGGCAGAACAAAGGATTTCCTCGGAGAGAGGGTGTTACACCCTCTCCCTTTGGAAATAGGTGTTAAGGGTTGGGGAGGAGTAGCCTCCCCCAGCCTTTGGAAATGCTTTGAAGGGCACAGATGGTACCCTCCTTGCAGAAACCAGTCTTCACTGCTTCAGGGATCCCCCAGCCCCTGCTCTGGTGTGAAACTGGACAAAGGTGCCCAGAGCTCCTCCAGTGTGTCCCAGACCTCTGCCATCTTGAATACTGAGGTGTAAGGGCACAATGGAGGCCTCTGAGTAGCCAGCGCCAGCAGGTGACGTCAGAGACCCCTCCTGATAGGTGCTTACCTGGTTAGGTGGTCAATTCTCCTCTGAGGGCTATTTAGGGTCTCTCCTGTGGGTTTCTCATCAGATAACAAATGCAAGAGCTCACCAGAGTTCCTCTGCATCTCCTTCTTCGACTTCTGCCAAGTATCGACTTCTGACTGCTCCAGGACGGCTGCAAAACCGCAAGAAAGTAGCAAGACTAGACTGTCTCCTGGTGGTGCATGCTCTGAGGGATGTCTGCCTTTACCCTCCACTGGAAGCCAAGAAGAAATCTCCTGTGGGTCGACGGAATCTTCCCCCTGCTTACGCAGGCACCAAACTTCTGCATCACCGGTCCTCTGGGTCCCCTCTCATCTTGACGAGCGTGGTCCAAGTGACTCCGATAGTCCAGTGGTCCTTCTGTCCAAATTTGGTTGAGGTAAGTCCTTGCCTCCCCACACCAGACAGTAATCCTGTGTACTTCATGATCTGCAGCTGCTGAGGCTTCTGTGCACTTTTGCAAGGAATCCTTCATGCACAGCATAGCCCAGACCCCCAGCACTCTATCCTGCATTGCTCAACTCGCTGAGTTGAACACCGGCTTCGTGGGACCCTCCTTTGTAGAGTTGATTTGACCACCATGCTCAGATTTCTTGAATGCCTGTTTAAGTGCTTCTGCAGGTGCTGCCTGCTTCTGCGTGGGCTCTCTGTGCTGCCGAGTGCCCCTCTGTCTCCTCTTCCAAGGGGCGACCTCCTGGCCCTTCCTGGGCCCAGGCAGCACCCATTTTCTTCAACTGTGACCTTTGCAGCTAGCAAGGCTTGTTTGAGATCTTTCTGTATGGAAACTGCATCCTCCAGCATGCTGTGGGACATCTTCTATACAAAGTAGAAGTTCCTGGCATCTTCTGTTGTTGCAAAATCTTCAGCTTCTTCCACCCAGAGGCAGCCCTTTTGCACCTTCATCTGGGGTTTAGTGGGCTCCTGCCCCCCTGGACACTTGCATGACTCTTGAATTTGGTCCCCGTCCTCAGGTCCAGGAATCCGTCTTCAGTGCTTTGCAGTCAGTTGTTGTCTTTGCAGAATCTCCTATCAAGACTTTAGTGTGTTTCTGTGGAAGTAGGGCAACTTTACTCCTACTTTTCAGGGTCTTGATGTAGGGTATCTTGGACACCCTTAGTGTTTTCTTACACTCCCACCGACCCTCTACACACTACACTAGGTCTGGGTTCCATTCGTGGTTCACATTCAGGGGGACATATTTTAATGCTCTAAATTGTGGAATGTTTGAGAGGTTGGTTAATGAGAGCTGCTACGTTGGTGCATTTGTTGTTGGTGTAGTTGAAGATAGAATACGTGGGAGTAAAGATGGTTTAGGATGTGTGTTATTTGTGTAGTCATAAGGTTGGAAGTGGGTATATGTTTCTAACTTGTGACAGGAAGTATTATAAAGGTGTGTGTGTGAGAGAACAGGGCTGATTGCAGAGGCCCCCTAACTTTTTGCCCCCATTTTCCACTTTTTGCTGGTGTTTTCCTGACTCTGATGGTGCCCTGGGTACTGCTAACCAGTCCCAGGGCCTGTGCTCTGTGTAAAATCAATATGCAAATTAGGCTAATTATAATTGGCTAAGTCAACCTACCTATAAGTCCCTAGTATATGGTAGGGCATGGAGGTTTAGGGACCACAGCATAGGTAGTGTACCCATAGGTGCACTGCTGAGGTGCCCAGTGTCATTTTAAAGGCAGGCCTGCCTTGCTGGCTGCTTTTAAATTAAAGTTATATGCAAATTCGACTTTGGAATTAAAAGTAGTTCCAAAGTCTTAAACTACCTTATTTTTACATATAAGTCACCCCTAAGGTGTGCCCTATGTGTCCCTAGGGCTGGGTGCCATGTAACTATAAGCAGGGACCTTATAAAAATAGCTTTATAAGCCCTAGTGGGGTAAAAACAACCAAATTAATTTTTCCCTCATTGTAGTGAATGGCCTTCATAGGCTAGAATGGGGAGACTTTATTTTAATATTAAAAGTCCCCTTAAGTGACAGATACAAAGAGTTTGGTATCAAATTAATTCTTATAATAAATCCCACAACTTTCAGTTGTGGGATTTCATATAACTTGTTCAGGTAAAGAGTTTTAAACTTTACCTGAAAAGTTGCCAACTTCAGCCCAGCAGTTTGTTTGCTGCTGTGCTCTGATTGGCCAGCCTCTGGCAGCCTGGCCAGACTGCCTTGATGAGGTGTGAAGTGGCCTGGCTTCACACAAAGGGATGTGCCTGTGGGAGGAGATCTCCCCTCAGCAGATGGTGAGGAAGGAAGGGGGAGGGCTGCCAAACTGGTCTTCAAAGGCAGAGAAGGACTTTTGGAGCAACCCAGCAACACCCCCACATCCTGCAACCCCAGACAACTAGGTGCCCTCTTGATTAGATTAGAAGAGGGCAGGAGAGGGGTGTGTTTATGATTTTTAGCCACACCAGTGGGTGGGCTCAGCCAGATGTAACCTCCAAAAATCACGTTCAGCCATGATGGATTTTTGAGGAATGTTGCCTCCTGGGATTGATTTTTGCCACACTTCCCAGGAAGTGGTCATCACAGGGGGAAGGACCTTGCACCTGATTGGAGAATTAGAACCCCCCTGTTTTTCACCCAAGAGCAAGGATAAAACTGGCAGACCTTCACCCACACCTCAGTTCCCTACCAGATCCGTACCAGGAAGAACCACAGAAGAAGAAGGACTGCCCTGCTGGACCCCTGGCCTACACCTGAATCCTGCACTCTGAAGGACTGCACCAGCTGCACACTTGGGCTTCACCACTAGAAGGACTTTGCCTGGCTTCAACTGGTTCAAGGAGGGACTCTCTGTTTGCTACAGGTGAAAAATTGCTAACCAGAGTCCCCTGCACCAACTCCTGAAGAAACCGACCAGCTGACCACTGTCCAGTGGCCAAAAAGGAGTTTGCGCCAGGTGCATTCTGGGAGTTGTAGTCCACACCCCCAAGGATCATCTCAGAGCTTCTGGAACCTTGGGGTGAGCTGTGGACCCCAAAAGAACCTTAAAGAAACATCTGGGAGAAGATCCAGAAGTTTGGAGAAGTTTGGAGAACGTATGAAAACAAAACATAAAGGGACCAACCTGCCGCGGCAACTCTAGCCGGCTTGCCTCAACCGCGACCCGGCCTGATTTGCAGGTTCGTCCTGGTGAAGAAAATCTCCCAAAACAAGACTATGTACGAATGTAGGAAGTTGAGCGGGACCTCCCAGCCAGCGTATCCGAGGAGGGCTCCAAGGACGTCGGATCAAGATCCTGGTTTGCTCCGGTCGAAGGATTTTCACCTCGAAAAAACAACTAAGTCCAAAGGTAAAAATCTCCACCGAGGGCTCCCACGACTCGTATCTGAGGAAGAGTTCCAGGAGGTCGGATTGGACTGGCAGGTTCGCCCCGCTGAAAAAAATCTTCAGAAAAACGACTAAATCCTAAGGTAAACTTTTGACGAGGCCTCCTGCGGGTTGTAGCCGAGCCGGGCTCCATCGCGGTCGGCCTTAAACTTTGACTTTGCCCCGGTCGAGGTGTGACCAGATGACCAGATTGGCGCTTTTTGTTTCTATGCGCTAGAAAGCCATAATTCTTTAAAAATTCATATCTCCGGTTCTGCCTATCCGATTTTATTTGTTTTTGTGTCATTTTAAAGATAAAACTATAATCTATTTTCATACATTGGTTTTGGATTTTTAAAGTGTTTCCTGTGTTTTATTTAATTACTGTTTTGTGATATTTGAATGCTTTACACTCTGTCTTCTAAGTTAAGCCTTGTCGCTTGTTGCCAAACTACCAAGGGTTGGGCTGTGTTTAATTTACTGAGACCTAACTGGACCTAAGTGGAGGTTAGTTGCCTATTGCTAAGTGTAGGTACCTACCTGACCTTACCAATAACCCATTTTCCAACAGTGTGTGTGAAGGATTTGCATGTCAAGTGTTGCTAGTGAGTGGAATTTGAATTGTACAAATGGTGGTGATGTGAGTGTATGTGGTGTGTAAGAGGGGATGGACATGATTTATGTCCTCTCCACCCTTAGCCTCGATGCCCGGGCTGGGATGCCCAAAAGCCTAGGCTTAGATAGTCCTATTGGTAAAACATCTATAACTGGGGCAGGGAATCCTGAATTGAGAATCTTCTTGGATACAGACAGGCTCAATCACATTTTATAGCTTCCTGATTAAGATATGTAGGTAAGGCCCAATTCTGAAGCCACTGAAGCACTGTTTTTTTGCACACTTAAACTAATCCATTTTTCAAGCCAAAAACAAGTGCTACATACACTTTTCAAACACAATTTAAACCATAATGCAGATTAAACAGTCTCTTAACCACACTCTGGGTAGCCCCTGAAGTGTAATTTCACTTCTTACCTTATTGGGGGGGGAGTGCTTAGTAAAGTGTAAGGACAAATCTAGCATAGAAAATTAAACAGTCACGGATAGAACAAAACAGTTGTTTTAAAGTACAAATGTCACAAAAACAAAGAGGTAAATTTAAACAGTCACAGATAGGGGAAAAAACACGTTTCAGATTTTCAAGGATACACAGCACAAAGTCTGTGTTCTTACCACCTTCTGTGTCTCTTGCTCACTAGGCTCTTTAGTGATTAAAAAACGATGAACTGGGATGCGACTCAGGTTCATTACCAGTGGCTAAGAGTAATTTGTGCTCTCAACCCATCACATTTGTGTTTCTCCATGTTCATCAATAGAAGACAAAGGACCACCATGTGACTTATGTTGTGCCTTCTATAAAAATGTATCATACACTTATCTTGGACTGGTCATTTAGTACACTTTCTTTTGCAATTGTCCCTGACGTAGAGTTACGGATGCATCACTTTCTATACTGGAGCTCCTGCTACAACACTTTATGTGCCACTGTCCCCAACAACACACTCCTTGCCATGACACTCACAGCACCATCCCATTTATTGTTAACACTCCCAGTACCAGCCCACCCATCATTGCACTCCCCATAGCCAGAACCTCCACCTGTGATGCTTCTGTATCAAATTGTCTAACAAACTCTGCCAGCTGAAGTTCCACAAACAAGACCCATCACAGAAAGTCCATCATGCCTAGCCCACCAGTAGGAGCTAAAATCACTGTGTTAGATGGCCTAATCTTATACTTACTTTCTACATTCGACACACTCAGTAAAGTTGACTACAAAACTTGTTGTCTCTGTTGTCATCTTCTGATGTTCCCAGTTTTATCTTGGCTCAGTCTCTTGCTCCTTATATGCTTCCACACTGCTCATGGCCATCTACTCCCATCCTTACATTTCTTTAGTTGAACATTGCCTGCACTTCTTTCTGTCCCTAATTATTTGCATGCTGATGTTTTGGATTGGTAAACTGCATATCCAGTTCTCCCTTTACATCTAAAGCCCTCTTGGCAAGTGAAGTATACATTTCAATCTCTACTTGAATTCAGGTTTATGAAGGGATCAGAGATTTCTGGTAAATTATGTCACCCTCTGCCCTGCAGTTTTCTTCTGGCAAATGCCACCAGGTCAATCCTTTGAAATTTACCAGGGAAACGAAATACTGGATAAAAGTCTTAATTTTCCAAAGGATATCTTTAAATAAAAGTGGTTTACCACACCCAGTAAACACCAATCCTGCGGAATCAATTTTTAAAGATGCCGCAAACATGTCACCCTTTCCTGGTCCACTTGTAATCCAGATCTAAGTTGTTTACTTTAAGCGTTGCTATGTGTATTGGACGATGTATGACCTGCTTCCTTTTTTTTAAAATATTCTAAACCTAGCCCTATACAGACATTTTGGGTGTATTCATCTTGCTAAAGTAGTTGTTGCTCAATGAATTATTATTTGCTACAAATGTTTTCCTTTGAGGACAAACTATCGGCATGGTGCTTAAAAAAGTGGTAAATTAAACACACAGAGGTTTGTAATCTTGCCTGGTTGTAGACGTACTCATACTTGGAATGAAAAATTGGGTGTGAGAAAATGGGTTCTTGGTTACACATATGAGCCCTTCTCAAGCAACAGCCACAAACCCTATCAGGGTGAACCACAAAAAGTTACTAAGTTATCCTGGGCTTAACCCTATGGTTTATTGGCACAAAAGAAATCAGGCTTACATTAGAGGTAGCGTGTAAAGTAGTTATGCAGCACTTAAACAATACACAACACAAGAAAAATCCCACACCAATTTAGAATAAAAGAGTGAATTGTAATATATTCATTCATTATGAATGTTTAAAGTTTATAGAGGATAGCAAATCAACTAAGAATGGGGCAAAGTCACGCAAGTTTCTGGGGGGGCAGGAGCCTACTAAACCCCCGATGAAGGTGCAAAAGGGCTGCCCCCTGGTGGAAGAAGCCAAAGATTCTGCAACAATGGAAGGTGCCAGGAACTTCTCCTTTGGTCAGAAGATGTCCCACGTGTGCTGGAGGATGCAGAGTTGTTTCCACGCAGAAAGACCGCAAACAAGCCTTGCCAGCTGTAAGAGTCATGCTTAAATATTATGAGAGCTGAGAAGGGCCCAGGAATGACCAGGATGTCGCCGATTGGAGGAGGAGACAGAGGGGGTGCTCAGCAACAGAGAAAGCCCATGCAGAAGCAGGCAGCACCCACAGAAGCACTTGAACAAGCATTCAAGAAATCTGAGCATGACGGTCATCTCAACACAACAAAAGAGGGTCCCACGAAGCGGCAGGTCAACTCAGCGAGTTGGGCAATGCAGGACGGAGTGCTGGGGGCCTGGGCTGTGCTGTGCACAAAGGAAGTCTTACAAAAGTTCACAGAAGCCCTAGCAGCTGCAGATCACGCAGTACACAGGATTACTGTCTAGCGTAGGGAAGCAAGGACTTACCTCCACCAAATTGGGACAGAAGGACCGCTGGACTGTCGGGGGTCACTTGGATCCAGCTCCTGTGTTCCAGGGACCACGCATCAAGATGAGAGGGGACCCAGAGGACCGGTGATGCAGATGTATGGTGCCTGCGGTAGCAGGGGGAAGATTCCGTCGACCCACAGGAGATTTCTTCTTGGCTTCCAGTGAAGGCTGAAGGCAGACAGCCCTCAGAGCATGCACCACCAGGAAACAGTCGAGAAAGCCAGCAGGATTACGCGCTACAATGTTGCTGGTAGTCTTCTTGCTACCTTGTTGCGGTTTTGCAGGTGTCCTGGAGCAGTCAGCGGTCGATCCTAGGCAGAAGGCGAAGAGAGAAGTGCAGAGGAACTCTGGTGAGCTCTTGCATTCGTTATCTGAAGAGGAACCCACAGGAGAGACCCTAAATAGCCCTCAGAGGAGGATTGGCTACCTAACCAGGTAATAGCCTATCAGGAGGGGTCTCTGATGTCACCTGCTGGTACTGGCCACTCAGAGGTCTCCATTGTGTCCTCACACCTCTGCATTCAAGATGGCAGAGGTCTGGGACACACTGGAGGAGCTCTGGGCAACACCCCTGGGGTGGTGATAGACAGGGGAGTGGTCACTCTCCTTTCCTTTGTCCAGTTTGGCACCAGAGCAGGGGCTGGGGGCTCCCTGAACCGGTGTAGACTGGCTTATGCAAGGAGGGCACCATCTGTGCCCTTCAAAGCATTTCCAGAGGCTGGGGGAGGCTACTCCTCCCCAGTCCTTAACACCTATTTCCAAAGGGAGAGGGTGTAACACCCTCTCTCAGAGGAAATCCTTTGCTCTGCCTTCCTGGGACTGGGCTGCCCAGACCCCAGGAGGGCAGAAACCTGTCTGAGGGCTGGCAGCAGTGGTAGCTGCAGAGAAAACCCCAGAGAGCTAGTTTGGCAGTACCCGGGGTCCATGCTGGAGGCCCGGGGATGCATGGGATTGGCACCCCAATACCAGATTTGGCTTGGGGGGACAATTCCAGGATCTTAGACATGTTACATGGCCATGTTCGGAGTTACCATTGTGAATCTACACATAGGTATTGACCTATATGTAGTTCCCACGTGTAATGGTGTCCCCAAACTCACAAAGTCCAGGGAAATTGCCCTGAACAATGTGGCTAGGGCCAGGGTGTCCTCACACTTAGTAACTTTGCACCTAACCTTCACTAGGTGAGGGAGGGTTAGACATATAGGTGACTTATAAGTTACTTAAGTGCAGTGTAAAATGGCTGTGAAATAACATGGACGTTATTTCACTCAGGTTGCAGTGGCAGTCCTGTGTAAGAATTGTCTGAGCTCCCTATGGGTGGCAAAAGAAATGCTGCAGCCCATAGGGATCTCCTGGAACCCCAATACCCTGGGTACCTAGGTACCATATACCAGAGAATTATAAGGGTGTTCCAGTGTGCCAATCAGAATTGGTTAAAATAGTCGCTAGCCTGCAGTGACAATTTAAAAATCAGAGAGAGCATAAACACTGAGGTTCTGGTTAGCATAAGTGTAACAGGCAGGGCTGTTTGACTAATTTTATTTCCCTGTGTGTATTTCCTTTGCAGGTCAGCACCCATCAAAAGAAGGGTATATGGCGTGCCATCACCAAGGACGTGTGGACCCTGGGGTTCTTCGGCAGGTGGAGCACACACTGTCGCAAACAGTGGGAGGACCTGAGGCACTGGGCACGGAAGATGGCGGAGGCCTAGCTGGGGATGGCCTCCCAAAGAGGAAGGGGTGCTGTCGAACCCTGACCCCCCTGATAGCCTGCATACTGGTGGTGGCCTATCCTGAGCTGGATCAGCGCTTGAGAGCATCACAGCAGCCACAAGGGATGAGTACAGTGCCCGTCATTACAACTTACGCATGGTAGGGTGGTATCCAAGTGGTGGATGTGTGTCAGTGGGTGCCCCTAGGCCGGGCCTGACATTGCAGCATAGGTCCCCTGGTGGCTAGGGTTCAGAAGGGAGAATCTTGCTACCTAGCTCGTAGGCATCCACAATTGGTCAGGGCTGGGTGGGTTCCAGGTGTGCTGCATTTGGCAGTGTGTGCCCCTCCCCATGGCTTGGCTGCTAACTATTTCTCTGGTAGTGCTATGGCATATTGGGTAGGGCTGTTCCCTGTGTGTGAGGGTGCTGTGTAAGCCAACGGTGGTGTTGGTGCAGCCATTGACCAAGTGTATCCTTTGTCTCTCCCCCCCTTTTTGTTTTGTCACCCTGTCCTTATGTGCATTAGCATCATCTGGCGGAGGAGCAGAGGCACCAGCGACGAAGGGAGCTGCATCCCACAGGACCCAGGAGGCAGAGTCCACTGACGGTGAGGGCACCAGTGGGATGGAGGGTGAGGGGAGCACCACGGCGGAGACTGGAGGGGGCAATTCTGACACAGATACCTCCTCCGATGGAAGCTCCCTGGTGGTGGCGTACACATCTGTGATCATCCCAGCTACAGGTACCATCGCCACCCCCGTACCAGCACCACTCTCCAAGCAGACCCTCAGAGAGTTGCCCGCTCACCCAGGAGGGTGGGCATCTCCTTCGCCCCAAGCACCTCAGGCCCTGCCCCAGTGAGCCCTGCTGCCCTGAGTGAGGAGGCTATTCACCTCCTGAGATCCATCTCAGCCTGCCCCAGCTGCCAGAAAGACCAAGGAGCCTGCGCAAAGCAGGCAAGAAGGGAAAGGAGCCCACCCCAGATGCCAGAAAGGCCAAGGACCCTGCACCAGCAGCTGCTAAAAAAGGAGTCTGCACCAGCAGGCAGGAAGAGCAAGATGCCTGGGGCAGGAACTGTGATGGAGCCCGCACCACCAACCATGGTTATGCAGCCGTCTGAAGTTGCAGGGGATGGGCAGGAGCCCCCCCCCCCCCAGCAGCACCACCACCTCCAGAGGGCAGCCGTCCAAGGTTGCAGGGGATGAGCAGTAGCCTCCCTCTCCCAGCAGCACCACCACCTCCAGTGGGCAGCCGTCCGAGGTTGCAGGGGATGGGCAGGATCCTCCCCCCCAGCAGCACTACCACCTCCACTGGGCAGCCTTCAGAGGTTGCAAGGGATGGGCAGGAGCCCCCCCCAGCAGCAACACCACCACTGAGAAGCCATCGCCGCCAGCGGATGTTATGTAATCCCACCTCCATGGGCTGCTGTGCGGCTTACCCCCTGCAAATCCAGTGGGTGTGACACCCACCTGAGAGACTGTGACCTTGTACTCCCCAGGATCAAGAGCACAGGGCACGAGGCCCCCTCCAGAACCAGTGGGTAAGACACCAACTTAGCCAAGACTCCCAGGATCAAGAGCACAGGGCATAAGGCCCCCTGCAGAACCAGTGGGTAAGACACCCACAAAGCCAAGACTTCCCAGGATCAAGAGCACATGGCATGTTGCCCCTCCAGAACCAGTGGCAAGTCACCCACTCCAGAGACTGTGGCCTTGCACTCCCCAGGATCAAGTACAGGACATGGTGCCCCCTCCAGAGCAAGTGGGCAAGTCACCCACTCCAGAAATAGTGGCCTTGCACTTCCCAGGATCAAGCACAAGGCATGTTGCCCCCTCCAAAACCAGTGGGCAAGTCACCCACTCCAGAGACTGTGGCCTTGCACTCCCCAGGATCAAGCACAGGGCATGTTGCCCCCTCCAGAACCAGTGGTCTTGTTACATCTCCCGGCTGATGTGTCCCCGGTCCCACGTCCTCCTGAGGTGCCTGCCTATTTATCAATTGATGTCCCTGCAGTGTTCTCTCCGTATTGATGCAAGTGACATGTGTGGCTTTGGACTTTGGGCTGTGGCCATTTGGCCTACGAACATTGTGGACTGGGCTGTGTCCCTTTTTGTGTACATATGTATATATCTATTATGTTGCCTAAATTATTTTTCTTGTTGTGTTACTCTCATTATATTCACTTTTTCAAAATTGTTTTGTCCTTGCATTATTCATCCGAGTTACGGGGTAAAGATTTTTTAGTAATGCAGCTGATTGTTTGTATGATGTTGGGGTGGGGTGGGGGTGCATGTGTTTGTCACCCTTGTGTGCTAGGTGGCTGTACTCACCGTCGTTGTATTCGCCGGCGTTGATCTTGGGGAAGACATGCAGCTCGGGCTCCATGGCGACGTGGTTGTTCCCTGTGTCTCCAATGGTGAGTCTATTCCCTTCTGAGCTCAGTTTCCACCAGGCTTTTGATGTCTTTGGTACCACCCTGGAAGAGGTGGCAGTTTGCTGTGTCTTATTTGATGGCTGGAACATTGACTTCCGCCTGGCTGTAGGTGGATACCGCCGTGGTGACTGTATTTTCCACGCTGGCTGTTGGTGTGGTACATTGGCTGGCTGTTGGAGATCTTTCTACCATGTTCATAATTTAGCAGTAATTACCGCCACTTTAACACCAATCACCAGGGTTGGAATGAGGGCCTGAGTATCTTTTTGTAAATAAAAAATCTCCAGAAGGATGAAATGGAGGCTGTAGCCAACAAGGGCTCCACAAGGCCAGATACCTGTTCAGTGAACAGCCACTGAACAAGTTTTGCTGCTATGGAGAAGAACGTAGTGGGAGCTGCTGCGAAGTCAGGCCGACCAGCCATGCACCTCGGACAGATTGACGAGCAGATAGGTCGTGGTCTCCTCTTGGTTTTCAGAGCACTTTTTGGCCCAAAAACATTTAAGCCCCAAGTTTTGGGTTTGGGCAATCTGGGCACCTTTAGCACAATTTACAAGGATCAAAGACTGCAGTGGCACCACTTGGAGGGTCAGGACTCTTAATGCGTCAGACCTTATTAAGTAAACTTACAAGGTTGATGCGAATAGGCCGATAGACCTTTTGACTGCGCTTCAAGTAGTTCCCACCGTATATCCCCATGCCAATACAAATCAATAACAAATAACAATCAATGACATCAATAATCAATAGGAATCAGTAATTTCCACACACCATGGCCTCTCGGACATGAATAACCACACCTTTATGTAAAAGTTAAAATGTTTATTTCACTATATTAACAATGCTAATGTTAGGTAACTTAATCTCAATAACAAATGATAAACATTCAGGATTAACACTGTCTGACCAAAGTGGTGAAAGAATCGCAATCTAATCAAAGCTTGAACTACCACACATTCTAAGGTTACAGTGAAAATTAATAATACGAATAGCTACGCAAACAAAATAGCATACATTTAGATTCAGCAAAGAAAAGACGTCAACTGTTGTTACATGTAGCGACCTTCATCAGTGAGAACCCTAACTAACATCAAATTAGAATAGCATGTTTGGACTTCATGCAAAACAATGTAGTCAACACAAATTTGGAAAACATCTAACTACAGCTCTATCAAAATTAGCGGTTGGTACCAAGAAACAAAACAAATAGATATAACAATCAGTAACGTCAATTTATTCCTGTCCTCAATATGGTTCAGCAAGCTGTGACAGTCTTGGTCAACATTACATCAGTTTGGTCAGCAAGACATCAGGGTTCAGCATCAAAGTTCAGAAAAAGCAAAGTCTCTTTAAGAAATTCAGAAAAGAATAATAACTCAACGCTCAGAAAGAAATTGAGAGTGGCTTGGAATGGCTACTCTCCTAGACAGTTCGAAAGAATAGAGCTAATGGCCTGTCTTTTCTGTATGCAGTTTGTCTAAGTTAGATTTTCTAAAACTACTTCCCATGTCCTCATTGGTTAAAGAATAGCATGTTTGCATTTAGTCCAATGAAAATATAACCCCAAATCTACTAATTCCCTAGTACATGTTTCCCATGAGGATGATCAGCTCCTTTTCTCCTGTTCCCATTGTTCAGCTTGATGGGTATCAATATTGTTGCAACCTATACTCCAATCAGTGCATCCATTGTCTTCTCCTGGGAAGGTCAGATTTACACACACTACAATATACATTGTTTCTCTAGCTAGTACAGCATCTTCCAGCACGCACTTTTTCATGAGAACAAACTTAATCTTTGAGCACATGGTGAGTACAGTGGAAAATAACAATTTAATTCTCTAAGCAGTCATTTTATAAAAACGCCTAAGAAATGCAGCTTGACACGAGGCAGTCCTAGACCTCGCTAAGTTAAGGCCTACACTTATTAAAGCTTATAGATAATGAATAACCCTTAATACGACATATTACTACATTAATAAAGCATAAGCTCTACATTTTATATTAATAAGCCATTAATAAGTACACTTTGTGAACATTGGCAGCCACTCACGTTGGCGCAACATCAAATGTGTGCATTATTTTTCTCTAAGTTAATAAATTTTCTACGCAAGTTCAATACTCAAACGTCATGAATATTCATTAGTTACATTCAGCATTAACAATCCCTCCTCTGATGACTAAGGGGGTCATTACAACATTGGTGGTAAAAGATCGCCAACACACCGCCGCGGCTGCGGAATTCCACAACAGCTATTATGACCCACATCTCGGAATCTGCCAAAATTCAGACACCCACACAAGTCCGCCACACCAAAGGTCAGTGATAAACTGGCAAAAACAAAACCGACACCGTCACGCCAACAGAAATACGCCCACACTATCATGACACACGAATCCACGCGGCGGTCTTTCAACCGCGGTATTCCATTGGCGGTACACACCGCTGCGCTCAAAATACACACACTCTTACAAAACACAGCCACATTGGACAATTCCAAATACACACACCTGAGACACATAGACAAACCACTCCCACACACCCAATACAATATAAAACACACACCCACATCACCCACAAACCCCTATGACCACAATTCATGACCGAAGGCCAGAGAGAGACACCACCATCAACAAACTAGCATCCACAGGCACACAACACCATCACCCACACAACTTCCACGCACCTCACACAACACACCACTACATATTACCACACTTATCACCACACACACCACCCCACACATCACCTACACCACCCCATGGCACTGCAAAGACAGCCCAGGTTCTTGGAGGAGGAGCTCAGGGTCATGGTGGAGGAAATCATCCAGGAAGAGCCACAGCTACTTGGATCCCAGGTACAGCACACCTCAATTGCAAGAAAGATGGAGCTATGGCGAAGAATAGTCGACAGGGTCAACGCAGTGGGACAACACCCAAGAAATCGGAAGGACATCAGGAAGAGGTGGAACGACCTACGGGGGAAAGTGCGTTCCTCAAGACACCACCAGGCGGTTCAGCGGACTGGCGGCAGACGCCCACCTCCCCACCCACAACTAACAACATGGGAGCAGCAGGTCTTGGTGATTCTGCATCCTGAGGGCCTCGCAGGAGTCGGTGGAGGAATGGACTCTGGTAAGTCAAATCTTAACTATTACATCCCCCACTCTACCTGCATGCCATCACATACCCCCACCCTCGCCCTCACCCCTATCACTCCAACTCCTCACAAATGTACCAATATCACAAACCACATATCCCAACACCAAGCCCTGCATGCAACAACAATGCATGGACACCCATCACTAAAGCATGCCCATTGCACATACCCATACACCCCCCTAAACCATCATCACACAAGCTCACACACAGGAATGCCAGCACTGGGGTACACGGTCACCCACCCATTGCACACCATGACACACACAGATGCAATAATCATGCCTTTCCACCCCTGCAGGACCACTACACAACGTCATCAGACAGGAGGGTCCAGACATGTCCACTCCACCCACAGAAGAGACCCACAGTGATGACAGCACCTCTGTCCACCTGGATCTAGATGACCAGCCCGGACCATCGGGGGCCTCGGACAGTCGGTTCCCCTCACACAGGCACAGGCCACCACAGACCTTCCCCCCTCAGAACACACCAGCACAGCACCCACCCAGCGGGCCCATACCTCCGTCCCCAGGACAAGTCAATCAGCTGTGTGTCCACCACTACAGGGAACCCAGGATAACCCACCACCCCAACAACAACAGGGACCTGGGGGCAGTGGCAGTGGGCACACGGTCCAGGGAATGGAGGCCCAGGAACACAGGGGAACTTTGAGGGCTGCTGTGCGACAGGGGGCGGACAGGCCAAGGGAACCCACTCTCCATGAGGCCCTCTACTCCATCATGGGAGCCTACCACCACTCCCAGGAGA
Organism: Pleurodeles waltl; assembly: GCF_031143425.1. Classification (NCBI taxonomy): domain Eukaryota; kingdom Metazoa; phylum Chordata; class Amphibia; order Caudata; family Salamandridae; genus Pleurodeles; species Pleurodeles waltl. Next base: position 1,101,147,423 of record NC_090446.1, read on the forward strand.
CGATGGCAACTGTACTGGCCAAGTTTCAGGAGACCCAACGGATGCAGGAGGAACAGTATTTGGGCTTCAGGGAGGAACTCAGAACCATCAGCTCCACCCTGGGCACCATCGTAGGGGTGCTGAAAGAAATACTCAACACCAGGAGGGAGACTGTGGCACTACAAGGGGCCCCTGACACTAGCATGGACGATGAACTTCCCACCACCTCCACCGGCACTAGTGGACAGGAGGCACTGCCACAGGACCACCACACCAGCACCCCACCCCCTGCAGACAGAGAACCACCCCGCAAACGGTCCCTGAGATCCAGGAAAAAGACAGAGCATTATGCCAAGACCCCGCCAAGAAATGAGACCACCCTGATTGTGATCCCACTGTCCCACTTTGTCACCCTGTCCATATTGAAACTGCCCCAGCTCCACTTCCTATGTCCATATGGGCAATGCACCTGTGAGACTAATAGACTGGACTCTGCCATGGACACTCCTCCGCCATCACCCCTCACCATTCAACTTCCCCCTCCAATATCTTGTATTTAAATAAACACACCTAAAGCACCAAAAGATCTGGAGTCTGTCTGTGATTTCGAAATTGTGTATTTGCAATTACAGTGACAAAATGTTTTTGCAATAGTAAGGTCAACATACCTATGTCACACAGCTCTAGTCCATGAGGAATCTAAGCAGATGAGACACGTTGGGACCCACACCTGTGAAACCGTAACGGAAAGTGACAACTCAGTGACCATACACTGGGTGAAAACGACAGACAGGAAAGAGGTAGAAGTGTAAAAGTACATGTAGTAGGCAGGAATGTATTCTCACCTGTGTTTCAATGGAAATATTGCTGGATCACTGAGTCCCTGTTCTGCATGTCTTCTTCCTCTGCTTCATCCTCATCACTGTCCACAGGCTCCACAGCTGCCACAACACCTCCATATGGACCATCCTCCTGCAGAAAAGGCACCTGTCGTTGCAAAGCCAAGTTGTGAAGCATACAGCAGGCCACGATGATCTGGCACACCTTCTTTGGTGAGTAGAATAGGGATCTACCTGTCATATGCAGACACCTGAACCTGGCCTTCAGGAGGCCGAAGGTCCGCTCGATCATTCTCCTATTTCTCCCATAGGCCTCATTGTAGCGTTCCTCTGCCCTTGTCCTGGGATTCCTCACTGGGGTCAGTAGCCATGACAGGTTGGGGTAACCAGAGTCACCTAATAGCCACACACAGTGCCTCTGGAGTTGACCCATCACATAAGGGATGCTGCTATTCCGCAGGATGTAGGCGTCATGCACTGAGCCAGGGAACATGGCATTCACATGGGAGATGTACTGGTCTGCCAAACATACCATCTGTACATTCATGGAATGATAACTCTTCTGGTGTCTGTACACCTGTTCACTCCTGTGGGGGGGGACCAAAGCCACATGGGTCCCATCAATGGCACCTATGATGTTGGGGATATGTCCCAGGGCATAGAAATCACCTTTCACTGTAGGCAAATTCTCCACCTGAGGGAAAACGATGAAGCTCCGCATGTGTGTCAGCAGGGCAGACAACACTCTGGACAATACGTTGGAAAACATAGGCTGGGACATCCCTGATGCCATGGCCACAGTTGTTTGAAAAGACCCACTTGCAAGGAAATGGAGCACTGATAGCACCTGCACTTGAGGGGGGATTCCTGTGGGATGGCGGATTGCTGACATCAGGTCAAGCTCCAACTGGGTCCCCAGTTCCTGGATTGTGGCATGGTCAAACCTGTAGGTGATTATCAAATGTCGCTCCTCCATTGTCGACAGGTCCACCAGCGGTCGGTACACCGGAGGATTCTGCCATCTCCTCACATGTCCCAGCGAACGGTGCCTATGAAGGACAACACCGAGCACAGAGTCAAACAACTCAGAGGTATGTACCAACAGTCTACACAGAACACCAATCATACACAAAATGTGGCCTATATGTGTGTTGAGACTAGGCCTAGGTATGTGTGACGCATTAGGAAATTCGGCCATGTGGGCCCCTGAAATGGCGGCTGCCTGACCTCTAAAGTGGGACAATGGGATGTGAGGTAACTGCGCTAGCGTTGTACACCGTCGCGGTAGGCAGTCGAAGACCGTTGCGCAATGCTGCATTGGTTAACATTGGACCCTATGGGTCCCAGGAGCCAATGACGATGTACGCCGGCGGTGATGGTATGCACCGCCACGGACGTGACCGCCGTGGATGTGACCGCCATTTTCTAGCTGTATAATCACTCAATACCTGATCTTCGACAGGAGAGGACCTACACTGCAAGTGCTGCTGTGACCTCGGTCTGGAAGAGACAATGGCTCGTGCGTCTGGGGAAAGGGCCCCTGCCTTCACATCGGAGGAGCTGCAGAAGCTCGTCGATGGGGTCCTCCCCCAGTACACGCTACTCTACGGTCCTCCAGACCAACAGGTAAGTACACAGGGAGCATGTTGTATGGGCAATGCCTGTGTGGAGAGGGCTGGTTGTAAGAAGGAAGGGGGCAGAGTTCTGTGTGCATGAAAGACGGTGGGTGCATGTGCCACATGGCAAGGGTAGGGATGGGGGCCACTCACTTTGACGGCTCAGTTGGTAATGACTTTTCTTCTTCCCCTGTACATTTCATGTAGATCAGCGCCCACCAGAAGAAGGATATTTGGCGTGCCATCGCCAAGGATGTCCGGACCCTGGGGGTCCATCACAGCAGGAGCACCCACTGCCGTAAAAGATGGGAGGACATTCGCCGCTGGAGCAAGAAGACGGCGGAGGCTCAGCTGGGGATGGCCTCCCAACGTGGGAGTGGTGCCCGTCGAACCATGACCCCCCTGATGTTCAGAATCCTGGTGGTGACCTACCTGGAGTTGGATGGGCGCTTGAGGGCATCACAGCAGACACAAGGGGGTGAGTACACTCTCACTCACCTGACTTTGCGCGCAGTGGAGGTGTGTGGGTGGGGGAGGAGGGCTGTGGGTTTCCCTAGGACAGGGCGAGTTCCGTAGGCTAGGCCCCTCCGTAAGGCATGGCCCCCCACCCCACCTCTGTAGAGTGCCAAGTACAGCTATTCATGCACCTGTGTCATCTATGTGTGCAGATGTCGTCCATAGCCTTGTAGGGCATTTCCCATGAATTGCACTGTAGAGCCGAAGAGCGCGACGTAGTGCAGGGGGCTTCTGTGTCTGTCTTGTCCGCCAACGGTAGCGGTAATCCATGCACTCAACATGTCTTTCTTCTGTCCCCCCCCTTTTTTGTGGTCTTCCTGTTTGTGTGCATTAGCATCATCAGACGGAGAACAGTGGCACCTTAGCACTAGGGAGCTGCATCTGGCTACGGACTCAGAATTTGCCAGTGGGACAGAGGGCGAGGGGAGCACCACGGCGGGGACAGGAGATGAAACCAGCGACACGGACTCGTCCTCTGATGGGAGCTCCCGTGTGGTGGCGACAACATCTGTGCCCCCCACATCTACAGGTACAGCCGCCACCCCCCTACCAGCACCGCCCTCCCAGCAGCCCCTCAGCCTTCGCCCCGTGCCCGCTCACCCAGGAGGGTGGGCATCACCTTTGCCCCAGGCACCTCAGGCCCTGCCCCAGTCACCCCTGCTGCCCTCAGTGAGGAGGCCATTGACCTCCTCAGGTCCCTCACTGTTGGGCAGTCTACCATTTTGAATGCCATCCAGGGTGTAGAAAGGCAGTTGCAACAAACAAATGCATTCCTGGAGGGCATTCATTCTGGTCAGGCGGCCCTTCACCGAGCCTTTCAAACTCTGGCTTCAGCACTGATGTCAGCCATTGTCCCTGTGTCTAGCCTCCCCCCTCCAACTTCCTCCACCCAGACCCAATCCCCTGTACTTCTGCCTATCCCAAGCACACCATAAGACCAGCCTGCACACACCTCACCACACAAGGGAAGCTCAGGCAAACATAAGCACCACACATCCCACAGGCACTCACGCAAGCATCACACACATACAGACACACCAACATCCACTGCCTGCACTGTGTCCCCCTCCTCGTCGTCTCCCTCCTCCCTCCCAGTCTCATCTACACTCACACCTGCATGCACTACCTCTACAGCCACTACGTCCCTCACCACCACACCCACTAGCACACCCCGCTCACGTGCAGTCACCACCACCACTACCATACACACGTCCCCTGTGTCCTCTCCCAGTGTGTCTGTGACGCCCCTCCGAAGATACACAAATGCAGGCACACACCCACCCAACAGCCATCCACCTCACAACAGCCTCCAGCGCATGCACCTGCACCTAAAGCCACCAAACGTACACCTCCTACAACCACCACCTCTTCCTCCACTCCCAAATCCCCTTCAGCTACCCGTCCCAGTGTGTCAAAAAAACTTTTCCTGTCCAGCCTTGACCTATTTCCCACCCCCCCACCCACCCGTCCAACTCATAGGTCCCGAACTAGCACCTCAGCCACAACATCTCCGGGACCAGTGGTGCCTGTAGTCACAGGTATGTGGAGTGCACCGGCCACCAGGACAGCCAGTGTGGCACGGAGCCACAGCACAGCCAGTCCCCCCCGTGAAGCACCAGAAGTTGGCCAGTGCCCGGCGGGAGAGGGGGAAGACTCCAGCCACCAAAGTCGCTCCCAGGGGTCCTGGTGGGAGTGTGGACTCAGCTGTGACTCCTCCCAAGGGGGGAAGGGCCACAAGAAACCCTGCAAGTCTGGGAGGAGCAGCACGGCTGAGAAGAACGCCATCATCCCCTCTGCCCAGGAGGGCCCGCCAGCCCCATCCCCGCTGCCCAGGAAGGCCCCGCCAGCCCCATTGTCGCTACCCAGGAGGGCCCCGCCAGCCCCATTCATGCTGCCCAGGAGGGCCCCGCCAGCCCCATACTCGCTGCACAGGAGGCCACCGCCAGCCCCATCCTCACTGCACAGGAGACCACCGCCAGCCCCATCCTCGCTGCCCAGGAGGCCACCGCCAGCCCCATCCTCGCTGCACAGGAGGGCCCCGCCAGCCACAGCCCAGCTGCCCAGGAGGGCCCCACCAGCCACAGCCCAGCTGCCCAATGAAGGACCGCCAGCCCCAGCCCAGCTGGGCAATGAAGGACCGCCAACTCAAGCAACGCTGAACAAGGCACCGCCAACTCAAGCCCCGCAGAACAGGGCACCGCCAACTCAAGCACCGCTGAACAGGGCACTGCCAACTCAAGCACCGCTGAACAGGGCACCGCCAACTCAAGCACCGCTAAACCGGGCACCGCCAACTCAAGCACCGCTGAACAGGGCACCCCCAACACAAGCACCGCTGAACAGGGCACTGCCAACTCAAGCACCGCTGAACAGGGCACCGCCAACTCAAGCACCGCTAAACAGGGCACCGCCAACTCAGCGCTAGCCCATGAGCGGCAGGGGCACTGACGCAACTGGGACCGTCACGGGGTGCGTGATGCACTCTGGGCACCAGTCCCCCTCCAGAACCAGTGGAGACATGCATCCACTCCGTCTGTCCTTAACAGGATGAAGCACTCTGGGCACCAGTCCCCCTCCAGAACCAGTGGAGACATGCATCCACTCCATCTGTCCTTAACAGGATGAAGCACTCTGGGCACCAGTCCCCCTCCAGAAGCAGTGGAGACATCCATCCACTACCTCTGTACTTAACAGGATGAAGCACTCTGGGCACCAGTCCCCCTCCAGAACCAGTGGAGACATGCATCCACTCCGTCTGTCCTTAACAGGATGAAGCACTCTGGGCACCAGTCCCCCTCCAGAACCAGTGGAGACATCCATCCACTACCTCTCTCCTTAACAGGATGAAGCACTCTGGGCACCAGTCCCCCTCCAGAACCAGTGGAGACATCCATCCACTACCTCTCTCCTTAACAGGATGAAGCACTCTGGGCACCAGTCCCCCTCCAGAACCAGTGGAGACATGCATCCACTCCGTCTGTCCTTAACAGGATGAAGCACTCTGGGCACCAGTCCCCCTCCAGAACTAGTGGAGACATCGATCCAATACCTCTGTCCTTCACAGGATGAAGCACTCTGGGCACCAATCCCCCTCCAGAACCAGTGGAGACTGTTATCCACTTGAGAGACTGTGGCTTTGCACTCCCCAGGATTGAACAGTGGGCAAACCACCCACTGTAGAGACTTGAGAGACTGTGGCTTTGCACTCCCCAGGATTGAACAGTGGGCAAACCACCCACTGTAGAGACTTGAGAGACTGTGACTTTGCACTCCCCGGGATTGAACAGTGGGCAAACCACCCACTGTAGAGACTTGAGAGATTGTGGCTTTGCACTCCCCAGAATACACCAATGGGCATGAAGTACCCTCGTGGATCTGGCGTTGTGCACTCATCCTGCTGAGGTGCCTCCCCTTCCCCCTGAGGTGCCTATTGTATTTCTATCTGATGCCCCTGCAGTGTTCTCTCTTTTTGATCTGGTATTGAGTGTGGGCCTCGCTCATGCATTTTGGGCCCAGTGGTCCACGGACTATAAATGGTGGAATACCTGGACTACTATTCTTGATGTATATTTTCTTAGTAGTGTATATATGTATATTTTTGTGTACTAGATTTTAATATATTCCAATGGTTACACTCATTTCCTTTTGTCTTTGCATTCTTCCTGGGGGGTTGGGGGGTGTTACTTTAATGTATAGATATGTATTAGTGTGTGTGTTGTAGTGGGTGAGGGTGGGGGTGGGGGTGTTGCGTGTGTGTGTCCCTGTTTTTTGCCTCCACCCTCCCCTGTGTCGTAGGTGCAGTACTCACCGTGGCCTTCGCTGCCGGCGTTGGTGCTCCTGGTACAGGAGCAGGAAGACTATCGCAGGTAGGATTTGGATTTCCGGGTCCGTGGTTTCCTTGTTCCTTGTGGAGTGTGATGAGGTGAGCGTTTTCCCTTCGAAATTCCTGTTTCCGCCGTGTTTTTATCCGCGGTGAATCTGCCTCGGAAAAGGTGGCGGATTGGCCTGTCATAATAGTGTGGGCAGTACATTGTCCTCCGCCTGTCTGTTGGCGGTGACCGCCGCGCTGTTTGTTTGTACCGCCGTGGCGGTCGGAGTGTTAAAATGGCTGTCTTTGTTGGCGGTTTCCGCCACGGTCGTAATTGCAAACTTTTTACTGCCGGCCCGCTTTAACACCGTCCGCCAGGGTTGTAATGACCCCCTAAATGTTTCATCACATTAAATCTTCCCACACAAAATTTTCTTTTGCTTTAGCTCAAATTTTTGTCATCTCTATCCCCTTAAATCTTCGTTCCTTTTTTAAATTTTCCCTAAACAAATTTTCCCTTTTCATTTCTTCCCTCCTCTGATCATTTTTCATTTTCTTCAATTTCATCATCCTAAACAATTTATATATTCCCCATGCTTCAATTATGCAAATCACAATAATAAATATCCCTTGTATTATTTTCAATATTATCCCTTTCCCAATGTTGCTGAGCCAATTTCCACTGGAGCAAATCCTTTGCCAACTTTCTTCCAAACACCTGGTTCTTTCAACTTTTTCAAATCAGCACTCACATTATTCAGATTAGTAAGTAAGCTTCTAATTTATTTACTGTTATCAAGAATATACGAGCAGCAATGCCTCGAATTACGCATTTTGCAAACTCCGCCATCTTTTGCTAAAAGAATGTCTAATGCAAGGCGGTTCTGAAGAGCCATAGAATTTACCGCAGGTAATTCTGTATCCATTAGGATCATGGTTCCTGAAAAATTTGTCAGCATGTTATCCATAATAGCAGACAGCTTTTAAATCTTTATAAAATTCAGAACAACTCCTACTGAGGAATCATTGCTCCAAATAAATCTCCCACTATACCAGAAGAAGACTCTCTCCTTTCTCTACTGTGATGTAAATCTGTCAATTTGGGTACTCTTTTCAAGTCATCAAGTTGGAAAATCTTTGGGAAAACTATCCCCAAGTAACATGTGCCATACCATCCTCTTGGAAGACGGTAATAAGTATTAGGTCCACACATGTAATATGTACCTGGAATCGCTGGATCTCGTCCATTCAACCTAAACGTCCATTTACTCTGAAACAAAAACACATGACTACATTCACTCGTTCCTACAAACAAAGTGTCAGTTACCTAGATCTAGTTCTATATACACAAAGCTTCCCTACGTGTTGCGCATCTAAAGCTAATTTCCCTTGTGTTTTTATTTCACTAAAAGCATAATCATTTCTAAAAGTACTTTTCTCTGAAACCTTTTCTAACTTGTCCTTTAATGCTCTTCTTCTGTCATCTGTCTGATCTAAGAAGCCCTTTTCTAAAATTGTAAGCAAGCATGTCAGATTATTTTTGTGCGCATAAGCTGTCCCAAATGTTAAAGTAGGGTCAAAGAAACCCTTCATTAATATTATGTCATTGTCCTCAGCTACTCTACTCGGATATCTGACTATGGGGTCAAACTTGCTCCTTGTTATAGAATCTTGTTAGTAACAGACTACAGCTTATCCCATAACTAAGAGGCAAACTTTGATAGGTAACTCCTTCTTCGACTGATGAAGGAATCAGCATACACAAAAACAATTCCTTGCATCCATTGTCTCAACATACTCACTCAGTAAGCGATAGAAGACATTAGAAGACAGTTCCCCTTGTGCATTGCCTACGTGCAGATTCTTCCCATCTAACCTAAACTTTTCTATCGCCCTTAAAGCAGTAGTTGTCACTCCCAGTATAAAGCTAAAGTGTGGTTGGCTTTACTCTTGAGAACAGTCATACCCACAATCAATAGCATACACACAACTGCCAAACCAATACTCATGTATTTACAGTACCTGTTCTTCCTACCCTGCTGGTTAATGTTACCCATGACCTGTAAAGAATCTGAAAGTAGAAGAGAAAATGTAGAAATTCTGCAGCAAAAATGAAACAAAATTTTTCTTTCAGCAGTTATTCACAGCTTCAGTCTCACTTCCGGGATCCTTTTTCTCAAAAATTGGTAAGTTTGTCAAAAATCAGTTTAGCAGCTTGTCAAATCAGGTTTTCAAAAAGTATTTTCCAGTTACTTTCAACAATCTCTTTTCTCCTTGCACTTTTCTCAATTTGTAATTTCTACAGTTCAGTTTGTTACTTTCCTTTAAGAGCTTAAATCTTGACCTGGAATGTCTCGATTAAAACAAAAAGACAAAAATTCTCTCTGCCATTCACTTGTATACTCCCATTCAGGGCCTGCATACCTTCGATTCGCTATTCTCTTTCTTTTCAACTTTCGATCTCCACCTAATTCTTCTTCACTTAGGTCTTCTGTTCTTGTCATATCTACTTCTTCCTCGATTATTGTCACAACAACTTCTTCTTTTCTCTTTGCTTGTGACTCCGGCCACTTATCTCCTTTCAGTGGACCCTGGGTCAATACTCTTTTCAGTGTTGAACTCAAAACTTCTTCTTGCTCTGCAGGATTTTCTCTTGACAAACCTGCAACTGGGTCAGGAGGAGTCAGACCACATTCGCTCTGATCCACCTCAACTCCTTCCCCCTCGGGGCCTGATGTTTGCCCTGTTTGTCTCTTGACTTTGTCTACGTCTGGGAAAAGTCCTCCTCTGACTAGGCTCTCCTGCTGCCTCAATTGATATTGATTCCCTGTCACTCTCCTGGAGGTCTTCTCCTTCGCCTCTCACAGGAGTGACTGAACTGTTCTCAACTTGCTCAGATCCGGTTTTAGTTCCTCTTTCTTCTCTTTCTGGATTTGAGGCTTGTCTGGTCATTGTTGGTACTCTCAACAACTCCTCTTCATTGTCCAAAGGATATGCCACTTTTCTCGTGTCCAGTTCGGAACTCCAGCACACTTCACAGCTGTGGTAGTGATCAAAACTACATGGAATGGGCCTTTCCATTATGGTTCCTAACACGTTTTCCTCACATGTTTTCAGACCACAACCCAGTCACCCGCCCTCAGGTTGTGTCCTTGATTTTCTGACAGTTGCAGTGTGATGGTTTCCTCCTACTGAGAGAAAGAGCAAACCACATTAGCCAGACCTTTGCAGTAGTACAACACCATATCATCTGTTATGTTCACAAGAGCATTCGCAAGAACCGCTGTCAACCTCATTGCTCTGCCCATGAGGATCTCCTGTGGTGACAATCCTGTCTTCCTGTCGGGTGTGTTTCTCATTGTCATCAGAACTAACAGGGCTTTTTCAATCCCATTATCGGTGAATTAGATGGGCTGCTCAACACTTCTTTCAAGACCCCTTGTTTTACAAATTCTGCAATTCTGCAATTATATGAGCAACCTTCATGTCTTGTGGCATGTGATACTGGGTAATCTGAGGAAAAATTGCATTCGGCTTCATAGGAACTTTAAATGGTTTAACTCCCTTTATCAGACCAATTTCTTTGCCTGTCAAATCCCACACTCTTTCTTTAACTGTTCCCTGTAAATCAGGAGGAAGCTCCTTCACAGTGAACACTGGAAAGAAATTAGTCATGGGGTACTCCTCATTTATGGTTTTACACTTGATCTCTGGAGCTGGGTCACCCTCATCATCATTATTTGTCTGTATCTCGATTCCATCATTTGAACAAGTAATCGAACACCTGATTTTACACAGCAAGTCTCTTCCCAGTAGGGATACTAGACTTGAATCACAGACTACGGATTTATGCAATCCTTTAAAGTTGCCAATTTTAACCTTTACTGGTTTTGTAATTGGATTGTTCAGATACTGATTTGCTACTTCTACAATCTGGACTGTCCTTCCTGAAAGGGGGAAGTTCGGAACATCTGCAGTTCTCACTGTAGAGCGTGTAGCTTCTGTGTCAACTAAGAATGAAACCTTATGACCCATTACCTTTTCCTTCCCATATGGGCCTTTCTGATCTACTTTCAAAGAAGCTGCAAGCATGCGTTCCTCCTCACCCGACCTCTTGCTTACCCAATCATCATTTATTCAATTTTTACTGTGTAACAGGAATTGGTGTACTTTGTTATTACTTTGGATAGACCTCTGACCTACGACCTGTTGAGGAAGCATCACCTGCTGCTGTTCCATTGGGGCTTGAGGTATTTAAATTTGCTGCCTACGTACCATTGCTGTTGCATTGGCTGCAACTATGTCAATTGTACACATGGCATTTGCACCTGCTGCATGAGTTGAACATTCTGCATCTGATTCACATTATTTTGGTAATTCGAATTATGACCTCTCACTCCCGGTCCTCTCATGTTTTGAAACGAGTTGATGTCACTTGTTTGCTGAATGACACCATCCTGCACAATCATCAGACACTCCTGCTTCCAATGTCCGATTGCTCTGCAAGCGTGACAAGGCAACACTCTCTTCATTCCCTGAACATTATTCTGGACCACTTCAGTATTCAAATCAGGACTAAGGTTTCCATTACCAATTCCTCTGCTACCTCTCATCTGATTTTGAAACAACACACTTCCCTGCTGCTGCTGCTGTTTCAGTGGAAAATTTTCCTGTATCCCTGTTTGTTCTGCTTTTGACCTGCATCACCACCACCTGTTCTCTCAACTTTCTCTGCTTCAACTCAGTATTGTCACTACAGTACTTTGCATACTGCAACACCTCATCATTCAGTTTTGCTTGCCAGAAAATCAAATGACTCTTAATCATCTAGCTAATTTCAGGTCTCAACCCTTCCAAAAATCTAAACACAAAATGAATCATGTCTTTCGGCTCGATCGTTTCTGTACCACTGCAATGCTTAAACGTCTGCAACAATCTCTTATAATACGTATGTATCGAATCCTGGGCTTCCTGAGCTGTCCTGTCTATCCTCTGCCAGTCAATGATTTTGGGTGAAATTCTTGTTTTAAAAAATGCAATCACTTTGTAGTAATATTTCATTACTTCAGGAGATGGTGCACTGTATTCGGATCTCTCTCTGGTTCTTTTGTCAGCCAATCTATACTCCTCTTACACTCCATCCACAGATCAGTGGGAACTACTATCTCTGTGTTTAAGTCTTCCCATGGGCACTTTGCAAGTTTCAAAAACATGTCTGTCTGCTGCTACCATTCTACTGGCTTTTCTCTCAACCTGGGATAGTCATTTGTAAAGGACAGAATGTCACTTCTGCTCCAAAGGACATGAACAAAATTCCCTCCTGAAATCTCTCTCATTGGTAAAGGTTTCACTGGATCCTTGCCCTGCTGCACATTTGCAGTAAGCTCTGCAGAATCCCTTCTCCTTTTATCTCTTTTCTTTGCCGATCTGCCTTCCCATTTGTCTAAGGCTCCCCAGGTTTGGACACTTTGGAGTAACTCCCTAAGGTTTGCCTTCATTCCTGCAGATCTCATATGTTCAAAGTCTTTTGTGTCAAAATCTAACCCGTAACTCCTTTTCAAATGCTTTGTCTTCTCTATTTCAATGCCATTCTTCTCTGCCAAATCTGCTAACTCCTGATGCACGTTGCTCACTTCCCACATAATTTTCAGGCACAGATATCTCAACTCTGCCTCTCTGTAGGACTCTATTATATTCACACCCATAGTTCTCTCAATGAGTTCACTCACTTCCATTCCTAGTCTCGTATAGTTCAAGTGCTCCTCTTCCCTAGGAGCACTCTGCAGGGTATTCAGCTTGTGTTGGGCAGTCAAGCCTCGCAACAAAATATTGTTGGCCTGGGCATGTGGCACTTGTTGCAGCACTGTATTCGGGACTGCGGTGTCAGTAATTTCACGTTCTGACTGACATTCAACCCTATGACAGTATCCGGAGGAACTCTGAATGGACTAATTTCTAACAATTATCTCAATCTGTCAATGGCCTGTCCCATAGGAGAGACTACTTGGATATTCTCATTAAGTCCTCCCATCATTGAATATTGACTCAGGACTCCCTCTCCATTTGCACTAGTTTTCTCTTATACGAACAAAGGTACAACTGGACCAGTGGCGACCGGTACAGATACAGCATCGGGACTTGGTCTAACACTCAAGTTCTGTGGGTGCATAGTTCCAATATTCTGGCACATCAGTATGGACCTGTCTGACTGTGTCCCTATTATCAAAGCATATGTTGGCACTGCTTGTGACTGCACTTGAGGCAGTAAAAGTTGAGTTGGTTCTGCCTGAACCAACATCAGTTTCTGGAAAACCTGTCCTGTTGACACCGTTAGGTTTGTAGCAGTTTCCACTATAGGTACATCAGAGTAAATCCTTGGAACATTCGACTGTGGACCCTGATTTTGTGCTACTGGAGTAATAGGTGTATTGAGACTGCTCTGCATTGGGCTCTGTGTCATACTAGGATTAACCTCCATGGGACTCATTGTCACGTTAACCTGTGTCGGGCTAAAGGATTTATACTGGTACTCGGACCATTCTCTTGTGCTGCTTATGGTGGGGGGCGATTTCTCAATAACTGCAAAATAAACTCATCATCATCCGACTCTTCCTCAAATGCCAAATATCTTCTAGACTCCTTTCATCTCCACTCCCTACTCTCAGAAAGGCTCCTGTTTGTTTCTGGTAGCTTTCCTTCCTTCTCCCTCAATATACTGTGTGATCCCTAGAAACGTGTTAATCCCCTATAAAGTCTCGGCTCTCCACATTTTCTGAGCACTGTCCATCTAGCACCTGCTAGTGTTTTTTTTTGTCTTTTTCATCCTCTTCTTAAATTTCTGTTGCTGTTGCTGTCTGACTACTAACTCCCACATTGATAATGCCTCAAACTGTGCTGGTCTCAGAGGGGGTTTCAGATCATACAGCACCCTCCTCAGATTCTCTAAGCACCTCAAATTAAATGTTCCATGGGCAGGAAATGCTAAACTTCTTTCCTTCTCTGTCCCTTTGCACCATTGTTTCAACCAAAGACATAGCGCAACCCTGATCTTCGATTACAATATGAGCTGGTTCACCTTCTGGTGGTGCAATATCCCCTATACTTGTTGTAATGTATGTATCTTTCCTTAAAGCACTCTTTAAAGCTTTGAAACATTTCATTTTTGAGACCTTCATGTTATTCAAATCAAATCAGGAAGTGACTTTTAATCCCAGAATTCTCTTCATCTACCTTCTAAACCAATTGTGCTTCACGGACGGCTGCCAATCCGAGCGCGACCCTTCTAACCAAACTATCCCAGTGCGGCTCCAATGATGTCACACTCACACGTACTGCGACTGACAAAATCTTACCGCTTGTGCTCCCAAACTCAGATTCACACTAAACTAATGCAGTTAATTGCAAGCACTATACAAAATCAAAACCCAATAACACTTGTTATTTCCCGCTTAATATCTCCGGGATCAAACACTCTCCTACCTATCTCTAGAGACAACCTGTACTGGGCCTCAATGATGGGCTCTTAAGGGGACAAACCATCAATCTCTGCTAAAATCTCTGTTAACGCGTCAGACCATGTTAGGTAAACTTACAAGGGAGACGCGAATAGGCCGATGGACCTTTTCATCGCGCTTCAAATACTTCCCACATATATCCCCAAACAATACAAATCAATAACAAATAACAATCAATGACATCAATAATCAATAGGAATCAGTCATTTCCACACACCATGACCTCCCAGCTATGAAGAACCACACCTTTATGTAAAAGTTAAAATGTTTATTTCCCTATACTATCGATGCTAAAGTCACGTAACTTAGTCTCAATATCAAATGATAATCATACAAAAATAACACTGTCTGACCAAAGCGGCGAAAGAATCACAATCTAATCAAAGCTTGAGCTACCACACATTCTAAGGTTACAGCGAAAATTAATAATATGAATAGCTGCGCAAACTAAATAACATACATTTAGATTCATCAAAAAAAAGACATCAACTATTGTTACATGTAGCGACCTTCATCAGTGAGAACCCAAACTAACATCAAACTAGAATAGCATGTTTGGACTTCATGCAAAACAATTTAGTCAACACAAATTTGAAAAACATCTAACTATGCCTCTATCAAAATTAGCGGTTAGTACCTAGAAAAAAAAAATATAGACGTAACAATCAGTAACATCATTTTATACCTGTCCTCAATATGGTTCAGCAAGCTGTGACAGTCTTCATCAACAGGACATCAGTTCGGTCAGCAAGACATCAGGGTTCAGCATCAAAGTTCAGAAAAAGCAAAGTGTAGGAGTCTGGCCTTGTTTGTAAAGGATACCCTAGGTACTTACACCTTATACCAGGTCCAGTTATCCCTTATTAGTGAAATGTAGTCAGTGTTCTAGCAGCTTGAGCTGTCTAGAGGTAGCTGTAGCAGAGCAGCTTAGGCTGAACTAGGAGACATGCAAAGCTCCTGCAATACCACTATAGTTACACAGTACTTATACATAATAAAAACAATACTCAGTGTTATAAAAAATAAAGGTACTTTATTTTAGTGACACAAGGCCAAAAATATCTTAGAGGCAATATCCTTCTGGAGGTAAGTATTATACACAATATATACACTAAAGACCAACATCAGGTACGTAAATAGTCACAGAATAGTGCAAACAGTAGAAAATACAATAGAATGCAATAGGATGCAATAAACCTAGGGGCAACACAAACCATATACTAAGAAAATGGAATGTGAATCACAAATTCCCCCCTAGGCAAGTGTAGTGTGTGGAGGGGTGCTGGGAGTTTAAGAAAACCACAAAGCTAAGTAAAATACCCCACCCCAGAGCTCTGGGAAAGTAGGAGTATAGTACTACAAGTTTCCTCAGGACACACTGCAACTCATGATAAGAGTTATTGCAAGAACCAAGCAGGACTCCAAGCAACAAATGGTGGATTCCTGGACCTGAACACCTGTGAAGAGAGGAGACCTAGTCCAGAAGTCGCAGAAGACTCCAGGAAGGACAGGAGCTCCTGCAAACCTAGAAGATGGTGTAAAAGAGGATTTTCTGGTTAGAGGAAGTCTGCAGAAGAGCACCAAAGAAGATGGCTGTGGGTTCCTGCATGGTGCAGGAGATGTCCCATGTCAAGATGTTGAATACAGGCAGTTTGCAGCACTGGATTCGTCCAACAAGCCTTGGTTCATGCAAGGTCGCGTTTTGCGTCAAAATGGCGCTGCCTGGACCCAGGAGGGACCTGGGGGTCTCAACTCAGACTGAGGAGGCAAAGGGGGGTCCCAAAACTGGAGAGAGCCAACAGATGACCAGGCAGCAGCTATGGGAGTCCCAGGACACAGGGACAAAGAAGATGCAAATTGCGGTTGGGGCAGCACACCTGTGAAACCGTAACGGAAAGTGACAACTCAGTGACCATACACTGGGTGAAAACGACAGACAGGAAAGAGGTAGAAGTGTAAAAGTACATGTAGTAGGCAGGAATGTATTCTCACCTGTGTTTCAATGGAAATATTGCTGGATCACTGAGTCCCTGTTCTGCATGTCTTCTTCCTCTGCTTCATCCTCATCACTGTCCACAGGCTCCACAGCTGCCACAACACCTCCATATGGACCATCCTCCTGCAGAAAAGGCACCTGTCGTTGCAAAGCCAAGTTGTGAAGCATACAGCAGGCCACGATGATCTGGCACACCTTCTTTGGTGAGTAGAATAGGGATCTACCTGTCATATGCAGACACCTGAACCTGGCCTTCAGGAGGCCGAAGGTCCGCTCGATCATTCTCCTATTTCTCCCATAGGCCTCATTGTAGCGTTCCTCTGCCCTTGTCCTGGGATTCCTCACTGGGGTCAGTAGCCATGACAGGTTGGGGTAACCAGAGTCACCTAATAGCCACACACAGTGCCTCTGGAGTTGACCCATCACATAAGGGATGCTGCTATTCCGCAGGATGTAGGCGTCATGCACTGAGCCAGGGAACATGGCATTCACATGGGAGATGTACTGGTCTGCCAAACATACCATCTGTACATTCATGGAATGATAACTCTTCTGGTGTCTGTACACCTGTTCACTCCTGTGGGGGGGGACCAAAGCCACATGGGTCCCATCAATGGCACCTATGATGTTGGGGATATGTCCCAGGGCATAGAAATCACCTTTCACTGTAGGCAAATTCTCCACCTGAGGGAAAACGATGAAGCTCCGCATGTGTGTCAGCAGGGCAGACAACACTCTGGACAATACGTTGGAAAACATAGGCTGGGACATCCCTGATGCCATGGCCACAGTTGTTTGAAAAGACCCACTTGCAAGGAAATGGAGCACTGATAGCACCTGCACTTGAGGGGGGATTCCTGTGGGATGGCGGATTGCTGACATCAGGTCAAGCTCCAACTGGGTCCCCAGTTCCTGGATTGTGGCATGGTCAAACCTGTAGGTGATTATCAAATGTCGCTCCTCCATTGTCGACAGGTCCACCAGCGGTCGGTACACCGGAGGATTCTGCCATCTCCTCACATGTCCCAGCGAACGGTGCCTATGAAGGACAACACCGAGCACAGAGTCAAACAACTCAGAGGTATGTACCAACAGTCTACACAGAACACCAATCATACACAAAATGTGGCCTATATGTGTGTTGAGACTAGGCCTAGGTATGTGTGACGCATTAGGAAATTCGGCCATGTGGGCCCCTGAAATGGCGGCTGCCTGACCTCTAAAGTGGGACAATGGGATGTGAGGTAACTGCGCTAGCGTTGTACACCGTCGCGGTAGGCAGTCGAAGACCGTTGCGCAATGCTGCATTGGTTAACATTGGACCCTATGGGTCCCAGGAGCCAATGACGATGTACGCCGGCGGTGATGGTATGCACCGCCACGGACGTGACCGCCGTGGATGTGACCGCCATTTTCTAGCTGTATAATCACTCAATACCTGATCTTCGACAGGAGAGGACCTACACTGCAAGTGCTGCTGTGACCTCGGTCTGGAAGAGACAATGGCTCGTGCGTCTGGGGAAAGGGCCCCTGCCTTCACATCGGAGGAGCTGCAGAAGCTCGTCGATGGGGTCCTCCCCCAGTACACGCTACTCTACGGTCCTCCAGACCAACAGGTAAGTACACAGGGAGCATGTTGTATGGGCAATGCCTGTGTGGAGAGGGCTGGTTGTAAGAAGGAAGGGGGCAGAGTTCTGTGTGCATGAAAGACGGTGGGTGCATGTGCCACATGGCAAGGGTAGGGATGGGGGCCACTCACTTTGACGGCTCAGTTGGTAATGACTTTTCTTCTTCCCCTGTACATTTCATGTAGATCAGCGCCCACCAGAAGAAGGATATTTGGCGTGCCATCGCCAAGGATGTCCGGACCCTGGGGGTCCATCACAGCAGGAGCACCCACTGCCGTAAAAGATGGGAGGACATTCGCCGCTGGAGCAAGAAGACGGCGGAGGCTCAGCTGGGGATGGCCTCCCAACGTGGGAGTGGTGCCCGTCGAACCATGACCCCCCTGATGTTCAGAATCCTGGTGGTGACCTACCTGGAGTTGGATGGGCGCTTGAGGGCATCACAGCAGACACAAGGGGGTGAGTACACTCTCACTCACCTGACTTTGCGCGCAGTGGAGGTGTGTGGGTGGGGGAGGAGGGCTGTGGGTTTCCCTAGGACAGGGCGAGTTCCGTAGGCTAGGCCCCTCCGTAAGGCATGGCCCCCCACCCCACCTCTGTAGAGTGCCAAGTACAGCTATTCATGCACCTGTGTCATCTATGTGTGCAGATGTCGTCCATAGCCTTGTAGGGCATTTCCCATGAATTGCACTGTAGAGCCGAAGAGCGCGACGTAGTGCAGGGGGCTTCTGTGTCTGTCTTGTCCGCCAACGGTAGCGGTAATCCATGCACTCAACATGTCTTTCTTCTGTCCCCCCCCTTTTTTGTGGTCTTCCTGTTTGTGTGCATTAGCATCATCAGACGGAGAACAGTGGCACCTTAGCACTAGGGAGCTGCATCTGGCTACGGACTCAGAATTTGCCAGTGGGACAGAGGGCGAGGGGAGCACCACGGCGGGGACAGGAGATGAAACCAGCGACACGGACTCGTCCTCTGATGGGAGCTCCCGTGTGGTGGCGACAACATCTGTGCCCCCCACATCTACAGGTACAGCCGCCACCCCCCTACCAGCACCGCCCTCCCAGCAGCCCCTCAGCCTTCGCCCCGTGCCCGCTCACCCAGGAGGGTGGGCATCACCTTTGCCCCAGGCACCTCAGGCCCTGCCCCAGTCACCCCTGCTGCCCTCAGTGAGGAGGCCATTGACCTCCTCAGGTCCCTCACTGTTGGGCAGTCTACCATTTTGAATGCCATCCAGGGTGTAGAAAGGCAGTTGCAACAAACAAATGCATTCCTGGAGGGCATTCATTCTGGTCAGGCGGCCCTTCACCGAGCCTTTCAAACTCTGGCTTCAGCACTGATGTCAGCCATTGTCCCTGTGTCTAGCCTCCCCCCTCCAACTTCCTCCACCCAGACCCAATCCCCTGTACTTCTGCCTATCCCAAGCACACCATAAGACCAGCCTGCACACACCTCACCACACAAGGGAAGCTCAGGCAAACATAAGCACCACACATCCCACAGGCACTCACGCAAGCATCACACACATACAGACACACCAACATCCACTGCCTGCACTGTGTCCCCCTCCTCGTCGTCTCCCTCCTCCCTCCCAGTCTCATCTACACTCACACCTGCATGCACTACCTCTACAGCCACTACGTCCCTCACCACCACACCCACTAGCACACCCCGCTCACGTGCAGTCACCACCACCACTACCATACACACGTCCCCTGTGTCCTCTCCCAGTGTGTCTGTGACGCCCCTCCGAAGATACACAAATGCAGGCACACACCCACCCAACAGCCATCCACCTCACAACAGCCTCCAGCGCATGCACCTGCACCTAAAGCCACCAAACGTACACCTCCTACAACCACCACCTCTTCCTCCACTCCCAAATCCCCTTCAGCTACCCGTCCCAGTGTGTCAAAAAAACTTTTCCTGTCCAGCCTTGACCTATTTCCCACCCCCCCACCCACCCGTCCAACTCATAGGTCCCGAACTAGCACCTCAGCCACAACATCTCCGGGACCAGTGGTGCCTGTAGTCACAGGTATGTGGAGTGCACCGGCCACCAGGACAGCCAGTGTGGCACGGAGCCACAGCACAGCCAGTCCCCCCGTGAAGCACCAGAAGTTGGCCAGTGCCCGGCGGGAGAGGGGGAAGACTCCAGCCACCAAAGTCGCTCCCAGGGGTCCTGGTGGGAGTGTGGACTCAGCTGTGACTCCTCCCAAGGGGGGAAGGGCCACAAGAAACCCTGCAAGTCTGGGAGGAGCAGCACGGCTGAGAAGAACGCCATCATCCCCTCTGCCCAGGAGGGCCCGCCAGCCCCATCCCCGCTGCCCAGGAAGGCCCCGCCAGCCCCATTGTCGCTACCCAGGAGGGCCCCGCCAGCCCCATTCATGCTGCCCAGGAGGGCCCCGCCAGCCCCATACTCGCTGCACAGGAGGCCACCGCCAGCCCCATCCTCACTGCACAGGAGACCACCGCCAGCCCCATCCTCGCTGCCCAGGAGGCCACCGCCAGCCCCATCCTCGCTGCACAGGAGGGCCCCGCCAGCCACAGCCCAGCTGCCCAGGAGGGCCCCACCAGCCACAGCCCAGCTGCCCAATGAAGGACCGCCAGCCCCAGCCCAGCTGGGCAATGAAGGACCGCCAACTCAAGCAACGCTGAACAAGGCACCGCCAACTCAAGCCCCGCAGAACAGGGCACCGCCAACTCAAGCACCGCTGAACAGGGCACTGCCAACTCAAGCACCGCTGAACAGGGCACCGCCAACTCAAGCACCGCTAAACCGGGCACCGCCAACTCAAGCACCGCTGAACAGGGCACCCCCAACACAAGCACCGCTGAACAGGGCACTGCCAACTCAAGCACCGCTGAACAGGGCACCGCCAACTCAAGCACCGCTAAACAGGGCACCGCCAACTCAGCGCTAGCCCATGAGCGGCAGGGGCACTGACGCAACTGGGACCGTCACGGGGTGCGTGATGCACTCTGGGCACCAGTCCCCCTCCAGAACCAGTGGAGACATGCATCCACTCCGTCTGTCCTTAACAGGATGAAGCACTCTGGGCACCAGTCCCCCTCCAGAACCAGTGGAGACATGCATCCACTCCATCTGTCCTTAACAGGATGAAGCACTCTGGGCACCAGTCCCCCTCCAGAAGCAGTGGAGACATCCATCCACTACCTCTGTACTTAACAGGATGAAGCACTCTGGGCACCAGTCCCCCTCCAGAACCAGTGGAGACATGCATCCACTCCGTCTGTCCTTAACAGGATGAAGCACTCTGGGCACCAGTCCCCCTCCAGAACCAGTGGAGACATCCATCCACTACCTCTCTCCTTAACAGGATGAAGCACTCTGGGCACCAGTCCCCCTCCAGAACCAGTGGAGACATCCATCCACTACCTCTCTCCTTAACAGGATGAAGCACTCTGGGCACCAGTCCCCCTCCAGAACCAGTGGAGACATGCATCCACTCTGTCTGTCCTTAACAGGATGAAGCACTCTGGGCACCAGTCCCCCTCCAGAACTAGTGGAGACATCGATCCAATACCTCTGTCCTTCACAGGATGAAGCACTCTGGGCACCAATCCCCCTCCAGAACCAGTGGAGACTGTTATCCACTTGAGAGACTGTGGCTTTGCACTCCCCAGGATTGAACAGTGGGCAAACCACCCACTGTAGAGACTTGAGAGACTGTGGCTTTGCACTCCCCAGGATTGAACAGTGGGCAAACCACCCACTGTAGAGACTTGAGAGACTGTGACTTTGCACTCCCCGGGATTGAACAGTGGGCAAACCACCCACTGTAGAGACTTGAGAGATTGTGGCTTTGCACTCCCCAGAATACACCAATGGGCATGAAGTACCCTCGTGGATCTGGCGTTGTGCACTCATCCTGCTGAGGTGCCTCCCCTTCCCCCTGAGGTGCCTATTGTATTTCTATCTGATGCCCCTGCAGTGTTCTCTCTTTTTGATCTGGTATTGAGTGTGGGCCTCGCTCATGCATTTTGGGCCCAGTGGTCCACGGACTATAAATGGTGGAATACCTGGACTACTATTCTTGATGTATATTTTCTTAGTAGTGTATATATGTATATTTTTGTGTACTAGATTTTAATATATTCCAATGGTTACACTCATTTCCTTTTGTCTTTGCATTCTTCCTGGGGGGTTGGGGGGTGTTACTTTAATGTATAGATATGTATTAGTGTGTGTGTTGTAGTGGGTGAGGGTGGGGGTGGGGGTGTTGCGTGTGTGTGTCCCTGTTTTTTGCCTCCACCCTCCCCTGTGTCGTAGGTGCAGTACTCACCGTGGCCTTCGCTGCCGGCGTTGGTGCTCCTGGTACAGGAGCAGGAAGACTATCGCAGGTAGGATTTGGAGTTCCGGGTCCGTGGTTTCCTCGTTCCTTGTGGAGTGTGATGAGGTGAGCGTTTTCCCTTCGAAATTCCTGTTTCCGCCGTGTTTTTATCCGCGGTGAATCTGCCTCGGAAAAGGTGGCGGATTGGCCTGTCATAATAGTGTGGGCAGTACATTGTCCTCCGCCTGTCTGTTGGCGGTGACCGCCGCGCTGTTTGTTTGTACCGCCGTGGCGGTCGGAGTGTTAAAATGGCTGTCTTTGTTGGCGGTTTCCGCCACGGTCGTAATTGCAAACTTTTTACTGCCGGCCCGCTTTAACACCGTCCGCCAGGGTTGTAATGACCCCCTAAATGTTTCATCACATTA
The DNA here is from genome assembly GCF_031143425.1 of Pleurodeles waltl. Classification (NCBI taxonomy): domain Eukaryota; kingdom Metazoa; phylum Chordata; class Amphibia; order Caudata; family Salamandridae; genus Pleurodeles; species Pleurodeles waltl. Next base: position 1,101,170,033 of record NC_090446.1, read on the forward strand.
AATCTTCCCACACAAAATTTTCTTTTGCTTTAGCTCAAATTTTTGTCATCTCTATCCCCTTAAATCTTCGTTCCTTTTTTAAATTTTCCCTAAACAAATTTTCCCTTTTCATTTCTTCCCTCCTCTGATCATTTTTCATTTTCTTCAATTTCATCATCCTAAACAATTTATATATTCCCCATGCTTCAATTATGCAAATCACAATAATAAATATCCCTTGTATTATTTTCAATATTATCCCTTTCCCAATGTTGCTGAGCCAATTTCCACTGGAGCAAATCCTTTGCCAACTTTCTTCCAAACACCTGGTTCTTTCAACTTTTTCAAATCAGCACTCACATTATTCAGATTAGTAAGTAAGCTTCTAATTTATTTACTGTTATCAAGAATATACGAGCAGCAATGCCTCGAATTACGCATTTTGCAAACTCCGCCATCTTTTGCTAAAAGAATGTCTAATGCAAGGCGGTTCTGAAGAGCCATAGAATTTACCGCAGGTAATTCTGTATCCATTAGGATCATGGTTCCTGAAAAATTTGTCAGCATGTTATCCATAATAGCAGACAGCTTTTAAATCTTTATAAAATTCAGAACAACTCCTACTGAGGAATCATTGCTCCAAATAAATCTCCCACTATACCAGAAGAAGACTCTCTCCTTTCTCTACTGTGATGTAAATCTGTCAATTTGGGTACTCTTTTCAAGTCATCAAGTTGGAAAATCTTTGGGAAAACTATCCCCAAGTAACATGTGCCATACCATCCTCTTGGAAGACGGTAATAAGTATTAGGTCCACACATGTAATATGTACCTGGAATCGCTGGATCTCGTCCATTCAACCTAAACGTCCATTTACTCTGAAACAAAAACACATGACTACATTCACTCGTTCCTACAAACAAAGTGTCAGTTACCTAGATCTAGTTCTATATACACAAAGCTTCCCTACGTGTTGCGCATCTAAAGCTAATTTCCCTTGTGTTTTTATTTCACTAAAAGCATAATCATTTCTAAAAGTACTTTTCTCTGAAACCTTTTCTAACTTGTCCTTTAATGCTCTTCTTCTGTCATCTGTCTGATCTAAGAAGCCCTTTTCTAAAATTGTAAGCAAGCATGTCAGATTATTTTTGTGCGCATAAGCTGTCCCAAATGTTAAAGTAGGGTCAAAGAAACCCTTCATTAATATTATGTCATTGTCCTCAGCTACTCTACTCGGATATCTGACTATGGGGTCAAACTTGCTCCTTGTTATAGAATCTTGTTAGTAACAGACTACAGCTTATCCCATAACTAAGAGGCAAACTTTGATAGGTAACTCCTTCTTCGACTGATGAAGGAATCAGCATACACAAAAACAATTCCTTGCATCCATTGTCTCAACATACTCACTCAGTAAGCGATAGAAGACATTAGAAGACAGTTCCCCTTGTGCATTGCCTACGTGCAGATTCTTCCCATCTAACCTAAACTTTTCTATCGCCCTTAAAGCAGTAGTTGTCACTCCCAGTATAAAGCTAAAGTGTGGTTGGCTTTACTCTTGAGAACAGTCATACCCACAATCAATAGCATACACACAACTGCCAAACCAATACTCATGTATTTACAGTACCTGTTCTTCCTACCCTGCTGGTTAATGTTACCCATGACCTGTAAAGAATCTGAAAGTAGAAGAGAAAATGTAGAAATTCTGCAGCAAAAATGAAACAAAATTTTTCTTTCAGCAGTTATTCACAGCTTCAGTCTCACTTCCGGGATCCTTTTTCTCAAAAATTGGTAAGTTTGTCAAAAATCAGTTTAGCAGCTTGTCAAATCAGGTTTTCAAAAAGTATTTTCCAGTTACTTTCAACAATCTCTTTTCTCCTTGCACTTTTCTCAATTTGTAATTTCTACAGTTCAGTTTGTTACTTTCCTTTAAGAGCTTAAATCTTGACCTGGAATGTCTCGATTAAAACAAAAAGACAAAAATTCTCTCTGCCATTCACTTGTATACTCCCATTCAGGGCCTGCATACCTTCGATTCGCTATTCTCTTTCTTTTCAACTTTCGATCTCCACCTAATTCTTCTTCACTTAGGTCTTCTGTTCTTGTCATATCTACTTCTTCCTCGATTATTGTCACAACAACTTCTTCTTTTCTCTTTGCTTGTGACTCCGGCCACTTATCTCCTTTCAGTGGACCCTGGGTCAATACTCTTTTCAGTGTTGAACTCAAAACTTCTTCTTGCTCTGCAGGATTTTCTCTTGACAAACCTGCAACTGGGTCAGGAGGAGTCAGACCACATTCGCTCTGATCCACCTCAACTCCTTCCCCCTCGGGGCCTGATGTTTGCCCTGTTTGTCTCTTGACTTTGTCTACGTCTGGGAAAAGTCCTCCTCTGACTAGGCTCTCCTGCTGCCTCAATTGATATTGATTCCCTGTCACTCTCCTGGAGGTCTTCTCCTTCGCCTCTCACAGGAGTGACTGAACTGTTCTCAACTTGCTCAGATCCGGTTTTAGTTCCTCTTTCTTCTCTTTCTGGATTTGAGGCTTGTCTGGTCATTGTTGGTACTCTCAACAACTCCTCTTCATTGTCCAAAGGATATGCCACTTTTCTCGTGTCCAGTTCGGAACTCCAGCACACTTCACAGCTGTGGTAGTGATCAAAACTACATGGAATGGGCCTTTCCATTATGGTTCCTAACACGTTTTCCTCACATGTTTTCAGACCACAACCCAGTCACCCGCCCTCAGGTTGTGTCCTTGATTTTCTGACAGTTGCAGTGTGATGGTTTCCTCCTACTGAGAGAAAGAGCAAACCACATTAGCCAGACCTTTGCAGTAGTACAACACCATATCATCTGTTATGTTCACAAGAGCATTCGCAAGAACCGCTGTCAACCTCATTGCTCTGCCCATGAGGATCTCCTGTGGTGACAATCCTGTCTTCCTGTCGGGTGTGTTTCTCATTGTCATCAGAACTAACAGGGCTTTTTCAATCCCATTATCGGTGAATTAGATGGGCTGCTCAACACTTCTTTCAAGACCCCTTGTTTTACAAATTCTGCAATTCTGCAATTATATGAGCAACCTTCATGTCTTGTGGCATGTGATACTGGGTAATCTGAGGAAAAATTGCATTCGGCTTCATAGGAACTTTAAATGGTTTAACTCCCTTTATCAGACCAATTTCTTTGCCTGTCAAATCCCACACTCTTTCTTTAACTGTTCCCTGTAAATCAGGAGGAAGCTCCTTCACAGTGAACACTGGAAAGAAATTAGTCATGGGGTACTCCTCATTTATGGTTTTACACTTGATCTCTGGAGCTGGGTCACCCTCATCATCATTATTTGTCTGTATCTCGATTCCATCATTTGAACAAGTAATCGAACACCTGATTTTACACAGCAAGTCTCTTCCCAGTAGGGATACTAGACTTGAATCACAGACTACGGATTTATGCAATCCTTTAAAGTTGCCAATTTTAACCTTTACTGGTTTTGTAATTGGATTGTTCAGATACTGATTTGCTACTTCTACAATCTGGACTGTCCTTCCTGAAAGGGGGAAGTTCGGAACATCTGCAGTTCTCACTGTAGAGCGTGTAGCTTCTGTGTCAACTAAGAATGAAACCTTATGACCCATTACCTTTTCCTTCCCATATGGGCCTTTCTGATCTACTTTCAAAGAAGCTGCAAGCATGCGTTCCTCCTCACCCGACCTCTTGCTTACCCAATCATCATTTATTCAATTTTTACTGTGTAACAGGAATTGGTGTACTTTGTTATTACTTTGGATAGACCTCTGACCTACGACCTGTTGAGGAAGCATCACCTGCTGCTGTTCCATTGGGGCTTGAGGTATTTAAATTTGCTGCCTACGTACCATTGCTGTTGCATTGGCTGCAACTATGTCAATTGTACACATGGCATTTGCACCTGCTGCATGAGTTGAACATTCTGCATCTGATTCACATTATTTTGGTAATTCGAATTATGACCTCTCACTCCCGGTCCTCTCATGTTTTGAAACGAGTTGATGTCACTTGTTTGCTGAATGACACCATCCTGCACAATCATCAGACACTCCTGCTTCCAATGTCCGATTGCTCTGCAAGCGTGACAAGGCAACACTCTCTTCATTCCCTGAACATTATTCTGGACCACTTCAGTATTCAAATCAGGACTAAGGTTTCCATTACCAATTCCTCTGCTACCTCTCATCTGATTTTGAAACAACACACTTCCCTGCTGCTGCTGCTGTTTCAGTGGAAAATTTTCCTGTATCCCTGTTTGTTCTGCTTTTGACCTGCATCACCACCACCTGTTCTCTCAACTTTCTCTGCTTCAACTCAGTATTGTCACTACAGTACTTTGCATACTGCAACACCTCATCATTCAGTTTTGCTTGCCAGAAAATCAAATGACTCTTAATCATCTGGCTAATTTCAGGTCTCAACCCTTCCAAAAATCTAAACACAAAATGAATCATGTCTTTCGGCTCGATCGTTTCTGTACCACTGCAATGCTTAAACGTCTGCAACAATCTCTTATAATACGTATGTATCGAATCCTGGGCTTCCTGAGCTGTCCTGTCTATCCTCTGCCAGTCAATGATTTTGGGTGAAATTCTTGTTTTAAAAAATGCAATCACTTTGTAGTAATATTTCATTACTTCAGGAGATGGTGCACTGTATTCGGATCTCTCTCTGGTTCTTTTGTCAGCCAATCTATACTCCTCTTACACTCCATCCACAGATCAGTGGGAACTACTATCTCTGTGTTTAAGTCTTCCCATGGGCACTTTGCAAGTTTCAAAAACATGTCTGTCTGCTGCTACCATTCTACTGGCTTTTCTCTCAACCTGGGATAGTCATTTGTAAAGGACAGAATGTCACTTCTGCTCCAAAGGACATGAACAAAATTCCCTCCTGAAATCTCTCTCATTGGTAAAGGTTTCACTGGATCCTTGCCCTGCTGCACATTTGCAGTAAGCTCTGCAGAATCCCTTCTCCTTTTATCTCTTTTCTTTGCCGATCTGCCTTCCCATTTGTCTAAGGCTCCCCAGGTTTGGACACTTTGGAGTAACTCCCTAAGGTTTGCCTTCATTCCTGCAGATCTCATATGTTCAAAGTCTTTTGTGTCAAAATCTAACCCGTAACTCCTTTTCAAATGCTTTGTCTTCTCTATTTCAATGCCATTCTTCTCTGCCAAATCTGCTAACTCCTGATGCACGTTGCTCACTTCCCACATAATTTTCAGGCACAGATATCTCAACTCTGCCTCTCTGTAGGACTCTATTATATTCACACCCATAGTTCTCTCAATGAGTTCACTCACTTCCATTCCTAGTCTCGTATAGTTCAAGTGCTCCTCTTCCCTAGGAGCACTCTGCAGGGTATTCAGCTTGTGTTGGGCAGTCAAGCCTCGCAACAAAATATTGTTGGCCTGGGCATGTGGCACTTGTTGCAGCACTGTATTCGGGACTGCGGTGTCAGTAATTTCACGTTCTGACTGACATTCAACCCTATGACAGTATCCGGAGGAACTCTGAATGGACTAATTTCTAACAATTATCTCAATCTGTCAATGGCCTGTCCCATAGGAGAGACTACTTGGATATTCTCATTAAGTCCTCCCATCATTGAATATTGACTCAGGACTCCCTCTCCATTTGCACTAGTTTTCTCTTATACGAACAAAGGTACAACTGGACCAGTGGCGACCGGTACAGATACAGCATCGGGACTTGGTCTAACACTCAAGTTCTGTGGGTGCATAGTTCCAATATTCTGGCACATCAGTATGGACCTGTCTGACTGTGTCCCTATTATCAAAGCATATGTTGGCACTGCTTGTGACTGCACTTGAGGCAGTAAAAGTTGAGTTGGTTCTGCCTGAACCAACATCAGTTTCTGGAAAACCTGTCCTGTTGACACCGTTAGGTTTGTAGCAGTTTCCACTATAGGTACATCAGAGTAAATCCTTGGAACATTCGACTGTGGACCCTGATTTTGTGCTACTGGAGTAATAGGTGTATTGAGACTGCTCTGCATTGGGCTCTGTGTCATACTAGGATTAACCTCCATGGGACTCATTGTCACGTTAACCTGTGTCGGGCTAAAGGATTTATACTGGTACTCGGACCATTCTCTTGTGCTGCTTATGGTGGGGGGCGATTTCTCAATAACTGCAAAATAAACTCATCATCATCCGACTCTTCCTCAAATGCCAAATATCTTCTAGACTCCTTTCATCTCCACTCCCTACTCTCAGAAAGGCTCCTGTTTGTTTCTGGTAGCTTTCCTTCCTTCTCCCTCAATATACTGTGTGATCCCTAGAAACGTGTTAATCCCCTATAAAGTCTCGGCTCTCCACATTTTCTGAGCACTGTCCATCTAGCACCTGCTAGTGTTTTTTTTTGTCTTTTTCATCCTCTTCTTAAATTTCTGTTGCTGTTGCTGTCTGACTACTAACTCCCACATTGATAATGCCTCAAACTGTGCTGGTCTCAGAGGGGGTTTCAGATCATACAGCACCCTCCTCAGATTCTCTAAGCACCTCAAATTAAATGTTCCATGGGCAGGAAATGCTAAACTTCTTTCCTTCTCTGTCCCTTTGCACCATTGTTTCAACCAAAGACATAGCGCAACCCTGATCTTCGATTACAATATGAGCTGGTTCACCTTCTGGTGGTGCAATATCCCCTATACTTGTTGTAATGTATGTATCTTTCCTTAAAGCACTCTTTAAAGCTTTGAAACATTTCATTTTTGAGACCTTCATGTTATTCAAATCAAATCAGGAAGTGACTTTTAATCCCAGAATTCTCTTCATCTACCTTCTAAACCAATTGTGCTTCACGGACGGCTGCCAATCCGAGCGCGACCCTTCTAACCAAACTATCCCAGTGCGGCTCCAATGATGTCACACTCACACGTACTGCGACTGACAAAATCTTACCGCTTGTGCTCCCAAACTCAGATTCACACTAAACTAATGCAGTTAATTGCAAGCACTATACAAAATCAAAACCCAATAACACTTGTTATTTCCCGCTTAATATCTCCGGGATCAAACACTCTCCTACCTATCTCTAGAGACAACCTGTACTGGGCCTCAATGATGGGCTCTTAAGGGGACAAACCATCAATCTCTGCTAAAATCTCTGTTAACGCGTCAGACCATGTTAGGTAAACTTACAAGGGAGACGCGAATAGGCCGATGGACCTTTTCATCGCGCTTCAAATACTTCCCACATATATCCCCAAACAATACAAATCAATAACAAATAACAATCAATGACATCAATAATCAATAGGAATCAGTCATTTCCACACACCATGACCTCCCAGCTATGAAGAACCACACCTTTATGTAAAAGTTAAAATGTTTATTTCCCTATACTATCGATGCTAAAGTCACGTAACTTAGTCTCAATATCAAATGATAATCATACAAAAATAACACTGTCTGACCAAAGCGGCGAAAGAATCACAATCTAATCAAAGCTTGAGCTACCACACATTCTAAGGTTACAGCGAAAATTAATAATATGAATAGCTGCGCAAACTAAATAACATACATTTAGATTCATCAAAAAAAAGACATCAACTATTGTTACATGTAGCGACCTTCATCAGTGAGAACCCAAACTAACATCAAACTAGAATAGCATGTTTGGACTTCATGCAAAACAATTTAGTCAACACAAATTTGAAAAACATCTAACTATGCCTCTATCAAAATTAGCGGTTAGTACCTAGAAAAAAAAAATATAGACGTAACAATCAGTAACATCATTTTATACCTGTCCTCAATATGGTTCAGCAAGCTGTGACAGTCTTCATCAACAGGACATCAGTTCGGTCAGCAAGACATCAGGGTTCAGCATCAAAGTTCAGAAAAAGCAAAGTGTAGGAGTCTGGCCTTGTTTGTAAAGGATACCCTAGGTACTTACACCTTATACCAGGTCCAGTTATCCCTTATTAGTGAAATGTAGTCAGTGTTCTAGCAGCTTGAGCTGTCTAGAGGTAGCTGTAGCAGAGCAGCTTAGGCTGAACTAGGAGACATGCAAAGCTCCTGCAATACCACTATAGTTACACAGTACTTATACATAATAAAAACAATACTCAGTGTTATAAAAAATAAAGGTACTTTATTTTAGTGACACAAGGCCAAAAATATCTTAGAGGCAATATCCTTCTGGAGGTAAGTATTATACACAATATATACACTAAAGACCAACATCAGGTACGTAAATAGTCACAGAATAGTGCAAACAGTAGAAAATACAATAGAATGCAATAGGATGCAATAAACCTAGGGGCAACACAAACCATATACTAAGAAAATGGAATGTGAATCACAAATTCCCCCCTAGGCAAGTGTAGTGTGTGGAGGGGTGCTGGGAGTTTAAGAAAACCACAAAGCTAAGTAAAATACCCCACCCCAGAGCTCTGGGAAAGTAGGAGTATAGTACTACAAGTTTCCTCAGGACACACTGCAACTCATGATAAGAGTTATTGCAAGAACCAAGCAGGACTCCAAGCAACAAATGGTGGATTCCTGGACCTGAACACCTGTGAAGAGAGGAGACCTAGTCCAGAAGTCGCAGAAGACTCCAGGAAGGACAGGAGCTCCTGCAAACCTAGAAGATGGTGTAAAAGAGGATTTTCTGGTTAGAGGAAGTCTGCAGAAGAGCACCAAAGAAGATGGCTGTGGGTTCCTGCATGGTGCAGGAGATGTCCCATGTCAAGATGTTGAATACAGGCAGTTTGCAGCACTGGATTCGTCCAACAAGCCTTGGTTCATGCAAGGTCGCGTTTTGCGTCAAAATGGCGCTGCCTGGACCCAGGAGGGACCTGGGGGTCTCAACTCAGACTGAGGAGGCAAAGGGGGGTCCCAAAACTGGAGAGAGCCAACAGATGACCAGGCAGCAGCTATGGGAGTCCCAGGACACAGGGACAAAGAAGATGCAAATTGCGGTTGGGGCAGCACAACAAAAGAAGGTCCCACGCCATTGGAGAACAACTCAGCAAGTTGTGCATCACAGGATGGAGTTCTGGGGACCTGGGCCATGCTGTGCACAAAGAATTCTTGCAAAAAGTGCGCAGAGGCCCAGGAGCTAGAGATGACTCAGTGCACAGGGGTACTGTCGCAAACTGGGAAGGCAAGCTCTCACCTCCCTACATTTCACAGCTGGACCTTAGGATAGTCTGGGTCAAAGGGGTCTACCACCTGTGTTCCAGGAAGCACGCTGGTTGTCAGGAGAGAAGTCCCTGAGAACCAGTCGTCTTCTTGGAAGGTGCCTGCTGGAGCAGGGAAGTGACTCTGTCACTCCACAGGAGCTTCCTTTGGTTCTTCTCTTGCAGGGTGAATGCATGGAGTCCTCAGAGCATGCACACCTTGGAAACTGCTGCAGTTGCTGGCTGGAGCTGAAGTTGCAGGGTCACAGTAGCCTTTCTGGATACTTTGTTACAGTTAGAGCGGTTCCTTGAGCAGTCTGCGGTTGATCTGACGGTCAGAAGCTGAAGCTGAAGCAGAGGTTGAGGAGGATTCCTGGAGGAAACTTGCAATCTGAAGAGGAACCCAGAGGAGAGACCCTAAAAAGCCATAAGAGGGGGGGTTGGCTACCTAACCAGGTATGCACCTATCAGGAGTGGTCTCTGATGTCACTTGCTGGCACTGGCCACGCAGAGATCTCCAGAGTGTCACCACACCTTGGAAAACAAGATGGCTAACACCAGAGACACACTGGAAGAGCTCTTGGCACCACCCCTGGGGTGGTGATGGACAGGTAAGTGGTCACTCCCCTTTCCTTTGTCCAGTTTCGCGCCAGAGCAGGGACTGGGGATCCCTGAACCGGTGTAGACTGGCTTATGGAAGGAGGGCACCACCATGCGCCCTTCAAAGCATTTCCAGAGGCTCTGGGAGGCTACCCCTCCCAATCCTGTAACACCTATTTCCAAAGGGAGAGGGTGTAACACCCTCCAGCCAAAGGAAATGCTTTGTTCTGCCTTTCTGGGACTGAGCTGCTCAGACCGAAGGAGGGCAGAACCCTGTCTGCGAGGTGGCAGCAGCTGTAACTGCTGTGCAAGCTTCAGAGAGCTGGTTGGCCAGTACTGGGGGTCCATAATGGAGCCCCCAGGATGCATGGGATTGTCCCCCCGGTACCAGATTTGGAATGGGGGGACAATTCCCTGATCTTAGACACCTTACATGGCCATATTTGGAGTTACCATTGTGAAGCTAAATATAGGCATTGACCTACATGTAGTGCATGTGTGTAACGGTATCCCCTCACTCACGAAGTCCGGGGAATGGGCCCTGGACAGCATCGGGGCACCTTTGCTACTGCAAGGGTGCCCTCACACTTAGTCACTTTGCACCTAGCCTTTAGTATATGAAGGTTAGACATATAGGTGACGTATAAGTTACTTAAGTGCAGTGAAAATGGCTGTGTAATAGTGTGTGCACTATTTCACTCAGGCTGCAGTGGCAGTCCTGAAGAAAGGTTTGTCTGAGCTCCTTATGGGTGGCAAAAGAAATGCTGCTGCCCATAAGTATCCCCTGGAACCCCACTGCCCTGGATACCTAAGTACCATATACTAGGGACTTATACGGGGGGTCCAGTGTGCCAATTGGAATTGGAATATGAAGTCACTTACCTACAGTGACTAATTTTAACACACTGACACACACTCACAAACAGGCCAAAAGTGGGGGTAACCATGCTAGAAAGAGGCTACTTTCTCACACAAAGTCTCTTTAAGCAATTTGGAAAAGAATAATAACTCAGTGTTCAGAAAAAAAAAGGGAGAGTGGCGCAGAATGGATACTCTCTTAGACAGTTCAAAAGAATAGAGCTAATTGCCTGTCTTTTCTCTGTCCAGTCTGGCTAAGTTAGATTTCCTAAAACTACTTCCCACGTCCTCATTGGTCAAAGATTCACATGTTTGCATTTAGACCAATGAAAATAGAACCGCAAATCTACTAATTCTCTAGTACATGGTTCACATGTCGATGAATGCCTCCTTTGCTCCTGTTCCCATTATTCGGCTTGTCAGGTATCAATACTGTTGCACCTTATACTCCAGCCAGTGCATCCATAGTATTCTCCTGGGAAGGTCAGTCTTACACACACTACAATATACAGGGGTGAGGAGGGGTACAATAATTGTGCAAAGCTTGCTTTGCACCATTATTTAACACCTAGGTCAGGGCAGGCGTTAGGGGACCTGCGGGCCTATTTCCATGGTGGAACACGATGGAATAAGCCCACAGGTGCCCTCCTCAGGCCCCAGGGACACCCCTACCCACACCAAAGGGACAGGGGAGGATGGGGGACCCCATCCTAGGTATGTATAGGTAAGTACAGATAAGTATTTTTATAAGTGCCATTGGAGGGACAGAAATTGGCCCCCTACATGGCACTGGGTGCAATGGCCATGCCCAGGGGACCCCTTTCCCCTGTGCTGGCCATTGGGTGGTGGGGATGACTCCTGTCTTTTCTAAAACAGGAGTCATGTGGTACGGATGGTTTTGCGTCAGAAAATGACGCTAAGCTCGTTAGAGTCTTTTTTTTTACTCTAACCTGCCTAACGTCATTTTTTGGTGCAAAACCCCCTTCTCCCATACCGCCAGCCCCACCCGGCTAACATATATATTTTTTGCACTAGCCTACCCTTTGCACCGGCTTGCACCATTCCATAAATATGATGCCCGGCTGGTACTCTGAAATGGTGCAAGCCGGTGCTGAACGTTTTGGTGAAAAACTGCATTAGTGCAGTTTTGCTCAAAAAGTATAAATATGCCCCATTGTTTCTCTAGCTAGTACAGCATCTTCTAGCACACAGTTTCTCATGAGAATGAACTTCAGCTACGAGCACATGGTGAGTACAATGGAAAATCACAATTTAATTCTCTAAGCAGTAATTTTATAAAAAGGCCTAAAAAATGTAGCTTGACATGAGGCTGTGTAACTAGGCCCAAGACCTACCTAAGTTAAGGCCTATGATTAATAAAACTAATACATAATGCATAATCCTTAATACGACATATTACTACATTATTCAGACATAAGTTCTACATTTCATATTAATAAGCCATTAATAAGTACACTTCGTGAACACTGACGGCCACTCACGTTGGCGCAACATCAAATGCGTGCTTTATTTTTCTCTAAGTTAATACATTTTCTACACAAGCTCAACACTCAAACTTCATGAATATTCATTAGTTACAATCCGCGTTAACAGCACTCACTCAGGCAGGGTCCAGATGCATATTCAAACTGGTTGGAGCCTTTTCTGTCCCTGAGGCTCTGATCAGGAGGCCAGATAACTAGCCCATACACTCACTATAGAAATCCTTAGTTCAAAGAGAAGAGCAGGGCTCAAGCAGCAAAGCAGATCTCTGGGGCTCAGGGCAGTCCTCAGGCAGCACAGCAGACTTTTTTTCATGCCACAGAGCACTCCTTCTGAAGTACACAGCAGGCCACAGTTGCAGGCAGTCCTCTCATAGTTCTGAAGTTCAAGGAGTGAACTTAAGTGTGGGTCTGAGGGTCCAATTTTTATAGCTCATGCTTCCTTTGAAATAGGAGAAAGTTCTGGAGGCTTCTCATCACAGAAGTGGCTGGAATTTCCTGCATCTCTTCCTTGGCACTAGTCTGTCTGCAGGCACAAAATCTAGTGTGAAGGTTTTTGTGTGTTAGCAGGACACAACCTAATTAAGTGCAAGTGGAGCTGCACACAACTCCACCACCCATCGTGCCTGAGGTGCTCCATGAAGGCACAACTAGTCCTTACACTGTGTGGCTGTCTGGGGGAATATACAAAGGCCATCTGTCAACTAAACAAATCATTACACCTAGGAACAGGCTGATCATTAGGATAAGAAAATACCAACTTTCTCAAAGTGCCATTTTCAGACCTATGACTTCAAATTCAACGTTACCATTAAAAATCATTTTAAATTAACATTTCTCAGACTCCAAATATGACTTTTCTACCTGCTCCTATTCAAACGGTTCAAATGTTAGCACTTTATAAATGTGATAGGGTATCCTATGGGAGAGGTAGGTCTCACATTAGAGGAAAACACCTTTGTGAGTCTTTCACTACCAGGAAATGCAAAACTTAAACATACATGTCCAACTTTTTAATTACAATGTACCCTACCATATAGGTTGTCCAGGGCCTACTTTAGAGGGTAACATAAATATTAAAAAGGAAGATTTATGCCATTCATAACGGGTTCTTTTGCCAAGTTAAATTGGCAGTTTACAACTGCATACAGGCATAAATGACAGACCTGGGACATGTTTAAGGGCTACTTAAGTGGGTGGCAGAATACCTGCTGCAGGCCCAGTAGTAGCATTTAATTTACCAGCCCTCAGAATTTGGTATAGGAACTATAAAGTAAACAACAAAATATACAAATCAGGTGTCAGCCAATTTTACCATGTATTCGGGAGCGAGCACAAGCACTTTTGCACTGGTTAGCAGTGTTATAATGCACTACTCTTGAGGTCAACAAAAATTAATTCAGAAAAACAGGAGGGGAGAAGGCAAAAGGTTTGGGAATACCACGCCAAGGCTGACAGGTGGTCTACCACAAGGTAACACCTGGGAATCTTTTTCAGGTGTTTTCAGTTGTGGATTCAATTTTTACATGTATAATTATGTATGTGCATTTATGCTAATGCACACAAGTTTCAAGTTGAAAAATCTTTCCTTGCACCCAGGCCAATATTTTGGGTGTTCTTTTCCACTTACAACCCTTGCAAGGGATTTACTCCTGTACCTGCCAGGAGCAAATTACTGGTCTTTTCAAGTGTAGAAATAGAAAGAAGAGTGTGTGACTTCCCACAGACTCACAGGGTATGACAACTGGGAAACGTCCAGTCTCCTTCGCTCTCAATTCATTGCAGTAGATTGTGTTTCTTCTAAGCTCAAAGCCAACTTTCAGGAAATCCTACAGTATTTATGTAGTTGTGCAAAGCCAAATTGACATGCGTAAAAAGCTCTGTTCTTAAGGTTGCAGGTTTCTGTCAGGTATGCTTTCCTTCTTTAGAAAATGTTTTGTTTTTCATTAAAATCTCATCAATCCTTGATTTTGTAGGTCTGGATTAATGGTGCTGCTGCCTATTAGAGCTATTTTTCCCAGCTCTTTAAAATTTGCAAAGAGAGTGTTTTGGCTGAACTGAGAGAAATATTACTCTCTCTCCTTATGCTGTTGGCTTTTTGGTGTATCATTCACATCTTCTGGAGTGCTTGCATTGCAGTGCCTAGGAATAACTCAGGTATCCATTTGGGCAATTTCATATGTAATGCAATGTACGTTTAGTGGCTTCAACAAATATATTGATTCTCTGTACAGCCATTAGACCTCTCTCCTGTCATTTCTCAGCACATCAAAAGTCAAGTGCTACCATTTCACAACGTTCTGGTGCTCAGTTAAGGGCTGAGGGCTGAGTCTGCCTAGCTAAGGTTATAACTGTTTTTCAGAGCTTTGTATGATTTATGATCGAGTGTTAAATTCACTAAGCAAGCCCGCTTTACCAATGCAGAACGAAAGGTGAACTGAGGCCTTTTTTCTGCCATGGCACTAAAATGATAATCATAAGTTAAAGTACCTCGTCCTTCCTAAATTATTTTCAAAATTGTCTAATTCCACAAGAGCCGAACACTCACTTCGGTACCATTACTTGGCACGAGGCAATTACTAGCATAAGTTTATAGTTCCCCTAAGCCCAATGCAATGTTCATATAAAGTTTTCAAAAATATCATGGCAAAATTGCCTGTAGCCACTTTCATAATTAAATGATGCGCCGAGTAAAAGGCACGTTTCCAAGTAGGTCAAAAAGGTCATTTGATTCTGATGAGAAAGCATCCACATCCAGAATAGTGTCTGTTCCCGGAAAGGCTCACATTTAAAGTGACATCAAGCATTGCACCCTCACCTTCAGGTTGCTTTCTTCTAGCCAAACTAATCAGTATTGACTGTTTGTGGCTACATATCTTCACTAATCATGCAGCCAGCCTTGTTATTTTAGATTGTACCAAGCCAGTGTGCTATTTAAATGGTAATATACGTGAGCAGTAATGATTCTCTGGTTCTATGTTGCTGTAGGAAACCCAACTACGTCGTGTTGAAAAACATTAATTGTAAAAACGCCAATAGCCTTATCTATAAAAACAAAAAAAAGTATTGAGTAATCTCGCCTCAAAAAATAGCGTTCAAACAACGACATCGACTACGAAAGTGTAGGAATCAGAAATATCGAGAAGAGGTAAAAAAGAAAATAAAAAAGTAAAAAATATCAACAACAAGCAAATCGACAACAGTAAAATCACACATATTGACTAAAATAAATAATAAGCACACAACTATATATATAAAATCACACACAATTAAATATGTTACTTCACAAAAAAGTGAAAAGCCACTCTGACATAGGACTCGAAGTCCAGCACCACACACAGATACTCTGCCCGAGTCAGCCATGTCCTACTAACTAAACGGTGAGTACAAACATTTAAAACAAAGGTGCTCATTAATGCAAAAAACGAAACGAAAATAAAAATTTTATGCCGTAGAATTGATAATAAAAACTAGTTACCTGCACTTATTAAATTTACAATACCGACCTCATCAAAGTAAATCTGCGAGACATCTACGATTGCTAAGAAGACACCAGAAGCTCGGAGAGCTCTCCTCCTGTACTGGAGTGGATGTTCTGTAGGGGCTGGTGAGTCAGGGCAGAGGTATATGCTCATGAAAAGGGGGTTGTCCCCAAAAATCATGAAAATATGAGGTATGTATCTGAACTATTCCTCTACTGAAGGGGTCCAGCCAGAACATTTTGTGATTGTGTATTTGATATGCTAGTCTGTTTTCGTAGGTGTAATGTTAAGACGAATAGCCATGCCTTGTATGTTTTGTTTTGGTTCTTGTTTTTTCTTCAAAATCAACATAAATGTTATGACAAACAAAAATCACCAGAAACATGCTCAAGTAAAGTGATCCGGTCATGCCAACAAAGCCAAATAAAATATAAATATCAAATATGTATGAACACAAATTTTGCATAAAATGAATTGATCCTCTCATTATATTTCAATATTCACAGATTATATTATGTGTGATAGAACGACCTACACAACTTGCCAAAAGGGACAAGTAGTAGGAAGGGATACCTTTAATCACCATATTAAAAGTGACAGTTATCCCGCCCCGGATATGACGTCATATCCGGTGGCTGGGACTTCCGTTGTCCCTGAAAACCCTCCCCGGAAGTGACGTGTGTGCATGGGGGTGTCAATTGGGATGGGCCCTCATGGTGTCACGTGTTAGCCCTGTGTCTGGGTCCTAGCCCCTGGGTTTTGGCCTATGAGATATGTAAAAAGTATGACTTAGTGATGTGCACGTGGTTTCAGAGCTTGAGAGGGACAGGTCTGGACATGTCAGACATTCATGCCCAAGTGACTGTTAGGGTGCCTCTGCATAGGGCTGCAAAGTGGGCGGTCTGGTCAAACCTCCACACTGTTGGCTAATCCAAAAAAGTGGGAATGGTCAAATGCTGCTTTTGTTAGAGCCAGCCTATCAATTTAGAGAGGTAAATCTAAAACAGATGTGTGCCTACAGCCTTTCCCAGGGACACAGTGGGGTCTAAATTGGAAACTGGCCCAGTAATTAAAAGTTTGAAACACAACAGAGGATGATGGGCATGGCTAATCTAAAACAGATGTGGGTCTACATTCTTTCCCAGGGACACAGTGGTGTCTAAATTAGAAACTGACCCAGTAATTAAAAGTTTGAAACACAACAGAGGTTGTTGTGGCATGGCTAATCTAAAACAGAGATGGGCCTACATTCTTTCCAGGGGTGACAGAGGTGGGGTTAAATTAGAAACTGACCATGTAATTAAAAGTTTGAAACACAACAGAGGTTGTTGTGGCATGGCTAATCTAAAACAGAGATGGGCTTACATTCTTTCCAGGGGTGACAGAGGTGGGGTTAAATTAGAAAACAGACCCAGTAATTAAAAGTTAAAACACAACAAAGGCCAACTATTGCTAACCTATAACAGATGTCTATTTCCAGGTCCCACCAATCATAGAGCACAGGCATAATTACCCCAGTGAGCATGGTATAAGAGCCCCCCACCTTCACAGACCTCTTTTTTCTGAACTACATACTGACAGTTGTGGCAAGCAGGGCTGTATCAGGACATCATGGCTGGAAACATGAAGGGCAGAGCTCAGACTGGTGATGCTGAACATCTTCTACTTAAGGTCTGTAACAGTGTGGTGTGTGTATGTGTTTTACTAAAGTTTAACAATGACATTAGCACCAACCTGTTTAACTATACATAGATATGTAAAATGTCTGCTTTAAAAAAAAAAAAAAAAAAAATACAAATTTAAAAGCTATTAGTGTATTTTTGAGATACTGTAATTACTTTATGGGTTGGTTTTGTTTAATTGGTACTTGTAGGGGCTTGTGCTATGTATTTGTAGGTATTTTTGCGGGGGCGCACTTATTTTGGGGATTGTGTTGGTACTGCTTGATTTGTACATGCTAGTTCTGGGTTTGTGTATCTGTAGGTATTTTTTAAAGTCTGCACTTGTTTTATGGGTCGGGGCTGTTTAATTGGTACTTGTGGGGGTTATGTGCTATGCATAGGCATGTATTTCAGCGCGAGCGCACTTGCGGTGTGGGGTGTATTGGGACGGCTTAATATGTACATGGTGGTTCTGGGGCTATGTATGGACATGTGTTTTTGAGGGTATGCACTTATTTTGGGGGCTGATGGCCATGCTTAATTTGTACTTATGGGTTCTGGGGTTATGCATTTGTATGTAGTTTTGAAGGGCTGCACTTGTTTTGTGGAGTGGTGCCATGGCTTAAATTGTACTCGATGTTTCAGGGGTTGTGTATGGGCGTGTATTTTTGGGGGTCTGCACTTATTTTGGGGGCTGCGGGCCATGCTTAATTAGTACATGTGGGGTCTTGTGTTATGTCAGGGCCGGTATTTTTGTGGGGTTGCACTTATTTTGATGGCTGTATGGTGGGCTTATTGTGTACGTCATGGTTCAGGGGTTGTGTAGCTAATGGTATTAGTGGTGGGGCTGTATTTAATTTGTACAGGAAATGTTATGGGGCTCTTTAGGTATTTTTTTTTATGTGTATTTTATGGTATGGGCCAGTATTATATGGCCGCAATAGTGTGTTTAAGTGGTGAGCTTTTGGGGGTGGCACTAATTTTAGAGCTCAGCGCAATGAGTTCCGGGGTGCAGAGCTCTAAAATTAATAACTACGCTCCAAGGGGTCAACCATAGCTCTGGGGTGCCCATGCTATGAACTTTTCGGCGCAGCTCTCAAGAGACCGCGAGGCCTCTTGAGAGCCGCGCCAAAATGTTCATAGCAAGGGCCCCCAGAGCAGGCCTGAGCTCTGGGGCCCTTGTGATTAACTTAGCAAAACTGCTCTCAGAGGCCACTAGGTCTCTGAACGCTGCTTTGTTAAGTTAATGACTAGGTCCCCAGAGCCATACTGCGCTCTGGGGCCCGAGTAATTAACTCAGCAAAACTGCTCCCAGAGACCTCCAGGTCTCTGAAAGCAGCTTTATTGTGTTAATAACGCTGGTCCCCCAGAGCAGGCCTGAGCTCTGGGGCCCTTGTGATTAACTCAGCACAACTGCTCTCAGAGACCTGGATGTCTCTGGGATCAGTTTTGCTGAGTTAATCACTAGGGCCCCAGAGCCATACTGCGCTCTGGGGGCCCGCGTTATTAACTCAGCAAAACTGCTCCCAGAGACCTCCAGGTCTCTGAAAGCAGCTTTGTTGAGTTAATAACGCGGGTCCCCAGAGCCGGTCTGTGCTCTGGGGACACGCGTTATTAACCTAGCAAAACTACTTTCAGAGACCTGCAGGTCTCTGAAAGCAGCTTTGTTGAGTTAATAACGCCGGTCCCCAGAGCCCAGGACGGCTCTGGGGACCGGCGTTATTAACTTAACAAAGCTGCTTTCAGAGTCTAGCCCAATGTGTTCTTAAAGCCGACTGTGGGGCGTGCGGTCGCTATAAACCTGTCGACCATGAATGTAAAGGCATGGAATGCCCTAGGTGTACCGCTGCTTTTATAGCCGGAACAACACATGAGTGTTACATGCTCAGAAGTCACTACCCAAAAAAAACAGAAGACTATATCGTATTTGATATAGAGTGTTCGCAAGAGACGGGTGTGCACCAGCCAAACTATATTTACGCCCACCATCTAACAGGTGATGAGAGCTGGGAGTTTGAAGGACGGTCATGCGTGAATGATTTCCTCATCACGTTCATGCAACCTCGATACCAGGATTATACATTTCTGGCTCACAACTCCAAAGCATATGACTCATTCTTCATTATCCGTGACCTGATACATGAAATGTTGCCCATTAGTCTCATAACCCAAGGTTCCAAACTAATGCTGCTTAAGGTTGTACCTTTTGACATTAGGTTCATAGACACCTTGAATTTTCTGCCCATGAAGTTGAGCAAACTGCCAAAAGCCTTTGGGTTTGAAGGCTGTAAAGGTTATTTCCCTCACTTTTTTAACACCTGGGCTAATCAGAATTACAGCGGCCCTATGCCTCCGCCCGACAGTTATGGTTGCGAGTACATGATGCCCTCTGAAAAAGAGAGTTTTCTACAGTGGTACGATGAAAACCGTGAAAAATGGTTTCATTTTCAAACTGAATTGAAAGCATACTGTCAGGCGGATGTTATGATATTGCGAAAAGCATGCAACCTTTTCAGAGATGTTGTGGTGGCGATGACAAAGCGGGTCCTGTTTGTTGAAACCAAATCACTCAAGAGTAAAAAAAAAATAACTGTATACCTGGACCCATTTCAAAACATTACTCTGGCTTCAATGTGCATGTCTATTTATAAACACATGTTTTTATTGCCTGAAACTATCGCCTTAGTACCACCCGACCTCTATAACGGCAAGCAGAAACGTTACTCCACCCCCTCTATTCAGTGGCTCATGTACGTCTCTGCGAGTGAGAGCATCTTCATTCAGCACGCTCTGCAGGGCGGCGAATACCGGCTGGGTCGCTACTATCTAGACGGGTATGCATTAATTAACGGCGTACCAACGGCCTTTGAGTTCAACGGGTGTTTTTACCATGGCTGCCCTCAGTGTTACAAGCCCCATGAGTTTAATAGACTGCAGGGAACCTCGTTTGAACATCTGCACCGCAAGACTATGGCGAAGGCGCAGTACATTGAGAGTTGTGGGTTTGTTTTGAGAACTCTATGGGAACATGATTGGGTAACTGAGCTATCGAAAGATGGTGAACTGAGCACTTTTATTAAGAGCCAGCAGTTACCTTCACCGCTGGAACCCCGTGACGCCTTATTCGGTGGGCGTACAAACGCCATTCAATTGTACCGTGTAGCTGGCCCTGGTGAGAAAATACATTACTACGACTTCACAAGTCTGTATCCGTTTGTGAACAAGGTGAAGTTGTACCCTATGGGCCATCCTACAATCATATACCAGAACTTTAAACCTCTCAAAGAGTACTTTGGAATCATTAAGTGTCAGATTCACCCACCGCGGAAACTTTACTTTCCGGTGCTTCCTTATAGAGTCGAGGGTAAGCAAATGTTCCCCCTATGCCGTACCTGCGCTGAAAGTAAACAGCTTAGCGAGTGTCGGCATAGTGATGAGCAGAGGGTGCTGGAGGGGACATGGTGCACCATCGAGGTGCAGACGGCCCTAGAGAAAGGGTATCGCCTAGGTAAAATCCTGGAAGTCTGGCACTTTCCAAACACAACAACCCAGCTCTTTTCTGAGTACATCAACTTGTTTCTCAGAGACAAGCAGGAGGCCTCGGGGTATCCAGAATGGTGTGTCGATGAGCCCTCAAAGAAAAAGTATATCGCTGATTACAAAGCTCGCGAGGGTATTAAACTGAGACCGGCGTTCATTAAGGTTAACCCCGCCCGCCGTCAGCTAGCTAAGCTCTGTCTCAATTCCTTGTGGGGAAAGTTCGCACAACGTACCAATTTGTCAAACACATCCATCGTCACAGATCCAGATGAGCTTTTTAAGTACATATTCACACCTGTTTATGACATATCCAGTTGTGAATTTATTGACGACGAGACGGCCGTTCTATGCTGGAAATACGCCAAAGAGTACCCCACAACGTGTAACAATATAAACATCTTTATAGCCTGCTTCACAACCGCTCACGCCAGGCTAGAGCTTTACAGGTTGCTGGACAAGCTTCAGGAACGGTGTTTGTACCATGACACTGACTCGGTTATCTTTGTGAGTAAAGAGGGTGATGAAGATCCTCCGCTGGGTGATTATCTAGGGGATTTGACCAGAGAGCTCGAAAAGGGGGAGTATATACAGGAATTTACCTCATCAGGCCCTAAGACGTACAGTTATAAGACCTCAAACAACAAGGTTTGCATGAAAGTCAAAGGTATCACTTTAAACGTCAACAATACGATTAAAATAAACTTTGACAGTCTGAAGGGTCTGGTGCACGAATACTCCGCCTCGAGCGATCACAAAAATAGCAAAGCCATTGTTGTAAACCACCCGAGCATTGTCAGGTCCAAGAAAAAATGGGAAATTACAACCCAACCGATGTATAAAACCTTAAGAGTAGTGTTTGACAAACGGGTCCTCACATCTGACTACAAAACACTGCCTTACGGTTACTAAATTACATTAGAGGCGCAAACTCCACCCAGACATGGACACTAGACTACAACACCCATTCTCCTGCGTTTTAGCAGGTCCCTCCAACAGCGGTAAAAGTTTTTTTATAAAGAAACTGCTAGAAAATGCTCCCGGTGTTTTATCTCAGACCCCAAACAACATTGTGTGGCTTTATTCATGCTGGCAGGATCTTTACACGGAGCTCACCCTAAAGTTCCCCCACATTCGGTTTATAGAGGGTATCCCCGATAATCTCAACGACGATGATTTGCTACCAAAACAAATTGTAAACATGGTCGTGGTGGATGACCTCATGCGTGAAGGCGGGGACCACCCCGAGATTGAGCGGGCTTTTACGCAATATTCACACCACCGTAATCTGAGCATATGTTATATAGTGCAGAACCTGTTTTACAAGGGCAAGAGCAGCCGATCCATAACTCTCAATGCCTCATACCTGGTCTTATTTAAAAACCCCAGAGACAAACTTCAGATCTCCATTATAGCTAAGCAAATGTACCCCGGAAACACCCCGTTTTTCATGGAGGCCTTTAACGATGCTACAGCAAAACCCCATGGTTACTTACTGGTGGATTT
The DNA here is from genome assembly GCF_031143425.1 of Pleurodeles waltl. Classification (NCBI taxonomy): domain Eukaryota; kingdom Metazoa; phylum Chordata; class Amphibia; order Caudata; family Salamandridae; genus Pleurodeles; species Pleurodeles waltl. Next base: position 1,101,192,343 of record NC_090446.1, read on the forward strand.
GAAACCCAACACTCTTGAAGACTACAGACTACGAGCCGGCATACTACCACCTGACTTCCCAGTCGCCTACACGCCTAAAACAATGCCCAAAACCTATAAAAAGAACAAGTAAAAAGATGTTTATAACATTTACACTCTAAACCTTGTAATATAAGGACACCACAATGTCTGCGAGGTTGCGGCGTAATTTAGGCCTTCTAAAAATGTTGATCACAGCCAGCCCCTCTAAAAGAAAAGCAATCCTTTGCGCTGCCTCGGATGACCTAGTGGCCGCCGTTTCAGAAATAGCCCTAAACACCCTAAAAGGTAATGTCCCGATATCAACGAGCCAGTTCCACGTTCTGAAGAAGAAGCGCCACATTATTAAGAAGCTCAGCAATAAGCTCGCTCCTTTCCAAAAGAAAACTGTTCAAACAGTCAGGAGGCTTTATAGGGTCGCTGTTAGGTATAGCTATACCCCTAATCACAGGGTTACTGTCGAGGTCCTTGAGGTCCACGCCCACAAAATGTACCTCGTACCACGGCAACAACTGGAACATCTTGGCCCTTCTAACACGGATGTCTGGGACATACGCAAAAACGAAACGCAGCGTCTCGATGCTGAAATCAAAGCCATTTTGAACCGAACTGATTTAAAACCCCACGACAAAGCAGGGCTTTACTCAGGAGCCCTTCAAAACTTTCTACAATACTACAAGCAGCTAACCTCTGAAAAAAACAAACTGACGCTGTATACCCCAGATGCTGAACAGCAGCCAGGACCCTCTATGGTGTCTCAAGACATAGGCCACACAACCACAACGGATGCCTTTGTCTTAGACCTTTTAAAAAATATCAGTCAGAAATATAGAGGGGCTGCTCAAATTTTGCTCAGTAAAATGACTACTACTAAAGATTTGACCACCTGGAACGACCGGGGCGAATTCGTTTACAAAGGGCAGCCGATTGCTGGTTCCCATATGTATGATCTGGTCCGGGGTCTCACACATGGTAAAACCCTATCAACACAAGACGCTCCTAGAGGCTGGGAGCAGTTCCTAAGTGCAGCTGCGGAACTCAACATTCCCTCCACAATTATCGGTAATGCAGAGAATCGCCGTAAGCTTGAAAGATTAAAAGATCCGCCCCCAGCTGTTTTTACAAGGAGCCCCGCTATATCGACATCAACTTTCTTTCCACAACTAACACCCGTTCGGAACCGTGCTGCTCTTCCTATGGAGCCTAAAAAGAGCCTATTCAAAATGAACACCTGGCTACCGCTCTAATTTTGCACACTTGTACAGTTTTTGTTAAAAGTTTTTACGGTTCGAAAAATTATGCTTCATTTTATATGTTTAACCTTGTAAATGTTAGTGTTGAAACATGCTTGTAATAAACACTTTTAAATTTTCATCAGGAGTCTGCCATCTTTTTGTTTATAAATGCTTTGAAAATGTGCGCAGTGTGACTTAAAAAAAAAAATGCCACGGATGAAAGTATGTTTAAGATGTTTTTTTTTATTTTAGGCACACATAAGTACAAATAACAGCTTTACAGTACCTTACACTTTTGACAAAGACCATATTCTGCTTTAACAACGTGCGACATTGTCCTGGAGTTTTCATTCACATATTTCATAACAACATCATCGTTGTTTACTAGATCGTCTGAGTACAGATTTAAAAAAATTCTAAACGTTATACCTTCAGACATTTTACTAATAAAGTATATACAATGTTCCCCACATGTGATGGCCATAGGATCCTGTACCCGAAGTTTATTATACACAACAGTGGGTGATGCTTTTTTTACATATTTGAATATCGGCTTTGTATAAATACTATGCTCAGGGAATTCGGCTAAACTATCAAACACTATAACCTTGTCCACATCCAGAAACAGAGCCGCCCAATGTGCACCACCCCTGTAATGGGGATCGGTGTTAAAGACGAGGGTGCGGGCCTTTCTGGACCTATCTTTTCAGGTAGTCCATCGCTAGGGTATACCCCTAGAAAGTATTTCTTAGCATGTTTATGTCTACTTAAGAAGTCCCGTATCTCCGTAGTGTCCATTTTATATATTAAAAAAATATATATATATTTTTGTATTTTACACTCTTTCAATGGTAGTCAAACATAAGCTGACGGGCGTGGTTGACCTGGATAACGCTGTCGAATACCGAGAACACAACCATGTTCACATTGGCAGCCAGCGCCTGTGTAAAACGTATTTCCGCTTTTAGATTTCCGTTTTTGATCAGGTTGTAATGGTCGCCGTCTTCCATGTCAGGCGTCAGGTCGAACGCAAACAGAGTGTAGCCGGCAGCATACCCTTCTCTTGAAACAACTACTCCAGAGTCCCTCAGCTGTTTCCCCGTTATCGAGACCAGCCCTAGATATTCCCGGACAAAATTTGATGTTCCAAAATTCGGCGTGAAAGGTTTTGCGGGGATCACGGCGCCCTCGTGAACCAGAGCAGCATAGTTGATATCATAGTGTTTGAAGTTGAAAGGGTTTGAGTTGTAGACGCCACTAAAAGCGGTATTGTCCACAAACCCTATGATGATGAGTTTCGGTAATTGCCCCAGAAATAGATTCTGCTGCTGCGTTAATCGGGTTCCGGCGGGGATGCTGAATATCTTCAGAGCAACTCTTTCAATGGCATACTTGGCGTTCGATAATTGTAAAGCTTCAGCATGGGCCAGTCTGACACTTGGGGACACTTTCACTCTCTTTACAAACAGGCTCGCTGACAATATAACCAGTTTATACTGCTCTGCATCACCGCTGATGAGACAGAAAGCGTCTTTGTTACGATTGAGTTTGATCTTAAGATCGATACCATTGACTAACAGTTTGTCTTGGAAGAAAAGGTCTGAATGTACGTGCCCTAGGAGATCAAAATGCCTACTGCCGGCGACGAAGCTGGCTCTTTTTTTAAATCCCTCATTGTCCCCGTCCAAAGCCGTGTTCTCCAAATGCGCTTCGGTATCTCGGTAGAAGAGCCCCGCTGAAAGATGTGTGTCCAGCGCATCGCGACTATAATTTAGAATACTCTCTATGTATGCCCTGTAGGCATACATGTTATCACTCTGTGTGACAAGGCGATCGCCTAGGTTAATGTCCACTTGATTAAACATTGTTGCGATGGGACAGGCTATCGGGGCCACTCTAGCATCATCCTCGATGTTGTCACCGTTCGCTTTGGTTATTTTACAGACGAGGTGCAGGAGAGTGTTGTTGAGATCAAGATACATATCCGTGGACCCCGACACATAAAACTCTATCGATGCAAGGGGTGTCAGAGCGGCCATCGGCGACACTTCCATGAAAAAACTGTTTTCAATGCTAGTCTGTGTGGGTTTGAGAGAAAACAGATCTAACTCAGATTTGGCGCATTCACCCGATGCACAGTGTACGAAGGCCATGATCGATGTTTTAAAAAATATTCGCACTAGAACGAGTTCTCTTCTTCCTGGTCGATCTCTTCCGTCTTACGGCTCTTCTTTTGTGAGGGCCTTTTGAAGTAGTCCGGCGCTTCTTATAGGGCCTTGGTGGACCCCTACGCCTCGAAGCCCTGCGCTTCCTTTTAACACCACCATGCGCTTTATACAGCAACCCCGCTCCTTCTTGGGGCTGTCTATTCATGCGTTCAGCTACCGCAGACGTTACACTACCCACGACATCCTGGGCGATGTTTGTAGCAGCCGCTTTAACATGAGGTTTTGCAATTTCGAACCCTCTTCTCAAAAAGGGCATGGCTCTCCTAAACATGCTCCGGGAGAAACCACCCAATCCCGCCCCATACATAACCGGAGCCCCTTGAAAGTAGGGCTGGGGGCCTCCATACCCCGCCTGAACTCTATAATAGTCCCTGTACATAGAGGGATCCCCGTAGGTTTTCATGATGACCATTGCAGCTGTCTAATAGTCACCTTCGCACCGTGGCCTTAAATGAAGCTTGACAATAACTTTCCCGTATTTAAAGGCAACCGGCTCCGACTGATCGTTGTACACCATGATGGTTATAGTGTCAAAATGGTTTTTAGAAATTGCAACATAGTTGAGTTTGTGATGTTGTATATTAACCAATGTGTTATTTTCGCCCTGCACAGGGACCCACCTCAACAAAGGTGAATAACTGTCCCCGACCCTCTGCGGCTCTACAATATCGCTATAAACGTAGAGTGTATAAAAGCCTCCGTTAATATCGGGACATGTAGGGTCTGGATCCACCTGCCTCTGTTGATGTTGTACGGTCCCTAAAACCCGCTGTAATTTACCACTACATTTAAACACAGTACTGAGCTCTGGGGCTTTAAGAAACACTTTTCTTCTAACGTAATCCAACACCAGATATATATTCGCATACGTCTCGATGCTGCCTATAGTTTTGTTGATGGCCTCGACTACCGCCGCTACGGTGGGGTAATAGCCGTGTGGGAAAGACAGGTGATAGGTCAGGGTATCCTGAGGGCGCTTTATATGAAATTTAACATCGGCCTTTGTAAAGGTATTCCAAGTTCTAGGGTACTGTATTTCCGTTTGTGCCACCTCCCACGGACCTTTCAAATCCACTGGTTTTGCAAGTTTCACCGTATAACTCGAAATCTGATTGTCTGGGAACATGTCCTTCGAAGCATTGGATGACAGCGTGATATAAAAAGGGGAGTTCTCCATCATGGCGCTTACAGCTTGACCTCACACACCGTGGAATGAGCTGGCCAGGACCCAACTGTTAAATTTCTCGGGCCACCCACGCCATTGACCAACGCCTGTCTCCGGGCACCGCTCCCTTTCCTTTTCAGAACCTTTTCAACCCTGTACACCCTGTTCGGATCGTAGGGCACCTTTTGCAACTCTTCGGTGTAAAAGACTCCCGATACCTCTTCCCCAGCGTAGTCTTTTAACCTGTAAATATATATCCCTTCTTTAAGCTGCACACTTTCCACTATGAATATCTCATCGCTGAATGTTTGCTGGTAGCCTTTGGTGAAGACCCCCTTCAACTTTGAAACCCTGACATGATCCCCTTCTTTTAAATTCGGTTTCTTGACCTTCGGCGTGAGACGTCCACCGTACACCGTTCTCCACACCGTTAACGAATTATCCCTTGTTACCTTAACAGGGGCCATTTTGATTGTCCTGTGGTAGGTGGCGTTATAAACATCTATAAAAGCCTTTAGAACATCCACGTATCTGTAGGTGTTGTTGGCGGTGAAATATCGCCACATCTTCGACTTTAAAGTACGGTTAAAACGCTCTACAACAGCAGCCTTTACCTCTGTGTGCGTTACAAAATGTTGAACAGCGTGCAGGTCTAATAATTTTTGGAAATGTTTGTTTAAAAATTCCTTTCCGGCGTCTGTTTGTAGTTTCTGGGGCACACGCCCGCTAGCGAAGATGTCTTTAAAAGCAGCTGTAACGCTGGTACCACTTTTATCGTTTAATGCCTCTGCATAGGCGTACTTGGACAAGACATCTATGACGGTTAATATATACATGGCGCCATCGTTATGTTTTGCTAGATCTTGAAGACTGATTATGTCGGCCTGCCACTGATAATCGAGCTGTGCGTTAACAACGGTGGCCCGCCTCTTAAAGCGTCTCCTGGCAGGTTTGTGCAGCGAATAAGCCTCTTCCCCAGCTAACCAAGTCTTCACACTGGCACGTTTTACAGATTCATTTTCAGCTCGAGCCCTTCTAAATAGAGCTTCGGAGCCTCTGAAACTTCCAACCCCATGTTTATCGTAATAAAGCTTCCTTAAATCCGCATCCGTCATGTTGTCTCCCACCAACACCACGAAATGAAAGACGCCTGTTTTGTGTAAGGTCATTTGAATAAAAATGAAAAACATAAAAATGCGGCTGGGCTACACAACCAACGTGTATTTGACATTTTGTGCTAAAGAGTTTATAGATGTCATAACGCTGGACCGCTGTGGTCTTTTTACAAACGTATACATAGTACAACACCCACTACACATGTTACTCAGAGTATGGCCTTTCACAAACGCTAAGCGTCACAAACTTTTATATTTTTATAGCTATACTCTCAATAGCTCTAGACAGGACTTCCCGCTCCCCACGCCTATAACTCTGAACACTCAGGATACTGACAGAATTCAACAGTTCATACAGTTCTAACCAGGACCATTCCGAACCTTTATTTGTGACATAATCTTCAGTCATGTTCACCAACGCCTCATGTATCCCCGTCTCAGGTGAAAGTCTTAACTCTCGAATGTGGTCTTTGTCCGAGGTCTGGCATTCAACAGATGCGTTTAGCCGCCCATTGATACACCACTTGGCGATACACAAATGACTGCTACATTGCAACAAGGCTGAAGGTTCCGAAATGTTCAGATACCGCAGAGTCATAGGATGTATTTCAGCTATTCTTTCTTTAACCAGCACAAAAATCAATCTCCCGATACAGATGTAGCCCGGTTGTAACTCATAGGCATCTTGCATCTCGATACCCGGATTCCCCGCCTAAAAGTGAGTAAGTATGGAGCGTTAAGTAACACATTCATGGTCTACTTTTTTTTTTTTTTTTTATTAATTTTTTTATTTTATTTTTCTAAAACAGCTTTCGTGGGGCTAAAGACTTAATTCTTCTGTTTTTATAATAAATGTCACACATTCGTCTTTTTATAACCCGTTCTAACATACTTATGTCAAAGTGGGGACACATACCATGCATGCGGTCGAGTTTTGAGCAGGGCTCAGCAGCGTATCGGATCTCATTGACAGCCGCAGCCAAGACCTTAATCATATCACTGTGGACACCTTTCTTCACAGCAGACAGCCCATACACAACCCTTAACAACTTATATACCCGGTGAGGGTCTATCCGACTACAAATGTGGCGAATTATTCTTGCTGTGTATGCATCGTATAAACATTCATGAGCCTCCTGTTGAGGCGCATTAATTTTATGCCCGTAACAAAGATCATAATAATCCCATTTAACACAAGCGTTCACAGCGGCCGCTGCAAAACCTTTAACTGGCCATATGGTGGCCCAGGGTACGCCCGGAGCTTCCTTTTCAAAATCGCGGCTAGTGTAGGTGCAGACACATTTCTTACGAGGCTCTTTGTTCTGGCTTGTAACACTTCCAGACTGTCTGGAACAGCATAAGCAGTAAAAATTTACGGCGTTAACCTTTGGAGTTGACCCTTCTAGAGGCTCACTTTCTTCAGCTACGTTCTAGGGTTCAAACAGAAAGCACAAGACACATTATTAGTTAAATGTATGACATTAGAGTATACAGACATAAAAACTAAAAATAAAAAAATTAACAAAACTGTCATTACCAACCTCCATATTCGCATCACACTCAGAGGCTCCTCTGAAATCCTGGGAGTCGCAGAGGTCCATTGGGGCAGAAACATCGCCGGAGCTTACACCTGATGGCTGTACAATAACGGCCTCTGACTCGGTGGCCTCCTGGACGCCCATGTCTTCATAGATGGGCGAATTCGGTGGTGCTACACATTCTTCAACATCTTCAATGTCTATGAAGTTAGATGCAACACTTAATTCATCTTTCGAGGCATTGCTGTCGCTGTCGGTCCCCTTAATAGGGGATATCTGGGTCGACACAGCCTTGAGGTTGAGCTTTTCAAGCTGGTAGCAAAGTTCCTCTTCAAAACCAGTAACATCGGTATCTTGGGTGGCAGGGACACCCTGTTGTGCATTCTCATCCATCGTAAGAGGGGCTAGGGTCCGGTAATATCTACCAATAGTGTTCAGGGCCCCTGAGGAGGCGGCTTTTCTTGCGATCGGATTGTATCTCTTCATGGCACCTTGCCAAACTGTTTCAACCCTGGTTCGCGGTTTGACAGCCGGTTCTAACCAGCTCCTTATATGCAACATTTCAAAAAAAAAAAGGGGGGCTAACACGTGACACCATGAGGGCCCATCCCAATTGACACCCCACATGCACACACGTCACTTCCGGGGAGGGCTTTCAGGGACAACGGAAGTCCCAGCCACCGGATATGACGTCATATCCGGGGCGGGATAACTGTCACTTTTAATATGGTGATTAAAGGTATCCCTTCCTACTACTGGGACACCTTTACTATCGTTCCTGGACTCTACCTACACTTAAAAAAAAGCCGAACCAGCAAGCTTGTCCATTGGATGTAAACCAAATACTATTCAAACATAAGCTCCGGCTTTGCTACTGATGCAGCTAAAATTGTACAAAATGTTTCAGAGCACAACTATGAGTTAATAATGGATGTGACCAAAATTTGAGATATTTTCAAAGAATGTCAAATAAACTCATAATTGTTTGACTCTTCCTCAAATGTCAAAGATCTTCTAGACTCCTTTATCTCCGCTCCCTACCCTCGGAAAGGCTCCTATTTGTTTTTCTGGTAGCTTTCCTTCCTTCTCCCTCACTATCCTGCGTAATTGCTGCAAACCTTTTAATCCTCTGTAAAGTCTCGGCTCTCCACATTTTCTGAGTACTGTCCATCTAGCCTCCGCCAGTGTTTTTTCTGCCTTTTTCATCCTCTTCTCAAATTTCTGTTGCTGTTGCTGTCTGGCTACTAACTCCCAGATTGGTAATGCCTCGAACTGTTCTAGTCTCGAAGGGGGTTTCAGATCAAACAGCATCCTCCTCAGATTCTCTAAGCATGTCAAATTAAATGTTCCATGGGCAGGAAACGCTAAACTCCCATCCTTCTATGTCACTTTGCACCATTGTTTCAACCAATGACAAGGCGCGATACCCTGCTCATCAATTACAAAGTAAGCTGGTGTACCTTCTTGTGGTGCAATATCCCATATACTTGTTGTAATGTACGTATCTCCCCTTAAAGCACTCTTTAAAGCCTTGAAAATTTTCATTTTTGTGGCCTTCATGTTATTCAAATCAAATCAGGAAGTGACTTTTAATCCCAGAATTCTCTTCACCCACCTTCGAAACGAATTGTGCTTCACGGACGGCTGCCAATCCGTGCCCGACCTTTCTAACCAAGCTGTCCTAGCGTGGCTCCAATGACGTCACACTCACACGTACTGTGGCTGACAAAGTCTTAAGGCTTGTCCTCCCAAACTCAGACTCACACTAAACTAATGCAATTTATTGCAAGCACTAAACAAAATCAAAACCCAATTTGTCTGTTTCCTACAGATAATGTAACTCAATCGCTTCAGAAACTTTACAGATTTTTCACTGACGGCATTTCACTCCAGCAGCTACTCCTTCTTTCTCAGCTTCCCTAATTCACTAGCAAAATTCAACCCGCAAATTTCACTCTCAACTGATCAGTGGGTCTGTCCTGGTGCGCATAGGACTCACCAGATCTCAGTCGAAAATTCTTTGACTCACACTCTAACTTGTCGACCATGGCAGATCGACCTATTAAGCCAGACACATTACAACAGAAACCCAGTGTCTCATATACTTTTTCAATATACTCCGGAGTCTTAGACCACGCAGGGTCTGTATACCAACAACCATGTGGACAATTTTTGAGCACAAAGTGCCACACACATGTGAAGTTCGACGACTTCCGCACTCTCACACTTTGGAGTACACACACTCCTTCTACAACTTCATTTCGAGTACACAAACTCCCTAAACACTCACAAACATCACAATCTACCTGCGATTTGCATAAGCTGTGCATGTGCAAAACCTACCTCATTCTCACCATCACTAGAACGCCGAGAACATCCTCAAACAATCATTGGCAAGCTACAAGGTTCTGGGAAAGTCATTAGGGGCACATTTCCTTTCTACTTTGTATCATTAAATCAGAAAAACCCAAATTTTTCACCAATCTGCAAAATTATTTTGCTCTTTCTAGAAGACTAATCCTTACCCCACTACCATCTCTTGGAACACTTGTTATTTCCTGCTTACTATCTTTGGGACCAAACACTCACCTACCTATCTCTGGAGAGAACCTGTACTGAGCCTTAATGATGGGCTCTTAAGGGGACAAACCATGAATCTCTGCTACCATCTGTTAATGCTTCAGACCATATTAAGTACACTTACAAAGGAGACAGGAATAGGCCGATGGACCTTTTGACTGTGATTCGAATAGTTCCCACCATATATCTCCATACCAATACAAATCAGTAACAAATAACAATCAATGGGAATCAGCAATTTCCACACACCATGACCTCTCAGCCATGATTACCCACACCGTTATGTAAAAGTTAAAATATTTATATCCTTATATTAACAATGCTAATTTCACGTAACTTAGTCTCAGTATCAAATGATAAACATACAGAAATAACACTGTCTGATCAAAGCGGCGAAAGAATTGCAATCTAATCAAAGCTTGAGCTACCATACATTCTAAGGTTGCAGTGCAAATTAATAATACGAATAGCTGCGCAAATGAAATAACATACATTTAGATTCATCAAAGAAAATACATCAACTATTGTTACATGTAACAAACTTCATCAGTGAGAACCCAAACTAACATCAAATTAGAAGAGTATGTTTGGACTTCATGCAAAACAATTTAGTCAACACAAATTTGGAAAACATCTAACTATGGCGCTATCAAATTAGCGGTTAGTACCTAGAAAAAAAATCAAACAGACATAGCAATCAGTAACGTCATTTTATACCTGTCCTCAATATGATTCAGCAAGCTGTGACAGTCTTCGTCAACAGGACATCAGGTCGGTCAGCAAGACATCAGGGCACAACATCAAAGTTCAGAAAAAGCAAAGTCTCTTTAAGCAATTAAAAAAAGAATAATAACTCAACATTCAGAAAAAAGGGAGAGTGTTGTGGAATGGCTACTCTCTTAGACAGATCAAAAGAATAGAGCTAATGGCTGTCTTTTCTCTGTGCAGTCTGGCTAAGTTAGATTTCCTAAAACTACTTCCCAGGTCCTCATTGCTCAAAGAATCGCATGTTTGCATTTATTCCAATGAAAATAGAACCCCAAATCTACTAATTCTCTAGTACATGGTTCACCTGTTGATGATTGGCTCCTTTTCTCCTGTTCCTATTGTTCGGCTTGTCAGGTATCAATATTGTTGCAACTTATACTCCAATCAGTGCATCCATTGTCTTGTCCTGGGAAGGTCAGTCTTACACAAACTATAATATACATTGTTTCTCTAGCTAGTACAGCATCTTCTAGCACGCAGTTTCTCATGAGAACGAACTTCTGCTACGAGCACATGGTGAATACAGAGGAGAATCACAATGTAATTCTCTAAGCAGTCATTTTCTAAAAACGCCTAAGAAATGTAGCTTGACATGAGACCATGTAACTAGGCCCAAGACCTCTCTAAGTTAAGGCCTATGATTAATAAAGCTAATACATAATGTATAACCCTTAATACGACATAGTACTACATTATTCAGACATAAGCTCTACATTTCATATTAATAAGCCATTAATAAGTACACTTCCTGAACACTAGCGGCCATTCACGTTGGCGCAACATCAAATACGTGCATTATTTTTCTCTAAGTTAATGCATTTTCAATGCAAGTTCAACACTTAAACTTCATGAATGTTCATTAGTTACATTCAGAGTTAACAGCACTCACTCAGGCAGGGTCCAGGTGCAGATTCGAACTGGTTGGAGCCTTTTCTGTCCCAGAGTCTCTGATCAGGAGGCCAGATAACTAGGCCATAGACTCACTATAGAAATCCTTGGTTCAAAGAGAAGAGCAGGCCTCAAGCAGCAGAGCAGATCTCTGGGGCTCAGGGCAGTCCTCAGGCAGCACAGCAGACTTTTTTTATCCCGCAGAGCACTCCTTCTAAAGTACGCAGCAGGCCACAGTTGCAGGCATTCCTCTGATAGCCCTGAAGTTTAAGGAGTGAACAGAAGAGTGGGTCTGAGGGTCCTATTTTTATAGCTCATGCTTCCTTTGAAATAAGAGAAATGTCTGGAGCCTTCTCATCACAGTAGTGTCTGAAATTTCCTGCACCCCTTCCTTGGCACTAGTCTGTCTGCAGGCACAAAACCTAGTGTGACTTTTTTGTGTGATATCAGAACACAACCTAAGTAAGTGCATGTGGGGCTGCACACAACTCCACCCCCATCCTGTCTGAGGTGCCCCATCAAGGCACAGCTATTCCTTATACTGTGTGGCTGTCTTGGAGAAATATACAAAGGCCATCTGTCAACTACACCCAGTCATTAGACCTAGAAACAGGCTGCCAGCACCAACTCGTTAGGATAAGAAAATGCCAACTTTCTCAACGTGGCATTTTCAGAACTGTGACTTCAAATTCAACGTTACCATTAAAAATGATTTTAGATGAACATTTCTAGAATTCCAAATATGACTTTTCTACCTGCTCCTATTCAAACTGTACAAATGTTAGCACTTTATAAATGTAATAGGGTATCCTATGGGAGAGGTAGGTCTCACATTAGGGGAAAAAGACCTTTGTGAGTCTTTCACTACCAGGACATGCAAAACTTAAACATACACGTCCAACTTTTTAATAACACTGCACACTGCCCTATAGGTTGTCCAAGGCCTACTTTAGAGGGTAACAGAAAAATAAACAAGCATTTACAATGCAATCGGTCTCACATTTCCTCCAGGTACAGCTATTGGAGTTTTAAATTTCTAACTGGACTTTTCATGCCACATAAATTGATATTGAAAAGTAAAACATTAGTTGACAAAAGCGAGCAGATTAAAAGTATGATGGCCGCCATAAGCATGAGAACGAAGGACAGACACAAAAGGAAAAAGAAGTTTGTTAACAGTCAAACACATTGACAATTGTGCAATTATCCATGTAACAGGGGTAGTCTGCAAGGCAGCAACAAAACCTCCCCAAGGAGGGACAAACCTAAAGCATTTACCAATGATGATAAAGGATTTTTGAAAAGCAAGCCCATGAATGAGTGAAAGTGATGGGCATGGGTAGAAGCCCACAATTCTAACAACAGGTCAAAGCGCTTACGCCCTCAACCTAAAAATCTGTCATCTGCATGTTACATAATGTACTTTGCAGGAGACCTATTAACCCCTATACTACTTTGATTCAAAACTGGGACTAGACAAAACACTGATCTATCCAGCAAATATGTTAACCACCAGAGTCATCTTACCATTATTATTCCTGAGATTTAGTTGGCATACAGAGATTTCTGTAGACGGTGCCTTAACCCCTTAAGATATTTTAAAATGCAGACTTTGCAACCAGTTAATCCGAACAGATTTACTACCACGTTTCTCCTTGTTGCCAATTTCTTTGTGGCATGGTTTTGGAAAATAAATGCATAAGTTGAGGTGGAGATTTTGCGTCAGGTTCTGTTACTTTGTTTTACGCAAAATCTCATTTGTTAAATATTATAATGTGCTCATTGTACTTATAATAGACTGCTAACCTGCTAAACGGGTGTGAGGTCTTAAGATCTGATGTCACTTCCTGTGAGGTCATGGGTTATGCCACTTACTGTGATGCCACATGCAATGTCACGTGCAGTGATGTCACACATTGTAATGTAACGCACCATGATGTCACCCACATACTGCCTACATTTGTTGTCCCCCTTTTTTTTTTTTTAAAGGACTTGTGCCCTAATACCACTCAACCTCGAAAGACAGCTGCCCTGGCCTTGGAGTCTGAATTCGGACAGCTGAATCTTCAGCACACTTAAGGACTCACCTCAAAGCGCTTTCTGCGACTGTTGATTTTAAAGTTCATCTGCGGCTGGTCACTTGAACCAGCTGCTGCAAACCATGGATTGCCAGCGTGGAATAGCAGACACAAAAGTTCCCATGATGCTTTCCAAGTACAGGCCTCAGCTGATCAACACCTGTTATTTACAGCTCCACAAACAACCAAGATAGATTGCACTATCAATCCTATATATAAAATAACACATTATCTGCTGTGCAGAGGTCTATAGGTTTGTCGTTTGGAAGAATCCTTCTAACCGGACTAGTCATCACAAGTATTCTGTGAGCTGGTACACTCCATGGAGGAAGATGACCTGGACGTCCAAAATATATAAAAGCAAGGCCATTAATTCCTGAGGTAGGCGCGTACACATTTAAACCAATGACCCGCGAATGCAAGGCTGCTGGATTGGGTGTTTGACTACAATACTCAAGGCCTTGGAGACCGCCTCGGTCCGAGAGGCGTCGGTCGTTGTACGCAAGGTCGTGGTCTGTGGAGGAACAATTACACCTACTTAATACTCTTATGTCCATCCACTTAAAGCCAGACTCTTAATTAAAATCTCACTCACTCGGCGCCAGTTGCCAAATGCAACATAAAGAGACGTGCGATCTTCACACCCAGGGACAGGTGGCCTCCCAGGGGCACGTGCAGGCCAGCTGTCGGGCCTTCCCTGGCAGCCCGAACATGTCCTACGGGTGCTGGCCATGACTGCTCACAACACTGGCAGTTCTCCCGGGCTAGCTTTGCAGCACGTGCTGCACCCGTTCACAGCAGGGCCTGTCATAATGGTGCTGCTGGCACTCCACCCAAATCAAGCCACGGTCTAGGATGGCCTCAGGAGAAAGGATGCCATCACAGCTTTTCATCTGACACGTTCAGCTACTTCTGCTTGCATTGTCACAGTAGAAAACAGCTTTTACCATTTGTTTTTCCAAGGCGTGATAATGAGAGCCCATTAGCAGTGAGATGCTCCATATGTGCTTAGAAGATGCTTTCAGCCCTGTGGCGCTCAGGGCAGTTTAACCCTTGATTTTCAACAAGAAGAAAACAAGCATTTGGAATACAATAGTCTTGTGTTTCCTCGTGTTAGAGCTCATAGAGTTGTAAATTACTGATTGGACTTTTATTGCCACACAGACTGAAAATAACAAAAGGAAGAGAGCGAGGGTGAGCTGGTCCTGGAAAAGCTCCCCTCTGCTATTGGTTTATTTTTACAGAGGGAGCTGGTGGGAAGGAGTAACTGAACAAGCACCCACTCTGTTGAGGTGAAACAGGCAAATACCAAAAATAAGTCCCTTACAGAAGAGAGAAACAGGACATGGCATAATTACACAGTACTTTGTGCTGCTCCCAAAGTGAAAAAAGGCAGTACAAAGAGGCAGAACTGACCACTAGCAAGCAAGGATTTTTGAAGGACACTGCAACTAACAAATGAGAACGCTGGAACTCACTCTATTGTATACTTAAATGTATACAGCAGGCCGAACACTAACGCTCGACCTAAAAGGAAGATTTATGCCATTCATAAGGGGTTCTTTTGCCAAGTTAAATTGGCAGTTTACCACTACATACAGGCTTAAATACAGACCTGGAACATGTTTAAGAGTTACTTAAGTGGGTGTCATGATACCTGCTGCAGGCCCAGTAGTAGCATTTGAGTTAACAGCCCTCAGAATCTACTATTCCGTTTTACTGGGGACTTCAAAGTAAACAACTAAATATGCAAATCAGGTGTAAGCCAATTCTAGGGAGTGAGCACAAGCACTTTAGCACTAGTTAGCAGTGTTAAAATGCATCAGTCTTGAGGCCAACAAAAATGAATTCAGAAACGAGGAGGGGAGAAGGCAAAAGGTTTGGGAAATACCACCCCAAGGCTAACAGGTGGTCTACTACCAGGTAACACCTGGGAATCTTTTTCAGGTGTACTCAGATGTGGATTCAGTTTTCACATGTGCAATTGTGCATGTGCATTTATGCTAATGCACACAAGTTTCAAGTTGAAAAATCTTTCCTTGCACCCATGCCAATATTTTTGGTGTTCTTTTCCACTTACAACCCTTGCAAGGGATTTTCTTCTGTTCCTGCCAGGAGCAAATTATTGGTCTTTTCAAGTGTAGAAATGGTAAGAAGAGTGTGTGACTGCCCACAGACTCACAGGGTATGACAACTTGGAAACGTCCTTCGCTCCCAATTCATTGCAGTAGATTGTGTTTCTTCCAAGCTCAAAGCCAACTTTCAGGAAATCCTACAGTATTTATGTAGTTGTGCAAAGCCAAACTAACATGCATGAAGAGCTCTGTGCTTAAGGTTGCAGGTTTCTGCCAGGTATGCTTTACTTGTTTAGAAGATGCGTTGTTTTTCATTAAAATCTCATAAATCCTTTATTTTTGTAGGTCCGGATTAACGGTGCGGCTGCCTATTAAAGGTATTTTTCCCAACTCTTTAAATTTTGCAAAGAGAGTGTTTTGGCTGAACTGAGATAAATATTACTCTCTCTCCTTAAGCTGTTGGCTTTTTGGTGTATCATTCACCTCTTCCGGAGTGCTTGCATTGCAGTGCCTGGGAATAACTCAGGTATCCATGTGGGCAATTTCATATGTAATGCAATGTACGTTTAGTGGCTTCAACAAATATATTGATTCTCTTTACAGCGATTAGACCTCTCTCCTGCCATTTCTGAGCACAACAAAAGTCAAGTGCTACTATTACATAATGTACTGGTGCTCAGTTTAGGGCTGAAGGCTGAGTCTGCCTAGCTAAGGTTATAGCTGTTTTTCAGAGCATTGCATGATTTATGAGCCAGTGTTAAATTCACTAAGCAAGCCTGCTGAGTGTTGGCCTGCAGTAATTTACCAATGCAGAACGAAAGGTGAACTGTGGCCTTTTTTTCTGCAGTGGCACTAAAATGATAATCATAAATTAATGTACTACGTCCTTCCTAAATAATTTTTAAAATTATCTAATTCCACAAGAGTCGAACACTCACTTCGGTACCATTACCTGGCACGAGGCAATTACTAGCATAAGTTTATAGTTCCCCTAAGCTCAATGCAATACTCACATAAAGTTTGTTAGAGTATCACGGCAGAATTGCCTGTAGCCACTTTCATAATTAAATGATGAGCCGAGTAAAATGCACGTTTCTAAGTAGGTCAAAAAGTTCATTTGATTCTGATGAGAAAGCAGCCACATCCAGAATAGGGTCTTTTCCCAGAAAGGCTCACATTTAAAGTGACATCAAGCATTGCACCCTCACCTTCAGGTTGCTTTCCTCAAGCCAAACTAATTAGTATTGACTATTTGTGGCCACATATCTTCGCTAATCTTGCAACCAACCTTGTTATTTTAGATGGTACCAAGCCAGTGTGCTATTTAAACGGTAATATATGTGAGCAGTAATGAATCTCTGGTGATTCGTTACTGTGGGGAACCCAACTCCGTCGTGTTGCAAAAACATGAATTGTAAAAACGCCAATAGCCTTATCTATGAAAACAAGAAAAAGTGTTGAGAAATATCGCCTCTAAAAATAGACAACGACATCGACTACGAAAGTGTAGGAATCAGAAATATCAAGAAGAGGTAAAAAAAAGAAAAAAAAGTAAAAATGTCAACAACAAGCAAATCGATAACAGTAAAATCATACATATTAACTAAAATAAATGTTAAGCACACAACTATAAAAATAAACACACACAGAAATAAATATGTTACTTCAAAAAAAAGTGAAAAGCCACTCTGACACAGGACTCGAACTCCAGCACCACACACAGATACTCTGCCCGAGTAAACCATGTCCTACTAACTAAACGGTGAGTACAAACCTTTAAAACAAATGTGGTCATTAATGCAAAAAACGAAGCAAAAACAAAAATTTTATGCCGTAAAATTAATAATAATAACTAATTACCTGCACTTATTATATTTACAATACAGACCTTATCAAAGTAAATCTGCGAGACATCTACGATTGCTAAGAAGTCACCAGAAGCCCACAGAGCTCGCCTCCTGTACAGGAGTGGATGTTCTGTATGGAATGGTGTGTCAGGGCAGAGGCATATGCTTATGAAAAGGGGGTTGTACCCAAAAAACATGAAATATGAGGTATGTTTCTGAACTATTCCTCCACTGCAGGGGGCCAACCAGAACATTTTGTGATTGTGTATTTGATATGCTAGTCTGTTTTCGTAAGGGTAATGTTAAGATGTATAGCCATGCCTTATATGTTTTGTTTTGGTTCTTGTTTTTTCTCCAAAATCAACAAGATTTTTATGATAAACAAAAATCACCAGAATCATGCTCTAGTAAAGTGATCCGGTCATGCCAACAAAGCCAAATAAAATTAAGTGAGGGATAGACATATAGATGACTTGTAAGTTACTTAAGTGCAGTGTAAAATGGCTGTGAAATAACGTTGACGTTATTTCACTCAGGCTGCAGTGGCAGTCCTGTGTAAGAATGGTCTGAGCTCCCAATGGGTGGCAAAAGAAATGCTGCAGCCCATAGGGATCTCCTAGAACCCCAATACCCTGGGTACCTAGGTACCATATACTAGGGAAATATAAGGGTGTTCCAGCATGCCAATCAGAATTGGTAAAAATGGTCACTAGCCTGCAGTGACAATTTTAAAGGGAGAGAGAGCATAAGCACTGCGGTTCTGATTAGCAGAGCCTTAGTGACACAGTTAAGCACTACACAGGGAACACATTCAGGCCACAGACTATGAGCACTGGGGTCCTGGCTAGCAGGATCCCAGTGAGACAGGCAAAACAAACTGACACACAAGTACTAATGGGGGTAACATGCCAGGCAAGTTGGTACTTTCCTACATTGAGTCCTCTCAAACCCTCTGGGAGGTGTATAAAACAGTCATCAAGGGAAGCGCAATATCAATTATAGTGGGACACAAAAAAGAGACGATGGCTGCAGTAGAGAAGCTTGAGAGAGATATTCTGGCTCTTGAGGCTCAACTAGGGCTAGCTACCACTGAAGTCATCAAACACATTTCAAACCTTAAGCTACAAGAAAACCGAGATTTGGGGACTGATGCAGCCAAAACATCACTGAGAAACACAGCACTGAATATACGTAGAGGGGGACAAGGCAGGGAAACTCCTCTCATAGTTAGACAAAAGGGAAAGAGCCAACAGATGGGTCCTGAGCCTCAGTCTTGAGGGGGGAACTCAGTGACAGACCCCCAGGACATTGTCTCTACTTTCTGGTCCGTCCAACACAATTGATGACTCTCGTGAGACTTGCAGATTCTGACCCTTTCGGCGGAGGATAGATCCTTCATGGAAAGGGACACCTAGAGGAGGAAGTAGCTTTAGCAATCCGTAGCATAACATCTGGAAAAGCAATAAGGCCCAACGGCCTCCCCATAGAACTCCTGGAGGTGACAGCACACCTTATAACACTGTGTTTACTAGATATGTATATGGAGAGTCGTGAGCAAAGTGTGCTTCCATGATTGTAATCCATAAAGAAGGCAGACTGGCGGAGCGGTGTTCTTCCTATCGGCCCATTTCACTGGCAAACTACTGCCCGTACAACTTATACAATTAGTACATCCCGATCTAGCTTTCTGCTGGGCAGAAACACAGCCTTAAATCTACATCGACTCTATGGAGTGATGGGGCGGTGGGAAAGATCCATGAAGATGCAATAATCCTGTCACTTGATGCCCGCATGGCACTCAACACTGTCAAATGGCCATACCTCTTTGCAGTGTTAGAATGCATGGGTTTTGGCCCCAAATTCCTAGCCTGGACACAACTGTTATATGCTGATCCATTGGGGAAAATGTTTGTAAATGCCCGGAACTCTCATGTATTCCCACTTCGGAGGGGGAACAGACAAGGCTGCCTGCCATCATCATTCATGCTTGCTTTAATCTTAGAACTGCTAGAAGCTTGGGTCCGCCAAGAGCCTTTGATCCGCTGTTTGCGCTGGATGGATGAGTAGTGAAGGTAAAGTATCACTATATGCTGATGATATACGCTTATAGGTAGCATCCCCCGGTCCTCTGTTAATAGAATACTGGATATATTCACCAATTTTGGTGACTTCTCAGGCATACCATCAATTGGTTGAAATCTATAGTACAGTATATGTCCTACACGGAGAAGCTCCAAACTTGCCACCAGGTTTTGAGGAGCAAGTGGTGTTTGATGGCTTCTGTTGTCTTGGCATTTATGTCACCATTGATCCTAACCTGTTTCACACTAAAAACCTTCAGGGCACCTCCACTGACTCAAGGCCGATGTCCTTCATTGGAGATCACTCCCATTCTTCCTACTCGGGCAAGCGGCCTTGTTTAAAATGGCGGCCTCACCCCAGTCTCTTTATGTGCTACAAAACACACCATTTCCGGTCCCCAAAACCTATTTTCAAACCATAGAGAGTGAGATGAGAGCCTTGTTGTGGGAGGGGGGAGCTCCACATATAGCTAGGAGCAAACTGAGACAAGACTGGTATGATGGGGAGATAGCCTTACCGGACATCCAGAAATATTATTGGGCATCACAATTAGTGGTCATTCATCAATAGGTACATCAACCCACAACTGAACCAGTATACTGCATGGACCACCATACCCTACGGCAGGGCGGCAACCTACGTGCATTGTACGCTCCCCCAAAACACTTACTCCTCACAGGACCCACAGCGCTCACAATTCAAGTCTGGCCTACAGCACTTAAGGCACTGGGATGGGGTGGTAGGCTCACACAGGCAACTCCACCATGGGAATCTATAGGAGAAACTAGGCAGCCTAGGGTCAAGGCCAGGCTTTGATAAATGGAATCTGATTGGCATTTCCGAGATAGGAGATCTTTGGTTGCATGGTGCTATACTCTTGTTCTCTGACTTGCAGAGGGAATATGACCTCGCCAGTGACTTTTCGATACCTACAAGTCCGACATGCACTCCAGGTGGCACTTCCCAAGGGGGAGGATCTTCCTGACTCATCACCACTGGACGTCAGACTGTTAGATGCCCATATGAGCCGGAAGGTGAACTCCCTGACCAATAGGAAATTAATCAACAATACTCCTGATACCCTCTTCTCCTTGGGTAGTCACTGGGAGGTTGACTTGACAGATGGGGACTGGTCGGAAGCACTTGCTTCCCCTAAAGAGGTAGCAATCCATGCAAGATTTTGGTTAGTGCAACTCAAAATTTTACCCAGAGCTTACCTCTCCTGTAACACCCTGGTCAAATCCATGCAAGATTTTGGTTAGTGCAACTCAAAATTTTACCCAGAGCTTACCTCTCCTGTAACACCCTGGTCAAAAGGGTAGACTTGACCCGACCTGTGGGTGGCAATGTTGGCAAAAGGGCCTCTCTTCCATATTATATGGGAATGCCCAGCAATCTTGACCTTCTGGAGATCAGCAGTGGATTGTATTGACAGTATCTGTGGGGGAGGCTTGTCTCCCTCACTGACATGGTGCCTAAAAATGTGTGGGAGGCCAGGGATCTCAGCCGCATGGAACAGATCTAGGTCACCCTAGAACTAATGATCACTAAACGTAATGTAGCCCGGGCGTGGGGATCGCAGTCTGTACCGCTTCTCAGCGACTGGAAGCGAGGCAGGGACTGATGTATGGTCATGGAAAAAAGTGTTTGAGGGCAGGGGTTGCCCTGGCAAATGGGAGATCTGGGGCAAGTGGGCTATGTATAGAAGTAGCCCATGTCCTACCCCACTAAGGATGACAACAGAATCTGACATTCACAGCAACATGATATGTAATGGTAGCCTCAATGATAGATAAATGCCTAGTTGCAACTGTACCTGTATGGGGCTGGACCCCATATATACGCTAGATGTACCTGTGTAGGTATTTGATAATGACAATAGTAACCATATTCCACTTGTGAAACTATTGTACCCAATAAAAAGATGCATAATAAAAAAGAACTGGATTTATATGGTCAAATGCCCATGTATTCTGATGTATTTGGGGTTATCTGAGTGAATGCACAAGGGAGCTGTCAACTAAACCTAGCCAGATGTGGATTGAAAGGCACAGAAGGATTTAAGTGTAGAGAAATGCTCATTTTCTAAAAGTAGCATTTCTAACATAGTAATATAAAATCCAACTGCACCATTAAGCAGGATTTTGTATCACCATTCTGGCCATACTAAATATGACCTGGCTACTCCTTTCAGGATCTACCACTCCAACAGTATGTGAGGGTAGCCCCAATGCTATCCTATGAAAGGAGCAGGCCTCACAGCAGTTTAAAATGAATTTAGGAGTTTTACACTACCAGGACAAATAGAACACACATGCTCATGTCCTGCCTTTTACCTACATAGCGCTCTGCCCTATAGGCTACCTGGGGCCTACCTTAGGGGTGATTTATATGTAGGAAAAGGGGAGTTTAAGGCTTAGCAATTACTTTTAAATGCCAGGTCCAAGTGACAGTGAAACTACACACACAGGCCTTGCAATGTCAGGCCTGAGACATGGGTAAGAGGCTACTTATGTGGGTGGCACAACCAGTGCTGCAGACCCACTAGTAGCATTCTATTTACAGGCACATGTAGTGCTCTTTACCAGGGACATACAAGTAAATCAAATATGCCAATTGGGAATGAACCAATGTTACCATGTTCAAGGGAGAGAGCATATGCACTTTAGCACTGGTTATCAGTGGCACAGTGTGCAGAGTCCTAAACCGGCAAAAACTGTGTCAAAAGGTGAAAGGAGGCAGGCAAAAAGTTTGGGGATGACCACCCTAAGGATGTCAGGTCTAACATAAATTTTTTAATTAAGAGACACACTCTTTTTTCCTAAAGGAACCCCTCCCCCCCCACGTGACACAGGCTACTGAGGCCATTTTAAGTGATTGTCATCTGTGTTAGGTAACATAGTAATGATGTGAGGACAGGTTTTCTCAGTACCTCTAGGCTTGGTGTTATTGCACACTCCACCAGAGGTACCTGTAACTGTGATGACTTCCTGGCATTGTCCTATATTAAAATAAGGGACTCTAATCCCTACTACATTCCCCTTGGATGCGGGCAAATTATGGGGCCCCTAGCGCCACATTGCGCCACATTAACATACTTTATTCTGACATTAATGTGGTCCAACGAGGCCAAAATCCTGCGTCGTATTTACAGGGTGGTGCAATGAATGCATTGCAACACCCTGTAACCCTTTGTGCTACATAATGCCTGCACCAGGCATATTGTATGCATAGGGGGCGTTCCCCCATTAGGGGAGCTGGAAAAATTGCGTAAGGAAATCTCTGAGATTTCCTTACCCCATTTTTACAGCACTTTTAACGCCTGCTCAAGAGCAGGTGTTAAAAGGGGCCTTCCTTTCTTTAGATTGGGGCCCTATGTACTCTGCAGGAGTAGCTCCAAAATTTTGGTGCTAGCCTGCAGAGTACATCAATAGCGTCATGAAAGATGACGCTATTGCCCCCTACCCTGTGCCATGGTGTGCTGTATTTTAAATAAGCACACATGGTGGCGGTAGGGGGTTCTAATGGGTGCAGGGAAAGTGGTGCTGCACTTAGTGCAGTGCCACTTTCCATAAATATGCCTCTATATATCTATGTGCCATCTCAGGCGCTTTTTCCCATATTTTTTTTTCATGGAACCACAGATCCCAGCATACACTGCGTGTTGTGGGTCAATGAGGCTTTACGCACCATCATGACAATAGACCACTGGGTAACTGCAGGGACTTAAAAGCCGATGGGCCCACACCAGCACACTGTACCAGTGGCTGGGAACAGTCTCTTCTAGGTGCCCATACACAATGGGCCTTCTGACAAAATGAGTACCTTCCTGATGGGGTGTGAACCGTCCACATTTTTTAATGTCATGACTGGGGCTTGATGATGGGAGTTTGTTTGTATGGTTTTGTTAGTATGGGCGCTCTAAGCCATGGCTCTTATGGCCCCTTCTGTGTGAGCACTTACTTTTCATACAACAACATCTTTAAAAAAAGGTGATATCAATGTTAATTCTCTGTGTTATTCTGTGCCATATTCCTTCAATTTATGTTCTTGTGCCACAAACTCCAGTATGTTTGTAGCACATATATGTTGTGTGTTTACCTCTGAATGCAATGGAAATGGGAAATTCTCATATGCAGGAGCTCTTTCTACTATGACAAACATTACGGTCAATTTTTGAAGTCTACTTTCCTTATCCATTTAATAAGGTCTATGACTCAGCCTGTGGCTCCCTCCTTTCAGTGATGTAGATACATGATTATCTGACTGTAACATTCACCTGTATACATTTCAGCCCTGGGTGATTAACCTATAACAACTAGTAATAGTGACAATATCTTCTAGTCATAGCACTGCTTAGTTTAGCAATTGACCTGAACTAACACTGTGGTCTGATGGCTTTTGAATTCCTCTTTGTGCCAACAATGTGTGACTGCATAGAACACCGTCCTCTTCCCAGATCAGGAGCCAGAATCCCCTATAATCTAGGGTAAGGGATAGGGCTGTTTGCTTATTCGCGACTTTGAGATGTTCACTTGACAGGACAGTGATATGCCTCAATGGAGGTTGTGAATTACATACCATCAGGTAAAAAGATTTTTCACTAGTATTAATATGGATTTGCTGTAGACAGTAATGCATGCCTATGATGTATGTACTGTTTTCACCTAAACACATCTTAGTTTACAGTGAATGTTTTTCACTTTGATATTCATGACACTCTGACATAGAAACATAGAAAGGGAAGTAAATATAATTTGTTTAATATATTGTATATATGTTTGTATCTTTAAACAGGTCATTGTACCACTATCATCACTTAGGAAGGACTTGAGTGTTACTATAGTTGATTAAATAGTTTCCCGCGATAGTACACCATTTCAAATAGAAATTCTCAGCCCTAAAGAATGCCCCTGAGCTGCATAGGCTTTTTTGTGAGGGTAGAAACATATTGGCTAATTGAGACAGGCTGAGTCATTAACCTCAGCAGTTCAGTCACACCCTGTTTTTAGATATACCTGTGGACACCACCATTAAAGGTAATATACCGGTTGTCCAAAAGGTATTTTTTTGTGAATTTGGATTCCCCTTTTTCCAGTAGCTTTTATTTAAGAACTCTCTCCTGTCCGGGTTCGGCCAGGAGGTTTAGTCCGCCCTTATTGCATTGTCCTATCAGGGTGGGGCGAGGTCACCGATGATGAAGCATGACACAAATAAGTGTGTGAAGCTTCCTTTTTCATAAGAAAATGCTACCCTCATGTTCTGTTATGACACCAATCCTGTTACACCACTACTGGGGACACTGATCTGCCGGACTATCCTGGGCAACACTCTATAATGCTCATGAGCTACCATTCTTGATGTGATAGAGATCACAATGCAATGTCCCAACACCTCCCAAAGAGGTGTAGAAACACAAAGACTTACTGCTCAACTCACAATACTAGAAACCATGAAGGCAAACTAAGGGCCTCATTACAAGGCTGGCGGGCCCATCGCCAGCCTGCCAGCCCAGTACAGAGGAGACCACTGCAGGGCTGATCAGCAGAAACCTCTGAATTAGAAGGTTTCCTCCGGTCAGCCCAGTGGAAACAGTGTGGTGGCATTGGAGCTGAGGCCAATGGTGTCACACAGAGGGGGCCCCTGGCACCCTCAGGATGCGCACTGTCTGCCGTAGCAGATAGAGACCACACAAAAACAATTACTAACTATAGAATAGGCACCCCTACATACTTCAAATAGCACTTATCCCACACCTGCACAATACACCCAACACATATATTAGTACCCAACACATTTGACACCACCGGTCAACAACTCCCGTTAAAGCACCCACAACTCACCACCAGTTGATTTTACTTCTTATTTTTCCTTCCTCACTGTCTTGTCTACCACTACCATGTCCCCACAAAAACATCCCCGTTTCACTGATGATGAATTGAGGGTCATGGTGGACGAAATCATCAGAGTAGAGCCACACCTATTTGGAGCACAAGTCCAGCAAACATCTATTGCCAGGAAAATGGAGATGTGGCAAAGAATAGGCGACAGGGTGAATTCTGTAGTCAGCTACCCACTCACAAGGGGGGACATCAGGAAAAGGTAGAACAACCTGAGGGGGAAGGTTCTCAAGACTGGTGGTGGGCCCCAACCTCCTCCCCGGGCTTTCACATCATGGGAGGAGAAGGTCTTGGACATCCTACATCCTGAGGGCTTGACAGGAATACCTGGGGGAGTGGAGTTGGGTAAGTCACAATGCAACAACTGTCACTAAACTGCAATGTTCTGCATGCTCCCTGATCACTTTTGGCCACCTTAACAGCCAACCCACTCACCACCCGTGTGTCCAAATGTTTACATACCCCTAACTGGCATACCACATGTCAACTAAACTCACCTGGGGGCACACTATCTGTGCATGGCATGGATAGTACAGGGACTGACAGCACTACAACTCCCACTGCACTGCTGTACCATTAAGGAAACAATTTAAATAGACTTGCAAGTGAAACTAACAATCAATTCAACCCATCTGACTTCTCCACTATTGTACAGTCCATGGTGATGACAATGCTATGGCCATCTGCCAGTACTAATACAAGCAAACCCATACAGTGACAGCTGTGTTCCCTACTAAATCTGCATTTAAATCAACATCCAAACCATGTCATTTACTCATCTGGGGGACAACAATATAGGAAGCTGGATCTACTTGGAGTACAGCCATACAGAAGCCCAGGTACAATGGTTACACCTATACTGTTGGCTAGCTCTGTTACCATAGTACATTGTGCAGCTGATAGTTGACTCAATGATGCTATACATCTAACTTGGAAACCACTTTAAAATGTCAAGTCATCAATCAGGTAAGATATGAGTCAATGAACAATCATGTAACCACCAAGATACTCCAACATCTTGTAGCAAGGTATATGCAATTGGAAATCTCTGTGTTCTATATAACCATAATCCAGATTTGGAAGCAGGTGTCATTGTCATATCAGAGGATCAAGTAAAGGTTTTATGTGCATGACACATAGCAGGTCTTGCGGTCAAACTTTGATATTACTTGTTGCATTACTTTGAGAAACTGGATGTTCCACTTCTTCTACAGGTAACCTAGCCATTGTCACCATGGAAAAGACACCAGAGACTGCAACTACCCCTCTGGATGAAGCCCTCACTGAAGAATACACCTCTGGATGTGTGGACGTTGAGGACAAAGCTGGCCCATCTGGGACACCTGGTCAGTCAACAACTGTGAGCCTCACCGTGCCCACATCAACTCTTCCCAGCCCTGTTATTTCAACATCACAGGCAACCATTCGCCCCCAAACCTTTGTTCCAAGGACAGTGCCTACCATCTTGTGCCCCCCAGTACAGGTACCCGTATCTCCTGTCATAAACCCAGACAATGATGGACCTGGCACAAATGCCAGTGGGCAAACTGTTCGAACGGTACAGGCATGTTGGGGTAGAGTACATGTGAGGGATGACGTGGGCCCGAGGAGGGAGGCTCCTAGGGATACAACTGGCCAGGACACCTTCTCCCATGTCTTGGGAGCTTACCAACAGTCCCAAGGCGTGATGGCCCAGGTACATACCTTGATGGGGGAGATAAAGCAGCTGCAAAGGGACAACCACCAGGAATTCATGCAGCAGTGGCAGGCCCAAAACGCCCACTTGGCTTCCATTGCAAGGGTGCTGAGAGACATGAATACCACACTGAGCAGGTTTTGTACACACCAGAGGGCCTCTTCCACTAGTAATGAGACATCATTCCCTACTACATCTGTGGCTGCTAGTGAAATGGAGGCTCTGTCAGGGAAAGGACATGCTTCAAACACCCCTGCCTCTGTAGTTGAAGGACCCCCCTGCAAACGTGGACGTCCCTTCAAAACATCCAGGAGGATCAGATGCCAGGACCAAAACCACTGCCAGGAAGTGAACCTCTACTGATTGGTTCTCCTTGTGTGGCACAGATATACCCTGTTGACTTTGCTGAAGACTATCTCCATTTCCCTATGGAACAGGGGCACTAGACGTGTGTCTCCAAATGTTGTAGCAGCTACCCTGATGATTTCATCCACCATGACAGAACCCTTCATTGTTTCCTTTGTGTTATATTTGATCCAATTCATTAATTTTGCTGTGTTACTTAAATTATATAAAATCACATACCTAAAGTCAGGTGAAGTACTAATTGATGAGATCTGCCCTGATGTCTCCAGCTTCATCCTCATCTTGGCAAATCTGCATTCTCATCTTCTGGAATTCTTGACTCCCCTTCATCTGGTATAAATGGGTTTGATGTCTCAGGGCAAGGTTGTGGAGCATGCAGCAGGCAACAATAATTGTATATACTTTGGATGGTGACTAGAGGAGGGCTTCACCAGACTTATCAGTGCTACAGAATCTTTCCTTCAGGAGCCCAAACGTCTGCTCCATGACACAACTTGTCCTTTCGTGGGCCTCACTGAAGCAGACTTACCCTGGTGTGGTTGGGTACCTCACTGGTGTCAACAACCAGTGAGGGTATGGGTAATCTGAGTCCCCTGTGAAGGAGAGTTTAGAAAGGCAAACATAAATAATGGACATCCACAAATTTGTTAGCAGATACAAGTTACAGACACACAAGGCATATGTGACTTATCAACCAGCCAGGTCCTCTCTGCGCATTGTTGTGTCATCAGCAGTGGGCTATTGCTGTTGTGAATGTTGAAGGAATCATGGGTTGACCTAGGGTACCTTGTACAAACTTCTGAAATGTAGAGGTCAGCCAAACAGACCTTTTGGACATTAATGGAGAGAAAGTGTTCCTGTTCCTCTACACCTGTTCATTGGCCTTTGGGGGAACCAAGGCTACCTGGGTACCATCTACGGCTCCAACCAGGAGTGTAATGTGTCCCAAAACATAAAATCAGCCTTTAGATGGGGCAAATCTTTGTGTTGTGGAAATCTGATGTAGCTGTTTAGGTGTTTCAACAATGCAGAAAGTACAGCCTCCAGAACAGACCGAGTATCAGCTGAGATATCCCTGCAGTTAGGGCCAGTGTATTTTAAAAGACGCCTATGGCCAGGAAGTGCAGCACTGGCACAACTTGTACAGTGGATGGTATGCAATAGGGATTATCAATGGCAGACATCAGATCTGGTTCCAACTGATGACAGAGATCCATGATTCTATGCCTATCCAGGCAGTAGATCTGAATCATATGACCCTCCTCCAAGGTCTGCTGGTCTGTTAGTGAACAGTTCACTGGAGGTTCTCTCACTCTTCTCATGCCGGGGTAACTATGTGTGAGTAAACTAGAAAGTATGTGTATCACTTGTCCTGTACATCCTAAGTATGATCATACCTCTGTCACATACGTCGCACTACAATGCCACATGAAACTGTTGAAACATTGTACACTGAACATACCTAGGCAATAATGGCTTATTACTGCATTCACATTCCCTTTCATCTATCATATTTTAGAAATGGAAAAGCATGTCACTGACAGTCTATGTGAAATTAACATTCTTAACAAGTTGCACATATATGGGACACATATACCATATGTCAGATTGCCATTGCTCTGCTGACTATGGTACTACATTTACATTACTTGAAACACATACATTTTACATCCTACACATAATCCATGCACATTTCCACATGTTTACTCAAAGCGAGCAGTGAACACAATGTCGTAGATATGTTTCACAGCTTGTGACAAAACTTTTAAATAACTTTTTTGATTCATATATGAGCCTTAAAATGGCAGCTACCTGACCTACTGTACTGTACATTAGGAACTGACCTAAGTCTGCCGCGGAAGTCGCCATGGCGGTAGGCAGATACAATCGCGGTGGACATTACCATTGGAACACATTTCTGCCTTTGGCGGTCGTGGGCCAATGGTGATGTCCACTAGCAGTGACAGTCCTTGACATTGTGGACGTGCCAGCCATATCATTCTTCATCTCTCACTTGACTCCTGCCACTTCTGCCACCAAGACCTTCACGGTCTGCGCTGCTTTGTACTGCCTCTGGGAGCTCTCATGCCATGTCCCATGGGTAATAGGGCCCCTGCCTTCTCCCCAGAGGAGCTTGATAAGCCTGTGGAGAAGGTCCTACCCCTGCATGAACAGCCCTATGGCACACTAGATGAACAAGTATTTGCAATTCAATTACTATTACTAAAAGCGTTACGTGTATGATGATGTCCACGAAATGTGGTGGAATGAAGGACTGTGATAATATGTGTGGTTAGATGGGCATGTGCATATGTGTACATATAGATTTTGTGCCCTGAGACATAGTAGAGAGTGTGTGATGTATGTACCCTGACCAAACTGCAGACTGTAATACATTATCTTTGAAGGTGGTGTGAAATATATTTGAAAAGCTATACCATGTTTAGAGATATGCATGTGGCTTGGTCACATGTTTCAAGCTGGTACCTGATGCTGGATATGTAACACCACACATTCCCTGACTGCAGATGGTCATCCCTAATTGAAGGGGATGTTGAAGGCAGCCTGTGTATGACTAGCTGCACTAACATGTATTTTCACCCTACTTGTTTTGGTATTGTGTAAGTGGACATGACATTCTCTTCTTGTCTGTATCATCCATGCAGGTCAACAACCATCAGAAAAAGGGAATTTGGCATGCCATCGTTAAGAAAGTGCGAACCATGGGGGTCCAGAGACAGAGGAGCACCCACTGTAGCAAGCGGTGGGAGGACCTGAGACTCTGGACCCGGAAGACCGCAGAGGCCCAGCTGGGGGTGTCCTCCCAAGGAGGATGGGGTGCCCGTCAGACTTTGACTCCCCTAATGGCCCTCATATGGGCAGTGGCCTACTCAAAGTTGGATGGGCATTTGTATAATGTGAAAGCTTCTAAGTTGTGACAATGTGGTAAGTGCAAAGGGTCAAAGATCTCAGAGGAACACATTGATGTATAGTCCTAAACATTGGTACACAGATGTGTACACCTAATTTGTATAGGGGCATATTACTCCCCTGTGTTGTCTCCTTTGTACAGAAGCATATGAGTATGCACATGTGACCGTGTCATGGGTACCACCGTACAGCTTTTTATACCTGGGTGGTTGTTCCTTTCTACCTACAGGTCAATACCCCCTATATCATGATGGGAAGTTATCCAGGTCTTTGCCCTCTGTCCATTTAAATGTCCCTTGATTAATGTATTTGTTCAAGATAGGTCATTTGAGGTCATTCCTGCTGATGAATGACAGCATAATGTGAAGCTGTGATGTCCATCTGACATTTCACATGCCATACTTGCAAAAGGTATTCAGACCCGTTACAAGGTGAAGTGAGGGATGTACATAAGCCTTTGTAATGTGTAATCTGAGTGGACATCCTATATATTGGTAACCATGGAGGTATTTCTAGACTCCTATTGGATCACATACATTGATGTCAGGGCTATGAATGTTAATACCATGTTCGTGTTCTTTAAGTGGACAGTGGCTACATGGCTATTTCCTTTGCCATAGTGCAGTAGGCATGATAAATAGGCCAAGACATATTATTCACAGTTACAATCTTAATAATTGCCAATATTTGCCAACATCATGTGTACATTGAAAGGTTATGTCATGATTCCACACTGTAATGAGTTATACACATATGTTCTGTTGCTATTTTGGATTTGTTCTGAGTCCTTGTTGTATGGAAAACTATTGTTTTCACTGACACCAATGTAGAGTAGGTGTGGTAGTTCACATACACGAGTGGTATGGTAGGTGTATTCAGGCATTTGGCTTGCATCATGGTAGGTGTACCTGTCATGGTAGCCTCAGATGTGGTTTGTCTCTCTGATTTGTTCCCAAACAGATGTAAGGCTAGTTATGTCATTGGGTGATTGATGGAATAGTTGCATGATTTGTTGAATTGTGTGTTGCCTTCATGCACATGCCAGGCGTCCATTGACTTGAAAGAGTAGATATACTACCTGTGGTTGCATGTGAGTAAATGCTCTGAGCTTATTAGGCCCTTAAATGAGGCGTGGCCTCATGTTCACAGGAGGACAATGACTTTGATGACTTTGTCCACAAAGATGTATAATCCTTTCCGACATCACTATTGCTACATGTGTAGGTAACGTGCTCTGACTCTTTCACCTTCTAACATTTGGTTATGCCAATTAGGGTAGTTGCATGTTTGCAAATTTCCATTGTGAAGGTTGTGAGCACAGTAACATGAAGTGGGTATGGCTTGTGGGCATCATGCTGTCTTGTGTTGACTATACAATGTGTTTCTTTGCCTGGTTCATGACATCAGGCCAATTGGTTAGTATGTGTTTACTTTGTGTATGTGATGTGTGGAAATATATGTTACATCTATTTCCCATAGCTTGGTTGTTGGTTTACTATGTTGCTGTGGATAGGGACCCAGTATAATGTGGCCAAGTCACCTTGTCATAGAATGGTTAGTGTCATAGCTCTACTCATATCATGGTATTGTAAGTGTGAGATAGGTAGTTTATCTGGTGTATGACTATGTTATGATTGAGGGATGTACATTGTATCTTGCAATGCCATTATGTTGGCACTAAACTGGAACTACCTGGGGGTGTTGAACTACTAGATGTGATGTTTCTGATGTGTACAATAGGATGTAGGTGTATGTAAAGAATGTTAAGACCCTACCTCACTTTCTGTTCCCAGCATCACCATAGGTAGGCGATGGAGACGAGGCACAGCTGAGTAGAGAAGCTTCTGGCCACGGGACGTCCAGTCACGAGAATACCAACACCGACGGATCCAGTGGCCCAGTGGGTGAGGGGAGTGCCACAGGGGAGACTAGATCCAGTTCATCATCTTCAGAATCCACCTCTGCCGCCGCCCCTTTTAGCCCTGCTGCCCTCAGTGAGGAGGCTATTGAACTCCTCAGTTTGATCTCTGTGGGTCAGTTGACCATCATGAATGCCATCAAGGGACTGGCAACTCAGATACATCAGAGTAATTCATTCCTGGAGGGCGTTCACAGTGCACTGGTTGGCCTACAGAGATTATTTCAAGCTCTGGCACATTGACGGCAGTCAGTTGTCCTTTGTCTACCGTCCCCCCTCAACCTTCCTCTTCCCAATCCCAATCCCCACTTCCCCGACTGAGCCAAAGCACACATACAGACAAGCATGCATCCACCTCAATATCCATGGTAGGGCATACAAACATAAGCACCACAAGACTCACTGGCTGACACACAAGCAACATACACCTGTACAAACAACAACAGTTACAACCTGCCCTGACACCCCCGCCACCCCAACATCACGGACGCAACACCTGACATACCTGCAGACACCACACCAACATTAATTGATCCATCCACCACACCTATCCTACCCACAGACAGCACCACAGCAGACCCTCAGACATCCACCCCAGTTGCCACACCCGCAGTCACCACAACCACTGACACACCTACATGCAGCACATCCACCATACCTGCAATCACTACCCCGACACACAGCCACCCACCCACAATGGCATCCCCCAGCACCTCCACCCACCTCAGCCCAAGAAACATAAACGCCCTCATTCACCCACCCACCACCACAAGCATAACTCCCACAAACATGCACCTAAGACATCCACAACACTTCATACAACCACTCCCTCTCCCTCCACACCCATATCCTTTTATGATGACCGTTCCTGTGTGTGCAAAAAGCTTTCCTCTCGGAGTTTGATCTTTTTCTTACTCCTTCCCCAGTGAAACCCCTAAATTATATATTTCCCTCCCCAAGGCCATCCCTTCCACCTCCAAGGCCTCCCCTACCCCGCACCAATACCCATGCCCCTCACCCACCAAGACGTCAACTCCTTCCAAGAAGACCTATTCCTTCCCAAAACCTAAACAAACCCTCCCCTCCGAAGCCTAAGCCCAAACACCCCCTCATCCATCACCTCCCAGGTCGTCCCTGAGGTGCCTGCCTGGCCCCTTGATGCCCCTACCTGTGGAGGTTACATGACAGTCAGGAGTCAAGATGGGGCACCATATAGTGCCTTTGGCCCACCACATTATTTTGATATTGGACTGGCCAATGGCTTTGAACTTTTCTATTTGTTTTGTCAAAAATATATTTAGCCCAACCAGTTGTTGGTTTTCTGGTTACATCTTTGTCCTGCAGGAGCAGCTGGATGACGTCTATTTGTGGTTCCATGGTAGCTCTGGACCAGTATGGCTTCCTGGAGGTGAATGTCTCCTTTTACACAGTTCGTTTCCGCCTGGGTTTCCCTGGTGATCTGACCTCGGCAGAAATCTTGTCGGTGTGCAATCTCGTGATAAGTCTGCTGGAAACTTGGTCTTCGCCAGCCTGCTGGTGCCTTCAATTATCTTCAGCAATCTGACTGCACTGGTGGTGCAGTCAGTGCTTTGGGGGAGTCTGTATGCATCACTGCCACCACCAACTTGCGGTCCTCAGACCGCCAGTCTCGTAATGAGGCCCATAGTGTCTCTGAAATGGACTGCTATAAACCCATAATCACCATCCTCATCACCCACTGAAACTAATGAAGAAAAAAGATTGTCAAATGACTGTAATGGAGAGATAAAAAAACAGGAGCATGAACATGAAATTAATCTTAGATTACATTGAATAAAGTAAAAAGTGGAAAAAAATACATTGTAAAAATGTTATTAAAATGTATTAAAATAGATATTTATGCTTGAAAAAGCATAAATATGTATTGTGCTATGCTAATTATTGTTAAAAAAAATCTAAAATATATATTTAAACAATTAATACTTCATTTTCTGTTAGTTAATACGTTTTATAAATATTTATATTATGTATAAAAGGTTTTCCAATTATTTCCCTTAAAATACATAATGTGAATAAATATACATTATTTGTATTACATGCATTGTATTAATACTATAATTTACACTGTTAAAAAATGTCTGTGTCCTTATTTTAATAACTGTATACATTTTATTAAATGTTAATACAATCTTGAAAAGAAACAAACCATTTGAGTTGTTGTTCATATGTTTTCTGATTTTTATTATTACATTTTGTTCAATAATTAACCAACTATTTATTTAATAATACTGAAACAATACATGAAATAACATATGTTATGCATTGTTTACAATTTAAAATACTTAAATCTCAAATGCAGTAAGTGAAATATATTCCACTTTCATACATGTGAAGAATTTTCTACATGCCAACTAACGTTAACTTTACTCAAATACCAAACTTTTTAGGAACTCTTTGGGCCCTAGCCACAGAAGACATTTTAGAGCACATAAAGTAGTACTTCATTAGTACTGCTTTACATACTTAATGCTATTGATAAACCTCCAACCTGATACATCTGCCTCTGACTGTTCTATCTCCTCTGCTTTGAGATCTCTTCCACAAGTGCAGTGCTTTCCACACACAAGTTATATGGTTTTGTAGTAAATGTTGGAAGAACAACAGGGAGTGGCTGGAAAATGAGGAATATTCACTCCAAAATGGGAGGGGCTTTTAGAAATGTAAGGAAGGGTTTAGGGAGGGACCTTCGAATACAAAAATACACCTACAAATGAGTACAACCATTGCTATTCACAAAATATACATCAAAACATCGCTGTGCATAAGGATGAACTAAGGCCTCTTCCAGGTTCCTGGGGTGGAACACAGAACCAAGGCCAGGGTTTGCAGTTGTGGGACCAACTAGTGACCTAATTTTTCACCTAAGCAGCTAGTTTGCTTGCCTCATCACTGTTGTTGGACAGTGTCCAGACAGTGTTGGATGTTGCACTGTTACACCGTCCACATATACCATCGTGAGACAACACTATTGTACTAACATGACATAGTACTTACATGACATAAAAGCAACACAAACAAGTCTCATTATAATACGCAAACACTAATACACCATTCTTTCACTCAGACATTCATTCATTTATTACTTACTGTTTATTCAGTCATCATTTACAATCAGTACATAAGTAGCAAGTCATACTTTTGCATTTTTAAATATTGTCACATATATTGTGTACTAAGTTCTCCTCTTCGGCTATGTTTTTGTATCTGCACTCTGGGGTGGAAATCTCTGGAAAGTGGGTACACATCTCCTAATAGCACAGTAAACAGGACATTACATACAGAAACAAGAAGTAGGCCACCACTGAACTATCCAATCACCACAAAACAGACCTCCCCCTTGCTGCTCCTTTTGTATCAGAATCACACAAAATGGTTGAGGCATAAGAAGAGAGGGCTCCCAGCTTTGCAGAGGAAGAATTGGAGAATATTTGTGAGAAGTCCTCCAAAGTTACCCTAAGGTTTATGGCATTCCAGGAGGCCATCTGATCAATGCAACATTGGCTGAAGTATGGACAGACATTTTCCACATAGTCCAGTACACTGGATGTCCACATCAGCAGAAGAAAGGACTGCAGCAAATGCTGGTGCTGGGCTAACTTCAAGGCATGGGATTTATTGGGAGTATCCTCTTGGGCACATTGGAGGCACCCCAGACTAACACCACTATACAAAGGGTCTAGAAAGCTACCTATCCAATTCCTGTGAGAAAGTGAATTGTTGGATAACTGGGGGTTTGAGCCCTGGTGAAGCAGCAACCAGAGTTCTTATCAGGGTAATGCAGAAAGAAAGCTTAGAGTAATTAATGCTCACCCTCTGGTAGCTTGGCACAGAGCAGTCAGGCTTAACTTAAAAGCAATTTGTAAAGCAATTGTGCAATACGTCAAACAGTAAAACAGTGAAAACATCACACAAAAAGGATCCCACTACAGGTTAGAAAAATAGAACTTGATTTAATAAATAAAACAAGACCAAAACGACAAAAGTTCTATTGAGTATAACTTAAATTATGAGTTTTAAAGAAAGAATAAACAGAGAAATAGAGCCTAAAAGCATACAGTACCAACAGGGAATATCCGTCTGCTTCGGACCAGGGCTACGTCACAAGTTCAGATTGACCACAATAGAGCACAGACCAGCTACAGGACCCCAGTTAGGCAAGCTGAACAAAGTACCTTAAGTCCTAGCTGTGGAGTATTGTGTGGATCTGAATGGAAGATTTGTTGTGCAGCCGATGTGATGTGTTGTTTCTGAGATGCAGCAAAGTTGCAGTGTGCAGTCCTATTGAACTGACATTGAGGAACCCATTGACGAGGCTTGTAAGGCAAAGGTCAAAGTCGGGGAAGGATTGCATGGCCAAGAAGATGCGTCAGTTTGGATGAGCAGTGAAGATGCAATGTGGAGCTTCAGCATTGTAGTTGAGGGATGCAAGGACCTGCTCTAGGGAAGCATTACTCAGTGGTGGTTCTGAAGGAGATGAATTGAACCAAAGATGCAGGGTGTGGTAGCACCGCAAGTCTTTCTGCGATGCGGCCAAAACATGCAGCAGTGTTGATGCATACATTCCGCTCAGGGATGCTCCACTCAGCAGGGATGTGTTGACAGAAGGCAGCAGGCCAAAACAGCAATGCAGAAGTCCAGCAGAGTGCAGTCCAGCAGAGTGGCAGTCCTTCTACCAAAGAAACCTAAAACTAAAAAATACATGTCCTACTTTTTAAACAATTTGCACACCACCCTCTAGGCTATCCAGGGCAATCCCCTCAGGGTGACTTCTATGTATTCAAAAGTAAGGGTGAGGCCTGGCAAAACATTTTATTATGTCAGGGCAAAATGGCAGCTCGAAACTGTACACACAGGCTCTGCAATGTTAATTGGGGGGATTTTACTATTTACGAAATCAGAAAATATTGGAAAATTATTAATTATATAATTCATAAGCCTTATATCAACTTTCAGAGACCTTTAGTCCCTGATGACCAAGCTGGTGTTGGGGACGGGCAGATAAAGAGTGGCAGTGTCCAAATTAGAACATCCGGTTACAGGTGGGTGAAAAGCGACACCTGACTTAGAAGCTTCCTACCTGACAGCACAGCTGCAATGGTTCAACCAGTGGATCTACTACCGGATGAATCCAGATGAGGAGGCCCTCTACTGTATCCTAGATTCTCAGGACCTGTTTCAGCTCATTTTAACCCCCTGTTAGAAGCTTTATGGAGATTCCTGGGAACTGCTGGTTGGTCGTTGCTGTTGGCAGTACCTCCTAAAGGCAACCCTTACTCAGACGCCCTACTCACCAGACATGCCAACAATAGTGACTGGAATTGGTGGCTTGGGGTGAGTATTACATGGGTTAGTGGATTGTGCTACTTTTGGAGTGACTCAAGTGGGGGACCTCTTATACGATGGAGAACTCCTCCTATTTGAGGACCTATCTGCAGAATTCAAATCAAAGGGGGCCAATTTATATTGCATCAAGCAGTGGTGGCCATGATTAGGATTCTCTGGAGGACAGGATCGGCTGAATCCCCTACCCATAAATGCTGCCACATACTCTGTAATATGTCTGATCGCAGTAAAGCAGTGACGTGTCTCTACCAGTCCCTATGAGCTGATGTTCTTCCTGCTCTGATGGAACTGTGGGTGGAATGGGAGGAGGATTTTGAACTCCACATTACAGATGTGAAGTGGGCAAGGATTTTTTTAAAGCATCCCTGCAGTTTCCCAAAACGCAATATTTAAATTCATACATTCCTCTTTCTTGCAAAGAGCTTATCTCACACCTGGCAAAGTCAAAAGGTTTTACCACTTGGCAGAAGTGACCTGTTCCAGATGTAGTGAACATGAAGCTGAGATGTTGCATATGGTGTGGTCTTGCCACTCCTTGACTGGGTTCTGGGTGGATGTAGTAGACTGTATTAATGAAATTACCCAACAGACAATTCCTGATAAGTCTAAGGCTTGCTTACTTGGGATGTTTCCACGCCCAAACAAATGTAAAACTACTACTAGATTTACAGATCTGGCTCTGCTGCTTGTTATGCAGGAGATCACACTGCACTGGAAGGCCACTAGGGATCGCAGTATTGATAAATGGAGGAGTGCACTGCTGTCTTCTTTCAAGAGGTGAAGAGGGGACATGGTTTGATTGATAGAGTCCACACCTGGGAGCATCTGGTAAATTGTCTTAAAGACCCTGAGCCGGGCACCCCTGAAGGGTCTCTGCTACTTGTGAACAGATTAGATGGGCAACCTGCCTAAGATTATTAAATCCCAGACTTGTTGGCTTTTGCCCAGGTTAATGGATTGAATGACCACTAGGCTTGCACTGTTGTTATTCAAATGAGACAGCATGGCATGGGTAAGGGTTCGGGGGAGAGATAGAGTGGAGAGTGTGATTCTTAGTAGTTGGTAAAGACCTGTGTTATATTGCCTCATGTACATTGATTCTGTACCCTATGATATTATTCCCTGGAATTGTTAAACAAATAATGTTCTGTGGGTAAGACCATGAATATATATGTTATACTGTTATACTGTGCCCAGGACTGTGTTGATTATAATAATACAAGAACATTTTGTTTACATAAAAGCCTTACATCAACTTTAAAAAAATACCAATGTGTTTTGTGCAAACCCTTTTGGTGTGGCTAATTTACATTTCGAAAAGATCTACTTGACCAGTTTGGGGTACTATGTAACCTTCTTGATAGCTGTCATTACATCGTGCCTGCCTTCCCATCAATCCCCGCATGCTGTTGACATGTCTCTCAGTATGTCAGTCCAAATTGTTCTACCCTACCCCATTGTGTCAATTACCTCAGGGAGTTTCTGGTCCTGCCCATAGAAGCCAGCAGTCCACATTGGAGTAGTATTGCAGTGAAATGTGAACCAGAGGATGGGCACAAGTACTTTTGAACCTCAGCCAGGGCCACAACTTGGACACTGGGACACTCCAACTAGGTTTTTGTAAGTGGCTTTTATAACAAATTTCACTCTAGATTTTACTTTTGAAATTTTATTTTCAGTTAATCAATTAAAACTATGATTTTAGACCTTTTAGCTTGGACTATTCATATTCTTTAATGTTTTTGTCCGTTTTAAACATGAGAACGGAATGATGTTCATGGTTTGTTTTTTTCCATGGCCCAACACAACACACAGTTACAACTCCTACTAGATCACAGGCAATAATTTCTTCCACTTTCACGATTTCATTCATCATGACTATTCCAAAAATTGAAATGTTGAAATGTATTTACTTTAAAATGATACATAAAATTCTAACATTAAAATAAATGTAATTTCTCATTTGAATAATTTTATTGAGTAGTATTAGTATTGTTGTATTCAATTCTATAACATTACTAGGAAAGGTCAGCCTCTACCTAATGTGTGGTAGAATACATTGAAACATAAATGTTTATAAAGTAGTAATTGTAGCTAAACACAAATGAAAAGATGGGTTTTGTTTGAAATTGCAATCTATTTACAGATGTATTCACAGGTAAGATGTTCCCATCTTAGGATGTATAAGTGGTATTAAAAAGTGAATTGACAAATGTGTGAATGAGTGAGTGAAGTGTCTGTGGAGTGTTGCCCTTACTCCCAGGTAGGTTGTGCATGCACTTAGATACATAAAACAGGGTTTGACTGGGGGTTATAGGTTGAAGTTATGGTTGTGGTTGTTGAGATAGTTGTGGAGTTGGAAACAATGGAGGTGGTTTGGGGGATGGTACAGGTAGATCGTTGCCAGGGTTTGCTGGTGTGTGGTTCTAGTAGGTTCCTGTGGTGCCTCAGTCAAGTCCTGAACATGCCTTTTCCATGCAGATTGATACTGCCATCTGTTTATTGTCTTTTTAATTTTCACTGTCATGGTATGTTGTGTTGTATCTCTTCACCACATAAACATAGATGTTCCCACTTGAACTTTGACATGTACTGGAAAACATTGATCAAGGTTCTCTGTCAGAAAGTGAATTATTATTTGGGGTGAACGACTGCCCACCTCAAGACATAATAACACTTCTTGTCAGTGTGGACTCTCAGAGTCAAGATCAAGATTAATTTATCTTTGGTTGGCGAGGATAAAGCCATAGAAGGTCATCACAAGCACCTACCAGTCAAATTTGACACTGATTATCCCATTTTTGGTGCTGGCAGCACAAGAGATCAACCTGCGACCTACTAGTGCCAGTGCGTGGCCTGGGCCGCTCTGAAACAGTGAAGGCTTTAGGACGGGCCTGAGAGCTTTCCCAGTTCCCGCCACGGTATACCATCTCTCTTCCACACATTTGCATAGTGCTTGCTGGGCTGCACACCCTCACCTTGATCATGCTTCATTGTCATCATGCACCTTCACAACATGCCTCAATTGGAAAATTCGTAGATTTAATGGCCACAGAAAAGCCTGCTTAGCCCATGCATATCTCACTAGAGATCCATTTGACATTTGTTTTTTACAGAAGCTATACCTCACACGTTCGTCCACTCTGGGACTGCACGCCAAGTGGTGTGGTGAGACCCACACCTCGCTATACTCCAACTGTGCCAGAGGTGCTACAATTCTGTTGCATAGGGAACTAACATGGCACATGACACACACCGTTGCGGACAGTGATGGTCTTTATGTTATCCTAGCAGGCACATTGCACAGCCAGTCTGTGATTTTGGCAGCTGTATATGGCCCAAGCTCGGATGACCCAGATTTGTTCCCTGAAGTCTGGAGGCTGATGACTAGCCTCAGATCTAGGACTTTAATATGGGGTGGTGATTTTAATGTGACACTGGACGATAGGCCGGGCTGCTCCAAGATCTCCAAATAACCACACTTTAACACAGTAGAGGTGCTCAAAATGATTATTCAAGACAACTGCTTACAAGACCTACGGGGGCACACCCATGCAGATAGTTTCGAGGGCACTTGTCTTACATCACACCTTAATGCATGGTCCAGAATTGATGACTGTCTTCAAATCAAATCATTAACATTTATAAAGCGTGCTACTCACCCGTGCGGGTCTCAAGGCGCTAGGGGAAAGGGGGGGGGGTTACTGCTGCTCGAAAAGCCAGGTTTTTAGGAGTCTCCGGAATGCGGAGTGGTCCTGGGTGGTCCTGAGGCTGGTGGGGAGGGAGTTCTAGGTCTTGGCTGCCAGGAAGGAGAAAGACCTCCCACCTGCCGTGGAGCGGCGAATGCGAGGGACAGCAGCAAGCACGAGGCCAGAGGAACGGAGGAGGCGGGTGGGGACGTAGAAGCTGAGGCGTCGGTTGAGGTATTCCGGTCCCTTGTTGTAGAGGGCTTTGTGTGCATGGGTGAGAAGTCGAAAGGTGATCCTTTTGCTGACTGGGAGCCAATGCAGGTGTCTCAGGTGTGCGGAGATGTGGCTGTTGCGGGGTACGTCGAGGATGAGGCGGGCCGTGGCGTTTTGAATGCGTTGCAGGCGATTTTGGAGTTTGGTGGTGGTCCCAGCGTAGAGGGTGTTGCCATAGTCCAGGCGGCTCGTGACGAGGGCGTGGGTCACGGTTTTTCAAGTGTCGGCGGGGATCCAGCGGAAGATCTTGCGGAGCATGCAGAGGGTGAGGAAGCAGGCGGAGGACACGGCGTTGACCTGCTTGGTCATGGTGAGAAGGGGGTCCAAGATGAAGCCGAGGTTGCGGGAGTGGTATGTGGGGGTCGGTGCGGTGCCGAGGGCCGTGGGCCACCAGGAGTCGTCCCAGGCGGACGGGGTGTTGCCGAGGATGAGGACTTCCGTTTTGTCAGAGTTCAGCTTTAGGCGGCTGAGCCTCATCCAATCTGCGACGTCCTTCATACCCTCTACCCTCATACTGTCTTGATTCTCGAGATGTCCAGACATGGACTACCAGAGTGGCACCTTGTCCTGTCGCTTGCCACAGGAGTTCTGTGAGATGTGGTGTGTCACAAGAAAGTCTGCAAGGAGATTGCGGACTACTTCACACACAATGAGGGCTCCATGCAATCGCCATCCACACTGTGGAAAGCCTTCAAGCTGATAATACATGGTACATGTATCGCAAAACAGTTGGGCATACTAAAAGCCATATGTGGGAGGCTCACAGAGCTAAATCATGACATTCGTGCTCTGGAGATGGAGCACTTCCATTCTAAAGATGTGGCCTTATGGGCCACAATCGGGGACAGGTTGTTGGAGTTCTCTGAAAAAGCCATTAGAGAAACCCATTATATAAATTGTGATGTACAGGTTCGATGATTTTGGGAAGGGGACCTCCTGAGCAAGACACTTCTGGGACTGCTCCACAAACCAAGAGCATCCACCTACGTGGTAGAATTGCTTGAAAATGACTCCAGTCTCGTGCCATGTCCTTGGGACTTCTAACTGTAATATCCTCCTTTTACTCCAAACTCTACACTTCCATCCCCGTCAATAGCACAAACTCTTTGATTGCATACCTGGACATAATCCAGTTGCTGTGGCTGGACCTGGCCCATCACTCTTATCTAGACTCGCCTTTAACCACTGGGAAATAGTGAAGATCATTTAGAGCCTGCCCAGAAATAACGCACCAGGGCTAGATGGCCTAACCACTGCCTTTTCCAAGGAATTCGCTTCCATGCTGGGGCACCTATAAACAATGTTTGAAGAAGCCCTCAAAATTGGTCCCCTGCCTGCCTCGCTAAG
This sequence comes from Pleurodeles waltl, assembly GCF_031143425.1. Lineage (NCBI taxonomy): Eukaryota > Metazoa > Chordata > Amphibia > Caudata > Salamandridae > Pleurodeles > Pleurodeles waltl. The sequence continues at coordinate 1,101,235,462 of NC_090446.1, forward strand.
AGGTATTGTTATTGTAATGCTCCTCCAACCTGATAAACCAGCCTCCTAATGTGATTCCTATAGGCCACTGTCCATGATTAATGTTGGCAATAAGATCTTTGTGAAGATTCCTGTAAATCGCCTGCTGCCATTATTGCCAAAATTAGTTAGGCCTGATCAATCAGCATTCATCTCCAGCTGTTCAACATAGCAAAACCTCTGCGCTATCTTTGCAGCAATGCATTAACTCATCCCACAGGTCTTCCTACTAGACACCACAAAGGTGTTTCACTCACTAGAATGGATATACCTCTTTCCACTTCTCACGTGCCTCAGATTTAGCCTGCAGTTTATCTGTCAGGTACAACTCCTCTACACCCTCCCTACCACTTGAATGTGAATTAATGGGCTGCTATCAGCCTCCTTCGAGATTACACGCAGAACATGATAGGGATGTTCGCTGTTTTCAACTGTTTTTGTGATAGCTACGAAGCCATTGGTGGCAAGACTTAGCCAGCATCATGTGAACTGGGGCATCGGCTTCATGACAAGGGGACTGTATGTGGGCAATATTTCCCTCAGGAAATGGTACGATTCAGTGGATTTTCTGGTATTCAGAAAATTGGTCCAAATCTATTCTATTCTCTCTCATAGACAACACAAAACCCTTCAACACGGAATTCCCACTAAAATGGGTGGTAGACCCTGTACAATATTTAGATATCTGGCTCAGTCGTGATCCTAAATAACTTTGGAGAGCCAACTACAGCCACACTGTCACAAGGCTGGAAGATAGAATACTGATATGGTACTCACTGCCCCTGTCCCTTGAGGGACGAATAGCGATAGCGAAGATGGTCATCCTACCCAAATTCCTTTATCTCTTTCTTCACATACCTATTCCCCTTACAGCTCAGTTTCTCAGGCACTTGATATCTGACCCAGTGACATTGATCTAGGCTGGCAAGCAACCCGGATTGTCATGGGAACTCCTTACTTTGACACTTGCTCAGGAGGTCTGGAAACGCCCGATATGACATTATACACCTTATGTGCCCAAGCCTAGTACCTACACTGCAACACCATTCCAGCCCCTCATGGTCATAAAATAGACCAGGCAGTCCAACGTCCACTGACCACAGAGCTTTATTTACCTTATATGAACCCAAGGGCAGAGTTAAATACTGTCAAATGTGTGTGCTGAGCAAGGGAGGGTTTGAGAAAGCATGCAAGACTACCCTGCCTCCATGCCCCTCCATTCCACTTGGCAACAACTCTCAGGTCCCACCATTACAAGACAAGGGCGCCAGATTGCTGGCATGTAGCGGCAACATTATCTCTTTCTCAGACCTGTATCACAAAGACAAATTCATTCCACCCTTCAAGACTACAGCATCCTCGACTCCCACCATACTTGACACATTCTTATACTACCAACTCAGGGTCACCTGCAGTACATTACACAACATCTTTCCTACCCCCTTACCGCCACTCCCTGCATTAGAACACATGCCATGCAAATTGATAACTTGCCTTTATACCAATATGCAGTCCTCTGCACCACTCAGTGCTGGCACCGTGCATAGCATGAGAGGCAAATTGGTCCCCCCATAATGCAAAAATAATGGTTGTTTTGCTGTGGTCAGCTGGAGACACTTTTCCTAAATTACAGATTGTACTTAATACATTTCAAATTTCTCCAGCACCTCTCCCACACCCTAATGCAGATCTTTAAAATGGGGCTCGTCTGCGACACTGCCTCAGATGTGCTTCAGCTCAGGCTCCTTTATTCACCTTACATAGCAATGCCCGAAAGTGGCAGCTTTCTGGGAGGCAGTGTTTAAGACTATGCACACAATCATGGGAAGCTACCCCCCCTTCACCCTCCTAGAGGGTCTGTTGGGCTATGTCAAAGACACAACGACCAGCAATCGCCAACTCACCGTCATGCTACTCCTTCTGGCCAAATGTAGGGTGGCCATGAACTGAAGCTGAAAACTCACTCCCAATGTACGTACATGGTTGCGGGATGTAACCTACTGTCAGGAGCAGCTGTACAACTTCTAGGAGTTCATGCCCCTGCACTTCCATCCCATGGACATACAGGAACCTTTCCTCGCTTTTCTAAGCCAAAGAGACTCCCCCTCACCTAAAGCAGGAGGAAATCTTCCAGTGGCTACTCTGAACATGAAGGTAATCAACTGTTTACTGACTGAGTGTGTTTCTGCATTGACACTCTGTGTCCCCTGTTGAACACAACCCTGGGCATGCGGTGCTACCTATATATCAGTCTCATACATTGATAAGTGTCTGTTTTCCTTACCTGAGGTTCACGCTATACCTGTTTTTTCCTCTTTTGGGGATACTACCAATGGGAATGTTAGACGCAATTGATTCACTGCCATGCAATGTTTAACTACTGTTCTCTCTTTACCACACCCCCAAACACCCCTCCTGATTCCCTTCCATCGTTCTTCACTAAATACCAAATCTCCCCCTGTGCAGTTATGGCTGTTGTATTGTTGTATTGTTCTTTACTGCCATAAATGTGAATAGAAAGATATGTTTAAAAAAAAAAGAAAGAAAAAACCTTCAGCAGCTTTGGGCAGGATAAAGGTAGCTTTCTAACATTTCATTTCCAATATATTTAATAAAAATAAAAATCCAACTTTACCATGAGACTGGATTTTTTTAAATGTAAACATGAATCTTTCAAATGAGATGGTAGCTGGTACATGTCATCAGTTATAAAGTATACAGTCTATACTTTGCCATTTACACATGTTCCACTTTTAAATCTTACACATCCTCCATTGTGAGCAGCAAGGGGTGCTCAGGGGTGAAATATTTAATAGTTAAAATAAGATTGTTCTACTTTTCAAATGGGTGCTTTTGACAGGACTTTGCAGCACAATACAAACTGCTGTTGCCAGGCTGGACAGGGTAGGTATGGTGCCTTTTGTCCCTAACACTGTAGTATACAGCACAACAGCTGCTGCATTCTATGGGTGGCAATTACCGTTTGTATCTATTGGGTATAAGGTAATTTGGACATGTTTGAAGGAGAAGCACATGCACTTTGCCCCTGTTTGGCAAGGGTAACTTGCACAGAGTTCTAATGCCACCAAAAAAGATAGGGCAAACATTTGTTGGAAACCAGAAAGATGGCAATATCCTGCATTCTTCAATACATAGGTCATCCTCTCAATGTCAATCAATAAAAGAACTTCATTTTGGAGGGCTGAAATGTTATACATCCTTACCTCAGTGTCTATAATTTCCCCCACACAGATGACTTTCTATCAACCAAAAACCCTCCCAGATAACAGGACTTAGCCATGCCTGACATGGAAAGAAGGTTGTCCATCATGGAAAGGGTTGAAATCTTGGAGGTTGTGTGGGGAGATAGCTGAATGTGGAAGAGTTTCTTCTCACCAATATTGTTCTCTCCCTCAGATATCTGAGAGAGGTCAGGAGTTTTATTTGTGCAGAAGTGATGCGCAGGTGAGTCAACACAGTCAAATAATGGTAGAGGTTAGAGTGGGTGGAGTCCTGCATAGCCGGAAAAATAATCTGTGGTTGCTTAGCTGGTGGATAGGGACCTTCAATCAACAGGATAGTTGGTGAAAGAAGGATGCTAGCATCCAGTGGTATGGTATTTGATGACTGATTCTGTGCTGTGCTGTGTCCTTCCTTCTACTGCACACAAAGGCTCTTGTGAGCAAGCAGCTACCTCAATCATAGGCACAGCAATCACCTTCAAAGTGAGCCTCTTTCTCCCGGCATATTCTCAGCCTAAGGTAGTACACCAGATAGTCCCGCTGCCCACCCATGACTTCCATTATAGGCTCACTGAGCTCACTGTGAGTTGGAAGCGCGTGGGAGGCATTCCTGACTGGGACCTGTGCAATATATGTACTCTACTTCCTGCTATTCAGTCCTTTGCTGCATTTTCAGCTGCCCATGTATCACTGGATGTAATCCCTTCAGCTGCTGCGGATGAGTAGCCCTTTTTAGTTGCCTGTGTGTAGATTTTCAATTCATTCCAGCAAAGCCCTGATTCGATATCCCCCATTTTGTTTTTTATTGCCCTTCTAGGCCACATGTTTTTCTCCCACAAGGCAGCAATCTTCTTTCTATCTTTCCCAAAACAAACAAGCATTAGAAATGCAATGGGCCTCGTGTCTGTTCGAGTTAGAAATATTAGCTTAGTAAACTCCTAACCAGATTTTTTTGCCACATAAACTGAAAATAACAATATAAACAGTTTCACATAAGCGAGCCGATGGCCATGAAGGAAACCCACAAAAGGAAACAGAAGTTCGCTCGCAGTGAAACGTATTGACAAAAGTGCAGTTATCCATGTTACCGGCAAAAGTGCAATTATCTATGTAACAGGATCGATGTCATGCAAAGCCCTCAACTACTGCCCTGCGAGTTGGCGTGACCTATGAAACAAAGAGAAAAAGTAGTCCAGAAACCATATAGAAAACATGGAGCCTTGTATGTTTTCAGTAGTTGGTTGGTGCGCTCAAGTAGGGCTAAACACCAGAAAAGACATGACGTATCTATGTCTTTCACTAATCAAATCAAGCGAATTTTAAAAGGAAAGCCCACGAACCAACCAAACTGAGGGGCATGGTTACAAGCCCGTAGAGAGATAACAACAGGGACAGAGAGCTTGGCATGCTCAATACTAAAAAAGGGCTATGGCCCCATACCAGTCCAGATCTTTGATTCAGAGCAAATAAGAGGACTGTGCCTCTTCCACAGCTCTGGAGCTCCACCTAATTATGTAATTATGAATGACGACCTACATTACTAACCTCCAGGTGAACCATATTTACAAACCATTGAACTTGTTTTGTCAGCACACAGTGAATGTAGTGCTTCAGATAGCTATCGGAACTGGTGATCCACAGCCATTGAGTTTAAATTGGGTCAGTGGGAGATGATGGAATAACTTCACCCTGAAAACATTCCAGGACGAGAAGAGACCGATTTCATTTCAACACCTCGGTCCACAGCTGCGACAGTGAGTGCCTTTCACTCGTTCACCCAGGGTGACTGCCTCAAATCCTTGCATCATTGCAGGTGATGACCATCCTTCACCTAGCAAAGATTGCTTAGGTCAATACTTATAACTTCCCAACTGGCATCATCCCCCTACATGTTGTCAACAGCGACTGGCACCAGCTCCCCCCAGCACTCCTTTTCAAATTCAGCGCAAATGCTTTCAAGCTCAAATACCCCTCAATTTTTTCACACACGCAATGAAAAACTTGAAACTCAGGGCCTTAAGAGACTTCCCGGAAACCCTCTTCACCATCCCAATTTCATTCCCAGAGTCGACCCATAAGTACCCGGCCCCTCCCTTGCTTTTTCACCTTCTGCCCCAACATCTCAAAACACCAGACACAAACAACCAGCACCTCCCCATCCACCTCAAACTCCCAGAGTCCATTCCTGACAGTTCATTCCAATACTCCCTCAATTACTGAACACAACTGGCCTCTTGTCAACAAGCTCCTTGCCTCATTCTCACACCTCTCTCGAAGAATGGACATCCTCATTTCAGCTCTATTCTAGCTTAGTGACTCTCTGTCTTTCTATCACTCTTCCCACTCATTTCCAGCATACTGAGAGACAGCTACCTACCCAGGCCCCAAATGGACACAACCACCCCTTGACAAGTCAGACCAACTCCATTTCCTAAAGACTGCCGCAGCTTCAAATTCTGCTACACCTTCCTCCTATATGCCTGCAACCCCATCCTCCAATCTTCCCATCCGGGGCTGCCAGATTTCCACTATCATCTCTGACCACATTAAAACTCACAGACATCACCCCAGTGCACACTCATCCCCTTGTAACTTGTTACATATCCCAACTACCCTCCCGGATCAGCCAAGTCACAAAGACAACAGCTTCTCCCTGAACTGCATGCTACACAATTGTCGATCTGCAGTCAATCATGGTCTTGAATTATTAAACTCAATCCTTACCCATAATCTTGACATCCTGATGCTCAAGGAAACGTGGTTCGATGTCTCATCTAACCACACTCTTGATCTTCTTCTTACTCTCAACTACTCAATTTTGTAGCGCGACTGGAAAATAGACTCAGTGGAGGTCTCACACTCATTCACCGAAACTGCCTGAGATGCCAAACCTTCCCAATGGCACACTTTCAGTCTTTCGAAAACTTGTCAGTTAAACTGTCCACAACTACTTCCTCCAACCTCAGATTGAATATAATTTACCATCCACCAGGTCAAAACAACACCTTGATTGAGAAATGCATAGATTTCTTCACCTCACAACTTAACAGTTCTGACAATAATATCTTCCTTGGTGCTTCAACAGCCACTGGGGAGACGTGGGCAATAGTTATGTGGATACTTTTACCTCCTTTCTCAATGCCTCTTTCTCAATGCCAACGATCTCCAACAACACTGCCTTAAACCTACACACCACAAAGATGCCATTCTGAATCTGACAGTCCCATATTCTTCCTGCCTAAAGACATATGACTCCATTTCAGTCGACTAGTGTGATGCAGATCCCATTCTCTTTAACTGGCTTTTACACCAAAATATATGGGCAACCCAAGGAAGAGAAAATATGGTTTAGAGATACATCCAACATTTACAAATAAGCCATGGCCAACTTGGCCTTTCCCACCATAATTGTGATCACGTCATCTTGTCACCGAGGCCACCTACAAATTCAGCTCCTGCATGAAATACCTCATTGATGAATGTGTAGCACTGAAATACAAATTATCCAGACCAAAACCCTCTAGGCCCTTGTTCTCTAAAGTGCTTTATGAAGAATGAAAGCGTATCAGAAAATACGAGAAATGATGGCAAAAAGCACAATCCTTCCTGAGTATGACTGAGCTTCGTAAAGCAAGAAAACAGTACAAAGACCAAATCTTCAGAGCCAAATCCTCCCATTTCAGTGAATTCATCAAAGAATAGACCAAGTCACCTGTACAAGGTTATTGAACAGTCTACTAACCCCGCTATCCCTTCGGCTCCTAAGCCATTTGTGGCCCATTGCAATGACTTTGTGGATTTCTTTGAATAAAAAGGCAGAGACATCCACATTTTACTTCTCATCAATGACTCCCTTGAAACGGTTGAGTCTCTACAGTGTAAAGCAATACAATCATGGTCATCTCTCTCTTCAATCTCCAAGAAGGACATACTACAAACTATATCCAAAATAAAACCCTCAAACCAATATCTGGGTGCTATTCCACAATCTATCAGCAAATCTCTTGCCAAAGACCTACTCCCCATATGGACCACCTTGGTCAATTCCTCTCTCAATCAGGACTTCTTCCCTGAATGACTAATTCTGGGTCAAGTCACTCCACTCTTAAAAAAGTAACCTCTCAATTTAGAGAACCTGAACATCTACCGCCCAGTCTCCACACCCCCATTTTAAGGCAAAGTCATTAAAAGCTGCGCAGCCTCCCAACTAGCCACATACATCTAAACAAGCAACCTCCTAGACACTCTCCAATCAGGTTTCCACCTGGGTCACAGTACAGAAACTGCGATCCTCCAAATAATCAATGACTCCCATAGAATCCTCAACTCTGGCAACTCCTGCCCCGGTCCTCCTGGATTTATCTGCCACATTAGACACTGTCAACCATCATATCCTCTTTCTTATTCTTGAACTACGCACAGGATGTGGAGGAATAGTCCTCAACTGGCTTTCTTCTTACCTATCCAACCCTTCTCAAATTGTGAAAATATGCAACTGATTCTTGAGACCAGTCGGCATTCACTAAGGTGTCCCCCAAGGTTCAATCCTCTTCCCAACCCTCTTCAACCTCTACCTAGAACCTCCGGGATTCTCTTCCACCTTTACACCAATGATACCCAAAAATGCTTGAAAATCTCGTCCACAGATGACATTGCCCTGCTTTCAAAAACACTCTCAAAGATTCAATCCTGGATATCCAAACACCATTCAAAACTCAACCCAACTAATACAGAATTTCTTTTGATCTTACCTCCAAAAGCAAAAATGTCTGTACAAGAACGGATGGCTAACCTTCCTGTCTTCTTAGGCTGCCCCGCCATTGCCACGAGTGCTAGATCACTCTGCATCACCTTGGACAATCATCTCAATCTTCACAACTAGATAGCAGCCATGGGCAACAGCACAAAGACCAACTTAAGCAGCTTGAGGGCATCAGGCAACTGATTCCAAAACAAGACCTCAAAACAGTGGTGCAGCTGCTTGTTCTCTCTAGACGTGACTATGGAATTTCCCTTCTCTGAAGCATTCTCAAAGTTCACCTAGGCCCGTTAAAAGCAACACTACATGCTGCAGCACACTTCGTCTTAGGTCTCAAGAAATGTGTCACATTTCCCCTGCCCTGCTAACCCTCCTATGGCTCCCCATTGAAGTGCAGGCCCAATTCAAAATCACTTGTATCATCCACAGAGCGCTGCACTTCTCCTCACCTTCTATCTAAACAAGAAACTTAAAATCTCCAGAGCAAATACGGGTTCCAGAAATGCTGAATCCCCGCTCCTGGAACCCCCCCACCATGATACATGAATCAGTCCTTCTCTGGCAGCACCACTAGAATCTGGAACTCTCTGCCTTCCCCATTCTGTCTAACCACCTGCCTAACAACCTTCAAAAAGGACCTCAAGCGCCTCCTATTTGACAGACATCTTGGTTAATTCACCCTCAACCAGACTTATTTACATTTTCCAATGCACCCTGATCTGGCTTTGTTTATCTGTTCATGTCCTCTGCCCTGTTGCTGTAACTGTCCATTGTGGTAACTCCTGCATTCATACTCTGATGTAAACATCTGAGTTAAACTACTATTAATGTAACCCACTGTAACCCTGTATTCTGTGTGTTGTAAAGTGCTGTGATTCCTTTGGGCCATGTCGACATTATATAAAATTGCCCTCCGACTTCCGCTGGTTAATAGTGCAGCTTTCTTATCTCTCCCCAGGACCTGCAAATGGGAATTAAATATGTTGTTAATCAGGCAATAAGGACTGTGTACATTTTCATCACCAGACTTGTTTCACATTAGATCTCAGCATTAAGTCACATTTTAACATAGTGACAGGGTTTAAATCACATGAGGTTATCATTTAATCCATATAAAGCTCTACAAGTGATGTATGATGGCATCGCACCTGTTGCTACCACATATACTCCCCTTGTAGGTGCTTTCCTTGCCATCAGCTGCAGAACCAGTGTCCTTGAAGATGGTGGTGATAATGTCTCCCATGAGAAGGTAATAATGGTACAGATACATGAGACATGCCACTTTTCATTCAAAAGGGTGAAAAGGTCAAAGAGCATACATTGTTATGAAATGAGAAATTATGCTGAAAAAATGTAAATGGTGGCACACAATAAAAGAGGCAAGATGGTCACAAACCTACTTGACTAATGGATGGGATAGAGACAACTTGCCAGGATGTCTCCTGATATAATCTGTGGTTTTGGTCACAGTGTAGACACCAGGGGCTGTGGTATTACTGTAGCTTTCAAAAGAAACATATATAGGGCAATGAAATATCAAAACACAAACGTTAGGAATTGTTAGAAATTGGGTTACTAATTAACTGTGGTAAAGCAGCAACCACAATCCTAGTCAGTATAAGGCACAAGCAAACCCCAAATTAACCTGTGTTCACCCCCTGGTAGCTTGCACAGAACAGTCAGGCTTAATTTAAAGGCAATGTGTAAAGTATTTGTGCAACACTTCAAAAAGTAAAACAGTGAAAATCACACACAAAAAGAAAAATAGAGCAAACTTTAATATATTAAATAAGACCAAACTGACAAACATCCAATCAGTAGAATCAGAGTTATGATTTAAAAAAAAATAAACTGCAATATAGTGCCTAAAAACATAAAGCACCAATCATTGCTATCTGGCTGCACTGGACCGGGTCAAGGTCAAAACTTCAGGCCAACTGTAATGGAGTGCAGGTTGAATACAGTCCCAGATTAGTCATGCTGAAGGTTTATCTTTTCATGCTTTGTGCCAAGAATCCAATTTACATTGAGGAAAGTCACCTGGAGCAAGGAGATCAACACTGGCGGTGGTCAATGTGCGACAAGGAGCAGGCTAGGCGTTGCGGACAGGCAGGCTGGTACTTTGCATTGGCAGTCTTCCATGGGCAATAGATGCTCGCTTGGCAAAGGGACAGGCTTGCAGTGGCTCGTGCTGATTTGCTGCGTGAGCAGGAACGTTCTGGTGCAAACTGCCTGTTTGCGATTGCAAAGAGCCCAAAAGTTAGAGTATAAGAGCTCACAAGCCACACCACAGGTCCAGGGCCTGAGGGGTACCTCTTAGGGGTCAGGAACACATTGAAGAAGGGTCCAGGAGTTGTAAGGGAGACTGTTATGTCACTGAGGCTCAGATCAGGAGGTCAACGGACTATCCCTTTGAGTCACTCTGGGGTTCTGGTTGCAAGATGGGTTGCAAGTCCAGTTCTTCCCCAAGTAAGAGGGCAGCAAGCAGCAGGTCAACACTGCAAGGCAGCAGCTCCTTGATAACCAATTCAGTAGAGCAACAATACTTTCAGCAGCACAGCAGTCCATCTTCCTGGCAGAGTAACCACAGGTCCAGAAGTGCACAGAATTGGAGGTGTGTGAGGTCCTTCTTTTATAATCAGTTGTGTCTTTAAAGAGGGGAGAAACTTCTAGAGGTATGCCTTTGAAGTGCACGTATGTCCTACCTTGCCTGCCCTGGCTCCAAACTAACTACAGGAGACCGCAGCCATTTGTGTGTAGACAGAACACAGCCTATTAATGTGTAGGTAAAGCTGGGCATAGCTACCCCCTCCCATCCTTCCAGTGATGGCCCATCCAGTCACCCCTAAGCTCCCATTGTGTGTAACTGTCTAGAAAGAATACACAAAGTCCAGGCACCAAATGGCTAAGGAAAAAAATTACAACTTTCTAGAAGTGGTATTTTCAGTACTGCAATTTAAAATCTGACTTCAGCATGAGTTAGGATTTGAAATTGCTATTCTAGAGACACCAAACTTGAACGTATTATCTCTCCCCATGTCAAAATTAGACGTATATTATGTGATAAGGTAACTCTAATGTTATCCTATGGGAGAGATAGGCCTTGCAATAATAAAAAACAAATGTAGGAGTTTTTCACTACCTGGACATGTAAACCTTAACAGTATGGGGGTCATTCTGACCCTCGCGGTCATGGACCGCCAGGGCCAACGACCGCGGGAGCACCACCAACAGGCTGGCGGTGCTCCCATGGGCATTCTGTACCGCCGCGGTCAGAAACAGGAAACCAGCGGTGTCCCGCCGGTTTCCCGCTGCCCAAGGGAAGCCTCCTTGGCGGCGCTGCAAGCAGCGCCGCTATGGGGATTCCGACCCCCTTACCGCCAGCCTGGCTCTGGCGGTTTTGACCGCCAGAACCTGGCTGGCGGGAAAGGGTGTCGTGGGGCCCCTGGGGGCCCCTGCAGTGCCCATGCCAATGTCATGGGCACTGCAGGGGCCCCCTAACAGGGCCCCACCAAGATTTTCAGTGTCTGCCAAGCAGACACTGAAAATCGCGATAGGTGCAACTGCACCCGTCGCACCCCTTCCACTCCGCCGGCTCCATTTGGAGCCGGCATCCTCATGGAAGGGGGTTTCCCGCTGGGCTGGCGGGCGGCCTTCTGGCGGTCGCCCGCCAGCCCAGCGGGAAACTCAGAATGACCGCTGCGGTCTTTCGACCGCGGTACGGTCTTCTGGCGGTTCCCGCCAGGCATGCGGCTTCCGCCGCCCGCGGAGGTCAGAATGACCCCCTATGTGTCTTATCTTTACAATACACAGCATCCAACCCCCTGGGCTGTCCAATGCCTACCCTAATGGTAACCTATATGTATAGTAGTTTGGGCCTAGCAACAGGTTTATTTTTCCAGGTTGATAATGCAGTTTAAAACTGCACACGAGCTCTGCAATGGCATACCTGAGGCATGTTTAAAGCTAGTTGAGTCAGTGGCACAATCAGTGCTGCAGGCCCACTAGCAGCATTTACTTTACAGACCATAGACACAAGTAGTGCAGTTTCCTAGAGACTTATAGGTACAATAAATATGCCAATTGGGTATAAGCCAATGTTACCATGCTTTAAGCAGAGAGCACTTACACTTTAGCACTGGTTAGCAGTGGTAAAGTGTACAGAGTCCTAAAGCCTACAAAAAAGAATTCAGCAAAAATAGGAGGAAGAAAGCAAAAGGTTTGGGGGTGACCAAACAAGCCAGGTCCAACATAAAGGAACTATGATGTGTTTGATATACTGTACATCATGAACACAGAGTCCTCTTATATATGTTCTCAACCAGGATAAAAGTATCATTATTTTATTGACATTAAAATGATGTGCCCTAGCAATAGCTACAGTAACAAAGGATGTCACTGTCAGTGATTAAGTGTAATAGGGGCCTAGGTTGATAGACGGATGGATGATATGAAAGAGAAGTATATCCTTCCACATGAAGTTGTATAATGTACAGATGTATATGTGAATGACCAATAACATGAAAATCTACTTTTAAGCAGAGATTTCGTCTTGGAATTGGTGAGCTCTATCCAGGCAGAGATATCTACCTGACATAGATGGAGTTCTCCCTCTATGAAGAAATCCAAACAGAAACATACCTATACATATTTGTTGCGATCCTCATGTTTACTACGAAAATTTAAGATCAACAAACATTGAGGTAAATAAAACTATTTGGAGGGTCAGATATGCTGGTCTTACTATAATCCCACAAACATTGTGGAAAGAACATATATTTGGAGGAGTTCATATTTACTAATGCAGCTCCAGTCCAACAAACATATTGGGTAAAACCACACATTTGGAGGAGTCAGATTCACTATTTTAACTCTAACCCAACAAGCATTGGGGTACATGGATATGCTTGGGGCTCAGTATTTAATATTCTGACCTCATTTCCACAAAAATTGTGGAAAGTGCATATATTTGGGACAACTCATTTACTATTCAAACTCCAATTGTCAAACAAGCCCAAAACAACATGCCCACCCTTATAATTAGTTCAAAAGTTGGGTAGTTTGTCCAAGGTTAGTGTTTGGTAGGGAGTACTACTTTTAGTAGTTTGAGCATTAATTTGAGCATGCTGGCTGAATATTTCAGAAAGCTGTGGCATTGCTCCTACAAGACTTTATAATTTCATGAGAATGGTTGCCATATTGGATGAGGCAGATGTAAAGCCACGTCTGCACACCTGCCTATTGCCAGTTATTCTCACTTGTCTAGAAAGATGCATCATGTTCCTGCAGCTGCTGCTCCTGACATCACAAGGCTTTGCATCTCTGCATGTCCTGTTTTGGATGCCCTTGTGAAGATTCTTCACCTATCTTTTGGTTGTGCAGCTGATTTTGACTTCATCCACAGTGACGTTCGTCGTCAATACCTGAAAAGAAAAGGATATTAAGTAGCGTTATTCTACATTATCATGGTAAAAGCACATGCAGGGGTCACATAGTACGCTGGAACGAACTGGAGCAGAACTCAGGCACAGGAGGTGCACTCTCAGCGAGATAAGTGGAGCCTTTAAAACAGTGGTTAGGTTGTTTTGAATCTTGAACTTTACCTTTGAGAAAGTTATTACCTGTGAGTCTGTGAGTTGTTGAGAAGAGTGCTCAAGGAAACTGTTAGACAGCGTTAATATGCTGGAATGCTACAAGCTGTATATCAAGCGAAAACATTCAATGTTTGTGAACTCAACATCTCAAAAATGAATTAATAATTGCTCAACTGCCCTGAAGTATAAAGCAGGCACATGGGGTATAAGGAAAAATACTGTAGCATATTAAGCAATAAGTCAAATATGTTAAAAGTGATTATCGTACTTCTTTCTAAAAGAGGGTTGTTGGAAAATGGGTTATTGGTAAGGGCAGGTAACTACCTACACTTAGCAATAGGCCACTAACCTCCACTTAGGTCCAGTTAGGTCTCAGTAAATTAAACCCAGCTCAACCCTTGGTAGCTTGGCAACGAGCGACAAGGCTTAACTTAGGAGACAAAGCGTAAAGCATTCAAATATCACAAAACTGTAATTAAGTAAAACACAGGAAACAGTTTAAAAATCCAAAATCAATTTATAAACATAGGAAATATTTTTAGTTTTAAAATTACACAAAAACGAGTAAAATTGGATAAGGGGAACCGGAGATAGGATTTTTTAAAGAATTATTGTTTTCTAGCCCCTAGAAACAAAAAGCACCAATCTGGTCATCTGGTCGCACCTCGACCGGGGCAAAGTCAAAGTTTAAGGCCGGCCGCGATGGAGCCCGGCTCGGCTACAGCCCGCGGGAGGCCTCAGTCAAAAGTTTACCTTAGGACTTAGTCGTTTTTCTGAAGATTTTCTTCAGCAAGGCGAACCTGCCAGTCCAATCCGACCTCCTGGAACTCTTCTTCGAATACACGTCGCGGCAGCCCTCGGTGGAGATTTTTATCTTCGGGCGTAGTTGTTTTTTCGAGGTGAAAATCCTTCGACCGGGCAAACCTGGATCTTGATCTGACGTCCTTAGAGCCCTCCTCAGATACGCTGGCTGGGAGGTCCCAGTCAACTTCCTACATTCGGACTTAGGCCCTCATTACAACCCTGGCGGTCGGTGTTAAAGCGGCGGTAATACCGCCAACAGGCCGGTGTAAAAAAAATGGAATCACGACCATGGCGGAAACCGCCCACACAGACAGGCACTTTAACACTCAGACCGCCATGGCGGTAGAAACAAACACTGCGGCGGTAACCGTCAACAGACAGCCGGAGGACAAAGTACCGCCCACTGTATTTCAACACGCCTATCCGCCACCTTTTCCGGGGCGGAACCAACGCTATCAAAAGCACGGCGGAAACAGTACACAGAAGGGAAAACACTCACCACTCGACACCCAACGAGGAACCAGGATGCCATGGAGCCCGAACTTCAGGTGTTACCCATGCTGCTCTTCCTCCTGCTCTATCAGGAGCAGGACAGACGCAGTCAACGACCACGGTGAGTACTGCACCTACAACACGGGGGGAAAGAGAGTGACACACACACGCAACACGCAATACCCCCACCTCCACCCTCACCCTCACCCACAACATACACACAAATACATGCAGCAACATTACATATACACCCCATCACCCCCCGGAAGAACGCAAGGACAAAAGGAAATGATTGTAACCAGAGTAATCATGAAAAATCTGATAGTCAAAAATCTAAATTCAGTATATACAAATATGTACACCAACTACACAAGTCCGGATAGTGTACCAATCATTGTCCGTGGACCACTGGTCCCAAAATGCATGGGCGAAGCCCACACAAGTTACCTGACTGGAAACGGAGAGAACACTGCTGGGGCATCAAACCGAAAATATACAGGCACTTCAGGGGGAGGAGGAGGGGGAGCACCTCAGCCAGATGAACGCACAACGGCACTGCTTCACGAGGGGGCTCCATGCCCATTGCTGTATCCTGGGGAGTGCAAAGCCACAGTCTCTCAAGTCTCTCCAGTGGGTGGTTTGCCCACTGCTTAATCCTGGGGAGTGCAAATCCACAGTCTCTCAAGTCTCTCCAGTGGCTGGTTTGCCCACTGCTTTATCCTGGGGAGTGCAAAGCCACAGTCTCTCAAGTGGATGTCATTCTCCACTGGTTCTGGAGGGGGCCTGGTGCCCAGAGTGCTTCATCCTGCCAAGGACTGAGGTAGTGGATGTATCTCTCCACTGGTTCTGGAGGGGGCATGTTACCCAGAGTGCTCCAGGTGCAGTGTGGCCGGTACAATTCCCTCACCTGGGTGTGTGTGCCACGTGATTGCTGAGGTACAGGTAGCATGATACGCCACGGAGGCAGTGACATACCCCACACTGATGTGGCTTCGCCTTCCACCTGCAGGTGCAAACGGTGATGGAAGTCATGCCTCATGGAAGCTGGCCAGAGTCCAGGAAGTCTCCTCCAGCCTCGGATGACTGACCACTGGGGATGGTAGCCATGTCAGCAGTGGTGCCACTGTTCGAGCACATCACAGGGCTGGTGGCGGTGCTTGCGGCGGTGTCTGTGGCCGCGGTGCTGGCGGTGGTGCAGGGGTCAGCACCTGCTGAGGGACACAGCAGGGTGTCTCCTGCAGCCTCGGATGGCTGCCCACTGGGGAAGAGGCTGAGGACTGTTGCTGAGGCTGTAGACGTGCCGGTGGCTGTGCAGGTGGCTGTGCAGGTGGCTGTGCAGGTGGCTGTGCAGGTGGCGGTGCAGGTGGTGGTGCAGGAGGCGGGGCAGGTGGCGGTTGTGGTGGCGGGGCAGCTTGCGGTGTTCACCGCCGTACAGGTTGGTGTGGTCGTGGACAGAAGGTGTGACACTGGTCCCTCATTCGGTGCCACCGTGCACTGTCCTGACCTGCTCTTCTGCTTTTTTCCCTTCCCCACCTTTGATGGTGCCGCAGTTGTCTTGCCAGTATCCCCTTTTGTTTTTGCTGAGCCCTTGGTGGCTGGTAGGTGCGGCTTCTCCCTCCGGGATGTGAGCACCTTTTTCAGTTTGGCAGGTGGTGGAATGTCCTTGCCCTCGCTAAGTGGCATACTGACAGCCCTGATTGGTGGCGCACTCGATGACCCTGCAGTTGCTGGCATCACTGTGCCTGGGGATTTGGTGGCTGAGACCTGGAAAGCCTGGCCCTAGGCGAGGACGGGGGGGGGGGGTGAAGGGAAGAGGTCAAGGGTTGCCAGGAAAAGTTTTTAGACACACTGGGATGGGAAGATGGAGGGAGTTTGGGAGTGGAGGAAGAGGTAGTGGTTGTAGGAGGTGTACGTCTGCTGAATTTGGATGAAGGTGCATGGGCCGGAGGCTGTTGTGAGGTGGATGGCTGTTGGGTGGGTGTGTGGCTGCGTTTGTGTACTTTGGGAGGAGGGCTCACAGACACACTGGGAGAGGACACATGGGATGTGTGAATGGTAGTTGGGGTGGTGATTGCACGTGAGCGGTGTGTGGTGATGGGTGTGCTGGTGATGGAGGTAGTGGCTGAGGATGTAGTGCATGCAGTTGTGAGTGGAGAGGAGACAGGGAGGGAGGAGTAGGACGTGGAGGAGGGGGACACAGTGGAGGCTGGGGATGTTGCTGTGTCTGCATGGGGATGGTGCTTGTGTGAGTGCCTGTGGGATGGTTGGTGCTTATGTTTTCCGGAGCCACTTTTGTGTGTTGATGTGTGTGCATGCTGGTCTGATGGTGTGCTTGGGATAGGCTGAGGTACAGGGGATTGGGTCTGAGTGGAGGAAGTTGGAGGGGGAGGCTGGACACAGGGACAATGACTGCCATCAGTGCTGAGGCCAGAGCCTGAAATGCTCTCTGTTGGGCCACCTGCCCAGAATAAATGCCCTCCAGGTATGCATTTATGTGTTGCAAATGCCTCTCAACACCCTGGATGGCATTCAAAATGGTAGATTGCCCAACAGTGAGGGATCTCAGGAAGTCAATCACCTCCTCACTGAGGGCAGCAGGCCTGACAAGGGGCAGGGCCTGAGGTGCCTTGGGCGAAGGAGATGCCCACCCTCCTGGGTGAACGGGCACGGGACACACGCTGAGGGGCTGCTGGGAGGGCGTTGCTGGTAGGGGGGGTGGCGGCTGTACCTGTTGATTCAGTGGGCACAGAGGTGCCCGCCACCGCAAGAGAGCTCCCATCAGAGGAGGAGTCGCTGTCACTGGTGTCTGCTCCTGTCCCCGCCGTGGAGCTCCCTTTGCCCTCCGTCCCACTGGTGGCTTCAGACTCTGGGGGTCATTCTGACCCCGGCGGTCATGGACCGCCGGGGCCAGGGTTGGCGGGAGCACCGCCAACAGGCTGGCAGTGCCCCGCAGGGCATTCTGACCGCGGCTCTTTGGCCGCGGTCAGAAGAGGAAAACCGGCGGTCTCCCGCCGGTTTTCCGCTTCCCATAAGAATCCTCCATGGCGGCGCAGCTCGCTGCGCCGCCATGGGGATTCTGACACCCCATACCGCCATCCTGTTCCTGGCGGCTCTGCCGCCAGGAACAGGATGGCGGTATGGGGTGTCGTGGGGCCCCTGGGGGCCCCTGCAGTGCCCATGGCAATGGCATGGGCACTGCAGGGGCCCCCGTAAGAGGGCCCCACTTTGTATTTCAGTGTCTGCTTTGCAGACACTGAAATACGCGACGGGTGCAACAGCACCCGTCGCACCTTCCCACTCCGCCGGCTCCATTCAGAGCCTTGCGTCCTCGTGGGAAAGTTGATTTCCACTGGGCTGGCGGGCGGCCTTTTGGCGGTCACCCGCCTGCCCAGTGGAAATCCCAGAATCACCGCAGCGGTCTGACGACCGCGGTGCGGTGTTCTGGCGGGGGTACTTTGGCGGGCGGCTTTCTTCACCCTCCAGGGCCAAGTGGGTTGCATCTCCCTCCTGCTCCGGTGCCACTGCTCCTCCACCTGATGATGCTATTGCACACAAGAACAGGGAGACCACAAAAAGGGGGGGAAAGACAGAAGAAAAACATGTTCAGTGCATGCAACACCCCTACCGTTGGCGGACAAAACACACAGGGAGCAGCCCTCAGCACTACGTCATGTACTAACAGTTCCTAGAAAATTCACCTGACCATGGAGTACGAGGCCTAAGCCCAAATGTTGCACGCCTGGAAGTCACAGGAGCCTGACTAGGTGTAGATGGCTCTCACCACTAGTGGGGTTGGGGTGCCACATAGCCTGCCTCACAAGGGACCTTGCCTACCAAGTTCGCCCTGGCCTGGGGGAACCCACTACCCACCTCCCCCACCCAGACACCTCGTAATGCGCGCAGAGTCAGCTGAATAAGAGTGTACGCACCCCCTTGTGGCTTCTGTGATGCCCTCAAGTGCCCATCCAACTCCGAATAGGCCACCACCAGGATACGGGACATCAGGGGGGTCATGGTGCAATGGGCACCCGTTCCACGTTGGGAGGCCATCCCCAGCTGGGCCTCCGCCATCTTCTTGCTCCAGCAGCGCAGGTCCTCCCATCTTTTACGGCAGTGGGTGCTCCGTCTGTGGTAGACCCCGAGGGTCCAGACGTCCTTGGCGATGGCACGCCAAATCCCCTTCTTCTGGTGGGCGCTGACCTAGAGGAATGGTACAGGGGGAAAGGAAATTACTCACCCGTCCGGACCGTCATACTTATTGCCCACCCATTCCCATCCATGCCCTGATGCACATACACTCACCATCCACACATGCAGACCTCAGCCCCCCCCCATGTATCTTCCATCCACACCACTAAAAGCAGGCATTGCCCATGCAACATGCTCACAGTGTACTCACCTGTTTGTCTGGAGGACCGTACAGTTGTGTGTACTGGGGGAGGACCCCATCCATGAGTTTCTCCAACTCCTCGGAAGTGAAGGCATGGGCCATTTCCCCAGACACTGTAGCCATTGTCGCATCCAGACACAGGTCAAAGCAGCACTTGCAGTGTAGGTCCTCTCCTCTTGAAGGTCATGTATCAAGTGAGTGAACAGACAGAAAATGGCGGTCACATCCGCGGCGGTGCGTACCGTCACCGCCGGAGCACATCATCATTGGCTCCTGGGACCCATAAGGCCCAATGTTAACCAATGCAGAATTGTGCCATGGTCTTTGACCACCCACCGCGACGGTGTACAACGCCAGCGCAGTTACCTCATATCCCCTTGTCCCACCTTACAGGTCAGGCAGCCGCCATTTCAGGGGACCACATGGGATGGATAAAAACTGTGTCACACCTTTCTAGGCCGGGAATACAGACAGATACCGGCACATTGTGGATTATTAACGTTTTAGCAAATAACATATTGTGATACCTCAGTGTTGTATGACTCTCTGCTCGCTGTTCTCCTCCATAGGGCATGTCTGCTGGGGCAGGTGATGAGATGGCGGCATCCTCCGGTGTACAGACCACTGGTGGACCTGTCGTCAATGGAAGAGAGACACATCATAATCACATACAGAATTGATTGTGCAACAATCCTGGAACTGTGTGCCCAGTTGGAGCCAGACCTGATGTCAGCTATCCGCCATCCCACAGGGAAACCCCCTCCAGTGCAGGTCCTGTCTGTACTCTGTTTCCTGGCCATTGGGTCTTTTCAAACAACAGTGGCCATGGCATCAGGGATGTCCCAGCCAATGTTCTCTAACGTGTTGTCCAGAGTGTTGTCTGCCCTGCTGAAACACATGCGCAGCTACAACGTTTTCCCTCAGGTAGAGGATTTTCCCACAGTGAAAGGTGACTTCTATGCCCTGGGACATATCCCCAACATCATTGGTGTCATTGATGGTACACATGTGGCATTTGTCCCCCCCGCAGGAATGAACAGGTGTACAGAAACCGGAAAAGCTACCATTCGATGAATGTGCAGATGGTGTGTTTGGCAGACCAGTACATCTCCCATGTGAATGCCAAGTATCCTGGCTCTGTGCATGATGCTTACATTTTGAGAAATAGCAGCATCCTTTATGTGATGGGGCAACTCCTGAGGCACCGTGTGTGGCTAATAGGTGAGGCCAAGGTCCCAATACAGTTGACATAGGTGTCTGGGTATGGGGTTGTCCCTAAGGGTTAGTGTGTGTCTAACAGTTGTCCCTCGACATTTTCAGGTGACTCTGGTTACCCCAACCTGTCATGGCGACTGACCCCAGTGAGGAATCCCAGGACAAGGGCAGAGGAACGCTACAATGAGGCACATGGGCGAACTAGGAGGATAACGGAACGCACCTTCGGCCTCCTGAAGGCCAGATTCCGGTGCCTCCATCTGACAGGTGGTTCTCTATACTACTCACCGAAGAAGGTGTGCCAGATAATCGTGGCGTGCTGTATGCTGCACAACCTGGCTTTGTGATGCCAGGTGCCTTTTCTGCAGGAGGGTGGGCCAGATGGTGGTCTTGTGGCATCTGTCGAGCCTGTGGACAGTGAAGAAGAGGAGGCAGAAGAAGAGGATATCAACAACCGAAACAACATCATCATGCAATACTTCCAGTGAGACACAGGTAAGAAGAAGTCACTGCTTCCCACATCTCATACTATTGGTGGAGCTAGCATAAGTCTGTCATTTTCACTCAGTGTATGGACACTGACTTGTCACTTTGACTTTCCATTTCACAGATCTGGGTCCCACTTTGTGCCCTCTGCTATGTATACTCCTGGCCTACAGCTGTGTTACATTGGTATGTGAACAAGTAAATTGACATTGTTACATTCCATAGATATTACAATTACACATTTGTGAAAGCACAGACTGACTCCAGATTGTTTTGTGCTTCAAGGGTGTTTATTTAAGTGCTCAATATTGGACGGGGTTTTAAAATGGTGAGGGGTGATGGTGGAGGAATGTCCATGGCAGAGTCCAGTCTATTAGTCTCACAGGTGCATTGCCAAAATGAGCATAGGAAGTGGAGCTGGGGCAGTTTGAGGATGGACAGGGTGACAAAGTGGGACAGAAGGATGACATTCAGGGTGGTCTCATTTCTTGGCGGGGTCTTGGCAATGTTCTCTGTCTTGTTCCTGGATCTCAGGGACCGTTTGCGGGGTGGTTCTTCATCTGCAGGGGGTGGGGTGCTGGTGGCCTGTTGTTCCTGTGGTGGTGCCTCCTGTCCACTAGCGCTAGCGGAGGTGGAGGGCTGATAATCGTTTAGGCTAGTGTCAGGGGACTTTTGGTGTGCCACTGTGTCCCTCCTGGTGTTGAGAAGGTCTGCCAGCACCCCTGCAATGGTGACCAGGGTGGTGCTGATGGACTTCAAGTCCTCCCTGATCCCCAGGTAGTGTTCCTCCTGCAGCCGCTGGGTCTCCTGAAACTTGGCCAGTACCGTGCCCATGGTCTCCTGGGAATGGTGGTAAGCTCCCATGATGTTGGAGAGTGCCTTGTGGAGAGTGGGTTCCCTGGGTCTGTACTCCCTCTGTTGCACAGCAGTCCTCCCAGCTTCCCTGTTATCCTGTGCCTCTGTCCCCTGAACCGTGTGCCCACTGCCACTGCCCCCAGGTCCCTGATCGTCCTGTGTTAGTGGGGTTGCCTGGGTTCCCTGTAGTGTTGGACACACTGCTGATTGACGTGTCCTGGGAACAGAGAGATGGGCCCGCTGGGTGGGTGCTGTGGTGGTGTTTCCTGAGGGGGTGGTTCAGTGGTGGTTTATGACTGTGTCAGGGGAACCGACTGTCCCGAGGTCCCTGATGGGCCGGGCTGGTCATCTTGATCCAGGCGTGCAGAGCTGCTGTCATCACTGTGGGTCTCTTCTGTGGGGGGACTGGATATGTCTGGCTCCTCCTGTCCGGTGGCGTTGGGTATGGGTCCTGTTGGGGTGTAAATGCATAGTTATTGTATCTATGTGTGCCATCTTGTGCAATGGGTGAGTGACCCTCTACTCCTGTGCTTGCATTATTGCCTTGGTCCTTGTGTGATTGGTGATTTTGGGGCATGAGTGAGTCTCTCTACTGGACATTCTTTGGTGATGCGTGTCCATGCATTGGTGTTACATGCAGGGCTTGTTTTTGGGATGTGTGGGTTGTGTTAGTGGGGTATCTGTGGGTTGTTGGGGTGATGGGTGTGAGGGTAAGGGTGGCGGTATGTGATGGCATGCAGGTGGGGTGTGGGGGATAAAGTAATAAAGATATGACTTATCAGAGTCCAGTCCTCCTGCTACTGCTGCGAGGCCCTCAGGATGCATTATTGCCAAGACTTGCTCCTCCCATGTTGTTAGTTGTGGGGGAGGAGGTGGGGGTCCACCGCCAGTCCTCTATACAGCAATCTGGTGTCTGGATACCACGGAATGCACCTTCCCCCGTAGGTCGTTCCACCTCTTCCTGATGTCATCCCGTGTTCTTGGATGCTGTCCCACTGCGTTAACCCTGTTGACAATTCTGCGCCATAGCTCCATCTTCCTTGCAATGGATGTCTGCTGCACCTGTGATCCGAATAGCTGTGGCTCTACCCGGACGATTTCCTCCACCATGACCCTGAGCTCCTCCTCAGAGAACCTGGGGTGTCTTTGAGGTGCCATGATGTGGTGTGGGTGATGTGTGAGTTGCTGTCTGTTGTGATGTGTGAGGGGATGTGTTGGTGAGTGTTGTTTGAGGTGTGTGGATGTTGTGTAAGTGATGGTGTTGTGTGTCTGTGGATGCTGGTGTTGTTTTAGGTAGTCTCTCTCTCTGGCCTTCTTTCAAATTTTTGGTTGTAAGGGTTTGTGGGTGATGTGGGTGTGTGCTTTATATTGGATTGGGTGTGTGGGTGTGGTGTGTGTATGTGTATCAGGTGTGTGTATTTTGAATTGTCCAATGTGGTTGTGTTTTGTAAGTGTGTGTGTATTTTGAGCGCCGCTGTGTGTACCGCCAATGGATTTCCGCGGTTGAATGACCGCCGCGTTGATTTGTGGGTCATGATAGTGTGGGCGTATTCCTGTTGGCGTGACTGTTTCGGTTTTGACATCGCCAGTTTATCACTGACCTTTGGTGTGGCGGACTTGTGTGGGTGTCTGTATTGTGGCAGATTCCGAGCTGTGGGTCGTAATACCTGTAGCGGAATTCCGCGGCTGCAGCGGTATGTTGGCGGTCTTCTGCACGGCAGAAAGCGGGATTTACCGCCAGGGTTGTAATGAGGGCCTTAGTCTCTTTTTTGGAGATTTTCTTCACCGGGACGAACCTGCAAGTCAGGCCAGGTCGGGGTTGAGGCAAGCTGCAGCAGGTCGGTCCCTCTATGTAGCTTTTTTCCAAAAGTTCTCCAAACTTCTGGATCTTCCTTTAAGGTTCATTTGGGGTCCACAGCTCACCCCAAGGTTCTAGAAGCTCTGAGATGCTCATTGGGGGTGTGGACTACAACTCCCAGAATGCACCTGGCGCAAACTCCTTTTTGGCCACTGGACAGTGGTCAGCTGGTTGGCTTCTTCAGGAGTTGGTGCAGGGGACTCTGGTTAGCAACTTTTCACCTGTAGCAAACAGGGAGACCCTCCTTGAACCAGTTGAAGCCAGGCAAAGTCCTTCTTGTGGTGAAGCCCAAGTGTGCAGCTGGTGCAGTCCTGGCGAGTGCAGGGTCCAGGTGCAGGCCAGGGGTCCAGCAAGGCCTTCTTTTTCTGTAGTTCTTCCCGGTAGGGATCTGGTAGGGAACTGAGGTGTGAGTGCAGGTCTGCCAGTTTTATCCCTGCTCCTGGGTGAAAAACAGGGGGGGTCCTGGTTCTCCAAACAGGTGCAGGGTCCTTCCCCCTGTGATGACCACTTCCTAGGAAGTGTGGCAATAATCAATCCCAGGGAGCAACATTCCTCAAAAATCCATCATGGCTGAAAGTGATTTTTGGAGGTTACATCTGGCTGAGCCCACCCACTGGTGTGGCTAAAAAATCCTAAACACACCCCTCCTGCCCTCTCCTAATCTAATCAAGGGGGCACCTAATTGTCTAGGTTTGCAGGATGTGACGGTGTTGCTGGGTTGCTCCAAATGTCCTTCTCTGCCTTTGAAGACTAGTTTGGTAGCCCTCCCCCTTCCTGCTTCACCATCTGCTGTGGGGAGACCTCCTTCACCAGGCACATCTCTTTGTGTGGAGCCAGGCCACTTCACACCTCATCAAGGCAGCCTGGCCAGGTTGCCAGAGGCTGGCCAAACAGAGCACAGCAGCAAAAACACTGCAGGGCTGAAGTTGGCAACTTTTTAGGTAAGGTTTAAAACTCTTTACCTGAGCAAGTTATATTAAATCCAACAACTGGAAGCTGCGTGATTTATTATAACAATTAATTTGATACTAAACTTCTGGTATCTGTTACTTAAGGGGATTAAATTAAAATAAAGTCTCCCGATTCTAGCCTATGGAGGCCATTCACTACAATGAGGGAAAAACTAATTTGGCTGTTTTACCTCACCAGGGCTTATAAAAATATTTTCACAAGGTCCCTGCTTATAGTTACATGGCACCCAGCCCTAGGGGCACATAAGACACACCTTAGGTGTGACTTATATGTAAAAACTTTTAATTCCAAAGTCGAATTTGCATGTAACTTTAATTTAAAAGCAGCCTTTAAAATGACACTGGGGACCTCAGCAGTGCACCTATGGGGGCGCTACCGATGCTGGGGTCCCTAAACCTCCATGCCTTACCATATACTAGGGACTTATAGGTAGGTTGGCTTAGCCAATTATAATTAGCCTAATTTGCATACTGATTTTACACAGAGCACAGGCCCTGGGACTGGTTAGCAGTGCCCAGGGCACCATCAGAGTCAGGAAAACACCAGCAAAAAGTGGAAAATGGGGACAAAAAGTTAGGGGGCCTCTGCAATCAGCCCTGTTCTCTCACAAGGGTGCTAACAACGACCCAAACTGACAGAATTATCAGTACCTGGGAGGTAAGGCATGATATATATTTGAGATAAGACACTGCTCAAGAGCAGTAAAGAAATAGAACAGTTCTTAACATATGTCTATAACCACCAGGACAACTCAGCACAAACCCTGTGGCTCGAGTGACTGATGGAAATTAGTAAGGACAAGTGGGACTACCGACACTCTGGACGCCACAACTGAAGCCGAGCTCTTTCTTGCTCTTCGAATTCCACTGTTCCCTTTGCAGCTGGCTCCGACCCTAAGTTAATTTTGGTCATTAAGGTGGGGTAACTGAGCAGTGGAGTTTGGAGCCAACTTCTGTGCCTCTTTCTTGTTCCCACAGACTCTAGCGTCCCACAGGTTATGGCCTGAGCTTTACACCAGTCCATCATAAACACTGGGGAAAGTGCATATATTTGGCAGCCCCATACTTGCTATTCTAACACCAGTTACACACATTGGGAAACTACCTATATTTATGTACACATTTGATATTCTATCTCCATTTCAAGGATTTCAGGGTAAGAGCATATATGTGAAGAGGGCAGGTGTACTATTCTAAAAACCACTCCCCCAGACATTAGGAAAATAGTACACATATGGTAAAAATCATACTCCAGAGAACAAACACTGAGTAAACACTCCAGGGTTTTTGCGATTCTGCCCAAAAAATCTAAAAATTGGAAATTTTGTACCAATCCTTGCAAAAGCCCTAGCAAAAACTAAAAAAAATAGCCCCTTCTTTCATTGATCTTGTACTGCATTTGGGTCAATAAAAAGAGATTGAGCAGGAGTGGGGTGTTTCCTTCTCTCTCTCCTGGTCTACAAGGTCTTTGATATCACTATAAGCTTCCTGGAAGAAACAAAGTTGTGTGCACCTCCACAAGGACAAGACTGCTGGAGGCCGGAACATATAAAGTATGCAAATGTCCCAACTTCATTTAGCAGTCGTTTGCGACCGCCAGGGCTAAAATGACGGAAGCACCGCCAACAGGCTGGCGGTGCTTCCCTGCCCATTCGGAAAACCGGTCCGGCGGTTTCCCGCCGGATTAGCCCCGGCTGGGCTAATCCTCCATGGCGGCGCTGTAAGCAGCGCCGCCATGGGGATTCCGACCCCCTTCCCGCCAGCCTGTTTCTGGAAGGTTTTCACCGCCAGGAACAGGATGGCGGGAACAGGTGTCCCGGGGCCCCTAACAGGGCCCCAGTATGCTATTCACTGTCTGCTTAGCAGACAGTGAATAGCGCGACGGGTGCAACTGCACCCGTCGCACACCTGCAACACCGCCGGCTCCATTCGGAGCCGGCTTCTGTGTTGCAGGCCCTTTTCCACTGGGCCGGCGGGCGCTACCTTGGCGGGCGCCCGCCGGCCCAGCGGGAAAGTCGAAATGGCCCCCGCGGTCTTTTGACCGCGGAGCGGCCAATTGGCGGTTCCCGCTTGGCAGGCGGCGGAATGAGGGCCTTTGTGTTTTGAAGTCGTGATGTCCTGATGTTTTCTTTTGTGACTGCAGATTTTGGCAAACATGACCACAATGTTAGGGTGATCTGTCTGAGATAAATATATATATTCATTGGGCTTCGGATTAGCTATTTTAAATCAACATCCAAAACATATATAATAAAATACATAGGGCCAGATGTAGCAAAGGTTTTTCCCCATTCTGTGCCTATGGGAAAAAGTGTTTGTACATATGGCCCATAGTTGTTTAGATGTTTGAACTTCTACTAGAAATCATAACTGGCTAACATTTTTAAATTAGGTTACACATTAGGAGTGTGCAAGAACTTTAATTTAATATCCTATTTGAAATGATCTAAATTAAATCATAAAGACTTTCTCCCCGGCCCAGTGCTGCAGTATAATTTTCATGTTTAGAGTTATTCGCAGTACATAACATTTTTTCCACAAAGGGTATCAAGACCAAATTTTCATCCTTTTTTTCCCCACATGTTGGGATTCCAAAGATACAAGTGTTTGTGGGCTCCCCTGGTAAGTACTACAAACATAGCTAAAATGCAGTAAAATTGTGTGTTTTCTTTGGAAACAAATTGCTGTGCAAGAAAGTGTGAGGCATATTTACACGAAAGTGGCACATCAGCTATGATGCACCACTTTTCTTGTGCCCCTCCTGCGCCCCCTAACATCACCATGTTAACACCTTATTTACAAAACAGCACCCCATCGCACACGTACGCACAAAAGTGTCAAATTTCTTGATGCTATTGTGGCGCATTTGTCGACTAGCACCAAGAATTATGGCACTAG
This sequence comes from Pleurodeles waltl, assembly GCF_031143425.1. Lineage (NCBI taxonomy): Eukaryota > Metazoa > Chordata > Amphibia > Caudata > Salamandridae > Pleurodeles > Pleurodeles waltl. Next base: position 1,101,263,044 of record NC_090446.1, read on the forward strand.
TCCAGCAATGCGTGGGGAGGCCCATTGGAAACAATGGGAGTGTCACTTTAAAGCCTGCCTTGGGCAGGTGTTAAAAATAACAGGAAAATGGCACAGTGAAATCTTGCAAATTTCACTGTGCCATTTTTCTGGGCCTTCTACCGGGAAATGCCCCTCCTTGTATACATTATGCCTGGTGCCGGCATAATGTGGCGCAAGGGGTTACAAAGTGGTGCAATTTTTTCACTGCATCACTTTGTAAATCTGGAGCAGGGAAAAGACCTCCTTGAGGCTGCCTTTACATAAAAAAATGATGCTACAGTGGCACAAGGAGGCGCTAGGGGCTTGTAAATATGCACCTATGTATTTAATTTATAACTATGGCACCAGCAAAATGATTGGTTTGTTAACATCACACTCCTCTCAGCTTTCAGGAACAGGCAGGGATGTAAAAACATTTTACCACAGGTTTTGTCATTTTCTAAGTGGTAGTGAATGTCCATATTTTTGAAGTTCCTACCTACTTGCTGTTTGTGGTGGAAAGTGTGCAAAACCCATTGTTGAACCTAGAAAGCTATACATTTCTGAATAGTAGACTACATTCTAAATTTAGCAAGGGATTGGCAGATAATTTACAACCAGGTTTGTTGTGTAACGTTATTCCTACCACATCTATTCACAGCATGGCTAACATTGTAGTCCCATTACTGCTGAAAGTCCCAAAAGTGGACCTTTCCATAGCTTTCAACCATTTATTTTGCCTACAGACAATATGGTCCTCCACTATAATAATAATGTAATAATCTGTGCTTCTGCTAATGGCCAAAGGCTATTTTTAAATGTTTAATTAATTCTTGTACTTTCTAACCTTTTCTATTTTTTGTAAATTAAAACAATGTTGTGTGTAAACTTTATTGGCTGAAAGCATATTTCACCTGAATTGCCTTTGTGCCTAATAATTTCTGCTCCAATAGCACCTGTCAAAGAGTAAGACTATGAAGGATAGTCTGTATTTCTGCAATTTAAGCTTGCAATGACAGCCAAGTAATACTTATAGAGGCCTATGATGCGTCTGTTAAACCTTCAGGAAGTATTGGTTGTGGAAGATCAGAAAGGGCAAGTTAAATCTCACCCACCTCTTTCTAGCTAGACATTTTCATGGAGAAGAACTGTTAGTTACTCCACTTGGTCAATCAGAGTTTATGAGAAGAATGGACTGTCTATAAGGAATTTGCATTGATGGAACGATACCCTGTAAGAGAAGCCAGGAATTAAATGTCCTTGTGATGAATACATTTTATGCTTATCAAATTTAAAAAAGAAGGAAAAGGTCTGGGATACAAAAACAGTAGGCATATACAGTATTAGAAACACTTAATTAACACTTTGATAGCATACATTTTGTTTTCACATTTTGACATAATGTGAACTGTATGTACCAGTCTGCAATTGTAAAGTGAAAACATCTTAGACTTTAGGAGCTGGATTCACACAGGCAAATGCAATTGTAAACATACTTTTATGACCCAAGTTACATTTTTAAAGCATGGTTCTCACCCTCAAAGAGATTCCTGGTGAGCATAATGATTTTAGTGTTTGGCATCTCCATCAAGAATGCAGAGAAAGGGTAGAAAGAGAGCCTTCAAAGACATGGTTTGCCTTGGAAGTTTAGGATTTCCCACAAACGTGTACATTTGTGGGAATTCGCAAACTCCTCTCCCATCCCTATCCACCATAAAAGTGGTTGGAGATTTACCGCAGCTAAGGTCCGGAGTTGTTTTCCTTCCAGCATGGGAAGGAGATTGGATCACATTCACATTTGGAGGGAGTGTAGATAAAGGGCATTATCAATGGGCAAAAATATTTTCGCCATGGAGAAAAATAGAATGGTGTGTTTGCATAGAGAGCTCTATTACCACTTTGTGGATTTTTCACCTTTAAAGAACTCAACACAGGGTGAATAGCCACCCACTGCAAGAAGTACCTGACATTCCCAGTAGTGCTCCTAGAAGCCTACACCTGAAGGGAAAGAGGAAAATGTAACATATGCTGGGATGTTAGAGATGATTGTATGTCTCCTGCACATGAGCTTTGTTGCCTGTGAATGGTATTAAATTCTAACTAAAAGAATGAGAAGATTCAAAATGGTTCCCCAAAGACCTACTAATGTGAACTTTTGCCCAGTCCTGTATGCCCCTACAATATGTTAACAATTTGGCTTGCCGATGGCACTCCCTAGAAGTTAGACCTAAATTAGGAGATCCCTTAGTGTTAAGAGTCCTTTTTCTCTTAACCTTCTCCAGTCCTACCATGCTAACATCAAATACCTGGGATTATAGTCCTTGCTGTATCAATGGCTTTATGTTTCCTGTTGCACAGGAAACCTTTAGATGCTAGTGTTAAATTGTACATGGTAACCAAAGTGTTGTCTTCAAACTTAGGGTCTGATTTAGATCTTGACAGGAGTTCTGTCATCCTGCTGTGACAGCAGTTCCAAGTACTCCTTTAAGCAATTGGAGTGCGGACCGTGTTGACAGAGTGAAGTCTGCCTCAAAAGCAGTCTACAGCTGCTGACACAGAACACTCCAATGCAGGCTAAAAGTACTCCATCGCTGTCAGGGTGGCAGGATTGCGCTTAGCATATTTAGCTTTCACAATCATGCTGGCGCTGTTCTGGCAGCGGATTCCTGATGGCAGGAGTACATCACCGGACCAGCTCAACATTGTACTATGGCTGTGGGCATTGGATGGATGCCAGCAACACATAACTGATGTATATTGGCCAATTGTAAGCACCTGCATATCACACTATAAAACACACATCATTTAAGACCATGCTATTGAAGAAGAGACCTGCATGGAGCACCGCTAGGCCTCACTGCTACCCCTCAGTTCTCAGCTCTCGGCCTCTCTGCTGCTTCGTTTCAAGTACTGGGAGAGCTCAAGTTGTGGGAAATAGGTGGTATTCTGGCCTCTCTGAATATGGCGCCCAGTTGCTAGGCCATTCCTGCACAGCCCCCATCTGGGGTATCTGGGGCGTCCCCCAATGTCCAAGCATGGAGGGCCCTCAGCAAGGCAGCCATACACCTAAGCCACAGGCCACAGCTCTCATAGACCCTTGCCCACTGCCCTATCTCCTGCCCTTGTGGGGGTGGGGGGAACTAATTGTTCACTTAAGTGTACTTCCCCCCAGGACCAAATGGCAGCTTGCCTCACCTCTTCACGTTTTACAGTGCAATGCACCTCGCTCCTTCCATCACTGTCAGAATCATCCCACAGTGCCCAGGTCCCCTTCAGGGGCCAAGCACAGTGAGTGGTCTAATTCCCTGGTCAATGCCTCAGGCTCTGGGCACCCGGCGCACCCTGGTATCACAGCAACAAGTCAAGGCCTCAGGCCCCAGCTCTCCCGTCCTGGGCTTGCAAAGCAGGTCCCCTGCCACCTCGAATAGGGGGCAGACCACTGAGATCTTGCAGGGTCATACCTCCTGTCAGGGCTCCTCCCACAGGGCAATGGCAGCTCGTTTTACCCTCCGCCCGGCTGCACCCAGCAGCAGCCCTCATCTCTGATCACTGCAGGGGCCGCTGCCAGGGCCTCTGATGTAATTGCCCCTGCAGGGTCCTGCTCCCTGCCGAAGGTGCTGTACAGGGAGAGGTCATGTTCCATGAGTCTGTGCCATTGTCTCCCATCAGCCTAGGCGGGCACGCAAAGGTGGTTTCAGTGTTGCCTACTGACAGCCTCTGATCGACATCTTGGAACCGGCTCCACGTGGCTGATTTCTTCAAGCACAGCAGCTGTGTACTCGGGCAATCAATCAGCAAGTTGCAACGACAGGTGCACCCAGGTGTTACGGGAGTGCAGAGTACACCTCAGGGACCCCGTTGCCCATAATATAGAGTCAGGATGATGCTGGATGGGGTTTGACAGGCAAGAGCTCTGGTGTTTGCATCCTACACTATTGACTCCTGGCCACTCTCCCAAACACCATCAATTCCATGAAAACACTTTCCATAGCTCTTTGAAAAACTGATGAGGCTGAAATCAATCCAAAAGACATGTGTACAAACTGATAAGTACCAAAAGGTGCGACAAATGATGATAGCTCCTGGGATTGTGAAAGTAGCCTGACCTGATGCTAAGTAAATGACAAATCCATGGAGGAAAACTGTTTTGCACCAGCACAACATTTCAGGTGTATTGGGCAAAGATTAATGATCAACCACCACAGACTTAGTAAGCGCGTGGAGATCTACACAAAATCTTGCATCACCATTTGCTTCACCATTTGCTTTACAAGCCATAACAACAGGCGCAGGCTACTCTGTTGCTTCAACCTCTCAAATTATTCCTTGTTTTTTCAGTTTCTCAATTTCTCTCAATCTAGCTTGCTTTCACCATTATGGGAACACTTCTAACTTTTCCTACTTTGTGTTGTGACCCCAGCTTGAGTTTTATAAAGTGAACATAATTTTTCAAACTGCCAATAATCTTTTTTTTAAATGTCAGGATACTTTTCTTCATATCCGAAAGTTTCGACTGGGTCTTGAAAGACTTTAGCAACATTCATACTTTCTCTTAATCTTTTTGAAAGGACTTCATTGGAATCTAGGTATACAGATAAATCCTTTTGGTGAGACCAAGAATTACTCTCCCACTCAATTCTACGGTCCCCCTAAAATAACTCAACAACTTAAATGTTTCTCCATCATAACCCTTTGGTCAAAGATAGGGCTTGAATAGTTTTGCTGTACCCATCAATTTGTTTTCTTAGAAAAACTTGGGGAATCAGAGTTGTTTGAACTCTAGAATCAAGCAACATCTTGACAGGAAACCCATTAATTTGCACTTCCTCAAATGGCCCATCATCATTTCTGTCTGAAACCCGCAAAACTATTTCCTCACTCCCCAGATCAGAAGTATAATTTACTTCCTTTACCCATTTCTACTCTTTACTAGACTTGCAACTATAAGTGAAATGACCATTTCTTCCACATACTTTGCAAATTGCTTTCCAAACCAGACAATCTTTAAAATTGGCCATGTGACTTATCTTGCCACATCTAAAATGTTTTCCTTGAAATTACATTTACCCTTTGAGAATGTTGCAGCAGAAGCAGATTTCACCATGTGAATCATTATATTACCATCCCTATAGTAGTTGATTGTGTTCCTTTGAAAAGCATCTAGACATTTTCCTTTCTGAACTTAAAGAGGTACCACAAATCCTTGCATAGTGTTTAAAAACATTTTTTCATTTTTCTATGGTTTTGGAGGATCACCAGAAAAGGAGAGAAAGAACAGTGATGGAGTTACATTTTGCAACTGAAGTGCAGTTACATTTTGCATTATTGCAACTATCAGAAAAATGTCAATATCAAATAATTAGAGAAAAATAAACAAACAAAACACACTGGTATTCAATGGCAATACCTGAGATTATCCACTCAATGACAGAAGACACTGGTATTGTAACTCATACCCGAGGGAGCACCGTTACCTGAAACCACATCCAATACAACTACATTGCAAACTAGATTATTAATGAACTAGTTTGTCTTCTGTCGAAAAAATAACAGCATTAGTTGTAAGGAAACTTCCAAATCCACAGTGTTAGACTTTTCATCCTTGGCATGGTCTCCCTTAACTTTTTGTCTCTGTTCCCCAGGTTGTTGATGTGTGCTGTACTCTGATTTTGCTGTTTTTGTTACTCTGGGCACTTTACCACTGCTAACCAGTGCTAAAGTGCAAGTGCTCCTTTACAAAATGTGTAGGTGATTGGTTTATCCATGATTGGCATATTTGATTTACTAGTAAGTCCCTAGTAAAGTGCACTAGAGGTGCCTGGGCCTGTAAATCAAATGCTACTAGTGGGCCTGCAGCACTGGTTGTGCCACCCACATAAGTAGCTCTGTAATCATGACTCAGACCTGCCATTGCAGTGTCTGTGTGTGCAGTTTTACCTGTAAATTCGACTTGGCAAGTGTACCCACTTGCCAGGCCTAAACCTTCCCTTTTCTTACATGTCAGACACCCCTAAGGTAGGCCCTAGGTAGCCCCAAGGGCAGGGTGCAGTGTATGGTTAAGGTAGGACATATAGGCCCTCATTCTGACCTTGGCGGGCAGCGGAGGCCGCCCGCCAAAGTCCCGCCGTCAGGTTACCGTTCCGCGGTCGAAAGACCGCGGCGGTAATTCTGACTTTCCCGCTGGGCTGGCGGGCGGTCGCCTTCAGACCGCCAGCCAGCCCAGCGGGAAAGAGGCTTCCACGATGAAGCCGGCTCGGAATCGAGCCGGCGGAGTGGAAGCTGTGCGACGGGTGCAGTTGCACCCGTCGCGTATTTCACTGTCTGCGCAGCAGACAGTGAAATACATGTAGGGGCCCTCTTACGGGGGCCCCTGCAATGCCCATGCCAGTGGCATGGGCACTGCAGGGGCCCCCAGGGGCCCCGCGACCCCCCCTACCGCCATCCGGATCTCGGCGGTCCGACCGCCGGGATCTGGATGGCGGTAGGGGGGGTCGGAATCCCCGCGGCGGTGCAGCAAGCTGCGCCACCGCGGAGGATTCAATGGGGCCGCGGTACACTGGCGGGACCCCGCCAGTGGTGCCGGTCCGACCGCGGCTTTACCGCCGCGGTTGGAATCCCCATTGGAGCACCGCCGGCCTGTCGGCGGTGCTCCCGCGGTCCTCCGCCCTGGCGGTCAAAGACCGTCAGGGTCAGAATGACCACCATAGTAATGTGTTTTATATGTCCTGACAGTGAAATATTGCTAAATTCGTCTTTCACTGTTGCAAGGCCTGTCCCTCTCATAGGTTAACATGGGGGCTACCTTTAAATCTGATTAAAGTGTAGATTCCCTTTGGGAGCGGATGGACATGTGGAGTTTGGGGTCTCTGAGCTCACAATTTAAAAATACATCTTTTAGTGAAGTTGATTTTAAGATTGTGCGTTTGAAAATGCCACTTTTAGAAAGTGAGCATTTTCTTGCTTATACCATTTCTGTGACTCTGCCTGTTTGTGGATTCCCTGTCTGGGTCAGTTTGACAGTTGGGCTGGTTGCACCTCACACTAGACAGTGACACAAAGGGAGCTGGGGTGCAGCCCGCATATCCTGATGAGCCATCTGTGCTAGGAGGGAGGGGAGGAGTGGTCACTCGCACCTGAAAGGGCTGTGCCTGCCCTCACACAATGCAGTCTCCAATCCCCTGGTGAGTGTCTGGGACCTGGCCTGGGAAAGGCAGGATTTCACATTCCAAAGAGACTTTACTTTGAAGTAGGCCTACTTCAAAGGAGAAACTGGGTATAAGAAGGGCACCCAAAACCACAGACTTTAGAAACACTTCTGGAACCAAGAGGAACTTCTGCCTGGAGAAGAGCTTAATAGCTGAGGAAGAAGTGCTGCCCTGCCTGTGACTGTGCTTTGTGGAGCTATCCTGCAGTTGCTGCTTCTGCCAGAGTAAGAGGGCAAAGACTGGACTTTGTGTGCCTTCCATCTTGTGAAGAAATGCCTCCTGTTATTTGAAGTCTCAGGGACAGCAAAGACTTCTCTCTGCCAGCACCTGGAGTCTCTGGAGAGACTCCTGCTCTGACAAGTGGTGCCCTATCCAGTCCCTGGGCCCTTGAAAGGAAAGCTGGTGGAAATCCAAGGAAATCGACTTCGGACGACTCCGGACCGACGCCGCTGCTGAATCCAGGGACGCCGCCTGCACCCAACGCCGTGACCTTCGCTGGAACGCGACACTCTTCGCAGGCCCGACGCCACTGCAGCCCCGCTGAAGTCCGCGACTCCGTGGAAGTCGCCGCACCACGTCGTGACCGACGCCGCTCGAAGTGCGTGGATTCAACATTTCGCACAGACGCCGCAATCCCCGACTTCGCACATCGGCTTGTTTTCGCTCTTCACCAAAGGTACTGTACTTGGGGGTCTATGCGACTCCGTGTCCGGCGCCGCTGGTGTCGGCTTGTTGGGAACGACTCCGTCACGACGCCGTGTTAACACCTCATCGAAGCATTTTTGTTTCTAAGCGCTATTTTTTAGTTTAATCTTTAAAAATTCATAACTTGACTTGTGTATGTTGGATTTTTGTTGCTTTGGTCCTGTTTTGTTTAGATAAATATTTCCTATTTTCTAAACTGGTGTTGTGTCATTTTGTAGTGTTTTCATTGAGTTACTGTGTGTATTGGTACAAATACTTTACACCTAGCACTCTGAAGTTAAGCCTACTGCTCTGCCAAGCTACCAAGGGGGTAAGCAGGGGTTAGCTGAGGGTGATTCTCTTTTACCCTGACTAGAGTGAGGGTCCTTGCTTGAACAGGGGATAACCTGACTGTCAACCAAAGACCCCATTTCTAACACACAACATGTGCCCAGCTTAGAAGATTGCAATGTTTTGAGTCCCAGGAAATACTTCAAAAAGTATTGCCACTGAATATGTATGCCAATGTGTCAATTTAACCAATTAAAATCCTGTGAAATAACTTTGAAAGTATCCCAAGGCTTGGTGCCACAGAAAGAAGGCTGACGAGATTCTTCTCATATCACTTAATGCTGCGGAAATCCCAATTTAAGTTAGGATGACTGACCTGATGTGATTATGCAACAGTGTGTATAACACATCCAAAACACCAGCATTCCAAGAGTGTGAGGAGAGTGTGAGGGCAGCACAGGTGATGCTCAAGCATTAACAGCAGGCAAACACAGTAAGAAATGCACAAGCACAAATTACAAGGTGCACTGTAAAAACTAAAATGCACTTGAGCATTAACCGCAGCCACATGCAATATGAACATTAAAAAAGCATCAAATAGAAGGTGTACTATAAAAATTCAAATGCGTTTGAGCATTAATGCCAGCTAAGCACAGTAAGAATATTAAACAAGCACAGAGTACAAGGTGTTTTGTGGGATACGTTGAGTTCCCTCTCTGACCTGGGTGAAAGCTGGCAGGACCACTAACTTCAACCCAAAGTGCACAGTCTACAAGTATTCAGCAAACAATTGAAGATGATCACAAAGATGTTGGGGTCTGGGTTCTTTCCACTCGTTGTCAGTGTTAAATTGTACATAGGAACCAAAGTGTTGTCTTCAAATTTAGGGCCTGATTTAGATTTTGGCATACAGATTACTCCATCACAACAGTGAAGGATATCCCCTCTGCCGAAATATAAATCACATAGGAAAGAATGGGATTTAGATTTCAGCAGATGTGACATTCATCACTGTTGTGACAGAGTAACCTGTCCACCAAAATCTAAATCAGGGCCTCAGACTTTGTTTGTAGAAACAGTTGAGATCCCATCCATCAGAGAAGCGACTCCTCCAACAGCTCCACACCCTCTAAATATAATATTCCACAGTGCACCAGGAGTGTTTATGTACAAAGTTATTGCATGTTCTTCATGTGCTCATTCGTAAGCTGTGCATCAGGAGTGTGTATCTAACATGGTTACAGCATGTTCACTTTCACAAGATGTGCACCAGAAGTGTTTATACAACTACAGTTACAGTATGTGTGTGTTGGATAATATCTACTGAGGTTCAACGTATTTCTATAACAGCACATGTGCAATGGTTACTGCCCATATCAGCACTTCATTCTAGAGAAGCCTCTCATATTCAGATGTTCTCTACTTTGCAAAGCATATATCACACTTATCTCTACTACTGCATATGAAACTGACTGCAAGTAGTTCACACATGCTGCTTTTTTGAAGCTTGGACCATCATTTAGAATCCTTAGCAGGAACAATGATGTGAAGCTTGGATGCAGCTCTTCCTCTAATGGTCATGGCTCTTTGGAAAGCATCCAAAGTGAAGTTGAGCTGGGCTAAATAGTGCCAGTGCCCAAGATGACTGTGTCCTTCTTGTAGGGCTGGGAGCTCCTGCAAGAGAGCAAGCCCCTGCAGAAATATGCTGAGATGCCAAGTCCCACTCCTCCAGGTCTGCCGAAGTGTAGCAGTATTTTTAATCTTTGCTTGGCCCAAGTTTTGGATGTCTGCTTGGTTTGATGCTTCCTGCTGCTGTGAGACAGGCTGAGGGTCAGTCTGAAGCTGCTGGGTTTTCTTGGCCTATATAGGAAAGATGCTAAGAGTCCTTTTCATGGTACCCATACTGATGAACCACTGACTAACATGGCTGGGTACTTCCTGACCAGCCTATTTCTTCGTACAATGTGGCAGGTGATAAGTCAAGTGGGCGGGGGGGAGCTCTGATGAGAAGCAAGTACTGAGCAGAGGCAATCCACCCACTACCCTTCAGAGCAGAGGGGATGGCTCCCCACTGTCACAGAGGGCTTCTGGAACTCGGAAGTTAACAAAAAAATACATTGTGAGCTATGCAAATTTCACAAACCTCACAAACTTAAAAAAAAGTCACAGGGTTGCAATTCATGGGTCATCGCATGTTTGCACACTCCTACTTACAATTATAGTGGATTCTCAGTAACAGTTGGTTTTCTGTGATTTTGTTATGTAATTAGTAATATCACTGTGGTGATCTTCTGGGTTAGGTTAGAATAAGGTCAGTGCTGCTATGAACATGGAGGGCATGTTTAAAAAATGTTTCTTCCCATTTGCCTTTACCTTGACAGTTGGAAAATAGGGATGTTCTTACGCAGTTTATGAGCTCAGTGACAGGCAACTCTGACGGGAAGGTTTGTTGATGTTGAATGAGAATTCCTCAATTCTAGAAAACCATTTGCATCTGGGCACGTGTAGGTGCCCTTTGAGCAGGGTATGTGCTTTGCACAGAAGCAAATTTGGTGATAGGTGGAATGTGCATGTTTGTGAGTACATCACGTATCCACAAATGTATCTGGGTACAGATTTGCAGATGTTATCTCCGCTTTCCTTTTGCATGGGCTGAGCATGTGTAGTATAACAATAGGAGAATATACTAGCCACATAGAATATGCTAGCCACATGTTGCAGTCCGAGGCTATGCTCATGCAATATGAGTGCAGTCATACGTTACTGGTAGAATTTTTTTCAAAGTTCACATTTTTATGTGAAAATATTATTAAGTATTATGATTTTTATGTTGGATCCAAATCGCAAATGCTGAACTAATTTGACTGCAGTTAAAACAAGTTTAATTAATTAGAAGTGCTTTTATTAACATGACTTAGTTATGCCATATTTTGGCGGAAAACCCCAAATTGGATAAGATGGATGCTGTTTGTTCTCTGTTTCCATTCCTGCATTCACTCCCTTCCATTAGGTTCCCCAGCGCATCTTTTTTCCCCACAGCTCTAGAGAACAAAGACAAGTTGATGTAATTTTCCTGTTGTGCTCTGAATTAACTTTCTGGTGCTCCTAACTGCAATATTATCTCAAGACCCTTCCGCTGCATTTCGGTAGCGCAGCTCACTCTTAGGGAAAAGCGCCCGCCCCGCAGTGGGGGGGCGCAGCCCGTTAGGGGACTGGGCCTCCGAGGCCCTCGGGCACTCCCCCCTTTTTTCTCTCTGCCGGGGGTGCTGGTGTCGGCCGGATTTCCGCCCTGACGCCTCGCGAGGCGTTAGGGCGGAAGTCAAGTCACAGGGGACCTGGGGTGGGGCCGACGTTTGTCGGCTGGAGTGTTGGTCGGAGTTGTGGGCGTCCTCCATTCTCGGGACTAGCAGAAAAGGAGCAATGTGTTGGGGAATGGGAAGAGGCTGTGCAGGACCCGTGGGAATGGTACGTATGTAGCTGAAAGATAATCCGCGAATATTCCCACTTTTAGAGTGGCTGAGCGATCTAAATCATTGTATTAACAGTCAAGTCTTTTCCTTGGTGCCTCGGCGCTGCTGTCTTAAAAGGTGTGGGGCGTAGCGGCTAGCGTTGCTAACAGATGAGCTGGGAAACCAGGCTCCAGTCTCGTCGTTGGCTCATCACCCGTTGATTCTGGGAAAATGTCTTAATCTCCCCAACCTTAAAACAAAATATAAACAAATCTATTCACGCTCGACGTGTGTGCGTATAGCGGTTGCAGTACTGAAAAGTGGCAATGCTGGTTTATGGTTGCGTAGTTGAAGCCTTACAACATGTGAGGGGCTGCATCGTTGTCTCCAGAGGCATTTTTGGACTTCTGAGCTCTGGCAAGGCTGAGTCATCTTGTGGTGGCTAAAATAGTTAAAGGGCCCCCGTAAAATACACAGGACTGTGGCTTGTAGACACTGCAGTGCTTCGGTGTGTTAATCTGTCATTATCAGCGACGGGGTCTGGCATGGAAATCTTACCTGATGCGAATTAAGGGACAGAAGGAAACTACTCCTTTGTAATTTTATAATATTCTATAGTTGTAAAGTGGGTACCGTAAACTCGTCTTGGAGAAGCGGTAAATGTATTTGTTTTATCTGCCTCATTATTAGAACAGTGTGGTTACTTCACCCAGTGGTATTTGTTTTACCAATGTAAACGGACTGAAAGGCAGTGCTAGCTTGCCTGGGGATTCAGATCTGTGACTTTCTTTCGGCAGACCATTTCTGCAGCAGGTGTCGAACCCGCGGAACTTACCTAGCCTGTTTCAAACCATCTGTCCATTTTATCAGAAAGGGATTTTATTCGTTCATTTGAGCACTCCTTTTTTGTCACTTGTTCCTGCTACCAAGTAGCTTGTTACCTAGTTTCTAAAATGCCACGGACTTCTATATATGAGTAGATCACAAAAACTGTTTGAAAGAGAAAGATAACTTTAAAGCCTCAATGAGAGAGTCCTTAGGGCCAACTTCTCGGTCTCCATCCTTTCCAGTCCTAGTTTTCAGCAGTAACAGCAAAGGTTTAGCTGATGCACAATACTTCGGACGTGCTTACTCCTGAGGGCTTTCCTCTGTGATTCCTAAGTTTAGGGTGAACCAGTACTTGTACCTATGGTAGGGTGTTTCACAAGTACCAGCTTGGCCTGCTCTGGCGTGGTTGAGTCCAGTGGTGGCAAAGGAGTGCACAATGCTTATGTGGGGCAGCTGATTACCGATTTCATTGCTGTGCTGCTGTTGGCCCCTGGAATCCTTACGATCACTTCATAAGACACACTGCATGGCATCTGCACTCTGGAATTATGGAATTCCAATACAGTAAACTTTGGTTAGCGTAAGAGTGCTTGGTTTAGTGGATAGCAGCTTAGGTTAGCATCGTTACCTTGGGGTAAGGCCACGTCATATAAACACCCATTAACACAAAAATGCAATACAGTGACATAAAATTGCTAAGCGAACATGTGTATTGACATACAAGCTAACGCTCTTGTTTAAGGTGGGAGTACCCGATTTTCTAAGCCAATTACTTTATTTCCTAATTGTTATCTTGGATAGAGTTGGCGCGCTGATGTTAATAAGTCTGCTGCCATTGACACCATTGGTAATTCATGCATTGTGTGAAACCTGTCGCATGTTGGGCAAAGGTCTGGAATGGCTCTCGCCATTCTAGAGGACTGTAGGTGGATTGTAGCATTTCAACAGTTTAGCCCAAAGACACGTCAGTTGTGGCAACTCACCACATTTCCTAATGTCGCCACTCGTGAATAATATGTAGATATCGTCTCTTGGGAAATTGTTAGCAGAAGATGGAACCTCTTCCTGAGTGACTGTGGACGATACACAAGTGATGATTTGTCTGTCCATTGCATCGTTCTCTTCCAGTGCATCGTTCTCTTCCAATGCCTGATATTCTAGGCTCAATGGTGATTCTACTGTGTCTTTCCCTCTTTCAATCGTCCGTTGTTGGATGTCCTTCAATTGTATGAAACTTAATCCTGACATAACTGTGTCATTACTGTTTTCTTAAGCCTTACCATAGCTTTAGTCTGACCCTTAAGTGGGAAATTACCCTACTCCGTTGGCCTCCGCTGATAATTTGGTACCTTGTAAGATGGCAATTTGTGTTTAAAAGCTCATCAGTCATATCTCAGAAACGTGCTTTTGTCCTTTGTAAATGTACTACCGTTCACTGCCTCAACCAAGGCTTGACCATGGTAAGGCTATTTATCTCACCACCCCTGAAGCTCTCGTCACTAAACCCAAAAATCAGCCGAATGAAAGGGTTGGTAGGTCTTTTTCTGTGGGCAAAAAACAGATTAGGAGTTAGTTGCACTGTGGTTGATGATGGTTGTTTTTAAGCAAAATTGAAATCTTTTCTAAATCTATTTTTTCGAAGCACTGCATGCCACTGTTTGAACACCTGAAAGCGCTTGGGCTGAACTGTTAATCAGTGGTGTAGATGGACAGATGTGATTGGTCCAGCCATACTCCGCTGACTTGGTCAGAGCAGTGGCAGTCATCTCCACTGTTGTCTAAGATGGGTGGAAGTTGGCATGGCTTGAAAAACCCCTGAGAAGAGGAAAAGTTCCAGGAGCTTTGTTCTTTTCAGGATTGATTTTGTGTAGAAAACAGCTGACCTTTGGAGACTGGCTCTTCAAGGTCAGACCCTAGGCCCTTTGAAATGCCTAGCTGGGCAAAAAATAGTCTAGAACAGCCTTTTCTACCCTCATCCCTCACAAGGAATCTTGAGAAATCTCCACCCAGCCTTAGATGCTGTGAGAGGGAGTTCCAGAGGATTGCACCTTGAACTTGATACGCCTGCCACCAAAGCTTTTGCAGTGAACAGGTGTAGAGGAGGTTGATGGGGGCAAGAGACCTGATGCCCTACAGCACGCTTTGTTGTCTGGTAGGAGGGGCAAACCCGCTTTGCACTTAAAACTAATGTTATTACTTGTCTTTATGCCACTGAAGTAGAGCGTTTTGCATAGCTGGTGTAAGACGCGGTTTACTCTTGGCAGCACTGTGTAACCTACACTTGGCTGCCAAAATTAGTTCTGTGTTGCTTTCATTGTATTTGCAACCCCTTTTTTACAGTACCTAAGTAGCCAGTGTTTCTTTGCAATTATTCTGTGTTCCTTTGTGAAATTTCGCGCCTAGGAGGGTGCAGGTTTTCATAGATTGGTTTGATCAAGCTTTAAAGGAAATGGCCTCCTATTATTTAGCACGAAGAGCTGCCTCGTTACCACTGACTGGCAGCAGCATATAAGCACACATGGGCCTGCTGTGGGTGAAGAAATCATCACTCTCCTGCCTTTTCCAACTAGACAGAAAGCATTATGTACCATAACACCCTCGGAATCCCTCATTGGCTGTGTGCCGCCTGATAAGGAAATGTTAATTTGATTTTAGCTGGGTTTTTCCACATTAAAAAGAGCTGTAGCTCAATGGTAATGTCTTCTGCCTTAGGTGCTGCAGGCTCCCCAGGACAAGGGTTCGGATCCTGCTCCTCTGTTGCACAAGTAATTGAAAGGTTGGTGGTTCGAGACCTCCAAGGGACTAGAGCTTCATAATTTTCCATGCATGAAAAGCTACACACTAGGCGCCTAATCGTTGCAGTGATTGTGTGGGAATGGTGAACCCCGCATATTCATTCTAACGTGATACCTTTGCATTTGGTTGCCCTTTAGTAGTGATGGTAGGTATGTATTTCAAGTACATATTTCTTCGTTCTGTTTAATGGCGGTGCTTCATCATTGCTGGGTTGGCTGAAGTGCATCGGAGGGCACGAGTGTGCTGCACTCACATCGCAGGTGCCAATGCACAGTGTACACATGGCACTCCCATCTCGGGGCCACATGGCTCCTCCCCTCCAATGCTAGCCTGGCATGGGGCATATCAATCCCTCGCAGAGACAAGCACAGGATGGCTCCCTCTCTCTCCTTGACTGGCGGCCCGTCTCTCTCACCAGGTCAGTGGGATCCCCTGGCCCCTACTCCTTAGGAGGCCTGGCCGGCCATAACCTCTGTTGCTTCAGCAACATTCTGCTGAGTCCAGGTCGAGCAGCTCATTTGTGGCACTTTAATTTCTAAGGGTGGCTGCAAGCAAGGCACTTAGGAGCAGCCGGTGGTCCCCTTTCTGCTAGTGTCGGTATAATCGGCCTGTGCCGCAATAACAAAAGCCAATTTTGCTTGGCTTATGCTTCACTTCGGTACAACATACTCATTCTTGTTTCTTCTGTTTCAGTAGCAGAACGTGTTATGGGTTCTCAGTCACTACTTTGTCCGGCAGGTGACTGTGGATCACTCAGCTACAGCGACTGGTCCAGAGGGTGAAGGGGTGCGGGGAACTTCTGTTCCCGGACCTCATTGCCAGATATGGATATGATACGGGTGAGGCAAGTATACCATGGTAATACCCCGGTTCAGGGCATGCGGGGAATACCCTACACAGTTGGTGGAAGGTACAGACAGTTGCTAAGAAGCGGGTGCATTTCTCCAATGTGGGCACAAACCGTTGAAGTTGATTAGGCCTTTTTTCCACAGTTCGTTTAAGGGTGGTGGACCTCCGGGCCACGGGTCACCCTTGTGGCGTGAGCTGAGTTAATAAAAGCACCCTAAATAGCAGAGGGATATCCAAGGCAGGGTACCCTTGATAACACGGAAGGTAGGATCACGCAGTCATGAATCAACCAGGGGATGTTCACACCTGCTTGGGGGTTAGGGTGCTCAGATCGTTGGGGTGGGCATGGGGCTCCCGCTCCTGGCCAACCCACTTGCACCCCCACGGCAGCTCAGTGTTGGGGTGAGGGTGGAACCCTGAGCTCGTGGACAAGGGACAGTGAGGTGTTGGGACCCACCCCCAAGGATGCAGGTGAAGTATGGTTCACCTGTGTGGTCCAAAGGTGTTCGGGACGCAGGAGGCCCCCTGGGTTTGCCTTTTATCATGATTTGGGACAGGATGGGATGTCGACTTGCAGCATATGCTTTTATGTTTACAAAATTGTTACAATGCATAAAACAATCAAATTTTGTCGGTTTCCATCTTGAAATCACAAGAGTGGCAAAGCAATTCCCAGGGGCAGTATTCGCCTGGTCACACATGGTTCCACGTCGTAAGTGGGGGGCAGGGATAAGATCTCGAACCATCAATGTGTCAGTTCGCCGGCTTAATGACGAGATGGCAAAACTCTGCCCAGGCCCTGGGCGCCTATGGAATATCCCCCACAAACTGCTGAAAGGCATGCACATGTTTCACAACGACCAGGTGCATTTGTCCGACGAGGGAACCGATCAATTTATCTGTGACATGTGGGGTTTTGCCCGCAGCCTCTTTTTTGGGTGGGGAGGGCGAAGGACCTTTTGGGCCCTGGTCGCCCTTGTAGCGGAAATTGAGATAAAAAATGTGACTAGAAACAATAGGAGGGGGTCCCCAAGGTGTGGCCCCCAGGAGGACATCTGGGATAGGATCCTGAAGTTCTGAGCCAACCAGCGGATGTACACACCAGATCAGGGGGTAAGAGACCTCAGATCGCTGGGGGAGAACATGGGGCTCCAGCTCTTGGCTCCCCCCATTACACCCCAGGGCTGATTGGTGTTTGGAGGGGGGGCGGAACCCTAAACTGGAGGACAAGGTACCGGGTAGTCAGGGTAACCGTCCCTCCTACGGATACAGGTGAGACATGGGTCACCTGTGTGGTCCAAATGGTGGTTCAGGACAGGAAGGGATCCTGTCAGATTGGTTATGGTCACAAGTAATTTCTCAGTAACATGTAAATAAAAGTGTTTTCTTTATTGACTAACCTTGCTATATTTGCTATTTGATGTTTGGCTTGTTGAAGTTATGAGTTATTTTAAATGATGTATTTTTGAAAATAAAAGATACTTCTTCCAACGAGTAAAGCTTGTCGTCTCGTGCATTCCTGGCGGGGGGGAGTGTGGGCCGTCTGGAGGCCTCCGGATCCTATTAATTTATGAATCACTTTTGTTTATTCTTTCAAAAGATTTCTGGATGACAGTGACGTGAAAAAATAGAATGCTATATTTGAAAATAGCACGGTGCTAACATATAATGCTGTTGAAGTGATGTAGGAGGCTGGCCTGGCTTATAGTGCGTACCTGATGGTACTTACACCTTGTGCCAGGTCCAGTTGTCCCTTATAAGTAGATTTGTAGTGTTCTAGCAGCTTAGGCTGATAGAGGTAGCTATAGCAGAGCAGCTTAGGCTGAACTAGGAGACATGCAAAGCTCCTACTATACCACTTGTATCATATAGTACTAAATCATAAGAATCAAACTACTCAGAGTTACTAAAAATAAAGGTACTTTATTTTAGTGACAATGTGCCAAAAATATCTCAGAGGATATACTCCCTTAGGAGTTAAGTAAAATACACACAATATACACACAAACCAAAGTCAGGTAAGTAAACAGTTAAAAAAGCAGTGCAAACTTTAGAATACAATAGGATGCAATAGGCCTAGGGGCAACACAAACCATATACTAAGAAAGTGGAATGCAAACCACGTAGGGACCCCAGGCCTAGTGTAGTGTGTAGAGGGTCACTGGGAGTGTAAGAAAACACTAAGGGTGTCCAAGATACCCCACCCCAAGACCCTGAAAAGTAGGATCAAAGTTACCCTACTTCCCCAGAAACACACTAAAGTCATGATAGGAGATTCTGCAAAGACCACAACTGACTGCAAAGCACTGAAGACGGGTTTCTGGACCTGAGGACCTGTAAAGGAAGGGGACCAAGTCCAAGAGTCACGAAAGTGTCCACGGGGGGCAGGAACCCACTAAACCCTGGATGAAGGTGCAAAATGGCTGCCTCTGGGTGGAAGAAGCTGAAGATTCTGCAACAACCAAAGATGCCAGGAACTTCTCTTTTGCACAGAAGATGTCCCACAGAATGCTGAGGGATGCAGAATTGTTTCTATGCAGAAAGACTGCAAACAAGCCTTGCTAGCTGCAAAGGTTGCGGTGAAGAAAATGGGTGTTGCCTGGGCCCAGGAAGGATCAGGAGGTCGCCCCTTGGAGGAGGAGATAGAGGGGGCGCTCAGCAATACAGCAAGCCCATGCAGAAGCAGGCAGCACCCGCAGAAGTACTTGAACATGTGTTCAAGAAAACTGAGCACGGCGGTCATCTCAAAACTACAAAGGAGGACCCCACGAAGCCGGTGGTCAACGCAGCAAGTTGAGCAATGCAGGATGGAGTGCTGGGGTCCTGGACTGTGCATAAAGGATTCCTTGCAAAAGTGCACAGAAGCCCTAGCACCTGCAGTTCACCCAGTATACAGGATTACTGTCTGCGTGGGGAGGCAAGGACTTACCTCCACCAAATTTGGACAGATGGACTACTGGACTGTCGGGGTCACTTGGATCCAGCTCCTGTGTTCCAGAGACCACGTTCGTCATGATGAGAGGGGACCTAGAGGACCGGTGAAGCAGAAGTTTGGTGCCTGCGTTAGCAGGGGGAAGATTCCGTCGACCCACAGGAGATTTCTTCTTGGCTTCCAGTCCAGATGAAGGCAGACAGCCCCCAGAGCATGCACCACCAGGAAACAGTAGAGAAAGCCGGCAGGATTAGGCACTACAATGTCCCTGGTAGTCTTCTTGCTAATATTGCAGTTTTGTAGGCATCCTGGAGCAGTCAGCGGTCGATCCTTGGCAGAAGTTGAAGAGGGAGATGCAGAGGAACTCTGGTGAGCTCTTGTATTCGTTATCTGAAGAGAAGCCCACAGGAGAGACCCTAAATAGCTCTCAAAGGATGATTGGCCACCTAGTCAGGTAAGCACCTATCAGGAGGGGTCTCTGACGTCACCTGCTGGCACTGGCCACTCAGAGGCCTCCCTTGTGCCCTCACACCTCTGCATTCAAGATGGCAGAGGTCTGGGACACAATGGAGGAGCTCTGGGCACCATCCCTGGGGTGGTGATGGACAGGGGAGTGGTCACTCCCCTTTCCTTTGTCCAGTTTTGTGCCAGGGCAGGGACTGGGGGATCCCTGAACCGGTGAAGACTGGTTTATGCAAGGAGGGCACCATCTGTGCCCTTCAAAGCATTCCCAGAGGCCAGGAGAGGCTACTTCTCTAAGCCCTTAACACCTATTTCCAAAGGGAGAGGGTGTAACACCCTCTCTCAGAGGAAATCCTTTGTTCTGCCTTCCTGGGACTGGGCTGCTCAGACCCCAGGATGGCAGAAGCCTGTCTGTGGGTTGGCAGCAGCGGTAGCTGCAGTGAAAACCCCAGAGAGCTGGTTTGGCAGTACCCGGGGTCCATGCTGGAGCTCCGGGGATGCATGGGATTGGCTCCCCAATACCAGATTTGGCATGGGGGGTCAATTCCATGATCTTAAACATGTTACATGGCCATATTCGGAGTTATTATTGTGAAGCTACATATAGGTATTGACCTATATGTAGTGCACATGTGTAATGGGGTCCCCGCACTCACAAAGTCCGAGGAATTGCCCTGAACTATGTGGGGGCACCTTGGCTAGTGCTAAACACTTAGGGGGTCATTCTGACCTCGGCGGTAAAAGGCCCTTACCGCCGGTCAGAAGTCCGCCATTCTACCGCCGTGCCGCAGTATACCGCCACGGTCATTCTGACCCACAACGGCGGAACCGCCAAAATCCCGACATCCAAGGAAGGCCGCCACATCAGCGGGCCGCGGAAAACTGGAGATGACCAAACCTCCACCGTCACGCCAAAACAAACACGCCCATGCCATTCTGACCCACTAATCCACGCGGCGGTCTTTCAACCGCGGTATTCCATTGGCGGGACACACCGCCGCGGTCAAAATACACACACAGCTCCAAAACACAGCCACATTGGACAATTTGAAATACACACACCTGACACACATACAAAACAACACGCCCACACATCCAACCAACTATAAAACACACACCCACATCACCCACAAACCCCTACGACCGAAGATCATAGACGAAGGAGAGAGAGACACATCACAGAATAGAGAGCTACATCACACAGAGGCACACTACACCATCACACACACCACATAGAAGCACAAAGCACCACACACCAACACACTCTTCACCATATACACCACCCCAAACCTCATCCACACCACCCCATGGCACCCCAAAGGCACCCACGCTTTTCGGACCAAGAACTCCGGGTCATGGTGGAGGAGATCATAAGAGTCGAACCCCAGCTCTTCGGCTCACAGGTGCAGCACACCACTATAGCCAGGAAGGCGGAGCTATGGCAGCAGATCGTGGACAGGGTAAACGCGGTGGGACAGCATCCCAGAAATCGAGAGGACATCCGCAAACATTGGAACGACTTACGGGGAAAGGTGCGCTCGATGGTCTCGCGACACAACATCGCAGTGCAGAAGACTGGCGGGGGACCCCCACCCACACCACCCGAATTCACAGCATGGGAGCAAGAGGTACTAAACATCCTGCATCCTGATGGCCTCGCTGGAGTACACGGAGGAATGGACTCTGGTAAGTACAATCTCAACTACTTCACCCCCCCCCAGCATGCCAACCCCCACCACCACCCTCACCCCCAACCCCCCATCACACATCCTCCCTGAGAATGTCTCCCCAGCACAACCCACCCAACACCAACCCCTGCATGCCACCACAAACTATGGACACCCATCACCTAAGCATGACCACTGCACATACCCCCCCCCCAACACCCCCACAACACTTCCCCCAAGGGAATGACAGCACTGGGGGACAAGGGCACCCATAAATCGCACACAATAGCACACACAGAAACAATAACCATACTCTCTTACCCCATGCAGGACCCGAACGCCAACACACCGGCCAGGAGGGTCCAGAAATGTCCATCCCCCCCCGGAAGAGGCACCCAGTGATGACAGCAGCTCTGTCGACCTGGAACCTGACGACCAGCCCGGACCATCGGGGACCTCTGGACAGTCGGTTCCCCACACACAGGCCACAGCAGACCCAACCCCCTCTGGGAACAACAGCACAGCTCCCACCCAGCGGGCCCATGGCTCTGTCTCTAGGACAGGTCAATCAGCGGTGTGTCTGCCACTACAGGGCCCCCAGGCTAACCCACCACCCCAACAACAACAGGGACCTGGGGGCAGTGGTAGTGGGCACACCGTCCAGGGGACAGAGTCCGGGGGAAACAGGGCAACTCAGAGGGCTGCTGTGCGACAGGGGGGGGAGGAGAGGCCCAGGGAACCGACTCTCCAAGAGGCCCTCACCACCATCATGGCAGCCTACCACCGCTCACGAGACGATGGCGACGGTACTGGCCAGGTTCCAGGAGATCCAGGCACAGCAGGAGGAACGCTACATGGGGTTCAACAATCATCTCACCAACATCTCAACCGCCATGGGGAGCCTAGTCCAGGCCCTCCACCGGATAGAAGACACGTTGCGGGACCATGTGGCACCACACAGGGCCCCTGTCACTAGCCTGGACCAGGAACAGCCAACCACCTCCGCCGGCGCTAGTGGACAGGAGGCCCCACCACAACGACAGGCCACCAGAACCCCACCTCCTGCTGAAGAACAACCACCCCGCAAGAGGAGCCTGAGATCAAAAAAATCGACAGAGTAGGATGTCAAGACCCCCGCCAGCATGAGATACCCCCTGAAGTCATCCCACTGTCCCACATTGCCACCCTGTCCAACCTTGAACTGCCCCTGCTCCATCCTTCCACAGGCATATGGACAATGCACCTGTGAGACTGAGAACTGGACTCTGCCATGGCCATTACTCCACCCCCACCGATCACCGTGTTTATATCATGTACCATTATCTAGCACAAAAAATAAATCACTCAATGCACTGAAATCATGCTGGAGTCAGGCTGTATTATTTACAAATGTAAAACACATTACCGATCAATTATGTTCTGTAAACTTTGTGCTGAACACATACCGAGTTCAATAAGCATTAGTCCATGGGCTAACCAAGCAGAAGTCACGCAGTAGGTTATACATCACTGAAAAGGGAAGGGAGAATCAAACATCAGTTTCAAATAACTGGGGGGGTCATAGACAAAGTTGAGAAAAACGAGGCAGTGAGGAAAATTAAAATGGCGTGTGTGATTCTTACCTGTGTGCTACTGAAAATACTGTTGGATAACTCTGTCCCTGTTGTCTGGGTCGTCCTCTGAGTCTTCCTCCTCTTCACTCTCCACAGGCTCTACAGCTGCTTCAACACCACCATCTGGACCATCCTCCTGCAGGAAAGGCACCTGACGTCGCAATGCCAGATTGTGAAGCATACAGCAGGCCACGATGATCTGGCACACCTTCTTTGGTGAGTACATCAGGGATCCCCCTGTCATATGCAGACACCTAAACCTGGCCTTCAGGAGGCCAAAGGTTCTTTCAATGACCCTCCTAGTTCGCCCATGGGCCTCATTGTACCGTTCCTCAGCCCTGGTCCGGGGATTCCTCACTGGGGTCAATAGCCAAGGCAGGTTGGGGTAACCAGAGTCACCTATTAGCCACACACGTTGTCTCTGTAGCTGTTCCATCACAAAAGGGATGCTGCTATTACGCATCACATACGCGTCATGCACTGACCCAGGGAACTTGGCATTCACATGGGAGATGTACTGGTCAGCCAAACAGACCACCTGGACGTTCATAGAATGGTAACTCTTCCTGTTTCTGTACACCTGCTCATCGTCTTTTGGGGGGACTAAGGCTACATGGGTCCCATCAATGGCACCAATTATGTTGGGAATATGTCCAAGGGCATAAAAATCACCCTTCACAGTGGGCAAATCAACCTCCTCTGGGAATATAATGTAACTCCGCATGTGTTTCGTCAGGGCAGACAACACTCTAGACAACACCTTAGAAAACATTGGCTGAGACATTTCAGATGACATGGCCACTGTTGTCTGGAATGAGCCACTTGCAAGAAAATGGAGGACTGACAGCACCTGCACCAGAGGGGGAATTCCTGTGGGTTGGCGGATGGGGGACATCAGGGCTGGCTCCAGCTGGGCACACAGTTCATGGATGGTGGCACGGTCAAGTCGGTATCGTAGTATGATGTGGCGTTCTTCCATTGTCGACAGGTCCACCAGCGGTCGGTACACGCAAGGATTCATCCTTCTCCTCGCAAATCCCAGCGGACGGTGCCTAGGAAGGACAACATGGAGCACAGAGTCAAGATAATCACTGGTACGTTCACCACTGCTTGCATGGCACACGGTTATCTAGGTATTGAAAGGTGTGTATGTGTGGCAATGCCAGGCCTAGGCCTGTGTGTCGCAGTAGAGATTATGCCATGTGGGTCCTTGAAATGGCGGCTGCCTGACCTGTGAAGTGGGACAATGGGATGTGAGGTCACTGCGCTGGCGGAGCACACCGTGGCGGTAGGCGGTCGAAGACCGCTATACGGAGCCGCATTGGATAACATTGAAGCCTATGGGTTTCAGAAGCCAATGACGATGTGCGCCGGCGGTCGCGGTACGCACCGCCGCGGTACGCAGCGCAGCGGGCGTGACCGCCATTTTCTATCTGCTTAATCACTCGAGACCTGATCATCCACAGGAGAGGACCTATACTGCAAGTGCTGCTGTGAACTCGGTCTGGAAGTGACAATGGCTGCTGCGACTGGGGAAAGGGCCCCTGCCTTCACGTCTAATGAGTTGGAGAAGCTCGTGGATGGTGTTCTCCCCCAGTATGCGTTACTCTACGGTCCTCCAGACCAACAGGTGAGTACACCGGGTGCACATGGAATGGGCGATGCCTGTGTGGAGTAGGGTGGATGTAAGTTGGTGGGGTGGGGGGCGAATGAGGAGTGCAACGCAAGACAGATGAGAGCATGTGCTATATTGCAAGGTTGGGGAGGGGGGGCCAATCACATCTAACATGCAGTAAGTTGATGATTGTTTCCTTCCCACCCTGTACATGTCACATAGGTCAGCGCCCATCAGAAAGTCGGGATTTGGCGTGCCATCGCCAAGGAAGTCCGGGCCCTGGGGGTCCACGTCAGACGGGGCACCCACTGCCGCAAGAGGTGGGAGGACATCCGCCGCGGAACCAGGAAGACCGCCGAGTCACTGCTGGGGATGGCCTCCCAACCTAGGAGGGGTGCCAGTCGTACCCTGACCCCCCTGATGTCCCGGATCCTGGCGGTGGCCTACCCGGAGTTGGATGGGCGCTTGAGAGCATCACAGCAGACACAAGGGGGTGAGTATCAGCACATTCAGCTATCTTTCTGCGCAGTGGAGGCGTCTGGGTGGGGGAGGAGGGTTGGGGGTGACATTAGGCCAGGGCGCTTTCTGTAGTGTAGTCCTCTCCCTTAGGCATGGCCCTGTGCTCCCGGCCCCCACCTCCGTATGGTGACAAGTCCAGCTATTGATGGTCCAGCCTCACACATGTGCGCGCTTGTTGTCTCCTGACCTGTTGTCCGAGTCAGAAGTACTGAGTAGTGTGCCCCGAATGCGCGGCTTAGTGCATGCGGCTCCTGTGTCTGTCCTTTCCGCCAACGGTGTTGACATTGCATGCACTCAACCAGGTTATCTCTTTCTCCCCCCACCCTTCTTCTTCATCTTCTTGTGCATGTGTGCATTAGCATCATCAGGCGGAGGAGATTTGGCATCGGAGCACGAGGGAGCTGCAAGCCACAAGGCCCCGGTGGGCACAGGAACAGACACCGAGGGCCCAAGTGAGCCGGAGGGCGAGGGGAGCACCACAACGGGGACCGCTGGTGAGAGCAGCGACAGCGACACGTCCTCGGATGGGAGCTCCCTAGCGGTGGCGGCAACATCCAGGCCCCCCGCCTCTACAGGTACAGCCGCCACCCAGCGCACCAGCCCCGCCCTCCCAGCAGCCCCTCAGCCTACGCTCCGTGCCCGCTCACCCAGGAAGGCGGGCGTCTCCTTCACCCCAGGCACCTCAGCCCCTGCCCCTGTTACCCCTGCTGCCCTCAGTGAGGAGGTCATTGATCTCCTCAGGACACTCATTGTTGGGCAGACTACCCTTTTGAATGCCATCCAGGGGGTAGAAAGGGAGGTGCATCGGAGCAATGCCTACCTGGAGGGCATTCATTCGGGTCAGGCTGCCCATCAACGATCGTTCAATGCTCTGGCCTCAGCACTGACGGCAGCCATTGTCCCTGTTTCCAGCCTCCCTCTTCTGACTGCCTCCACCCTGTCTCTGTCTCCTGTTCCTCAGCCTATCCCATCCACACCATCTGACCAGCCTGCACACACCTCAACACCCAAGGGCAGCTCATCCAGACACAAGCACCACAGATCCCACAAACACTCAACCAAGCAACACACAGATGCAGACATCCCAACAGTCACTACCACCCCTGTGTCCCCCTCCTCCTCGTCTCCCTCCTCCCTCCCTGTGACGTCTCCACTCACACCTGCATGCACACCAACATCAGCCAGTGCTTCCATCACCACCACACCCTCCTGTACAGTCCGCACGCGTGCAGTCACCACCCCCACTGCCATTTACACGTCCCCTGTGTCCTCTCCCACTGTGTCTGTCACCACCCCTTCCAAGACACACAAACGCAGGCAGACACCCACCCAACAGACATCCACCTCACAACAGCCTACAGCACCTGCACCTTCACCCAATGACAGCACACCTGACTCTCCTACAACCACATCCTCTTCCTCCACTTCCATCTCCACTTCTCCTACCTTTTACCTTGGCCCTAAAAAACTTTTCCTGGCTAATCTTGACCTCTTCCCCTCCGATGACCTACCCCCTCCATCTGCAAAGAGTCCCAAGAGCACCACAGCCACCACCAGCCCAACTTCGGGTGTCACTGTTGTGCATGGGTTCTGGAGCCCACCCTTTGCCAGCAGTGACACCTCCATCAGCAGCAAGGACACATCCAGCCCCCCCCCGGCAAGAGGACCAGGAAACACAAGGGCCGCCGTGCGAAGACTGACACGGCTGCCCCCAAGGAGCAGAGTTCGCCCACTTCACCAGCCACAACGTCTAGGGGAGGCAAGGGCCCGAGAGCCCCATCTAAGGAGCGTAAGGGCAGCAGGGCGGAGACGTCAGCCAGCAGGAGCGCGGAGCAGGTGGGCCCCACATGCCACATCCCAGCTGTAAAGGAGGACACCAAAGGGCCCAGGACTCCGTCACCGAAGGGCCCAGGAACATCACGGCCGGAGGGCGTCTGAGCACGGAGTCCAGGCCAGGTCTGGCTCCCTTGAACCTACTGGATGTGCACCGCTGAACAGGGCCCGCCGTGCAGAAGAGCACCGCTGAACAGGGCCCGCCGTGCAGAAGAGCACCGCTGGACAGGGCCCGCCGTGCAGAAGAGCACCGCTGGACAGGGCCCGCCGTGCAGAAGAGCACCGCTGGACAGGGCCCGCCGTGCAGAAGAGCACCGCTGAACAGGGCCCGCCGTGAAGATAGGCACCGCTGAACAGGGCCCGCCGTGCAGAAGAGCACCGCTGAACAGGGCCCGCCGTGAAGATAGGCACCGCTGAACAGGGCCCGCCGTGCAGAAGAGCACCGCTGAACAGGGCCCGCCGTGAAGATAGGCACCGCTGAACAGGGCCCGCCGTGCAGAAGAGCACCGCTGAACAGGGCCCGCTGTGCAGAAGAGCACCGCTGAACAGGGCCCGCCGTGCAGAAGAGCACCGCTGAACAGGGCCTGCCGTGCAGAAGAGCACCGCTGAACAGGGCCCGCCGTGCAGAAGAGCACCGCTGAACAGGGCCCGCCGTGCAGAGGAGCACCGCTCCGCTGGGCCCTTCCTGTCAAGCACCGCTCCGCTGGGCCCTTCCTGTCAAGCACCGCTCCACTGGGCCCTTCCTGTCAAGCACTGCTCCGCTGGGCCCTTCCTGTCAAGAACCGCTCCGCTGGGCCCCGCCGTCTCCAGCACCGCTCCGCTGGGCCCCGCCGTCTCCAGCACCGCTCAGCTGGGCCCCGCCGTCTCCAGCACCGCTCCGCTGGGCCCCTTCATCTCAAGCACCGCTCCGCTGGGCCCCGCCGTCTCAAGCACCGCTCCGCTGGGCCCCTTCATCTCAAGCACCGCTCCGCTGGGCCCCGCCGTCTCAAGCACCGCTCCGCTGGGCCCCTTCATCTCAAGCACCGCTCCGCTGGGCCCCTTCGTCTCAAGCACCGCTCCGCTGGGCCCCGCCGTCTCAAGCACCGCTCCGCTGGGCCCCTTCATCTCAAGCACCGCTCCGCTGGGCCCCGCCGTCTCAAGCACCGCTCCGCTGGGCCCCTTCATCTCAAGCACCGCTCCGCTGGGCCCTTCCTGTCAAGCACCGCTCCGCTGGGCCCCGCCGTCTCCAGCACCGCTCCTCTGGGCCCCGCCGTCTCCAGCACCGCTCCGCTGGGCCCCGCCGTCTCAAGCACCGCTCCGCTGGGCCCCTTCATCTCAAGCACCGCTCCGCTGGGCCCCGCCGTCTCAAGCACCACTCCGCTGGGCCCCTTCATCTCAAGCACCGCTCCGCTGGGCCCCGCCGTCTCAAGCACCGCTCCACTGGGCCCCTTCATCTCAAGCACTGTTTATGGTTCACTGTGCCCACCATGCCTCCTCCTTGACCAGTGGAGACTGTTATCCACTTGAGAGACTGTGGCTTTGCACTCCCCAGGATGGCAGAGTGGGCAACCCCCCACTGTAGAGACTTGAGAGACTGTGGCTTGCACTCCCCAGGATGGCAGAGTGGGCAACCCACCCACTGTAGAGACTTGAGAGACTGTGGCTTTGCACTCCCCAGGATGGCAGAGTGGGCAACCCACCCACTGTAGAGACTTGAGAGACTGTGGCTTTGCACTCCCCAGGATGGCACAGTGGGCATGGTGGCCCCTTTGTGGATCTTGCGTCGTGGACTAATGTGGCTGTGGTGCCCCCCCCCTTCCCTTCCCCCTGAGGTGCCTGTAGTATTTTCACCAGATGCCCCTGCAGTGTTCTCTCCAAAGGACTCAGGTCTCATGTGTGGGCTTTGCCCTTGTGTCGCTACACTGTAGCCCACGGACTGTTCCATTTGACTTGGATGTAGCGGACTAATTGCCTCGGTTCGCCATGGCAGTGTGTATAGTATTATTTTGTTATGGATATTTTGCATAGTTGCCGATACGTCTCAGAGTCTATTTTTTATATAAAAATTTGGTTCACAATTTAATTATGTCTTTGCATTTTTCAGGGGGGTTTGGGTGGTGTCACTGTGCATTGTTGCTCTGCATTGGTGTGTACATAGTTTGGGGGGGTGGGGGTCACATATGTGTGTGCTCGTAACCTTTCCTCCTCCCCCCTCCCGTGTGTCGTAGGTGCAGTACTCACCGTTGTCGTCTGCGCCGGAGTTCGTACTCGTGGTAGATGAGCAGGTAGACGTGTGCAGGTAGGATGTATAATTTGGGTTCCATGCTGTCCTCCGTACTCGTGGAGTGTGTTTTGGTGAGCGTTTTCCCGTCCGTAGTCTGTTTCCGCCGTGTTTTTATCGGCGGGGCTCCCGCCCCGGAAAAGGTGGCGGATTGGTGAGTTGTGATAGTGTGGGCGGTACATTGGCCCTCATTACGATTCCGGCGGGCGGCGGAGGCCGCCCGCCAGAATTCCGCCCTCCATAATACCGCTCCGCGGTCAGAAGAGGGGGAGTCGGAATCCCCAAGCGGCGCAGCAAGCTGCGCCGGCTTGGAGGATTCCTTGGGGGCAGCGGGAAACCGGCGGGAGACCGCCGGTTTCCCTTCTCTGACCGCGGCTAAGCCGCCGCGGTCAGAATGCCCCGCGGGGCACCGCCGGCCTGTCGGCGGTGCCACCGCGTCCCGCGGCCCTGGCGGACGTAATCCGCCAGGGTCGTAATGACCACCATTGTCTGCCGCCTGCCTGTTGGCGGTGACCGCCGCGCTGTTTGTCTGTACCGCTGTGGCGGTCGGAGTGTTAATGTGGCGGGCTGTGTTGGCGGTTCCCGCCAGGGTCAGAATTCCATTTTTTGGACCGCCGGCCTGTTGGCGGGTTGGCCACCGCTTTATCACCGACCGCCAGGGTTAGAATGACCCCCTTAGTAACTTTGCACCTAACCTTCACCAAGTGAGGGTTAGACATATAGGTGACTTATAAGTTACTTAAGTGCAGTGTAAAATGGCTGTGAAATAATGTGGACGTTATTTCACTCCGGCTGCAGTGGCAGTCCTGTGTAAGAATTGTCTGAGCTCCCTATGGGTGGCAAAAGAAATGTTGCAGCCCATAGGAATCTCCTGGAATCCCAATACCCTGGGTACCTAGGTGCCATATACTAGGTAATTATAAGAGTGTTCCAGTGTGCCAATCAGAATTGGTAAAAATGGTCACTATCCTGCAGTGACAATTTTAAAGGCAGAGAGAGCATAAGCACTGAGGCTCTGGATAGCAGAGCCTCAGTGACACAGGCACCACACAGGAAACACATTCAGGCCACAACTATGACCACTGGGGTCCTGGCTAGCAGGATCCCAGTGAGACAGGCAAAAACAAACTGACACACAAGTAAAAAATGGGGGCAACATGCCAGGCAAGATGGTACTTTCCTGCCCGTGGATTGTGTCTATTCGACAAAGAATTCATACATGAGATCATGCCGTGCTGAATCTGCTTTTAGCTACTTTTCTTGGCAATAATTGTATATAAGAAACCGTTTATTTTGGGGTGAGAGAGACTTTCGATTTTCTAATGAGTGATGCTGTCCGAACTTTTCTTGATTTAGCTGCTCGTTTGAGACGTGGAATCGTTTCTGATTTTGACTACTCTGCATTTGAGCCTCCGTGGCATCATTTGTTCTGTACTGCTGAATTTTGAATTTTCTATAATATAACTTTTCCTCTAATATTAAACTGTTTATGATTGATACTCTGTTAAACTGATGTTTGTCAAGGTGCTCTTTTATGTGAGATCAACCTGAAGTGGGACTTCAATTGTGAGATGTGATTATTGGGGTACTGTTCTGGGGTACAGGGTTCCACTTCAGCGTTACGTTCACACCCTCAATAAGTGCTACAAAATCTCTGTGGACGCACCTACTAAGCCCCAACCTCTAAAATGCGCCTCCAACACCCATGTGTGTGAAAGCCTTGGTGAAACGAGTCCTTGGTTTATCTTCCACAACACACTTGTCCCTTTTATGAATCTGCGGCCGGAGTGTTGTGCTACCCATGTCTCAATGAAGCCCCTCAGTTTTCGGATTTAGGCTGTTTAAAGTTGGTGCTTAATGATTAAGTATGTCTGTTTTGGATTATTATTACATCATTAAACACGTTGAAATCAACGTTCTAATAGCGTCTTCAAGATGATAGATGTAAAATAGGTACACATTTCCTTTTCTTTGTTCGCATCCTGTAATAGATTGACTGTTTAGCTTTCAGGCACACCCATTCACTTTTATCCGGGAAGCTTGTCTGTTTTGATGGATTACATTAATTCACATCATTTAAGAGAATAAATTATTCTTGATGACACTATCAGAACACCCCTTCATTCTCCCTGAGAAATAGTTCTACAATAAATGCCAAGACAGAAACACGTGCTTTTACCCTTTTTAACAAGAATGCAATCGCTTCAGTATAGAGGATAATGCATTTTCGTCCAAGGAAAGACGCTAGACATCTATGTTGAACTTTGCAAATACAGAAATAGCTGATAATAGAGCCCTAACACCTGCACGTGGCAGGCATGAGTTTAATAATGCCAGATTGCACTGCATGCAAACATTGCTAAGGATGTTCTGTTAACAAGTGCATAGCAGCAAGCCTGCAGATGCATATGCCTGGCCAAGTCAGTGGCAAAAAATTACAATAAACAGAAATTACACCGAAGGCATAGCAAGCGGTTCAGTTCTGCCTGCACAATCAAGACGGAAGCTTAACGAATGAGTTGGCGATGCTGCAACACAAAAAGCGTTCTCAGTTCTGTTCTATTCCCACTTAAGAAAATGGTTAGAAATGTCACTAAATGTTTCATTGCAAAAGTTCCTTTGCTGGATTAAAAATAAACCACACAGTACTGTATTGAAGTACAAAGGGGGTTATTCTAACTTTGGAGGAGGTGTTAATCCGTCCCAAAAGTGACGGAAAAGTGACGGATTTACCACCAGCCGTATTACGAGTCCATTATATCCTATGGAACTCGTAATACGGCTGGTGGTATATCCGTCACTTTACCGTCACTTTTGGGACGGATTAACACTCCTCCAAAGTTAGAATAACCCCCATAGTGTGATGAGACCTTAAATCAGAATGGTAACGAACATTAATTAGAAGATTTTATTTAATAGCAGGCACGCTCAGATGTGGCCGAGCATCCATGCAAACAGAGAACGCGCATCTAAGGTAGCATGTTACAGTGCTGCCTAGGTTCCTGAGCAGAGGTGTTTGTCAGCAGTCACAGAGAATAGCAAAACGGCAAGTTCGATAGGTTTTCACTCCAGTGTCACCAAATTGCACTATGGGGCTATTGATACTGAGGCAACAACAGGCAAATACTGGCTAGATCAGGATTTGTTCTAGGGTCTGTGGGGGCCCGGGCAGAATAGGAAGAAGTAAGGCCCCTCTAAGATGTACCATCATAGGAAGTGACATCACAGGAGGGACATCAATTAAACATTAATTTTCTGGCATTTTTGAAGCAGCTCTGCAAGAAACTACTTTCTAAATGTAGATATCACTAAAATGGTTACAAATATAGATAATATGCCTAATACAATAAGCAGATATATTTTAAAGCACCATTTTGTGTACGTACAGCACATTATTCAAACTTGCTGAGAAAGCTAGGTCTCTCCAAAGCTGATATGATTACAACGATATTCATTAATTGTTTCCAGATTAGAGCATGGTTATTATTCCAAGTCAGATTGTCCCCAAACTATAAAGTGGGACTTCAAGTGACTCTCCATTCCTCCAATTACATTAGTAAAGTTCAAGATAAGGCAATTGGTTTTCAGCAGGCATGGAAGAATCAACACAAACAAATGATAAATCAGGCGAGTGATCTGCAAGCAACAAAAAACACAGGCCCATATTTATACTTTTTTAGCGCAGCATGTGCACTGCTTTTTGACGCAAAAGCGGCACAAACTTACAGAATACAATTGTATTTTATAAGTTTGCGCCGCTTTTGCGTCAAAAAATGACGCAAATGCGACGCTAAAAAAGTATAAATATGGGCCACAGATTCCAAAAGATAAGAAGAGAAGAAAGCACCATTGTCATACACAAGTGGAGGGGCTAATGTATTGGCACGCAGAAGCATCAAAGGTAAAACCTCACCTGCACAACGAGCACATGAACACAACAATCATTCTCAAGCATTTGTAGAAGACGCAAAGAGTTGAACTAATTTAACGATATACATAACAGAAGGCTTAGAGGGGTAACAATTTCTGGCCAAGATAAAAGACTGCCAAAGCTATACTGGGAGCCAGTCACTAAAGATATTCATTAAAGCAGCAAAACAAAATAGTACTATAGTAGACTCTTCGCAGTATACAGCTATATGGAAAAGAAGTGTAGCAAAGTGGAAGAGGTAGGTTGGGGGAGGTGTTACATGACTTGCACAATAATGCTAAAGCAGTAGTAGAGACTTGCAGTTTACAACAAATTAGGTCACATGTCCCTAATATTTGAGAAGACATGTCAAATTGCAAAAGGGCCAGATCCATGCCACTCAATTCATATTTAGCCTAAGGGGTATTGACTACAATGTACCTGCCCTTAGGAAAATCCTTTGGATCTTGGTTAAAGAGATAATTAAATGCAAGACCATTTCCATCATTTACAGATCAGCCTAGTCAGTCCCCAGGTATCTAACCAAACACTTTTGTTCTTCCAACCTCCAATGCAAGATCTGCCTCCCTGAACCTACTGGCTACCTACTTGCACAGGCTCAGTGTTTGGCAGATAACTCCATGTGCATTGATGTACCCTATGGAATGCCCCCTTGGTTCTCAGTTGCCCTCCTTCAACACAGCGTCCATTCCTTGTGCACCCAACTTTCTTCTCCTCACCGCCCACAAGAGGCAAATACTAACTGTGCTCCTAGTTAGCAGCCATTTCCCCAAGCCTTGCTGTCCCTACCCAAGGTTTGAGATTATTTGATGTAGGAAGAGCTACACATCATACTGTGCTTGCCCAGGCCAGCCCATTGTCATTCTGCACATACAAATGAGCCAGATGGCTTTGCAAGCACAGTTAGACTGACTCTGTGCACACCACCCTTAAGGTTGCAGCAGCCTTTCCGGTTGTGCACCAGCAGCAAAGCCAGCCAAAACAAGAAGCCCAGTCTATCCACAGTAAGAAAGAAAAATCATGTCACCAAGGAAATCCATAGGTTAACAGTGGATTCTCCACCTTTCCTTCCTTAATCTAGCCCCTTCTTTGGGCCTCACAACACTTAAGTCTTGCAGAGTACACTTTACACACACAGAGACATCGTTGTTAGGTATTGGAGAACCATTAGCCACAGAACAGATTTTTCAGTTTTTCATTCCATAACCACCTGTCCTAAATCAATCAGTCCCTTTTTAAAAACATAGCAAGGCTGGCTGGATAAGTTGGAGTGGGAGGCTGTTCCATGCTTTAGGAGTTGTTAGACCTGGCAGTTCGTGGTGTAGTTTCCCTTACTTTTTTGCTGCTGACCTCCTGTTTTTGGACCCTGTGTTGTAATTCAGTTTTGCTGGTTTTGATTGGGGCAGGACAAGAGCTTTGACTGGCTTGTCACCCACTTGTATTGACCTCAAATAAAGAAGAACTCAGATGCCATCTGCAGGACTTATCAGACCTGTCAGGCGATAGTCAAATCTGAGAAGAGGTGCAAGGCTCCTCTTCAACCCTTTCCTGTCGTGAGCAACCCTTTTGAGTGGGTGGGTATTTACATCGTCGGTCTACTGGATCCCAAGACAGCCATGGGCAACAGGTTTATCCTGGTCTTTGTGGACCATGCCACCCAGCTCCTGGAAGTTATCCCCCTAAGGACAGTGACTGCTCCCACAGAGGCCAAGGTACTGATGGGGATCTTTACCCGTGTGGGTTTCCCCAAGGAGCTGGTATCTGACCGAGGTACCAATTTTATGTTGCTGTACATGGAGGCCTTTAGGAAAGCATGTGGTGTAACATACAAGTTCACCACGCCTTACCATTCCCAGAGCAATGAGTTGGTTGAGAGATTCAACCATACACTGAAGGGCATGATTATGGGTCTCTGTGAACCCATGAGGTTTAAGTGGGACGTCTTGTTAAAATGCCTGTTGTTTGCTTACAGGGAGGTACCACAGAAGGGGGTTGGCTTCAGCCCCTTTGCGCTTCTGTATTGGCACCCTGTGAGATGGCCTCTCAGTTTGGTGGAGGAGGACTGGGAAAAAGCTTCCAAGAAGTCCCCCAGGATGAATTCAGTTACATGCTGGCCTTCAGGAACCAGACAGCCCGCTTTCAGAAACTCACACAAGAGAAACTGGAAGTTAGCCAGGAAAACATGAAACGTTGATATGACCAGAATACCACTCTGGTTAAGTTTCAGCCTGGCCAGAAAGTGTGGGTGATGGCCCCAGTATAGTCCTGTGCTCTCCAAGAGCGTTGGTCCAGGCCATTTGAGGTGAATGAGCGCAAAAGTAGTGTCTCCTACTTGATGGACATGCAGGCTCCTAGAAACCCTTTAAGAGAGTTACAAATGAACCACCTCAAATCACACTTTAAGAGGTCTCAATTGACTATGCTCCTGGTCACAGATGATGGAGTAGAAGAGGAGAGTGGACCTTTCCTGAACCTCCTGTCTGCCAAAGAGCAGGATGGGTCAGTGGATGGTGTGAACCTCTCCCCTACTCTGACCCTAGAACAGCGGAGGGACTGTTGCCAGTTACTGGGTCAGTTGACCTCACTGTTCTCACTTACCCCTGGGGTCACCCATTGGTGCACCCACGATATTTCTTGGGAACAGTCTACCTGTCAAACACAAGTCTTACAGGGTGACTGACTGAGTAAGAGAAAGCATCAAGGAAGAGGTCTCTAAGATGCTGGAGTTAGGGGTAATTGAGCACTTCAACAGCCCTTGGTCCAGTCCTGTGGTTCTAGTCCCCAAGCCTGCCCCATCTGGTGTCACACCTGAACCTAGGTTCTGTGTTGAAAACAGGAGGCTCAGTACCATCACCAGAACAAACACACACCCCATCCCCAGAGCTGATGAGCTCATTGCCAGGCTGAGAGCTGCCAGTTCCTCAGCATATTTGATATGACATCTGGGTAATGGCCTTAACCAAGGGGGAAAAAGAGAAGTCTGCATTCCGAACACCAGAGGGGCACTACCAGTTTTGTGTCATGCTGTTTGGGTTGAAGAACGCCCCTGCCACATTCCAGAGGCTGGTCTACCAGGTCCTGTCTGCCACATACCTAGACAACATTGTTGTCCTCAGCTCCAGCTGGGAGGACCACTTGCAACACCTCCAGGTAGTGTTGAAAGCCCTGCAGAGTGCAGGCCTCACTATTAAGGCCAGTAAGGGCCAAAGAAGGCAGGGGTCTGTGGTGACCATAGGGCACCAGGTAGGGAGTGGACAAGTGGTACCCCTACAGGCAAAAATTGGCACCATTCTGGCTTGGGCACCACCATTATCCAGACTGAGGTGAGGGCCTTCTTAGCACTCATTGGATATTACAGGAGATTTGTCAAGGATTATGGCCCCATTGTTGCTCCCTAGATAGAGCTTTGTGATGTAGACAGATGCTTCAGAGCATGGTGTTTGAGCTGTGCTCTCACAGCTAAACGAAGAGAGCCTAGATCAACCTGTAGTGTTCATCAGTAGGATGTTACTTCCCAGGGACAGAAGTCAAGTGCAATAGAAAGGGAAGCTTATGCTGTGGTCAGGGCACTGTAGAAGACACTACTTGTTTGGGACTCACTTCCAGGTTCGGACAGACCACAGGCCCCTCAGATGGCTAATGCAGATGAGGAGTGAGAATCCTAAACTGTTGAGGTGGTATATCTCCCTGCAGGGAACAAACTTTACAGTGAAGCACCGCCCTGGAACAGATAACGCCAACGCTGATGTTTTTTCCAGGTTTTTCCAACTCAGTGATGAGAATTCCCAAGGGGTTTGGTAGTTCTCCCCGTTAGACCTGGCAGCTCTTGGCATGGTTTCCCTACACTTTTTGCTACTGTCCTACTGTTTTTGAATCCTATACTGTAATTCGTTTTTGCTGGTTTTGACACTCTGTACACTTTACCACCGCTAACCAGTGCTAAAGTGCAAGTGCTCTCTGTCTAAAAGATATTGGTAATTGGTTTTTCATGATTGGCACATTTGATTTAATTGTAAGTCCCTAGTAAAGGGCACTATGGGTATGCAGGGTCTGTGAATCAAATGCTACTAGTGGGCCTGCAGCACTAATTGTGCCACCCACATGATTAGCCCTGTAAGCATGTCTCAGATCTGCCACTGCAGTGTCTGTACAGTTTTGCACTGACAATTCAATTTGGCCAGTGTACCCACTTGCCAGGCCCCAAACCCTCCCTTTTACTAAATGTAAGTCATCCCTAAGGTAGGCCCTATGTAGCCCCATGGGCAAGAAGCAGTGTATTTAACAGGAAGGACATGTACTGGTGTGCTTTACATGTCCTGATAGTGAAATACTGCCAAGTACAGATTTCACTTTTGCAAGGCCTATCTATCCCATTCCCATAGGTTAACATGGGGACTGCCTTTATAAATCTTTTTAAGTGCAGTTTCCCATTGTGGGTAGATAGAGATTTGGTGTTTGGGGTCTCTGAACGCACAATTTAAAAAGGCATATTGTGGTAGAGTAGTTTTTTAGATTGTCAGTTTGAAAATGCCACTTTTAGAACTTGCTTAACCATTCTGTGCCTCTGCCTGCCTGTGAAATCTACGTCTAGGTCAGACTGGCGGTTGGGCTGTTTGTGAATTCCTTCTAGAAAGTGACACAAAAGGAGCTTAGGTGTATCCTACATATCCTGATGAGTCTTCCATGCTAGAGTGTGGAGGGAGGAGGTGACACCTGCACCTGAAAGGCCTGTGTCAGTCCTCACACAATGCGGTCTCTAACCCCCTTGAGTGTGTCTGGGGCCAGGCCTGGGCAAGGCCGATCTTGTGAACAACAGAGACTTTACTTTGAAGTTTGCCTACTCCAAAAGCAGAAATTAGTATAAATAGTGGACCCAAAACCCCAGACTTTTAGAATACTTCTGGATCAAGTCGAACTTCTGCCATGGAGAAGAGTTTGATGGTTGAAGAGGACCTGCCACTCTGCCTGTTGCCTTGCTGTGCTGGCCTGCTGCTGCTGCTTCTGCCTTAAGAGGGAAAGGACTGGACTTTGCATTCTGAAATCCTGCTTGTGAAGTTTCCCTACGGGTTTGGACTGAGCTTGCCTTCTGTTAAGCAGTCTCAGGGACATCAAAGACTTCACCTGCCAGCACATGGGTACTCCTGCTGAAAACCCTGTCTTGCCAAGTGGTGCCAATCCAGTTCCTGGGTCTGTGGAAGTGAGTTCTGGTGAGAAAAGAAGAAAATCCAGGCACCCGACTCCAGACAACTCTAGAACTGGCCCCGCTGCACAACCCCCGCCACTGCCTGCAACCCAAATCCATGGTCCCCACTGGAGTGTGACTACCCAGATCGCCACCTCAGGCCTAATGCCGGTGCAACCTCGCTGAAGTTCTGCGACTCCGTCAGTCCAGAAGTGCTGTGTCACCGATGTCAGTGACACCTACCTCCACCGCAGCACCTGCAGCTCCCTGGCGTCACCGCGACCCCATGAGGTCACCCATTGAGTCTTGACCCGCTGGATTCATCAGCCCTGCCGGATCATCAGGAACCGGCACCTCGCACTGACGCCGTATCACCTCCCTGCTCTGCAGCAAGGAACTAACGCTGCACTGGATCCAGCAATATCTCATCTCCCCCACTCCATGCACTGGGCTGTTTCCTCGACTGCCAAAGGTGCTTACGTGATCGGAGCCGCCCTCCTCATGAGTGGCCTCGGATTGTTGGGAACGACTCCGTCAATGATGTTGCAATAGCCCCAGTTGGAGCTATTGTGTTTCTAATCGCTATATTGAAGTTTAATCTTTGAAAATTTGTACTTTGCTTCTGTATTAGATTTTTGTCATTCAGGTCTTATTTTACTCAGATAAATATTGGCTTTTTTCTAAACTGGTGTTGAGTATTTTAGTGGTGTTTTCACTGTGTTACTGTGTGTGTTTGTACAAATACTTTACACATTGCCTCTGAGATAAGCCAGACTGCTTGTGCCAAGCTACCAAAGGGGTGAAGGGGGATTATCCTAGGTGGGTATCTCCCTTACCCTGACTAGAGTGAGTGTCCCTACTTGGACAGGGTGTAAACTGAGTGCCAGCTAGACACTCCATTTCTAACAGGAGTTATGTAAGAGAACGCCCGTCCTCCTCATCTTTTCTCTATGTGTGTGTGGGATGCGTCCAGGTAGAAGTAATGCAAAAGGGGGGCATCTGGGTGGTTAGTGGAAGGCGATTCAACTGTTCAGGTAGGTGGGGCCTCAGTTGTGTAGTGCCTTGAATGTGTGTGGTGTGGTGTGATATATGTGTGGGAGGTTGGCGATGAGCCTGGGTGTTGAGTTGCTTGGTGATACCCCCATGGAGGGTGTTCCACCAGAAGCGCTAGTGCATGAGTAACAGTTTTTCTAGTGTTGCTTGGGAGCAGTGTGAAGATCTTCCTCAGCATCTTCAGGATGTAGAAGCAGGCTAACGGGACACTAGTTGGCTGTCGATGATTATTTTGTGGTTCTTGGTGTGGGCTCAAAGTGTGGGTCAGAGTTCAGCCGGCCACCAGTTAGAGTCCCATGTTGAGGTGTTCTTGTCATCTTTCCCTCTATGCTCGACTCCTTTACTCTCATTGTCTGAACCAACCTCTCACCTTCTGTTGCCACACATTTTTTGCTTGTCCTTTTCTCTTTAGATCAACTTCTCCCTTTTCCCTCTCTGCTCTCTGGGCAGAGAGGGAAAAAGTCCTTAAGGTCCTTAAGGTGATCTTGGAGCCTGAAGCCCAAAATAAGCTGAGCTTTCACAAGTGACAAATTGGCCCAGTGGTAACAGCCGCCCTCCATGCATCATAGGGAGCAAGGCTTGAGTTCTGGGTTCGGATCAGCATCCTGTGAACCCAGCTAAATATTGTGCTGGAAATAAATGAACATAGTCTATATCTGTTGTGATGTGCTCTTATGCCCATGGCCAATGTTCATGCTATGTAAAACTGCCAAAATTACAATGTGGACCCTTCCTGTCAGTCAGCCTTTAGTTACATCCTCCAAGAATGAAAGACAAAACATTAAGCTTTAATATAATTATTATCATTATTATTATTCGTGATTTATAAAATGCGTAGCTACCAAAGGAGGTTTCCTAGTGCTGACAGGAATTATGGATGACAGCACTCCAGGCAACTCAACGAACAGTAATTTATAGCCCAGATCTTTGAAACAGCCTGGTTTTCAACAATTTCCAGATTCAAATGAAAGAGTTACATTCTCTTAGAGGTCCAGGTAAGTCATTCCAGAGTTTAGGCCCCAGGAGAAGGCCCGGCCTCCTTGGCAAGATTTCCTTATTCTAGGGATTGCACCTAGCTTCTGATGACTCAACCTCAGGTGACAATTTGATGAATAGCGAGCGACCGTTGATCTCAAGTAAGTGGGTCCAATGTTATGCAAGCATTTGTGCATATAGCACAGTGCTGCCCCCAGCGCTCAATAGGCAGCTAATGAAGAGATCTTACCAGGCTGGCCGTAGCTGGCGAATTTCGGCAGATCGAGCAAAAGGCGTGCAGCAGTATTTTGCACCATTTGAAGGTGTTTGAGTAAAGATTTTGTCACACAAAGCACATTCTCATAGTCCAGCCTAGAGATAACTAAAGCTTGAACTAGGCTTCTCTGTGCAGTGGTCAAAAGACGATAAAGGATCTTCTTCAGCCATTTCAATATACCAAAACTGGTTACTGCTACCTTGGTGAACTGTTGATTCATAGTGAGTTCATGGTCTTAGCAAACTCCCAAGTTTTTCACAACAGGCAGAGAATGGGGGATGACCCATGGAGTCAGGCCATAAATGTACGCCCCAGGGTGTAGAAGGGCTTCCCACCAACAAGAGCCCAATCTTGTCTCTATTCAACCTCAGGAAGTTTGCACTCATCCATTCTGACACTTGTGCGAGACAGGAGGGCAAGGCGGGCACATTCTGGTTACCCTTGGATAACAGAGATACCCCAATTTGTGTATCATCTGTGTATGACGTTAGGGAGTGTAAATTTGACCTATATTGATTGGTGTGCACTTGAAAGGAGCCGTTGTCTAGGAAACATTTAATGCAGGTTAACGCATTGCCCTGAATTCCCATTTCCTCAAGTGTTCAGATGAGTGCAATGGTTAACAGTGTCAAATGTTGTACTGAGATCTAATGAAATGAGTGCAGCAGCACTACTTTCATCCAATTTATGCCTCAGATACTCCAAGATGCCCAGGAGTGTTGATTCAGTGCTTTGGCCAGCACGAAATCCAGATTAAGAAGAATGAAGCAATTTACTCTGTTCTATGTATCTTGTAAGCTGCAAGTTCACATATTTTTCCAGCACTTTAGAAAATGTGGGTAAAAGGGATATCGGCCTATAATGACACCATATAAAGGGATCTGCAATGGGTTTCTACAGCAACAGAGTAACAAACACAATTTTCCAACTTTTTAGGACTACCCCTTCTGCAAATGACTGATTCAATAAGTGGCCAATCTGCTACAGGTTTTGCAGTAAACGCTTACCCATGATATCAGGAGGGCAGGGATCCAGTGGGGAGCCTGATTTACAAATAAAAAAATGGTCTTAACAGACGATGGGGGTCATTCTGACCATGGCGGTAATTACCGCCATGGCGGAGGTCGGCGGTAGCACCGCCAACAGGCTGGCGGTGCACCGCTGGGCATTCTGACCGCGGCGGTTCAGCCGTGGCCAGAAACGGAAAGTCGGCGGTGTACCGCCGACTTTCCGCTGCCCGTCTGAATCCTCCATGGCGGCGGAGCGCGCTCCGCCGCCATGGGGATTCTGACACCCCCTACCGCCATCCTGTTCATGGCGGCTCTCCCGCCATGAACAGGATGGCGGTAGGGGGTGCCGCGGGGCCCCTGGGGGCCCCTGCCGTGCCCATGCCAATGGCATGGGCACGGCAGGGGCCCCCGTAAGAGGGCCCCAAAAAGTATTTCAGTGTCTGCCCAGCAGACACTGAAATACGCGACGGGTGCAACTGCACCCGTCGCACCTTCCCACTCCGCCGGCTCAATTCTGAGCCGGCATCCTAGTGGGAAGGTTGATTTGCCCTGGGCTGGCTGGCGGTCTTTTGGCGGCCGCCCGCCAGCCCAGGGCAAATGTCAGAATCACCGCCGCGGTCTTTCGACCGCGGTGCGGTGTTCTGACGGCGGTAGGTCAGAATGACCCCCGATATGTCCAAAGGCTGAAAACTCACCAGGGTAGTATTAACCTTGGGGGTGATTGTTTGGGCATTGACCTCTGCTATGTTAGAAAAGGTAGCTTTAATATCATCCACTTCTTTAATAAAGAAATCATCAATTTCTTCACACTGCATATGGGAGAGTGAAATAGTTGGTGGCTGATTGCAGAGTGAGAAACTTGAAAATCTAGGCTCAATCACAGCTTCCTGATTCACCAAATTGTGTTGTCCTAAGCAAATACTTAATTTCACTGGCATACATTTTACTCATTATCTCACATCAGAGCACTTTCAAATAACTGTATTCAGGCTGTGCACTGCAAAGACACCTCTTGTGCCTGATGTCATAGACTACAATTTTGCTCAGTGTTGAATAAGAGTCTAGCCCACATATAGGGTACAAATGAACTCTGATATGCCTTTTAGTCACAACCAATTGAATTATGCAATTTTGCTGTCACTGCATTTTCCACATAAATATGGTTTTGCTGAATTTGCCACGTAAGCTATCTTCTGCATCATCTACGGCTTTGAACAAATGAAATAGTTTTTAGTATAAACAGATCAAACATTACTAAAGACACAGCAAGACTTGTTCCTGCACAGTGGAAAGCCCTTTGCAAAGGTTGACTGGTCATCTTTCTATCGCTTATTGCTGTATTTGGGTGTCAGACCGGTACTAATGAGATTAAATCTTTACCCATATAGTAACAGCATTTAAAATGACAAAATACTGAGATAATACTCTCATAAAATGTGCTGCATTATGCCACATAATTTGCTTTTCCTTGCTGCATACATTTGTAAACCCGCCCCCCGCTTTTGTCCTTTCATGCAGCTTAATTCCAGTGGTCCTGCTCTTAGATCATTAATATCATTACCATAAAGGTGGGGCAAGAATGTTTTGCAGTTTATATTTAGAAATTCTTACTTCTAATAAACACATCTCAAATGAGGGATATAATACAATGTACAAAAGTAAAACACTTCTGTGTTAAAGAAATATGCTTTTTAAAATTTGATGACAAGTCATCCCTTGCTCCACTCTAGATGAGTAATACCCATTGGGGATGGGACATGATTCTTTCTTTTGTTTTGAGCCCTGCAGGACATTCTGCTTTTCATTCACGTGCTGGCCTCACTTCACACCTAAGGGCACTTCAAGCACCCATCCAATTGCTGCAATAATGCAGTTGCAACAATTAAATTTCTGAAGCCCTTTCAGTCAATGACTGTAAGGCCCAGGGGAGGGAGGCCACCTCATTGCCTCTCTTGGGCCTTGCAGTGTTGCATTTCTGCTGCTCCCTGAGCCTCAAAACACTCTTTGTA
Organism: Pleurodeles waltl; assembly: GCF_031143425.1. NCBI lineage: Eukaryota > Metazoa > Chordata > Amphibia > Caudata > Salamandridae > Pleurodeles > Pleurodeles waltl. Next base: position 1,101,306,484 of record NC_090446.1, read on the forward strand.
GTCTTTATAATAATGTTGCTCTGGTGGTGTTCCCTGGTTGTGTGTAGGAATGGGGCCCTGGGCAGCTGCTCATACTGCCCATGCTTAGCACCGACCCTGAGTTCACAGATACAAAGTTATCGAAAGGGCAATTTGATTTAGCTTTTATTTTTTTTAAGGGCAGTATTTTGGTTTCTAGTACACCATTATTTTTACTTTTGATTTCCTATGATTTTTATTGGTTTCCTAGAGCGTTTCTTTATTTTTTACTTCTTTAAGATGTTAGATGCTTTGTTGGGTTTAAAATTGACTTGCTTTATTTCTGCATTTCTTGAGATTTTTAGATGTATTTTTCCTGTTTTTGGTGGATTACATTTTTACAATACAGATATGGATGTTGATCTGCAGCTACAAAACAGGGCCTGATTATGAGTTTGGCGGTCCTAAGATCCCGAAAACTGCGGTGGTGGAGTACGGCCAGGGGACCTCCGCCTCTGCCAGGATCAAGGATCCTGACTGGTTGCTGGCAGTAAAAGTCGTGAGTGCTGATCTTTCCTTAATGCCAGTTTTTTCATGACAGTGTCCTCATCATGAAAAGGCTGGCGGAAATGCAGAGTTGGGGACCCCCTGTCAGCACCCTCAAAATGCGCATTGTCTGCAGTAGGTCACTACCTTTCCAGTCTACAGTGGCAGGCTGGAAGCCATACTTGTCACACACAGGGTGGTACAACCAGTGCTACATCCTTACACGGACACTCCACCTTACATGCCCTGGGTACCTGGGCACTAAATACTGGGGACCTATAAGTAATTTACTGCTTGCCAATTGGGGACACCTAATTCAACATAACTTTGGTAAGAGGAATGAGCACTGTCACTGAGGTATGAACAGCAGGCCTCCATGCACTCTGAGTCAAAAAACCAGCAGCAAATAGTCCAAAAGGAGGCAAAAAGTGGGGGAAAATCTGCAAAAAGCCTGTTTCCTTACATTATGTAATTATTTTGGGGTGGGAAATGTTACTATGTATTTGATGTCATTGTTGGGCTTTTATGTATCCCTTTTTTGCTATTTTACTTGTATGTTTTTTTGACTGATACATAAAAATCTGTTTAATAGTTGGTTAAAAACATTTAGGGCCTGATTCTAACTTCGGCGGGCGGCGGAGGCCGCCCGCCGAAGTTCCCCCACCAAAATACCGCTCCGCGGTCTAAAGACCGCTGAGGGTATTTTGGGATTTGCCCTGGGCTGGCGGGCGGCCGCCAAAAGGCCGCCCGCCAGCCCAGGGCAAATCAACCTTCCCACGAGGACGCCGGCTCAGAATTGAGCCGGCGTAGTGGGAAGGTGCGACGGGTGCAGTGGCACCCGTCGCGTATTTCAGTGTCTGCATAGCAGACACTGAAATACTTTGTGGGGCCCTCTTACGGGGGCCCCTGCAGTGCCCATGCCATGGGCATGGGCACTGCAGGGGCCCCCAGGGGCCCCGCGGCACCCCCTACCGCCATCCTGTTCCTGGCGGGAGACCCGCCAGGAACAGGATGGCGGTAGGGGGTGTCAGAATCCCCATGGCTGCGGAGCGCGCTCCGCAGCCATGGAGGATTCTGTAGGGCAGCGGAAAACCGGCGGGAGACCGCCGGTTTTCCTTGTCTGACCGCGGCCGAACCGCCGCGGTCAGAATGCCCTGCGGGGCACCGCCGGTCTGTCGGCGGTGCTCCCGCCGACCCTGGCCCCCCTTAGTTATGCTGGTGTGCACCTTTGTCAGGGTATATTGGTTAGTGAGGTGTGTACTTTATAATATATGGTTTTTGCCTTTTGTCTCAAAGTGGTGTACAGCTTTGTTGTTAATACAGAGTTAATTTACATTGTAGCATGTCATACATTTGATTGTTTGTTTGCTAATTTTAGGTTAATTTTAGATACTGATTGCTCCATTCTTATTTGTTGGTAACTTTGTTCTTTTTGTAGGGGCTTCTATGAATTGTATAGTGTACAGTAGTCTGTCCCTGGTGTAAGTTGAAAGACATTGTGCCATCATTCTACTGCACTGTGGGTTTTGGCTTCTTGAGACATGGTGCTGTCATAGACATTTTACTATGGTATTTAGAATTTGGGTTGGTGTCTGTGTCCAGAGCGGTGCAGTCTGCCAACTCAAGTGTCTTCAAAGTAGTCTATTAGCAGACTCAGAGCCTCATTATGAGTTTGGATGTCGGACCTCCAGACGACCATCTTGGCGGTCTTTCAGACCACCCCATTATGAGTTATGAAGACAGGATCGCCAACCAAAAAAGGCTGACCACCAGCAGCACGGAGGCCTGGAAATTGGCAGTCCAACCTCCAGTGCCAACAGCACAGCGACCAACCACTGACCTTATAACAAGCACACAGTAGCCGTGGCAGACCCCCATGGCAGTCAGCCATTTGCAGTCCGAACCACGGTGGTCCGCAGTCAGCAAAGTAATACACAACTACACATTGGATGAGTTTTAAAACAACACAGCTGACACACATTGCCACACTGGACATACCTGCAAAGGACACTATAAAACACACCCCTTCTGAGCACCTTCTTTACATGGATTAGGCACCTATTTTTTCACTATCCCATTGATCACCCATCACACACTTTTGTCCATTCACACCCTTTTGCACTTCCCCTGTTTAGTAAGTCATTGTCACCAGTTTAGTTTTGTTCCACCATGTCACAGTCCAAATATCCCCATTTTTCTGAAGATGTGTTACGAGTCATGGTGGATGAAATCATAAGAGTAGAGCCACAATTGTTTGGAGCACAAGTTCAGCACACTCCTCTCAGTAGGGAAATGGAAATGTTGGACATGATGGTCAACAGAGTGAATGCTATAGGCACCATCCTGCACACAAAGGAGGACGTCAGGAAGAGGTGGAACGGCCTCAGGGGCAAGGTCTGTTCCCTGGTCCCCAGGTACCAGCTGCAGGCCAAGAAGACTGCCAGTGACCCTCCCAGTGTCCCATTACATCACTTCCCCTGGAAGGAGAAGGTCTTGAACACCCTGCATCCTGAGAGCTTGACTGGAATACCTGGGGGAGTGGAGGCCTGTAAGTCACAACACAGAAAATGTTACCAAAATGAAAGGTCATGCATGCTCACAGCTCACCTTTTGCCACTTTTACTGTCACTCCACTCACCAGCCCAGTGTTCACCTGTCCAAAAACCTCTATTTGTCAACTCACAATTGAAGTGTACTCACCTGGAGAGATGACATTTGTGCAGTGTGTGTAGTACAGGGACTGACATGACTGCAACTCCCAGCAGGCACTGTTTCCATAGCTCCAAACACTAGACCAGTGGTCACTTGTCCAAATACCCCTGTTTGTTACCTATCAATTCAAGGGTACACACCTGGGGAAATAGCATTTGTTAAGTGTGTGTAGTGCAGGGACTGGCGTGACTACAACTCCCAGAAGGTACTATTCCTGTCACTACAAACACTAGGACCGTGGTCACATGCTACAATACCTATGTAAGTGAACTCTCAATTGAAGTGGACTCAGCTAGGGGTAGAAAAGTGAATGACCTGACTGCAACTCACAGGAGGCACTGTTTCTCTGACTCCAAATACCAGAGCAGTGTTTACTTGTCTAAAGACCTCTATTCGACAACTCTCAATGTAAGTGTTCGCTTCTCCAAAGACTTCTGTTTGGTAACTCACACCTGATGAGTACTGACCTTGGGGGATAACATCTGAATACTGTGTGTAGTACAGGGACTGACATGACTGCAACTCCCATCAGGCCCTATTTCTGTTTCAGCAAACGCCAGTACAGTGGTTACATGCCCCAATACATCTGTTTGTCAACTCTCAAATGAAGAGTACTCACCTGGGGGGATGACATTTATCCAGAGTATGAAGTGGAGGGAGTGACATGACTGCTAAGACCAGGAAGCTCTGTCTCTCTAACTCCAAACACAAGTCCAGTATTCACATTCCAAATACCAATGTCCGTTAACTCTCAATTGAATTTTATTCACCTGGGAGGATACCATTTGTGCTGTGATGGGAAGTAGAGGGAGTGCCCGGAATGCAGAGCCAAATAGTCCCTGTTACTCAAACTCCAACCACAAAACCAGTGTTCACTTACCCAAATACATCTAATTTGTGAACTCTCAAATTAAGTTTACTCACCTTTGAGGATAACATTTGTTAAGTGCACGTAGTATGGAGAGTGACTTGACTGCAACTACCATCAGGCACTGTTTCTCTAACTCGAAACACCAGACCAGGTGTCACTTGTGCAAAAACCCTTTCTGGCTTACTCTCAATTAAAACAGACCAATTGAAGCTGACGCACCTGCGAGTGATCAAGATACATATCAAGCTCAACTCTGAGATGAGTCTGGCAACCTAGCTCCATCTTGACCCACTAGCCCAAGATGAAACTATTGAGGACAGGAAGAACAGCTTAACTAGTGTGCAAAACAATGATTCCACAGGCCTCAAGATGCATACACAGAATGAGATTGGCAGCAGACAAATTCACACTGCACTGACCACATGATTACTCCAGTCACATATACAGCAAACTCCTGTGTCTGCCTGCATCACAATCAACAAGGTCATAAAATGGCCAAAGAAAGATCTTGCCTAGCCACTGTTTTGCCTGCACTGTTGGCAGGATGGCATTCTCAGGCCATTTTTCCAAGTGCTAATGATCTGCACATTTCAGTGGCTGCTTGACTTAAATGGAATTGGCATGCTTCACAAATGTCAAGTCAAAACAACCAATACAAAGGGTACCTGCCACAAAAGGAGTAACTGCAAATTAACTTTGTGCAAGGTCTATGCTTACTGTAACATCAAACTGTTAGAGGTAGATGTCACGGTACAATCAGTAACATTGTATCTTTCACATAACAGGTCAAGCTGCCACTGGGCACACAGAGGCCACAGAAGAGACTGAATCTACCCCACTGGATGAAGCCTTTAGTGAAGAAGACACTCCTGGAAGTGTAAATGTCGAGGACGGTTCTGGACCACCCGGGCAACCTGGTCAGACACCAACAGTGAGTCTCACTGTGGCCACATCAACACCTCCAAGCCTGGCTGCCTCAGCATCACAGGCAACCATTCACCTCCCAACCTTGTACAGAGCACAGTATCTACCATCTTGTGGCCCCCAGTACTGGATCCTGAATTGCAGGGCAACACTTGGGACAATGAGATTCCAGGACCCAGTAGGAGAGGGCACCTTGTGGCAAGGGCACAGACCCAGGGGGATAGGGTGTGTGGGAGGGATGATGTGGGCCAGTGAGGTGAGGCCAGGACACCATCAGCCACATCTTGGGGTGTTCTATTAGGAGACCAGGTCTTGAACAAAACTCTGGGAAATCAAGCAGCTACAGAGGGACATGCATAGGAACATTTTTAGAACAGATGGCGCCCCACAATACCAACATGGCCTCCCTAGCAGGGGTGATGAGGGACATACACGCAGTCCTGCGCAGGGCTTTTTTTAAACCAATCCTCCCCTTCCTTTGGCTCATCAACATCAGGTACATCTACATCAGTGCCAGCCACAGGAAAGGAGGCCCTGACAGAGAAAGAACTCTCCTCAGACACTCCAGTTATAACAGCAGACCTCCCCCCACACAAGCGGGGATGTCCAACAAAGAATCCAGGAGGTGCAGATTGCAAGACACACACCACTGCCAGCAAGTGACCTCTTCCTAAAGGTCCTCCTTTGTGTGCCACATATTCACTCTGTTGACTGATCCTCATTCATCTACCAGTTTCAATGGGAGGAGTACACTGAACTTTGAAATCCCAGTTGTGTGGCGTATACTTCAATGATTTTTTCCACCACGACTGACACCTCACTTCACTTTTTTGTTCTTTTCTGTCCACAATGAATTTTCTGCATCAGCATTGTAATAAATTCAACCATCATAAACTCATTGTCTGCTTGCTTAATTTCAACATTTTGCTATGTAAAGATGTAAGACCATGTGAACTATATGATGAAGACACAGGCTACTTGTGCAAGGAGGGTTATATTACAGGTACACAGTGTCCTGTTCACTACACACAAACACATAAGTACTAGGGTATGGTAACACCAAACATGTTATTCCAGTAATCAGCACATAGGCTGTCCATATGCCTGGACTTTTTGAAGCAAGAATGTGTGACTCACAATTACATATTCCAAGGTACAGCCGCCCAGATCACAAAAGGGGGGTGTTGGAAAATGGGTTATTGGTAAGGGCAGGTAGGTACCTACACCTAGCAACAAGCCACTAACCTCCACTTAGGTCCAGTTAGGTCTCAGTAAATTAACCCCAGCTCAACCCTTGGTAGCTTGGCAACGAGCGTCAAGGCTTAACTTAGGAGACAGTGTGTAAAGCATTCAAATATCACAAAACAGTAATTAAATAAAAGACAGGAAACAGTTTAAAAATCCAAAACCAATTTATAAAAATAGTTTATATTTTTATCTTTAAAATGACACCAAAACGAATAAAATCGGATAAAGGGAACTGGAGATATGAATTTTTAAAGAATTATTATTTTTCTAGCGCTTAGAAACAAAAAGCGCCAATCGGGTCATCTGGTTGCACCTCGACCGGGGCAAAGTCAAAGTTTCAGGCCGACCGCGATGGAGCCCTGCTCGGCTACAGGTCGCGGGAGGCCTCGGTTAAAAAGTTACCTTCTGACTTAGGGGGTCATTTTGACCTTGGCGGACGGCGGAGGCCGTCCGCCAAGGTACCGCCGCTGAATGACCGCACTGCGGTCAAAAGACCGCGGCGGCCATTCAGACATTTCCTCTGGGCCGGCGGGCGCTCTCCAAAAGAGCGCCCGCCGGCCCAGAGGAAATGCCCCTGCAACGAGGACGCCGGCTCAGAATTGAGCTGGCGTAGTTGCAGGGGTGCGACGGGTGCAGTTGCACCCGTCGCGTATTTCAGCGTCTGCTTAGCAGACACTGAAATACTTTGCGGGGCCCTCTTACGGGGGCCCCTGCAGTGCCCATGCCATGGGCATGGGCACTGCAGGGGCCCCCAGGGGCCCCGCGGCACCCCCTACCGCCATCCTGTTCCTGGCGGGAGACCCGCCAGGAACAGGATGGCGGTAGGGGGTGTCAGAATCCCCATGGCTGCGGAGCACGCTCCGCAGCCATGGAGGATTCACAAGGGCAGTGGTAAACCGGCGGGAGACCGCCGGTTTACCCTTTCTGGCCGCGGCTGAACTGCCGCGGTCAGAATGCCCTCGGGAGCACCGCCAGCCTGTTGGCGGTGCTCCCGTGGTCGGTGACCCTGGCGGTCACCGGCCGCCAGGGTCTGAATGACCCCCTTAGTCTTTATTTTGAAGATTTTCTTCAGCGGGACGAACCTGACAGTCCTATCTGACCTCCTGGAGCCCTTCTCTGGATACGCGATGCTGGATTCCTCGGTGGAGATTTTTACCTTTGGACTTAGTCGTTTTTTCGAGGTGAAAATCCTTCGACCGGGATAAACCTGGATTTTGATCCGACGTCCATGGAGCCCTTCTCGGATACAATGGCTGGGAGGTCCCGGTCAACTTTTTACCTTCGGACTTAGGGGGTGATTCTAACCCTGGCGGTCGGTGTTAAAGCGGCGGCCAACCCGCCAACAGGCTGGCGGTAAAAAATATGGGATTCTGACCCTGGTGGGAACCGCCAACACAGACAGCCACTTTAACACTCCGACCGCCTCGGCGGTACAAACAAACAGCGCGGCGGTCACCGCCAACAGCCAGGCGGCAGACAATGTACCGCCCACACTATCACAACTCACCAATCCGCCACCTTTTCCGGGGCGGGAGCACCGCCGATAAAAACACGGCGGAATCAGACTACGGACGGGAAAACGCTCACCACTACGCACTCCAGGAGGAAGGACGACAGCATGGAACCCGAATTAAACATCCTACCTGCTCTCGTCTACCTTCTCATCTACCACGAGTACGAAGTCCGGCGCAGACGACAACGGTGAGTACTGCACCTACGACACACGGGAGGGGTGAGGACGAAAGGTTACGGGCACACACATATGCGACCCCCCCCCCCAACTATGTACACACCAATGCAGAGCAACAAGTCACATTGACACCACCCAAACACCCCAGAAAAATGCTAGGACATAATCAAATTTGGAATAAATATTTATGTACCAAAAAGCTCCTGAAAATTATCGTACATCCATGAAAGATATTCACAACAAAACTAATGACATACACATCAGTGTATAACTGAAGTAACAAGTCCTGCACATCCTACGAATTCATCATGTCCGTGGGCCAAAGTTTTGAGAAACAAGGGCAAAGCCCACACAGGAGACCTGAGTCCTTTGGAGAGAACACTGCAGGGGCATCAGATGTAAAAACTACAGGCACCTCAGGGGGAAGGGAAGGGGGGGGGCACCACAGCCACATGAGTCCACGACGCCAAATCCACGAGGAGCCACCATGGCCACTGTACCATCTGGGGAGTGCAAAGCCACAGTCTCTCAATGTGTCTTCAGTGGGTGGGCTGCCCACTGTACCATCCTGGGGAGTGCAAAGCCACAGTCTCTCAATGTCTCTACAGTGGGTGGGCTGCCCACTGTACCATCCTGGGGAGTGCAAAGCCACAGTCTCTCAATGTCTCTACAGTGGGTGGGCTGCCCACTGTACCATCCTGGGGAGTGCAAAGCCACAGTCCATCAGGTGGATGACAGTCTCCACTGGTCAAGGAGGAGGCATGGTGGGCACAGTGAACCATAAACAGTGATTGAGACGGCGGTGCCCAGCGGAGCGGTGCCTGACAGGAAGGGCCCAGCGGAGCGGTGCTTGACAGGAAGGGCCCAGCGGAGAGGTGGAGAGACAGCGGGGTCCAGCGGAGCGGTGCTTGAGATGAAGGGCCCAGCGGAGCGGTGCTTGAGACGGCGGTGCCCAGCGGAGCGGTGCTGGAGAAGAAGGGCCCAGCGGAGCGGTGCTTGAGAGGAAGGGCCCAGCGGAGCGGTGCTTGAGACGGCGGGGCCCTGTTCAGCGGTGCTCTTCTTCACCGCGGGCCCTGTTCAGCGGTGCCTATCTTCACCGCTGGCCCTGTTCAGCGGTGCTCTTCTCCACGGCGGGCCCTGTTCAGCGGTGCTCTTCTGCCCCGCGGGCCCTGTTCAGCGGTGCTCTTCTCCACGGCGGGCCCTGTTCAGCGGTGCTCTTCTTCACCGCGGGCCCTGTTCAGCGGTGCCTATCTTCACGGCGGGCCCTGTTCAGCGGTGCTCTTCTCCACGGCGGGCCCTGTTCAGCGGTGCTCTTCTGCCCCGCGGGCCCTGTTCAGCGGTGCTCTTCTCCACGGCGGGCCCTGTTCAGCGGTGCTCTTCTTCACCGCGGGCCCTGTTCAGCGGTGCCTATCTTCACGGCGGGCCCTGTTCAGCGGTGCTCTACTCCACGGCGGGGCCCTGTTCAGCGGTGCTCTTCTCCACGGCGGGGCCCTGTTCAGCGGTGCTCTTCTCCACGGCGGGCCCTGTTCAGCAGTGCTCTTCTCCACGGCGGGCCCTGTTCAGCGGTGCTCTTCTTCACCGCGGGCCCTGTTCAGCGGTGCCTATCTTCACGGCGGGCCCTGTTCAGCGGTGCTCTTCTCCACGGCGGGCCCTGTTCAGCGGTGCTCTTCTGTCCCGCGGGCCCTGTTCAGCGGTGCTCTTCTCCACGGCGGGCCCTGTTCAGCGGTGCTCTTCTTCACCGCGGGCCCTGTTCAGCGGTGCCTATCTTCACGGCGGGCCCTGTTCAGTGGTGCTCTTCTCCACGGCGGGCCCTGTTCAGCGGTGCTCTTCTGTCCCGCGGGCCCTGTTCAGCGGTGCTCTTCTCCACGGCGGGCCCTGTTCAGCGGTGCTCTTCTTCACCGCAGGCCCTGTTCAGCTGTGCCTATCTTCACGGCGGGCCCTGTTCAGCGGTGCTCTTCTGCCCCGCGGGCCCTGTTCAGCGGTGCTCTTCTCCACGGCGGGCCCTGTTCAGCGGTGCTCTTCTTCACCGCGGGCCCTGTTCAGCGGTGCCTATCTTCACGGCGGGCCCTGTTCAGCGGTGCTCTTCTCCACGGCGTGCCCTGTTCAGCGGTGCTCTTCTGCCCCGCGGGCCCTGTTCAGCGGTGCCTATCTTCACGGCGGGCCCTGTTCAGCGGTGCTATTCTGCCCCGCGGGCCCTGTTCAGCGGTGCTCTTCTCCACGGCGGGCCCTGTTCAGCGGTGCTCTTCTTCACCGCGGGCCCTGTTCAGCGGTGCCTATCTTCACGGCGGGCCCTGTTCAGCGGTGCTCTTCTCCACGGCGGGCCCTGTTCAGCAGTGCTCTTCTCCACGGCGGGCCCTGTTCAGCGGTGCTCTTCTCCACGGCGGGCCCTGTTCAGCGGTGCTCTTCTGCCCCGTGGGCCCTGTTCAGCGGTGCTCATCCAGCAGGTCAAGGGAGCCAGACCTGGCCTGGACTCCCTGCTCAGTCGCCCTCGGACTGTGACGTTTCTGGACCCTTCGGGGATGGACTCCTGGCCTCCTTAGTGTCCTCCTTCCCAGCTGGGATGTGGCATGTGGCGTCCACCTTCTCTGCGCTCCTGCTGCCCTTCCGCTCCTTTGATGGGGCTCTCGGGCCCTTGCCTCCCCTAGATGGTGTGGGTGGTGAAGTGGCCGCACATTGCTCCTTGGGGGCAGCCCTGTCGGTCCTCGCATGGCGGCCCTTGTTTTTGCGGGTCCTCTTGCCGGGGGGGGGGGGGGGGGCTGGACGTGTCCTTGCTGCTGATCGATGTGTCACTGCTGGCAAAGGGTGGGCTCCAGAACCCATGCACAACAGTGACACCCGAAGCTGGGCTGGTGGTGGCTGCGGTGCTCTTGGGACTCTTTGAAGATGGATGGGGGAGCTCATCGGGGGGAAAGAGGTCAAGGTTAGCCATGAAAAGTTTTTTAGGGCCAAGGTAAAGGGTAGGAGAAGTGGAGATGGAAGTGGAGGTAGAGGAGGTGGTTGTAGGAGAGTCAGGTGTGCTGTCATTGGGTGAAGGTGCTGGTGCTGTAGGCTGTCGTGAGGTGGATGGCTGTTGGGTGGGTGGCTGCCTGCGTTTGTGTGTCTTGGAAGAGGGGGTGACAGACACATTGGGAGAGGACACAGGGGACGTGTAAATGGCAGTGGGGGTGGTGACTGCACGAGTGTGGACTGTACTGGAGGGTGAGGTGGTGATGGAAGCACTGGCTGATGTTGGGGTGCATGCAGGTGTGAGTGTAGACATCACAGGGAGGGAGGAGGGAGACGAGGAGGAGGGGGACACAGGGGTGGCAGTGGCTGTTGGCATGTTTGCATCTGGGTGTTGCTTGGGTGAGTGTTTGTGGGATCTGTGGTGCTTGTGTTTGGATGAGCTGCTCTTGGGTGTGGAGGTGTGTGCAGGCTGGTCTGATGTTGTGGATGGGATAGGCTGAGGAACAGGAGACAGAGAAAGGCTGGAGGCAGTAAGAAGAGGGAGGCTGGAAACAGGGACAATGGCTGCCGTCAGTGCTGAGGCCAGAGCAGTGAACGCTCGTTGATGGGCAGCCTGACCCGAATGAATGCCCTCCAGGTACGCATTGCTCTGTTGCACCTCCCTTTGCACACCCTGGATGGCATTCAAAAGGGTCGTCTGCCCAACAATGAGCGTCCTTACCAGGTCAATGAGCTCCGCACTGAGGGCAGCAGGGGCAACAGGGGCAGGGGCTGAGGTGCCTGGGGCGAAGGAGACGCGCGCCTTCCTGGGCGAACGGGCACGGAGCGAAGACTGAGGGGCTGCTGGGAGGGCGGGGCTGGTGCGCTGGGTGGCGGTTGTACCTGTAGAGGCGGGGGGCACGGATGTTGCTGCCACCGCTAGGGAGCTCCCATCCGAGGACGTGTCGCTTTCGCTGCTCTCACCAGCGGTCCCCGTCGTGGTGCTCCCCTCGCCCTCCGGATCACTGGTGCCCTCGGTGTCTGTTCCTGGGCCCACCGGGGCCTTGTGTCCTGCAGCTCCCTCGTGCTCCGATGCCAAATCTCCTCCGCCTGATGATGCTAATGCACACATGCACAAGAAGATGAAGAGAAAGGGTGGGGGGAGAAAAAAGAAGACCAGGTTGAGTGCATGCAATGTCAACACCGTTGGCGGAGAGGACAGACACAGGAGCCTAATGCACTAAGCCGCGCATTCGGGGTACACTACTCAGTACTACTGACTAGGACAACAGGCCAAGAGACGTCAAACGCGCACATGGGAGATGCTGGACCTTCAATGGCTGTACTTGTCACCCTACCGAGGTGGGGGCCGGGGGCACAGGGCCATGCCTAAGGGTGAGGACTACACTACAGAAAGCGCCGTGGCCTAATGTCACCCACAGCCCTCCTCCCCCACCCAGACGCCTCCACTGCGCAGAAAGATAGGAGAATGTGCTGATACTCACCCCCTTGTGTCTGCTGTGATGTCTTAAAGCGCCCATCCAATTCTGGGTAGGCCACCGCCAGGATCCGGGACATCAGGGGGGTCATGGTGCGACTGGCACCCCTCCTAGGTTGGGAGGCCATCCCCAGCAGTGTTTCTGCGGTCTTCCTTGTTCCGCGGCGGATGTCCTCCCACCTCTTGCGGCAGTGGGTGCCCCGTCTGTTGTGGACCCCCAAGTTCCGGACTTCCTTGGCGATGGCACGCCAAATCTCGATCTTCTGATGGGCGCTGACCTATTTGACATGTACAGGGTGGAAAGGAGGAAATCATCAATGACCTGCATGTTAGATGTGATTGGCCCCCCCCACCAACTTTGCCATATGGCACATGCTCTCATCTGTCGTGCGTTGCACTCCTCATTCGCCCCCCACCCCACCAACTTACATCCACCCCAATCCACACAGGCATAGCCCATTCCATGTGCACCCGGTGTACTCACTTGTTGGTCTGGAGGACCGTAGAGTAGCGCATACTGGGGGAGGACCCCATCCACGAGCTTCTCCAACTCTTCAGACGTGAAGGCAGGGGCCCTTTCCCCAGTCGCAGCAGCCATTGTATCTTCCAGACCGAGGTCACAGCAGCACTTGCAGTATAGGTCCTCTCCTGTGGATGATCAGGTCTCGAGTGATTAAGCAGATAGAAAATGGCGGTCACGCCCGCGGCGGTGCGTACCGCGGCGGTGCGTACCGCGACCGCCGGCGCACTTCATCATTGGCTCCTGAAACCCATAGGCTTCAATGTTAACCAATGCGGCTTTGCGCCGCGGTCTTCGACCGCCTACCGCCACGGTGTGCCCCGCCAGCGCATTGACCTCACATCCCATTGTCCCACTTCACAGGTCAGGCAGCCGCCATCTCAAGGGCCTACATGGCTTAATTTTGACTGCGACACACAGGCCTAGGCCTTGCATTGCCACACATACACGCCTTTCAACCCATTGCCATTCTCTAACTGTGCAAGCTGTCTGTACGTACCTGTGGTTTGGCTGACTCTGTGCTCCATGTTGTCCTTCCTAGGCACCGTCCGCTGGGACTTGGGATGAGAAGGAGGAATCCTCGCGTGTACCGACCGCTGGTGGACCTGTCGACAATGGAAGAACGCCATATAATACTTCGATACAGACTTGACCGTGCCACTATCCATGACCTGTGTGCCCAGCTGGAGCCAGCCCTGATGTCCCCCATCCGCCAACTCACAGGGATTCCCCCTCTGGTGCAGGTTTTGTCAGTCCTCCATTTTTTGGCAAGTGGGTCATTCCAGACCACAGTGGCCATGTCATCTGGAATGTCTCACCCTATGTTTTCAAAGATTTTGAGTAGAGTGTTGTCTGCCCTGATGAAACTCATGCGGAGCTACATCATTTTCCCAGAGGAGGGTGACTTGCCTACAGTGAAGGGTGATTTCTATGCCCTTGGACATATCCCCAACATCATTGGTGCCATTGATGGGACCCATGTGGCTTTGGTACCCCCAAAAGACGATGAGCAGGTGTACCGAAACAGAAAAAGTTATCATTCGATGAATGTCCAGGTGGTCTGTTTGGCTGACCAGTACATCTCCCATGTAAATGCCAAGTTCCCAGGGTCAGTGCATGACGCGTATGTGATGCGAAATAGCAGCATCCCTATGTGATGGAGCAGCTACAGAGACAACGTGTGTGGCTAATAGGTGACTCTGGTTACCCCAACCTGCCTTGGCTACTGACCCCAGTAAGGAATCCCCGGACCAGGGCAGAGGAACGGTACAATGAGGCCCATGGGCGAACTAGGAGGATCATCGAAAGGACCTTTGGCCTCCTGAAGGCCAGGTTTAGGTGCCTGCATATGACTGGGGGATCCCTGATGTACTCACCAAAGAAGGTGTGCCACATCATCGTGGCCTGCTGTATGCTTCACAATCTGGCATTGCGACGTCAGGTTCCTTTCCTGCAGGAGGATGGTGCAGATGGTGGTGTTGAAGTAGCTGTGGAGCCTGCGGAGAGTGAAGAGGAGGAAGACTCAGAGGACGACACAGACAACAGGGACAGAGTAATAGAACAGTATTTCCAGTAGCACACAGGTTATAATCACCCATGCCATTTTACATTTCCTGAAAGCCTCCTGCATCTCAACTTTGTCGGTTTCCCCCCAGACCTATGAACATGATGTTTGATTTTCCCTTCCCTTTTCTGTGCTGTATGAGCCACTGCGTGACCTCGGCTTGGTTGGCCCATGGACTAATGCTAAGTTACCTCGGTATGTGTAATTCACAATGTTCACAATCCGTAATTGATATGTAATGTGTCATACATTTGTAAATAAGACAGGCTGAGTCCTGATTGATTTCAGTGCAATGTGTGATTTATTATTAGTGCATAGATATTGGTACATGATAGTGAAACAGTGATGGGTGGGGGTGGAGTAATGTCCATGGCGGAGTCCAGTTCTCAGTCTCACAGGTGCATTGTCCATATGCCTGTGGCAGGATGGAGCAGGGGCAGTTCAAGGTTTGACAGGGTGGCAATGTGGGACAGCGGGAGGACTTCAGGGGGTATGTGATGCTGGCGGGGGACTTGACATCCTACTCTGTCGGTTTTTTTGATCTCAGGCTCCTTTTGCGGGGCAGTTGTTGTTCAGCAGGAGGTGGGGTTCTGGTGGGCTGTCGTTGTGGTGGGGCCTCCTGTCCACTAGCGCCGGCGGAGGTGGTAGGCTGTTCCTGTTCCTGGCTAGTGACAGGGGCCCTGTGTGATGCCACATGGTCCCAAAACGTGTCCTCTATGCGGTTCAGGTCCTGGACTATGCTCCCCATAGCGGTTGAGATGTTGCTGAGTTGGTCGCTGAACCCCATGTAGCGTTGCTCCTGCTGTGCCTGGATCTCCTGGAACCTGGCCAGTACCGTCGCCATCGTCTCTTGTGAGTGGTGGTAGGCAGCCATGATGGTGGTGAGGGCCTCTTGGAGAGTGGGTTCCCTGGGCCTCTCCTCCCCCCCCTGTCGCACAGCAGCCCTCCGAGTTGCCCTGTTTCCCTGGGCCTCTGTCCCCTGGACGGTGTGCCCACTCCCACTGCCCCCAGGTCCCTGTTGTTGTTGGGTTGGTGGGTTACCCTGGGGGCCCTGTAGTGGTAGACACACCGCTGCTTGACCTGTCCTAGAGACAGAGGCATGGGCCCGCTGGGTGGGAGCTGTGCTGTTGTTCCCAGAGGGGGTTGGGTCTGCAGTGGCCTGTGTCTGGGTGAGGGGAACCGACTGCCCAGAGGTCCCCGGTCGTCAGGTTCCAGGTCGACAGAGCTGCTGTCATCACTAGTGGCCTGTTCCGGGGGTGGGATGGACATTTCTGGTCCCTCCTGACCGGTGTGTTGTCGTTCGGGTCCTGCATGAGGTAAGAGGGTATGGTTATTGTTTCTGTGTGTGCATTAGCTTGCGTTTTATGGGTGCCCTTGTCCCCCAGTGCTGGCATTCCCTTGGGGGAGGTGTTGTGAGGGTGTTTTGTGGGGGCGGGGGGTGATGGGTATGTGCAGTGGTCATGCTTAGGTGATGGGTGTCCATAGTTTGGGGGTGGCATGCAGGGGTTGGTGTTGGGTGAATTGTGCTGGGGAGACATTCTCAGGGAGGATGTGTGCTGGGGGGTTGGGGGTGAGGGTGCGGGTTAGCATGCTGGGGGGGGGGTGAAGTGGTTGGCCTTGTACTTACCAGAGTCCATTCCTCCGTGTACTCCAGCGAGGCCATCAGGATGCAGGATGTTGAGTACCTCTTGCTCCCATGTTGTGAATTCGGGTGGAGTGGGTGGGGGTCCCCCGCCAGTCTTCTGCACTGCGATGTTGTGTCGCGAGACCATCGAGCGCACCTTCCCCCGTAGGTCGTTCCATCGTTTGCGGATGTCCTCTCGATTTCTGGGATGCTGTCCCACCGCGTTGACCCTGTCCACGATCCGCTGCCAGAGCTCTGCCTTCCTTGCTATGGTGGTGTGCTGGACCTGTGAGCCGAAGAGCTGGGGTTCCACTCTTATGATCTCCTCCACCATGACCCGGAGTTCTTGGTCCGAAAAGCGTGGGTGCCTTTGTGGTGCCATGGGGTGGTGTGTATGAGGTGTGGGGTGGTGTATGTGATGATGTGTGTGTTGGTGTGTGGTGCTTTGTGCTTCTATGTGGTGTGTGTGATGTTGCGGTGTGCCTCTGTGTGTCTGGCTATCTATTCTCTGATGTGTCTCTCTCTCCTTCGTCTCTGGTTTTTGTTGGTAGGGGTTTGTGGGTGATGTGGGTGTGTGTTTTATATGGTATTGGATGTGTGGTAGTGGTGTGTGTATGTGTTTCAGGTGTGTGCCTTTCAAATTGTCCAATGTGGTAGGGGTTTGTAAAGGTGTGTGTATTTTGACCGCGGCGGTGTGTACCGCCAATGGAATACCGCGGTTGAATGACCGCCGCGTCGATTTGCCGGTCATAATGGGATGGGCGTATTTCTGTTGGCGTGGCGGTGGAGGTTTGGTCTTCTCCAGTTTACCGCTGGCCGCTGATGTGGCGGACTGCAGTGGAGGGCGGATTTTCGGAGGGTTTGCAGTTGTGGGTCAGAATGTCCGTGGCGGCTGGCCGCAGCGGTATTGTGGCGGCCTTCTGACCGGCGGTAAGCGGCTTTTACCGCCGAGGTCAGAATGACCCCCTTAGTCTCTTTTTCGGAGATTTTTCTTTACCGGGACGAACCACCAAATCAGGCCGGGTCGCGGTTGAGGCAAGCCGGCTAGAATTTCCGCGGCGGGTCGGTCCCTCTATGGAGCTTTTTTACAAAAATTCTCAAATCTTCTCCAAACTTCTGGGGCTTCACCCAGATGTTCTTTTAAGGTTCTTTTGGGGTCCACAGCTCACCCCAAGGGTCCAGAAGTTCTGAGATGGTCCTTGGGGGGTGCGGACTACCACTCCCAGAATGCACCTGGCGCAAACTCCTTTTTGGCCACTGGACAGTGGTCAGCTGGTCACTTTCTTCAGGAGTTGGTGCAGGGGACTCTGGATAGCAATTTTTCACCTGTAGCAAACAGGGAGTCCCTCCTTGAACCAGTTGAAGCCAGGCAAAGTCCTTCTTGTGGTGAAGCCCAAGTGTGCAGCTGGTGCAGTCCTTCTGAGTGCAGGTTCCAGGTGCAGGCCAGGGGTCCAGCAGGGCAGTCCTTCTTCTCCTTTAGTTCTTTTCTTGTTGAATTCTGGTGGGGATCTGAGGTGTGGGTGCAGGTCTGCCAGTTTTATCCTTGCTCCTGGGTGAAAAGCAGGGGGGTCCTGGTTCTCCAATCAGGGGCAGGGTCCTTCCCCCTGCGATGACCACTTCCTGGGAAGTGTGGCACAAATCCATCCCAGAGGGCAACATTCTCTAAAACTCCAACATGGCTGAATCTGATTTTTGGAGGTTACATCTGGCTGAGCCCACCCACTGGTGTGGCTAAAAATCATAAACACACCCCTCTCCTGCCCTCTCCTAATCTAATCAAGGGGGCACCTAGTTGTCTGGGGTTGCAGGATGTGGGGGTGTTGCTGGTTGCTCCAAATGTCCTTCTCTGCCTTTGAAGACCAGTTTGGCAGCCCTACCCCTTCCTGCCTCACCATCTGCTGAGGGGAGATTCTCTCCCAGAGGCACATTCCTTTGTGTGAAGCCAGGCCACTTCACACCTCATCAAGGCAGCTTGGCTAAGCTGCTACAGGCTGGTCAATCAGAGCACAGCAGCAAAAACAATGCAGGGCTGAAATTGGCAACTTTTTAGGTAAAATCTAAAACTCTTTACCTGAACAAGTTATATTAAATCCCACAACTGAAAGTTGTGGGATTTATTACAACAATTAATTTGATACCAAATTATTGGTATGCACCATTTAAGGAGACTTTAAAATTTAAAACAAAGTCTCCCCATTCTAGCCTATGAAGGCCATTTACTACAATGAGGGAAAAACGAATTTGGCTGTTTTTACCTCACCAGGGCTTATAAAACTATTTTTATAAAGTCCCTGCTTATAGTTACATGGCACCCAGCCCTAGGGGCACATAGGGCACACCTTAGGGGTGACGTATATGTAAAAATAAGGTCGTTTAAGACTTTAGAACTACTTTTAATTCCAAAGTCGAATTTGCATATAACTTTAATTTAAAAGCAGCCAGCAAGGCAGGCCTGCCTTTAAAATGACACTGGGCACCTCAGCAGTGCACCTATGGGTTCACTACCTATGCTGTGGTCCCTAAACCTACATGCCCTACCATATACTAGGGACTTATAGGTAGGTTAACTTAGCCAATTATAATTAGCCTAATTTGCATATTGATTTTACACAGATCACAGGCCCTGGGACTGGTTAGCAGTACCCAGGGCACCATCAGAGTCAGGAAAACACCAGCAAAAAGTGGAAAATGTGGGCAAAAAGTTAGGGGGCCTCTGCAATCAGCCCTGTTTTCTCACAGGGAGGCATTGTCAAACATGGTCCTGTAGAACAGGCAAACATTTAAGTGGATGGTGTCACCACGATGAGCCTCATCACATACTACACCAAAGTAATCCGACATCATATAATCCAAGATACAGACAGCTGGCAGCACAGCAGTGCATGATCACAGGCCCATCAAAATCCACTTACCATGCATTTGGTGGTATGACACAAATATATGTCAGTGTTGTGACACAGGCACTGCGGCCTGCAATGATAAAACACATCTACAGCTACAAACAGGTCATACAAGAAGAGTGTTTAACCAATGTGAAGGAAAAATGAATTGGTCTCAATCTACGACTACATATTTCATGTCCACATGATGACACAAATGATGCAATCAGCCCACCAAAGCACTACATTACCCAAAACAATCCATTGTCCACTTTGTAAGTCAGAACTGCATCAGATACCTACCAATGTCACAACTCTGAAATGCTCACATGAGGATGTCATGGTAAAGGTACCTGTACAATGACAAAACAAGTAGTATAGGACTGAAAACATAACTATTCCACAAATCACATAGCAACCATCTGTAAATGTAATGGCATTGCAAGGAACCTGACCCAAACAAAGCAACATCATGAAGGTGGAGATATGTCAAAAGCTAACCCTTCTGAGTATCATCTCCCCAGTTGTTTCTAAAACACTGACCTCCACACATTCTCACAAGTACAGTTCAGTGTACAGCATCAGTCATGATATCACATGACATACACTTGTGAAAAGTGGCTGTGGAGGAGATCTACCCATAAGTAAACTGCTTCCTCTTCTTCACTGTCATCCTCACTTGGCATTTCAGGATTCTCACCTGGTGGCACTGCAGGCTCCCCCTCCTCTCGGGTGTATGTGATATTGCTCCGCAGCACTATGTTGTGGAGCATGCAGCATGCCACAGTGATCTGACACTTTTTCGGGTGAGTAGAGGAGGGCTCTACCACTCCTGTCTCGACACCTAACTATGGCCTACAGAAGCCCAAAAGCCCCCTCCACTATTGTCCTAGTTCTTCCATGGGCATCAGAGAAGCAGACTTCCCCTGGCATAGTTGGATTTCATAGTGGCGTCAATAACCAAGGATGGTTCAGATATGCAGAGTCTCCTTTTAAGGAATGGGACATATTTGCAACAATGAGTCACTCAGTTGATGATTGTAGCACCTGACATTGCACATACACAATAAGGACAGATGTTACTTACCAACCAGCTAGACCCTCTCTGGGTATAGTTGTGAAATCAGCTGAGGCATGATGCTGTTCTGCATTATGAAGGAATCATTGGCCCAACCCGGATAATGGGCACAGATATGTGAAATGTAGAGATTCGCCAAACAGACAACTTGCACGTTGATGGAACGGAAGTTCTTTCTGTTACGGTAAACTTGTTCTTTGGCCTGCGGTGGCACCTAGCAAACATGTGTGCCATCAATGGCCCCCACGACATGTGAAATGCATGCAAAACCATAAAAGTCAGCCTTCACATGGGCTAAATCCTCACATCAGGGAAACTGGATATAGCTGTCAAGGTGTTTCAACATTGCTGAGAGGTCATCCTTCAACACCAGACTGAACATAGGTTGGGACTTACCAGCCACTGCATGATGGAAGGCCCTGTGGCCCTTCCATACTGACATGACTTGTACAATGGGTGGTATGCTAGTTGCATAACAAATAACTGGCATCAGATCTGGCTCCAACTGATGACATAAGTTCACTTTGTTTGCCTATCCAGGTGGTAAACATTATTATGTGGCATTTCAACAAGGTCTGAAGGCCTGGCAGTGGACGGTAGACAGGAGGTTGTTGCATCCTCCCTCTCCCTGAGTAATTATGTAGGCAAAGACATGATTTCTAACATTAGTCAGTATCTCAACAGCAACATACATGATGCATGTCAATGATATCATGTGACAAAGCATTTCTGACTTTATAGACATAGCGCCCAGTACACATCACAGCTGCCAACTACACAAGGGTCACATGTGACCCCTGTGGTTTTCAACACATGTGGCCACAACATGGATTTGGACAAAATCAAAGATGTGCAACACAACTGCTTCTTGTGACTGTATATTCCGACTGCCAAAATGACCATCGGCGGTAGTGGACTGTGGCCCGCTGTTAAATGCCATCTGTGTCCTGCAACATACTACAATGGTGGCTGAGTAGTACGACCTTCATGACAAAAAAGGATAAGGCTGTTTGTGAGGTGAACACAAACTTTTGTAGATGTGACACAGTTTAGAAAGCCCTATACAGCATTTCAGAACGTAAAAATGGCAGGTGCCTGACCTACTCTACTAGACATTAGGAACCGCCCTTGACCACCGACGGAAGTGGTCATGGAGGTAGGCAGTTGCAACCATGATGGACACAGCCATAGGCTAATGTTGTTGCCAGTGGCATTCGCGGGCATATGGCCGTGTCCGCAGGTATTGATTGCTGCTTACATGGCAGACACGACTGCCATGTTCTACAGATTCACTCACTTGACTCCTGACACTGCTGCCAGTAACACTTCCCTGGCCTGAGCTTCTGTGTACCACCTCTGGGAGCAGTCATGCAAGGTCCAGCAAGTCATAGTGCCCCTGTCTTCTCTCCAGAGGAGCTGGAGAGGTTTGTGACTGATGTCCTAGCCCTGTATGAGCAGTTCAATGGCTCACCAGAGGAGCAGGGAAGAACCTCATGTGCACAATTTTCTCTGTACTTCACCATCTTTTTCCTCCTCACAGGCAAGAATGTGACCTTGTGTGCCAGTTAGATGTCTTGTGTGCTTCTTGTTTCAATCTGTGAGGCATCAATAGAATAGACAATGTGCAAGTATTGGTGGTCAGGCCAGTGCCATGTGTTTAATGCAGTCTCATTGTGTTGGGTGATGCTTTTGGGGTCATAGACCATCCCTGTGTTGGATGCACATAAATAGGTAAGGAGACATTACTGCCATCCACTGACATCTTTTTCCTCAAGGTTTTTTTGTAAAACTCATACAACATGCATAACAGTATAAGTTGTGTATACATCTTGTATGAGCCATTTGAGAATCATGTGAGCAATGTATATAGTTCCACAAATCTTTCAAATCACACCTGGCCTTGCTAAACTGTTGTGTGGAAGGTATATCATGACTCACTCTGCCCTTCAGGTTGGCACACACACCACATACCAAATTGATATTGGCCACATGATGTACTGTCATTCAATGAAGTGATGAGAATGGAGTGTCATGTAGTTTATGTTCGCTCATCCTGCAGAGACCAGGGCCTGTCAAATGTATCTCCCAGTATAGGACCTAGCCTAGGCTGTGGGAAAGTCACTGTGGCTAAGCAACTGTTGCACTGTGCCCACTCCCTGTACCCCAGCAGATCTTGACATGTGGCTAACACCATGCTCTAGTGGCAAAACCTGCCCTGAATGCCTCTTTGTTTTGACTAGATTATGAATGGGCACAGATGTAAATCATGTGTCTAGCCCAAATGTGCATTTTGCATCATTGTCAATGTGTGTCTTAGACACATGCAGGTCCTTTACACCCACAGCTCTGTTGTCACCTTCACACAGGTCATATTTGCTCTGTACAGGATTATTGCATAAATGACAGTCCCACAGTGCAGTCATTGTGTTGACTCCTTGGGGGCCATGTTATGTGTCTCAGTAGCTTGGTCACATAACAGAAACTGTACAATGCATGCCTTTGTATGTTGCATGTCGTCTCTGTAGAATAGGCACATATGGCACCTATGTCTAAAGTACTGTTCTGTGGTACAGGTACATATCACAGAACCCATTCCCTGAAGTGGCATAAGTCTGCATTTGTTATTCCAAATGTCCACACGGATAAGGAAGATACTTTCTGTACCCAGCCCCTTGATTGTTACTCATGTGGCATAAGTCTGCATTTCTTATTCCACATGCACACACATGGACAAGGAAGACACTTTCTGTACCCACCATGACAGCCCTTTGATCGTTACTCATGTGTAATGGTGAAGTGTGCAGTTGCCTGTAGGGACTGTATGCAGAGAGTCATTCTCACAGTGTGTGAATGTTTTGGTCCATTCCGGCATAAGGAGGTAACCCTTCAGAAGCCGCATAGGTGTGTGGTGTTTCATTGTGGCTCTCATCACAATACAGGTTGCTAGTTCATGGGCTACCTGCTGTCAATAAGCTTGCTTAGTCATTGTAGGCCATGAGCATGGTGGTGGGTTAGTCTGCAGATGCAAATAAATATGTCTATAGTCATGTCCTTGCACGTATTGGCTTGTGTGATTTACACTTGTGTAGTGTTAACAAATGGAAAAGTTCTTTGTTGTTTCTGACATGTATATGTTGCCAAGAGGGTGCTAACCCTGGAGGTCCACAGCTGGCAAAACTCCCACTGTCAGAAGAGGTAGGAGGACCTTAGACACTGGGCCTTGAAGATCGTTGATGTCCAGCTGGGGATGTCCTCCTAATGTGGGTGGGATGCCTGTCAGACCATGACCCTCATAGTGGTCCGCATTCTGCCAGTGGCCTACCTAGACCTTGATGGGCATTTGAGGAGAACACAGAAGCCACAAGGAGGTGAGTACAAGGGGGTGAGTACCCCCTGTCACATTGCCAAGTGAATGTGTAAGGTTCAGACAGCTCCCCTGATGATTAGGGATGAGCCATGTTTAACACAGTAGATGAGTGATTGTTTTTGTAGACATGTCATGCGTTGTATATTAATGTACCTTGCCTATTGGCCCAGGGACCTAGGATACAACTGTGTACAAACCACAAAGAATTTTCTCTCCAGGGCCAACATATAGCTGTGTACATTGATCAATCCAATACTGCTTGTTAATGTAGTGGGTGGAAATTCTATGCAAAAGGCCTCTACTCTTCAGTGTTACAGACCAAAGGTAAGAAAGTGATTGATCACTATCCTCAGCCATGTGTCTGGTGAAATGAGTATTTTGGCATCTGCTACCCAGAGGCTAGTTTTCTTCAGCGTATGATGGGTGCTGGCACCTGACTAATGTCTGTAATGTGAAGATGACCATCATACATGTGACAGAGCACACATTGTTTGAGGGGTTCAGCTACAGATCAGTACTTTCTCTTGGTAAGTGGTGCATGTAAATTAACATGGTTTATGGCCATCACTGTTGCAAACATTCTGTGTGCCTCCATGTCAGCATGTGTCCCTTTCTCTTTAGAAAAAACATTAGTAAACTGCTGTTTAATGCCTGGTCTACCTGTGTTGATGGGATAATTTCTGTATTCCCTCACATATATGTGCATGCCAACCTGTGTGTGGAATAAGACATTTACATTTGGGGTACATTTTATGTTGTGCCACAGACATCAGTGTGTCACCATTGATCATAGGCTGACATATACCCTCACCAGTCCTAGCATGTAATTGGCATGTACAACTGCAGTACCAATGAGACAGGTAGGCCTAGAATTTTTAGCCACAATGTGCATTTCCATGCCTTTGATGTAGAACCATGTAGCAAAGTGCTTTTCACATGTGAAATGGGTAAGGTTTGCGGTTATGTTGAAATCACATGTGTTTGGTTACAAGCATTCATCCATAGACATCTGGGTTTACCTGAATAAAATGGAGACAATAATGTAGATTCCCCTTGGGTAACATGCTGAGAGCCTTCAACAAGTACCTGCAAACCTCAGGGCCTTTCCAACGTCCAAAGGACAAATAGCATCTACTCATACACTCAGCGTATGTAATTGGAAGGGATGCAAGATATTCGTGGTGATTCCCCTGGGGCTTGCTGATTCATCGTGTTGTGGAGTTTAGAAACATATCCCCGACTTATTACACATGATGTCTACAGTGTCCATTTCCATGCCAAATATGTGGCCTATCTAAGTAACATTAGTACTACCTCCACAACTCTATTGGGACAAATATTACTTGGTGAAGTGTGCATTCCGGAACTGCTTCCTACGTGACATGACTATTTCCATGTCACCTTCTCCAGGCTATTGTACTGTTGTCACCAACATAGCAGGATTTTGGAGCCTCATTTCTAATTGTTGTGTCATTATGTATGTGACAAATAGATGTGTGCATGACCTTGTGTGGGATCTGTGGGAATGTACTTGGCATTGGCCTACTATTGCATGACAACAGATAACTGAGGTGTGCTCCATGGGGCAAATCATTGAGGGTGATGAGGTCTCCTACCTTTTCAGTGGTTACAGTGAATGCACAACTTCAGCTATGCACTTGTAGTTGTCTGAGATCCTGATTTTCCTGTGGGCAACTTTTGACAGTTCAGTTGATATGCATGCATATGGTATGGTACATGTATGGGCCACTTAGGTGGAGCTTATTGCTAGGGCCTACTTGACATCATGTTAATGTTTGCTAACCATAGCTGTTGTTCACCTGTGATCATGGACATGTGATGAGACTATGGCCCATATTTATACCTTCTTTGAGCCGCATTTGCGTCATTCTTTGACGCAAAAGTGGCACAAACTTACAAAATACAATTATATTTTGTAATTTTGCACTTTTGCATCGAAAAAATGATGAAAATTAGGCGCAAAGAAAGTATAAATATGGGCCTATTTCTCTTTGTATTTGTAGTGTCAACGGAGGAAAGCAAAGGAGACAGGGCTCAGTCAGGTAAGGAAGCATCTGCCAATGCTCCACACTGAAACAGCATACAACCACTCCTTTGACTGCCAAAACCCTACCCCCTTCTGATGACTGTCCCCATGTTCCTACATCTGATTTTTTGTTTTAGCTTGCCCTTGCCAAGGTTCCCTCCACCCCGCCTCAAACCCAAGAGGCCCCCACCCACCACCCAACCACTCCCTTCTACCTCCAAGCCATCCCCTGCCAAACCTGCCCCTATGCAAGCTCCCTTACCCCCACCCCCCAAGGAGAAGCCCACCCCTTCTAAGAAAGCACCCCTCCCAAACCCACCTATCCCAAATCCTCCCTCCAAGGGTGATCCCTGAGGTGCCTGCCTGCCCACTCGATGCCCCTTACTCTGGAGGTTCCCTGTCAGTAAAGGAGTCAAGTGAGAGCACAATGATGTGCCTAGACAATACTATATGGACTAGCCAGTGGCCTTGGAGTTTTCAAATGTGTTTGAAAATAAACCCAAACAGTTGTTTTTTGGGGGTATACATCTGTCCTGCAATTTCTTTTCTACCTTTATGTTGTTCCTGAGAAACCTTTGTTGACTGCCTATAGTTGTGTGTATTTCAGCCTGCTGGCTGATTCATTTGCTGTTGTTTGTAGTATCAGACTTCGCTTGTGCTCCATTTTGGTATGGTAAGTATTTCAACTTATGTTGTCCAATGTGAGGATATATGGTGTTAGACGTGTCCCCCTGATATGGATTATAGATTCATCAAATGAATGGCAGCTTACGGTTTGTTTGTGCAGGCATAGAGGGTGTTTAATTTTGCTACCTTTGTTTGCATTTGACTGTACATGTGTCCATTTAGCTGAGTGTACCTTACAGATACTTCATGTAGATGTATGTTCCATGCAGTTGGAGTTGTATGTGCTTTCTTGACTTGCACTTCCACATTGTGCAGATAGGAATGTAATTTGGCTCTACTATTGTTTTACCCAGAGATCCATGAAGGGCCAGTTCCTGTGCAAATGTTGTTTAAGAGGCATGTGCAAAGTGGGATGTGTCCCAGTGCAGCCTCCTTTCCTGAGTGCTCCTGATGTACCCATCCCTATTGTACAGGTATTGTTTGCATAGTGAGCTTGGGATAGTTGTCTCTGTCTATTGTGCATCCCATTGTCCTTCCATTGTGTTGCAATGTGGGTGATGTATGTGTGTCCATTCCAGGGCTGTATGATGAGATTGGTGTTTGTGTCCCATTCCACAGTTATACATATGTGTGTTGAATGTGACGGCATGTGTGCAATGTGAGTGTGTGATTTGTATTTGTAGATGTGATGTCACTGTGTTGTTGCTGTTGTGTGACACAATGTTGTGTACACTTCACTGTCCCTGTGCCTGAGATGAGTGTTTTGCATAGTGCTGCATTGCAGTGTGAGTAACCTACCCAAAGGGAGCATTTTGTGACTGTGAATGTGGCCTTCCCTGTGTATGACTCTGTCCCAGGACACAATTACAAGTGTACTTGGTGCCTGTAGCTCGAGCCCCTTATAATGTGGCTGATGGTGAGACGATCTATTGTTGAGCATAATGACACAGGTAGGTGTGTGTACTTACGGTCGGTTGCATCCACAACAGTATGAATTTTGTGCACCTTCAATGATCCTGAGCAGCGTCAGGACATGTGTGATGGGCTCCATGGCAGCAGGGGACATGTAAGGCTGTCTGCATGTGAATGTCTTTCTTTATTCTCCTTGTTTCTGCCTGCTGAGAAGTGGTGGTTGGACCGCCACTGTCACATTGGTGGTGTGCAACCTCATGATGTGTCTAGCAGAAACACTGGCTATGCAGGTCTGTTGGTGAAACCTTGTGATCGCTGGGGTCTGTGCTGCCTGGCGATGCCGGCGGGACCATAGCGGTCTTTGCTCCATAGACCTGCATGACTCATAATACAGCAGTCCGACGGAAGTCTGACCGCCAATGCCGCCATGACTAACTAAATTATAATGAGGCTCTTAGCTTGTATTCCTTTTATCAGTAGAATAGACAATCTATAAGTAAGTTGTAGTGGTTAGCTACCTCTGTTAAAGGAACATAGGCTAGTGCTTTTTTTTTTTATTTCAAAGACAAATTGGCTGTTTTTTGCATATTTTACACTTAGTGCAGACTGTTGGAGGTGTCTCCAAATGGTTCGGTTAAAATGGTGGTAGGAGCGTTGCATAGCTATGTGGGGATACTTCGCATCTTTGCTTGTTCAAAGTTGTCTATTATTTTATGTGGGGGTTAGTTGTTTGTTTTAATTTTAATTTAATGTAATAGTTTGTAGCAGGTGCTACTTTGTTTATTAGGTAGCAAGGCATAAATGAATGGTTTATTAGTCTTTTTATATTCACCTTCTATACTGTACATCTGATTGAATGGTTTGGGGCACATTTTTAATGTCTCATCCATCATCCATGTGTGACATTGGCTTAGTTTTAATAAGGTGTTTGTTATAGCAAATATAATAAAGTGGTTCTCTTTGTTAAGGTTGTCATGTAGGAGAAAGGATTCATCATTAGGTGTGGTGATTAGGGGGGTCATTACAACATTGGCGGTAAAAGCCGCTTACCGCCGTGCAGAAGACCACCAACACACCGCCACGGCCGCGGAATTCCGTAACGGTCATTATGACCCACAGCTCGGAATCCGCCAAAATCCAGACACCCACACAAGTCTGCCACACCAAAGGTCAGTGATAAACTGGCGATAACAAACAGGAATACGCCCACACTATCATGACACACGAATCCACACAGCGGTCTTTCAACCGCGGTATTCCATTGGTGGTAGACACCACCACGCTCAAAATACACACACATCTCCAAAACACCACCACATTGGACAATTCGAAATACACACACCTGATACACATAAAAACACCACTCCCACACATCCAATACAATATAAAACACACACCCACATCACCGACAAACCCTTACATCAACAATTGCGACTGAAGGCCAGAGAGAGACACCACCATCTACAAACTAGCATCCACAGGCACTCAACACCACCACTCACACAACATCCACGCACCTCACGCAACACACCTCTAAATATCACCCCACACATCACAACACACACCACCCCATACATCACCCACACCACCCCATGGCACCGCAAAGACACCCCAGGTTCTCTGAGGAGGAGCTCAGGGTCATGGTGGAGGAAATCATCCAGGTAGAACCACAGCTATGGTGAAGAATCGTGGACAGGGTCAACGCAGTGGGACAGCACCCAAGAACATGGGATGACATCAGGGAGAGGTGGGACAACCTACGGGGGAAGGTGCATTCCGTGGTCTCAAGAAACCACCTTGCGGTTCAGAGGCCTGGCGGCAGATCCCCACCTCCTCCCCCACAACCAACAACATGGGAGGAGCAGGTCTTAGCTATACTGCATCCTGAGGGCCTTGCAGGAGTAGCAGGAGGAATGGACTCTGGTAAGTCAAACCTTTCACTACTTCATCCCCCACCCACCTGCATGCTTTCACGTACCCCCACCCTCGCCCTCACCCCCATCACTCCAACTCCTCACGTATGTCCCAATATCACAAACCACACATCCCAAACCCAAGCCCTGCATGTAACACCAAAGCATGGGCACCCATCACCAAAGCATGGCCACTGCACATACCCATACACCTCACTAAACCATTATTACACAAGGTCCTACACAGGAATGCAAGCACTGGGGTACAGGGTCACCCACCCATTGCACACCATGGCACACACAGATGCAATAATCATGCCTTTACACCCCTGCAGGATCCCTACCCAACGTCACCAGACAGGAGGGTCCAGATATGTCCACTCCACCCACAGAAGAGGCCCACAGTGATGACAGCAGCTCTGTCCAACTGGATCAAGATGACCAGCCCGGCCCATCTGGGACCTCAGAACAGTTGGTTCCCCTCACACTGGCACAGGCCACTACAGAGCTTCCCACCTCTGGAAACACCAGCACAGCACCCACCCAGTGGGCCCATACCTCTGTCCCCAGGACACGTCAATCAGCAGTGTGTCCACCACTACAGGGAACCCAGGGTAACCCACCACCCCAACAACAACAGGGACCTGGGGGCAGTTGTAGTGGGCACACGGTTCAGGGGACAGAGGCACAGGAACACAGGGGAACTGCGAGGGCTGCTGTGCGACAGGGGGAGGACAGGCCCAGGGAACCCACTCTCCACGAGGCCCTCTTCAACATCTGGTGAGCCTACCACCATTCCCAGGAGACGATGGCAATTGTACTGGCCAAGTTTCAGGAGACCCAGCGGCTGCGGGAGGAACAGTATTTGGGCTTCAGGGAGGAACTAAAATCCATCAATTACACCCTGGCCACCATTGTAGGGGTGCTAAATGAACTCGTGAACACAAGAAGGGACACTGTGACACAACAAAGGGCCCCTGACACTAGCCTGAATGATGAACTGCCCACCACCTCCGCCGGCGCTAGTTTACAGGAGGCACTGCCACAGGACCACCACACCAGCACCCCACCCCCTGCATATGGAGAACCACCCCGCAAGCAGTCTCTGAGATCCAGGACAAAGACAGAGAACAATGCCAAGACCCCCGCCAAGAAATGAGACCACCCTGATTGTCATCCTTCTGTCCCACTTTGTCACCCTGTCCATACTTAAACTGCCCTAGCTCCACTTCCTATTCCCCTTTGGGCAATGCACCTGTGAGACTAATAGACTGGACTCTGCCATGGACATTCCTCCACCATCACCCCTGACCATTTTACAACCCCCTCCACTATTGAGCACTTAAATAAACACCCTTAAATCACAAAACAATCAGGAGTCTGTCTGTGCTTTCGAAAATGCGTATTTCCAATAACAGTGGCAAAATGCTATGTCATATGTAATGTTAACATACCTATGTCACACAGCTCTACTCCATGTGGAAACAAAGCAGATGTCACACAGTGGGACCCACATCTGTGAAATCATAAGGGAAAGTGACAACTCAGTGACCATACACTGGGTAAAAATGACAGACAGATGAGAGGTAGTAGAATTAAATCAGATGTAGCAGGCAGTGTTGTCTTCTTACTTGTGTCTCACTGGAAGAATTGCAGGATCACCGTGTTCCTGTTGTCTATGTCCTATTCTTCTGTTTCATCGTCTTCACTGTCCACAGGCTCCACAGCTGCCACAACACCTCCATCTGAGCCATCCTCCTGCAGAAAAGGCACCTGTAGTGCAAAGCCAAGTTGTAAAGCATACAGCAGGCCACAATGGTTGTACGACGGAATGCTGACTGACAAAACAACGGGTACCTAAACAACGAGGTCGGAACACCGACCTCGTTGTTACTACTAATGCCTTTACCACGAATGCCTTAACAACGATATTTCGTTGTAAAGGCATTCCTGGTAAAGTCATTAGTAACAGGCACCCATTGATCCTGCATGCCTCACCCCACCCCCCCAACCCCACCCCAAAACCTAAAACCCCCGACCCCCCACCCCCTCTCCAAAACCAAAAACGCCCCACCCCCCAACTCCACCCCAAAACCTAAAACCCCCGACCCCCCACCCCCTCCCCAAAACCAAAAACGCCACACCCCCCCAACCCCACCCCAAAACCTAAAACCCCAACCCCCCACCCCCTCCCCAAAACCTAAAATGCCCCACCCCCCCAACCCCACCCCAAAACCTAAAACCCCGACCCCCACCCCCTCCCCAAAACCTAAAACCCCCCACTTACCTGAGTCGTCGCCTCATCTGCATCATCCTCCTCAGCCGACTCCCTTGTTTGTACCTTAACCATGCATGTTCGTTGTTCAGGACATGCGTGGTTAAGGCACAAAATAACGAAGTCGTGGTTAAAGAAAGCGTTGTTCGGCTTTCGTTAACCAGGACTTTGTTATAAAAAAGTCGGCATAAAGGATGTTTCCCGGCCACGATGATCTGGCACACCTTATTTGGTGAGTAGAATAGGGAACCACCTGTCATATGGAGGCACCGGAACCTGGCCTTCAGGAGACCGAAGGTCCGCTCTCTAATCCTCCTAGTTCGCCCATGGGCCTCAATGTAGCGTTCCTCTGCCCTTGTCCTGGGATTCCTCACTGGGGTCAGTAGCCATGACAGGTTGGGGTAACCAGAGTCACCTGCAAATGTCGAGGGACAACTGTTAGACACACACTAACTCTTAGGGACATCCCCAGACACCTAGTCACACTGTATTGGGTCCATATCCTCACCTAATAGCCACACAAGCTGCCTCTGGAGTTGCCCCATCACATAAGGGATGCTGCTATTCCGTAAAATATAAGCGTCATGCACTGAGCCAGGAAATTTGGCATTCACGTGGGAGATATACTGGTCTGCCAAACACACCATCTGCACATTCATCGAATGGTAACTCTTCCGGTTTCTGTACACCTGTTCACTCCTGCGCGGGGGGACCAAGGCTACATGTGTACCATCAATGGCACCAATGATGCTGGGGATATGTCCCAGGGCATAGAAATCACCTTTCACTGTGGGCAAATCCTCCACCTGAGGGAAAACGATGTAGCTCCGCATGTGTTTCAGCAGGGCAGACGACACTCTGGACAACACACTGGAAAACAGAGGCTGGGACATCCCTGATGCTATGGCCACTGTAGTTTGAAAAGACCCACTTGCTAGGAAATGGAGTACTGACAGCACCTGCACTTGAGGGGGAATTCCTGTGGGATGGTGGATAGCTGACATCAGGTCTGGCTCCAACTGGGCACACAGTTCCAGGATTGTGGTATGATCAAGTCTATAGGTGATGATCACATGTCGCTCCTCCATTGTCAACAGGTCCACCAGCGGTCTGTACACCGGAGGATGCCGCCATCTCTTCACATGCCCCAGCGGACGGTGCCTATGGAGGAGAACAGCGAGCAGAGAGTCAACCAACTCTGAGGTACGTAAACGCAGCTTAATTGGAAAATTTTAGCAAATCGACATATGCCTATATTAGTGTTTAAGCAAAGCCTAGATATATGTGACGCACTCCAAAATAATGCCATGAGGCCCCCTGAAATGGCGGCTGCCGGACCTTTAAAGTGGGACAAGGGGATATGAGGTAACTGCGCTGGTGTTGTACACCGTTGCGGTAGGAGGTCGAAGACTGAGGCGCAATCCTGCATTGGTTAACATTGGAACCTATGGGTCCCAGGAGCCAATGATGATGTATGCTGGCGGTGATGGTACGCACCACCACGGACGTGACTGCCATTTTCTCTTTGTTCATTCACTTGATACCTGATCTTCGACAGGAGAGGACCTACACTGCAAGTGCTGCTGTGACCTCAGTCTGGAAGAGACAATGGCTCGTGTGTCTGGAGAAAGGGCCCCTGCCTTCAGCATGGAGGAGTTGGAGAAACTAGTGGATGGGGTCCTCTCCAAGTACACGCCACTCTACGGTCCTCCAGACAAACAGGTAAGTACACTGTGAGCATGCTGTATGGGCAATGCCTGTGTGGAGTGGTGTGGATGAAAGATGGGGGGGGTGAGAATGAGGCGTGCATGAAACGACGGTGAGTGCATGTGCGTCATGGCAAGGGTAGGGATGTGGGCCAATGACTGTGACGGTGCAGATGGTTGTATCATCTCCTTTTCCCCTGTACTATTCCTGTAGGCCAGCGCCCACCAGAAGAAGGACATTTGGCGTGCCATCGCCATTGAAGTCCGGACAATGGGGGTCTACCACAGACGGAGCCCCCACTGCCGGAAAAGATGGGAGGACATTCAGCGCTGGAGCAAGAAGACGGCAGAGGCCCAGCTGGGGATGGCCTACCAACGTGGGAGGGGTGCCCGTCGCACCATGACCCCCATGATGTTTAGGATCCTGGCGGTGGCGTACCCGGAGTTGGATGGGCGCTTGAGGGCATCACAGCAGCCACAAGGGGGTGAGTACACTCTCATTCTGCTGATCCAGCGTGCATTGGAGGTGTCTGGGTGGGGGAGGAGGGCTGTGGGTTCCCCTAGGCCAGGGCGAGTTTAGTAGGCAAGGTCTCTTCTTATGGCAGGCCCTGTGGCACCCCACCCCACCTGTGTACAGTGCCAACTACACCTAGTCAGGCTCCTGTGACATCCATGTGTGCAGCAATCGGGCATAGGCTTGTAACCCATGTCCCTGGGATTGATTAAGGAGCTCCAACTGCACGGCGTAGTGCAGGGGGCTTCTGTGTCTGCAGTGTCCGCCAACGGTAGCGGTATTGCATGCACTAAACATGTCTTTCTCCTGTCTCCCCCCCCCTTTTTGTGGTCTCCTTGCTCTTGTGTGCATTAGCATAATCAGGCAGAGGAGCAGTGGCACTGGAGCAGGAGGGAGCTGCATCCAACATGGCCCTGGAGCGCAACACAACGGAGTCTGAATTCACCAGTGGGACGGAGGGCGAGGGGAGCTCCACGGCGGAGACAGGAGCTGAGACCAGCGATACGAACTCCTCCTCTGATGGGAGCTCCCTTGCAGTGCCGGGCCCATCTGTGCCCCCCACATCTACAGGTACAGCCGCCACCCCCCCCACCAGCATCGCCCTCCCAGCAGCCCCTCAGCGTGTGTCCTGTGCCCGCTTACCCAGGAGGGTGGGCATCTCCTTCGCCCCAGGCACCTCAGCCCCTGCCCCTGTCACCCCTGCTGCCCTCAGTGAGGAGGCCATTGACCTCCTCAGGTCCCTCACTGTTGGGCAGTCTACCATTTTGAATGCCATCCAGGGTGTAGAGAGGCAGTTGCAACAAACCAATGCATACCTGGAGGGCATTCATTCTGGTCAGGCAGCCCATCAGCAAGCTTTTCAGACTCTGGCCTCAGCACTGATGGCAGCCACTGTCCCTGTCTCTAGCCTCCCCCCTCCAACTTCCTCCACCCAGACCCAAACCCCTGTACCTCAGCCTATCCCAAGCACACCATCAGACCAGCATGCACACACCTCAACACACAAGGGAAGCTCTGGCAAACATAAGCACCACACATCCCACAGGCACTCACACAATCATTATACACATGCAGACACACTAACATCCACTGCCTCCACTGTGTCCCCTTTCTCCATGTCTCCTTCCTCCCTCACTGTCTCGTCTCCACTCACACCTGCATGCACTACATCCTCAGACACTACGTCCATCACCAGCACACCCACCACCACACCCTGCTCACGTGCAGTCACCACCCCCACTACCATTCACACATCCCCTGTGTCCTCTACCAGTGAGTCTGTGAGCCCTCCTCCCAAACTACACAAACACAGCCACACACCCACCCAACAACCATCCACCTCACGACAGCCTCCACCCCATGCACCTTCACCCAAATTCAGCAAACGTACACCTCCTACAACCACTACCTCTTCCTCCACTCCCAAACCTCCTCCATCTAGCCGTCAAAGTCTTCCCAAAAAACTTTTCCTGTCCAACCCTAACATCTTGCCCTCACCTCCCCCACCCCTTCAGTCTCCTGGGGCCCGCCTCTCCAGGTCCCAACCCAGCACCTCAGCCACAACATCTGCAGGACCAGTGGTGCCAGTAGTAACCGGCTTCTGGAGTGCGCCAGGCAGCAGGGCAGCCAGTGTGGCAAGGAGCCAAAGCACGGACAGTCCCCCAACTGTAAAGCACAAAAAGTTGGCCATTGCCTGGCGGGGGAGAGGAAAGAAATCAACCACCAAAGCCGCCCCCAGGGGTACAGTTGGGAGTGTGGAGACAGCTGTGCCACCATCCAAGGTGGGGAAGGGGCACAGTAAAACCAGCAAGTCCGCCACCAGCACCGCTGCCCAGGACACCGCCACCACCAGCACCGCTGCCCAGGACACCACCGCCAGCAGCACCGCTGCCCAGGACTCCGCCGCCAACTGCGCCCAGGACACGCCGCCACCAGCACCGCTGCCCAGGACACCGCCTCCACCAGCATTGCTGCCCAGGACCCCGCCGCCACCAGCACCGCTGCCCAGGACACCGCCGCCACCAGCACCGCTGCCCAGAACACCACCGCCACCAGCACCGCAGGCCAGTGAGCACCAAAGATTCCGACGCTACTGAGGCTGCCACGAGCAGGACGAAGCACTAAGCGCACAAAGCCCCCTCCAGAAACCAGTGGAGAATGTTATCCACTTGAGAGACTGTGGCTTTGCACTCCCCAGGATAAAGCAGTGGGCAAACCACCCACTGGAGAGACTTGAGAGACTGTGGCTTTGCACTGCCAAGGATTGAACAGTGGGCAAACCACCCACTGTAGAGACATGAGTGACTGTGGCTTTGCACTCCCCAGGATTGAACAGTGGGCAAACAACCCACTGTAGAGACTTCAGAGACTGTGGCTTTGCACTCCCAGGATTGAACAGTGGGCATGGAGCCCCCTCGTGGATCTGGCGTCGTGCACTCATCCGGCTGAGGTGCCCCCCCTTCCCTTCCCCCTGAGGTGCAAGTTTTATTTCTATCTGATGCCCCAGCAGTGTTCTCTCTGTCTTGTTCGGGTATTGAGTGTGGGCCTCGCCTATGCCTTTTGGGCCCAGTGGACCACGGACTATGATAGTGGAATACCTTGGACTTGTATTCTTGGTGTATATATGTGTTTATAGTGTGAATATCTTTATATATGTATATATTTTTTATTACTGTCTTTGAATATATTACAAACATTCAATGCAATTCCTTTTGTCCTTGCATTCTTCCAGGGGGGTTGGGAGGTGTAACTGTAATGTATCATGATGTATTAGTGTGTGTGTTGTCGTGGGTGAGGGTGGGGGGGGAGTGTTGCTTGTTGCGTGCGTGTGTCACTGTTTTTTCCCTCTCCCCTCCCCTGTGTCGTAGGTGCAGTACTCACCGTGGTCTTCGCCGCCGGCGTTTGTGCTCCTGGTAGAGGAGCAGGAAGATAAAGGCTGGAAGAATATGAAGTTCTGGTTCCATGGCGTCCTGGTTCCTCGTGGGATGTGTAGAGGTGAGCGTTTCCCCTTCCAAGTCCTGTTTCCGCCGCGTTTTTGTTTGCGGTGAATCCGCCCCAGAAAAGGTGGTGGATTGATCTGTTGTAATTCTGTGGCCGTACACTGTCTTCCGCCTGTCTGTTGGCGGTTACCGCCACGGTGTTTGTTTGTACCGCCTTGGCGTTCGGAGTGTTAAAGTGGCTGTCTATGTTGGCGGTTTCCGCCACGGTCGTAATTCAATTTTTTTTCTGCCTGCCTATTGGCGGTTTTACCGCCGCTTTAACACCGACCGCCAGGGTTGTAATGACCACCTAAGTGCTCAGGAATTTAGATATCTTGGTATCTTCTAGAGGCAGTTATCACTAGTGGCTTTTTTAGTTTTTGCTTTTAAGCATTTTAAAGTGGGTATAGCTGGTAGGGGGCCTGTGATGTGTTGAGGTACTTTAGGGAGCATATCTTTTAGAATTTGGTGGTGGACTCTTGGGAACTAGTGAGTGTCGCTCTAAAATTTATTAGTACATGCCTTCAATTTCATTGACATTTGTTAGGTGGGTGTGTTCTCCCAAATGAATAACAACATCCTCTTTTGTAGTAACACTCCCCTAACAAGCAATAGCTATTGTATAGATTTCCAAATAACATTTTGGGTGCTTGTACTTTCTTGGCTGTAAACGTAGACCTTGTGAGAGAGCAGCTATTATCCTTTCCGTGACGTGATGTATCTTGCTTCTCATCTCATTATGTCTGATGCTTAATAATATAACTAATTACATTTTAAAAATTCTAATTTACATGTATAATGCACATACGAAATTAGACCAGTTGTTTTCTCCGTTATACTCATATGTGTTTTTGATGGGTTGTTTATTGGGAGTGTTACAGTGTGGATCAGGAAGTTTCTTTTCTGTTGGGGGGGAAAGATGTTTTAGTTTTATTTTCAATGTTTTTAGCCAGTTGGGCTAAGGATTTTCTTTCTTAAGAGATGAAGGTTGAGTTGACATTTAGAACTGTTTTTGACATACTTATGTTTTATGGATCATCTCCCAGGTATTTGATTGCTGGTGTTTCTTAAAATATTATGATAGTGTGTTTAATTATTTATAAGTTCCCATTTTTTAATTCACTTATTTTTAAGTTTCTTTAATTAAATGTTTTACTTACTTTCCAAGGTAGTTGTATGTTTTATTCCATTTTGTTTTCTGGTTTTCTGTAGCAAACCCAGCAAACCCAGCAGAGTATCTTACAGCTTTTGTTGTTTTTGGTGTAATGAGTGATCAGTGCTGTTAGTTTAATTGATTATATAGTTGTATTGGTTAGTTTGTTTTACAGTTGTTTTGATTTTATAGTTTTCATTTAGTTTTATTGTCAATGTTTTTAGCTAGTTTAGCTAAGAAATTTTAGTTTTTTTTGTTCAGATCCGAAGGTTGAGTTGATATTCAGAACTGTTTTTTGATATGCTTACTTTTTATGTATCTTCTCCCAGGTATTTGATTGTTGGTGTTTCTTAAAGGATTATAATGTGTTTACTTATTTCACATTTTTTAATTGACTTATTTTTAAGTTTCTTTAATCAAATGTGTTCCTTACTTTAGAAGGTAGTTGTATGTTTTCTTCCATTCTGTTCTTTGGTTTTCTGTAGCAAACCTAGCAAACCCGGCAGTGTAACTTACAACTTTTGTTGTTTTGATGTAATAAGTTATCACATTTTGCGTTCCTTTTATGTTGTTAGTCTAATTTATTAGATAGTTTTATTGGTTAGTTTGCTTTATAGTTGTTGTTATTGGTTAGCTTCATTTAGTTTTATTTTTTTCAGTTATTGCTTTTTATGCTGGACGTTAATGTGTATTTATTTTATAATGCTCCAGGTAAATTTCTGTTTTATGTATTATTTTTGGTGTATTATTCATCTATAAATATTATTTCATTTCTGTAAAATGTTAATATTTTATTAGCTGTTGTAAATATTTTTAATTTATCATAATTTGATGCATTGAAATGTATATTTTTTCGGTGTTTTAATGTTTTTTACCTATATCCCTTGTTAAGTGTTATTAAGTTATTTATACATGTTTCAAAGTTGAGTTTTTTTGGTTAACCTACAATGCTATCGTGATATGATTTTGCAATCAAATGCCTTTTTTGCAATAATAATGTAGCTGATATTGTGTGTTATGATATTTTTGACAATTTATATGTGTATTTGAAGGTAACAATATTTTTGTTTCAGATATTTTTAAGACTATTTACTGTTTGATATTTTTGGGAATCAGTAATTTTATCACTGATAATATCACATTGATCCGATGTAACACCCTAAATGGGTAAGGGTTACCCACAGACGTGTCCCATGCTCACTGGGCTACTGGATCAAAGGTACTCCAGACTGATGAGCCTCAATCAGCTGAAAACTGGTTTCTTTTGTTGCATGTGTTCTGATTCAGGGAGTACCTTGCCTGCAGTTTGAGCTCAATTGTTCCCATTAGAGCAAGTTCAAAACGGATTTGCATATGGCTGAGTCCAACTAAATTGGCATGGTGGGCAAAATAAGGATGAGTTGAAGTGCTACCTCAAGTGATTGACAGTGGTTATAATTATTGAAAGCATTCTTCCCATCACCTTGTGTGTGTTGGACTCAAAGAAATCTAGGATGGCTTAGCATTCCCCAGAACCATAGCACATGAAGTGTGCATTTAAGCTGAGAAGTGAGAACCGACAATTATATAGACTGCTGTTTTCTTTCTCCATGCTCAGTGCTATGCTTTTACTATGTCTGGATGCTGTCCATAAAACTACCCCCCCATTGCGCCTTCCACACCGCCTTTCAATGAATCCCATGGGTGCCACAGTACAGTTGGTCATGCCTGTCCTGCAAGGACACAAACTCTTCAGGTAATGAAGAGTCGATGCACACTAAGACAAAATATATAACAAGCATTGGCAAAGCAAGCAGGTCTCGTCTTTTGGACCTATTGCTTTTGTCAATGCTGTTTGCTGATGCTGTGAAGCATAGTCAAAAAGCAATTCTTGGTAATATTGTGACACATCAGTCAAAAGATTTATTTTTTAAAAAAATGGTGAAGCAACCTTGTAATTTTGAAGGAGAATGCATGCCTTATGATGATGTGCTCATGCATCCTTCCCCAATGAAGCACACAAATGTTTTACCATGCATGCACACACCTACAAAATGACACAGGTTCTATGTTTTTATATTTGCCAATTCAGGATCTGTCAGTTAACAAAATGAAATCTTTCTAGCACAAAAGCCCTTTTTGTACAATGGAGTGGCCCTGAAGCAATTTGCTGCTGGGTCTTCCAAAAACATTTAAATTACCAAAGTTGACTGTAAGTGATGAAGGAGCAATGAAGGAGAAGATGGGGGAGTGGGAGAGGTATGTAACAGGGAGGGTGTATTGAGCAAGAGAGAAATGGAGTTGCTTCTGGATGGATTGGGGAAGGTCCAACAAATCAAAATAAAAGGTGAAGATGGGGTGGGAAAAAATAGAGAAGCTTGGAAGCAAGGAAGAGGGAGCAATATGGAGCACACAGGAGGACAGTGTTTGGGTGAAGCAGCACACAAGGGAGAGAGCTAGAAAACATATGCACTAGAGTGTTGAAAGAAAAAGAAAAACATGGTTTCCTAAATGTGAGTAGTTGCAGCAAAAAAGGCATCCAGTAAAAAGGAAGTTTAGGGGCTATACTCCAGGGTGGGATAAATAGAAGAGTGACAGCAAAGGTTGGCAGCGGACCGGACAAAAGCCCACCATAGGTTATTGGTACGGTTCACAGTTACCTCTGGCCAGCTTGACAGATTGCAGCTGTCTGGTGGGCTTGCACTGCCTGACGCTCCAAATATCAAATATCTATCATGTTTGTTGATCTAAACTTTGAATAAAGCTGATAACATTATTAATGGCTAAAGAGCAGTGACCCATTGCCCCACTCAATGAACTGTGGGCTAATCTAGAATGAGAGTAACACTTCAACAAAGAAACTGCTCAAAGGGGCTTAGCTTTTATGCATTTTTATTTTTTTATAATTATTAATATGTATTGTTTCTCCTTACTACAAAATGCTGTCAGTGAGGCAAAATTGCCTCTAGGACTGACTGTCACAGTGCCCTTTCCTCAGGATCCGCACGCTGCTGAACAAAAGGCCCACCTCCCAGCCTCACCAACTCAGAAGGCTATTATAGCACAAACTTATGATGAATCCAGGCGGGGGGAAGGGAAATAGGGTAGGGAACTGCAGAGAGAGAGATCTGAAAAGAAGAAGTTAGAACAAATATGCATACATTCATTCATAACAGTACAACTCACCAATAGACTCTTGAATAAAGGCGCCTCCGTGATATCAGATTGAGACCCTTTGGGAATTGGGCATAGCCCCTTCTTTGAATCATGGAACAAGAACAAACTGCAACCTCTAAACCTAGAGATGACAAGAGCTTTGGACTATGGTCATACACTAAATATCAATCATGTAACAATTATGCATTCATAAGATAAATGTTTGATCTCAGCGTAGAAATTCTCAAAGACTTAAATATGTATCTTACATATTATGCTTCCCAAAAAACAATGAAACTATAGTTTGCTTATCTCTGAAACCTTTTCACATTTACTACCTAGGCCTGAAAGTTTACTCATTGAACTTGAAGCGTTTGATTCGTTGGGCATAAGCGCCTTGCTTGTTGTTCATGAAGCGCTTTGATCATCATACATGAAGCGCTTTGTTCATTATGCCAGAGAGCGCTTTTATTTGCTCTATCTGAAGCGCTACGCTTATTATGCCAAGGGGCGCTTTACTCATGTGGCCTGAAGCGTTTTGATACTCGTGCCCAGGTCGCTTTACTCATGTGGACTGAAACGCTTTGATTGTCATGCCAAGGGTGCTTTACTCATGTGGACTGAAACGCTTTGATTGTCGTGCCAAGGGCGCTTTACTCATGTGGACTGAAACACCTTTGATTATCGTGCCAAGGGCGCTTTACACGTGTGTCCTGAAGCGCTTTTGATTATCGTGCCAAGGGCGCCTTATGCATGTGGCCTGAAGCGCTTTGCTCGTTGTGCTAAGGGGCGCTTTACTCCTGTGATCTGAAGCGCTTTGATCATCGCACCAAGGCCCTTTACTCTTAGAACTGGAAACGCTTTGCTCATTGTGCTAAGGGGCGGTGTACTTTTGGAAGTAACAACTTCCTTCAAGATTGGGCTCATCAAGACCTTCCCACTATGAGTATGACCTACTCCTATCTGAATTCACCATGGAAACCAGGATACTCTGACTTGCTGTCAATCTGCCATGCAGGAAATCTGCTCTACTTCAGAGGAACCCCCACAAGGTCTGACTGCATCAAAGTCTTCAAAATAGTGATCAATGTGCTTGGGTGTGGCTGGGCTTTATAGGCCTGCCACACCCCAAGATGGCCGCTGCCTCCAAAAACCTTGGAATTGTAGTCCCTTCATAGAAAAGCACTGATAAGTGCACCTTGTCCACCAATGTCCTGACCCTGCAGCTACATGAGCTTTACCACAGTGCAGGCGACGCTGATGACCACTTTTAGAACAGGAAGGGATGACAAGTGGTGCACATGAAGCGCCGCAAATACGCGCAGCGGAGCTTCGGGCGGGACCTGGACAGTGCACAGCCTTGTTCCTGACACTGACCTAAACAATCATTGTTAGAAATGGGGTCTTTGGTTGGCAGTCAGGTTACCCCATGTCCAAGCAAGGACCTTCACTCTAGTCAGGGTAAGTCACACACAGTCCCAATTATCCTGTGCCCCCCCTCTGGTAGCTTAGCACTGAGCAGCCAGGCTTAACTTAGAAGGCAATGTGTAAAGTATTTGTGCAATAAGTCATACAATAACAACATATAGCACCACAAAAATACACCACACAGTGTTTAGAAAAGTATAGAATATTTATCTGGATAAATGCAGGTCAAAACAATCAAATATGCATAAGTAAATGTAGAGATATCACTGAACTGTGATATAAAGTGTCTTAAGTCTTTTTCAAGCAAACAAAGGCCCTCATTACAACATTGGCGGTAAAAGCCGCTTACCGCCGTGCAGAAGACCTCCAACACATCGCCGCGGCCGCGGAATTCCGCCACAGCCATTACGACCCACAGCTCAGAAACCGCCAAAATTCAGACACCCACACAAGTCCACCACACCAAAGGTCAGTGATAAACTGGTGGAAAAAAACCTCCAGCATCACGCCAACAGATATCTGCCCACACTATCACGACCCACGAATCCACGCGGCGGTCTTTCAACCGCGGTATTCCATTGGTGGTGCACACCGCCGTGCTCATAATACACACACACAACTCCCACACACCCAATACAATATAAAACACACACCCAAATCACCCACAAACCCCTAAGACCAAAATACCGAAAGAAGGCCAGAGAGAGACACTACAAACTACTACCGAGCATCCACAGACACACAATACCATCACCCACATAACTTCCACGCACCTCACACAACACACCACTAAATATCACCCCACACATCACAACACACACCACCCCACACATTACCCACACCACCCCATGGCACGGCAAAGACACCCCAGGTTCTCTGAGGAGGAGCTCAGGGTCATGTTGGAGGAAATCGTCCAGGTGGAGCCACAGCTATTCGGATCACAGGTGCAGCACACCTCCATAGCTAGGAAGATGGAGCTATGGCAAAGAATAGTGGACAGGACCCAAGAAATAGGGATGACATCAGGAAGAGGTGGAACGACCTACGGGGGAAGGTGTGTTCCGTGGTCTCAAGACACCACATTGCGGTACAGAGGACTGGCGGCAGACTCCCACCTCCTCCACCACAACTAACAACATGGGAGGAGCAAGTCTTGGCTATTCTGCATCCTGAGGGTCTTGCAGGAGTAGATGGAGGAATGGACTCTGGTAGGTCAAATATTAACTATTACATCCCCCACCCTACCTGCATGCCATCACATACCCCCACCCTCGCCCTCACCCCCATCACTCCAACTCCTCACAAATGTCCCAACATCACAAACCACACATCCTAATACCAAGCCCTGCATGCAACAACAAAGCATGGACACACATCACCAAAGCATGGCCACTGCATATACCCACACAGACCCCTAAACAATTATCACACAAGGTCCTACACAAGAATGGAAGCACTGGGGTACAGGGTCACCCACCCATTGCACACCATGGCACACACAGATGCAATAATCATGCCTTTATACCCCTGCAGGACCCCTACCCAGCGTCACCGGACAGGAGCGTCCACACATGTCCACACCACCAACAGAAGAGGCCCACAGTGATGACAACAGCTCTGTCCAACTGGATCTAGCCCGGCCCATCTGGGACCTCTGGACAGTTGGTTCCCCTGACACAGTCACAGGCCACCACAGAGCTTCCCCCCTCTGGAAACACCAGCACAGCACCCACCCAGCGGGCCCAAACCTCTGTCCACAGAACACGTCAATCAGCAGTGTGTCCACCACTACAGGGAACCCAGGCTAACCCACCACCCCAACAACAACAGGGACCTGGGGCAGTGGCAGTGGGCATACGGTCCAGCAGACGGAGGCCCAGGAACACAGGGGAACTGGGAGGGCTGCTGTGCGACAGGGGGAGGACAGGCCAAGGGAACCCACTCTCCACGAGGCCCTCTCCAACATCGTGGGAGCCTACCACCATTCCCAGGAGACGATGGCAACGGTACTGGCCAAGTTTCAGGAGACCCAGCGCCTGCAGGAGGAACAGTATTTGGGCTTCAGGG
Organism: Pleurodeles waltl; assembly: GCF_031143425.1. Lineage (NCBI taxonomy): Eukaryota > Metazoa > Chordata > Amphibia > Caudata > Salamandridae > Pleurodeles > Pleurodeles waltl. Next base: position 1,101,350,643 of record NC_090446.1, read on the forward strand.
AGGAACTCAGATCCATCAATTCCACCCTGGGCACCATTGTAGGGGTGCTGATGGAAGTCCTCAACACAAGGAGGGACACTGTGGCACAACAAGGGGCCCCTGACACTAGCCTGGATGATGAACTGCCCACTACCTCCGCCGGTGCTAGTGTACAGGAAGCACCGCCACAGGACCACCACACCAGCACCCCACTCCCTGCAGAGGTACAACCACCCCACAAACGGTCCCTGAGATCCAGGACAAAGAAAGAGAACAATGCCAAGACCCCCACCAAGAAATGAGACCACCCTGAATGTCATCCTTCTGTTCCACTTTGTCACCCTGTCCATCCTCAAACTGCCCCAGCTTCACTTCCTATGCCCATTTGGGCAATGCACCTGTGAGACTGATAGACTGCACTCCTACAAGGCCCTCAGGATGCAGAATCGCCAAGACTTGCTCCTCCCAAGTTGTTGGTTGTGGGGGAGGAGGAGGGCGTCCGCCGCCAGTCCTCTGTACCGCAAGGTGGTGTCTGGAGACCACGGAACGCACCTTCCCCCGTAGGTCGATCCACTTCTTCCTGATGTCATCCCTATTTCTTGGGTGCTGTCCCACTGCATTGACCCTGTCCACTATTCTGCGCCATAGCTCCATCTTCCTAGCTATGGAGGTGTGCTCTACCCGGATTATTTCCTCTACCATGTCCCTGAGCTCCTCCTCAGAGAACCTGGGGTGTCTTTGCCGTGCCATGGGGTGGTGTGGATGATGTGTGGGGTGGTGTGTGTAGTGATAAGTTGGATGATATTTATTTGTGTGTTGTGTGAGGTGCGTGGAAGTTATGTGGGTGATGGTATTGTGGGTCTGTGGATGCTTGGTAGTTGTTTGTAGTGTCTCTGGCCTTCTCGGTAATTTTGTCATAGGGGTTTGTGGGTGCTGTGGGTGTGTGTTTTATATTGTATTGGATGTGTGGGAGTGGTGTGTGTATGTGTATCAGGTGTGTGTATTTTGAATTGTCCAATGCGGTAGTGTTTTGTAAATGTGTGTGTATTTTGACTGCGGCGGTGTGTACCTCCATTGGAATACCGCGGTTGAAAGACTGCCGCGTGGATTCGTGTGTCATGATAGTGTGGGCGTATTTCTGTTGGCGTGACGGTGGAGGTTTTGTTTTCGCCAGTTTATCACTGACCTTTGGTGTGGCGGACTTGTGTAGGTGTCTGAATTTTGGCAGATTCCGAGTAGTGTGTCATAATGACCGTGGCGGAATTCCACAGCCGCAGCGGTGTGTTGGCGGTCTTCTGCACAGCGGTAAACGGCTTTTGCCGCCAATGTTGTAATGAGGGCCAAAGTCTTTCTGGTCCTGAGACTTCAGTGAACAGGAGGCAAGCTCTATCCAAGCCCTTGGACAGCACTTCTTCACCTCAGCCAGAGAGCAGCAAGGCAGCAGGGGAACAGCAAAGCAGCAGTCCTTCACAGAAAGCAGTCAGGTGAGTCCTTTGGGCAACCAGGAAGTTCTTCTTGGCAGGATGCAGGTTCTGGTTACACGTTTCTTCTCCAGGAAGTGTCTGAGTTGGTAGGGGCAAAGGCCCTGTTTATATACCCAAATGAGCCTTTGAAGTGGGGGAGATTTCAAAGTGTGGCTTAGAAGTGCACCAGGTCCCCTTTCAGTTCAATCCTGTCTGCCAGGGTCCCAGTAGGTGGTGTGGCAGTCCCTTGTGTGAGAGCAGGCCCTCCACCCTCCCAGCCCAGGAATACCCATTCAAAATGCAGATGTATGCAAGTGAGGCCGAGTATCCTGTGTTTGGGGTGTGTCTGAGTGAATGCACAAGCAGCTGTCAACTAAACCCAGCCAGACGTGGATTATAAGGCACAGAAAGATTTGAGTGCAGATACATGCTCACTTTCTAAAAGTGGAAGTTCTAAAATAGTAATATTAAATCCAACTTCACCAGTCAGCAAGATTTTACATCACAATTCTGGCCATACTAAATATGACCTTCCTACTCCTTTTAGATCAGCAGCTACCTCTCAGACAATGTATGAGGGCAGCCCCAATGTTAGCCTATAAAGGGAGCAGGCCTCACAGCAGAGTAAACATGAATTTAGGAGTTTTACACTACCAGGACATGTAAACTACATAGGTACATGTCATGCCTTTTGCCTACACAGCACCCTGCCTAATGGGTTACCTGGGGCATACCTTAGGGGTATCTTATATGTTAAAAAAGGAGTGTTTTAGGCTTGGCAAGTACTTTTAAATGCCAAGTCGAATTGGTAGTGAAACTGCACACATAGGCCTTGCAATGGCAGGCTTGAGGCAAGTTAAGGGGTTACTTAAGTGGGTGGCACAATCAGCGCCGCAGGCCCACTAGCAGCATTTAATCTACAGGTCCTGGGCACACATAGTACACTCTACTAGGGACTTATAAGTAAATTAAATAGTCCAATTGGGTATGATCCAATGTTACCATGTTTAAAGGGAGAGAGCATATGCACTTTAGTACTAGTCAGCAGTGGTAAAGTGCGCAGAGTCTTAAAGCCAGCAAAAGCAGTATCCAAAAAGTGGAGGGAGGCAGGCAAAAAGTTAGGGGTGACCACCCTAAGGCTCTCAGGTCTAACAATCATTCATAATGTTGCAGTACAAAATAAACTTCATACACAATAACCTCTTGTCTCCACCCCCAAGTTTTACAATAGAGTTTTAATGTAGAAGCAAAGATTAACTTAAATTCTGCGTGTTCTTAAAATCAGTCTGTGTCTGCCCAGTGACTTTCCTGCTGCAGGATCTGGGGTGAGATAACGTTCCCCAGATACCTCTTCTTGTGAAGATGGGTCCAGGGGCCAGGTAAGGCGCAATACAAAAAGTGACTTGCAAGTCCTACACGGCAGGTTCTTCAATGCAGTCTCTGTTCACCCAGTGACTTTCCTATTTCAGGTTCTGGAGTGGGGCTATGTCTTCCAGATACCCCTTTTGTGGATGCGGGCTCAGGGGCCAGGTAAGGCGCAACACAAAAGGCACCCTCCAAGTCCCACAAGATGGGTTCTTCAACACTTTCTCTGTCCACCAAGTGATTTTCCTGCTGCAGGTTCTAGGGTAGAACTACATCACCCAGATACCTCTTCTTGTGGAGGTGGGCCAGATGAGACTCACTACAAAAAGTGCCCTTCAAGTCCCGCAACAAGCGTTCTTCAAAGCAGTCACTGGCTGCCCAGTGACTTACCTGCTGCAGGTTCTGAAGTGGGACTACATCCTCCAGATACCTCTTCTTGTGGAGATGGAGCCAGGGGCCAGGTAGGACGTGCTACAAAAAGCACCCTGCAAGCTCCCCAACACAGGTTCTTCAACACAGTCTCCATCTGCCCAGTGACTTTCCTTCTGCAGGTTCTGGGACGAAACTACATACCCCCGATACCTCGTCTTGTGGAGGCGGGCCAGGGGCCAGGTGAGATGCACTACAAAAAGCATCCTGCAAGTCCCGCAATGCAGGATGCACAGAGGATGTGTCTGGGCATGGCCCAGGCCAAGACTAGGCTCCTCTTTACTTGTCATCACCTGTAGGAGGCTGGGCTACTCCCTTCTCCTGTTTTGCCCCTTCTTTGCTAGTCTTTTCATCTTACTTCGAAATGGGGAAACGAAAGGCAGTTCCTGATGCAACCACATCTGCTGATACTACCATTAACACCTTCCTAGTAAGGCCGATGGATGTCATATCTAAGGAGATTGACATTGCTGAACACCAGCTTTCCATGAGTTTGGAAGGGCTAGGTAGTCTCCCTTCAGTTTTGGCTACCTGCCAAGCTGAGTGTTTTGCTGAAAATGTTGCAAATGCATCCTCTAGGCCAGGTTCATTTTGGAGATCTCCACTACGGAGTGCACTTACTCACGCTCCTACTGTTCTTGTGGAGGACAATAAGGAGAGCTCCTTCAATAAGGCTGGCTTCTTATGTGTCATCACCTCCCCAACCCCATGCAGACAAGAGACATAGAGGCCTGGGAAATGTTAAGAGGCTTAACCCTAAAGCTATTGTACCTCACACTAATAGAAAACAGTCTGAACTAGCTGCAAGTGTCCCTGATCCACTTTTGGGACAGTTTTTGTGGGAAGTTGGGTGATCTACTGGATGCTAAGCTTCATCGTATACATGAGCACCTCTCTGTTGTTGAGGCATTCTTATCCTTGGCATGTAGGAAACTTGATGGATGGTCAGCTGGTCACTTGAGGGAGCAATCTAGGGTTTCTACAGCTGAACTAGTACATCCCATCCGTGTAAGCTTTGTTAATGTGTCCAATGCTTGTGAGCATAGTCATGTGGGTGAGGCAACCGGCGGGGTAGGCTTGACCTCACCTCTGCTGCCTACTGAGAAGCCCGCCACCCCTCTCCACCCAGATCATCTTCGACTGCTGAAGTCACTGATGTGAGGGTTGGGAGACTATTTACGGATGTGGGGCTGAACTCTTGACTGCCCTCCCTTCCTGTGATAAACCTACCATCGGCCTTCTGCTCATATGTGGTGGTCTTGGCTGACGTATCCTCTCTTGAGGATGGAGTACAGAAGGATACCCTGGAACTCAAAAACAATACAATACATTGGCATTGCAAACACGCTGGTTCTCCATACCTCTATGAGGAAGTTATTTTTGTGGAAAGGGTGGGGGGGATTGCCTCGGTGCTTGCAGGGGGGATTGTATTATTATACGTTTTTGCAGACCAAATGTGGCTGAGGAAATCCTTTCTCGGGCAAGGTTAAGTTTGGCTTACACTGACCCCGTAAAGATTCTTCCACTGGGGCACTTCTATAAACATACTGATCCTTCCCTTAGGGTGGGGGCATCTGGCAGCCATCTTTTAGGTAACACTACATGAATTATCCTCTTCAAGGGAACTGGTATGGTGTCTTTGCAGGTTTAGAAGATAATAATTGACTTAATATGACAAGACGATAATCTATATCTCATGTGAGGCCAATACCATTGGGGGACATAAGGAGTTTGCCTCTATACCACTGGTTCCCAACCTGTGGTCTGAGGACCTCAAAGGGGTCCATAAAGCCTCCTAAGGGGGTCCGTGACTGCTTAGAAAATTAACTAATAGTGACAGATTTTTAAAACTGTCTGTAAATAAACTGGCTACAGTACAATTGAAAATTTTAAATCACACTGTAAATGTCAAGGAATTTTAAATTGGAGGCTAAAAATTAAATTAGTACCCTGAGATTGATTTGTGGAAGCAGTAAAGGTCCATCAAATAGAATACAGTGTGGACGATGTATGGTTTCAATTGAATTGAGAAAAGCTCCGACCTTCCTATTAACATTTTTATATTATTTGTTTGCAAATTAAATAAAATGTATCATTATGGTATGTGTTTGATGGAATTCTTGTTACTGTATTTTATTGTTTTGTGGTTCAAATTATCAACAATGTTTAGGCCTGGGTCCCTAGCTTCCAGTAATGACTCAGTGGGGGACCCCATATTCCAATAATGATTCAGAAGGGGGTCCTCCGTTTCCAGAAATGATAAAGTGAGGGTCCACCGAACTCAAAAGGTTGGGAACCACTGCTCTATACCATGCACTTAGCCTCTTACCAATCTAGCCCTCCCCCCATTAAACGCTCCAGGTTTGCCCAACACTTCTATGGTCGATCATATTTGCCTGCCCACCAAGCAAGTCTAAACGTTTGGAAAAATTCAGCCCAAGTTCTCGACTTGCACAACACGAATCCCAGCCATGGAGAGGATGTGACAATTGCACGTATCACTGATCAGCATCAGGGTTTCCCACTTAAATTTCTTAGCTGGAATATTGCAAGTGTTTATTCTAAACTGAGTGATATAGACTGGGTAACCTTCATCAAGGAGTTCGATACTATTTTTCTTCAAGAGACATGGGGTCAGATGTATCAAAGCTTTTTGCATTCGCAAATGGTGCGAATCGCCAAATCCCACCGTTTGCAAATGCACAAATGCCTTTCAGAATGTATGAAAGGCATTTGCAGTGCAATTTAAAGGAATCGTTAAAATAGCAATTCCCTGAAATTGCGACTCCATTTAGGGAATCACAAATTGTGATTCCCTAAATAGGCAATCACAAATAGGGAAAACCTATTTACGATTACCAGTGCACATGTTTCTTGCATTTCCTAAATGTGAATTTGGCATTTAGGAAATGCAATTACCACAAACTAAAGATTGGTGGTAAGCATGTGCAATTTTTCAAAATGCATTTTTTTAAATGACATGTAACGCACACATGCCCCTAGGCCATGTGTGCACTTTACATGTCCACCAATATTTGTTTGGGGTGCATCAAAGGGGACCTTAGGCCCCCAGCACCTGGGATTTGTATTACCTAATTTGTGAATTCCTAACAGGAATTCGCAAATTCGGAAAAGCAAAATCATTCACACCTATGGGCCTACATGGGAGTCCCATACCCATTCGTTAATAGGGATTGCAATTTTGAAGAAATCGTTTTTACTGAATCACAATTTGTCTACATCCCATTTTGCATTTCTCAAATAGCGATTTCTTAAAAATTGCTATTTAATAAATGCAAACGGGGAGCTTGATACATCTGGCCCATAGTCTTGTGAGGATATTCACCTTGATGGGTACCTCTCCTATGATCTTTTTGCATCCCCATCTGATGCTGGGAGAGCAAAGGGGGACATAGTGACCTGGTTTAAACTGGGTCCTGAATGTAGAATCATCCCTTTAGATCTGGGTGAGGTGTTTATGCAACCCTTTCAGATAAGGTGGCCTGTAGGCCTGTCACCTACATGATTAACTTTTGCAATAATGATTTTCTGGCAAGGAAAATAGAATCCTGGATAGGCTGTTTTCTTGCATTGATGATTTGGTAATCAAACATATGGTTTAATTTGGTCCTTTTAATTTAACTTTGGCAGGTGATTTTAATGCCAAGTTAAGTTCCCTGTTGTTCTGGCTCTCCCACCTTCTTGGTTTGATCTGGAAGAAGACGTGTGTGTGTGTTTTAATGCCATGGATCCCAGAGGCCGTATGATATACTCTTTTATGCTGTTTTACAATCCGGTTAGTGCTATCCCAGCTTATATTCTAGCCAATACTCTCACATTCACAAGGCAAGGAGATAACTCAGTATCAGACTACATCTTTATATCCAAGAGTATGAGTCACTGGTAGCTGATGGGAGGGTGATTCACACTTTATATAGTGATCATAATCCCCTAGCCCTTTCTACTGGTATTGGAAATAAGATGTTTAGCAATAATAGTACTAATCTTCCCCAGGTTGCTAAGGATCAAGGCTTGTGCCTAGTTTGATGCTCAACTGATATGTCCAAAGTAATGACCCATTTACTTAGGGAGTGCACTTGCCTCATGAAGGGCTGTTTGACTGCGTCCTTGGAGCCCTTTATCATTCTTGCTAATTCAAAAACCCTAACTGACTTCATAAGAAATATGTTATGTAAGGCTTTTTGACCTATTGAGAAAGGGAGACGTATTGGCTTGATAGAGCAAGTAAAGCTGCCAGAGACAAGTTGCACCTTGCACTGCAATCTAGCCCTAGGGATCAGGGCGTCTTCAGGACTTGCAGAAAGGAATGTAAATATGCCCTTAAAACAAGACAAGATGAGTTGCGGGATCAGAGATGCAATAGCTTGGTATTATCCTGCCATTTTAGGGATACTCAAGCCTTCTGGAAGTCAATCAGGGCCACACATGCTGGGGGAGAGGGGCCTAACATGGTAAATACCCATATTACCCCTGAGTCATGGTTTAACCACTTTAGCATCATTTATTTATCTAATAATGGCTGTGACAGTGAAGGGTTACTTGATGTACCTTTCTCATTGAGCATCACATTCACAGAGGATGAGGTTCTCATTGCTTTTTGGAATAGCCCTGCCAATAGCGCCATTGGCCCTGTTGGGGTTCCAATGGATCTGTTCAAGGAAAACCATGAGAATTGGGATGTCTTGCTCACAAATGTCTTTAACTCTGCAGCTAAAGTCAGCATTCCAAAATTGTGGTGGGAATCAGTCATTGTCCCAGTGTTTAAGAAGGGTAGCTGGAGTGATCCTGCTTGCTGCCAGCCTATCTCCTTGATTCAGTCACAAAAATTATTTGTCTGGTTGTGTTGGACTGCTTGCTGGATCTCAAGTAATAACATCATCTCTGCAGTACAGTATGGGTTTAGAAAAGACCTAGGAACCACTGAGCAATGCTTAAATCTTCACCTGCTAATTGCTAAGTGGAAGATCACCAATGGTTCCTCTCTCCAACGGGTGTTTATGGATTTAACCATAGCTTTTGAGTGCATAAGCCGATCAAAGCTTTGGGGCTCTTTAACATCCCTGGGTGTGACGGCTGACCTTGTCGGCTTCTTTTGACATCTCCTTTGGGACTTGAAACCTGCTGTCAGATTTGGAAGCAACAATGAATGTGTGACTACCTTTTCACACATTATGATTTGTGGGCCCAAAAATACCAAAACACGCCCTATTTGCATAGGTGGTAAAACTATTGTGAGAGTAAGTCAGTTTTCCTATTTGGGAGTTACCCTTGATGAAGCTTGCTCCTGGGCCCCGTGTGTTTCAAATAGGGTTACCTGTTAGTCTTGTGCAATTGGGACTATTTTCTACTTACCCAGCACCCTGGGAGGGAAGCCAATTATCACTATTCTTGAAATCTATAGGAGGAAGTGCCTTCCCTCATTAGTCCATGGCTCTGGGGTTTGGGGCAATAGGGATACCATAAGGGCCCAAGCGGAAGAGAATAGGGCTTGTAGACGGTTGCTGGGCGTTCCTCTGCCCACTCCTCACTTCATAGTTCACCAGGAGCTTGGCCTTGAATATGTTGAGTATTAAATTAGCCTTGCTTCTCTTTTTATTATGGCTTTCTGTGTGACTTAATGAAGAGGCTGACTTAAATCATCATATTTTCTCTGTTCGCCTTTTGTGTCACAATGGCTTTAGTATCCCATGGATCAAGTATATCAGAGACGCTACCATGATCCTAGGGTGTCCTCGATGTCTTTTGAGAATCCTGCATCAACCACCAAAAAGGATAAGGGCCAGTGGAAGGCTTGCTTCTTGGCCTCCAGTAAAAAACGCTGAGAAACAGTGGAGCTAATGAAACCAACCATAAGGGATTTTTGTCTTGTCCAAACAGTGGAGGACGTAGCCCCTTTTATGGTGATTGGTAAAAATCCCTCAGAACGGGTGCAATTAGCTTGTTTTCGGACTCACACAATTAGATGGATGTTGACTTGCCCACTGGGTCAATTAGCACCTGCTGACATTTTATTACGCCCCTGTGACTGAACTTTCCCCAGTCATTGCTGCATTTTGTATTCTTCTGCAAGTTTTATTCCATTTTGACTAGACAGTAGTTGATCCCACAGTTACTATAACAAAAGATTAGGAGATGCAGAGTTGCACTGAATTTTTTTGCAGCAACTTGAGGGGCATTGGGTATGCAAGGCAGTTGGCTCCTTTTTAAAATGTGCAGGGCAGCTGCGGAAATCAATGTTATTCTGATTAAGCTGCTTAAAAGGGCTGATTTCTATGAATTTATTGCTGTCTTCTAAATTGGCATGCGTTTTATAATGGGTTTTCACTTTTTATATGTATTTTTTTTCTCTTACTATAATTACTTTTTTATTGTGTACTGTGTGACGTGTTGTTTTATGATCCATTATTATGTGATTGAATAAATAAGTTGAAATTAAAATTGAACTCACAATTCAGATTTAGGGTGAAACATCCTTGTTCTTGGGGTAATGGATGTGGTGTCGCTGGTCGGTGACGTAACCGACCATCCGACACCTTCTGGCAATGGGGGAGTACCCAGGCGTGTTCAGCTTTGGTAGTTTCCGTATGTAAGAGGTAGAGATTACCTCTGTTTCCATTGTTTGTGGTTTGCCCCGAGGTCTACGGACCGGGGCTATAAAATAAAAGAGAAGAGGTCGGAGCGGGCATAGGAAGCGGCGGTCTAATAGCATCAAGCCGGACCGTGGTTGCGTGCGCCTAAGCCGGACCCGACCACGCTGCCGCATTAACAACCAAGCCGGTGTCCACCTGCATTATTTATACTGCGCCGTGACGCCGGTGTATAGAGATCGGTTCCTGACCACCCCATATTACATTGGCAAGGAGGAGGGTGGCTCCGCGCCACGAGGATTGCCCCGCAGTGGCCGCTAACCACGCGGTGCTCATGCGGCTGGTGCAATCACTCGCACATTCCAGGGAAACCAAAGCGGCGGCCGCCTAACACGCGGTGCTCGTGCCGCTTTCAGGGACAGGCCTGGTAATATACCCTCTGAGACATCTGAGACATCTGAACGCTGGTGAAAGATCCTGAACTTCTTAAACCACTGGATCCCATCTACAAGGCCAGTCCTCTCAGAGCTGACGCCCGCCCCTCACAGGTTGATGCACCTAGAACAACGAGTACTTTGATGCCCCCTGCATCCAGTGCCCGTGGTACAAGACCTATCAGCACCACCTTACAGCACTGCCATTACTTACAAAATACGCCTGTCTGACGCCGTGGTCTCACCCCGGTCTAACCAGCCATTATGTCCGCCATACCTAAGGCAGAGCCATTCATTGTCGAAGGGGCCCCTTCTGCCCAAGCCCCTAAATAGAATGAATGGGTGGAAAGAGTACTCCTCTTCTTCGAAGCCACCAAGGTAGCGAATGACCAGAAGCGCGCCATTCTCATCCACATAGGAGTGAGAGACATATATAAAATATCCAAAAATCTTGTGGAAGACGCCCCAAAAACACACACGACGCTCATACCTGCATTAAACAGGCACTTCGAGCCCATGGTCAACACCGACTATGAGAGATTCATATTCAGGCAGGCCAGACAACAAGCAGAAGAGTCACTGGACGCATTTCACATGAGGCTGAGAGAGTTAGCCAGCACCTGCCGGTTCAATGATGAGACAGAAGTGAGAGGACACCTCATCCAGGGGTGTGCCTCCTTAAAGCTCAGAAAGCACATCTTAGAAGAATCTGAAAAGTCTCTACTGGACATCCTGCAAATGGGGCGCACAAAAGAGCTGTCACAAGCCTGTGCATCTCACATGGAGGCGGCCCTACAGCGACCCATAAAAGGAGAGACTGCCAACACGGTCACGGTACCTACGAGCAAATCCAAACAACGGCCGAATAAGACTCGAGCCAGGCAATGTGGGTATTGTGGAGGAGTCCCACACAAACCATTGGAGTGCCCAGCGAGAGGCAGGATATGTTCCAGCTGTGGGAAGATAAATCACTCCGCAAAAGTCTGCAGATCCAAAAGAACCAGAACTGGAAATGCGTCGGTCAACACCGCAGCAGGAAGTGCTGTATCAAACAAGTCAGAGCCTGGGAGTGACATGGACGATGACGAGGCCACGGTACACTCCCTCTTCACAGTCAAAAACACCCACTCTCGTCAAGCAACACTGCCAAGGTGTCAGATCCAAATGGGCACACACAAGACAATTGCAGTAGTGGACACAGGAGCATCCATCAACCTCCTAGCAGCAGAAGAACACTGCAGGATGATACCAATCCTAACGCTAACCAAGGCAAATGTGAAGGTCTACACGTATGGGCAGATCACTCCACTGGCCCTGAAGGGTATGTTCCGAACCACCCTCACCCATGGATCGCGGTCCACCCCAGCAAAGGTCTACGTGACCGAAGAAGGACGAGGAATGCTGCTGGGCTGCAAAGCTGGGGAAGAACTAGCGATAGTTACTTTTGCATTCAGCATCCATCAAGAATCCATAACGGCCCCAGGTGGAAAGAGAACTAGACCACCTCGAAAAGGCAGGTATCATCGAAAAAGTCTCCGGACCCACACCATGGGTCTCACCCATCGTGGTAGCACGTAAACCTAAACAACCAGGGGAGATCCGCATATGTGTGGACCTTCGCCTCCCTAATGCCGCCATCAAACGAGAAAGGCATCTGACTCCCACAATTGATGACATCTTGGGAGAGCTCAGTGAATCTCTGTGGTTTTCAAAGCTAGACCTCTGATCCGGGTGCCACCAGTTGGTGTTAGCAAAAGACTCACGCTACATCACAACCTTCTCCACACATGTCGGACTAAGGAGGTACAAGCGATTAAACTTCGGGATATCTAGTGCTGCAGAGGTGTTCCAAAACGTCATCCAGGAACTACTAGCTGACCTGCTCGGAACCATCAACGTCAGTGATGATATCCTCGTCCACGCGCCCACCATTGGGGAACACCACTCTAGCCTCCAGAATGTCCTACAGCGCATCCAGGATTCTGGACTCACCCTGCACCGTCAGAAATGCGAGTTCCTCAAGGACAGGATACAATTCTTTGGCTACACCTTCTCAGCAAGTGGCGTTGCCCCAGATCCGGCCAAGGTGAATGATATCAAGAATGCAACCCCTCCTACAAGCACCACGGAGGTACCGAGCTTCCTCGGAATGGTCAATTACTGCGGACGTTTTATCAAAGACCTGTCCAACCTCACCCTACCACTTCGGAGGTTGACAAAAGCCTCTGAACCATGGAAGTAGGAATCCGCAGAACAAACGGCTTTTGAAGCCATCAAGGAGGCACTATCCAGCGAAACCACTCTAAAATACTTTGACCCAAAGAGGAGCACAAAGATCGCCGTCGATGCCGGACCAAAGGGGTTAGGCACCTTTTGCTACAGGAACAAGCAGAAGGAATGTCGTCCCCAGTCACCTACGATAGCAGGTCACTTACCGAAACTGAGCAGAGATACTCTCAGATAGAAAAAGAGGCCATTGCCGTGCACTGGGGCTGTAAACACTATCATGTATATGTCTATGGCCACCCATTCATTGTGACCACCGACCAGAAGCCTTTACTCCCTCTTTCCAATGGCACTGCCTCAAAACCTCCGCCGAGAATCGAGAAGTGGATGTTGCAACTGCAGGACTATCGCTGCCAACTGGAGTACCGCCGAGGGTCTAAGAACCCTGCAGACTACCTGTTGAGACATCCACGAGTGGCTTCGGACACAGAGGTTGATGAGGCACGAGAGACCGAAGAGTGTGTTAGGTACGTCACAGACCGGTCCAGACCAATGCCCATGTCAGTGGACGAAATTGTGCAAGCCACTCGAGATGATGAGTGCCTACAAAAGGTCCTGGTAGCAATGAGGAACAATTAATGGCGTGTTTTAAAAGAACAACTACCGTTGCTGACCTCAGAATCCCAGTGCGTCTTAAGCAGTCTGTACAATGTCAGAGATGAGCTCACAACTGATGCAGAAGGGTGCATACTGAGAGGAAACAGGCTGGTCCTCCCATCATCCCTTACCACCCGAGCCATCGAGCTAGCGCACAATGGTCACCAAGGCATGGTCAAAACAAAAGGGTGCCTGCGGTCAAAAGTGTGGTTTCCCCTCCTGGACGAACAAGTTGAGAACCTGGTGAGATCGTGTGTGTAGTGTCAGGTCACTGGGGAAACAAGCAAGCCTGCCCCTATCGAGACTGAGTCCTCCCCAGAAGGGCCATGGAATCCTGCTAGCCTTGATTTCGGGAGCTTACCGGATGGCCGCCACACCATGGTTCTCATCGACGATTTCTCCAAGTACCCCGAGGTGGAAATCATTCCGGCCCTCTCGGCGGACATGGTGATATCAGGTCTGGAGAAAGACATGGCCACTCATGGTTTGATATCCAAAATAAAGACAGACAATGGGCCACCCCTCCAAAGCCGTGAGTTAGCGGAATACCTGAGAGTCACTGGCACTCGTCATTGACGAATCACACCCCGGTGGCCTCAGGCCAACGGCGAGGTCGAGAGGTTTATGCAGACGCTGAATAAAGTAGTTCGCATTGCTGTTGCGGGCGATCAGGTGGTTGATTATGCCATCTTCTCATTTCTGCACCATTATCGACAGACGCCCCACTCTACTACAAATAGGGCACCTAGTCACATTGCATTTGGGAGGGCATCCGTTTACACCATCCCGCTTCACCCCTTGTGGAACCCTCCCGCCCTGGGTCAGGACCAAGCTCGAGAGAAGCGGCGTGCAGCCAATCAACGTGCCAGCCAGAGCAGGAATGCTACTCCGTCTGACCTCACCATCGGGGACCAGGTATTGCTGAAGCACGCCCTGCCAGGAAGTAAGTTCCACACACCTTTCGACACTGCCCCTTGGACGATCATTCGCCGAAAGGGGTCTGCTGTTGTCGCTCAACGTGGGAGTGAGACTGTTACCCGAAACATATCTTTTTTCAAAAGGTTCTACCAGTCAGACGAGAGTCTTGCGAGAGAGTTTTGCAGCAATGATGATGATGACTCATCATCGTCACCTGTCGAGAATGACGACCCCAACTCGTCACCTGTTAGTCGACGGGAAGAACAGCCAGGCCAGACGCCAGCTGCACTGCTGAGCGCCCCATCAGACTTGGGTTCCACCCATGGCCGGTCAGGGGTTACCAAATACAATTTGCGTAATAACCCCTTCCCTTCCACACGTTTGCGTGATCACCTCTGTGAAGGGTGAAGCTTTGTTTATACACTATGTATAGTTTGTTGTGTATAAATTTTTGGAGGAACGTGGTGTTGCTGGTCCGTGATGTAACCGACCATCCGACACCTTCTGCCAATGGGGGAGTACCCAGGCGTGTTCAGCTTGGGTAGTTCCAGTATGTAAGAGGTAGAGATTACCTCTGTTTCCATTGTTTGTGGTTTGCCCCGAGGTCTCCAGACCGGGGCTATAAAATAAAAGAGGTGTAGTCGGAGCGGGCAGAGGAAGCGGCGCAGTGGTCTAATAGCATCAAGCCGGACCGCGGTTGCGTGCACCTAGGCCGGACCCGACCACGCTGCTGCATTAACAACCAAGCCGGTGTCCGCCTGCATTATTTATACTGCGCTGTGACGCCGCTGTATCGAGATCGGTTCCTGATATTACAGACTCCTTCTTTTAATCTGAACTATGGTAAATTACGGAAATGTAATTGAAACAGAAACTACGTAGATGTCGTCTGCTTTTTCGTAAAAAACAAATCTTTGCATGCAAATTGGAAACTGCATAGAATGTGTTATTTGTCATTGCTCTTTTGTAACAGTGAAGTTATGTTCGGTAATGTTTACAAAAACAGCATGTGGATCCTGTCTTCCAAAACCTAAAGTATTGTAGGACATGTGTTTGTTGGACAGTAGTTTTAGAAAACAAATTTAAAGCAATAAAGCATGAATCTCCTTTCTGTTAAAATATACAATAACCAGTGTTCTTAATGCAGAGAAACATATGGTTGCACAGTGTAATGTTTGTTTAAGTGTTTTTGTGTGAGATTTCCATATGTGAGTTACTGCTGATTTGATAAGTCTTGCAAAACTAAGAGCCATTCCTTGTTCACCTTTCCGAAGTAACTTAACTGTAAATTGAAAGAAGCATTGGCAAAGTTCTGTCTGCAGGGTCGGACTCGTACAAAAAAAGGCCCGGGCACAGTGGCGTAACGGAATTTATGGGATCCCCTGCAAATTACCTATAATGGGGTCCCCTTATCCACACACCCCAACCAGTCAGCCTCCCGTGCATTGTGTACTGTGCTGAGGTGGCACCCCTGGACCTCGACTCCACGCACCGCAGTGGCTGCGGGGACCTTTATTGCGCCACTGCTGAGAACCCAAATAAAAGTTGTCCCCAATAGCAAATAAAATAGATTTTAAAAAATGGTAATATAAGAGAACTCATCATTAAAAACCAGCCCACAACCCCTAAAAAATCGTCCCACACACCGATCTGTATGATTACACCATAGGCCAGTCCGACACTGTCTGTCTTTTTAAAAAAAAAGGCCAAAATATATATAAACAGTTCCCAACACCGTATTGGTAAAGTCAGCAAGCCTGAGTTATAACCAAAGGTAGCTGGATGCTTCAATTCAATCACCAATTAATCTTCCTGTCTGTGCACTCGGGCACTCGAGCATCAATTCTTCACCCATTTACGCATTACTGCATAAACCCACTCGCTGATACACAATGCTACACACACAAAACTGACCAATACATGAACACACAACCAACTACAAGTCATATTTATTGACTGTGTTGCTATAAGTTGTGCGACGGGATGTTTCTTAGTGTTTGGCTGCTGGTCTGTGAGGGGTGTGAGTGCTGTTGATGGTGAGTGACAGTCAGATTGTGAGGGAAGTGAGAGTGCAGTCTGTGGTGGGTGACTGCTGCTAGGATAATACATTGAGCACTATTAAATAAGGCAGGGCCAAGTCTGCAGCAATGGAAACTGTATACGCAAATAAATAAACAATTTAATGATCTACAGAATTTACCTGCTTTGGGAGGAGACTCTGCCCTGAGGGATGCTTACGTTTTGCAACCATACCAAGGAATATTTCTGAGGTTGCACAAACAAGAAGAAACAAAGTTGGAGACTTAACCTGCTCACATTATGAGGCAGCTAGAGGGCTCAAGGGAGTGGCAGACACAGTGTGCGGGCTATTTTTGGATTCAGCATACCAGATGGTGTAGCTTTGAACCGAACAGGATCACATTGCTCTCTCAGCACTCAAGTGTGGGTGACGCAGCCTGCCTCTTATTCCGGGCAGGAGGCATCTCCCTGCACAACTGGACAGGAGTGTAGAGGAAGAAAGCACGTCATTTTCATTTGGTGAACATTCACAGTGGTGGTGGCCATCCCAAGAAAAGACCAGAAAGGTATTAATGCCAGTGTGCATTTGTGTGGACTACGTCCAGTATTGTGCAAAATGTAATTAACTGAAACCAACACTGATGGCCATCCCTGTTAGTCAATGCCTAAAGCCAGCTCAGCCATAATAACCATTGGCTGGATGAGGCTGTTCAAAGGCCCCCTTTTATACCTGTATACATTGTGTATGTTGTCCATCCTTGTAACACAAAACCTAGAGGTGAACATAGTGAATCGAAAAAAAGGGTGGCTGGAAGTGAAAGGGACAGTTCTTCTGCATATGTCCGAAATAGATTGAACATGCATGCACATGCAAGGCACACCAAAACATAAATATACCGTATCTGAACCCAGTAGACATGAGCGCATGCAAATTACCAAGAATAAAGAATGGGCTGATGCGAGAAATATAACTTTCTACCAATTATATATTAAAGGCATTAAAATAACAAAGGTCAGTTTTTGAGTGTAACAAACTCACAGCATGTTTTCAAACATGTGCTTATTTATCCAATTTGCAAGGCAGGTGGGCTTCTCAAGAAGCAGCTTTCCCTAGAGATGTTGCATAAAAGGAACATCTCCATCCTGCTGTTGGCTAGTCCTGCTAGCCAATCAGTGCTTATTTTGCAAAAAAATAGTATGGAGGCCAAAGGTTTCCTGAGGGGTCCAGTGCTCACTCCATCCCTGTCTACATTACTATCTACTATAATCTAATCTAATTCAGTCAACACTAGACTGTGCAACTCTTTGGCACTTGAATTCAAAGCAAGTAATGTGTTTTCACTCACAGATTTTCAATGGGCAGTTTGTGCTGCTCATATTTGTCCTCCATGCTGTGTGAACTATGTAATCGTGGGAGGTATAACACCAGCTCCGATTTAAACCGCTTCTCTACAGTCACCATGATGTCATGGGAGCTTATTCCAATCATTACCCATGCCATCAACTCCCCGAGGAGAAACACTGTCAGTGCCATCCCCTCATCTATAACTCTCATCTCCCGCTTGTCTTCTGTCCCAAGTGTGATATGTCAGCCCTGCTTTCAACTAGCACCAAACAATGGAGAACATTAATAAGAGTCCAACTGGAACACCCAGGCAGGAAGTAGGGTATCGTGCCCGGCTCCAGGCAGCTAATGAAGAAATAGGTGGGCGACTCTAATGCTTGGAATAAGAGCAGGCCAGGCTGTGAAAAGCTAAGACAGAGGTTTCCAGTGTGGTGCTGCCTGACACCACACCACTGCATTGCTACCTTAGTGAGTGTTCCAAGTTAAAAAAAACCTTGGCAGAATCAATAGACAGGGCCAGACTGGGAGCCTAAAGCAGCCTTAGCATATTTTGTCAGACAGCCCCCATAGCCTGCCTAGTGAGCCAGCCCTACCACTACAATGGGGCTTCCCCCCCTCCCCACAAGAAGACACCACTCCAAGAAAATGTGGGAAAAATGGCAAACACTGCATTCTAGGACACATTTTTCATTATATATTCAATTGTATTAGTGATTAAAGCATAGTAAATAATGACCTTACAGTGCACCAGGATGCAGCAGTCTTTATTTGGGCTCTTCAATGGTTACCTCACCATCATCCTCTAACAGTGCCTCTCATCTCTCCATAGCCCCTCTCACATGCATTTCGTTTGTTTCATAGCGCCTCTCTTACCAGCATAGGGTGTTGGAGCACTTAACATCACACACACATATTGAGACAATGAATCACACATGTGTAAATCAGTGAATAGAAAATGCTATACGAGAATAAAAGACAAAGGAGACTAAAAGGTGCTGGATTTGCATGTCATCCATACTAGTAGACATTTTTAAGATTGCTTGGTCTGGGGAAGCATAATCTCAAGATTCAGAACTTAGCAGAGTGGTTAGGGTGTACTTTAGTAATAATTTATTTCTACGCAAACAAACCTTTTTTTTAGCAAAATCAAAAACTGGGAACAAAACATACGTTTCTAAACTGTATGATGCAATTTGCATGCAGCTCTTTGGCAGTTCTAAGCTCACTGTGCAAGATTATGATTGTAATTTATGAACTGCACAGTAACAAAAGGATCTCTGTAAAAAAGCAGTATCCCACTGAGCTATGCACATAAAATACCCTTCTGTAATCTACACAGTACATGTTCCTCTTGGTAGGCATATTAACCCTCTGTGCTATGTTTGATGATTCAAAACTGCCACTAGCCAAAGCTCCGGTCTCTCTCCAGCAGATACATTAATCACCACAGTCATCTTGACACTTTTATTGTCACCTGAAAACCGTTGGATATACAAGGAACTCTGCAGCGCTTTTAAAACTGCTGCACTACAGCAAAAGCAGTTGCCCTCTAACAAAAGCGGCCAACCGCCCTTCCAACCTCCCAGGGAAAAGCCCAATGCCTGGTACAGCCAGCCCGGCCTTGCCAATAGGCTTGACAGGAGAAGGGAGTGCTAGTGAGGGAGACTGATGGAACCAAGAAGGCTGATGGGAGGGGAGCTCTGGGTATGGATGAGATGAAGGGGGTCAAGAAGTGCTTTAAACATTTACAGTGGTGGTGGCCATCACAATAAAATAAACCAGAAAGGCATTAATGTCAATATGGGTTTGTGTGAACTACGTCCAGTGCTCACATCCTCAAAATGCATTTGACTGAAAACAACGCTGATGGCCATTCCTGTTAGTCGATGCTTAAAGCCAGCTCAGCCAAAATAGCCAATGGCTGGATGAGTCTGTTCAAAGGCCCCCTTTTATTTTTGTATGTTTATGTTGTGCATTGTATGATATGTGGTGTTTTGTGTGTTTTGTAAAGATATTGGGGCAGATTTAGCAATGTTTCACTCATTGCAGCATGCCACCTTGCTGTGCTGTGTGAAATGGAAAGGGCAGCACTGCACCATATTTAACATGATTTTGCGCATTCCTGTCCTTTCCTTGTGCTGAGGTAAAATTTGCTGCCTAGGAGCAAGAGTGCCTGTATTGCAGACAGGATTGTTTTTGTGCATGAAAAGGGGCACCTTCCTGCACAAAAACAATCCTCAGAGGCATTTCCCTCTTTCTATGTGTGGTGCAGAACGCAGCACACATAGAAAGAGATACAAACAAGGAAAAATAAAGATATTTCTCGCAATGCCTCACTTGGGAAGGTATTGCATTCTAATGCATTTCTAGGTCTACCAGTATTTGTAAATATGGGACTGCGCCAAAAGCCATGGGTGGATGCATGGGGACACCCACTCTCAACACATGAATTCCTCCATGGGGCAGAGTGATGTATATTTCACATTTGTAATTGTTTTGAAGCATAAGATATAAGGAAAGCATATTTCACCTCTGAGCATGAATTGTAAGCTGCACAACAATTAAAACAAAGAAACTTATCAAGAATATCCTGCCGTGCAGATCACTAGAAGAAACAACATCACAGATGTAGCTTCATCTGCCAAGTTCCGAGGTAATGGATAATCCCCTAAAAGACCACAGGTTTTACCTGGACTTGGAAAAAGTGGATCAAGACATGTTTGGGCAGAAATGCTTGAATGCCAATTATGGTTATGTATGTTATGTTATGTGTTTTGTTAGAAAGCATATGGTTTGTGATGCTATAGAAGATAGTAGCACTACAGAAATGTAAAAGGATTGTGTAAAAGGGAAGTTGTCACTGCCCTGTGAAAGACAAGCAATGAGGGGGTGCAACGAAGTCGAGCTGGGAGTTTATTGAATTAATTTCAGCTGCTAAAGAGAAAGCTCTTTTGCCAAACTTTACCAATCTGGTTTTGAGAATATCCAAACGAAATAGGTCTATGGAGTACTCTGTGAACTATGAGGTGCAATTTAGGACTCTTTTGTGATGGATTGCCCAAGAAAGCATTTCAAAATGGACAACATATGGTTGTTGCAAAGCGTAGCCACAATAAACAGTGCAGCGGCATTTGCACCAGTTTTAGCAATCTCATGAGTTTTCTATTGGTCTCAGGTAACAGGAATTGCTGTAATCCAGGTAGGACAGCACAAAGGCCAGGACCAATGGGGTGTCGATGTAGGACAAAAGCTTTGTCACTGGTTTTACTTGCTAGAATCAGGTGGTGGCTACCTGAGAGAGCTGATGTTCAAAAGGAAGATTTGATTCTAGTTAAATACCCATATTACGCACTACATTGGTAGGAGTTGGGGGGAGTTTCCACTACCTCTGGCCAACTACTAGAGTTCTGTCTGTTGGATTTTACAGTGTTAGGGTTTAGGAAATGTGTAGCTATCCAGAGGTTTACTTCAATTACAGCACTGAAAAGGGAATTCTGAGCTGACGAAGGGCATTGCTGAATGGTTCATGTCATTTGCATACACATAAAAGAGAATTCCAGTTGATTGAAGGAATTGGGATAGTGATGTCATACAGATGTAAAACAACACATGTGAAAGAATTAAGCCATAGGAAACCCTGCTCGTCAGAATTAAACAGAGGAAGAAAATCTTTTAAGTCCAAGAAGTTAGAAAGGACCTAATCCTAGACAAGTCTGGGAATGTTTCAGATTCCTATACCTCCTCAGGGGTGGCGTTAAAGTGGCACAACGGGGAGAAATAAAATTATTTCTCCACGTTTTTTTCTTCTTTCTATGTGTGCTGCATCCTGCAGCACACATAGAAAGAGGAAAACTTAATTAATGATTGTTTATGTCCACAAAGGTGTCTCTTGCTGCACATAAACATCCTTGCAATACAGACACCATTGCACCATGGTGCATGTATTGGTGCTAGGCAGCAATTTGAGCCAAGCGTAGGGGATAAAAACAGGAATGAGCCGTATCCTATAGATACGGCACAGTCCTGCCCTTTTGTTTTGAAGGAAAAGCAAAAAGGCTTGTGGCACTGCCCTGAGCCAAAACTTAGTAAATGTGGTCATTAAGAAAAGCAGATTTATGTTACTCCGAAACAACTCATTGCATTAAGGAGAGCTTAAACAGATCCATGCGAGAAATGGAGCAAGTTTTTTCATAATTACAACAAGGTATAGTTTTACAGATGAATCATATAGTTTTGATGTGGAAATTATTTCTGTCACTTTTACGATAGAGATGTTTGTTGAACACAAGGAATTTTGTATATCAGTAGAGTAAGAAACAACAACAACTAGATTGAGTTAACTTGTTTGTTAGTCATTGCCCTGCCTACGCAGTTACTTGGTGTTATTAATTTTATTAGAAACAATGAAGAAATGTTGTAACAGAGTTTTTGTGAAGATGGTGTATTGCCAGAGGGGTGGACAGATCCTCAGTGACCCTGAATAACTCCTTTGCCAGGTTAAGTACTTTGCTGGCATAAACGTAATAGTATTCTTTCTTGGTCAATCGAATATGATGTTTGTATTTGGCCAGGGTGGCAATGTAGTAAAATTTGTCATCATGGGCATGGCATACTTTCTCACAATATATGGAATTCTCCCAAAACTGTTCTTATGTAAGAAATTCACAGAATTAGAGCTTTGCAGATGGGTTTACTCCTCACTAAAGTGACGGATATCCTTTCTGTCGTAATGCGATCCCATTATGTCCTATGGGTATCGTAATACTTTGTGACAAAGTAACCTGTCAGCCAAGCTATAAATCAGGCCCATTGCCATCAAGTGACTTTTCCTGTGGTGGAAAAAAACTGGAAATTATGCGATAGAGCAGATCCTTGTGGCTCTTTAGTTTGTAGTTCTAACTCATAGTCTGATTTATATATTGGTGGTAAGCATCCAGCGACAGAGTATACTTGAATCAATATAACGGTCTACCCACCAAATTTATTTGTGTGCGGACTATAGTTTGGCAGTGGCAGAGAGTACTCTGTCTCCTTCATAGCCAAATTTCTCCTACGGCTTGATGGAATAAGAGCCATGGAAGAAAATAGCTATATGTCCGTTGCCCATTTTGGATGGTTGGAAACATACCAGTTTTTTACTGCAGGTAAGGGAAAGTAAAAAAACTAAAAAACTAAAAATGTCCCCTTCATCCAACCTTTTGAACTTTTTTAAAACAAAAAAAACCAAGTTTGACAGACAGCTCCATCATGTTGAGGGAGCCATGTGTCAAACTTAAATAAGACATGACCAACTGTTATGGTGGTTCTTGCCAATACTTCAGAAATGACTACCAGCTTGATGGTCATTTCTAAATTTGGCAGGCAGTTACTTCATCTGTCAAAATACAAATCACCCCCATTAGTCCTCAAGGGGATCAGAGTGCATTACAATTATTTCAAGGAACACTTTTGGACACTGCTGCTGGCTCGAAGGACTCACAGTCCCAGAAACCTTTGCCCCAAGAGGAGGGTCTGCCTCTCATTTTATTGCACTGACACACTTTGTAGCACATTGACATCTCCGCAGCGCTGGACATTTTTGGAAATTGCTTCTGGCAGGAAGGATCTGCTGTTCCAGAAACCTTTGCCACAGGAGGAAGAGCTGCCTCCCGTTTTCCCACACCACCACGCTTTATAGGGCATTGACATCTCCCATGGTGGGACGTACGCAGGCCTGGCCCAGGCAAATCTCGGGCCAGGGGAGGGGCTGTCCTGTGCCCATCACTGACAGGAAGAGGCAGGGCCATCACCCTTGGCTTTGTGTTTAACCATCGTCTGGTACTTCTGTTTTCCAGTAAGCTCCCTCTGGAGATGCTGTGGGTTTTATAAAGGAACAGTTGTCCTGCTGGTGACTGTTTTAATTGTACTGTGTGTCACCCAGTAACGTGTAACAGGATCCATTTCCTTTCTCATAATGGGCAAAAGAAAGGAGCTGACAACCCCTTGGGTGTTGAGAAGGACCCCATGTCAGCTCGGTAGCACTCAGCTGAGACTGGTAAAGTGTAGGTCATCGATGAACTAATAGTGGAGGTGGAAAAAAATCTAAATTATGGCAGACGTCCAGCTGTAGGGCAGGCACCTAATGCCCCAAAATTTAAGATCAACTAATTTTATAAGGAGAAGGCAAAAATGTCTCTTCCTAACACTGAAACTCCTCATTGACAATTTATAAAACGGGGTGGAGGCAAGATGAATGGACTCTATTATATTGCATATCACCCACACAGCGCTGCAAGCAAAGGGACTCAACTGGATTCCGTTACAGGTGATAAGATATCTTGTTCGTCCCTTTGTGTGTCAGTTAATTGCCAAACTCCTTCAATTGTTGTGGATAAAGGAAAGGACTGTACCTTCACTAGCCCAACTCCTAATATCCCAGTGATGTTTGTCTGGGCAATTTTAAAGCCATTGTAGAGAATCTGAGGAGTGACTTTAACATCGTTAGAGATGATGTTTTTGCACTGAATAAAAGGGTTATGGAATTTCTTAAAACCAATAACAAATGTATGGGGAAACTCTTTAGAAACCAGTTTTGCATCCACCCGGCATGTCCTAACAATAAGTACAAAAGTGTTTTCGGCCATGTAAATCTGGGTATCTTATTGCAGGGTAGTCATGCCAGAAGGAACACCTCCCCTCTTCTTGATTCCATGGTCCCTTCATTGAGTTGTGTTGCTGTTAGCTCTCCAGGGCATGGGGTCACATCTGGGTCGCATATGATGTAAAGAGCATCTTTACTGATAACGTAAGTTCTGGTAACAATGATAAAGTTCCCTCAATCTGTCCCTGAGACTGGCCATACACTTTCTCCACCCATTTTGACAAGGGACCAAATGACGACTCTCTTAGGGGTGAATTTGGAAGGCCATCTGCCGAAGACTGATCAGCTGGGTCTTCCCACTCATTGCACACCCTATGTAATGGTTTTAGTGGATGCCCCAACCTCCCAACCTGAATGTTATTGAAGGGTTCTCACAGTTAAAGAATAAAATGACACATTGTTCGACTAGGAGGGCTGGTACAGACATAAGTATTCACACTCAAATCAATGTGATTCGGATGGTGGTATGGGAAGGGCGGGACACAAAAACTTTTTAGGGTGAGTGAGTAGTAGTGAATTTCAGTAATAGCTGGGCTGCTGGTAAAATCTCAGACTCTTATAGGGAGAGGAGGATCACTCCTCATGTACAGGGCTGTGCCCACTGGGATTTTCTGTAGACCGGGCACTGTGTCAGATATGAAAACCACCATGCCCGTTCTCACTCAGGCATACCAGGGCCCTCCATAGGCACACCCCCAGGCTGTCTAGGGTCCCTGCTTCCCCCTTTACTTTTTCTAATAGATGTGCGGTACTCAAAACACTTGAGGAAGTGGAATGACAAACCCCCCACTGTTTGTGGTGTAGTTGAGATGCTCAGAGTGGTGGGCTGTGACAGTTTCTCTTTAGGGCTTGATAGCACTGACCAGCTCAGATTTCATTCATGGAATTTAGCAGGGCTAGAGGAGAAGGTCCGAGATCTGAGTTGGTAGGATTTTATCAGGCCATATCATATTCTGCCTTTTCAGCAGACCTGGTCGGTTAAGAGTTTACCTTTCCCAGATGGTTTCGTCCATTTTTTTCGCACAGCCGTACCGTCATCCTCGAGTCAAGCAAAAGTGGAGTTTATTTCTGAATTGCTCTTCGGTTGAAGTGAAAACGAGTTCCTCAAATATAGATGTGGTGTTACTCACTTTTAACAATAAATCACACTTATTAATTTGAAACAAATGAAAACACCCCACCCCCCAAGTCAGATGCCATTACCCCCCTGGGTAAGCTCATAGAGAACTATGGCCCATATGTATGAAAAGATTTTGCATTTCCTAATGGTGCGATTCTCAATATCAGACTGTCAGGAAATGCAAAATGTAATTTCCCAATGTACAAAAGGCATTTTCGGTGGTGCAAAATGCTATTTCTATCTCGTAGAAATCGCATTTTGGAAATAACTAAATAGGAAATTGAAAATTGGGGTTTCTAAATTGCGTTTTGCACATACCGCGTACAAAGAATTTCCTAATTGTAAATAGTTGCAAATGGTCATTTCAGAAATGCAATTACCATCAATCTCCATCAGGATGTAATCAGGCACAAACTAGAAAAAAGCACCCAAGGTGCAATGGTGGCTCTCTATGTTTTAGCAAGAAGGATAAGGATTTTGGCTGGCAAGCAGAGAATGATGAGGATACAGTAGAGGATATTTAGGGCGAGGGTCACCCTGTTTGAACAGACTGAGGAGGAGATATATGAGAAGTACAGACTCAGTAGTGAGGTCATGCTGGAATTAATTGCTGTGTTACAACTTCAGCTTCAGGCCCAACACTGAGAAGCAATGCAATCCCAGCACATGTGCAGGAATTGTGTTGTCTACACCTATTAGCTTCTGGCAGTTAGTAGGGAGTCATAGCAGTGGCAGGGGGAGTGTCATATACTAATTTTCCAAGTTCGTACACACGTTTCTGGACATCATGGTTAGGAAAGTTAATCAATACATATATTTTTCAAATATCTCCAATTTTCACACAGACCAAATTCATGTTTTACTGGTTAGCACGGTTTCCCAATTTTATTGGCTGTGCCATGCATCATAACTGACCTTGTAACCAGATTCCCAGGCAGCACACATGACTCCTTTATGTTCTGCCACGGTGAAATACATAACTGTTTGTATCAGGATGACTTTGGCAACGGCTTTTTACTTGGTAAGAGAATTGCTAACAATGCATACTCATACTGTGGCCAGAACTGTGTACGTAGTGTGACCTAATGTTTTATCCTTCTCATGCTCTTTAAGGAGACTTGCTTCATTCCAAAATCCAGAAATGAGTGGCAGAACAACAGAGCACATACGACAACATGGTGCATCATAGAATGAACTTAGGCCATACTGTAGCCTAGGTTCCGCTGCCTCCACAAAACTGGATGCCTAAGACATGTAAAATCTACAAAATATCGCCATGAGGAAAGGTCAGCACAACATCACCATAGAGGCTGAGTCCGACTCAGTTGAAGCAATACCACCACTACACTTGCAGCAGGACGGGACACAAGCAGCAAAGGGTTGTGTGATAATACACAGAGATCACCAACAACTACTTTTGAGGTTATAATGATGACAACATCTAAGAAATAGGCGACACACATGGTGTAATTGAATGGTGCATAACTATAAGATCACCTATTATTCCAGGTGTGACAATCATGTATCTCTCTGACTCATGACTGATTGTCTGGTGGATTCACTATTTCCGGCCTCTGGGTTGGTTGATTCTCAGCAACACTGGCCTATGAAAGAGGAGACGTGTCGGATTCAGAAGTGTTTTGGCATTGACGCTTGGTACAGCATCCCTTATGATGGCACTGCTGGCACTGATGCTAGAGCCGGGTTCATTCCCCGGTGGTGGCAGAATATTGGAGGCAGAGAGGTTGTGTGTGTGTCGGTTTTCAAGGGCTGTGCCCCATGTCATTTTGCATGTTGACAGTTCTCCTTGCAAGAGTGGTCATCAAATAATTGAATGAGTGAAGGCATCAAAGTGTTCCATGTACTGCCTGTCCCTGTATGTTTGCAGACTTGCTCCTTCTCCATGGCAACAACTAACTTTCCTGCCATTTCTGCAGCTGCAGCATTGACCTTCTCATGCCTTGCAGATGCCTATTTACATTCTTAATTTGTTTGGTTTGCGGGCACTGTACTGAGATGATGATTTTTTTCAGGCCACCAAACACAGGAGAACTGTCTGCCATGTTGTCTGACATTTTGTAACTGTGGACTGTTGCTGGTTGGACTCTACAATGTCTGTGTGCCCTGCCCACATATGTAGTTGTGTCCCTGCTTTGTGACTGTCCCTAATTACCATCCTCAAAGTCTGGCAGTGCTGCAATGATTGGTCTCCTAGTATTTGGTGGTAGAGTAATGCGCATAGGATTTGTTGATGTGCTGTCCTCCATTTCCACATGTATGGCAGTAGCTTCTTCAGACTCAGTTGATTCTGACACATCCTGGGTGAGATCTGTGGAAATGCACGTATATACAGTTAGTGTAAATTAATGAATAATGTTTATTCACAATATTGTTGTAACTGTGCTTCATGTGTTTGTGACATATTTATGATGTACAGCTATGGGTAGTGTAGCCCTTAGCACACAGTACAGCATGCACCTTTGGTGTACTACAACTCCCATGATGCATCATCAATGTGCAGCAAGCATTGAAAATTGAGTTTTGTTTGCTGTAATGTTTTACTTGAGGAATTACAGACATTTTGTTATGTGGAGTAAGCAAAGAGGAGTTGACTTACCCTGGCTTGTGCCTGCAGGATTGGAGGTGTCAATGTCTGACACTCCCACCACACTTTCTGGTTCCAGTGTCACCCTGATCAGTGATTCAGTGGGAGGGGGTGTTTGGAGAGTCCACTGCCTGTGCCTCAAGCCTCAGCCATTATGCTGGTCACCTTCTCCTTTGCACAGGATCTCAAGTCATACCAGCGTGTTCTGATCTCTAGTATACTCCTCAGGGTCACACCAACAGAGTTAACATTCTCCAGGATGGTGTTCCATAGCTTGATTGTCTGGCTCTCAGGAATAGTAAATGAATCCTTACTGAAAAGCTGATCCATAGGTGCTACACAATCTTCAGTTAGAAGCTACAACTCCTTTTCAGAGAACGTGTGCTTCCTGCTCCCAGAATCCTTGTCCCTATCTTCCTTGGACATAGTGTATTTCAAGCACATGTATTCCACTGCCAGTGGTGGGACAGGTGCATTCCTTCCTTCCAACATCTTCCTAGGTTTCTGGATGTTGCCACATCCTGTATTTCTTCACTTCCTTGTCTTCTAGAATGCTGCTTTTCCTAAACAGCGATTTTCTAAATTGTGATATCTTAATTGCAGTTGTGAAATTGTAGAAATCGCTAGTAGTAGAATCCACTGATACACACATCTCATTTTGCAATTCCCTAGTAGTGATTTCAAGGAATTCACTATTTGAAAATCACAAAGCCTTTGTTTCTTATGTATGGCCCTATAAGACTTTGTTTTGAGTGCCAGGTTTAAGTTTTACTGCCTACATCTCATATTGTGGTTTTGGGCCGTTTCAACATCCATCTTTGTAAAAAGGATTGTCAAATTTTTCAGGAATTCCCATGGGACATGATTCTTTATTCACCCATTTCCAGCACAACTCCCGAGGGGACCAGGCAAATTTGTTAATTCAAACTTTGAACTTGGTCATACCTGGCACCCAGGTGGATTCTACATATGGTGATAGGGGTTCTGAATCAGTTGTGGACTATATTTTGATCTCTTATCAACTCTTTAATGGATTACAGGACCAGTTGGGGCTCCCACAATCTCTTATTATTATCATTAAAATCTTGATGGCAGAGATTATCTTTACCAGCTCTGCTACCAAATTTCTTGTCTCTGTTGACCAGGGCAAGCATTTGAAGTGGACAAAAGTTGTTCCAGAGTAGGTCAGTGTAAACCTATTTCGGCAGATGAGGAATGAGCTTGAATGTTTTCTTAATCCTGCCTGAGCCTCCAGAGAGTATTTAAATGTTTTTGAAGCCTTTTGCGGTGGCATGAGGGCTGCCCTCAATGTTACTAGACAAGGTTCCTTCACCCTGTAGGGGAGAAGCGATGGTTTGGCGAGCCCTGCTCCAAAACCCACCATAATAAACCTTCTTCCAGGGACGGGCTAGGTGAAATGCTTGCAAGCATTATGGGAGGCTGGCCTGGTTTGTAGTGGGCACCTAAGGTACTTACACCTTATACCAGGTCCAGTTATCCCTTATTAGTGAAATGTACACAAGTAAGCATCTATCAGGGAAGGGCTCTGACATCACCTGCTGGCACTGGCCACTCAGATGCTCCCAGAGTGCCCTGCCAACTTAGAATCAAAGATGGCAAAACCTAGGGACAATCTGGAGGAGCTCTGAGCACCACCCCTGGGGTGGTGATGGACAGGGAAGTGGTCTCTCCCCTTTCCTTTGTCCAGTTCTGAGCCAGAGCTTGGGGTCCCTGAACTGGTGTATACTGGATTATGCAAGGAGGGCACTATCTATGCCCTTCAAAGCATTTCCAGAGGCTCTGGGAGGCTACCCCTCCCAATGCCTGTAACACCTATTTTCAAAGGGAGAGATTGTAACACCCCTCTCCCAAAGGAAATGCTTTGCTCTGCCTTCCTGGGCTTGAGCTGCTCAAGCAATAGGATGGCCGAAACCTGTCTGTGAGGTGGCAGCAGCTGGGGATGCCTGGAAAAGTTCAGAAGGCTGTAATGCCAGTACTGGGAGTCCTCCAAGGAGCCCCCAGACTGCATGGAATCATACAACCAATGCTGTCAAAAGTCTTGGGGTATGATTCAAACATGTTTGATACCAAACATGGCCATATTCAGAGTTACCATTGTGAAGCTGAACATAGGTAGTGACCTATGAAGAGTGCACGCATAAAATGGCATCCCCGCACTCACAAAATCCTGGGAAAATGGTCCTGGATGACGTGGAGGCACCTCTGGTAGTGCAGGGGTGCCCTCACACACATGTACTCTGCACCCAGCCTTCAGGGGTGGAAAGCCTGACATATGGGTACTCATAAGTGACCTAGTGCAGTGTAAATGGCAGTGAATGGGTGCATGCATCATTTCAAGCAGGCTGCAATGGCAGTCCTGTAGAAGCCTTTGCATGGGCTTCCTATGGGTGGCAAAAGAAACGCTGCAGCCCATAAGGATCCCTTGTAACCCCAATGCCCTGGGTACCTAGGTGCCATATACTAGGGACTTATAAGGGGTGACCAGTATTCCAATTGTGGGTGAAATACTGGGTTACTAAAATGCAGTGACAAAATTTAGAGGAGAGAGAACATAAACACTGAGGGCCTGATTAGCAGGATCCCAGTGACACAGTCAAACTCACTGACTTCAGGCAGAAATTGGGGGTAACATGCCAAAAAGAGGGTACTTTCCTACAAGCATCTTACCAAAGGGCTATTAAAAAGAGAAAAAAGTGTCTTAAGGATGATATTTGGGATCAGCTATTGAGACCCAGCATCCTTAGTGATAGTGCCACTTATTGGAGAGTTCTGAAACACCCTTTTATAGTAGCCGAGGACCCACCATCTTTGTCCTCAGTAATTGATGTTGTTAAGTGGTATGATCACTTCTCTGTTATCTATGCTTTTGAGGATGGAATTGAGTCCCTAACCCAATTTGTGGAAGAGAAGCTGTGGAGTGATCCTAGCCTCTCTTCTCCATCGATAAAGTCACAAGTGCACTCAGGTGCTTAGGAGGTAAAACGGCTCCATGCCCTGATGGAGTCCCTGTGGATCTGTTCAGGATCCATGTGGTTATGTGGGCCGCCCTGCTGACCAAGGTTTTAAATGCAGCTGTCTCCCTTTGTCCCACTTGTTCATGGACCCACTCCACTATTGAATGAATCACTTTAAGACCTTAGGTGTGGATCCAGTTCTAGTCAATCAATCATCAATCAGCATTAGTAAAGCTCAGCACTGTTACCACTAGGGGTATGTCAGTGCTGAGGGTGTCAAGTCTCCATTGAACGCCAGGTCTTGAGTTTCTTTCTGAAGTCTGCCAGGTAGGATTTTGTTCAGTGGTGGGGGAGAAGCAGGTTATTCCAGGTCTTGGTGGTGAGGTAGGTGAAGGAGTGCCCCCCGCTGTGGCTATGACGAATGTGACGGTGTGCACGAGAGCAAGAGAGGATGAGCGCTGGTGTCTTGAGGGTAGACGGAAGTTCAGTTGATGATTGTTGTGGGACGGTCCTTGATTGTGTAGAGATTTGTAGGCATGCATGAGGAATCTTCATCTGGCATCTCTTCTGGATAACCAGTGGAGATTTTTGAGGGGGGGGTTATTTGGGGAAATCTAGAATGAGCATGGCTGCCGTATTCTGGTCTGGAGTCTTTTTAGGAGCTGGGAGGAGATACTTGCATAGAGAGTTTTGCTGTAGTCAAGGCAGCTGGTGACAAGGGCCTGGGTGATGATTTTCCTGGTGTCGACTGGGATCTAACTGAAGGTTCTGAGGAGCATTCAAAGGTTGTGGAAGCAGGAGAAGGTAACTGCGTTGACTTGTCGTGTTCTGGTCCATTTGCTGTTGAGGTTGATGCCTAGGTTGTGTGCATGGTCTGTGAGTGTTAGTGTGGGTCCGAGTTCTGCTGGCCACCAGCAGAGGTGCTCTTCACAAAAATCAGTACTTCAGTCTTATCAGAGTTGATCTTGAGGCAGTTGTCTCTCATCCAGTTGTCTACATTGGTCACAGGATCGTGGAAGTTGGTTTTGGCGGTGGAGGGGTCTTCAGTGAGTAATAGAATTAGTTGAGTGTCATCAGCGTAGGAGATTATGTTGAGTCAGAGAGATCTGTGAAGGGGGTCATGTAAGGGTTGTACAGATGGGGGCTGAGAGAGGATCCTTGGGGTACACTACATATAATGTCCTTGGGTTCCGAGGTGAAGGGAAGCAGCACATTACTCTGTGTATGACCTCTAAGGAAAGAGGCAATCCACTTGAGGGCGTTTTGCTCTATGCCGATGTTGTGGAGTCTGTCAATGAGGGTGTAGTGGGAGACAGTGTAGAATGCAGCATAGAGGCTGAAGATGATTGGGCCACAGTTTCTTCACAGTCAAAGAGAGATCTGTTGTTGCCTGAGGCAGCAATCAGTGGGGTCTCAATGCTGTGTTTGGTGGAGAAACCTGATTGCGAGGCGTCAAGTAGGTGGTTTTGTTCCAGGTGGTCAGTGAGTTGCTGGTTGATGGCTTTCTTGAGTACTTTCACAGGGTAGGGGAGCAGGGAAATCACTCAATATTTTTTGGGATCACTGGGGTCAGCAGAGGGTTTCTTTAAGAGGGTTCTGACCTCTATGTGTTTCCATCTGTCCTGAAAGGCTGCCATGGAGATGGAGATGCTGATGGGGATGGTTGGGATGATTCACAGGTTGAAGAGTTGGTGGGGGTATGGGTCTTTGGGTGCGTCGCAGTGGATGGAAGACATGACGGCCATGGTAGTCTGACTGGTGAGTGGGGACCAGGTGGACATAATTGGGCTGGTATGCATTGGTTGGGTGAGGTTGAGAGATGTGGGTTGGGGGTCAAAATTGTTGTAGATGAAGGCAATCTTAGTGTGGAAATATCAAGAGAAGGTGTTGCAGAGTTCTTGGGAGGGGTGGATGATGTTCTCCATCGCTGTTGGGTTGGAGAATTCCTTGAATATTTTGAAGAGCTCCTTCATGTAGTTGGCTGCCGTGTCAAAGCTGAGATGGCTGCGTTTGTGGTTTCCTTGATGCGTAGGTGGTACTTTCTGAGAGCTGCTTTATGGGCGCTCCGTCGGAGGAGTTCTTTGTAGTGCGCTATCGTTTCTCAAGTCAGTAGCACTTGCGCTTGATAGTTTTGAGCTCTGGGGTGTACCAGCTGGTGTGTTTTGAGATTTTGCTGGTTTCAACAAGCAACTCTGTCACCGCAGTTGGTGATCATGCCGAGAAATTCTGGATGGCTTTGTCAAGGTCTGATAATGCTTCAGGTTGGATGGTGCTGAGGGTCTGTGTCCACTGTGTCGGTTACCTTGCTGCAGCTGCAGTGGGAGGGGCTGTGATGCTTGGAGATGGCGTATAGCGCATCGAAGTTTGTGAAGTGCACAATGGCATGGTCGGTCCAGGGGAGTTCTGTGATGTAACTGAATTTGATTCTGTCTCTGGCGGTGAAGATGCCATTGACACTGTGACTGCCTCTGTGCGTGGGTTCGGTGACCAGCTGAGTGAAGCCAATGTTGTTCAGGTTCTTGAGGAGGGTGGTGGAGTTGGCGTCATTGGGGTCGTCAATGTGGAAATTAAGGTTGCCGAGTAGGACATAGTGGTAGGAGTCGATGGTTAGTGAAACCAATCAATCAATCAAGGTTCTTGTAGAGCACAGCTAATCACCTGTGAAGGTCTCAAGGCACTGGGGGATAGCAGTAGTTCAGTCGAAGAGCCGCATCTTGAGGTCCTTCTTGAATTGAAGTAGTGAAGGTGATTGCCTGAAGTGTAGCAGGAGAGTGTTCCAAGTCTTTGTGGGGAGGTAAGAGAAGGATCTTCGTCCAGCTGAGTCCTTGTGTATCCTTGGGGTTGTGGTGAGGGCCAGTTGGGTGGAGGGGAGGAGTCGGATGGGCATGTGGAAGATCAGGCGGTGGTTGAGGTATGAGGTATGCGGGTCTTATGTTGTAGAGGACCTTGTATGCATGCATCAGGAGGTTGAAGGTGATTCTTTTGTTGATTGGGAGCCAGAGAAGATCTCTCAGGTGAAAGAGATGTGGCTGTGGCAGGGGATGTCGAAGATTAGTCTGGCCTAGGTGTTCTTGATTCTCTGCAGTTTCTTTTGGAGTGTTTGGCTGGTGCCGGCATAGAGTGTGTTGCCATAGAAGAGCGCCTGGGTGATTGTTCTCCGGGACTTGATCAAGATCCATTTGAAAATGTTCCAGAGCAGGCGGAGTGTGTGGAAACATGGGGATTAGACGGCTTTGATTTGGTGGTTCATTGAAAGCGAGATAATGTGGAGGTTGCATGTATGGTTGGTGGGTGTGGTGGGTTTCAGAGCATTGAGGGCCATCAGGAGTTGTCCCAGGCAGAAGGGGTGGAACCCAGGATGAGGACCTGGTTTTGTCAGAGCTGAGTTTCAGGCAGATGTCTTTCATCCAGGTGGCGACTGCCTTCATTCCGTTGTTGAAGTTGCTTTTGCGGTTGTAGGCTCGTCAGTGGGGGAGTGGATCAGCTGGGTGTCGTCAGTGTTCTCGATGATGTTGAGCCTGTGGTTTCTGATGATGCTTTTAAGCGGGGCCATGTAGAGAGGAGCCCTGAGGAACTCAGCAGCTGATCTCTGTTGTTTTTGAGGAGAACAGTGGGTGCCTGAGTCTCTGGGTTTGGCAGGTGAGGAAGGAGCGGATCCATTCTAAGGCTTTACTGAGGATGCCGGTGTCATGAAGTCTAGGGCACAGGGTGAGGTGGGAGACGATGTCGAAGGTGATGGAGTAGCCCAGGAGGATGAGGGCTGCACTCCTCACAGCAATGGATACTATCCATTGCTGTGAGGAGTGCAGTCTCATTGCTTTGGTTGCTTCTGAAGCCTGATTGGGAGGGGTCCAAGATGTGGTTGGCTTTTATGAATTTGTAGGGTTGGGCATTGATGGCCTTCTTGACGACTTTGGCTGGGAAGGAGAGCAGATACATGGGTGTGTAGTTCTAAAGGTCCGTTAAGTCAACAGTGGGTTTCTTCAGCAGTGGGTTGATTTCTGCATGCTTCCAGTTTTCTGGGAAGATGAAGCAGTTGATGGTGTGGCATAACTTGAGGGTGATAGTGGTGCTGGTTCAGTTGAAGATGTGGTGGGGGCATGGGTCAGAGGGGGCCCCGGACTGGATGGTTTTCATGATTTTCAGTGGAGAGAGTGGTCCAGTTGAGCAGGGAGAAGAAGAGCGACACAGACCAGGCAGCAGAGTCTGTCACAGGGGGTGATGGCATGAGTACCTGCTCAATGGAGTGGCGTTGCCGCCTGCATTACAAGTGGATCCTGGGGGAGAGTGAGCGCAGGGTGGTGGACGCGGGACACAGCAGGAAAAGGCAAGGAGGGGAAACAGCAAAAAGAGAGGAGAAGAAGCAGATAAGTGAGCAAAAGAGGGGGAAAAGGAGCAGAAAAATAAGCAGAAGAGAGACAATGGAACAGAAAAATTAGCAGAAGTGAGGGAAAAAAGGAGCAGAAAAATGAGCAGAAGCGAGAAAAAAAGGAACAGAAAAACAAACATAAGAGAAGGTAAAAATATGCGGAAAAACAAGCAGAGGAGAGAGAAAAAGGAGTAGAAAGCAAGTAGACGAGAGGGGGGAAAAAGCAGAAAAATGGGCAGAAGAGAGGGAAAAAGGAGCAGAAAGACAAGCAGAAGAGGGGGAAGAGGAGAAGCAGAAGAACAAGCAGGAGAGAAAAGGGAGCAGATGAGAGGGAAAAAGGAGTAGAAAAATGGGGAGAAGTGAGGGAAAAGAAGCACAAAACGAGCAGGAGACAGGTAAAAAGGAGTAGAAAAAGGAGCCGCAGAGAGGGAAAAAGGAGCAGAAGAGCGGCACAAACCAAGGCAGCAGAAGGTGGCTGCGGGCAAGTTGGACAGAAGACTGTCACAGGGTAGCTGGCACGAGCACCTGTGGGTTAACTTTCTAGGGACATTCACAGTGTCATGTCTGCGTCTGCGAGGTTTGTGGTGGCTGGCTCTTACACTAAGCCACTCTCTATTACTCCAAGTGTCAGGTGTGGATGCATCCTGGCCCCTTTCTTATTTTCCATCTGTATTAATCATTTAGAGGAGCAACTGTTGGTAAAACAATCCGATGCCCCCTGTGCAGTTTCTGTCCTCTTCCAGTTCAGCTATACGCAGACAATACTGTCCTTATGTCAAGGATGGCTTTAGGTTGCCAAATGCTGCTTGACGCCTTTGCTGAATTCTCAATTCATTTAGACCTCTCCATAAACAACTCAAAATCCTTTGTAATGGTCATTGGTGCTAAACCCAGGAAGCAGAAAGCCCTCTTTTGCAATAAGGTAATGATCACATAAGCACATACCTATGGGCATCCGGCGTAATGACAGAAACACATGAAGCCCACTGCTTGCCTCAGAAAGACTAATGTTAGAACACTCCTGGTGGTAAGTTCTGGATTTCAGTGTCTGGTTGGGCCGGAAACCCTTAAAAGCTCTCCTCCATGTTCACAATGCTAAATGTCTGTCTTCCACTTTTTATGGCAGTGATATCTGGGGGTTCTGGGACTGTAGCTCCATTCAGGCTTACGAGAGTAGGTTTGCCAGATGTTTACCGGCTCTCCCACGAAGTACCTCAACATATGTTATTCATGAGGAGTTGGGCCTTAAATGTATTTTGGGAATTATTAGACTAAGACCATTGTTACGGTGGATTTCAATCTGGTATAAGAGCGAGCCAACCCTGAACAGATTGTTCATCAAGGATTGTTCCACCCTGGATAACGTGTGACCAATTTCCTAGCTGAGTTACAGTAAGTCCAAATTCACCATCTTTGATCATCCCAACCTTTTCTCATGTCCTGATAGGATAACTAAGGATGATTATACATGGGTGAAACTGAATTTTTTATCTCCCTTCATGGCTGTAAGGGAAGGCAAAGAATTGTTGAAACCTGCTGTCTTTGCTGATTACCTGATAAAAACTGTGGCCTTTAGTTACAAGTCCCAGTGTGCCACCAGAACATCACTTTTAGTGATGGTCCGGTGGTGCACACTGCAGGGCCATATCTAAAAGGTCACGTAAAGCCACCCTGCGTAGTTTTTCATGGCTTTGTAGGTAGGTACTGAGCAAATTCAGCCAAGCCACTGTGTTGCCTCAACCTGCGATAGGGAGGTGTGCCATGGACTTTATGGTGGGGGTTCTCATGTAACACCTATGGCATTTGACACATTCCCAGTTTTTGTAAAACTGGTTTGTCAAAAGCCTACACCTCCCAGGGGAGGTGTAAAGGAGGCGCAAAGAGGAGAAATACCTTTATTTCTCCTTGGTTGTCCTTGTTCTATGTGTGCTACATTCTGCAGCACTTATAGAAAGAGGAAAACTCCTATCTTAATTGTTCTGGTGCAGGAAGGTGTTCCTTCCTGCACAGAAACAACCATCCCTGCAACAGTCGCGTAATGAAAGTGAAGCCCCTGCAGAGCACCTGTAGGGGGGCCCTCCCCCTTGGACCTAGTCAGAGGCATTCCGCCCGTGCATAGTGTCCTGTGCTGAGGGGGCCTCCTTGGGCTCAGGGCACCCCCTGCACCGCAGGGGCCTTTTCTATGCCACTGCCCTGCAACGCTTGTCCGTTCTTTAGTTGGAGAAGGAAAATATTTTTGATACCATTTTCAAAGGTTGCAAATTTTAAGCAAGTGGGGCCTGCCATGTTGTATCTTTTAGTGCTCAAGGACGTTCATACTTGAAGGGCACTTTTTAACTAGCCAACTCCAACTCCGCGACTCCTGGCCATAATCCAGCTAGGGGTTCCCCAAGTCCTTCATGTTTTTTGTACTGTCAGAATACCAGAGATGTACACTCCTTCTTGAAACTGATTATACTTTATGTAAGTAATATCCCCCTCACAT
This sequence comes from Pleurodeles waltl, assembly GCF_031143425.1. NCBI lineage: Eukaryota > Metazoa > Chordata > Amphibia > Caudata > Salamandridae > Pleurodeles > Pleurodeles waltl. Next base: position 1,101,388,280 of record NC_090446.1, read on the forward strand.
CTGTTTCTCTGGATGTGTGGCAATTTAAGCTGCACTTTGGATATTTGTTTTATCAAATCTGTACATTGCATGGCCTCCTTTTTATCTGCTTTGTATTTCTTTGTATAATATAATCAATGCAGTCGTATAATATTGATTGTCACAATCGATCCTATGTATCTGTTATGGTTAGTCTTTTAACAGAATAAATACATTTATTATTATTTTCTTACAAATATTGTCTGTGGAAAGCCTTTCGAAGTCACAAACCTACATGCTGCTAACTGCTTTAATTCACCAAAATACTCCTGTCATGTAGACCCTGTTACAACTCACAAAGGATCACAAGCACATTTCTGCTACCTTTGGACAAACTCCAGAGTGTCTGGCTTATGACCCCTTTCACAATGTTCCAATCATTAGTGTTAACACAGGATACTTGAAAAAGTGATTGCAATACAAGTTTTCAATGGCTTTACAGACCACTATTATAGACACGATGTGTAGATCATTGCTCAGGCAGATCTTACTGAGTCCTATAGTATCATAACATTGGATTTTGGTCTTACCTGTAGCTCAGAAGTCCTATATGGCATCTATTGCGCATTACTTGTACTCAGCATCCTAATTCCCTAATGATCGGACTGAGGGCACTGCTCCTCGTATGTGAGAGTCTCTCTGCCCTCTGAAGCTGCACTACACAGCCCAGACTCAAATCTTGCAAACAGTTTATATTACAGAAGTTACATTCTCAGTGTAAGTTATTATGAATGATATAAAGTGCTAAGTGAATTTCTATGTTTTCTTAAACTCTATTGCCTAACTATAACATCCTGGGAACCTTTTTTTTTTTAGTGAATTTGTTTGTTTAATATAAAGTAATTTTAATTACTATACATTAAACCAGCCACCTGCCATACTCACCCTAAACTCTAAAAACAACTTACCACCCCAAAAACCCATACCCACCCTAAACTCTAAAAACACCTTAAAACCCAAACACCCATACCCACCCTAAACCCTAAAAATTCCCTTGCAACCCAAAAACCCATTCCCACCCTAAACCCTAAAAATGTACGTACCACCCAAAGACGCATACCCACCCGAAACCCTTGCTACCCAAAAACCCACACCCAGCGTAAACCCTAAAATTACCCTTGTTACCCAAAAACCCATACCAACTCTTAAACACCCCTTGCTACCCGGAATCCCATGCCCACTCTAACCCCTAAAATTACCTTTGCCACCCAGAAATCCATACACAGCATAAATCCTAAAGAAAGCAGCTCCCTCTCTGCGAGAGCAGTAGTTTTCCTCTGTTTCCCTGCCTGCATGTCCATTCGCAGCTAGTGACAGCTGTTTGATAACTCTCACATGCTGAGAGCAGAGCGTTTGCTCAGACTTGGCAGGTGCTATCATAGCTCCTGGCAAGTCTGAGCAAACAGCTATGTCCCGGGGGTGGGCACCCATCTTTGGCTGACATCAGCAGGGAGTCAGCAGTTCCAAGCCTCCTGGGACCTCTGAGGCTTTCCTCTCATGGAGCTATAATGAAGGTAAGATTTAAGTCTTTGAATTTTTGGTGCATGCGTGGGTGTATGTATAAATATATAAATGTGTTGTGTGTGAATAGGTGTGCATGAGCTTTTGTGAGTGCATGGGTGTGAGTGAGTGTATATGTGTGTGTGGCCCACTCGCCCCTCTCCCTGCAAACATTACTGCCTCGGATGTCCCAGGAGGCTTGGTACTGCTGCTTCCCTGCTTAGGTAAGACAACGATGGGTGGCAGCAGTCCCTCACTCGTAAGAGAGTGGGATGGCTTGAGTGAGACTAGTGGATCCCATCCACTCAGTGACAAGGTGTCACTGATTGACACTCAGCCCTGGGCACTCAAGGGCTTAAACCTAGAGCACCCATCTCCAAGACAATCATTGACGTTCCCCCTAGTGATGAAGGAGAGGGCCTCAAGGCACTTTTGCCAAGCTAAAGAGTTCACGCCTACAGGGATGGGAAATCCTCAACCTGACAAAGTTCAGCTCACACAGCCAGGAACCTGTGCATTTAGTACATGTCTAGGTCCTGGCTGTCTGACCTGAACAAAAAGGGTGTCTGTCAGGCAGATCTTTCATCAGAGTGATAGACACTCTTCTTCTCTGAGTAAAGGTGAGGGGGTGTGGCCCCTTCACCTCTATGGACAGGCCTCAGGTCTAGGCTAGTTGGCTGTTGGGAGAAAATCATGTACTCCTCTGTTTATAATCTAATTGTGAAATGCAAAGCTTGGTTCACACTTACAAGCAATGGGACCCTGCAGAGTGGCCTTGTGTTGTTTCTTAACAAACTGTGTGAAGTTTCTGTAGTATAATCAAATAATGTAACCAAATGTTGATATGCTTGCACAAGAAGACGGGTTTTCAGCTTAAATTTAAAAATGTCTAGAACTCCATGGTCCTTGATAGATGGCGGAAGAACATTCAATAACCTAGATATCAAAAGAAAAAGACATGGCTACCCCACCTGGCTTGTCTAAATTGCGACCTGCGTAGCAAGAAATGATTTGCGGACCTCAGGGTTTTAAGAGGTTGAAGAAAGGTAATCCTTATCCGGGGTAATTAGCAGTGCATGGTGGGAGGCGAGTTAGACATAAACATATTCACAGAAAAAACAAAGGTTACAGTGACGTTTTAGTTAGGAAATAGAATTAAAAAACCTTACAAATTCACTAAAAAAAACAAATGTTACAGGGGCGTTATAGTTAGGTTCAGATTTTACATGCACAGAACCATGGAAATTCAGCAGTTATAGTTAGGACAATGCACAGTAAGGAGTCACCTGTGGCCTAGTAGCTAGGTTTCAGAAACTCATATAGAGGGTTGAGGGTTCCAGTCTATGTGAGTCAGTTGTCATTTCTCAGCATTACATTCTTTTCTCCTTCAAATATTTTAGGTAGACACAGAATGTTAATCACATTTGTCAGAACATTTCTCATTCTAAGTGGTGTGGGGTTGGTGGTTATAAGGGATTGGCTGCATGGCATGGGTGGAGGCCAGGCCTTGCAGCCAACCCCTCACCATGCACAGGTGAAGGCTGTGCATGGTGTGGGGTTGGTGTGGGGTTGTGCAGCAGAGATTGGGTTATCATTTAGTAATAAAATTATTTTACGTTAAAAGAACTACAGAAATTCAGTGAAAAAAAACAAAGGTTACAGGGACGGAATAGTTAGGAAATCGAATTAAAAAACATAGAAATTCACTTAAAAACCCAAAGGTTACAGAAACTGTAAGTCTTACATTTTAAACATACAACACCACTGAAATTCAGCTTTTATGGTTAGAGTTATTTCAAGTAACTATAAGTCGTGCCCTAAGGTAACTAGTACTCGTGCCCTCACCATGCATTGCTAATTACCCCACATAATGCAACACTCATGACATCTTTCATAACATCATTGATAATATCAATATAATATTTGCAGTAAAACTATAGAGGAAAAACAGTGCATGGTGGGGGCGTGAGTTATTATCAATGATGTTAGCTAATGGGCTTACTCGTTTGTGGGTGGGTGCATGTCCCTCCCTAAATCCCTCTTCAACCCTCCCTGATTCTTCCATAAATTGCTCCAAACTAAAAGCAAGTATGACCCTTTTTTGAGCCACTTTCCTGGTACTTCCCATAGTTACTACTAGTTCGTAAAATTACATGTGTGAAGATCTTCCCATAGAAAAGACAGGAGAGGTGGAGAAGGAGATTTATGCTTCGTTAGAATTTGGATCTCAGATTGGCAGTCAATATGCACACTGTTCAAGCAGGGACCCTCACTCTAGTCAGGATAAGGGAGACAGACACCTAGGATAACCCTTGATCACTCCCTTGGTAGTTTGGCACAAGCAGTCAGGCTTATCTCAGAGGCAACGTGTAAAGTATTTCTACAATCACACACAGTAACACAGTGAAAACACCACAAAAGGACTCAACAGTAGAACAATAGCCAATATTTATCTGAGTAAAACAATACCAAAATGACAAAAATCCAACATACACAAACAAAGTTATGAATTTCTAAAGATTAAACTTCAATATATAGCGCTTAGAAACACAAATGCTTCAATTTGGTGATATTACGGCTTTGTGACGGGATCGTTCCCAGTAATCCAACACCAATGGCACTGGTCACTTAGTCGCATGGATCCCCAGGTACAGTACCTTGTGAAAATGAGGAAAAAGCTGGTGCACGGAGTTAGGGATCGAGGCGTTGCTGGACTCGGTGCAGTGTCGGTTCTTGGACTGCAGAGCAGAGGAGATGAGCAGTCGGTGCAAAGCGTTGGTTCCCTACACTTTCTGCAGAGTCGGGAGTGATGGATGTCAGTATCACAGCTCTTCAGGACTTATGGAGTCATGGACTTCAGCGAGGCTGCAGTGGCGTCGGGCCTGCGGGGTCAGTCGGGGTCGTCGCACTCCAGCAGGGACCATGGTTTCAGTTGCAGGCGGCATTGCGGATCTGGCAGCGGCGTTAGTCTGGGCTTTGTCCAAAGTCTGTGCACTTGTTTTTTCTTGGTTTTTCACCAGCTTTCACTTCCAAGGGTCTAGAAACTGAACTGTAATAAGCACCACCTGGCTAGTTAGAGTCCACTGCAAGTGAACCCAGAGGCTGGTAGGTGAAGGCTTTGCTGGCTCTGAGACTTCTTAACAGAAGCCCTTGGAGAAACTTCACATGTAGGATACACAGCAAAGTCCAGTCTTTGCCCTCTCTAAGGTAGAAGCAGTAACTACATGCCAACCCAGCAAAGCACACACAGCAAAGGGGCAGTACTCCTTCTCCAGCTCTTCTCCTTGGCAGAGGGTCCTCTTGATCAAGAAGTGTTTCAAATGTCTAGGGTTCTGGGTCCCCTACTTATACTCATTTTTGTCTTTGAAGTAGGCAAACTTCAAAGGAAAGTCTCTGTTGTTCACAAGACCCTTCCTTGCCTAGGCCTGGCCCCAGGCGCACACCAGGGGGTTAGAGACTGCATTGTGTAAGGACAGGCACAGCCCTTTCAGGTGTAAGGGTCAGGTCCTCCCTCCCCACTCTAGCCAAGAAGACTCATCAGGATATTCAGACTACACCCCAGCTCCCTTTGTGTCATTGTCTAGAGGGAATTCACAACAGTCCAACTGTCAGTATGACCCAGACGTGGAATACACAAGCAGGCAGAGGCACAGAATGGTTAAGCAAGAAAATGCCCACTTTCTAAAAGTGGCACTTTCAAGCTGACAATCAAAAAAACAACTTTACCAAAAGATGTCTTTTCAAATTGTTCAGAGACCCCAAACTCATTATCTCTATCTACTCCCAATGGATGCACTTAAAAGAGATAGGCCTTGCAACAGTGAAAACCAAATTTGCCAGTATTTCACTGTCAGGACATGTAAAACACATCAGTACATGACCTACCTTTAACATACACTGCACCCTGCCCATGGGGGTACATAGGGCCTACCTTAGGGCTGCCTTACATGCACAAAAATGGAAGGTTTGGGCTTGGCAAGTGGGTACACTTGTCAGGTCAAATTGTCAGTTTACAACTGAACACACAGACACTGCAGTGGCAGGTCTGAACAATGTTTACAGGGCTACTCATGAGGGTGGCACAATTAGTGCTGCAGGCCTACTAGTAGCATTTGATTTACAGGCCGTGGGCACCTCTAGTGCACTTTACTAGGGATCTACTAGTAAATCAAATATGCCAATCATGAAAAAGCCAATTACACACAAAGTTTACACAGAGAGCACTTGCACTTTAACACTGGTCAGCAGTGGTAAAGTACCCAGAGTACCAAAGTTCACCACACAGTCAAAACATAGGAAGCAGAGGCAGAAAGATAGCGGAGACTACACCAATGATGCCAGGTCTAACACGCTCAAGCATTTTGTATTACTTTAGTAGTACTATTGCGGTACTACTAAACATACTAAAAAATTAAGTTAGTGAACAGGCCCCAATGTATTTAAAAAGTCGTATTTGTGCCTTCAAAGAGTCTGTAAAACTTTTGGATGTAACCTCTTATCAACAGAAGGCAGTATGTCACAGCTTCAAGGGCTGATGATTCTATTCAGTTCTGGGCACTGTGGTCACCTAATTCTTCAACTTTTTTTCACAGCTCAGTCTCTAAAGTCTTTTCAGGAAAACTTCAGTTGAAAGAGATTTCCTAACTCTGACAGTAAAGAAAATCTCCCCCACTCCTTGCTCCTGCCAGAGTGAAATGCCATGCCCGTCTCAACTCATAGTCTTGAAGATGTTGTTCTGTCTCACATCCATTCTGATACCCTGATCATGCAGTTGGTAAGGTTAGTTCTGGTGTTTGTTGTCTTGTCTGTCAGGGAGAGGATGAGTTGGGTGTTATCAGCCCAGGAGGTGGGGCTGATATCAACCAACTTTCATTGCTAGGCAAACCGCCCAGTCCTCCACCACCAGTGCTGAACCTTTTTGGGCTATTTGGGATAGTTTGTGATTAGGGCTCCAAAATATTTTTTTCTACATAGACTATCCATGCCGAATTTGTGTCCTTTTTTTTTCAACAACTTGGCGATTCTATTAGTACCTGGGGTTTGTCGATTCCTCTAGAGCAGATGGAGAAATTAGCCAAAATGTAGCAAAATTAAATTTTGGGAGGAAAAAATGGGAAAAAGGTTCTACAGAAGAGAGTGCCTGTTTTCCCCTGCAAATTGCATCAACCAAAAGGTATGCAGTGCTAAAATCAACATCTTCCCAGCTTTGAGGAACAAGTAGACTTGATTAAAAAAAACATATTTTTTTATCACAGGTTTGGCATTTTACCTGGAGGTTGCCCATTTTGCACATCCTTCGAGTTGTAATGGAAACAGATGTAAAACCCATGGAAGATCCCGGAAAGCTATACATTTCAGAAAAATAGGCAACATTCTGAATTAAGCAAGGGGTTTATTTGTGTTAATCCTTCGAGATTTTTCAAAAGAAAATAAGGGGCTAATTTAGGACTTGGCGTAGGGGAATACAAATATGACGGATATCCCAGCGGCTGCATGACAATCCCATTATATCCTTTGGGGATCATAATTAAGCGTTTGTGACTGAGTATTCCCTCCTCCAAGTTCAAAATCAGGCCCCAAGTTTTGAAATAAAAAACTCTGAAAATTAGTAGGAAAAAATGTCGATTGGTGACAAAGTTTTCATTTGTAAATTTTTGTCATAATGGCTGACTTACAAAAGCACTATATCGAACATCTTCTAGACCCTTCTAGTTGTGGGGATATATATAGTTTGTGGGTTTTTCAAGAACGTGAGGTACCCAGAGCCAATAGCTGAGCTGCACTTTGCAATGTCTTTTTATTGTGTACAACATATAGAGCAATTCATATGGTAAAATATAAAGAGTGAAAAAAAGATATCAAAGAAACCTATGTATTTCCAAAATGGGTACAAGATATGGAGTTTAGAAGCAGTAGTTACTTGCACATCTCTGAACTAATGGGAAACTGTTAGACCTGACAGCCATAGAGGAGTCAACCCCAACTTTTTGCTTGACTCCCTCCATTTTTCTAACCCTGTTTTTGCTGCTTTTAGGACTCTGAGCACTTTGCTACTGCTGATCAGTGCTAAAGTGCATATGCTCTCTCCCCTTAACATGGTAACATTGGCTCCTACCCAATTGGCATATTTAGTTTACTTGTAAGTCCCTAGTAAAGTGCACTAGAGGTGCCATGGGCCTGTAAATTAAATAGCACTGATGGTCGAGGGGACTCGGTGTCCCAGGAGCCCCTGGGAGAAGGGGGCGGCAACAGGAACCTGCTCCAGCAGCACCAACAGCGCATAAAAGTGCATCTGCCTTCTCGCAGCGCAGGACTCTGGTATTAAGGTAGGGACTAGTCATTCATTCTTCCAAACACTACTACCTTTTCAAATACAAGTTACTTTATGGGGAAGCGAAAGGGAGTCCTGCAGTGGGTGCACCTTTCTCCAAAATCCCCAAAATTCACAAACATTTCTCAAAATCTCTCTAATTGTGTAACAAATTAAATTGACTAATTAATTAAATAAGTAGAGTCTATATTGAAGGGGAAAGATAAGCGAACCTCTAAGGGGGTGAGAAGTGGCTCACTCTCACCCTTTTTTAAACCTAGATTGCCAAACAAGGGAGATATTGCCTGCAAGAAAGATGACTTGGCAGGTTTGTTTTTAACAGAGGGATCTGGTGAATTTAATGCAGAGGCTAGTAAAAGTAGCCCCCCACATAGTAATGCTGACGGCGTCCCAACATGTAGTGTAATTGTTCACAAAATTCCTTGTAAAAATCGTTTTGTGCCACTGGAGACTCTTGACCAATCAATAGGATCTAGTAAACGTGATTCAACTATGGAGATATCTAGCTACCAGCCTAATTGAGTGTTCTCCCAGGAAGAAGTGGTTAATGTTATTAATGGGTTAAAAAAAGAGGTAACAAAGCTTAAATAAATGATGATGGAGGTACTCAATCTCCTCCTACCATTGCAATGAAAAAGGATATTAAAAGTACTCAAAGAGAAGGCCCATCTCTACATAACATCGTAGAGCAGAGGAATACAATGAGCGAGGGCTCTCCTAGGCCAGCTGCCAGGACGAGAGTAGCCTTGGCAAGTTCCAAAAATCATCATAGGGCATCTGGTCAAAACAGCACTTTGACTTCGACACGTCCGCGTGTGCCTATGGCACAGGAACACTGTGCAGCCCTCTACTAAAAACCTTAATAGAGTTTATCCAAATTACTTGTGTGGCGTACCTCCCTTACCTCCTAATGTACGGGAAGACAGCTTGTTCCTGAAGAATAAACTCACACATTGGATAAGACATGTTAGGCGATGTGGTTCTATTGTACATTCAGATATAATTTCTGCTAAGCGTTATACAGAGAACTCAGCGTGCAAGGATACTATTGAACCTGTTAGTCCCATGTTGGTAAAAGGTTTGATGTCTGTGGAAATGCGTAATCTATTAAGAAATAGTTCAAATATTGTTTTCAAATGTTCTTAGCCTGACCGAGGCACTGGGGGTAGGGGGGTCTCTACTACCACGAGCACAAAGCCATACCATATGGGATCTCAGTATCCAAATCCATCTGCGGGGGTGTATTCTATGACTGCTCGGAGGGAGTGCGTTAACTCTAATGGAGAAGAGAATTTATCGAGAACGATGCAAGCAGATAATATCTCTGACATATTCTAACTGCATTTATCATCTGCCCCTGCAAATCACAATTTACATGTTGATGTAAGTAATCTCCAAATGGAAACTATAGTGCTCCTTGGAATCGACTACTCCTAGGGGGATTTGATCAAGCTGAAGAATCAAACAGGGCAGAAATCAACAGGAGAACAATTACAATCCCTAGCTGTGAGCTCTTAGAGAATGATTATGTGGGGCATGGGTTCCCTAACCCTGCTTTAATTTCATGGAATATAGCTGGCATATGAAATAAGATTGATGATGCGGCGTGGGGGCAGTTTATCGATATCTTTAACATTTGCTTATTTCAGGAAATGTGGGACACCTGAAAAGTTTACAGGCAAGGGTTTGACTCATTTTGGAAGAAGGCTACACCATCTGCAGCTGGAAGAGCAGGTGGGGGCCTTATTACCTGGATAAAAATTAAAATGAAAGAAATCCATGTAGACTCAGCCGATGTGTTGGCAGTTTGAATTAAGCTGCATCAGGGTCCCCTGCTTCTGTGTGTCAATATGTATAATAGACCAGGTTCTCCAAGCCTAATTACTAATTCTATTAGTATTCTGAGTGCTCGTGTCTCAAAATGTCTTCCCTCGCAGGTAGAGGACTTTATATGGGGAATTTCAGCTCCTTCAATACTAAAAAAAACAGTCAAAATCCAGTACCAGGGCACTGCAGGTCATTGAATTTATGATAACACATGGACTTCGGCGAGGAAATGGGCGCTTTCCATCAGACACTCCATCAAATCCAACATTTTTTAGAGGGTCCTCTAGCAGTCATATTGATTTTGTGCTCATTGATGTGAGGATCTGGCATGAAATCAAAGACCTTAGGGTGGGAGAACAACGCTGTAGTAATCACTCACCTATTTTGGTTGTGTTTGATAGGTGGTTTTCTGCTAAAAAAGACTTCAGCAGAAACATAATGATATGCTCCCCATAGTGGTGACAAATAACAAGAGTGCCATAAAATGGGAGATTTTTATAAATTAAAATGAATCAGTGGCTAAAATGCACAAATTAGTCTCCATTTACCATTTAGCCGCTGTTTCTAGTACACACACACCGGATCAGATTAGGGCCACTCATGCAGAAATATTTTATCTTTGAAAGAGCTATTTTTCAGAGCCAGCAAAGGCCACAAACCTGGAAAGGTACAATAATTGTCCCAATTTACCAAAAAGGGGATAAGTCAATCCTGGGCAATTATAGACCAATAAGCTTGCTTGACAATTTGCAGAAAATATTTTCTTACCAAGTTTTGGGTAGCCCTGAGGAATGGATAGAGGAAAATGATGTCTTAAGGCACCTACAGGCTGGAAAACAAGTACAGTAGACCAAGTCTTCCGCTTTCTTACAATTAAATGGAAGACAGTGGACCTGGATGCTGGGAGACTGTTTGTTGCCTTTGTGGACCAAAAGTCTGCTTTTGACCTGGCTTCCCAACTCAAATTATGGGAGATTTTGGGTAGGGCTGGTGTCCCGGGTGCCCTATTAAAAGTGATCCAGGAATTATATTCCAAGAGTTATGCTAGAGTAAGGTGGAGACCAAACGGGAAACTTATGGGAGAGTTCCCACTACAGAAAGGGGTTAGACAGGGGTGTGTGTTGGCTCCCATGCTCTTTTTACTTTTTATAAGCACTTGTATACCCTATTTATATGACTGTGATAAATGTAGAGAGCCACCCGGACTCTCCTTTAATTTGTATCCAGTTCCGCGTGTCCGAACGGAACGCGGAACCGAGATGATGTAATAAAGTTGGGGCTGCGCTGACGCAGTTTCCCCCTAGATCTGCAACCAAGTGCACGTGTTGTTATTTCCCTTGGGCCATAGGTGTGGCCCTCATGACCTTTGACAGTGGCGATGAGCGGGCTATCGATACCCCCGCGTCGCAGTCATGTCCCAAGACGGCCGATGGACAGCCTCGGTAGCTAAAAAGACGCGACCAGGACAGCGACTTTGCACCCCGCTGAAAGAGGTGCTGAGGAGTGGGTGGCCAGGCTGGCGCTCGGCCGAACAGGCAAGAAGCGTGCCGCGCCCTGTTCTGTGAGACGCGCCTCGTCTCCCTTCGGATGCGAGTCTCCCAACCGTGCCCCGGGGCCCCGTAGGTATGTGCCGGGGCCTGAAAGGCGCGCACGTGGCAAAGAAGATACTGCAAGCGGCCTCACCTTCGGCGCTGGGGCAAAGGCAGCGCTTGTACCCGGAGGCCCTGCAGCACCACGTGGGGGCTGTGCACGGCTCAACACACGCACACACCCCATCTCCAGGCAACGCGCCGCTCAGACTGTGCTCCCCAGGGAGGGGAACGCAGCACAGGAGCCAGAGGGGCAGGAGCCCCAGTCAAGTGAGAAGGGAGAGCAGAAAGCCCTGATAAACAGGAAAAAAAAAAAAGAATAAGTGAGGAAATATATATAAATAACAGAGAACAACAACAACAAAAAGAGAATATTAATACTCAAGGGCAGCCCCAGTGAATTTTTTTTTATATATTGACAAGAGGACAGAGGAGGTGGTACAACACATCAAAGGCACAAAACACTCCAGAGAGGAAAGAGCACTTGCGAGAGAGAGAGAAAAAAAAGAGGTACCACTATAATAAAAATAGAAACATCATGAGCCCCCCATCGCAGGAAAAAGCCCAGTTGGTCGTGCAAGCAGGCGCCAGTGCTCACTCCACAGTAACGGCGCTGTCCCCATTCAGCCAACTGATTGACCCGGCCACAGCCTCACCAAGATGGCGCCTATGGTTAAACTGATTAGAAAATTACTTCTGCACCACAAGAGAGACAGACGGGGCCGTGCACAGATCTCTCATGCTGCTCATGGGAGGAGACGAGCTGCAAGAATTGTTTGATGCACTCCCAAACACTGGTGATAAGTCGGATTTCAATGCAGCAGTGGAAGCTCTGAACAAGCATTTTGACCCACAACTAAATTCAGACTTTGACCGTTTCAAACTCCGGCAGGCTCAGCAAACTGATGTTGAGTCAATGGACATGTTCTACGCACGACTAAGGAAACTAGCAAGCTTGTGTGTAGGCCTAATGAAGAGGAGGAGATTAGAGCACAGATTATTCAAGGATGCGATGAAATGCACTAAGGAAGCTCATCCTACGCCAGCAAGGTATGCCCCTCGATGACATCTTTGTTTTGGCACGTTCACACGAGCTATCAGCTGTGAGGGCGGATGCCATGGCGGCAGTAAGGGGACAATCACTGGCAGCTGCGTCAACCGCACATCCAGTCCAGGTGAAAGAAGAGCAGGTAGATGCCATCCAAACTCATCAACCCTCAGGACGAAAGGCGAACTTTGTCAGACAGAGCGCACGCACCTGCAGAAGCTGCGGGTATGATCACAAACCACAAAAGGAAAAACATATGACAAGTGCGGCAAAGACAACCACTTTGCGAGAGTGTGCAGGTCAGGAAAAGGCTGGCAAGGAAACCAGAAAGGAAGGGACACCAAGGTTAGAAGCGTGACCAAAGAGACTGATGAATCTGGTGAAACCACAGCTCAAAGAACTCCAGTTTTTGAAGAAGACGAGGACGAAGACATTTCTGTGATCTCGTTCACCGGTGGGAGGAAACAGAAAAAGCGACCGCCATCCATGAGCAACATCCAGATCAACGGCAAGTTGGCAACGGTGCTCATAGATACAGGAGCATCTGTGAATGTGATGGATGAGACTCTGTTCAGGCAGTTGACCCCAACACCATTGCTTGCCCCAACTACCACTAAAATGTATAACTACGGGGGCAGAGAGCCGCTTCTTCTAAAGGGCACGGTGGAGGTGGCAGTGTCCAGCGGGCAGGTGTCAACACAGGCAAGGTTCTACGTAGTGGCTGGAGACCGAGGCACTCTGTTGGGGAGCCACACCGCGGAAGAGCTAGAATTAGTATTCTTCCCGCGACAAGTATATGACTCCCAAGCTGAACGCCTGGTTAACGAATTTCCGCAGCTCTTTGAAGGACTGGGGCGACTCAAAGGTAAAAGTGTCAAGTTACACATAGATCACAGAGTTACGCCCATTGCCCTCAGACTCGTGCGTTCCGTTCCATCTGCGACCAGCAGTGGAAAAGGAACTACAGCTGCTTGAAGACCAAGGAGTGATCGAGAAGGTGGAAGGGCCCACACCCTGGGTGTCGCCATTGGTAATAGCGCCAAAACCCAAGCAACCTGGCTCCATCCGTCTGTGTGTCGATATGCGCCTCCCCAATAAGGCCATTAAAAGAGAGAGGCACATAACGCCTGCGATGGATGATATCATAGCGGATCTGAATGGTGCACAGTGGTTCTCAAAATAGGACCTCAATGCCGGGTATCATCAGCTGGAGCTGGAACCTGACAGTAGGAATATCACTACCTTTTCAACGCACGTGGGACTTCGGCGATACAAGAGACTGAGCTTTGGGATATCTTCTGCCGCCGAAGTATTCAAAAATGTGATTAGGGAGACGCTCTCAGGACTGCAAGACTGCAGACTGATCAATTTGAGTGATGACATCCTCATCTACTCCAAAACCCGAGAAGAACATCATCAACACCTCAGGGCTACACTGCAGAGGTTATCGGAGGCAGGGTTAACACTCCACAAGAAAAAGTGTGCGTTCTATCAGACATCAGTGGAGTTTTTTAGCTATGTCTTTTCAAAAGATGGTCTACAAGTGGACCCTCGTAAAGTGGGTGCCATCCGTCAAGTGCCGATTCCAAAAAACACCACAGAAGTAAGAAGCTTCCTGGGCATGACAACCTATTGTGGAAGGTTTATTCCGCAACTTGCGACCATGGTGGAACCCCTCAGACAGCTCACAAAAACTGGGCATGGGCATGGGTGGGAATGGAGCCCAATGGCGGACAAGGCATTTGCTGACATCAAGACAGCGCTGCTAGACAAGTCAACAATGGCGTACTTTAACCCTCACCGACGTACTGAGGTGGTAGTGGATGCAAGTCCAGTAGGTCTTGGCGCTGTTCTTCTCCAGGAGCAAAACCCGCAGGAGTGGGCTCCGGTTACAAACGCCAGCAGAACATTGTCTTCGGTTGAAACACGATATGCCCAGATAGAACGAGAGGCTTTGGTGATTCGGTGGGCGTGCAAAAATTTTCACCTGTATCTGTATGGACAAGAATTCCAGGTGGTGACTGATCACAAGCATCTAGTCGCACTGTTTGCCGGGTGCCCTCGTTTGGCACCCCCGCAAATAGAGCGGTGGACTGTTCTGCTGCAACCTTGCCGGTTTACTGTCATCTATTGACCGGGAGTGAACAACTCTGTGGATTACTTGTCTCGCCACCCATCCCCAATCACGACCGATGACTCTCAAGCGCAAGATGAGGAGAGCACTGAGGTATTTGTCAATATGGTGGTGCAATCGGCATGTCCCAATGCCCTGAGTGTAAGAGACATTGTGGACGCCACCAAGGTGGATACGGCATTCAACCAGGTCAAAGAAGCACTTGATCACAGGAAATGGAAGCTTTTCCTGGAAAAGACAAAAGTGGCTAATCATGGATGTAAAGTAGCGATGCAAGGGATGTGGAGGGTGAGAGATGAGTTGTCCATGGATGGGCAAGGACTGCTTCTGCGAGGAAGGAGAATTGTGCTGCCTCAGAGTTTGTGGGCCAGAGTAGTGGAGCTAGCACATCAAGGCTATCAAGGCGCTGCGAAGACCAAGGCAAGTTTGAGGGCAAAGTTGTGGTTCCCTGGCATGGACAGTCAGGTGGACGAATTGGTGGGAAAATGCCATTCCTGTGTAATCACATCAGGGGAACCACCCAGCTGTCCAGTAGTCACTGAGCCGGCTAGTTTGAAGCCATGGACAAAAGTGAGTATTGACTTTGGGAGCTTCCGGGATGGGCGGCTGACCGTCGTCCTCATTGACTCTTGCACAAAGTTCCCCGTTGTTAATGTTGTGCCATCCACGGCATTCGAGAATGTGAGGCCAGTACTTCAAAAGGCGTATGCCATGTTTGGCCTCCCTGACAAAGTCAGAACAGACAATGGCCCACGTTCCATGGACAGGAATTTCGGTTTTACCGCGAAGGGCTAGCTATACATCATCGCAAGGTTATGCCCTATTGGCCGCAGGCTAATGGGGACGTCAAGAGGTTTATGCGAATTCTAAACCGAGCCCTCAAAATAGGTGTTGAACAAAGAGAAGACAGTGAGAAATGTCTACAAGAATTTCTGAGTGCTTATCGCCAGACCCCTCACAGTACTACAGGGTGTGCCCCGGCCGTACTGATGTTTAAAGTTCCTCCTCGGGATTGCATCCCGTATGGTCCTCAATGGACATCACCCGAGCTGGATGTTGAAGCCACTCAGCACCGCAGAGAACGCATTAATCGTAAAGCCACTGAACGACAGCGAGGCACATACAGGGGCTTTCAGGAAGGAGACAAGGTGGTCGTGAAGAATCGCCGGCCAGGAGGGAAATTCCAGACTCCATTTGAGCCCGAACCCTGGCAGGTCGTCAGTGTGCGGGGTGCTATGGTGACAGCCATGTCTGGGGAGGAAGGAGAGGTCAACAACTCGATGTTTGAGCCCCCAGCTGAAGAGGTATGGAGAGGGGATGCTCCGGTAGCGGCACCAATCGCCCGGCACCCTCCGGCTGAAAACGCTGGCCAAGAAGGATCCCTTCCTAGGGGTGGACGTTATCATCTACGCCCCAACCCAGTGCCGAACAGTCAGCTCAGAGACTTTGTCTGTACCTTGGGTCCCTAGGAAACAACGTTGGGTCATCGCTGCCTGCTCACCAGTGGGGTTTCATCCCTGGGACATTGTATCCTTTTATTTTGTTTTGGTATTTTGTGTGCGTCTATCTCATCATTGCGTTCTTCGTTTTCTGGTATATTTCTCTTCTGTGTGAAGTAAAACATGGGAGGGATGTAGAGAGGCACCCGGACTCTCCTTTAATTTGTATCCAGTTCCGCGTGTCCGGACGGAACGCGGAACCGAGATGATGTAATAAAGTTGGGGCTGCGCTCACGCAGTTTCCCCCCAGATCAGCAACCAAGTGCACGTGTACCAACTGTCAAAGTGTACCATGTCCCTGAAGCAAAAGGCAGGGGGTATTTTAAGATTTGCGGGCAGATCTTTTAGTTTTTTCATTACTCCAGTGATGGAAATATATAAAAGTTAAGGCAGATGGGGAGCCCTGTATGGTGCAGAGTTACGGGGTAAAGATAGATTGCCGGAGTTAAAGAGAGCGGAAAATGTCTTTTAAAGAACTTGCTAAAGATTCCGCTGAGCTCTCCTACATTGCCTATTCTAATGGATCTGAATCTATATTCCATTTCAGACATAGCAGCTATGAGGCCATTGCAGTATTGTATTAGACTATGGTCCATAGAAACTTTAGATCCATATAGAGCATGGCTCAGGGCGTTGTTAGCTGCTCCACAAATTGAAAATATCCCATGGTGTAGATACGTGAAAAACACTTTTTTTAAACTTGGGTTCGGTCTGTACTGGTCTTATCCTCTTCTACTGCCAAAGAATTGTATGCAGACTTTGAAGTATGTCTATTGGACTAATTTGCAAGTAGCAGAGTTGGCATTGGCTCTGTCTGCCAGTATGACAGACAGCTTTTTATCAGCTAAGTGCCATTAAGAATTTGAGCACCATTTGGATATAATTATATCTCCCATAGCACAAGCACTTCATTTTAGATTTATAATTGGATCTTTACCGTTACCCGCCCTTACTTCTGGATGGAAGCAAACAGAAGGTCAACTAGATTTATGCCCGATGGGTTGCAAGACCAAAGAGAACATTGCCCATGTTCTATTCTTCTGTCCAGCGTACAAAAACCAGAGGACACGTTCGATAAGAGCACTCTGCAAAATCCTTTGTATTAGGGATCGACCTTCGGCCCTTAGAATTTGCAGATCAAGTACGCATGGGACTGTGGCCTGTGCGCTGGCAAAGTTCTTAGAGGCAAGTTGGCATACTAGAAACAAATCTTTGAGTATTAATGTATAACTTTTAAAAGCTTATAACTGTGCCTTGATCATCAGCTTGTTATGTATGTTCAAAAATCGAATTTCTGTGTTTTATATTGATTATAATTCTTACTAATCTCAAACTTTAGATTTTGTGTATGCTGTATAGTATTATTGTGGACGAGCTCAACTTAACTATTACTGAGGATCTATCACTGTTTATGAAGCCCTTTATGAAGTTCTTAACTTTATAGTTTAAAAAAAAAAAAAATTAAATTGAACATACTACATGAAGATGATCTAGCTTTGTTTTGAGATTGATGGCTCTTTTAATTATTTCGAACGATTTATTATTGTGTTTATTATGGTATTTGACCGAAATAAAGCTTAAATGAGTGAATAACTAACACTTAGTTACCATATTATATTTATTAAATGATTGTGCTGGATTAGGAGCAGATAGGGATATGTTGTTTAGACTCAAATGAATGGTAATTTACAATCCTCTTTAATCTTTAAAAGTCAGTAAAGTCAGATTTTGAGACACAATTTTCAAAATGGCACTTTTAGAAAGTTGGCATTTTATTGTCCCAATCATTTTTGCCTTCTACCAGTATCTTGGGTCACATTACTGTGAATGGCTTTGCTTTTGGAAGTTGTGTATTCCTCCCAGACAGTAACACAGAGGGGACTACTTTTGTTGCTGGATGGCTGGGGCACAGCTGTACCCTGCCCACTTACACTTCTAACAGCTTTGCCTCCAGAACAAGCAATTGAACCTGACACCAGCCTTTTCGTCTCCACAGACAGTCTGGAACCTTGACAGGTGGAGGGATGAACTTTCTAGAAACTGATGTGGACGTAAGACAGGGTGCCTCCCACACACAAAGGGTGACACCATGTATGAACATTGAACCTTCAGAACCATTCTTCAGATCACTTCTAGAACTCTGAAAGACTCATAAGGAGGACTGCATTGCTGCCCTGCTGCTAGAAGGAATGCACTGCTGCCCTTCTGCTGGAAGGACTGCCTTGCTGCCTGAGGAAGGAAGACTGAACCCAAGACCACCCAATGACTCCAAGGGATAGCTGGCTGGCCTCCTGTATGAGCTGCATGGACACAACAAGTTCTAGAGTCCTTGAACCTTGTTGCTGGCTTCTGCTGGAGTGAGTGGTACCTCCCAGGTCCTGAACCCTTGGGAATGGTGTTGGTGGTGTTGTTCATGCCTAACTCTAAAAGCTGGGACTTGGAACATTTTTCAAGAAAAACTGAATAGAGATCTGACAGAAGACTGGGACCTACCAGCCAGTCAATCCACCCAAGGTGCATCGTCAGTTGGGCTGACATTCCGGTAACACCAACTATATTCTTCTCTGCAGCACAAATCCTCTTGAGCAGGACCTCCCCACAGCGGTGTCTGGTCTTGAGAGCCCTCTTCGGCTACAGCCTGCTGCTTCATCCTACTGAATGAATCAGAGTGCCCAAAAAATTTTTAAGTCCGTAGTTAGAAATCTTCACCAACCTTGACTGGCACCCCATTAACAATGATGTCCTACTCGGTCTGGAAATCCAGTCTCCCCCACTGGGAGCTTTTCCTGCCTTTGTTGACTGCTTGACCAGGTCCTCGTCCAATAGCTCCCTGTTGTCTCAACTCTTCCTCTGATACAGTGTGCTGCCTTGCACTAACTTTCACTAAAATCTTTCAACATTCATAAATTCATTACTCCGTTTCTACTAATTGGATTTAATTTGTTTGGTACCATTTTATTAAATAAATTGTGTGGTGCATAGAAACTTCACACATTGCTTCTGGGTTAAGCCTGAATAGTTTTGTGCCAAGCTACCAGAGGGTTAAGCACAGGTTAATTTAATTAGTTTTTGTGGTTCACCCTGACATGGATTGTGTGTATTAATTGAGCAGGGCTTTTGCCCCTCTCAATTAATAACCCAATTTATTATATCAGCAAGATGTATGTAAAGTTTTCAAAGCTAGCACTGAGTGGCTTATGTGGAGATCAATTTCCTCATAGGTAAGCAATGAACTTCCCCATACAAGCACCAAAACGAAAAGGCTGAAACCCTCTGCCCCTTGAATCTTGAAAGATTTGTATGAGGTTAAGACCTTAGAAGGCTGATGAACACTTGGATAAATATCCCCCTCTTTTGATGATCTTGCTTAACTTAGGGCTGCTAGAAGAAACTACAAAACCACGTCAAAATCCTAACACATCAAAACTCTTTTAGATGCTTCAAAAATACCTGAAACGTCCTTTTGATGTACTTAAACTGTCCAATAACCCTACCTCTATAAGCTTTACTGGCATCCCTAATCCACATGTGAAATCTTTATGAAATTCTTTGGTGAAATATTAATTGAAAATCCATTGAACTCTCCATTCATCCAATTGCTTATCATCTGGTTAATGATTAACTAATCCTGAAAGTTCGGATGACCTCAACTCATTTTACAGTGACCTCGAACCATGAGCTTCCCAAAATCATTACCAAACCTAAACCCTAGAACCACTTCTCTGATGCAGTGCCTGGGATTATTTGTAAAGACCTGGCCAAACCTTTGTTACCATACTGGTTCAACACAGGTAGGTCTGAGCAAAATTTTAATTAGGCCAGTGTAACTCGGAATTTCGTATTTAACATTATACTTGTAATGTAACAATCCTAAAATTACACCATTATCTACCATCATGTAATGATGCACCATTCGCAGTAAACTTTTACAGGGAATGCACCATTCATAGTGGAAATTTATTGCACACAAACACTGGAATAACACATTATGAGTGGCTATTGTTCCCTGTACTTTTGTTTTTGAACTTGTGTTTAACTTGAAATGCATCTTCATGTCAAAAATTAACACATTGACGCATTTCACGCTAAAAGATAGCGATAAATTATGTCTTTGCATTTTCGTGTAGATTACGCAAACTTTGTACATCCCTACTCAAAGGACCTCATCACTTATGCTAGATGTATTTCCCAAACTTGTCAAGTGTTACCGCTTTTGAAGAAACCATTAGCTGCCCTCATAGATCTCCACAATGCCCATCTGCATCAGACCTCCCTTTCCTGACAAAGGCGATTGAATTTAGTGTTGTCTCACGACTTTCTCTCCACATCCAATCAAATAATTTCTTAGGCAATTTTCAGTCTGGATTCAGACAATGTCAACCTACTGAAATCTGCACTTCTACTTATTGTTAGCATCACACTCTGCTTCCTGGACTTAGGACACACCTGCTTACTTGTGCTTTTAGACCAATCACCTACCTTAGATATGGTCAACCTTATCTCCCTTAACTGTACTATTAGGATATGAATAGGCATTGAAGGTGTTAGTGATCTCCTATTTGTTAAACGGGACCCAAGCAGTTACAATTGGTAGTGCTTTATCAAGCAATGTCAGCCTGCAGCAAGGGTTTCCCCAAGAGTCATATTGTCGCTGAGGCTTTCTAATCTTTATCTTAAACCACTTGGGGCAATCCTTAAAAACTCTGGGATAACATGAATGACATTTCCCTGCTCTTCAACACTCTTGAAAACGTTTGAGAGATGGATGATGAGACATCTGACCTGAAAATGAGTTTCTGTTCATCTCTTCTAAAACGCTCAACCTACCCGTGCAATGCTGAATTGAGTCCTGTACTCGCCTATAGCTATTGTGGATAAGGGTCGTTATCATCTCTTAGAACAAACGTAACCTACAAAACACCTTTCTGCTGCAACTAAAACTTCATAGGGTTATTAGACAGTCCATTCCTGACCAGGATTTAAACACCTTTATCTAAGAAGATGAACTTTCCACACCGAACTACAGGACTTCCGTCACATACCTTCCTAAAGTTATCTAGCCTCTCACCCCCTTAGAATGTTGCTACATGCTGCAGCTCATTTTGTTTCCTCAAACCTGTATTGCTTTTGAATTTCATTTTAATAACTTCCATCATTCAATAAATAATAAAGAGTATCTTTTACTACAGGAATTGGTTAGTTGTGAGTTTTTAACAGTCTAGAATCAACTCAGCTATCAACGGGCAAAACACCACATGCGACAAAGCCAAGTAGTGAGCAGAAAAAGCAACATAAGGCATTTTTTAAGGTTTGTCAGGCATGAGCACTGCTGTGCTCACAAGTGCTCCTGCCACATCACAGTTCCCTGTTCAATTTGGAGTCGTAGGAAGTGCCGGGTTTATACCAGCTTAATCTCTGCTCACTCTGCCAGTGTACACCTTCAATAGCCGGTCCACCATGGTACTGTCTAGTCACAGTGGCAGTTTTCCCACCTTACTGAGGGCTGGGCAACCATTACGCATTTGCCCCACACATGGTCTTCATGCGAGGCAAGACAGACATTGGCAGGGAAAATGCAGAATGGCCCTCATAATTTGGGATCAAATGCCCTATGCATCGGGCAATTTGTTTTTTGTATTGACGAAAAAAAGTCCCACTTTGGGAGTTTATATTTGAAAACAATGCACGCGCACTGCAAATCTGCATCTGCAGTGCTAGCTGGAGAGCCAGTGTAGCAGCGGCTCCCTTTACAGCACAGGTGTCAAAATGGTCAGGAAATACCTAAATAGTGAGGACAGTCTCCTGCCTCCCTGCCGGGCCGGCAGACTGTCTTCCAGGTTGTAACTGAGCACCATACCTCCTAAACTCATTACATAGGTGCTCATATAATCAGACAAATGTGACCCTGTTTCTATTTATTTTAAAATTCACTGAATATCAATATACCGCACCTCCTGGTGAGTTGCACGTGAGTAAAAGAGATTGACATTGGAAAATGCTCAGATACGTGGTCAAGGACTGTTTAACCTGCATCCGTCCTAAACAGAGGTCAAGCAATGAGTACCCAAAAGCCAAAGTTGCTTTGGGTGCTGGTTGATAAGATTGGATTTGTTTTTTACAATATTTCTATATGTCCGTTCCAAACATATGTATTCGAAGTGGGAGATAACTGGAATTCTCTTATTTTTAGGCTCTGAACTCCGTAAGTTCATTACTAGGTGACCAAAAGAGTACATCAAAGTTTAATTATGTACAATACTTTCTAGATATCTCTTTTTAAACAGCACTAATAAGTAACTGAGGTGAGGTGTGAATGCTATCTTCTTTACCTGTCCGAGACTAGAAAGTTATTGTCACTGAATATGTCACACCACGTTTGAATATAACATTTTTTTCAACAGGCCAATTGTATTATTTTAAGGAATTACATAAGTGGTTATTATCATAAGAGCTCAATCATTTCGGTCTAGTAATTTAATGTATGATTCTCATCTCTGTGTACAAACGATCAAATAGTCATAAAAAGAAACTGTGTAATAGGTTTAGAGACTTAATTTAGGTGAATGACAGAGGTCCTCATTTACAAGGCCCCAGTGGCACACTGCGACACCGGAGCGGCATTTTTTTTAATGCTTCGGTGGTGCAGTGTGCCAGCCCATATCTACGAGGCCACGCAAAGCTACCTTGCATGGCTTTTCATGTCCTTGTAAATATGGTCCCCTTTCATGCATAACACTGCATGAAAAGGGTGTTCCATGGGTGTTGCCAAGCAGCACCCATGGAATCAAGAGAAATCTGATGCATCCCCAGATTTGCAAATCTGGGAATGCATCAGATTTCTAGGCCACCTCAGGGGTGGCCTAAGAATGATGCAACGGGGAGAAATATCTTTATTCCTCCCCATTCTTTCCTCCTCTTATGTGTGCTGAAATAAAACACCTCTTGAGATTGTTTTTGTGCAGGAAGGTGTCCCCTCCTGCACAGAAACAATCATCCCTGCAATGCAGGCATGCTTGCACCATGGTGCAAGTGTGCCTGTGTTGGCACTAGGCAGCAATTTGCGCACCAGCATGGGGGGAGGACAGAAATGTGCTGTATCTTGAAGACACAGTGCAGGTCTTGTATGAGAAATCCTCCAAATAAGTTGTGAGGTCAGAAGTTCTCAAACCTTACTTGAAAAATTCCCTAATCTAGGTACTCCGTTTGGCAGTTTTGCAAGGCTTAGCATCAGTCTTAACTAGCATTTCAATACCTTCTACTTGTTTCTGCCTCCAATGATGCATACTAACACTCTCTTGCTTGTGTTCTGGGTTCATAGAGGGCCTGAACTTGCAATTCGGGCTGAACTGTTCCTATTTGAGCAGGGTCAAAAATAATTTGCATATCGCTGAGTCCAAACTGGTGTGCAAAATAGTGATGGACTGGAATACGGCCCAAGTGATCAGCAGTGACTGATGTTAACTTGAGAATACCGTCCTTTACTTTTTTGTATACATCAATTTTTGAATACTTTTGCAACAATAAGTTAGCCTATTTCTGGCATTGGCTATATTTCCCTGTTAGTAATGGCATTTGGCCTGACTACATGTGCACATCTGCCTTAAAATTAGTACTCTTCACACACCTGTTAGCATTTGAAGATGGCTGGCCATTGAGATGTTGACAATCCGAGTTCAGAGATTCCGCCCAAAGGGCGGACATAAAGATACGACTCGTATCTTACCTTTCTGAATATCGAAAAGTCATAATGTTAGACGTTTGGTCTAAACTGAGAACAAAAGTCTATCTGTACCTTTGTGAATCGGGCCCATAAACATTTGTAAATAAGTATCACTCATATATGTACTGTTAAAATGGAAGTCAAATGGTAAAAAAACACACAAACGTTCATCCACAATAAAATGTCAACACAACAAAATACAGTGATTAACCATGGTCACTAGATATTAACACTGCCTAATGGTTGTAGGAGGCTGGTCTGGCTTATAGTGGATACCTGATGGTACTTACACCTTGTGCCAGGTCCAGTAATCCCTTATTAGTAGATTAGTAGTGTTCTAGCAGCTTAGGTTGATAGAGGTAGCTATAGCAGAGCAGCTTAGGCTGAACTAGGAGACATACAAAGCTCCTACTATACCCCTTATATCATATAGCACTATATCATAAGAATCACAATACTCAGAGTTACTAAAAATAAAGGTACTTTATTTTAGTGACAATGTGGCAAAAATATCTCAGAGGATATACTCCCTTAGGAGGTAAGTAAAATACACCAAATATATACACAAACCAAAATCAGGTAAGTAAACAGTTAGAAAGTAGTGCAAACACTGTAGAACACAATAGGATGCACTAGGCCTAGGGGCAACACAAACCATATACTAAGAAAGTGGAATGCGAACCACTTAGGGACACCTGGCCTACTGTAGTGTGTAGAGAGTCGCTGGGAGTGTAAGAAAACACTAAGGGTGTCCAAGATACCCCACCCCAAGACCCTGAAAAGTAGGATTAAATTCATACTACTTCCCCAGAAACACACTAAAGTCGTGATAGGAAATTCTGCAAAGACCACAACAGACTGCAAAGCACTGAAGACGGATTCCTGGACCTGAGGACCTGTAGAGGAAGGGGATCAAGTCCAAGAGTCACGAAAGTATCCGGGGGGGCAGGAGCCCACTAAACCTTGGATGAAGGTGCAAAATGGCTGCCTCTGGATGGAAGAAGCTGAAGATTCTGCAACAACAAAAAGTGCCAGGAACTTCTCCTTTGTGCAGAAGATGTCCCACGGATTGCTGGAGGATGCAGCGTTGTTTCTTTGGAGAAAGACTGCCAACAAGCCTTGCTAGCTGCAAAGGTCGTGTTTGAAGAAAAAGGGTGCTGACTGGGCCCAGGAAGGACCAGGAGGTCGCCACTTGGAAGAGGAGATAGAGGGGGCCCTCAGCAATACAGAGACCCCAAGCACAAGAAGGCAGCTCCCGGAGAAGTACTTGAACATGGATTTAGGAAAACTGAGCACTGCAGTCATCTCAACACTACAAAAGAGGGTCCAGCAAAGACGGTGGTCAACTCAGCGAGTTGAGCAATGCAGGACGGAGTGTTGGGGACCTGGGCTAGGCTGTGCACAAAGGATTCCTTGCAAAAGTGCACAGAAGCCCTAGCAGCTGCAGCTAAAGCAGGACACAGGTTTACTGTCTGGAGATGGGAGGCAAGGACTTACCTCCTCCAAATTTGGGAGTTGGACCACTGGACAGTCTGGGTCACTTGGGTCCACCACCTGTTTTCCAGGGGCAACGCTTGTCAGGATGAGAGGG
Organism: Pleurodeles waltl; assembly: GCF_031143425.1. Classification (NCBI taxonomy): domain Eukaryota; kingdom Metazoa; phylum Chordata; class Amphibia; order Caudata; family Salamandridae; genus Pleurodeles; species Pleurodeles waltl. The sequence continues at coordinate 1,101,413,537 of NC_090446.1, forward strand.
TCCCAGAGTACCGGTGATACTGAAGTTTGGTGCCTGCTGGAGCAGGGGGAAGATTCCGTCGAACCACAGGAGATTTCTTCTGGGCTTCCAGTGCACGGTGAAGGCAGGCAGCCCCCAGAGCATTCACCACCAGGAAACAGTCGAGAAAGCCGGCAGGATTAGGTGCTACAATGTCGCTAGTAGTCTTCTTGCTACTTTGTTGCAGTTTTGCACGCATCCTGGAGCAGTCAGTGGTCGATTCTTGGCAGAAGTCGAAGAGGGAGATGCAGAGGAACTCTGGTGAATTCTTGCACATCGTTATCTGAGGAAAAGCCCACAGGAGAGACCCTAAATAGCCCTCAGAGGAGGATTGGCCACCTAGTCAGGTAAGCACCTATCAGGAGTGGTCTCTGACTTCACCTGCTGGCACTGGCCACATAGAGGCCTCCATTGTGTCCTCACACCTCTGGATTCAAGATGGCACAGGTCTGGGACACACTGGAGGAGCTCTGGGCACCACCCCTGGGGTGGTGATGGACAGGGGAGTGGTTATTCCCCTTTCCTTTGTCCAGTTTCACGCCAGAGCAGGGACTGGGAGTTCCCTGAACCGGTGTATACTGGCTTATGCAAGGAGGGCACCATCTGTGCCCTTCAAAGCATTTCCAGAGGCTGGGGAGGCTACTTCTCCCCAGCCCTTAACACCTATTTCCAAAGGGAGAGGGTGTAACACCCTCTCTCAGAGGAAATTCTTTGTTCTGCCTTTCTGGGACTGGGCTGCCCAGACCCCAGGAGGGCAGAACCCTGTGTCCAGCGGTAGCTGCAGAGAAAACCCCAGAGAGCTGGTTTGGCAGTACCCGGGGTCCATAGTGGAGCCCCGGGGATGCATGGGATTGGCACCCCAATACCATATTTGGCATGAGGGGACAATTCCAAGATCTTAGACATGATACATGGCCATATTCGGAGCTACCATTGTGAAGCTACATATAGGTATTGACTGTGTAATGGTGTCCCTGCACTCACAAAGTCCGGGGAAATTGCCCTGAACTATGTGGGGGCGCCTTGGCTAGTGCCAGGGTGCCCTCACACTTAGTAACTTTGCACCTAACCTTCACTAAGCGAAGGCTAGACATATAGGTGACTCTTAAATTATTTAAGTGCAGTGAAAAATGGCTGTGAAATAACATGTGCGTTATTTCATTCAGGCCGCAGTGGCAGTCCTGTGTAAGATTTGTCTGAGCTCCCTATGGGTGGCAAAAGAAATGCTGCAGCCCATAGGGATCTCCTGGAACCCGAATACCCTGGGTACCTAGGTACCATATACTAGGGAATTATAATGGTGTTCCAGTGTGCCAATTAGAATTGGTGAAAATGCTCACTAGCCTATAGTGACAATTTTAAAGGCAGAGAGAGCATAAGCATTGAGGTTCTGCTTAGCAGAGTTTTAGTGACACAGTTAGGCACTATGCAGGGATACACATACAGGCCACAAACTATGAGCACTGGGGTCCTGGCTAGCAGGGTCCCAGTGAGACATATAAAACACACTGCCAAATAGGGTTTTCACTATGAGCACTGGGGTCCTGACTAGCAGGATCCCAGTGAGACAGTAAAAACACCCTGACATATACTCACAAACAGGCCAAAAGTGGGGGTAACAATGCTAGAAAGAGGCTACCTTCTCACAATGGTAAACATACATAAATAATTGAGAACAATGGAGCACTAAAAATGAGAAATACAAAAGTAGCACAAAGCAATTAGTCAACATAATAGAATGATTCATGCAACTCAAATGAGTCTCCTCTATCTCCAAATCCCACCCCCTCTCTCCTTCATCATTCACACCTCTCAGTCCTTCACATTCAAATACTACACCTCAGTTCACTACACCAATAACACATTTTACCACCCCACCAAAACAAAGCCAAACATGCACACAACCTTTTTAAAAAAAGAAAAGAATCTCACACATGTAAAAACTCTTTTCTATCCCAAAAAACAGCACACATAAGATAGACCTGACATCTTTAGCGTGGTTTCCCATATCTTTTTTGCCCTCTGAACTCCTGCATTGCTGAACTCGTTTTTGCTGGCTTTAGAGCTCTGGGCGCTTTACCACTGCTGACCAGTGCTAAAGTGCTCTTTCCCTAAAACATGATAACATTGGCTCATCCACAATTGCCCTATTTACTTTACTTATAAGTCCCTAGTAAAGGGCACTGCCTGGGCCCAGGGCCTGTAAATTAAATGCTACTAGTGGGCTTGCAGCACTGGTTGTGACACCCATGGCAGTAGCCCATCAAACATGGCTAAGACGTGCCAGTGCAGAGCCTGTGTGTTCAGTTTTGAATTGCTGTGCCGTTAACCTCCTTTCCAATACATATATGTCCTTGGTCAGCCCCCAAGAGCATGGTGTAGTGTATTTCAAATGTTGGCCAGGATGTTCAGGTAGTGAAAACATCCTAAATTTATTTTTCACTCCTTCAGGGCCTATCTCTCCCATAGATTAACATTCGGATTGGCTTACTAATTTTTTTAAGTGTAATGTCCAACTGGGAAAATATGGATATTTCAGGTTTGGTGTCTCTGGACTCACAATTTAAAATCACAACTTATGGTACAATTGGATTTGAAGTTGTAAGTCTGAAAAGGTAACTTTTAGGAAGTTGGCATATTCTTTTTGTTGCCATTCTGTGCCTTTGCCTGTCTCTGAATACATGTCTAGGGTAGATGACAGCTGGGCTGTGTGCATTCCCTCTAGACAGCCACACATAAAGTGCATCCACATCCTAATGGATCATCCTGGGCAAGGTGGGGTGGGAGGAGCTGACACTTGCACCTGAATGGGCTGTGCCTGCCCCCACATGAAGAGGTGCATACCCCCTGTAGTGAGCCTCAATCCAGGGAAGGAATGCAGGGACTTTGTGCACTTCAAAGGCCTCTCTTTGAAGTCTCCCTCACTTCAAAGGCACAACTGAGTATGAGTACTGGACCTCAGACACCACCAAATCAGTGCACATCTCGACCTGAGAGGATTCTGACAAGAAGAAGGACTGCTGTGTTGCTGAAAGGACTATCACTCTGCTGGACTCCTGCTTTACTGTGCCTGTCCTGCTGCCTGCTTTCTTCCTTGCCTGGTAGTGAGAAAGAATGGACCTGCATCTCTACATCCCCAGAACCAAAGTGACTCCAAGGGCTGGCTGGCTTACCTCATGTTCTGAAATTTCAGAAACATCGAAGACTTCCAACAACCCTGCCGTAGCTTCTGGCCTCTGTCATCTGTGAGGCCTGCCCTGCCAAGTAGTGCCAATCCAGTCCTGGGCCCTTGGAAGTGAGTTTGTTAGCTGTTTCCTACCAGAATCTACTCATTGCTGTCGTGCTGGTTGGAAGCAGCGCTCCCATTTCGATGCCGCCCACCACCGCTGCAGGAGATATTGCATCGCCGGCTGCACAGCTCAGTGATGATGCATCGCCTGTATCTAAGGGGTTCAACGTCAATGCATTTCCGACTGCACAGTTTAGAACCAACAGATCGCCTACACTGCCAGGAACAATGGTGACACACTGACACCACTGCTCCTTGCATTGCTCCTCGATGTCGACGCAACACTGAACCAAGGTCCTGACTTCAATGGGACAATGGTGGTCTCTGTATCCGACCTGCGCTCCATCGCAGTCAACCTGAATTTTCTGATTTCCCTCAGTCTAGCTCAACGAAATAGCCCCAGTAGGACTTTTATGCTTTTAAGCACTATATTTCCAGACTGTCTGATCTCCCTATCTCGACTTCTACTTATTTAATTTTTGTCATTTTGGTACTGTTTTGATCATTAAATAATGCTTTATTCTTTTAAGCTGGTGTGGATCATGTTTATGTAGTATATTAAGTGTTGCAAAAATACTTTACACATTGCCTCCTAAGTTAAGCCTGCCTGCTCTGTGCCAAACTACCGGAGGGTGAGCGCAGGTTATTTTTTGGGTATGTAACTGATTTACCTTGACTAGAATTGTGATCCCTATTTGGACAGGGTGCATACTTCTGCCAAATAGAAACCCAGTTTCTAACACATTACCTCAGTTCTTCATGCCAACGCTAATAACACACATTTCAACTAATCTTTACCTCACAGTTTCACAGCATCAACAACATGAATTGTTTACTTCACAAATACAGAATGTATGAAATTGAGTTACTGGTCGAGCGGGTGAAACCCTTCACAAGCAGCAATCACAAATCCTGTCACGGTGACATCACAAGTAAACACCAACTTAACATATGCTTAACCCTCTGGTAGCCTGGCACAAAGAAATTAGGCTTAATTTAGAGGCAATCTGTAAAGTATTATACAGCACTTCAAACATTAATGAAGGGAAAACACAACAAAATTAAAATCTGACACCAATTTAGAAAAATAGAGTAAAATTGCATAAATTATTTGAGACCAAAAGGCAAATAATCAATCAGTAGAACCAGAGATATGTAATTTTGAAAATACTGCCTAGAAGCACAAAGTACCAACTGTAGTTATCTGGTCGCACCGGACCCGTACAAAGTCATAAGTTGAGGCCTATAGTTATGGAGTGCTGGCCGGATACAGAACCCAAGATAGCACTTCTTAACAAAGTACCTTAAATCCTGGTTGCAGAGCTTTGTGAGATCCCATGTCAAGGACGCATCATGCAGCAGTGGTTCTGAGGAATCTGAAGGGCTCAATGTGATATCCTGTGTCATCCTCGAGGAGGCTATCCACGAAGGGCTTGTGATGTGAAGACCTGCGTTAAGGATGTGCCAAGTAGCAGCCATTCAGATGAAGCTGGGGGCTGTGATGCTAAGTCCTGCACCATCATCGAGGATGCCATCGATGAGGGGTCTGGGATGGGAAATACTGCGTCATGGTTACCATCGTGCCATGACGGGTCTCTGGAAGCTGCGGGCTGCGATGCGAGGTCCGGCGCTAGGGATACATCTCAAAACAGCAGTTCTGAGGCACCGGTTGCAAAGGGATGTGTTGCACTGCGTCGGTTATGCTCAAATGACCACATCTGGGTTACAAAACACCTTCAGGACCACTTCTAAGGCTCCAGGACTGAGATGGCACCACCTTGGAGGTAGGTCTTACAGCAGACAAAGTCCAGATGCTAGGTTCAAAGTATTGTGACCCCTTTCTGTCCTTGACGCTCTGATCAGGAGGCCAGCCAACTATCCCTTAGAACCACTCTAAAGGTTCTGGGGTTAATATGTGGGTCCTGTCCTTTTCACTCAGACAGCAGGGCTATAGGAAAACAGAGTAGCAATCCTTCTTGCAGAGAAGCACAGCAGTCCTTCTGAGTCTTTCACAGGTCCAGAGGAGTACAGAAGAGCTTGGTCTGAGGGTCCAACATTTATACTTGGTGCTAGCTTTGAAGTAGGAGAAGGTTCTGCGGGTTTCTACTCACAAAGGAAATTTCTGCCTCCCTACTATGGCCCAAGCTTATCAGGGGATACAAAACTCTAGTGTCAAACCCTTTCTGAGTATGCTCAGGCAGACTTTTGTGATATACAAGTGCGGTAAGTGACAGCTCCACCCCCAACAATCAGATATCGCCAATCCTGCCACACCATTTCTTTCTTTGTCTTCCTGTCCGGGAGCAATATACAAAGACTAACAGCCAGCTACACCTAGTCATGTGACCTAAGATACAGGCGGCAGGCACTAAATGGTTGGGACAAGAAAATGCCAACTTTCTAAGAGTGACATTTTCAGATTTCCGACTTAAAGTTGGATTTTGAGTTAGAATTCTGAAAGTGCCACTGTTAGGAAGTTGGCACTTTCTTGCCGGCCTAGTGTGACCAGATGACTGCAAGTGGTGCTTTGTGCTTTTAAGAGCTATTTTGACTAAAACCTTTAAAATTGAATATCTCCAGTTCAACTGATTAGATTTTTGTTGTTCTGGTATCATCTTTATTATTAAAATAGTCTTTATTTTCCTAAATTGTTTTTGGATTTTTCTTGTGTTATGTTTTCACTTTATCACTGTTTGGGCGCTGCATACATTCTTTACAAATTGCCTCTATGTTAAGCCTACCTGTCTTTGGGTCAAGCTTCCAGCAGGTTAAGCACAGGTTAAGTTAGTCAATTTTGGGGTTCACTCTGTCAAGGATTGTGATTGTTGTCTGAGTGGGGCTTCCACCCCCCGAAACCAATGACCATATTTATTACAATAACATATGTAGATGAGTGTCTATCGTTTGTGCTCTTTTGTATGATTATACCTATATGGCTAAGTAGGTAAATATTGTTACAGATACGGTACCTGTAAGGATATAACAATATATTTTAGGCATTAGAAATAAATAGTCTGTGTATATTTATGCATAACATATATGTGTATATTTGATCATATAAATATTATCATATGTATATACTTCTGGTTGTAGGTATGTAAGGATCTATTCATTGAACAGAAATAACACTAAGTGCATATGTATGTATACATGTAAACAAATAGTTATGTGTATATTTTTAGATGTGTAGGTTTGCCTGCAAATATGTATATATCACTTTTTAGTTATTATAAAAGTAATATGTACACTTAGGGGGTCATTCCTAGATTGGCGGGCGGCGGTCGCCACCCGCCAAGCGGGAACTGCCAGAAGACCGTACCGCGGTCAAAAGACCGCGGCGGTCATTCTGAGTTTCCCGCTGGGCTGGCAGGCGACCGCCAGAAGGCCGCCCGCCCGCCCAGCGGGAAACCCCCTTTCACGAGGATGCCGGCTCCGAATGGAGCCGGCGGAGTGGAAGGGGTGCGACGGGTGCAGTGGCACCCGTCACGATTTTCAGTGTCTGCATAGCAGACACTGAAAATCTTAATGGGGCCCTGTTAGGGGGCCCCTGCACTGCCCATGCCAGTGGCATGGGCAGTGCAGGGGCCCCCAGGGGCCCCACAACACCCGTTCCCGCCATCCTGTTCCTGGCGGTGAAAACCGCCAGGAACAGGATGGCGGTAAGGGGGTCGGAATCCCCATGGCGGCGCTATGGAGGATTCCCTGGGGCAGCGGGAAACCGGCGGGACACTGCCGGTTTCCCGTTTCTGACCGCGGCTTTACCGCCGCGGTCAGAATGCCCCCGGAAGCACCGCCAGCCTATTGGCGGTGCTTCCTCCGTCACCTACCCTGGCGGTCATAGACCGCCAGGGTAGGAATGACCCCCTTATTTTCTATAAATGTCTGTTTATGAATTACATATATAAGTATGTCACCTTCCTGCACAAAAATAATCCTGAGAGGCATTTTGTCTTTCTACGTGTGCAGCATTGTGCAGCACATGTAGAAAGAGAACAAAACGAGGAGGAATAAAGATATTTCTCCTTATTATACCTCACATGGGGAGGCATTGCATTTTGACACATTCCCACATCTACCACTAATGCTAAGTATGAGAATGCACTAAAATCCATGAGTGGGTATGTGGGAACATGTGTTGGACTTTTTGCCTTACGCAGGGTCATCCCCAGTCTTTTTGCCTCCTTCCTCCTGGTTTTTCTGACCTCTCGCTGTTGGCTCCAGGACTCTGAGCACTTTATCACTGCTGACGAGTGCTAAAGTGCAGGTGCTCTCCCATCTAAAGTTGGTATGATTGGCTTATACCTAATTGGCATATTTAATTTACCTATAAGTCCCTTGTACAGTGGTATCTATACCCAGGGCCTGTAAATTAAATACTACTATTGGGCCTGCAGCGCTGCTTGCAACACCCACTGAACTAGACTTTCAAACCTGTCTCAGGCCTGCTAGCGCAGGGCCTGTGTGCGCAGTTTTCTGCCACAGGGACCTGGCATCTAAATATACTTGCCAGGCCCAGAACTCCCCTTTTACTACATGTAAGTCACCCCTAAGGTAAGCCGTAGCTAGCCCTATGGGCAGGGTGCCATGTATGTAGAAAGGCAGGACATGTGCCATATTGCATGGCCTGTCCTAGTAGTGACAAACAGCTTAACTTGGTGTCTCACTGCTGTGAGTGCTGCCTTCGCATAGGATTGCATTAGAAATGCCCTGCCTTATGTGTAAGGGGTATTGTCTAATTTATGAGGGGTAGCGTAGGCGTGTTTGGTATGGTTGTGATGGTGATAATAAATGCTGCTTACTGGTGTGGGTGTATTTTTTATTACTATCACAGAAATGCCACTTCTATAAAGTGAGCATTTATCTGTGCTTATGACTCTGGTGTTTTGCAGCTTGACTCCAATCCACATCTGGCCAGAGTGACAGTTGGGGCTTTGTGCATACTTTTCAGACAGCCTGTACACAGGGATGGTGGAGGTGTCACAGAGGTGCATCTGCATACTGAATAGTCTTCCTGGGCTGAGAGAAGGGAGAGGCGGGGCACACCTGCATTTGCAAAGACTGTGCCCTGGCCTCACACAATAGGGTTGTTAGCCCCCCCACTGATGTTTGGAGCCTGTGCTGAAAGGAGAGAGGGGGCACTCCCAGAACCAGTTGTAACTGGCTGGAACCTCCTCTCCCTACCATTTTAAAACACTGTAAGAACTGTCTATAAGTACGGGGGAATTTTCCCCACAATTTGGAGACTCTTTGTAAGACTTTGGAACTGGACACAATGCTGCTGGAGGGACTCACCAGGAACCGCCATGGACTACTGCTGCTGTGCTGACCTGTGACCTGCTTGGTTCACTTTGAGGAACTGCCTGTGTTCTCCTTGAGCTGGCCTGCTGCTGGGCTCTGCCACCTGTGCTCCTTTTTCTTTTCACTGTTGTCCCCCAGGGGCAGGGTGCTGTTGCCCCTGACCCCTGCAACTATCACCTGAGAAGTGACATTCCTTGAGATGGTGGGTGTAGCACCTGGAGGAGCGCCTTCTGTTTGTAATGGCCCCCCATCTTGGGAGGCGCACTCCGACATTTGCTTTGGAGAAGTCACCGCCGCGACCTGGCATTCCTTGTTCTGCTGCACGTGGTGAGCATCGTGGATCCTCTAATCCAGGGAGGAGGGCGGCAGACCTTCTGTGCCCTTTGGGCACCCCCCTCGAGGGTGCCAGCATTGCCAGGGACCGTCTGGGCAGCTGCGGCCTCGGGGAGCATCAGTTGGGCTCCACCAGAGGAATCCTGCGGGCGTGGCCCAACTGGTCGTGCCTCCCGAGCCGGGGAGGCTCGGTCAGAGAAGTACTGTAATGCTCCTAGTAACGGAGCTGAGGGCCAGTAAATCCTGGCGCCGGGGAGGCGGAGCACAGTCTCCCTTTTGTGGCCCAGTGGTGAGGGCCCGTTCCAGCCTCCCCTCTCTCAGAGATTTCGCTCTGGGCAGTCCGCAGAGTGGAAAGGGAACCCCACTGAGGGCCCCGTCCCTGCCGAGCCCCCTTCAAAATTATCGGACGCAGAAGGAGCGCGTGAGCTCCTTCCTTAAATCTGCGGTGCTCCTAGAAGCACCATCTTGCCGGACAGCTTGCAGGACGGGAAGGGAGCCCTCACCGGAGGCCCCGTTCCTGCCGAGCTCCCTATCTTCCCCGGAGATACACCCGGTATATGAGTGCTCCTCGGAGTACCGTATTTCCCCAAAGAGGAGCTCCTGCGCTTCTTGACAGAGACTGGAAATGACCACCTCATTGATAAAATAAGCGCTGGTGCTTATCAGGTAGTGGTTGTGGCACTCCTAAGAGGATACTACTGATAATATAGGCATCTGAGAATGTTCTATACCCTGCATAACTTCAGTGATAACTGTTGTTAATGTTCCTTGTCGGGCCTACTGGAAATGTTATGCTAACCTATCCACTTTGATGAAGTGTCTTTTATACATATGTATGCAGATGTTCCTTTTATGGGCATGACTTGCTGATATGTATTCCTATAACTTGCCATATGTTTTCTAATGTTCCTACTATGGGCGTTTTATGATATTCTTATGACAAGTGTTCTAATGTGATAACGTGTTTCCTGACTACTACTTATGTTGCAGAATACTGAGTAACCTGTGTGTTATGTGGGACCACTGCTAATTTGCAGAGTAACTAATGTGTAACGTTCTGACAACTGCTAAGGTAGCAGGATAGTCCTGATATGTGATGTTTGGTCTGATAATTGCGTTGTGTACAATACAGTATATTTTCATATAATCTGGTGTTGTGTTTCCTTTGTGGTGGGGATATTGCGTCACATGTGTGTGTGTGTTGTGCAAATGCTTTACACATTGCCTACGGGTTAAGCCTGACTGCTCTTGCCAAGCTACCAAGGGGGACAGCAGGGGTTATCTTGGACGTGTAACTCCCTTGCCCTGACTAGAGTGGGTAAGTTCTGCCTGGCTGAGGTGCAAACCCTAGCCAACCAGAAACCCCATTTCTAACATGGAACACCTCTCTGGATATAGTAACGCAAGACAGCGATTTGAACTGCCTTGCGTTACTCTAGATATGTGAAGCCATGCAGGGCCATAGAAGGTGGCCTTGCATGGCTTGATAAATCCCACTTAGGTTTTGCATCTCTCTTGATACCCCTTGTGTGGTGCAAGGGTGATTCAAAACCTTGATACATCTGGCCCTTAGTGTACTTCTCCTGTGCAGATCATGGAAACAAAGGCCAAGGAGATCTGGACGTAGTGGGAGGTGAGACTATCCTTATTACTCTCTGTGGTCAGAATCTATTCCCTGTTTTAAAACAATAATTCTTCCACATACAAAGTCCTTTGGCATCAGTCAACAGTAACACTAAGGATAGGTTCACCTATAGTGACTGTGAACTATTTCCTATCCACATATTATCATGTTTACGAACCTTGCTGCCACACCTATGCACGTGTGAAAACTTTTCCAAAACAAGCAAGAAATAAAAACAAAGGGGTCACATTCTGTCTAGAGACACTAGACTCATTTTACATGAAGATGCCACCAGGCTTTACCTTTGGTGTAGTTACCACATAAACAATTTAGAAATGCTGCCAGCAGCTGGGGTCTCTGTATGGGAACTTGCAATGGTTATCCCTTGAGACTTCAGGGTGTGGTATTGTATGGAGGCTCTTCTTCTCTCACAGTGCACCAAAGGTTTTCTCTGATGATATTAGTTTTAAAATGACCCTCAAATTCAGAATGCAGCACACATATAAAGAGGAAAAAATTAGAATAAATAAAGATTTCTCCTTGTTATGCCTCACCTGTGGAATGATTACATTTTGATGCATTCCCAGGTCTACCACTATTGGTAAATCTAGGAATTCACCACAATCCATGGATGGACGTGTGGGAAAAGCCATGCTCCACCGAAGGAACGCTTCTCTGGGCAGAATAAGACAAGGCAGCAAGTTGCACTGCCTTGCGTTACTCTAGATTTATCAAGTCATGAAGAGCCAAGTATGATGGCCTTGCGTGGCTTGATAAGTTTTACTTAGGATTTGCATTGCTCTTGCAACCCCTTGAGTGATGTAAGGGTGACACAAAAACCTTGATTAATCTGGCCCTTGGTGTATTTCTCATGCACAGGTCCTGGAAACAAAGGCCCAGGAGAAGTAGAGGAAGTGGGAGGTGGAACTGCCCTTATTACTTTCTGCGGTCAGCATCTATCCCTTTTTTTAAACTATCATTCTCCTAAATTCAAAGTTATCTGACATCAGTCAACAGTAACTCTAATTATAGGTTCACCAATAGTGACTGTGAACTATTTCCTGTGCACATGCTCTGATGTTCACAAATCTTATTGCCACATCCATGCAAATGTTCAAAACATTGCCAAAGAAGAAATATTTTTACAAAAAGGGCCACATTCTGCCTAAAGTCACTAGACTCATTTTACATTACGAAGCCACTAGGCTTCACCTTTGGTGCAGCCTCCACATAAACAATTTAGAAATGCTGCCCGCAGCTGGGGTCTCTGTAAAGGAATTTGCAATGGTTATCCCTTGAGACTTTACAGTGTAGTAATGCATGGAGGCTTTCATTCTCTCAGAGCACCCCGAAGTTGTATCTGATGATTTTAAGTTTAAAATGTCCCTAAAGTTCAGGCCCCCATAAACTGTTGCTGAAAACAAAAATGAATGATAACTTGTAGGAACAAATGAACAATTGCGGAGATGGTTCCACTTCACAGATAGTGGTGGACTTTCATCATACACCGCATTGTGTGTGCCTCAAGATCGTATATGTCAGTAACCTTTTTTTTCTTTAAATAACATTGCTTTATTAGAGATTTTTGATTGTGGAGCTGAACGCCATCAAATGAAGTTTGCAATTTGATTACTCGCAGGTAATTACCAACGACTACTATAGAGAATCAGACACCAGTTACAATTCCATCATACAACCTACCATGCAATAGGCATCTGGAATGGCCTGCAAAGTCAAGTACGCATTCAAACACATAAACAATCTGCCTTATCTCTGCCCACCCATCTGCAAGAAGGGTGTTTGGACAAAATATAGTTTAAAAACATCAGGAGATAGACATATCGGAAATAAAAACTGTTACATAAGAATATTGTGATGTAGAAATATCGTTGACAGGAATATTGTTTTTTAGAGGTAAGTAATGTCATTCTAAATAATATTGGTGTTTTCATATCATTTTCACTAATAGAGAGGTTAAAATATTGTTTTGTAATTATTTTAATGTAATTTATTAGATATATTATTTTGATGTGTTACTATTGTTTACATTAATGTTATTGTTTATAAAATATAGCTCAGAGTTTCATTTGATTTTGTAATTTTTAAAAATAATTTATAGTGCCGAGGCTTGTTGGTGAGTTTGCAGGGACATTTGGTGGGAAGTTAATTAGGTAATTAATAATTAATAATTATTTAATAACTTGTATTCAATATATGATACATATTTGTTGTGTAATTCATGTAATACTCATTTATGTTCATTATATGTTACTTACTGTTTGTCAGTGGAGAAGTGTGGCACAATGGTTAGAGTGGCGGACCCTGATGTAGAAAGCTGGCCTAGGACCAACGTTCAATTCCCATCTCAGGGGAGTCTTGGGCTCAATTCCCTTGGACCAGATAATTCTCCCCTCAGCTGCCTAATCTAATTAATGGGTCCCACTCTGTAACTCTTGGCAATAGCTTGCTTAACCTCTACAACAGCCCTCATAGTGCTTGGATACATGGCTTCACTGTAGGGCTGTCCAGGAGTGGGTGCCTCACAGGGAAAAGCCAGGAGGGGTTCCGCAGCAGTATGCATACAGCATCTTGAGACACTAACAGGTGAGTAGTGCGCTATACAAGTTTAGGGCTTTAATGTTGTAGGGGTATAGAATACAAAATGAAATAAGTAATTATTAATTAACAATGAATTGTAAATTAATTATTCAATAGATTTTTACTTATGTAACTTACATATATTTCAGTTGTGGGTTGCTAGGTTTGTAGGGCAGGAGGGTGGTAAGTTAAGTAAGAATGAATTAACAGTGTATTATTAATTGGTAATTAATTATGAAATAGATTTTTAATTATGGAAATTATGGAAAGGGGAGTTATTATACTCATATTTTAGTTGTGGTGTGCTAGGTTTGTAGGGTTAGAGGGTGGAAAGTTAATTAAGTAATAATTTATGAACTAATAATTATTATTTGTAAATTAATTATTTAATTGAATTTTATATAAGTTGTGAAATACTGATTTAATTTCATTTTATTTTAGTTGTGAGATCCTAGGCTTGCAGGGATCGGGGGGGGGGGGTTATTTAAATAATAATTAAGTAAGAACGAATTATTCATTTTTAATTGATGATTTAATTCATTTTAAATATGTAAGTTATGAAATAATTATTTTTTATTATATTTTAGGTGTGGGATGCCAGGTTTGTAGGGGTACAGGAAGGGAAGTTAATTAATAAGCGAATTATTCATTGATTGATAATTTTTTTAATAGTAATTATGTAAATTGATTAATTGTTTTTAGTTTTTCATATATATATATATATATATATATATGTATACGTATATATATGAATGAATATAAATATATATAGGAATTAATATATATACATATGTATATATATATATATATATATATATATATATATATGTATATATAATATTAATTCATATATTCCTTTATTAACTATTTAATAAGATTTCTGCATTAATGGGGTTACTTGTGTATATAGTATGTTTAAAGTGAAGTATTTTCCCTACTGTTGCTTTCACTGCAGTGAAAATTTTCAATTTTACCTCTTTGCAGTTCAACACTTCCCCTACTCTTACATTGTTTGGAGTGGGTATAGTAAATTTCATTCCTTTTGAAATCCACAACATTCCCTACTGTTGCACAGACTGGAATGGGCGCAGTAAATTTTACCCTTCCCAAGTCCAACACTTTCCCTACTGTTGTTCTGTTTGGTGTGGTAATGGTAAATTTCACTCCCCTTAATTCCAAAACTTTCCCTATTGTTGTAGAGACTGGAGTAGGAATAGTGAATTTACCCCACCAAAGTCCAACACTTTCCCTACTGTTGTGCTGACTGAAGTATGATAAGTAAATTTCACCTCTCTGAAATCCAATGCCTTCCCACCTTTTGTGCTGTTTGGAGTGAGAAAAATAACTTTTACTCCTCAGAAATCCAAAGATTTCTCTATTATTGTCAAGTCTGGAGTGGTTATAGTGAATTTCACACATCTCTCCAAAGTCAAGCTTTCCCCACTGTTCCTCAGACTGGAGTGGGAATAGTAAATATGATCCTCTGAAGTCCAACACTTCCCCTACAGTTGCATAAACTAGAGGGGAATAGTATGTCTAATATTCTGTGCGGTATGTTTATGATCGGATTTTTGTCAACCTGCCCCACGCAAGAAGACGCAGAGTGGGGCAAAACTTACAATGAAATTTATCAAGCCATGCAAGGCCACCCTGCGAGGCCCTGCATGACTTGGTAAATCTAGTTTAATGCAAGGCAGCACAAGTCGCGTGCATTACACTGCACTGCACTTGATGGAGCACGGGTGTTTCCACACATTTACTCATGTATTCGATGAATTGCCATATTTACCAAGAGTGGTGGACCTGGAAATGCATCAGAATTGTACACCATCCCCCAAAGAGCTGCAACAAGGAGAAATATCTTTATTTTTCCTATTTGTTTCCTCTCTCAAAGAGGAAACTGCCTTTGAGGATGTTTTTTGTGCAGGAAGGTGTCCCTATCTTTACAGAAGCAATGCTGCTTCCAACACAGGCACCCTACAGGCGTTAGAAAGCACATTGTGTGCTAGCACAGACAGAGAGCAGGAATGCTCTGCATAATTTTAAATATGGTGCATTCCCACCCTCTCCCTTTTATGCAACACAGCAAGGTGGCTTGCTGCTTTGCGCTGTGTGAAGGTTTGTTAAATATACCCCTTAGACTCCCATAGTTTTCATAATATTAGTTAAATAGATTTTATAGTATTATTTTTTTAATTTTCAGATGTGATATTATTTGTTTTTATTGTTCCATATACATATATATATATGTATATGTATATATATATATATATATATATATATATATATATATATATATTCAGATATATGAGACATATATGAGTTCCTTGCTTTTTTTTGCATACATATATGCAAAAAGAAGCAAAGAACTCTGGGTAGTTCCCAGGTTTAGGTGGAGAGCAGCTCCTACATATAGCACCCTACACTACAACAAGAGCAGCAACACTCTGAATCTGGTCATCTCAAGTGTCTGTTTTTCTAAGAAACTTGTTGAACAAAGGATTAACACAATGTCATCCACGCTAGAAAGGGACAAAGGGTCTGATTACGAATTTGGTGATTTGTGGGCCGTCATCACGGTTGTGGCCGCGCTCCTACTGCGGATGTGTTGTCAGTCCAACCGCCGTTTTACAATGTTGGTAGTTTACCAGCCATCCGCCAACCGCTTTGATGGCGGCTGGGGAACAGCAGCCATCACAGGGCAGTATAGGGAATTGTAACGACGTGTACATTATGATGTGCTGTTCCGCCGAGCCAACTTTGACAGGAGACGACCTGCTATGAGATGGCAGAACTGAAGGAAATGGGGTGCTAGCTCCCCTATTTCCGTCTTTTCCCTCCAGTCTCCAACGTGGCCCCTTCGTCCAGGACCCTCCTTTCATGGAAACATCTTCGCCCCTGAAAAAAGAAAAAAAAAAAACAGTTAAGTACAATTTGCATTTTTCTGCCATTGACTGGATTGAGCATATATGGCCCAGTATCTAGAAATGGAATGGTACATGCACAAAGTATTTTTTACATGTGTCATGCATATGTGTACCTTTTGGTCAAAATGTACCCACCTGCATCAACACAAATGTACAAATATACCTTGTATTGCTGACCAGGTCCCCATCTACTCCACCACCGTCAAGTACACCGTCACTGGGCCAGTGGTAACATTGTAATAAGGCGGTCGAGAATCCATTGACTTGACTGTCTTTTTGGGACAACCGCCTTGGCCGTCTGGCAGTCCGAACGCCAAACTCATAATCAGGACCAAAGTATTTTGCCATTTCTACAGCAAAGTCTTTAAGCATACAATTAACACAGTTCCATCCACGCCAAGCTATAAAATGTCAAAAGCCTTTTACCACTCCAGTCACAGGGTTACAGCTATGGATTGGTAAAATACCATCCAAGCCATCCGCAAATGAATAAACCAACACGTGACACATGGTTGGCTATCATTATAACTCCTCAGAGAGGTTTAGCTTTGTCCAGACCTAAGGGAGCATCCAGTATAAGACAAAACAATACTCTGTGAGGCTTAGAGTGCCACATAAATTATGCAAAAAAGAAGCAGAGTGGTAAAAGGCTTTTGTCCTTATCACTGTGCTAAACTTTGTCATTTTCTAGTTATATGTGGATTCTGAAGTAGCTAAGGTTCTAGAAATGGTTGCAAACTCTAGAGCTTGATATCTGTTCAGGTGAATTGTTGTACTTGCCCCTTTCTGTAGGGTCATCCCCAAACTTTTTGCCTTCGCTCCTCCTATTTTTGCTGAATTCATTTTGTTGGGTGTTAGGACTGCTAACCACTGCTCAAGGGTTTGTGTGCTATGCTCCACACATGGTAACAGCGAATTATACCCAACTAGCATATTTTATTTACTTGTACGTCCCTAATAAAGTGACATTACCTGTGCCTAGGGCCTGTAAATTAAATGCTATTAGTGGGCCTGCAGCACTGATTGTGGCACCCACTTAAGTGCCACTTTAAACATGTCTCAGGTCTGTCATTTCATCCTGTGTAGTGTGCAGTTTAAAAGTGAACCTTTTGCTAGGCCCAAACCTTCTTTTTTAATACATATACGTTACCTCTAAGGTGGGCTCTGGATAGCCCAGAGGGCATGGTACAATTTATTTAAAAGGTAGGACATGTACATCTATGATTTACATGTCCTGGTAGTGAAAAACACTTTTTTCACTATTGCAAAGCCTACCTCTCCCATATGAATCGAAGAGAGCTACTTTACCACATTTTATAAGTTGAATTTCCACATGGGAATAGGTAACCAGTTCATGTTTGGTGTCTCTACAATCACAATTTAATACCCTAATGTATAGTGAAATCAGATTTTAAATTACCATTCTGAAAATGCCACTTTTATAAAGTTGGCTTTTCTTGCCTTAGTCATTTGGTGCCAACAGCCTGTCTCTGGGTCACATGACAGGGTGCAGGTGACAGTTCGGCTTTGTGTTTTCTTCTTAGACTGCCACACACAATGGGGAGCTTGGGTGTGACTTGATGGGCCATCACTAGCAGGATGGGAAGAAGGAGCTGGACCCAACCTCACTTATACTTGAGTAGGCTGTGCCCTGTCTCGACACAAAGGGCCGCATGTCCCTTGTAGTTAGTCTGGGTCAAGGCCAGGAATACAAGTCATCTATGCACTTCAAAGCCATGCTTCTAAAAAGCTGCTTCCCACTTCAAAGACCCAACTGTGTATAAATACTGGACCTCAGACACCAATTCTTCAGCACACATAGGGACCCATGGATATTCTGCCAGGAAGAAGGACTGGTGTACTACTGAAGGGACTGCCATTTTGCTTGACTGCTGATCTGAAGGAACTGCTGCTCTGCAGTGCTGATCTACTGCCTGCTGACCTCTTGCCTGGGGAGGAAGAACTGGACCTGCAACATCATCTTGAACCCAGAATGACTCCAAGGGCTAGTCTGTTGACTTCCTGATCTGAGCCTTAAGGACATAAGAGGCTCCCCAACATACTACACCAGCCCCTGCACCTAGTTGTTCTGAGTTTCAGACCCCCAAGTGGTACCCCTCAGGTCCAGGATCCTTAATATGGCTCAGTGAGCTGAAATCATGCTTTTGGGTTCTTTGCAACCACAAACGAGCCCAATCGCACCAGGACCTTGCATGCCCAAACAGGACCCAACGCAAAGCTCCATAAGCCCAATTCTTCATGTTACAGCATCGACCGCTCGCTGGAATTGCTAGAGCGAATGGCTGCCTGGCTTTTTGCACTACGCCGGCAGCCTCCTGTGATGCTCTCCCTGCTCCTTGTGGCCCACATCAAAGCAAACTGAACTTTACTTCAGTGGCTCTAATCTGGCAACTGTATCCAACCTGCGCTCTATCAAGGTTGGTCTAAAAGTGTGACTTTGACCTTGTCCAGTGTGACCATATGTCTTGAGTTGGCACTTTCTACTTTTTGGCACTATTTTCACTTAAATCTTTTTAAAAATCCTATCTCCGGATTTACCGATTGGATGTTTGTCATTTTGGTTTTGTTTTATTTATTAAATGTTGCTCTATGCTACTAACCTGGTGTGGGATCCTTTTTAGGGTTGAGCGCAAATCGCTCTTTCTCTGGTGTAATCTCTCTGGGGTCTTTTAACCATGTCCATATCACGCCCATCAGTTTGGTTGGTTCGTGGGCTTGCCTTTTAAAATTCGGTTGATTTAATTTAGTGAAAGACATGCATACGTCATGCTTTTCCCGGTGTTTAGCCCTCCTCAACCGCACCAGCTAACTACTGAAAACATACAAGGCTCCATTATTTCCGTATGGTTTCTGTACTACTTTTTGTCTTTGTGTAGTAGGCTGCGCGATCTCGCTGGGCACTAGTTGAGCAATTTGCATGACATCGACCCTGTTACATGAATATTTGCATTTTTAACGGTTACATGGATAATTGTACATTTGCAGGTTACATGGATAATTGCACTTTTGCCGATACGTTTCACTTCGTGCGAACTTCTGTTTCCTTTTGTGTGTCTGCTTTGCGCTCATGGCGGCCGTCGGCTCGCTTATGTGAAACTGTTTTCCTTTTCATTTTCACTTTATATGGAAAGAAAAGTCTAGTTAGTTATGTGAAACTGTTTTACTTTTCATTTTCAGTTTATGTGGCAAGGAAAGTCCGGTTAGGAGTTTACAAGGCTAATAGCTTTAACTTGAGTAAATGTGAGACCCATTGCATTGCAAATTCTTGTTGTGTGATGCTGTCACTATGTTACTGTTTGAAGTGCTGCACAATGCCCCTGAGTTAAGCCTGACTGCTCTGTGCCAAGCTGCCAGAGGGTTGAGCACAGGTTAATTTAGGGTTGGCTTGTGGCCCACTCTGACAAGGTCTGTGGTTGCTGGTTGAACAGGACTCACACCCCAGTCCCTTAGTAACCCAATTTCTCACATGAAATCTTTGCAAAACTGAATGGCTCTTGTTTTTTCTTGGCTGCAAAGGAAGAAGTCGAGCAATGGTAGGATCAGAATTAATGTTTATTTATACTTGTGTTTTTGTATCGGATCGGATCCGGGATAGTGCTAAGGAACGTCACAAAATAAATAATGGCTTTAGTCTTGATGGCTGAAATATTCGGTTGTGGCTGAATTGCATACTTGGAGTGTTGGAAAAGAAAATATCAAAAATCACTTTGATGATTTTTGTCATGGTTCTATTACTCTATATCATTTATCAAGGGTATATTTTCCATTAACTGCCTCACTAAAAATAAAGAATCACTTCTTTCCTTTCCCATCATAATACCGGCAACTAATGAAGATTTTGATGAGAAATCTGATTAAGGACCACTTGAGTATGCTAGTGATGATGTGTCCTTGAAAGTGAATTAGTTGATGATACCGATCTGCCTAAAGGATTATACAATAAAATTGTGCAAAAGGGAGGGACTGTGATTTTTTTTAATTTTCCCCTAGAGTAACTCTACCTGCTGCCACCATGTCCTGCTCAATGCCAATCAATGTCTTCAAGTTGTGCCCGTTTCTGACATGTAAATCTGTATTTATATAGTCAGCACTTTAAGCGTGAAATTTCTGAATGCGGTGTTCTGCACTGAAAGTTTGCGTTACTGTATCAATTTGACGGTCATCTAAAAATTATCCCGTGACTTCAGATCTGTGTAATTTTTTTTTCAGTTTCAATATCTCAATTGGAGCCCTGTATATAAATATAGAGAGCAATGTGTGCCTTACCTTTCCTTAGCAAGCTGATTGGTCATTAGTGTGCTCGCGCATCCCCTTGTCTTCCGATTCTGTGACTCACAAATATAATATTTTTCTTTGTTGATAAGCACTTGCAGACTTCCAATCGGCAAGTGAACAGTTTTTTTACTAGTATTTTATCCATCAATACACCTCCAGAGGCCGAAACATATTCCTAGCCGGAGTTGACTCTACCTGCAAGTCTAAAGGTAAAACTTTTGAAGTGACCCGCTTTGTGTATCCGACCTCCGCTCTACCAGGGTTGGTATGCAATTGTGTCTACATCTTGTTCACCCACAAACTATTGTTTTCAATGAAAGATTAATTTTTCTAGGAGCATTGTGCCTTCAAAATTAAAAACATCATACCTCTCATTCTCCTCATGTGATTTTAATTGTCTTGGTGGGATTTTGTTTATTAAATGTTTCTCTTTTTTTCTGAATTGGTTTGGAATTTTTTTTTCTTCCGTTTTGAACTATTGTTATACTTGAACTTAATACGCATTTCCCTAGAGAGTTGCGTGGTGCCTGTATCACCTACCAGTTCACTAGAGTTTCTCTGAGGCTCGTGTTAAGACCTAACCAGGGTATCTTTACAAAGTTAGTAAGGACCCTCCCTTTCCAAATTAATACCCCACTTTCCAACAATCTCCTGTTTTCTTCACATATCAACTCGCACAGAGAGGCGCATCATTCCACCGAATTCCGAACACGGTATCCTGGCTGGAACCATCGCTGTTGTATTATCATTCACCGAAAGCTCGACTGTGCTTGCCTAGCAACCAGCCCGGCTCCGTGCCAGAGGGAGATTGAAAATAATCAATCTCATTACAGCGACGGGTATGCAGCCTACGAGCAATTTCAGAAAGTGCACTCTATGTCCATACACGCAGACTGCCTGTTTATTATTTCATCTTTAATGCAATAAAAACCGCATAAAATCGATAGGTTGTCAAGCAGCTCGTTTGTTGTAATTGTCTATTTTGGAGAATAACCTGTTGGAATAAGTTTCCTTGGTTTGCAGCGTTTGTTTTGTAATCAAGGCATACACCCTGTGCCTGGCAGCGGTAATTTGTCAAGTGAAGGCTGGAGATTGGAGACTACACTCATTAACTGATTAAACAATAAAACGCATCTATAGATACAGGTAGCGTTATTGAATGGAAGAGGACACGTTCTGGAATCACGTTGAAATCAATACCAGGATGAGACAAGTAGTAATGGTGTTTATGGTAACATCGGTCTTCCTTTCAGGTGGCCTGTAAGCAGCAGAGGCACAAGCGAGCCAATTTACTCAACAACAATATACATTTATTACAGTGCAGTGCAACATACATGTCTAAATTATATGGACATTAATAAGGGGTGCACCTAGTTAATGGAGGGAACTGGAGGACAAAATTGGTTCTGTTCATTCTCAAAACTAACAGCTAACTCTGCCAAAAGATACATTTTCATCACTCTGGAGAACGTTTAAAGCATGTCTTGTCCAGGAATCCTTTAAGTAACCTCGCTCTTCAACGCTGCTCCAGGTCTACCTATGATTTGTAAAACCAGGGGGCCTCATTCACAAGGGGCTTTCGCCGCTGATGCATCACTTTTTTTGACGCACCAGCGGCGCAGGCTGCAGGCTCGTAGCTACACCCAAACACCTCTTTGACGCAAAGTAAGGCAATGCAGCCACTTGCACTGCGTTGCCTCGCTCCATATCTCCGCCATGCAAAGCCACTTTGCGTGGCTTTTCATGGCCTTGTAGATATGGAGTAGGGCAATGCAGCCCAAGTTGCTGCATTGTCTGACTTTGATTCAAAGAGGTGTTCCATGGGTGTTGCAGTGGTGTTCCCACACAACAGCCATGGGTTTTGATGCAGTCCCAGATTTACAAGATTTTGTAAACATGGGAATGTGTCAAAAGCCTATGCCTCTCCAGGGGAGGTGTAAAAGAGGCACAACAAGGAGAAATACCTTTGTTTCTCCTTGCTTTTTCTTTTTCGATGTGCGCTGTCGAATGCAGAAAGATGAAAACGTCTCTTGTGATTGTTTTTGTGCAGATAGGTGTCCCTTTCTGCACAAAAACAACCATCCCTGCTTCACAGACACCCTTGCACCATGGTGCAAGCATGCTTGCGTTGGCATGTGGCAGCCCACTGTGTCCCAGTGAAGGGGTAAATTACAGAAATGCGCCATATCTTAGCGATACAATGCATTCCTGCTCTTTTCTTTTGATGCAGGCCAGCACAGCAAGAAGGCTTGCAGTGCTGCCCTGTGCCAAAAGATTGAAAATGAGGCCATGGAATCCTGGTGACGCAAGTGGTGATGCAGGGTCTGTATTGAATTGATGGCCCATGTGTGCCTGTGTGGAATCAACTGCCAGATTAAAATCATATACTTCCCAGTGTGTTGTTTAACCCCTTCGCTGCCAGGCCTTTTCCCCCTCCTGTGGCGAGCCTTTTTTTGGCTATTTGGAGCAGTTCGCGCTTAGGCCCTCATAACTTTTTGTTCACATAAGCTACCCACGCCAAATTTGCGTCCTTTTTTTCCAACATCCTAGGGATTCTAGAGGTACCCAGACTTTGTGGGTTCCCCAGAAGGAGGCCAAGAAATTAGCCAAAAAACAGTGAAAATTTCGTTTTTTTCAAACAAATTGGACAAATGGGCTGCAGAAGAAGGCTTGTGGTTTTTTCCCTGAAAAGGGCATCAACAAAGGGTTTGCGGTGATACAATCACCAGCTTCCCAGCTTTCAGGAACAGGCAGACTTGAATCAGAAAACCCAATTTTTCAACACAATTTTGGCATTTTACGGGGACATACTCCATTTTTACGATTTTTTGTGCTTTCAGCCTCCTTCCAGTCAGTGACAGAAATGGGCATGAAACCAACGCTGGATCCCAGAAACCGCAACATTTTTGAAAAGTAGACAAATATCTGAATTCAGCAAGGGGTAATTTGTGTAGATCCTACAAGGGGTTCCTACAGAAAATAACAACTGAAAAAGAAAAATATTGAAATTGAGGTGAAAAAAACATAAATTTTTCTCTACGTTTTACTCTGTAACTTTTTCCAGCAATGTCAGATTTTCGAAAGCAATATATCGTTACGTCTGCTGGACTCTTCTGGTTGCGGGGATATATAGGGCGTATAGGTTCATCAAGAACTCTAGGTACCCAGAGCCAATAAATGACCTGCACCCTGCAGTGGGTTTTCAATCTATGCCGGGTATACAGCAATTCATTTGCTGAAATATAAAGAGTAAAAAATAGCTATCAAGAAAACCTTTGTATTTCCAAAATGGGCACAAGATAAGGTGTTGAGAAGCAGTGGTTATTTGCACATCTCTGAATTCCGGGGTGCCCATACTAGCATGTGAATTACAGGGCATTTCTCAAATAGACGTCTTTTTTACACACTGTCTTACATTTGGAAGGAAAAAATGTAGAGAAAGACAAGGGGCAATAACACTTGTTTTGCTATTCTATGTTCCCCCAAGTCTCCCGATAAAAATGATACCTCACTTGTGTGGGTAGGCCTAGCGCCTGCGACAGGATATGCCCCAAAACACAACGTGGACACATCACAGAAAACAGAGCTGTTTTTAGCAAAGTGCCTACCTGTAGATTTTGGCCTCTAGCTCAGCCGCCACCTAGGGAAACCTACCAAACCTGTGCATTTCTGAAAACTAGAGACCTAGGGGAATCCAAGATGGGGTGACTTGTGTGGCTCGGACCAGGTTCTGTTACCCAGAATCCTTTGCAAACCTCAAAATTTGGCTAAAAAAACACATGTTCCTCACATTTCTGTGGCAGAAAGTTCTGGAATCTGAGAGGAGCCACGAATTTCCTTCCACCCATCGTTCCCCCACGTCTCCTGATAAAAATGATACCTCACTTGTGTGGGTAGGCCTAGCGCCCGCGACAGAAAACGCCCCAAAGCGCAACGTGGACACATCCAAATTTGTGAAGGAAATTTTGCAAAGTGCCTACCTGTAGATTTTGGCTTGTAGCTCAGCCGCCACCTAGGGAAACCTACCAAACCTGTGCATTTCTGAAAACTAGAGACCTAGGGGAATCCAAGATGGGGTGACTTGTGTGGCTCGGACCAGGTTCTGTTACCCAGAATCCTTTGCAAACCTCAAAATTTGGCTAAAAAAACACATGTTCCTCACATTTCTGTGGCAGAAAGTTCTGGAATCTGAGAGGAGCCACGAATTTCCTTCCACCCATCGTTCCCCCACGTCTCCCGATAAAAATGATACCTCACTTGTGTGGGTAGGCCTAGCGCCCGCGACAGAAAACGCCCCAAAGCGCAACGTGGACACATCCAAATTTGTGAAGGAAATTTTGCAAAGTGCCTACCTGTAGATTTTGGCTTGTAGCTCAGCCGCCACCTAGGGAAACCTACCAAACCTGTGCATTTCTGAAAACTAGAGACCTAGGGGAATCCAAGATGGGGTGACTTGTGTGGCTCGGACCAGGTTCTGTTACCCAGAATCCTTTGCAAACATCAAAATTTGGCTAAAAAAACACATGTTCCTCACATTTCTGTGGCAGAAAGTACTGGAATCTGAGAGGAGCCACGAATTTCCTTCAACCCAGCGTTCCCCCACGTCTCCCGATAAAAATGATACCTCACTTGTGTGGGTAGGCCTAGCGCCCGCGACAGGAAACGCCCCAAAGCGCAACGTGGACACATCCAAATTTGTGAAGGAAAACAGAGGTGTTTTTTGCAAAGTGCCTACCTGTAGATTTTGGCCTCTAGCTCAGCCGCCACCTAGGGAAACCTACCAAACCTGTGCATTTCTGAAAACTAGAGACCTAGGGGAATCCAAGATGGGGTGACTTGTGTGGTTCGGACCAGGTTCTGTTACCCAGAATCCTTTGCAAACCTCAAAATTTGGCTAAAAAAACACATGTTCCTCACATTTCTGTGGCAGAAAGTTCTGGAATCTGAGAGGAGCCACGAATTTCCTTCCAGCCAGCGTTCCCCCACGTCTCCCGATAAAAATGATACCTCACTTGTGTGGGTGGGCCAGGTGCCTGCAACAGAATAAGGCCCAAAACTTGTAGAGATAGAGGGGATAGCACAGCAAGTTTATAAGGACATATTCTTTTATACATCTTTAGACTGACTCTGCTTTGGGGACCCACATAAGTGAGGTGTCATTTTACTTGGGAGGCTGAGGGGAACACTGGGGAGTAGGAATTTTGTGCTGCAGTGGTGATCCTACGAAGAAAAGTAAGGAAAATATGCTTTTTTAAGCACATTTTGAGGTTTACAGAGGAGTCTGGGTAAGAAAATGTTGGGGGATCCACGCAAGCCACACCTCCCTGGACTCCTTGGGGTGTCTAGTTTTATAAAATGTCTGGGTTTGGTAGGTTTCCCTAGATGAAGGCCGCACACAGGACCAAAAACATAGGTGCCCTCGCCCCCCTAAACACAGGTAGTTTTGTAATATATCGTTTTGATGTGCCCACATACGTCCGTGATGTGCCAAACACTAAAATTTTGAAAAGAAACACAGTTAGGTTATGTGAAAAAGACCCCAAACCCACCAACCAAGTTGGTGGCATGCTTCATCATCGGGGTCCCACCTGAGGCACCTAGCGTGTCACAGGTGTGCTGCGACGCCTGATTACAGCGGAGCAGGTTTTGTCATTTTTACCACACATACTGGTTGGATTTGGCACGAGGGTGAGTGATGGTTCAGTGGATCAAATTTTACTAACAAGAGCTTTCACAAAAATGAAATGCACTGTTAGTAACTGAAAGGCAAAAAACCGAACCAATGACTCACAGCTCGTGAGCTGTAAAGCCGCGACAAGGCACCAACCGCTTTACAGTCCATTCACACAACTTTCATACATGACACACACAAGGCCATTCACACCGCCAGCCACGGGCCCAGCACATTACAACACTCACATCGACAGACAGCGCCACTCAAGGGCCCATCACTTACATATGCCCACATGCCTGATACAACAATCACACCAGCTGATGGGAGTGTGTGGACTGGTGTTTGGCTGGCAGTGTGTTGCAGTAGCCAACAGCAAGTCAATATGTACACTCTCAGCCAAGCCCCACTCCACCCACAATGGCATCATTTTTTTTAACAGAGGAACCCCTAACTAAGTAGAAAGAATTACAAAACTACAAACACAAAAGCTCTAACTAAGAACATGACAGAAATGCTAACCATGAAACTAAACACATGAACATACAAAACAGACATGAGTTTACACTCATGGTTGTTCCCAGAAATTCTTCTGGGTGTGGTAATTCTTAAAACAAGCACCGACACACAGACCAGGCTTTGAAGGACAATCTGGGCAGTACATTCGAGTCTCCCTCCGGATACCTCTTCGAAAACACACTCTACATTTCTTAGCTGGAAAGTCTTTTTTGGGTGTGGGAGGAATGTGCTCAGCAAAGTGGCGATCTTTCAATCTAGCCACATCCTCCACCACTGCTCCTCTAGGAACTCTGGCCTGTTCCACCACAATAAGGCTCTCTATCACTGACTCCTGAAATTTCACAAATGTCATCTTTGACTCTGTAGACCTATCCCTAAACACAATAAAAGCATTGAAGGTTGCTAAGTGGAAGAGGTGAAGTGCTAACTTCTTATACCAAACGTAAGACTTACGAATAGCAGTATAAGGTTCCAACCTCTGGTCAACTCTATCTACACCTCCCATGTGCTTATTATAATCTAAAATGCACACAGGTTTGCGCACTTCAGCAACCTGGCCCCAAACAGTCACAGGGGAAGTACTCTCATCATGGATGGTACTTAGCATGTAGACATCCCTCTTGTCTGAAAATTTCAAAGCTAGCAGCTCCTCGTTCCGCAAGGCACAGCACTGTCCTCTCTCAAGTTTTTTACAGACAAGCTCCCTTGGATAGCCTTTCTGGTTAGAACGGATTGTGCCACAAGCAACTGTGTCCACTCTAAACAATTCCTTGAACAATTGCACACCAGTGTAGAAGTTATCTACATACAAATGGTGACCTTTGTTGAACAGTCGTCTACCAAGATCCCACACAATTTTCTCAGTAACTCCAAAAGTGGGAGGACAACCAGGGGGGTCAATATTGGAATCCCTACCAGTGTACACACGGAAACTATACACATACACTGTCCTACTTTCAGACAGCATATGCAATTTAATTCCATATCGTGCCCTTTTGCTAGGAATGTACTGCCTAAAAACCAAACGACCCTTGAGGAGGACCAAAGACTCGTCCACACTTAACTCTTTGCCTGGAACATAGACCTCCGAAAACCAATCTACAAAATGATCAAGGACAGGCCTAATCTTAAAAAGACGGTCAGAATCTGGGTGATCTCGTGGCAAGGCTAATGTATTGTCAACAAAATGCAGCATCCTAAGAAGAAGCAAATACCGATTACGACTCATGGTCGCTGGAAATATAGCTGTTGCCATCAAGGGACTAGTAGACCAATAAGAAGCCAGTGACGGCTTCCTTATCAACCCCATCAAAAAAGTCAAACCCCAAAACTTTTTTAACTCCTCCAAATTTGTGGGAATCCACTGGGCAGCTCTAGAGTGTGGCCTAAGTCTAGCAGCGTTGTCCCTCAAATGCTGCTCCGCATACAAATTAGTCTGCTCAACAATCTCTTCCAAAAACACATCATCCATGAATAACTCAAAGAAATTGATAGGCATAAAGTTCTCTGTATTGGCGTTACACCCCGGGAGACCAGTAAAGGCAGGCAACTCTGGCTGCTCCATGTTTGGGGCAACCCAGACATCAGGTCTTATAACGGGAAACCTTTCAGCCCCAGGTTGCTGCACTATTGGCACATCAATGTCCTCCTCTAAAACAGGCCCTTCATCTGCACTGAGTGTGGCTTCATCATCACAAGATTCCCCTCCAAGAGAAACATCACTGCCAGAATCTCTGACTTCCTCCTCTGCCTCAGATGCAGAGTCCGTCTCATAGTCATGATGAGACTGTGACTCAAAAAGCATACCAACCACCTGCTGAGCGGTCATCCTGCGGCTAGCCATGATCTCTCCTGCTAAAATTAACTGGACAAATTCACCACCAACAACCAGCACTGTGTAAGACAAGTAACAAAGTGTAGCTTTGTTAGTAAGAGTTATAAACTCAAAAACTATACCGCTCACTTGCCTGAAAAAGCTTGATTCACCAGCTACTACACAGCAATCACCAATGATATCCCACTAAAAATAAAGAAAGAAAGGCAAATTAGAAATAAGACAAAACAAATATCATTGTGCACAAACCTAAGGACAATTTCACACACAATCCTACATTTAGTACACCCCCTACAAACATGTCATTCATGCATGGCAACAATACTCCTTTGGAGAAAATTGTTTTTACTTACCTAAAACATGCAACTGTGCAAACTGCAGGTCAACCACCGCCAAAACCGCAAGGAGCCACAGCAAATAAAGCAAAAGCTTTGAACTAGAACAAAAAGGAGGAAAACATTTTTTATCACAAATTCAAAGACTTCTTCAGTTGACAAACACCCCACCATCAAACATTTAGAAATTGGTGCCTAAGTGGATTCTGCCATAGGGGCAGATGGGCCTACTAATAAAATAGGCCTGTCTACCCCAAGGAAGCCAGAAAATACCTTTAGTAGTGTGTCCCCATGGAGAGCGACCCTTGCCAAAGGGGACAGCCCTCAAAAAAAAAAAAAAAATAACACACAACACTATCCCTGGTGCCTAAGTGGCTTCTACCCCCCTTGGGGGCAGGTGGGCCTAACAAAATAGGCCCATCTGCCCCCAGGGGGTGTAGAAATGGCCAACAGGTCAATGCCTCCCTTGGGGGGGGGCCCCGTGACCAAGGGGACGCCCCCCCCACAAAAATAAACAAATAAAAAAAAATCCCTGGCGTTCTAGTAGTTTCTGCCCCCATTGGGGGCAGACCAGCCTAAAACTAATAGGCTGATCTGTCTCCAAGGGGTGCAGAAATGGCCTGGGTACATGTGCCCCCAAAGTGGGGGGCGACCCTTGCCCAAGGCCCCCCCCATCCACTAACACACACACACACACTATCCCTGGTGTCTAAGTGGCTTCTGCCCCCCTTGGGGGCAGGTGGGCCTACAAAAATAGGCCCATCTGCCCCCAGGGGGGGCAGAAATGGCCAACAGGTCAATGCCCCCCTTGGGGGGGCGCCCCGTGCCCAAGGGGACGCCCCCCCACAAAAATAAACACATAAAAAAAATCCCTGGCGTTCTAGTGGTTTCTGCCCCCCTTGGGGCAGATCAGCCTAAAAATAATAGGCTGATCTGCCCTCAAGGGGGGCAGAAATGGCCCTAAAAGACATGCCCCCCAAAGGGGAGCGACCCTTGCCCAAGGGGGCGTCCCCCCATCCACTACACACACAATCCCTGGTGCCTAAGTGGCTTCTGACCCCCTTGGGGGCAGATGGACCTAAAAAAAATAGGCCGATTTGCCCCCAAGGGGGGCAGGAAAGGCCAACAGTTCTCTGCCCCCTTGGGGGGGGCGCCCCTTGCCCAAGGGGGCACCCCCCCACATAAATACACATAAAAATAAAAATAAACTGGTGATCTAGTGTTTTCTGCCCCCCTTGGGGGCAGATCTGGCTAAAAAGTAGCCAATCTGCCCTCAAGGGGGGCAGAAATGGCCCTAAAAGACATGCCCCCCAAAGGGGAGCGACCCTTGCCCAAGGGGGCGCCCCCCCATCCACTACACACACAATCCCTGGTGCCTAAGTGGCTTCTGCCCCCCTTAGGGGCAGATGGACCTAAAAAAAATAGGCCGATCTGCCCCCAAGGGGGGCAGAAAAGGCCAACAGTTCTCTGCCCCCTTGTGGGGGGCGCCCCTTGCCCAAGGGGGCAACCCCCAACACATAAATGCAAAAAAAATTATAAATCCCTGGTGATCTAGTGTTTTCTGCCCCCCTTGGGGGCAGATCTGGCTGAAAAGTAGCCAATCTGCCCCCAAGGGGGGCAGAAATGGCCTAAGAAATTGCCCCCTAAAGGGGAGCGACGCTTGCCCAAGGGGCCGCTCCCTGCAAGCCGAAATCGGCAAATATATACAAAAAAAAACAATCCCTGGTGTCTAGTGGGCATTCCTGCTGCCCGATCGCAATGCGATCGGGCAGCAGGAATGCTCAAAGAGACACCGGGGGAAAGGAAAAGCCTTTCCTTTTCCCCGGTGCCTCTTTCTACAAAGCCCCCCACCCACCGGGAAGAGATTCTTACCTCTTCCTTTCTCGCCGCACAGGAAGCAAATGGCTTCCTGTGCGGCGAGAACCCCATAATGAAGTCAGCGCGCGATCGCGCGCTGACGTCATTATGGGGGGGTGGGAGGGTCGGGGGTGGAAGGGGAAGGGCTTCCCCTTCCATCCTTGACTTTGGGAGGTGGGGGGAAGCACACAGAGGGAGCGAGAGCGCTCCCTCTGGGCTGTGTGCCGAGGACGTAGTGGTTACGTCCTCGGCACAGCAGCACTGTGCCGCGGGACGTAACCACTACGTCCGCGGCACAGAAGGGGTTAATGACCTCTTTGTCACATTCTATATACATCATGAACACCCGCGCTGCACCGTGAAGTGACTTCAAGGCAGTCCTTCATGGCACTCAATGCACCAAAAATGTAGACATATCAAGAAACATATGTAAATATATTCTACTGCACGGCATAAATTTAGGAGGTTTTGTACTCTTCTTAGCATCCAATCCAAACCATCTTCCTAGAATTAGCCATGTGAACAACACAGAATTGTTCTTTAATGCTGCACTGATATGAAAATAGAAGCAACTAAAATATACTGTGGCCCATATTTACAAGCAGTCTGCACCACTGGTGTATCTCTTTTTGTGAATCACTGACAGCGCAGACTGCATACCCATAGCTACAAAGCCATGCAATGCCACTTTGCGTGGCTTTATATGGTCTTGTAGATATGAAGTAAGGCAATGCAGGGCAAGTTGCTGTGTTGCCTTACTTTGCAGCAGTGAGGCTTTCCATGGGTGTTGCATGGGTGTTCCCACAAAACACCCATGGATTTTGATGCATTCCCAGATTTACAAGGCTTCATAAACCCGGGAATGCGTCAAAAGCCTACACTTCCCCAGGGGTGGTGTTGTTGTAGTTGGACTCTCGTTCCTAGGCCAGACTGCTGGTTTAGGGGAGACAGCACTTTTGTTTGCAGGAGACTCAGTCACTCCTACAACAAGTTGCAACTTTTGGCCCAACCCTCCCAGCTCGCAAGCAGTACCTCACCAAAATTCAGAAAGCAAAGGTGATATCTGGCAGCCTTATGCATGGACTGTAGATAATGCCTCTCAGGCAAGTCATGGTGGAACGAAAGTTACCCTTTTCTCTTGTTAGTAATAAATATCAGTCACACCCAGGCAATCAAGGAGATTCAGGAGATTTTTCAATATATTTATTGAAAAGGCTGTAATCTACAGTAAAATGCATGATCTGCAATAATTGGGACAATGAAAAGTAAAACAAGCATAATTGTGAAGATGAGGGTTGTAAATACAAAAAAAAAAAAATCTTATAATAAACATGAGACATAAAATTCCAAGCAAAAATAACCTAATCTCAAACCTAATGATAGTTAGGTATGATAAACCTAATCTGTCAGTACCATGAGAAGCGCCCCCTAACCCTCACTACCCTGGAATGAGGTCTATAGGTCAGACTCCATGGTGATAGAAAGGCTGAGTTCTGCAGCAAGATGACGTGCAGTGTAGATGGCATCTGGAGGGAATCCCTCCAATGACCTTGTCCATGTGAGATGTATTTATACAGATCATGTGGGACCCCTGACTCAGGTTTGTTCTCAAACAACTGATAAGGAGACAGACTTGTGGCAGCAATTACAACAAGTGTACATTATGTTCCTATCACACGTAAGTGAGAAAGAGACATGATGTTAATACCTACGTACATCACTGATCATATTGCTGATAATGACGCCTTCACAGAGTGGCACTGATAATATAAATCAAAACATTTCTATAAACTATAAACAATGTCAGCCATCTTAGGAGAAATGATAAAGCTAATGGACTAAAACAGAGCAAGCTAAGTAGGTTAAAAGTCACTAGGTGACGGGAGCACAGGCCTGCAAGCCAAAGGCTAAGCTAAACTCCTGATTCCCAATAAGAACTAAAATGGATTCACCACAGCGTACGAGTGGCGCAACAACAGGGAGAATTACATTATATCTCCTGTTTTTCCTCCTTCTATGTGTCCTGCATTCTGCAGGACACATAGAATGACAACATTGTCTCAATTGATTGTTTTTGTGCAGGAAGATATCCCTTCCTGCACAAAAACAATAATCTCTAAAATCCAGGCACCCTTGTACCATGGTGCAAGGGTGCTTGCGTTGGCGCATGTCAGCAATTTGTGCATCAGCACAGTGGGAGAGGACGGAAATGCACCAGATCTTGTAGAAACGCCTCATTTCTGCCCTTTCCCAGTGGCGTTGGGTAGCGCAGCAATGCACTTGCTGCGCCACCCTGCGCCATGGGCCTTGTAAATATGGCCCTCTTTGTATATAAAACAACTAGTTGTATCATTTAAAAGAGAAGAGGAAATAGAATAATGCTGCCCCCTTTGAAAAATAGTTAACTTCTGATCAAAGGCCTACCCATTATTGATTACATTACAAATAATAATCTTTCCCGAATATTGCCGTTGCTCTGGGGACATGTGGGTGACTTGTATTGGAATAGGGATCCACTGGGTTGTGGTTCTGGGAGCTCACACAGGACAGCATGTGCAGAGATGGATTTGTTCTAAGAGTAACAAAACTACATTTCACTCGAGTTGGTACCATAGCACCTCCTTTGTTCTTTAGAGATGTTCTTAAAGGTCAAAACCTTCTTTCATTGTACCATAACTGCCAACTTCTGCCCCAGCAACAGGAACAGCATTACCTTGAAGGTTTTTGCTATACAATCAGGACTGGTTCTGACAACCCCGACCCAATTAGTCTGATTTTCTGTGGAACAGGCACATGCTGAACACCTCGTCAAAAGGTCTTTCCAGTCTGCTGCAATTGTTGTCACAACACAAGCAGTCCTGATCTCGGAAATTGGACCAGAAGGTAAGTATTTTTACTGTCCACATGCATAAGAAAACAATCAGGAACCACTAAGGATATATCTGTGCCACAGTTATCATGGAGCTGTTATGAAAATTCTATCTAAATAAATGCTAGTAATGAGTTCATACATTCCACATCCATATTTAGTTAAGGATCTCACATTCAACAGTCCAGCGTATTTCTTGGGAGAACCACTATACAACTTTGCCGGCTTTGAAACTGTGGAAATGGTTGACTCATGTACGCAACCTATAATGCAGAAGGAAACATAGCAAAATCACAAGGTGGATTAAATCCCATGCATTTTACCTCCAAGAGATGGGCCTTAGAGTAAGTTGCTCCAGAAGAATCAATGAACTGTTGGCTAAAGAGAGTGGCCGTGGCCGCTTCCTGGTCTTTGGTGCTCCACCTGCATGTCCTCATTTAAGTACTTATATATTCCCCAAAGGGTCAAGACATGACAAAAGAGGGATGGTAAACTGTTGCACAAGTTGTCTCAAACTGGCTACCAGGAAAAAGCTAGTAAGCTGGCTTTCCTTTGATTGAGAGCAGCAAGTTCTGCATGTTTACTGACCCCTATCAAAGTTCATACCCCCTACCCATCCGCAGAGTATAAAACGTTGACCTGACTCAAAGGTAGCAACAATTCAAGTATAGAAATCTATTAGTTAAAAATCTGTCAACTCTCCACTAAATATCAAAATATGATTAGATAGTTGGGAAACTGGAGTGTGGGTTGCCACTAAATGGCATCCAGAAAAGATAGCAAGCCAACTACAACGCTCGAATTCTAAGGTATGTATAATAAGGAGTACTGGGTATTTAAAGAGCAATGGGGTTGGGTCAACGTCAGTATTTGTATAAATAAGAAATACCAAGCAAAAAGAAAAATAGAACTAGTTTAGGTATCCCCGTATACGCTGATCTTTTGTTCCTGTACAGGTTGATATGCGATAGCATAAAGAGGCCTGTGCTATTCATGGGTACTTTGAGGAAATACTCTTTAATGGGAATCTGACCCATTCTCTCATTTAATCTCATTTAGATTCCTGGGAACTGATTGGTGGCCATTTAAGAAGAATCTAGCTGCAACAAAAACCAAGCAGTTGCAATGCAATGGAGCTCGCGTTTGCACAAGTTAGAGCTATTGGCATTGTAAACTCCTAACTGGACTTTTCTTGCCACATAATCTGAAATGATAAACAGTTTCACAGAAGCAAGCCAACAGCCACTAAGCAAACACACAAAAAGAAACAGAAGTTAGCCCGCAGTGAAACGTATCTGCAAAAGTGCAATTATCCATGTAACCGACTAAAGTGCAATTATCTATGTAACAGGATCGATGTCATGCAAAGCGTGCGACTACTGCTCAGCGAGATCACGCTACCTATGAAACAAAAAGAAAAAGTAGTGGAGACACCATACTGAAAACATGGAGCCTTCTATGTTTTCAGTAATTGGCTAGTGTGCTCAAGGAGGACTAATTACCGGAAAAGGCATGACGTATTCATGCCTTTCACTAATCAAATCAAGCCAGTTTTAAAAGGCAAGCCCATGAACCAACCAAAGTGATGGGTTTGGTTACAAGTCCGTGGAGAGAAAACAACAGGGACAGAGCCCTTTGCTCACCGACCCTAAATAAATGATCAATTTAATAGTGTTGAAAGGCTTACTCTCCTTCCATCACTATTTTGCTTGCCTTAGACCCCGTGCAAGTCAGAGCAGTTTTGGATGGGAAAATTATAAAATTGTCTGCTGCTCACTAAGCAAGCATGTCGATGAAATTTCTTTTCAGAAGCAACCTCTTGTTGAGTGGGAGGTTTGTTCAGAAAAAATGTCATCTGGACCACCATGTCACTGGAAGCACTTTCAGCACACTTTTGCAAACAAAGCATGTTGGCTTCCACTCAGCTGGCAGAGCTGACCTACTGTATTTTAAATGAGGCATTATGACCCGGTTTAGCGTATCATTATGTCTTCAATTTGATGTATACTGGTATAAAGGCATGTGACATCTAGGAATATAGAGTTTGAGTCCTCAACAAGACATCTGATGTAACACTACATACAATATCAGTTGTGCAACACAAAAACTTATTATCCTCATTTCTACCAATTACCAAGACTGGCTAAAATAGTGTGATGTAGGGCAGTAAAGGAGTTATGGGACTTAGGGAGAAAATATATTGCAAGATTACTTGCAATAAACTAAAACATTATAAGCCTCATTGATCCAGTTTCTCCACAGTCCATAAAGTTTATTTTTCAACATGTACATGCAATTCCATAATTCGTAAGAATGGAAGTCCCTAATTGTCTGTGTCCCTGTATCATGTAATCATATTTTCTTAGCAAAGCCAGAATGCTACTCTTCTCCATATGTATAGTCATCACATTCAAAGCAATACACAAATCATTCCATTTGTTTATTTGTATGCTTTTAGAATGTGTACTTTATTTTCATAGGGAGTGACCACTGTCATCATTAAAAGTCACTTACTGCAAGTCGCTTTGTACTCATTTTGTAAAATTAATTTATTGTTGTTTATTGTTGTTGTGGAATTACCAGCCATTTTAGCTTACATCTTGAAGATAATCCCTTCTCCAGTCCAGAGTCTCTAAATTCTGAAGCCCTTCAAGAGAAGCCAATTGTTTGACATAAACGTACTACAGAAACTAAGGGCCTGATTATGAATTGGGGCTGTTGAACAGCCACAACTCTAATACGGTGGTGGTGAAGCATCGGGCAATCTGGTGGCCTCACCAGCGCCGTATTATGATGTTTCCATCGGGCTGACGGACGGAAACAGCAGTATTACGATGTTTACCTTAGGGAGCTGAGGCCAATGTCATCACACACAGCACCCTCCTATGCACAGCAGCCAGTGCACAGCCAGTGCGCATTTAAGGGTGCTGACAGTGGGGGCTAGCACTGCCTTTCCGCCATGTTAAGGGTGTCAGAAAGGGAAGTCATGATACGCGCTGCTGAGCCAAACTTGGCACAGCTGTGGCTGACCACAACATCAACCACCGCCAGCCCCTCGGGATCCCTGATATTCCCTTCTTTGAAGTCCACTTCGGCTGCTTCCCCCATCCTGTTCTACAATCTGCTGAGGCAGATCTCCTCCAACCAGGTGCTTCCTTTGTTTCAGCCCAGGCCACTTCACACCTCATCAAGGTAGACTGACTCAGGCTGCCAGAGGCTGACCAATCAGAGAAGGGCACTACAGGGCTAAAACTGGTAACTTTTAGCAAGAATTCTAAAACTCTTTCTAGGTAAAAGTTATAATACATTCAACAGTGGCAAGTTGTTGGATTTATTGTAACTTTTAATTTAACACTAAACTTGCTATATTTAGCTACTTTCTGTTGGAAAGTGGATTATTGGTAAGGGCAGGTAAGTACCTACACTTAGCAATAGGCCACTAACCCCACCAGGTCCAGTCAGGTCTCAGTGAGTGAATCCTGGGCAACCCTTGGCAGCTTGGCAACAAGCATCAAGGCTTAACTTGGGAGACACGTATGTATAGCATTTAATATCAACAAAACAGTAAATTAGTAAAACACAAGACAAAATAGAAATCCAACACTAATTCAAAAACATAGATCATGTTTTTATCATTAAAATGACACCAAAACGATTAAAGTCGGACAAGGGGAACCTGAGATATACATCTTTAAAGAATTGATGTTTTCTAGCACATAGAAACTAAAAGCTCCAATCTTGTCATCTGGTCACACTAGACTGGGGCGAAGTCAAAGTTTGAGGCCGACCATAATGGAGCCCTGCTCAGCTACAGCAAGCGGGAGTCCTCGGTCAAAAGTTTACCTTCGGACTTAGGCCCTCATTACGACTTTGGCGGTCTTTTGGGAAGACCACCGTGGTGGCGGCCACCAAAAGACCATCATGTTGGCAGTAATCCAACTGCCGTATTAAGGGTCAAACTGTGAAGTCTGCCAAAAAACAGCCAAAATTCCAAAATGGCCAGGACACTGGCGGATGGAAAAGAGGCAGTTCCACCACCAGCACCGCCATCCACCAAATTACAATTTACAAATAACCACAACGGTTCTTCCATAGGAGAAAAACATTGGTGGTCCGAAATGTGGAAGTCACAACTCACATCTGGCAGAACACATCTCCACGTTCGATAGTTTCCATACCCCACTCCTGACACACATCCAGACACACCTACTCACAGCACTATATAACACACCCCTACACAACCCACAATTCTTTGCATCCAGAATGCCATACACAAATACCGACAGGCCAAATAACAATAGAAGTTGGATTTGTACATCATAGGCACGCATACACATTTCACTCAGCATAAACCCTACACCAGCACAGCTATCACAATGCACACATCACTAGCACACACAATCTGCTACGACCGTGTCCAACTCACAACACTCCCACACACAGTTGACACAACCACAACCACGTCCCCACAAAAACACCCACGCCTCACTGATGACAAGTCATGGTGGATGAAATTATAAGGGTAGAGCCACACCTTAGGAGCACAGGTCAAACAAACATCTATTGCCAGGAAAATGGAGTTGCGGCAAAGGATATTCGACAGGGTCAATTCTCTAGGCAGTCATCCATGCAAAAGGGAGGACATCAGTAAGAGTTGGAAAAACCTACGGGGGAAAGTGCATTCCATGGCATCCAGGGACCAGCTAGCCGTACGGAAGACTGGCGTGGGCCCTCACCTCCTCCCCCAACCTTTACATCGTGGGAAAAGAAGGTCTCGGACATACTGCATCCTGAGGCCCTTACAGGCGTATCAGAGGGACTAGAGTCTGATAAGTACCCACAACTTTTATGTCACACCATAGTGTTGTCCTGCGTGCTTCATCACCACTGAAGCCCACCCTAATAAACTATTCTAGCCAGTACACCTCTCACCAAATCTCCTAATACCCCTCTCAGGCATGACACCTCTCCTCTGTGCCCAACTGCCCTCACAACCCTTTGAAATGGCAGGTTAACTACAGTCTAACCATTTTACTACGATGCCCAGAATGTGCTAACCCATCATTGTGAAAACCTGGAATGTGCACAGCACATCACATGTAATGCATGTACAACACAATTTCTAGCTACACCATTTAGATTATGCCTGTGAGGACCAATACATTGCAATGGCAGCAATGCAATGGCACACTCACAATAGTAACAAAAGCAAAACACAGCTAGAACTGAGTGACCACTCCCACTGGCCACAGATCAAATATCCCAAGCCAAAAATAGACTGATCAGGGTTGTAAAGTTAGATTGCTGAGTCGATGCACATGCACAACATCTAGATACAGGACAGTTTACCTTGCATACCTATATACAGTGTTCCCAGTAGGACACCATTGTGCATTGTGCCGCTTTGATGTGTGACATCTAGCAAGCCTGACTATTCACTAGGTAACAGAGGTGAAAAGTCATGTCAATAATCACACAGTAACAAATCCCATCTGCAAACCTGTACCAACATATTCTAACAACTCCAAACATGGAGTATGGAAATCAAGTCACAGAGTTGTATGTGCAACAAAGGTATGCTGTGCAGCAGCTGTCAATATCATTGCAGGAAAATATGTGAGACCACTGTCTGCATCACACACAAATGCAAATAAACACACATTTTAATCTGAACTCTGTGTCTCACTCCCTCCACAGGGAACGTTGCTATTGCCACCATGGAAAGGATACCTGAGACTCTCAGCCCTGCTCTGGATGAAGGCCCCAGTGAGGACAACAGCTTTGAATGTCTGAACACTGATGAACAACCTGGCCCATCTAGGACCTGCTCAGTCAACGACTCTCACCCTCACCCTGCCCACATCAACTCCTACCAGCCCTGTAGCATCTACATCTGAAGCAACCATTTGCCCCCAAACCTATATCCTAAGGATTGTATTATTTATTGTGTGCCCTACAGGTACCTCAGTCTCACATTGCCACCCCTGACAATGATGGGCCTGCAACCAATGGGAGTGGGCACACTGAGCCAGGGGCATAGACAAGTGGAGGTAGGGTGTGTGGGAGGGATGCTGTGAGCCAGAGGATGGGCTGCCCTGAAATGGACACAACTGACCAGGAAACCATCTCACAAGTCTTGGGAGCATACCAAAGTTCCCAAGACAGGATGGACAAAATCATCACTATGTTAAGGGAAAATCAAAAGCTGCAGAGGGACCAAAACCAGGAAGTCATACAGCAGTGGCAGGCACAAAATTGCAGGGGTGCTGAGGGAGACATCAATACCACCCTGATTAATTTCTCTACACAACATCTGGCCCCTTCCATTAGCAATGTAACATCTGCCTCTTCACCATCTGTGGCTGATAGTGTAATGGAGGCCTTGCCAGGGAAGGCTCATGCCTCAGACACCCCTCCTTAAATACCTGAAGAACAACCCCCCCCCACAAGCGTGGACATCCACCCAGACATCCAGCTGAAGCAGATGCCAATGCAAACCCACTTCCAGGAGGTGAACCTCTCCTGATTATTCCCCCTTGTGTGCCACACATACACCCTGTTGACTGTTCTGAAAGCGTACTCCATTTTCCCATGCTACAAGGACTCTGGACCTGCATTACCAACTGGTGTATTAGCTACTCTGATGAAATCATCCACCATGACTTCACCCATCACTGTTATGTTCATATATATTAGTATGATGGTTGATGTGCACAATAAATCACACTTAAACACAGGTACTGTGTGTGTGGCCTTTATAATCCATATACAATAGCTACGCATGCCAATTTTGGTGTGGTAGTTCCCCTGTATCGAACAGCCATTGTAATGGATATCAAATGGAGACACTATCATCAGGACTCTTTAGAACAGAAATGTTACAGGACAGATGTAAAAGAGGTTGAAATCCAGGTCTATACAAATTTATAGTCAGTATTGCAATCAGCACATACAGCATGACTGAGAGTGCTATCGGGATGAATGAAGTAGTGTCATAAAATGCATAGAGACAGGATGGAGAAGTCAGGCTCATTGTAATCTGCCTACAAAGCAGGGACACACTGATAGGTCTTTTGTTTCACCTGATATAGGCTCTTCACATACCCATACCATAGCTTCTAATTCACATATCCCATGGAACATACAAAAATAATAACAGAGGTACCCAGTACTGAAACCATACAATAACACTAGTCCCATACCTGCAAGTTTGTCACTCACCTATGTCAGTACGCAGTGACATGCACCTTGGTCTGCAAAGTCAGAGCAAAATGACAGTTAGGTCCAATGGCGATCACAATTTACTCCACCTATTGTGAAGTGAGAGGCTATGATTCAACCTTTACACATGTGCCAGACACTTCTCCAGACACATGATACACCATTTGACATCCTCCTCTATCCCACAGGTGAAAGAAAATGATAAATCATTTACCACCCTTGTTATATGATGGTGAAACCATCAAGCTCACACCCCACTTAAACTATACTGATAATACCAGGAATCTGTCATGTACATCTCTCATGTCTGTCAGCAAGTCCCATCTGCTCCTGACACAGTATTCCTCAAGCCAAGGTTACAGAGCCAAACAGGATCTAGGCAAATCTGTGAGTGAAAGGGAAAGAACATAGGACATTGGACAACACATACCACACATCTGATAAGTCATTACCAGAAGTGTAAGTTAGCATCCACAGTAACAATACATGTGAATGCAGAACAATCTGTCCTGTACACAATACAAACTTTCAGTCTGCATTCACAACTTTCTCATAGGCATTGGATCTCATTACATCCCCACAGATGAAGCAAGTAATGAGGTATGATACCAGCCATCTACATCTGGTTGTACACTTACATCTGAACAATAGGTTTACTTCACATACCCGTGTGTCAGTTCAAGTACTGATTGATGAGATCTGCCCTATATTTACCTGCTTCATCATCATCTGGCTCTTCATCACTTGGCATATCAGCACTACCTCAGGTTCAGATGCCTCACCCTCATCAATGATATCTGACGTCTCAGGGCTAGATTGTGGAACATGCAGCAGACAACTATTGTCTGACATACTTTGTTGGGCGAGTAGAGGAAGGCTCCTCCAGATAAGTCCAGGCACCTAAATCTTGCCTTCAGGAGCCCAAACGTCCACTCAACTACACACCTTGTCCTCCCTTGGGCCTCATTGTAGCGGTTTTCCCCTAGCATGGCAGGGTACGTCACTGGTGTTAATAGATAAGGACAGTTTGGATAGCCAGAGTCACCTGTGAACACATTGTGAAAACAACACAAGCATTTATGTATGACATGCTATAATGTGATGGCAGGAGATATAAATCGCAAACACACAGTTCCATGGTAACTTACCAACCAGCCAGGCCCTCTCTGTGTAGAGAAATGCCATTAGCAGTAGGGCATTGATATTTCTCATGATGAAGGAATCATGCATAGATCCGGGATACTTGGCTGTGACTTGTGAGATGTATTGGTCTGCCAGACACACCACCTGAATATTGATTGAGTGGTAGTTGTTCCTGTTCCAATACACCTGTTCATTTACACTGGGAAGGACCACGGATACATGGATGCCCTCAATGGTTCCTACCAGATGTGGAATGTGTCCTAGCTCATAAAAGTCTGCCTTCACATAGGCCAAATCTGCTCGGTGTGGAAACCTGATGTGGCTGTCCTGGTGTTTCAACAATGCACACACTACATTCTTCAAAACCAGACTGAACATGGGTTGAGACATCCCTCCTGTTAAATCCACTGTATTCTAAAGGAATCCTGTGGCCAAGAAGTGTAGCAATGACAAGACTTGAATGATGAGAGGTATGCTATAGGGATTGTGAATGCAGGCATCGGATCTGGCTCAAACTGTTCACAAAGATACATGATGGTATGAAGATTCAGACGATATGTTTGAATAACATGCTTTTCCTCCATGGTGTGCAGGTTTACCAGTGGATGGTACACTGGTGGTTGTCTTACTCTCCTCATGACAGGATAACTCTGTAGAAAATGTGAACATAGTATGATAAATGCAGAATCTAACAGCTGTCAAGGGCGGCTACAACATCTGACATATACAGTACAGCACATAGGTATGTAACCTATTGTTCCCTCCTTGATGGACAGTGCCAAACATAATGGGATATAACGTTTGTCACTGCTGTAACTGTCAATGTGTGTAAGACTTAGCAGTTATACATATATCTCACATATTGTTGGACTAATTAAATTTTTTTCTGACAAATAGTAACCTCTGAGTAGCTGTACAGAGCTATTACCACATGTCCTCACACAATACAGCTTTTATAGCACTATGCACAATATGGCACCCAAAGAGGAGGGCAGTATTTACAGACGTACCGCACAAAAGGGTGTTAAGTATATGACACTGACTAGGAAATACTTCCATACATGAAATGTGCCCCAAATAGCAGGCACCTGAACCTACTGTACTGGACAGGTGGAAGTGACATACTTCCGCCGGTGGAAGACGTCATGGCAGTAGGCGGTCACAAACGTGGTGTAACTTGCCATTAGAAGATATTGCTGCCTTTGGCGAACTAGGGCCAGTGGCGATATCCACCAGCGATGATGGTCATGTACGTGGCAGCCATGACCGCCAGCTTCTGCAGTATTGCTCACTTGACTCCTGACACTGCTGCCAGCAATACCTCCAATACCTGAACTGCTGTATACTGCCTCAGGGAGCTATCATGCCATGTCCTGCAGGTGATAGGGCCCCAGCCTTCACCCCTGAAGAGCTGGAGGAGGTTCTACCCCTACATGGACAGCTATATGGAGCACCAGAGGAGCAGGAGAGTCCAATGTCATAGCAATTCATGATAGGTGTTTGATGGTGTACCGTTGAGGCAAACTTGTCAAGGTGTTGATGCATGCAGATGGGATAGTGTGAAGGCTTGAGAGCAGAGAAGATGGGTATGTGTGCCAACTTGCTGTGACTGATGTATACTGTCCACTCCCATTGGTATGGTACATATGGACATGATATTCTCCCTTTGTCTGTGTCATCCATGCAGGTCAATGCCCATCAGAAGAAGGGAAATCGGAGTGCCATCGCCAAGCAAGCGTGGACCATGGGGGTCCACAGCTGGCGGAGCACCCATTGTAGAAAGAGGTGGGAGGACCTGAGATGCTGGGCCAGGAAGACCGCTGAAGCCCAGCTGGGGATGTCCTCCCAATGAGGGAGGGGTGCCCATCGGACCCTGACCCCCCTAACGGGCCCGCATTTTGGTGGTGGCCTACCCTGAGGTGGATGGGGACTTGAGGGCAGCACAGCCCTCAAGTGTCCATCTACAAGGGGATAAGTACTGACTGAATCCATTTACCTTCCTCTGATAGTTTAGTGCATGCTGTCTCAGTATAGAAGCAGTGACAATGTAGTAGGTGCTACATGTATGATGACGACCTGGAATGCAGTGCTCCAGTTGCCATTATAAAAATAGAGATCTGGCCTTTAGGTTATGCATGGAAATATGTTGATCAGCTGTGTCCTGCAATATGTATGACTGCATGTGGAGATGCACATGTGACAGAGCCACATGTGCCACTCTACCCAGCCATATTTATGTCTGTAAGGTGCTGAATCATCCGTTCCCATCTATTGTTACCAGATCCAATAATCCACTTAGTGTTTAATGTAGCTCTAAGGTGTAATACCACTCTCATTAAAATGGATGAACTCTATGTGCAACATTGAGCCTGACATATTAGATACAGGGCCTAGTTATCCAGTGTCCTGAAACAGTTGTATACTTCATGTGAGGCTGGCATCCCATTCAGGCAATTGGTATGGCCAATATAGTACTGTCCATATGTGGTTTGAGGAGGAGTTCCCATTGTCAACTCATAATCATACAATGCGGTGTGTGAAGTCTGTGAAGGATGGACATCCAACAATGGGGAACTCTTGTTGTATGTTAGCCCTTAACATTTCTTGACATTGCATTGACATGAGAAC
The DNA here is from genome assembly GCF_031143425.1 of Pleurodeles waltl. Lineage (NCBI taxonomy): Eukaryota > Metazoa > Chordata > Amphibia > Caudata > Salamandridae > Pleurodeles > Pleurodeles waltl. The sequence continues at coordinate 1,101,457,997 of NC_090446.1, forward strand.
AAATGTCCCAATGCCTTTGTTGTAGAGGAGGTAAGTGGCTAGGCAGTTTTTCACCCTTAAAGAATGTGTTTTGTCCATGCTAGATATGCCAATGCCATACCTTTAAGAGTGCTACATATTGTATTACCTGCCTACAGCATGTCTCAATAGATACTTGGTGGCTGATAATGTATAGTGGGCTATTCTTTGCTACAATTACTTTAGCTGATGTGGGCTGTTTGGACAGGATTTGGTCTTGGATCACCTGATTTTAGCCAGATTTCATGGTTTAGCTGTGCTTCCATTTTACATACATCTGTTGTTGTTGTAGGACATGTCATCAGTGAAATAACAGTCATGTGGATGCATGTACATTGGTTTTCAGTTGGGTAAGTGTTTTGTCGGGACTTATCCCATGGGAAGCACATATCAGGATAGATGTAAGTGAAGTAGGTGTACTCATGTTGTCATGTCATGGCTCTGAATCAGCATGTTAGGTGGAATGTTATGAGCCCTCCTAGAAAATTGTAGGCTGTCCATGGGTTGTTGTTGTAACTATGCTCTCTGTGATTGTCTGTGGATGTGTCATGTGTGCTTGGTAGCCCACAGTGGCAGTACATGGAGTTATGGTGTATTTGGCAATGTCTGTGAATAGTGACTGCAGAAAACATGTCAGATTTGATACATGTATTGACCTAGCTGTTCTCCAGACATGTAATATCAAATTGTGATAGCCACTGTATTGGGCTGCCACATGTTGTGTATTCATCAGTGTATGTTGCCATTGTGTCAGATATCTACAAAAGGATCAGCTGGGCATGTGATTGGAAGGCTAGGTGCTGGGTTGCTTGTGATTAGAGATGACATTCCTTGCATGGAACATTACTTTTATTGGTGGAATGGGGCAGGTGTGTAGTCGGAGTAGCCATGAAATGGTGTTATCTGTCAACTGCATTTCCTTAAACTGATAAGGTGAAGGACAGTGTTGAGCTGTACGATGATGAAATATGTGCTTTACACCATGATGAGTATGCTGCCTTAGAGTCACAGTTGATTTTATGGCCAAGTATTGTTCAAATACTTAGCTTATGATGTCGGTGAGACACAAGACAAATGGGTAGTTTAAAGTATTACATTTTGACATGATGTAGGCTCTGAGGGTTTTAAACTGGGACTTCCCTGGCAGGTGATGTATACCTACAGTTGTGTATGTTGCAATCTGTGTATTTGAAGAATGTGATGACCCCCTCTTTCTGTTTGTGTGCATCAGTATCGGCAGGTGAAGGAGACGGGGCACAGGTGAGTGGGGATCCAGCCGGCCATAGGACCTGGAGTGCTAAGACCACCGACAGCGAGGGACCCAGTGGTCCAGAGGGCGTGGGGAGTGCCATGGGGTAGACAGGATTTATATCATCATCCTCAGAATCCTCCTCCAGTGGCCACTCCCTGGCAGTGGCAGACCCATCAGGGACCAACCCAGCACCATCTTTGTCCGACGACTCCTTTCTGCCACTGCCCTCCCTGTAGCTCCCCACCCAGTTGTACATGCCCGCTCACCCAAGAGGGTGGACATCTCCTTTGCCACAGGCACCTCTGCCCCTGCCCCTGTCAGCCCTGCTGCCCTCAGTGTGAAGGCTATTGACCTCCTGAGGTTGATCTTTGTGGGTCAGTCACCATCGTGAATGCCATCTAGGGAATTGCAACTCAAGTGCAACAGAGTAATGCATTCCTGGAGGTCATTCATGGTGCACAGGCTGGCCTACAGAGATCCTTTCAGGCTCTGGCCTCCACACTGACGTCACCCTTTGTCTTCCGCACGCCCGTCACCTTCCTCTTCTCATTCACAAACCACTCTTCCCCCCAGCCAAAGCACACAGACAAACAAGCATGCATCCTCCTCAACATCCAAGGGTAGCTCAGACAAAGACAAGCACCACAGTACACACCACCGGCATGCACACAAGCAGACACATCAACAGTCACAACCTGCCCTGACACCCCTAACCTCCCAACATCACAGACGCAACACCTGACATAGCTGCAGACACCACACCAACATTCACAGATTCAGCTACTACACCTATCTTACCCACAGACATCATGACAGCAGACCCTGAGACATTCACCCCAGTCACCACATCCACAGACACCACAACCACAGACATGCCTACATGCGGCACATCCACCATACTTGCAGTCACTACCCCAACAGTCACCCATCTACCATGGTATCTCCCAGCACCTCCACCCACCTTCCGCCCAAAACACATAAATGCCAACACTCACCCACCCAACAGACACCCACCACCTGCAAGCATACCTCGCACACACGTGCACCCAAGGCATCCACAATTACACCTCAAACAACCATTCCCTTCCCCTCTTCCTCCACATCCAAACCCTTTTGCTCTGACCATCCCCTTGTGTCAAAGAAAACTTTCATCTCTGAGATTTCCCTTTTCCCTACTCCTCTTCTACCCCCCTGATACCTCTAAATGTTCTGTGTCCCTCCCCAAGTCTGGCTCTTCCACCTCCAAGACCTTCCTAAGATCTCCCCATGCCCCTCCTCCTGCCAAGAAGTCAAACCCTCCCAAGAGTACCCATCCCTCCGCAAAGCCTCGACCTAAGCCACCCTCTCAAACCAAAACCCAAAGGTTCCCCTCTCAACCCAAAGCCCAAACCCCCCATCTTCCCCAATTCCTGAGGTGCCTGCCTGCCCCCTTGGGGTCCCTACCTGTGGAGGTTACATGGCAGTCAGGAGTCACGTTGGGGGCACAAGTATGTGCTTTGTGTGCAGATTTCACTCAAAGTCTTTGAACTGGCCTGGACATTGATAATACATTTTTACTTTTAATATATATTAGGACCAACCTGTTCTTGGTTTCTACTTTCTTTGTCCTACATTTCTTTACTTAGGGCACTTTTGGTCTTGGCTGAAATTGTTTGTGTGTGAGCATTTGTGTTTCAGTGGTGGTTGTGCTACCTGTTTTGTTTGGACAGCATGTGTGGTTGTGTGTATGTCATTTGTCCACCAGTGATGGGTATGTTGTGTGATGGCCATGTGTATGTTGGGGACATGTTGTTGTGTTGGTATTGTGTGGTGTTTGTGTTGACATGAGTTTGGTGCAGTGTTGTGTGTGTTTGTGTGCTTGAACTGTGTGTGTGACTATGTGTGGAGAATGGTGTGTCAGATACGTTGTGAAGTGTGTTTGCGGGTCATGTCATATGCTCCAGTTTTTGAATTTGTGATTGTGTGTATTCGTTCCCTGGAGGTGGTATGTGGTGTTGTATGTATGATTTGTCAAGGGGTATGGTCTATTGTGTGTCCTTGACAAAGCTTTGATGATATAGCGATTGTGGTGTAGTTGTGTCGTTTGGTGGTGTTGTGTGTGACTACACCGGTGCTCTGTATTTAGGGGCTGGTGTGTGTTTTAAATCTGTGTGTGATGCCCGTAGGGTGTGTACCGTGTATGTGCGGGTGTGCATGCGGCTGGGTGTGAGTGTCCATGATGGTGAGGGGTTACATGTTTGTGTGTGTCGCCCTCCCCACCTCCTTCCAATTTGTATGTTGTGTATGCATAGATACTTTGACAATTTACAACAGTGACAAGTGAGTGTGTGTACTCACGGCTGCTGTTGTATTTGTCACCACTGGTTCCGAAGTCGTTGAGCAAGCAGGAGCAGTGGGAAGACGTGTAGTTCTGGTTCCATGGCAGCTCGGGACGAGTTTGGCTTCCTGAAGGTGAGCGTCTCCTTTTATACAATTGGTTTCTGCCTGGGTTTCCGTGGTGGTGCGCCTGTGGTGGAAACCTTGAAAGTGCGCAACCTCGTAATCTGTCCAATTGGAACATGGTCTCTGCTGGCATGCAGGTGGCTACCGTCGTCTGTGGCAGCCTGACCGCTCTAGCAGTGCCGGCGGTGGTTTGGCTGTATTCTGTTGCAAGTACCACCATGGTCATGATTTGTCAGCCTTCTCCTCCAGCCTGTTGGTGGTTCAAATGCCAACATGGTGGTACTGAAACTGCCAAACTCATAATGACCCCCTTAGTCTTCTTGAAGATTTTCTTCAGAGGGACAAAGTCACCAATCCGATCCAACGTCCCTCCAGCCCTCTTCCGACATGCGTCGCAGAAGACATCGGTGAAGAATTCTACCTCCGGACTTAGACGATTTTTCAGGATAGAAATCTTCATCCGGTCCAAAGCTGAATCTTGATCCAACATCCCTGGAGCCCTCCTCGCATATGCTGCCCGGTCAACTTTTTACATTCAGACTTTGTCACTTTTTTGGAGCTTTTTCCTTCTAACTGGGGTCGACCCTCCTCAGCAAGCTGACTTCAATGCAAGGTCATTGGATTACCTTTCCAGGAGCCCCTGGTGAAATTGTGGAAGTCTTGGGCTCCAGAGCATTTTAACAGTATGAACCTGCAAGTCAGGCCAGGTCACAGTTGAGGTTAGCCGGGTTGACGCACCACGGCGGGTCAGTCCCTTTATGGAGCTTTTTTTTCAAAAGTCTCCAAACTTCTCCAAGCTTCTCCAAACTTCTAGATCTTCTTCCAGAAGGTATTAGAAGGTTTTTTAGGAGTCCACAAATCACCCCAAGGTTCTGGAAGCTCTGAGGTGCTCCTTGAGGGTTAGGACTCCAACTCCCAGAATGATCTTGGTTCAACTCCAAAAATGACCACTAGCCACAGGGTGCTCGTCAGTTCCTTCAGGTTTTGAGGCAGGGGACTCTGGTTAGCTATTTTCTACCTGTAGCAAGGAGGGAGTCCCTTCTTGAACCAGTTGAAGACAGTTAAAGTCCTTTTAGTGGTGAAGCCCAAGTGTGCAACTCGTGCAGTCCTTCTCAGTGCAGTGTCCAGGTGCAGGTCAGGGGTCCAGCAGGGCAGTCCTTCTTCTGATGTTGTTCCTTGTAGGGATCTGAGGCGTGGGTGCAGCTCTGCCAAATTTATCCTTACTCCTGGATGAAAAGCAGAGGGGGCAACTGTCCACTTACAGGCAGGCCACCACCCTCTTGGATGACCACTTCCTGGGAAGTGTGGCAAAAATCAATCCCAGGGAGCAACAGTCTTTAAAAATCCAAAATGGCAGAATCTGAATTTTGGAGGTTAGGTCTGGCTGAGACCACCCACTGGTGTGGCTAAGTTCCGTTAACACATCCCTCTCCAGCCCTCTCCTAATCTAATCATGGGGACACCTGGTTGTCTGGGTTTGCAGGAAATGGGGGAGGTTCTGAGCTGCTTCAAATGTCCTTCCCTCCTTTGAAGACCAGTTTGGCTGCTCTCCCCCCATTCTGTTCCTCCTCCAGACACATTCTTTGTCTTCAGCCCAGGCCACTTCAGACCTCATCAAGGCAGCCTAATCAGCCTGCCAGAGGCTGGCCAGTCAGAGAAGGGCACTACAGAGCTGAAGTTGTCAACTTCCAAGTAGAGTTCTAAAACTCTTTCCCTGAACTAGTTGTACTAACTTCAACAATGGCACGTTGCTGGATTTATTATAACAATACGTTTGATACCAAACTTGATACACCTAGCTCCTTTGAAAACTTCATTAATTAAAATAAAGTCGCCCCATTTTAGCCTATGGAGCCTATTCACTACAATAAGGGGAAATCAAATGTGCCTATTTTTCCTAACCAGGGTTTATAAAAAATGTTTATAAGGTCCATGCTTATAGTTACATATCACCCAGCCCTATGGGCACTTAGGGCATACCTTAGAGGTGGCTGACATATAAACATAAGGTAGTTTTAAAACTTTGGAAGTACTTTTAATTCCAAAGTCAAATTTTCATATAACTTTAGTTTAAAAGCAGCGAGCAAGGCAGGCCTGCCTTTAAAAGGACACTGGGCACCTCCGCAGTGCACCTATAGGTACACCACCTCTGCTGGGGTCCCTAAACCTACATGCCCTACCATATATTAGGGACTTATAGGTAGGTTGACAGAGCCAATTATACTTAGCCTAATTTGCATACTCAGTTCACACAGAGCACAGGCCCTGGGACTGGTTAGCAGTACCCATGGCACCATCAGAGTCAGGAAAACACCAGTGAAAAGTGAAAAATGGGGCGAAACATTAGGGGGCATCTGCAATCAGACCAGTTTTCTCACACTTCCTAAGGAAAATAAGACTTTATTATTTTTAAATAAAGTCTCTCCATGTTAGCTTGTGGAGCCTATTCACTACAATGGGAAAAACAAATTTGGCCATTTTTCCCTCACCAGGGCTTATGCAACATCTTTTATAAAGTCCCTGCTTATAGTTATACTGCAACCAACCCTGGGGCACTTAGGGCGTACCTTAAGGGTGACTTATATTTAAAGATAAGGTACCTTAGGACTTTGGAGAGACTTTTAATTCCAAAGTTGAATTTGTGGTTAACTTTAAGTTGAAGGCAGCCAGCAAGGCAGGCTGGCCTTTAAAATGACACTGGACACCACAGCAGTGCACCTACGGGTGTACTATCTATGCTGGTGTCCCTAAAACTACATGCCCTACCATAAACTAGGGACTTATAGGTAGGTTGGTATAACCAATTATAATTAGCCTAATTTGCATTATCCATTTTACACAGAGCACTGGCTTTGGGACTGGTTAGGAGTTCCCAGGGCACAGTCAGAGTCAGTAACCACCAGTATCATTCAAAAAGTTTGGAGATGACCAAGACCTACACCTATCATACTTGCACTTCAAAAGACACTGCTCAGTTAACAGACAAGGGACTTGACACTAGCCTATTGTGCCCTCATACAGACTTGGACCAGGGTAGGGAGGCAGAAAATTCCACACACATCTGGAAGGGGAAAACTACAGAAGCTTCTCATACTTCACAGCGGCCTCCAGGTTTAACAATATGACATTCAGATCCAGTCTTCAGTACACTTCTGGACATGTGCATACTACGGAACAAGGACTGTCCTGCTGCCGGAGGACTGCCTTCCTGCTTGAGACCTAGACAGAACAAGCTCCAGACGACCCTCTGCAAGAGCCCAGGTAACCTGCTGCAAATTAACCTGTCTGGACCTGCAACTGGACCTTCCGAACTATGCTAGAGTGAGTTCCTGAACCCCTAAGGGTGCCTTCCAGGTTCTGAACATTTGGTGTGGCATGAATGGAGCTCCTCCTTGAATGAAAGGGGAAATCATGATGTTTTAGGCTCTTCACAAGCACAAACTGGGCCATTTGTGTGAAAATATTGCCACCTGCACAGACTGTCAACACAAAGCTCCGGTGAATCAGACTCTTCATGCTACAGCGACCTCCAGCAATGACCAGCAACACAAGATCTTCACTTTGTGCTATAGCGTCAACAGTTGCGGAGGCTGCCAATGCGAATCTCAAGCAGCAACTGTCCAGACCCCCAACAGGATTTATGTGTTACAGCAACAATCATCGATGTTCCTCGGCCTGCTCTTCGTGCTAACACGATGAACTATGTGAAGATCTTCCTGCTCCTTGCGGCTTCCTCCATTATGACTGGCACCCTTCACACTGGCCTTTCAAAGGTAACTTTTTCAGTCAGTCTAACCTGGTCCCTGTATCCAGTCTATATTCCATCACGGTCGGCTTGAACTTGTAATTTTCACCCTGTCTTGCACAACCAGATTACTGTGATTGGTGCTTTGTGCTTTTAGGCTCTATACTTAACTTAAATCTTTGAAATGAGCTATCTTTGACTCTACTGATGGTATTTTTTTGCTTCAGTGTTAAATAATTTATTAAATTTTGCTCTATTGTTCTAAATTGGTGTGGGATTTTCCTTGCATTGGGTTTTCACTTTATTACTGTTTGTGTACTGCATAAATACTTTACGCATTGACTTTAAATTAAGCCTGACTGCTTTTGAGCCAGTCTACAAGAGCATTAAGCACAGGTTAATTTAGTGACTTTTGGTAGTTAACCCTGAAAAGGATTGAGGCTGTTGCTTGAGTAGGGTTTCACCTTCCCTCTACCAACATCCCCATTTCTCACAGGATGGTAAAGTCAGGGCTTAGAAAGGGACAGATACGCATGAAAGAGCAAACCCATTACTAATCACAATCTACACTTCTAAAGTTAACACAGCCAAAAATGGCCTAAACTAATAGTAAATGTACTCGAGATCAGAGTTCAAATAAGTCCAGAACAACACATAGTAGATTTGCACTGGTACTGCAACACGTTCTCCTAAAAATCAATTGACGAAGGTACTTAAAATATGAACCAATAAGAAATAATGTTACATTAAATTAAATAAACTATTTAAAAATATAAAAACAATTAACTCAATATAAAAAACAAATCAAGCAATATAATTCTTTCAATGTTAAACTGTTTTCATTTGATAAACTTTCTTGATTTAAAAAATAATAAAACATTATTTTTCATAAATTATAATTAAACTATGTGTGATTACTTCTATACATTACATTTAGTACTTTTACTATATGTCCATCACTTTTTGTAAGTATTAATGTATAATACTTTTTTTTCCTTTAGGTAGCATTTTTTGAAGCTTCAAAAAATATTTTCTATTTAGTTTATTGTATTTAAATTAATTAAATATATAATTCAAATGACAGTTATTAGTGCTGTAGAATTATGCAATTTTGTACTATGTTTAAAATAAATATATAATATTGTTTTACACTAATATTTAACATCAAATACTTTTATCAAATGTTTTCAAGTTTAATACATTTCTTAAAATATTTCCAATATTTTGCGATAGCTCAGATCTGCTTACGGGAAGGAATAGAGAAAAGTAAAAAAAAATATTAAACTTGAAAAAATGGTAAAACTATTGTTTGTTGTAAATTAATGTAAATTAGTTGTATATATTTATTTTAAATATATTATAAAATACAAAAATGTGCTATAGTACTATTAACTTAAATTTGAAATAAATATTAACGTCATTTTGAAATAAATATTTCAATTAAATATATTAAATGAAATAGATGTTAATGTATTGGCAAATAAATCTCACCTATAGGAAAATGTTTGTATATACTTATTATGTTTTATAAATCATAACATATTATGAATATAATTAATCAAAGGTACTTTAATTTCTTATTTTAAAAAAGTTACATCATTTTTACATTTTAATTAAATATTTCTTCTAAAAACACAAATCATTTTTGACACTCAATTTAAGATAAATACATTTTTTTAAAGTTGAAATAAATATTTTAATTTATTATTATTTTGTATGTTGTTCTATGTTAAGTCCCTACCTCCATACGTTTCTATGGGAGGGTGGTGCAGAATCAGTGGTTCGTGTGGTGCTGGACTTACCTCTGATCCTCTTCGGCTCTAGTAACTGTACACTCATGAATCTGGCTCCAACCCTGTTTCAGGGAGTAGAGACATGTAAGTTTGCATTTCTACCCTAAAACATATTTTATAGTTCATTAAGGGGGTTTTTATTAGATATTGACAGATAAGGTACTCAAAAGTGGCAGAGTACCTTATCCACCAAACTTTCAGTTACAATACTGACTCTCATTTCACCAACTCTATTTACAATTGATGGACCTATCATGTTTCTGCTAAATGAACCAAAGTTGGCTGAGGCAGAACTGACTGGAAACCTGAGACTGATGACCCCATAGACATAAAGAGTGGACACTCTGCAATACTTTTTTTCCTGTCTGCAACCACCAGTGAAAGTCTGCCTCAAATAGGGAAATAGGTAAATGAAATGCACACCCTTGGAGAAACTTTCCAGGCAGTAAGGGAGATTTATTTTCTAATTTTCAAACATAAACTCCTACTTTTGGAGTTAGTTTGTTTAAAACAAAACACATTTGCTGTGAGGATGGATTGAATATGACTGCAGCACTGAAAATCTTCATTGCCTTCAGAGCAGCCACTGTGGCAGTGGTTCCTCTCATGCCACATGTAGCTACACTATGCAGATGGAGATTTCTGAATATGACAAGCACTATTCCACCAAAGCAGCAGAGTACATCCCTCTGCTGATTTGGTGGAATGGAATACAGCTTATCACACTCTCAATGAGCTCGTAACCTTTTTTGAAACACTGAAATTATTAAAGTAATTATCTGCACAGCAATGTTGGGTTTCTTGTATGAAACATACAATTGAATAATAAAAGAAAACATCAGTTTTTCCTAGATCCCACCCTAACAAACGTCTGTTTTAACGGTATTCCAAAACTCTAATTGAACTTCATCCCCTGCATCTGGTTGGAGACTTACTCCAGCCAAAGATTAAAGTAACTCCCTTTCCAGGGTCAGAAGGGGAATCTACCACCACAGGATTGTTGGGAGCTTAAGAAAATAGTTTTTTTCAAAGGGAATAATGTTCACTCTGCAGAGAAAAAATAGGCATTTGTAGGGGAGGATCTTTACCACCCTCTAAACAATTCAAAGCTATGTAGAAAGATCTAAGCGATATTGAAATCCACACAAGGGGGGTAGGAGTCTGTGGGACATGTCCTGTGATATTCTCTGTACTATAGAAAATGTTTCTTCATGGGTGAAATTGTTTTCCCATAGTATTTGATTAGGAGGCTTTTCCCCCCATTTGACTTGCAGAAACCCACAAAGGAGGAGTAGTACCCCATAGGACATGCCACAAGGCCTTCCCAGTAATAAGTCCTGAACACCAGGTGTAGCTTTCTATTTGTACTACTGGCACCAGGTGTAGCTCTCCATTTGTACTACTGGAAATGATTGTGAATAAAAAATAGAGTTCAGGTGGGATTTATGTCTATGCCCATATTTTCACATTTCTTCCCTGAAAAGGTTCTTATGACATGGACAAGTACTCTGCATGGTAAGAGAGATGCAACCCTGCCATAAGTGCCCAACTGTTCTGTTATCTAGAGACCTAATGCTGATTTCTTGTCATAGGCCAACACTGATCATGCATGTGCATCATGACATAGGCCTGTCTCACAGATTGTGGTCTTGTCAGACCAGAGGGGTTCCCCCAAATCACTACCCTCAAAGTGGTGGAAGGCTACCGACTTCATCAAGAGTTAAGTACCACTGTGGTGGCAGCACACACTGAAGTGTTTAGTCACTGGAGTGCAGCCTAAAGGCTCACTCACCATTTTAAAGCTCCATTGCTGTGTGCTTAACTTACCCTTGCCCTACTTCACGTAGATGTAGAGTGCTGTGTAATGCAGGCGTAGTGACTGCACTGGATGTATGTGTGCCTGGGAAAGGTACAGTACAGAGGTAGAGCAGTTCTGTGTAGTACATGAATGGTTAATGCATGTACAGAGTGTATGTGTGCCTGCAAGGAATACATAATACAAGAGATGTAGTGCTTTGCAGTGTGTATGCAACAAAGGCATGCACTGGGTATATGTGTTCTTTTAAGAAGTGCAAAACATGAAGTGTTGTGCAGCACATTCATAATGAGTGTGTTTGCAAATAGCACACCCTGGTACAATACAGAAAAGCTTCAGAACCGAACAGTGCACACAGATTGAATGTGTGCTGAATGTATGCATATCTGTTATGGCACCATGAGGATCGGGAGGCGCTCCGAATGGTGCCAGTCCAGAGAGAGAGCATGAGTCTGCCGAATGCTGCCGCATGTACTGTGAGCAGCCCAACTTCTCCGAGCAGGATCAGGGCTTGTGAGGACCTGTAGAAAGGGCACTCTGCACTGATGAATACGTTCATATTGCAGTAGTGGCTAAGAATTGAACTGGTCCTTTGGGACAGTGGGGAACTCCCTACTGAAGGTGCTTCAGCACCATAGACTTTTTTGACCAATTCCTAAAGAGTCAAAGGAGGAACTCTTGAGTATATCCTACTACTGAGCATTTACGGGATTCAGCCACCAGTGAATGGGGAATAACCTCAAACAAGTTCCAAGGAAGAAGGTGGGACAGGGATTTTGTCTAACAAATCGTAGCACCTCAAATTCAAAGGAGATTGTGTTATTGCTTATAAATGGAGTTATTCCTTTGAATGCAAAGAGTTAGAAATAAAATGCTTCTTTTTCTTATAAAATTAAGTATGTGACTGGAAACTGACTTATTTATAGTACAGTGCCCACTTTGAGTTACGAGTCGTATTCACTCACCTGTATCTATACGTCCGACTCAATGGATCCTTTAACTGCTCATCCACAGCTACCACTGAGATTTAAGTGCAGAAGGGGCACTTGTCCCAGTTGCTCAGGATCCATAGTAGGTCGGGCCCCAGACATCAGGAGTAAAAGACCTCAACCACCATCGTTAGCCCAGTAATCCCTGAGTGACCTGTGGCTATCTTAAAGGAGTTCTGACAGGGACCAAAGTGCATAAGTCCATCATAAAGCAAAACAGTAGCACTCTCTCTAACACATGTTCAGGTTTCCTCATTAATAGGCATGGACCAACAAGGGTTTGAGGCTGCTTGGTAAAGTACCAACTCTGTTAACTGCATTTTCACATTTCCTCGCACTTTTACAGTTTACTGATGTAGAAAGTCATGTATTTTTCATGACAGATATGCTGAATAAGATGTATGTTGTAGCACTAAGGTTACTAGCTTTGGTATTAGCCATTAAAAAGAACACCTACCATTCAAAATGACTAAACACGCATACTTCAGTATTAACAAATTGTACATTATGTTTCATGTGCTTGCACATCCTACTGTCGCACTGCTTCCATGGTGACAAATACATTCATTATTCAAAACAGTTCATGGCAATTTCATACATACACCTCAATGCCTTCTAAATATAAAATACCAAAAGCACTTTGCCAAGGTTAAAAGAAAATGGAATTCAAAACAAACAATTCAGAATGTTCTCTGAATTGTTGAGCGTCAGGGACCTTACTTCAGAACATGGCCTATATTTAAGGGCATATGATGCAATGTTTATTGGACTACTGCAATGTTGTATTAACAAAGGAACATGATGAACAACTTTTGCAAGCAATATCTTAACTGGGGTGGTATGGTAAGCAAAACAAAGATGGATTAAACCCAGATCTGTGACTCGGGGGGGAATGTTTGCATTGTTCAGCATTCCGTCCATCTGCCTTATATGTTGCTAAAGTTGCCCTAAGTGGGAAGGGTATGCCCAGACGTAGGTCCCTTGCTCACTGTGCCCCTGGATTCAAGCTAGCCTGGCTGATGAAGGGTGATACCCTGAAACCGTTCCCAGGATGCTTGTTTCCAGTCCAGGGAGGACTTGGCCTGGCAGTTCAGGCTGGACTGTTCCCATGGGGGACAGGGTCAAGCTGATTTGCATAAGGCTGGGTCAAAACTGGGGTGGTATGGTGAGCAAAACAACGATGGTTTAAACCCAGATCTTGACTGGGGGTGAATGTTTGTATTGTTCAGCATTCTGTCCATCATCCTTTTGTGTTGCTAAAGTTGCCCTAAGTGGGAAGGGTATGCCCAGACGTGGGTCCCTTGCTCACTGTTCCAGTGCATTCAAGCTAGCTTGGCTGACGAAGGGCGATACCTGAAACCGGTCCCAGGATGCTCGTTTTCAGTCCAGGGAGGACTTGGAATGGTAATTCGAGCTGTACTGTTCGCATGGTGAACAGGGTCAAGACTGATTTGCATATGGCTGTGTCCAAGCTGGGGTGGCATGATGAGCAAAACAAAGAGGGATTACACCCAGATCCGTGACTGGGGGTGAATGTTTGCATTGTTCAGCATTCCGACTATCATCCTTTTGTGTTCCTCAGATATCAGTCAACATTTGCAGGGGAATTACCATAACACCAGCACAGGTATATAGCAAAATGTTCAACTCTAAATGTTTTCAGGTTTGCTGTCTGTCTATAAAACCTTCTGCACTTTCCAGCTACAGGAGGAAAGCAGGCACGTTGCTTCAGGGGAGTGTCTGTGGTGTGATATCCCACCAAAAATTATATTCTTGGCTTGGTAGTTGGGAATTTGGGTCACTGAATTAGGCCTGCTATCTCAGTGTTGGTTTTTCACATTATGAGCCCCGAATGAAAGACAGTTACCTTTTATTATGTAAGCAGTACAGATAGAGAGACCCATCTGGAGTCTGAATTTCATAATGTGAAACCAGATAGTCTAGAATCGATACAGCTTCCCTGTTTGCCCAAATTGTGTGATCCCAGGTAGATATTGTATTTCACAAGGCTAGTTTTTCTTCAGTATCTCATATGTGCACACTTTTAAATATTTGAGTTCAGGATTTGCATTGTACAAGTTCCACTTATATTTGATTTAATAGACTGTAATTTTGCTCCATCTATAGCATTAATGTAGGCTATGCTTAGGATTTACATGACTACTGACTTGCCTTTTAGTTCACTAATGGCATTGTCCCTGCTAGGTGAGCCATTAATGTTTCTGAAAACTATCACTTTTTATGAATGTCTGTCTATTCAATGATATTGTCTGATGTGCTAAGGTAAAACGTTTCCACATGTTAAAGATGTTGAAGCAAATAAATCATATTTTTACATTATGTTTCTTGCACTGTATGCATGCCAAATGTTTTCATGGCTCAGCTCATGCACAAACTCTTGGAGCCAAGCCAGACTCATGCCTCAGCTCTGGCTCTTCCCGGTATATTAATTTGCCTGCGCCTCCTAATCTATTAGTGACTCCGGCTTAGTACATGGGGCCATCAGTTACTTGAAAAAATGATTTGGAAAGGCCAGGATTAGAAACATGGTGCCCTGTCCTCGTTCACCAAATTGACAACTCAACCATCAAGTTTTCTTGTAACAGAAGTGAAGAACAGTGTGTAAAGTAAAATTAATTTACAATAATTGATCCTAGGGCAGGAACTCCAGGCTGTCGCGTTGTACAGGACCATAGTGATGATTTTCCAGGGAGAACTACCAGGTTCAAGTGAGAAAGGCAAGGGTGTAGCTTCAGTGGAGGTGTTTATGGTGTGACACCACTCAAATGCATTCTTGTTTGGTAGTTGATTTGGGGGCCCTGAGTCAAGTCTGCTATATCTGTTTGGGTTTTTATCCTTATTCTAAATTCACTTAAGGGATTGAACATGTTAATTGTTTTGGATCAGGATCTTAAATATATATAGTGACTGGTTAACCAAAAAAAGTAGTAAATCTACACCTATGGAGGTACATCTTGAATGGGTGTAAATGTAATGCTTTTTGGAATTCACAACCATTTTCAGTAGTAAGCTTGGAGAGATGCGCCCGTCTCAGTGTCTGACAAATACCAAAAGAGGATGGGATGAGTGCTAGCAAATCATATAGCCAGTGGTAATCGCTTGGGTAGCATTGCAATACATTGTTTTTCACCTGCTGTGACATTCTAGATAGAGGCCTACCTAATGCAAGTCAGTACTGACCATGCACCTCATGGAAACAGTCCAATCTGAGCATTGGTCATCTCAACCCTGCAGCACTCCCCTTTTAAGTTGGGAAATGTGATTTCCTAACCACTGAATCTCACTGACTCAGCTATGCCCTTGTAGAGAGGTTTGCAAGAGGGAAGAAAGAGAAATGTTAATTTGTAAATTATTTTCGTCCAGGTAGGAAACTGCTTTCTCTATTACAGTACCGCCAATACCCTCCCCCTCTTCACTGTCAGAACCTGGACAGTTGCATCATTGAGGGTTAGTGATAGACTAGTGTCACTTCTCTTTGAACACCTCATTGACTTGGAGATTCAAAGAAGAGGAAAGCTGGAGACATATTGTAAGAAATTGGGTTACTGGCTGGTTGGAGGGGGTCAAGTAATAACCACAGTCCTAGTCAGAGAAAGTCACAAGCAAACCCAGAATAACTTGTGCTTAACCTCCTGGTAGCTTGGCACAGAGGAGTCAGGCTTAACTTAAAGGCAATATGTAAAGTATTTATGCAACACTTCAAACAGCGAAAGGACCACACGAAAAGATCCCACACCAGATTGGGAAAATAGAGCTTAATTTAATAAATAAAACTAGATCAAAGCATCAAAAATCCAATCAGTGGAAGTGGAGATATTGAATATTAAAGTTTTAGTAAAAGTAGCAACTAAAGGCATAACAATGGATATCAAGTAACACGGACCGATATAAAGTCACAAGTTCAGGCCAACCGTGATGAAGCACGTGCCAGCTACGGAGGCCCTCTGAACAAACTGCCTTAAATCTTGGTTTGTGGAGAGTTTTGTGGATCTGTGTCAAAGATGCATCACTCAGCTGAAGTGATGTGTGCATTTCAAGATGCAGCAAGGCTGCAGTGCGAGGGCCTATTGCATCAGTGCCAATAATACTGTAGACGGCTTTTACGATGTGAAGACTGGTGTCACGGATGGGGCATGCAGCCAGGGAGATGTAATGGTTCTAATTATCAGCGAGGCTGCGAATGCAGAGTCTGGTGTCATCATTGAGGCTGCCATCAAAAAGGGATAAGAATTCCTGCGCTGAGGATGTGCCCTGCACACAAGGTGATGCGGGCTATGGCTGTGATGCTGGTCACTACAACAGGTCCAACCCACAAAGCCGTAGAGAGGCATCTGTTCTGATCATGGTAGCGCCACACAGCAGAGGAGATGTGTCAGTTTCCACTGGATCCACAGGGGCTGGTAAGCAGTTTAAGCCCATTTCCAAGGGTCCAGGACTGGGATGGCAACACTTGGCAGGGTAGACTCATAAATGGCAGAGTCCAGGTTCAGATACAAGGTTGTGGGAAGCCTGTTATGTTCCTGAAGCTTCAGATCAGGAGGCCAGCCAACTAGCCCTTGGAGTCCCTCTGGGTTATGGGTTCAAAAGATCCAGGTCCAGTCCTTCACATCCATGCAAGAGGGCAGCAGGTGTGCACAGCAAAGGAAGAGTCCAGCAGAGTGCAGTCTGGCAGAGTTGCAGTCCTTCAGCAGCACAACAGTCCTGGCAGAGTATCCACAGGTCCAGAAGTGTACTGAAGTGGTGGTGTCTGAGATTCAGTATTCATACCCAGTTTTAACTTTGAATTGGGGAGAATCTCTTAGATTGTTAATTTTGAAGTCCCCAGGCATCCTACCTTCTCTGGGTCCCAAATAACTGCAGGGGGTATGCAGATCTTTGTGTGGAAGCAGGGCACAGCCTATTCAGTTGTAGGTGGGACTGTGCCCAGCTCTTCCCTCTCATCCTGCCACTGATGGTCCTAACAGGCACACCTAAGCTCCCTATTGTGTGGGGGTGTTTAGGAGGAATACACAAAACCCCATTGTCAGCTACTCCCAGTCATGTGACCAGGGACCGGCTACAGGCAATGAATTGTTAAGGCAGGAAAATGCCAACGTTCGGGAAAGTGGCATTTTCAGCATTGCAATTTAAAATCCAATTTAATTATGAGTTAAGATTTTAAATTGTGATCCCAGAGACACCAAAATGAACTGATCATCTCTTCTCATTTGAAAATTATACTTATATTATCAAATGTAATAAGGCAATACTAATGTTAACCTATCGGAGAGATAGGCCTGCAGTAGTGAAAAACAAATTTAGGAGTTTTTCACTACCTGAACATGTAAAACTTAAAAGTACATGTCTTACTTTTTTTAACTACATTGACTCCTGCCCTCTGGGCTGTTCGGGCACACCTTAAGTGTGACTTATTCATATTAAAAAGGAAGATTTGGTCCTGGCCAAAGGTTTACTTTGCCAGGTCACAATAGCAGTTTAAATTGCACACAGAGGCTCTGCAATGGCAGGTCTGAGACATCTTCAAAAGGGCTACTTAAGTGGCTGTCACAATTACTGCCACAGATCCTCTCGTAGCATTTAATTTATAGGCCCTGGCATATGTAGTGCTACTTTACTAGTCACTTTGGCCCTCATTACAACCCTGGCGGTCGGTGTTAAAGAGGCGGTAAAACAGCCACCAGGCCGGCGGCAAACAAAATGGAATTACGACCGTGGCGGAAACCGCCAACATAGACAGCCACTTTAACACTCCGACCACCAAGGCAGTACAAACAAACACTGCGGCGGTAACCGCCAACAGACAGGCGGAGGACAACGTACCGCCCACGGAATTACAACAGGCCAATCCGCCACCTTTTCCGGGGCAGATTCACTGCGAACAAAAACACAGTGTAAACAGGACTTGGAAGGGGAAACTCTCACCTCTACAAATCCCTTGAGGAACCAGGACACCATGGAACCGGAACTTCAGATTCTTCCAGCCTTTATCTTCCTGCTCCTCTACCAGGAGCATGAACGCCAGCGGCGGAGACCACGGTGAGTACTGCACCTACGACACAGGGGAGGGTGGAGGGAAAAAACAGTGACACACACATGCAACACGCAAAACCTCCACCCCCACCCTCACCGACGACAACACACACACCAATACATCATGATACATTACAGTTACAACCCCAAACCCCCTCTGGAAGAATGCAAGGACAAAAGGAAATGAGTTGAATGATTGTAATATAATCAAATACATGAATCAAAAATATATACATATATAAAGATATTCACACTATCAACAAATATATACACCAAGAATACAAGTCCAAGGTATTCCACTATCAAAGCCCGTGGACCACTGGGCCCAAAAGGCATGGGCGAGGCCTACACTCAATACCCGATCAAAATGGAGAGAACACTGCTGGGGCATCAGATATTAAAAAACAGGCACCTCAGGGGGAAGAAAAGGGGGTCACCTCAGCCGGATGAGTGCACGACGCCAGATCTATGAGGGGGCTCCATGCCCTCTGTTCAATCCTGGGGAGTGCAAAGCCACAGTCTCTCAAGTCTCTACAGTGGGTGGTTTGCCCACTGTTCAATCCTGGGGAGTGCAAAGCCACAGTCTCTCAAGTCTCTCCAGTGGGTGGTTTGCCCACTGCTTCATCCTGGGGAGTGCAAAGCCACAGTCTCTCAAGTCTCTACAGTGGGTGGTTTGCCCACTGTTCAATCCTGGGGAGTGCAAAGCCACAGTCTCTCAAGTCTCTCCAGTGGGTGGTTTGCCCACTGCTTCATCCTGGGGAGTGCAAAGCCACAGTCTCTCAAGTCTCTACAGTGGGTGGTTTGCCCACTGTTGAATCCTGAGGAGTGCAAAGCCACAGTCTCTCAAGTCTCTCCAGTGGGTGGTTTGCCCACTGTTTTATCCTGGGGAGTGCAAAGCCACAGTCTCTCATGTCTCTCCTGTGGGTGGGTTGCCCACTGCTTTATCCTGGGGAGTGCAAAGCCACAGTCTCTCAAGTGTCTACAGTGGGTGGTTTGCCCACTGTTCAATCCTGGGGAGTGCAATGCCACAGTCTCTCAAGTCTCTCCAGTGGGTGGTTTGCCCACTGTTCAATCCTGGGGAGTGCAAAGCCACAGTCTCTAAAGTGGATAACAGTCTCCACTGGTTCTGGAGGGGGCTTTGTGCCCAGAGTGCTTCATCGTGCCAAGGACTGTGGTAGTGGATGTGAATCTCCACTGGTTCTGGAGGGAGATTTGTGCCCAGAGTGCTTCATCCTGCCAAGGACTGAGGTAGTGGATGAGAATCTCCACTGGTTCTGGAGGGGGCTTTGTGCCCAGAGTGTTTCATCCTGCCAAGGCTGAGGTAGTGGATGCCTTTCTCCACTGGTTCTTGAGGGGGCTTTGTGCCCAGAGTGCTTCATCCTGCCAAGGACTAAGGTAGTGGATGTTAATCTCCACTGGTTCTGGAGGGGGCTTTGTGCCCAGAGTGCTTCATCCTGCTTATGGCGGCCTCAGTAGCATCGGAATCTTTGGCGCTCACTGGCCTGCGGTGCTTGTTGCGGTGGTGCCCTGGCCTGCGGTGCTGGTGGTGGCGGTGTCCTGGGAAGCGGTGCTGGTGGCGGCGGTGTACTGGGCAGCGGGGCTGGTGGTGGCGGTGTCCTGGGCAGCGGGGCTGGTGGCGGCGGTGTCCTGGGCAGTGGTGCTGGTGGCGGTCTTGTCTGCCGTGCAGATTTTCCCAGACTTGCCGGTTTTACTGTGCCCCTTCCCCACCTTGGATGGTGGCGCATGTGTCTGCACACTCCCAACTGTACCCCTGGGAGCGGCTTTGGTGGCTGATTTCTTTCCTCTCTCCCGCCGGGCACTGGACAACTTTTTGAGCTTTACAGGTGGGGGACTGTCCTTGCTCTGGCTCGTTTCCACACTGGCTGCCCTGCTGCCTGGCGCACTCCAGAAGCCAGTTACCACTGGCACCACTGGTCCAACAGATGTTGTAGCTGAGGTGCTTGGTTGGGACCTGGAGAAGCAGGCCCTAGGAGACTGAAGGGGTGGGGGAGGTGAGGGGAAGAGGTCAAGGTTGGACAGGAAAGGTTTTTTGGGAACACTGGAACGGGTAGATGGAGGGGGTTTGGGAGTGGAGGAAGAGGTAGTGGTTGTAGGAGGTGTACTTTGCTGACTTTGGGTGAAGGTGCATGGGCTGGAGGCTGTCGTGAGGTGGATGGCTGTTGGGTGGGTGTGTGGCTGCGTTTGTGTACCACAGACACACTGGGAGAGGACACACGGGATGTGTGAATGGTAGTGGGGGTGGTGACTGCACGTGAGCGGGGTGTGGTGGGGGGGTGCTGGTGATGGACCTAGTGGCTGAGGATGTAGTGCATGCAGGTGTGAGTGGAGACGAGACAGGGAGGGAGGAGGGAGACGAGGAGGAGGGGGACTCAGTGGAGGCAGTGGATGTTGGTGTGTCTGCATGTGTATGATGCTTGCGTGAGTGCCTGTGGGATGTGTGGTGCTTATGTTTGCCAGAGCTTCCCTTGTGTGTTGAGGTGTGTGCATGCTGGTTTGATGGTGTGCTTTGGATAGGCTGAGGTACAGGGGTTTGGGTCTGGGTGGATGAAGTTGGAGGGGGGAAGCTAGAGACAGGGACAATGGCTGCCATCAGTGCTGAGGCCAGTGTCTGAAAAGCTTGATGATGGGCTGCCTGACCAGAGTAAATGCCCTCCAGGTATGCATTGGTTTGTTGCAACTGCCTCTCTACACCCTGGATGGCATTCAGAATGGTAGACTGCCCAACAGTGAGGGACCTGAGGAGGTCAATCGCCTCCTCACTGAGGGCAGCAGGGGTGACAGGGGCAGGGCTGAGGTGCCTGGGGTGAAGGAGATGCCCACCCTACAGGGTGAGCGGGTACGGGACACACGCTGAGGGGTTGCTGGGAGGGCGGCTGTACCTGTAGATACGGGGGCACAGATGGGCCTGACACCGCAAGGGAGCTCCCATCAGAGGAGGAGTCCGTGTCGCTGGTCTCAGCTCCTGTCCCCAACGTGGAGCTCCCCCCGCCCTCCGTCCCACTGGTGAATTCTGACTCCGTTGTGTCGCCCTCCAGGCCCATGTGGGATGCAGCTCCCTCCTGCTCCGGTGCCACTGCTCCTCCGCCTGATGATGCTAATGCACACAAGAACAGGGAGACCACAAAAAGGGGGGGGAAGACAGAAGAAAGACATGTTGAGTGCATGCAATACTGCTACCATTGGCAGACACTACAGACATAGAAGCCCCCGGCACTACGCAGTGCACTTGGAGTTCCCTAATCAATCCCAGGGACATGGGTTACAAGGCTATGCACGATTACTGCAGACATGGATGTCACAGGAGCCTGACTAGGTGTAGTTGGCACTGTACTCAGGTGGGGTGCCACAGGGCCTGCCTTAAGAATGGACCTTGCCTACTAAACTCGCCCTGGCCTAGGGGAACCCACAGCCCAACTCCCACACCCAGACACCTACAATGCACGCTGAGTCAGCAGAATGAGAGTGTACTCAAATCAAATCAAATCATTAACATTTATAAAGCACGCTACTCACCCGTGCGGGTCTCAAGGCGCTAGGAGAAAAAGGGGGGTTATCGCTGCTCGAACAGCCAGGTCTTTAGGAGTCTCCGGAAAGCGGAGTGGTCCTGGGTGGTCCTGAGGCTGGTGGGGAGGGAGTTCCAGGTCTTGGCCGCCAGGAAGGAGAAAGATCTCCCACCCGCCGTGGAGCGGCGGATGCGAGGGACAGCAGCGAGTGCGAGGCCAGAGGAGCGGAGGAGGCGGGTGGGGACGTAGAAGCTGAGGCGTCTGTTGAGGTATTCCGGTCCCTTGTCGTGGAGGGCTTTGTGTGCGTGGGTGAGAAGTCGGAAGGTGATCCTTTTGCTGACTGGGAGCCAATGCAGGTGTCTCAGGTGTGCGGAGATGTGGCTGCTGCGGGGTATGTCGAGGATGAGGCGGGCCGAGGCGTTTTGAATGCGTTGCAGCCGATTTTGGAGTTTGGCTGTGGTCCTGGCGTAGAGGGTGTTGCCGTAGTCCAGGCGGCTCGTGATGAGGGCGTGGGTCACGGTTTTTCTGGTGTCGGCGGGGATCCAGCGGAAGATCTTGCGGAGCATGCGGAGGGTGAGGAAGCAGGCGGAGGATACGGCGTTGACTTGCTTGGTCATGGTGAGAAGAGGGTCCAAGATGAAGCCGAGGTTGCGGGCGTGGTCTGTGGGGGTCGGTGCGGTGCCGAGGGCCGTGGGCCACCAGGAGTCGTCCCAGGCGGACGGGGTGTTGCCGAAGATGAGGACTTCCGTTTTTTCCGAGTTCAGCTTTAGGGAGCCTCATCCAATCTGCGACGTCCTTCATACCCTCTTGTAGGTTGGTCTTGGCGCTGGCGGGGTCCTTGGTGAGGGAGAGTATAAGTCGGCGTAGGAGGTGATGATGATGTCGTGCTTGCGTACGATGTTGGCGAGGGGGCTCATGTAGACATTGAAGAGTGTCGGGCTGAGTGATGAGCCTTGGGGTACGCCGCAGATGATCTCGGTGGGTTCTGAGCGAAACGGAGGGAGGTAAACTCTTTGGGAACGGTTTGAGAGGAAGGAGGCGATCCAGTCCAGGGCCTGGCCTTGGATTCCGGTGGAGCGGAGGCGGGTGATTAGGGTGCGGTGACAGACGGTGTCAAAGGCAGCCAAGAGGTCGAGCAGAATGACGGCGACTGTTTCACCGTTATCCATCAGGGTTCTGATGTCGTCAGTGACTGAGATGAGGGCGGTTTCAGTGCTGTGGTTGGTTCGGAATCCGGTTTGTGAGGGGTCGAGCAGGTTGTTGTCTTCCAGGAAGGTGGTCCGCTGTTTGTTGACGGTCTTCTCTATTACTTTGGCTGGGAAAGGCAGAAGAGAGATGGGGCGGAAGTTTTTCAGGTCGCTCGGGTCAGCCGTAGGTTTCTTTAGTAGGGCGTTGACTTCGGCGTGTTTCCAGCATTCGGGGAAGGTAGCAGAAGAAAAAGAAGAGTTGATGACGGTCTGGAGGTGCGGGGCGATGATGTCGTCGGCTTTGTTAAAGATGAAGTGCGGGCAGGGGTCCGAAGGGGCGCCGGAGTGGATAGAGTTCATGATGGATTTGGTTTCTTCCGTGTTGATGTGGGACCAGTTGTTGAGGGTGATGGCCGTGGATGCCGGTTCGGTGGTGTTTGGTTGGGTCTGGTGTCTGAAGCTGTCGTGGAGGTCGCTAATCTTGCGATGGAAGAAAGTGGCGAGGGATTCGCACAGATCCTGTGAGGGCGTGACGGCATTGGCGTTGGCGCTGGGGTTGGAGAACTCCTTGACGATGCTGAAGAGTTCTCTGCTGTTGTGTCTGTTTTTGTCCAGTCTGTCGGTGAAGAAGTTCCTTTTGGCAGCGCGGATCAGGTGGTGGTGTTCGTGGGTAGCGTTCTTGAGGGCGGTTATGTTGTCAGCTGTGCGGTCCTTGCGCCAGGCTTTCTCAAGGGCGCGCCAAGTTTTCTTTGATTTTTTGAGGGTGTCAGAGAACCAGAGAGGTTTTTTGGTGTTGGTCTGTCGATGCGTGCGTTTGAGGGGAGCAAGGATGTCTGCGCAGTTGGAGATCCAGTTTGTGAGGTTGAGGGCT
Source organism: Pleurodeles waltl (assembly GCF_031143425.1). Classification (NCBI taxonomy): domain Eukaryota; kingdom Metazoa; phylum Chordata; class Amphibia; order Caudata; family Salamandridae; genus Pleurodeles; species Pleurodeles waltl. The sequence continues at coordinate 1,101,481,685 of NC_090446.1, forward strand.
GCATCGTTGGGGTCGGTGGTGAGGGTGGGTTGGTTGGTGTCGAGTGCGGAGAAGAGTTGCTCTTCGGGATCTTGTTCCACTGTCGACGAGGGATGGGTTGGGTGCGGAGGTGGCGGGTCTCGCGTCGGAATGTGAAGTGGACGCAGCTGTGGTCGGTCCAGTGTAGGGCGGAGGCGTGGCTGAAGAAGACGTGTTTGCTGGCGGAGAAGATGGGGTCAAGCGTGTGTCCGGCGATGTGGGTGGCGGTGTTCACCAGTTGTTTGAGGCCGAGGTTGGCGAGTTTGTCGAGCAGGGTGGTGGTGTTGGGGTCGTTGTTTTGTTCCAGATGGAAGTTGAGGTCACCTAGGAGGATGTAGTCCGGCGAGTCGAGGGCGTGCGAAGGACCCTTGTGGCTGCTGTGATGCCCTCAAGCGCCCATCGAACTCCGGGTATGCCACCGCCAGGATCCTGAACATCAGGGGGGTCATGGAGCGACGGGCACCCCTCCCACATTGGGAGGCCATCCCCAGATTGGCCTCTGTCGTCTTCTTGCTCCAGCGGTGAATGTCTTCCCATCTTTTAAGGCAGTGGGTGCTCCATCTGTGGTAGACCCCAGGGTCCGGACTTCAATGTCGATGGCACGCCAAATGTCCTTCTTCTGGTGGGCGCTGACCTACAGGAATGGTACAGGGGAAAAGGAGAAGATGTTACCGTCCGCACTGTCACAGTCATGGGCCCGCATCCCTACCCTTGCCACGACGCACATGCACTCACCGTCATTTCATGCACGCCTCTTTCTCACCCCCCCTAGCTTTCATCCACACCACTCCACTCACCTGTTTGTCTGGAGGACCGTAGAGTAGCGTGTACACATCCACTAGTCTCTCCAACTACTCCGTGCTGAAGGCAGGGGCCCTTTCCCCAGACACACGAGCCATTGTCTCTTCCAGACTGAGGTCACAGCAGCACTTGCAGTGTAGGTCCTCTCCTGTCGAAGATCAGGTATCAAGTGAGTGAACAGACAGAAAATGGCGGTCATGTTCGCGGCGGTGCGTACCGTCACCGCCGGCGTACATCATCATTGGCTCCTGGGGCCCATAGGGTCCAATGTTAACAATGCAGGATTGCGCCGCAGTCTTCGACCACCTACCGCGACGGTGTACAACGCCAGCGCAGTTACCTCATATCCCCTTGTCCCACTTTACAGGTTAGGCAGCCGCCGTTTCATGGGCCCACATGGCATTATTTTGGACTGCGTCACACATATCTAAGCCTTGCTTAAACACTGATACAGGCATATGTCGATTTGCTAATATTTTCCGATTAAGCTGTGTTTACGCACCTCAGAGTTGGTTGGCTGACTCTCTGCTCGCTGTTCTCCTCCATAGGCACCGTCCGCAAGTGAAGACAAAAAGTCTATGATGACCCTACAGAAAGGGGCAAGTCCAACACTTTTCTTCCTACAGCCATTGGTCAGGGAGGCAAACAAGAATTTTTATTCTTTACTGCACCCAGCTATAACTATTCTTATTGTCACCTGTTTCAGTCAGTTTGTTTTTAGAAGTGTGTGAAGCAGAGCATTTGAATCAGTGAAACCATTCATCAATTGGTGAGAACGCTTCAGTAAATAAGATTACAACTCCTTGACTTTCCACTCGGGTATTGTGAAATTGTGTGATCCAGTTCCTGCCCCAGGGTAATGCTATCTCATAAAATGATATCCCCCAGTCTCCTGTATAACAAACACCAACATGTAGAATTCCCTGTTCCACTGTGCAGGGCTCTCTCCATCTCCTCACTTTAGCATAAGCCTGCTTAGTCACTACCACCAAGATAATAAGGAAATCTCTGTCCCAAATCCCCAGTTGCTCTCGACCTCTAGGGATGCTTTGATCTACTGCCCTATGTCTGTCTTAAAAGCTGAAAGGAAGGACTAGCGTTAAGCGTATTCTGAGGAAGATATGCCTTGGAATGTCCGTGAGCTGTCATTGAAGTAGTTGCTTACTCAATCTCCCTAAACCGTGAACTAAGGGAAAGTAGTAGAATCCCATCAGATGTCTGATATTGATGTTTAGTTGAACCAATAAAATTATATCCAATGATCCTGAACTGGTAAAATCACTGCAGGGAATAAAGAATATACCCACCCATTGATCTTTTCAGACTAGATTACCTACATGTGCACATGGCTGACGCATTACCAACAGGTCTAAACTAACGCAGAGGCAAGCACAAGTGTGAAAAAGAACACAGCTTAATTATGCATTTCCTTATACTGACACTAAATTTAGACCAACTTGCAGAATTCTCATATGGAAAACAGTGGTTCACAAATCATCCCTGACAGCAGGCTGTCCTGGTTACTCTGTCCCTAAAAATAAAAATAAAATACAAATGGAAACGAAGTTCTATTTTTTGTGGATTTGTGTCTTTATTTTATTGATACTATTTCTATTGTTTGTAATGCGTTGTTTGTGTAAATCACTAATTATCAGTCTGTTTTCACCACAGGCATGCTCACCTGCGAGAAAAAGGATCGCCTCCCAACTATCACTTGTGTTCAAAGTAGGTTTAATGCTACTAGTATCTCGAGAGCTACCTATAAATATCTCTCCTGTGTGAGGCCCAGACTTCAAAAACTGAAACATTCATATTTAAAACAAACATGTAAACTTGTCTGATGTGCTCAGTATTAACATTCTAATAATTTTAGTGTCTCTGGATGATTTTCATCAACATAAGTAGCTTTTGCTACAAAAAAGGTTAGATAGCCCTGTAAGATGTGCAAGCAGAAGGCTTCCCTCTGAAGAAAACGATCCTATAATAAAGAAAATCCAAGAATATTATAGGAAGTTATAAACATGACACTTAAAAATACAATTATTGATACATATAAGTACCTGTACAGTTCTAGCAGCACAAACTCTCAATTCAAACAGTATGTTAGTCGAAAGGCTTTGATGTTTCTATCTAGGTAGGTATAATTTGCAGGGGTATAGTCTCTAGTGCCCGGTAGGAATGGCTCACTGGCCATTCTGTCAATCTAGCATTTCCCAGGGAGGGTGCAGAATAGGAGGCATCTTTCAGAGCAGGATAGGCTGCCATGACTCAGCAGTGCTCCAATGGCATTTTTTTGTGGCGACCTCCTGTAGTCTGGGTTGAAAATTTTCGCCAGCGCTAATGTTGGTTTCAAGTTTGGACCTGAAGATCGGAGAAAGAAGCCGGACTAATTAGAGATATATATATATATTTTTTTTTTCAAGTAGTGGAATGGTGTGAGGGTGATATTGAAGTGGTGTTGGGAAGCGTGGCAGGACAACAGCTTTCTATATATTTGGGCAAGAATGAGTGGGACAAAGGACGCAGACTTGTGGGTGTGTGAAGTGTAGGAGGCTGGCCTGGCTTGTAGTGGGTACCAGAGGTACTTACTGTAGGAGGCTGGACTGGCTTGTAGTGAGTACCTAGGGGTACTTACACCTTGCACCAGGCCCAGTTATCCCTTATTAGTGTATAGGGTGTCTAGCAGCTTAGGCTGATAGATAATGGTAGCTTAGCAGAGCAGCTTAGGCTGAACTAGGAGACGGGTGAAGCTACTACAGTACCACTTAGTGTCATATGCACAATATCATAAGAAAACACAATACACAGTTATACTAAAAATAAAGGTATTTTATTTTTATGACAATATGCCAAAGTATCTTAGAGTGTACCCTCAGCGAGAGGATAGGAAATATACACAAGATATATATACACAATAGCGAAAATATGCAGTATAGTCTTAGAAAACAGTGCAAACAATGTATAGTTACAATGGGATGCAATGGGGAAACATAGGGATAGGGGCAACACAAACCATATACTCCAAAAGTGGAATGCGAACCACGAATGGACCCCAAACCTATGTGACCTTGTAGAGGGTCGCTGGGACTATTAGAAAATAGTGAGAGTTAGAAAAATAACCCTCCCCAAGACCCTGAAAAGTGAGTGCAAAGTGCACTAAAGTTCCCCTAAGGACAAAGAAGTCGTGTTAGAGGAATAATGCAGGAAAGACACAAACCAACAATGCAACAATGCTGGATTTCCAATCTGGGGTACCTGTGGAACAAGGGGACCAAGTCCAAAAGTCACAAGCAAGTCGGAGATGGGCAGATGCCCAGGAAATGCCAGCTGCGGGTGCAAAGAAGCTTCTACTGGACAGAAGAAGCTGCGGTTTCTGCAGGAACGCAAAGGGCTAGAGACTTCCCCTTTGGAGGACGGATCCCTCTTGCCTTGTAGAGTCGTGCAGAAGTATTTTCCCACCGAAAGAACACCAACAAGCCTTGCTAGCTGCAAATAGTGCAGTTAGCGTTTTTGGATGCTGCTGTGGCCCAGGAGGGACCAGGAGGTCTCAAATTGGACCAGGAGGTAGAGGGGACGTCGAGCAAGACAAGGAGCCCTCTTAGCAGCAGGTAGCACCCAGAGAAGTGCCAGAAACAGGCACTACGAGGATGCGTGAAACGGTGCTCACCCGAAGTCGCACAAAGAAGTCCCACGTCGCCGGAGAACAACTTAGGAGGTCGTGCAATGCAGGTTAGAGTGCCATGGACCCAGGCTGGACTGTGCACAAAGGATTTCCGCTGGAAGTGCACGGAGGCCGGAGTAGCTGCAAAAGTCGCGGTTCCCAGCAATGCAGTCTAGCGAGGTGAGGCAAGGACTTACCTCCACCAAACTTGGACTGAAGAGTTACTGGACTGTGGGGGTCACTTGGACAGAGTTGCTGGATTCAAGGGACCTCGCTCGTCGTGCTGAGAGGAGACCAAAGGGACCTGCAAATGCAGCTTTTTGGTGCCTGCGGTTGCAGGGGGAAGATTCCGTCGACCCACGGGAGATTTCTTCGGAGCTTCTAGTGCAGAGAGGAGGCAGACTACCCCCACAGCATGCACCACCAGGAAAACAGTCGAGAAGGCGGCAGGATCAGCGTTACAGAGTTGCAGTAGTCGTCTTAGCTACTATGTTGCAGTTTTGCAGGCTTCCAGCGCGGTCAGCAGTCGATTCCTTGGCAGAAGGTGAAGAGAGAGATGCAGAGGAACTCGGATGAGCTCTTGCATTCGTTATCTAAAGTTTCCCCAGAGACAGAGACCCTAAATAGCCAGAAAAGAGGGTTTGGCTACTTAGGAGAGAGGATAGGCTAGCAACACCTGAAGGAGCCTATCAGAAGGAGTCTCTGACGTCACCTGGTGGCACTGGCCACTCAGAGCAGTCCAGTGTACCAGTGACACATACAACTAAAACAACATATATACAGTGAAAAATGGGGGTAACATGCCAGGCAAGATGGTACTTTCCTACACAACCCCCCCCCAAACGAAGGACAATAAGACTAGCCATGACCTGATGAGTCTTCATTGTCTAAGTGGAAATATCTGGAGAGTCCATCTGCATCTGAGTGGCTACTCCCAGGTCTATGTTCCACTGTATAGTCCATTCCCTGTAGGGATATGGACCACCTCAACAATTTAGGATTTTCACCTTTCATTTGTTTTAGCCAAAGTAGAGGTTTGTGGTCTGTCTGAACAATGAAGTGAGTGCCAAACAGGTAAGGCCTCAACTTCTTCAGAGCCCAGACCACAGCAAAGGCCTCCCTCTCAATGGCAGACCAACACTTTTCTCTAGGGGTCAACCTCCTACTAATAAAAGCAACAGGTTGATCCTGGCCCTCAGAATTAAGTTGTGATAGGACTGCCCCTACTCCTAATTCAGATGCATCAGTTTGGACATAGAATTTTTTAGAGTAACAAGGGCTTTTCAGGACAGGTGCAGAGCACATGGCCTGCTTCAGCTCCTCAAAAGCTTTCTGACAGCTAGCTGTCCACAATACCTTTTTAGGCATCTTTTTGGATGTGAGGTCATTAAGAGGGGCTGCAATGGAGCCATAGTTCTTAATGAACCTCCTGTAATACCCAGTGAGGCCTAGGAAGGCTCTCACCTGAGTCTGAGTGGTAGGGGGAACCCAATCAATAATTGTTTGGATTTTCCCCTGAAGTGGTGCAATCTGTTCCCCACCAACAAGGTGTCCCAGATAAACCACCTTACCCTGCCCTATCTGGCACTTTGAAGCCTTGATAGTGAGGCCTGCCTTTTGCAGGGCCTCTAAAACTTTCCATAGGTGGACCAGGTGATCATCCCAGCTGGAGCTAAAGACAGCTATATCGTCCAAATATGCTGCACTGAAAGCCTCCAGCCCTTGCAGGACTGTGTTCACCAACCTTTGAAAAGTGGCAGGTGCATTTTTCAAACCAAAAGGCATTACAGTAAACTGGTAATGTCCTCCAATGGTTGAAAATGCAGTCTTAGGTTTAGCATCTTCTGCCAATTTGATCTGCCAATACCCTGCAGTCAAATCAAAAGTGCTTAGATCCTTGGCAGATGCCAGTGTATCTATGAGCTCATCTGCCCTGGGTATAGGGTGAGCATAAGTTTTGGTTACCAGGTTGAGACCTCTATAGTCTACACAAAACCGCATTTCCTTCTTTCCATCTTTGGAATGGGGTTTTGGTACAAGTACCACAGGAGAAGCCCATGGACTTTCAGAGTGCTCAACCACTCCTAGTTCTAACATTTTCTGGACCTCTTGCTTTATGCAGTCCCTGACATGGTCAGGCTGCCTATAGATCTTACTTTTGACAGGTAAACTGTCTCCAGTATCTATAGTGTGCTCACAACAAGAAGTGGTACCTGGCACAGTAGAGAAGAGTTCAGAGAATTGATCTAGGAGATTTATGCAATGGTCTTTCTGCTCAGCAGTAAGACAATCAGCCAAAACTACACCTTCCACAAGAGTATCTTGTTCTGTGGAAGAGAAGAGATCAGGTAGAGGATCACTGTCTTCTTCCTGTCCCTCATCAGTTGCCATGAGCAGGGTGGGATCAGCCCTGTCATAGTAGGGTTTCAGGCGGTTGACATGGAGCACCCTAAGGGGACTCCTGGCAGTGCCTAAGTCAACTAAATAGGTGACTTCTCCCTTCTTTTCAACAATTGTGTGGGGTCTACTCCATTTATCTTGGAGTGCTCTTGGGGCCACAGGCTCCAAGACCCACACTTTCTGCCCTGGTTGGTACTGAACCAAAACAGCCTTCTGATCATGCCATTGCTTCTGGAGCTCTTGGCTGGCCTGAAGGTTTTTGCTGGCCTTTTTCATGTACTCAGCCATCCTTGATCTGAGGCCAAGTACATAATCCACAATATCCTGCTTAGGAGCTTTTAAAGGTTGTTCCCAACCCTCCTTTACAAGTGTGAGTGGACCCCTAACAGGGTGTCCAAAAAGAAGTTCAAAGGAGCTGAAGCCCACTCCTTTCTGGGGTACCTCCCTGTAGGCAAAAAGGAGGCATGGTAGAAGGATATCCCATCTCCTGCGGAGTTTTTCAGGGAGACCCATAATCATGCCTTTGAGAGTTTTATTAAATCTCTCCACCAGTCCATTTGTTTGTGGATGATAGGGTGTAGTGAACTTGTAAGTTACACCACACTCCTTCCACATGGCCTTTAAGTATGCAGACATGAAATTGCTTCCCCTGTCTGATACTACTTCCTTTGGGAAGCCCACCCTAGAAAATATTCCCAGGAGGGCCTTTGCCACTGCAGGTGCTGTAGTGGTCCTTAAAGGAATTGCTTCAGGGTATCTTGTGGCATGGTCCACTACCACCAAGATAAACCTATTGCCTGAAGCAGTAGGAGGGTCAAGGGGGCCAACTATGTCAACCCCTACCCTTTCAAAGGGAACCCCAACCACAGGCAGTGGAATAAGGGGTGCCTTTGGAGTGCCACCTGTTTTGCCACTGGCTTGACAGGTTTCACAGGACTTACAAAAATCTTTTGTGTCCTCAGACATCCTAGGCCAATGAAACAAGGGAACAAGTCTCTCCCAAGTTTTCATTTGACCCAGGTGCCCAGCTAGGGGAATGTCGTGGGCAAGAGTTAGGAGGAACTTTCTGTACTCCTGAGGAATCACTAATCTCCTGGCAGCTCCAAGTTTAGGATCCCTATGCTCAGTGTATAAGAGGTTGTCCTCCCAGTAAACTCTGTGAGAGTCACTGACATCCCCATTAGCCTGTTTGACAGCTTGCTGTCTTAGACCCTCTAATGTGGGACAGGTTTGCTGTGCCACACTCAGCTCCTCCCTGGCAGGCCCCCCTTCACCCAAAAGCTCAGCAGTGTCTGCTTCAAGCTCCTCTGGTGTAGGTTCTGCACAGGGAGGGAATTCTTCTTCCTCAGAAGTTGAATCCACTGTAGAGGGAGGGATAGTAGGAAGTGGTTTGCTTCTACTAGCCCTAGCTTTAGGGAGCACTTGGTCCATTGTTCCGGGATCCAAGCTTCCCTGTCCTTTTTGCTTTTTGGCCTGAGCCCTTGTTAAAGCAAAAATATGCCCTGGGATGCCCAGCATTGCTGCATGGGCCTCCAACTCCACATCTGACCAAGCTGATGTCTCCAAATCATTTCCTAGTAGACAGTCTACAGGTAAATCTGTGGCTACCACAACTTTCTTTGGACCAGTAACCCCCCCCAGTTGAGATTAACAACAGCCATGGGGTGGCTAAGTGTGTTGTTGTGAGCATTGGTTACTTGGTACTGGTGACCAAGTAGGTGTTGTTCAGGGTGGACCAGTTTCTCTATGACCATAGTCACACTGGCACCAGTGTCCCTGTAGGCCTGAACCTCAACACCATTTATTAGGGGTAGCTTCTTGTACTTATCCATATTAAGGGACAAGCAACTAAGGTGGCTAAATCAATAGCCCCCTCAGAGACTAACACAGCCTCTGTGGCCTCCCTAACAAGGCCAACCCCAACTAAGTTACCAATAGTGAGCCCAGCTACTCCCTTGGATTGGCTATTAGTAGGTTTGCTCCCACCACCACTGCTATTAGTAGGGACACTAGGGGTAGCAGTAGGGGTTGTAGTGGTAGGAGGCTTGGTGCTTTTCTTTGGACAACTGGGATCTGTTGTCCAATGGCCTTTTACTTTACATAAATAGCACCATGGTTTCTTTTCTTTGTTTTGATTAAAGGAGGATTTGGACCCACCACCCCCACCAGAGTGTTTTTGTGGGCCTGATGAAGACTCATTTTTAGATTTGTCCCCACCCTTGTCAGAAGACTTACCATCCTTCTTTTTGTTGCCATCTTTGTCACCCCCTGTATGAACTTTTCTGTTCACCCTTGTTCTGACCCATTTGTCTGCCTTCTTTCCCAATTCTTGGGGAGAGGTCAGATCAGAGTCCACCAAGTACTGGTGCAACAAATCAGACACACAATTATTAAGAATATGCTCTCTCAGGATCAAGTTATACAGGCTGTCATAATCAGTAACTTTACTGCCATGTAACCACCCCTCCAAGGCCTTCACTGAATGGTCAATGAAATCAACCCAGTCTTGTGAAGACTCCTTTTTGGTTTCTCTGAACTTTATCCTGTACTGTTCAGTGGTTAAGCCATAACCATCCAGGAGTGCATTCTTAAGAACTGCAAAATTATTGGCATCACTTTCTTTCACAGTAAGGAGCCTATCCCTACCTTTTCCACTAAATGATAGCCATAGGATAGCAGCCCACTGTCTTTGAGGGACATCCTGTACAACACAGGCCCTCTCAAGTGCAGCAAACCACTTGTTAATGTCATCCCCCTCCTTATAAGGGGGAACTATCTTGTGCAGATTCCTGGAATCATGCTCTTTTGCAGGATGACTATGGGGAATACTGCTGCTGCCACCATGGGTTTCTAAACCTAACTTCTGTCTTTCCTTCTCTAATTCTAAAGACTGTCTATCCAAATCCAGCTGTTGCTTTTTAAGCTTCAGTCTGGTTTGTTCCACCCTCAACTTATTGAGTTCCCTTTCTAACAATCTGTCATCAGGGTTGGTGGGAGGGACATTTCTAGATACAGAGGTATGATGGGAATGAACAGAAGGAGACCTGTCCCTTACAGAGGGCACCCTAACAGCTTGGCTGACAGTGTAATGTGAGAGCACATCATCTGGATGATGTGACTCCACCTCAGTACCAACTATGCTAGACTGTCTTGTAATGGGAAGGCTAAGAAGTTTCTTTCCTGAACCTTTACCTGGGGGAGTCCCTGGATCAGATTGAGAACCATTAGCTACTTTTTCAACAGATGGGGCACTTTTAGACTTATCCTGTTCTCTAAGCATATTAAGTAACAGTTCCAAGGAAGGATTCTTCCCTACACTCAAACCTCTCTCTATGCAGAGACTCCTTGCTCCTTTCCAGCTATAGTGATCATATGCAATCTTAGACAGGTCAACATCTTGGCCTGTGCCAGACATTTTTAGAGAGAGTTAAAGTGATAGAAAAAGAGAAAAAAGTTTGTCAGAGCTTTTAGAAAGACAGAGAAAAAAAACTTTTAAAACTTTTTAGAACTTTTTAGAAAGTTTAGAAGTACTTTTCAGCACTTAGAAAAGAGTGAAAAGAGGAAATGCAAAACTTTTTGGCTATGTGTATATACACTGACCTTGTTTTGTATATTTTTCTCTTATGAAAAGTACAATGACAAGAGTGGTAAGTAGTCTCAAAGCACTTATCCCACCACTGCACAACCAATGTAGGAGGCTGGACTGGCTTGTAGTGAGTACCTAGGGGTACTTACACCTTGCACCAGGCCCAGTTATCCCTTATTAGTGTATAGGGTGTCTAGCAGCTTAGGCTGATAGATAATGGTAGCTTAGCAGAGCAGCTTAGGCTGAACTAGGAGACGGGTGAAGCTACTACAGTACCACTTAGTGTCATATGCACAATATCATAAGAAAACACAATACACAGTTATACTAAAAATAAAGGTACTTTATTTTTATGACAATATGCCAAAGTATCTTAGAGTGTACCCTCAGCGAGAGGATAGGAAATATACACAAGATATATATACACAATAGCAAAAATATGCAGTATAGTCTTAGAAAACAGTGCAAACAATGTATAGTTACAATAGGATGCAATGGGGAAACATAGGGATAGGGGCAACACAAACCATATACTCCAAAAGTGGAATGCGAACCACGAATGGACCCCAAACCTATGTGACCTTGTAGAGGGTCGCTGGGACTATTAGAAAATAGTGAGAGTTAGAAAAATAACCCTCCCCAAGACCCTGAAAAGTGAGTGCAAAGTGCACTAAAGTTCCCCTAAGGACAAAGAAGTCGTGTTAGAGGAATAATGCAGGAAAGACACAAACCAACAATGCAACAACACTGGATTTCCAATCTGGGGTACCTGTGGAACAAGGGGACCAAGTCCAAAAGTCACAAGCAAGTCGGAGATGGGCAGATGCCCAGGAAATGCCAGCTGAGGGTGCAAAGAAGCTTCTACTGGACAGAAGAAGCTGTGGTTTCTGCAGGAAAGCAAAGGGCTAGAGACTTCCCCTTTGGAGGACGGATCCCTCTTGCCTTGTAGAGTCGTGCAGAAGTGTTTTCTTGCCAAAAGAACGCCAACAAGCCTTGCTAGCTGCAAATTGTGCAGTTAGCATTTTTGGATGCTGCTGTGGCCCAGGAGGGACCAGGAGGTCGCAAATTGGACCAGGAGGTAGAGGGGACGTCGAGCAAGACAATGAGCCCTCTTAGCAGCAGGTAGCACCCGGAGAAGTGCCAGAAACAGGCACTACGAGGATGCGTGAAATGGTGCTCACCCGAAGTCGCACAAAGAAGTCCCATGTCGCCGGAGAACAACTTAGGAGGTCGTGCAATGCAGGTTAGAGTGCCGTGGACCCAGGCTGGACTGTGCACAAAGGATTTCCGCCGGAAGTGCACGGAGGCCGGAGTAGCTACAAAAGTCGCGGTTCCCAGCAATGCAGTCTAGCGAGGTGAGGCAAGGACTTACCTCCACCAAACTTGGACTGAAGAGTCACTGGACTGTGGGGGTCACTTGGACAGAGTTGCTGGATTCGAGGGACCTCGCTCGTTGTGCTGAGAGGAGACCCAAGGGACCGGTAATGCAGCTTTTTGGTGCCTGCGGTTGCAGGGGGAAGATTCCGTCGACCCACGGGAGATTTCTTCGGAGCTTCTAGTGCAGAGAGGAGGCAGACTACCCCCACAGCATGCACCACCAGGAAAACAGTCGAGAAGGCGGCAGGATCAGCGTTACAGAGTTGCAGTAGTCGTCTTAGCTACTATGTTGCAGTTTTGCAGGCTTCCAGTGCGGTCAGCAGTCGATTCCTTGGCAGAAGGTGAAGAGAGAGATGCAGAGGAACTCGGATGAGCTCTTGCATTCGTTATCTAAAGTTTCCCCAGAGACAGAGACCCTAAATAGCCAGAAAAGAGGGTTTGGCTACTTAGGAGAGAGGATAGGCTAGCAACACCTGAAGGAGCCTATCAGAAGGAGTCTCTGACGTCACCTGGTGGCACTGGCCACTCAGAGCAGTCCAGTGTGCCAGCAACACCTCTGTTTCCAAGATGGCAGAGGTCTGGAGCACACTGGAGGAGCTTTGGACACCTCCCAGGGGAGGTGCAGGTCAGGGGAGTGGTCACTCCCCTTTCCTTTGTCCAGTTTCGCGCCAGAGCAGGGCTAAGGGGTCCCCTGAACCGGTGTAGACTGGCTTATGCAGAATTGGGCACATCTGTGCCCAAGAAAGCATTTCCAGAGGCTGGGGGAGGCTACTCCTCCCCTGCCTTCACACCATTTTCCAAAGGGAGAGGGTGTAACACCCTCTCTCAGAGGAAGTCCTTTGTTCTGCCAACCTGGGCCAGGCCTGGCTGGACCCCAGGAGGGCAGCTGCCTGTCTGAGGGGTTGGCAGCAGCAGCAGCTGCAGTGAAACCCCAGGAAGGGCAGTTTGGCAGTACCAGGGTCTGTGCTACAGACCACTGGGATCATGGGATTGTGCCAACTATGCCAGGATGGTATAGAGGGGGCAATTCCATGATCATAGACATGTTACATGGACATATTCAGAGTTACCATTGTGAAGCTACATATAGGTAGTGACCTATATGTAGTGCACGCGTGTAATGGTGTCCCCGCACTCACAAAGTCAGGGAAATTGGCCCTGAACAATGTGGGGGCACCTTGGCTAGTGCCAGGGTGCCCTCACACTAAGTAACTTTGCACCTAACCTTTACCAGGTAAAGGTTAGACATATAGGTGACTTATAAGTTACTTAAGTGCAGTGTAAAATGGCTGTGAAATAACATGGACGTTATTTCACTCAGGCTGCAGTGGCAGGCCTGTGTAAGAATTGTCAGAGCTCCCTATGGGTGGCAAAAGAAATGCTGCAGCCCATAGGGATCTCCTGGAACCCCAATACCCTGGGTACCTCAGTACCATATACTAGGGAATTATAAGGGTGTTCCAGTAAGCCAATGTAAATTGGTAAAAATGGTCACTAGCCTGTTAGTGACAATTTGGAAAGAAATGAGAGAGCATAACCACTGAGGTTCTGATTAGCAGAGCCTCAGTGAGACAGTTAGTCACTACACAGGTAACACATTCAGGCACACTTATGAGCACTGGGGCCTTGGGTTACCAGGGTCCCAGTGACACATACAACTAAAACAACATATATACAGTGAAAAATGGGGGTAACATGCCAGGCAAGATGGTACTTTCCTACACTTACACCTTGTGCCAGGTCCAGTTATCCCTTATTAGTGTAGAAGAGGTGTTTCTAGCAGCTTAGGCTGATAGAAGGTAGCTATGGCAAAGCAGCTGAGGCTGAATTAGGAGACATGTAAAGCTCCTACTATACCACTGGTGTCATATGCACAATATCATAAGAAAAAACAATACACAGAGCTACTAAAAATAAAAGTACTTTATTTTTATGACAATATGCCAAAAGTATATCAGTGAGTACCCTCAGTATGAGGATAAGTTATATACACACAATATATATGCACACAAACCAAACTTAGGTAAGTAATAGCAAGAAAAGTAATGCAAACAGTGTAGAATTACAATAGATTGCAATAGGAGCACATAGGTATAGGGGCAACACAAACCATATACTCCAAAAGTGGAATGCTAACCACGAATGGACCCCAAACCTATGTGAGCTTGTATAGGGTCGCTGGGACTGTAAGAAAACAGTGAGGGTTAGAAAAATAGCCCACCCCAAGACCCTGAAAGGTAGGTGTAAAGTGCACCTACTACCCCCAGACAGCACAGAAGTCGTGATTCTGCAGGAAGAACAAACACCAGCAATGCAACATCAGTGGATTTCCGAACCTGAGTGCCTGTAAGACAAGGGGATCAAGTACAATAGTCACAACAGTGTCGAGAGTGGGCAGGAGCCCAGGGAATGCCAGCTGAGGGTGCAAGGAAGCTGCCACCGGATGGAAGAAGCTTGGAGTTCTGCAAGAAAGAAGAGAGCTAGGGACTTCTCCTTTGGAAGACGGATGTCCCACGTCACAATGAAGCTTGCAGAGGTATTCCCACGCAGAAAGACCACAAACAAGCCTTGCTAGCTGCAAGGGTTGCAGTAGAGGTTTTTGGGTGCTGCTGTGGCCCAGGAGGGACCAGGATGTCACCACTTGGAGGAGGAGACAGAGGGGGCACCCAGCAACTTAGGGAGCCCTCACAGAAGCAGGCAGCACGCACAGTAGTACCTGAACAGGCACTTGGAAGAAGAGTGAACCGGAGTCCATGTGAAGTCACAAAAGGGAGTCCCACGACGCCGGAGGACAACTCAGAAGGTTATGCACTGCAGGACGGAGTGTCGGGGACGGAGGCTTGGCTGTGCACAAAGGAAATCCTGGAAGAGTGCACAGGAGCCGGAGCAGCTGCAAATCACGCAGGAACCCAGCAATGCAGTCTAGCGTAGGGAGACAAGGACTTACCTCCACCAAATTTGGACTGAAGAGTCACTGGACTGTGGGAGTCACTTGGACAGAGTTGCTGAGTTCCAGGGACCACGCTCGTCAGGATGAGAGGGGACCCAGAGGACCAGTGTTGCAGTCTTTTGGTGCCTGCGTTAGCAGGGGGAAGATTCCGTCGACCCACAGGAGATTTCTTCAGAGCTCCTGGTGCAGGGAGGAGGCAGGCTACCCCCAGAGCATGCACCAGCTGGAAACAGTTGAGAAAGCCGGCAGGATGAGGCGATACAAGGTTGCTAGTAGTCGTCTTGCTACTTTGTTGCGGTTTTGCAGGCGTCCTGAGCAGTCAGCGGTCGATCCTTTGGTAGAATGTAAAGAGGGAGATGCAGAGGAACTCTGGTGAGCTCTTGCATTCGTTATCTGAAGAACTCCCCAAAGCAGAGACCCTAAATAGCCAGAAAAGGAGGTTTGGCTACCAAGAGAGGTAAAAGCCTATCAGAAGGAGCCCCTGACGTCACCTACTGGCACTGGCCACTCAGAGCAGTCCAGTGTGCCCCCAGCACCTCTATATCCAAGATGGCAGAGGTCTGGGACACACTGGAGGAGCTCTGGGCACCTCCCCTGGGAGGTGCAGGTCAGGGGAGTGGTCACTCCCCTTTCCTGTGTCCAGTTGCGCGCCAGAGCTGGGCTGGGGGATCCCTGAACCAGTGTAGACTGGCTTATGCAGAGATGGGCACCATCTGTGCCCATCAAAGCATTTCCAGAGGCTGGGGGATGCTACTCCTCCCCAGCCTTCACACCTATTTCCAAAGGGAGAGGGTGTTACACCCTCTCTCAGAGGAAATCCTTTGTTCTGCCTTCCTGGGCCAGGGCTGCCTGGACCCCAGGAGGGCAGAAACCTGTCTGAGGGGTTGGCAGCAGCAGCAGCTGCAGTGGAGACCCCGGAAAGGCGGTTTGGCAGTACCCGGGTACTATGCTAGAGACCCGGGGGATCATGGAATTTTCCCCCCAATGCCAGAAAGAGTTACCATTGTGACGCTATACATAGGTAGTGACCTATGTATAGTGCACGCGTGTAATGGTGTTCCCGCACTCACAAAGTCCGGGGAATTGGCCCTGAATGATGTGGCACCTTGGCTAGTGCCAGGGTGCCCACACACTAAGTAACTTTGCACCCAACCTTCACCAGGTGAAGGTTAGACATATAGGTAACTTATAAGTTACTTAAGTGCAGTGGTAAATGGCTGTGAAATAACGTGGACGTTATTGCACTCAGGCTGCACTGGCAGGCCTGCGTAAGGATTGTCAGAGCTCCCTATGGGTGTCAAAAGAAATGCTGCAGCACATAGGGATCTCCTGGAACCCCAATACCCTGGATACCTCAGTACCATATACTAGGGAATTATATGGGTGTACCAGTATGCCAATGTGAATTGGTAAATTTAGTCACTAGCCTGTTAGTGACAAATTTGGAAACCAGAGAGAGCATAACCACTGAGGTTCTGGTTAGCAGAGCCTCAGTGAGACAGTTAGGCATCACACAGGGAACACATATAGGCCACAAACTTATGAGCACTGGGGTCCTGGCTAGCAGGGTCCCAGTGACACATAACAAACATACTGACAACATAGGGTTTTCACTATGAGCACTGGGCCCTGGCTAGCAGGATCCCAGTGAGACTGTGAAAACATCCTGACACATACTCACAAACAGGCCACAAGTGGGGGTAACAAAGCTAGAAAGAGGCTACTTTCTCACATGAAGGCAGTCACTTAAACTATTGTTTTGGAAAACAGGCGGAGGTGAGACGTGGGAAGAAATGATGCATGATTCCCCTGAGACTCCACTACCTCTGCTCACCTGATCCAATGCACTGGCATGGAGTTATCACAGAAAGAGAATTTGGAGGGTCACAACATAAAACTCCACATGGATAGCAGTCGATGGAATGCAGTTATCCACCTCAGGGTATAATGTGCCATCATAGACAACTTAAGTTTTCCACTTATTGTCTATTTGACGTGACAGAGATGCCTTGGGTGAAAAACAACTATAGGGGTCATTATGATCCTGGCGATCCTGCAACGCCACGCTAGTGGTGGCGGTCATACCGCTGACAGCGTGGCGGTGCAGGACAGCCAAATTAGGACCACTGCAGTGAACTGACTGCATGGCAGCCAGCTAACCGCCTGTACTGCCAGGGGGGTGGGACCACCTGGCCGAAAGTTGACCTCCTTTGGCTCGGAAGTCCACCTAACACCGCCCGTGGTATAATGAGTATCCTTACCACCAGGAATCCTGTGGCAGCAGCCCCGCCACAAAATCTCTGATGGTAAAGATACTGGTGACAGGAATACTAATTCCTGTTGCCACTACAGAACTCCGCAACCCCCTCTCCATGTAGGAGCTCCTGCATCCCCCAACCCCATCAGGAGCCCTCACCCCCTATGCATTGATGCCCCCTCTGATCCCAGTACTGACCCCAGCCTCAGATCCACACAAGCACACACCACACATACACACATACACACACGCACACATCCATGCTCACTCATTCACACACACATGCACACATGGCCACGACACTCCTCCAACCCCCACATACACGCACACATACTCCCCCACCCATTGCATACACGCATTCACACAAGCACACAGACACTTGCACACACATGCACACAAACACACACAACATCTCCCCAGCCCTCTCCATTCACACACACATACACCCCTATTCACACACATAACACTCAACACCCCCCCAGTCGGACTATCACCTTACCTGGTGGTCGCAGTAGTCATCTGGGACGAAATGGGGTCCATGGCGCTTGCTCCGCCAAAGCGCCCACCAACACAACACCGCCATGCCATTTACAATGTTTTAATACAGCGGGCAGTGTTGTGGTGACATGGTGGTAGCAACGGAGCAAGCTCCACTAGACTGCCGGTATGGCTGTTGGCAGCTTCCCTGCCAATTAGTGGTGGTGAGCAGCCAGAAGCCATAATATGGCGGTCTGAAGACTGCCAACACTGGCAGTCATATGGCGGGCGTGACTCTGGTGGTTTACTAAAAAGACCGCTGAAGTCATAATGAGGGCCTATATTATTTTGAAGAGCCATATGTAAATCTATATACTAATTACTGAAAGTTTAGACAAAATAGTTTGCATTTCAGAATCCGAGCAGAGCTTATTTGAAGGTATCTTCATATGTCTCAACCAGACATGTTCCTCACTCTGAAGAAACGAAATGTGGGCATGTAAAAGAAAAGCAACCTTTACAATTTGTAACCCTCTCTGGCTCAATGATTCCCACCAGATCCATGGTTAGAGAAACTGGAAAAATGCAAGAGGATTGAGGAAAGGAGCAGCTGATCCATTGCCAAATAAAAAAATGCTAAAGTTCAGAATTTGGTGCAAGGCCAGTCACTCCAATATGGATATGCATATAGGAGTGCAGCTTCGGTATCTGTGCCCCTTGATTATTTGGACCAACCATGCGTCCTCTTTTCTTAAAGGTTGAGCACCCATGTGTACAAGATTAAGGGGGTCATTATGACCCTGGCAGTCGGCGGAACACTGGCGATAATACCACCAACAGGCTGGCGGTGTTCTGCCAGCGTATTATGACCGTGGCGCCTTTGCCACAGTCGTACCACTAGTCCTGCCAGTATATCGCCAGGCTTCAGCCAGACGGTCATAATCCGCCAGGGCAGCGCTGCAAGCAGCTGGCCTGGGGATTATGAGTCCCCAACCGCTAGCCTGTCCATGGCGGTAAACACCGCCATGGAAAGGCTGGCGGTAAGGGAGACTCGGGGTGCCCCTGGGGGCCCCTGCACTGCCCATGCACTTGGCATAGGCAGTGCAGGGGCCCCCCAGGCACAGCCCCATTGCGCATTTCACTGCCCGAATTACGGGCAGGGAAATGCGTGATGGGTGCTGCTGCACGCTGTTTCTGTCCGCTGGCCCAGCGCAAAAGTCATAATAAGGGGCCAAGCATACCGCCAGCACTGGCGGTATGTTGGCTCCCGCGTTTTCAGCGGTCTTTTTACAAGACTGCTGAAGTCGTAATGAGGGCCAAAGTGATGAGCCAAGATTTACTTGGTACTTGAGAAGTGATTGTGTGTCCACAGAGTGCAGTGTCTTAATTCATAGCAACCTATTTATTTCAGCATCAGAAGAAAGCAATTATAAAGTTCAGATTATCCGATTATGAAGGGTTGTGTACAGCACTCAGATAGGTGTGGTGAACTTCCCCGGCAATACTTTTGAAAATCTAGGAATGGTACCGGTTAAGTAAGTGCTTGGCTGCTATGAACTAGAGCAGCAGAGCATACATTGTAAATATACAGGAACCGAGTAAGGTTGGGAGGGTGGGGGGCTTAGGGAGCTTGAAAACCCACCTCCACTCTCAAGAACCAAACGTGGTAGGGCTGAACACTCTTACATAACTGAGATGTTATCAACAAAATACCATTTGCGGAACGCTCAGACATCAGCGTAAAAGATCGGGAAGATGCCTCCCAATGAGATAATCAGGGCTATAGAGTGTTTAACATCACTTCTGCTAACCTACAGGTTTTCTGATATGAAGGCAACGAGGCGCCTTAATGCTCATATATTTGACAAACACCAGTTTGACTCAATCCTGAAAGATGTCCAGTTGGAGAGAGGGCATAGAGGAAACGTACTCCTGGCCTGTCTGTCCCTTCAAAGGAAAAGACAGCTTTCAAGGCATAGTTGGACTTGCAACAATAAGAATATGATGAAATAAAAGTATGTGAAGCGGTTACTGGAAGTAGGTCAGAAAATTGCTGGAGTGGAAAACAGAATGTCCCGGTTATGATGAGCTGAAGAGTAATTCTGAGTTGTGCTACAAGAATCTGTTACATGCAATAATCAATGCAGTAAGAATAGATATGTCACGTAATTCCTCATCGTCTCCAGGAAAACCTGGAACGCAAGGCATTTATCACACCCAGCAATACACTTCTCTGGTCTCTTCGCAGTAAATGTCGCATCGTTTTCTACACAACTTATTATCAGGGGCCAATATTTGTAGGCGAAAATAAAAAAAGACCCCGTCAAATAGAGCATGCAGAAAGACAGAGGAACAGACCGTGAGGACCTGTGAAGTAAATTCAATACTACACATGGAACACAAAAGGGCATCGTTGATAAGGACAAGCAAACTAGGGAACCCGAGATCGACAGGAAAAGATCTGAGGCTTTATTGAGGCTTTTCTTACAATGAATGCCAGCCTGCATCAGGCAGTGAATAGAGCATTTTCTGTCCCTTTCAAAAAAGACTCAAGAAGATGCAGCAACTGTAAACGTGACAATGCAAGCGAGAGAGAGGATTCCTGAAAACAGCGACGAGCAAATAGAAATTTAATTCGAAGAATAAAGTCTACTGCTTTTTCCAGACTTGAGAAGAATCGATAGACAGTCATGCTGTTGTGTTCTCGTTTATCGCATCGTTTTTTTGAGGGCTTAATTTCCTGGTTGTATGTTTTTTCTTAAGTATGCAAAACTCGAACTTCGCCCATCACATGTGGTGTAAACAAAGAATCTCTATCCTATTGGAATTTGTGAATACTTTTAATAGCAAAACCGTTTCGAATACATCGATTTAAATAAAACTCAAATTTCGCTCTCTGTTCTGCCCCTTGCATTTACACGGTTTTTTTTCCTTGAAATTAGCATCATTTCTCAGAAGGAGTGGTTACCGCACTGGAGTCAATAATGCGGGTTTATGGAGATACAAATCTGAGATGCATGATGAATATTCAACAAAGATGACTCGCTTTTCCATTAAAACCACTAAACAGAATGTAGGCAGTTAGGGCCAATGCCATTAGAACGACAAAGTACGTTTTCCATGTAAATATGTGTTTGATAAACTTGTCCCTTAATCCAACACTTACTGCATAATTTGCAGCCTTTAGTCAAATAAATTGTTTCTAAATCATAGAGATCAAAAGTTATTAAAAATGCTGCATATAGGGTGCATCGCTGCAAGGGAGGAGCAAACGCATGTCTCAGATTTAACAAGTCACATTTCAGTTGTTGATTGCTTTATTAAGGAATTTAAAGATATTAAGTATTAATATGCTTACTTGATTGACTGGGAAAATGATTTTTTTGGCACCTGAAAATAAAAAATACTTAAAAGCAAGCCAAACAGAATTGAAATAATGATTGCTTCCTTGTCGGTGAAATGCTTTCTTTCTCTGTCCCTCTGAAGTCAGGTTTTCATCACACACACTGGTCTCAGAGCCCACACCTTGCAGAACTATAAGAAACCTCCGGGGAATATGGGCATATATTATAAACACTGAGGCTCAGATTTAAGAGGGCCTAGCGCCATTTCAACGCCACTTTAGCGTCATCTTTTCACACTAATGTGGCGTTGGAAGGCCAAAAAGGTGTGCCATATTTACAAAGTGGCGCTATGCTTGCATTGAGCCACTTTTTAACCCTGTGCGCCACATTTTGCCTGCAACAGGCATAATGTACTCAAGGGTGGCGTTCCAACACTGGTGGGGGTGGCAAATAAATGGCACAAAGAAATCTAAGAGATTTCTTTGCCTCATTTTTATTGGCATTTTTTATGCCTGCTCTTAGCAGACGTTAAAGTGAGGCTCCGATTGGATTTAAGGGGCTTCTGGGTGTTTTGCAGGATTAGCGTCAACATTTCTGATGCTAATCCTGCAAAGCGCTGGACTATCTGAAACAATTATGACACTAATACTCCTGACTAACACCATGGTACGCCGTATTTTAAATACAGCGCGCACATGGTGGCGTTAGTGGGGCACTAAGGAGCGCAAGAAAAGTGGCTTTTTCATAAATCGGCCCTTAACACAATTCAAGAGATTTAATTCCACTTTATCTAGGGTGAAATGTCACTTACAGATTGCTCCCACAATAGGCTGCTGACTCCAACGGAGTCTCGATTATGCAACATGGCTTAATAGCGTAATCTCAGTCAGAAATTATGAGAGAGATTATGCTAGAACAAATAAAATATTGCCCGGGTCTAAGTTAAAGCCATAGATCTGAATTGTTCCTTTAATATTTCTATACTTCTTTGGTGCAGAAGGGTTAGGCATACCTCTGCAAGGTATGTTTCCCATACAAAGGGTGACAAGGGTGATCTCCGTTCAATGCATCAGCGATGAATGTGAAAAACAGATCATTGTAGCCCGCAAAACACTATTCACTGTGTAATTGACATTGAAGTATTGCTTTTGGTTTGCTGACAATCCCATTAAGGGATCAGGGGCACCCTGGAAACGGTAACACGCCTTATTTCATTATTCACTGTATTGCACACGCTGTACTAAGTAGAATGAACACTTTTACATTAATAATATTTCTTACTACAGTGTTAGAAATGGGGTCTCTAGTTGGCAGTGGTTTTCACCCTGTCCAAGTAGAGACCCTCACTCAAGTCAGGGTAAGTAAGTCACACAGCTACGATAACCCCTGCTCACCCTCTTGGTAGCTTAGCACAAGCAGTCTGGCTTACCTCAGAGGCAATGTGTAAACTATTTGTACACACACACACAGAGTAACACAGTGAAAACACAGCAAACATACTCCACACCAGTTTTGAAAAATAGCCAATATTTTTCCAAGTAAAACAAGACAAAAACAACAAAAGTCCAACATACACAAGTAAAGAAAAATATTTTCAAAGATTAAATCTTAGTAAAGTACTTAGAAACACAATAGCTCCAACTGGGGCTATCACAGTGTCTTGCCAGAATAATTCCAAACATTCCGACGCCCCTCGTGAGGGAGTGTGGGCCAGTCATGGAGTCCCATGGACCCCAGGTACAGTACCTTGGAAAACGATGAGGAAACGAAGACGTTTCATGGAGTCAGGGAGGTGAGACGTCGCTGGAGCTGGTGTGGCAACAGTTCCTTACTGCTACCAGGGAGGTGAGGCATCGGTGCCTTACTGTTAGGCAAGGGAGGTGAGGGGATGGTTCCTTACGGTTGCAAAGGAGATGATGCGGCATCAGTAGCAAGGCGTTGGTTCCTTATGATCCAGGGGGGTCAATGAATCAAGCAGATCAAGATGTGAGGAGTTGACTTTTCGGTGTTGCAAACATACCATGGGGCCACAGGTGCTTCAGTGGAGTCAGAGCCGGGGGCCGCGGATGTCGGTGGCGAGGCACTCTGGACTCACACTGTGGTGCGGTGGCGTCGAGCCTGCCATGCCTGATGCAGTTATTGCACTCGGTGGGTACCATGGCTCAGTACAGGCAGCGACGAAGAGTCGGACAGGGGCTATGGTTCCAAAGTCACTCTGGAGTCGATGTGCTTGGTTTCTTCTTGGTTGCACCAGAACTTACTGCCAAGGGCCCAGGGACTGGAATTGGCACCACTTGGTATGCCAGGACTCTCAGTAAGAGAGCCCAGGTGCTGGCAGATGAAGGGTTTGATGTCGCTGAGACTTCTAACAGGAGGTAAACTCAGTCCAAGCTCTTGGAGAACCTTTGGCAGCAAGATGTAGAAAGGAGATTCCAGTCTTTTCACTCTTAGGACAGAAGCAGCAAGCAGCAGGCCAGCACAGCAAAGCAACAGGCAGAGAGCCAGCCTCCCCTATGGCATCTAGCTCTTCTTCCTGGCAGATTGTCCTCAGCCCAGAATGATTCTGAAGCTGGGGTCTCAGAGGCCCAATACTTATACTCATTTCTGCCTTTGAAGAAGGCAAACCTTGAAGGAAAGTCTTTGTAGTGCACAAGACCCTGCCTTCCCTGCCCTGGTCCCAGACACACTCTAAGGGGTTGGAGACTGCTTTGTGTAAGGACAGGCACAGCCCTATTCAGGTGCAAGTGTCACCTCCTCTCACCACTATAGCCCAGGAAGACCCATCAGATATGCAGGTCACACCTCAGCTCCCTTTGTATGACTGTCTAAAGTGAATTCACAACCAGCCCAACTGTCATCCTGACCCAGACGTGTATTCCACAGCCAGGTAGTGGCATTTTCAAATGCACATTTTAAAAAACACTTTCACTAAAAGATGTATTTTTAAATCATGAGTTCAGAAACCCCAAACTCCATTTCGCTATCTGCTCCCAATGGGAAATTACACTTAAGAGATATTTCAAGGCAATCCCCATGTTAACCTATGGGAGACATAGTCTTTGCAGTACTGAAAACTGAACTTGGTTGTATTTCCCTATCAGGATATGGAAAACACATTAGTACATGTCCTACCTTTTAAATACACAGCACCCTGTCCATGGGTCTACCTAGAGCCTACCTTAGGGGTGCCTTACATGTACTAAAAGAGAAGGTTTGGGCCTGGGAAGTGATTGCACCTGTCAGGTTGACATAGCAGTTTAAAACTGCACACACAAATACTGCAATGGCAAGTCTGAATCATGATTGCATGGCTACTCATGTGGGTGGCACATTCAGTGCTGCAGGCCCACTAGTAGCATTTGATTTACAGGCCCTGGGCACACATGGTGCACTTTATTAGGGACTTACTAGTAAACTAAATATGCCAATTATGGATAAATCAATCATAATCACAATTTACACAGACAGCACTTGCACTTTAGCACTGATCAGCAGAGGTAAAGTGGCCAGAGTACCAAAACCAGCAAAAAAGAAATCCAGCACACAGTCAAAAAACACAGGAGGCAGAGGCAAAAAGATAGGGGACACCACACCAAGGATGCCAGGTCTAACATGGGTCCCCCCCCAGCAGAGTCTGCGGAAGACTACCCAACCTCATGGGAGTTCTCATCACCAAGGCAGAGGATTCTGGACAGACCATCAACATTAGCGTGTTCTGTACCAGGGCGGTGTTCCAACGTAAAGCCCATTCCATGTAGGGAGATGGACCACCTCACCAGTTTTGGGTTCTCCCCCCTTATCTGCATCAGCTGTCTGAAGGGCCTGTGCTCTGCTGGAAGTGAGTCCTAAACAAGTAGTGTCTTAGCTTCTTTAATGCCCAGAACACACCAAAAGCTTCTCTCTCAATTGTGCTCCACTTCTGTTCCCTAGGGAGTCACCTCCTGCAAATTAAGGCTACAGACTGGTCTAGGCCCTTTTCATTTAGCTGTGCTAGAACTGTCCCCAGACCGCACTCTGAAGCATCGGTCTGCATAATGAATTTCTAGGAGAAGTCGGGTGCCTTTAGCACAGGTGCTGTGCACATGGCTGCCTTCAGGGCATCAAAAGCGGACTGACAAGCCTCACTTCAGATCACTTTTTTGAGCTGCTTCTTAGAAGTCAGCTCTGTCAAGGGGGCAACAATGGAGCCATAGCTGTTGACAAATCTCCTGTAATAACCAGTGAGGTATCGCCATCGTCTTCAAAGACTCCATCAGCGTCACCACCTCCACCGAAGACACCCCTCTCGCCGCTGAACACCTGCATTTTCAGATTCGCACCGATCCGAGGACCACCCTCAGAGGATCCCTCGTCTACCGTCCTCCCGGCCCACGCGCCCCTTTCAGCGCCGCCATCGCCGACTTCATCTCCCCGCACGCCCTCGCCTCGCCGGACTACATCCTCCTAGGTGACCTCAACTTCCATCTGGAACAAAACAACGACCCCAACACCACCACCCTGCTCGACAACCTCGCCAACCTCGGCCTGAAACAACTGGTGAACACCGCCACCCACATCGCCGGACACACGCTTGACCCCATCTTCTCCGCCAGCAAACACGTCTTCTTCAGCCACGCCTCCGCCCTACACTGGACCGACCACAGCTGCGTCCACTTCACATTCCGACGCAAGACCCGCCACCTCCGCACCCAACCCATCCCTCGTCGACAGTGGAACAAGATCCCCGAAGAGCAACTCTTCTCCGCACTCGCCGCCAACCAACCCACCCTCACCACCGACCCCAACGACGCAGCCCTCAACCTCACAAACTGGATCTCCAACTGCGCAGACATCCTTGCTCCCCTCAAACGCACGCATCGACAGACCAACACCAAAAAACCTCTCTGGTTCTCTGACACCCTCAAAGAATCAAAGAAAACTTGTCGCGCCCTTGAGAAAGCCTGGCGCAAGGACCGCACCGCTGACAACATGACCGCCCTCAAGAACGCTACCCGCGAACACCACCACCTGATCCGCGCTGCCAAAAGGAACTTTTTCACCGACAAACTGGACAAAAACAGACACAACAGCAGAGAACTCTTCAGCATCGTCAAGGAGTTCTCCAACCCCAGCCCAACGCCAACGCCGTCACGCCCTCACAGGATCTGTGCGAATCCCTCGCCACTTTCTTCCATCGCAAGATTAGCGACCTCCACGACAGCTTCGGACACCAGACCCAACCGTACACCACCGAACCGGCATCCACGGCCATCACCCTCAACAACTGGTCCCACATCAACACGGAAGAAACCAAATCCATCATGAACTCTATCCACTCCGGCGCCCCTTCGGACCCCTGCCCGCACTTCATCTTTAACAAAGCCGACGACATCATCGCCCCGCACCTCCAGACCGTCATCAACTCTTCTTTTTCTTCTGCTACCTTCCCCGAATGCTGGAAACACGCCGAAGTCAACGCCCTACTAAAGAAACCTACGGCTGACCCGAGCGACCTAAAAAACTTCCGCCCCATCTCTCTTCTGCCTTTCCCAGCCAAAGTAATAGAGAAGACCGTCAACAAACAGCTGACCACCTTCCTGCAAGACAACAACCTGCTCAACCCCTCACAAACCGGATTCCGAACCAACCACAGCACTGAAACCGCCCTCATCTCAGTGACTGATGACATCAGAACCCTGATGGACAACGGTGAAACAGTCGCCCTCATTCTGCTCGACCTCTCGGCTGCCTTTGACACCGTCTGTCACCGCACCCTAATCACCCGCCTCCGCTCCACCGGGATCCAAGGCCAGGCCCTGGACTGGATCGCCTCCTTCCTCTCAAACCGTTCCCAAAGAGTTTACCTCCCTCCGTTTCGCTCAGAACCCACCGAGATCATCTGCGGCGTACCCCAAGGCTCATCAATCAGCCCAACACTCTTCAATGTCTACATGAGCCCCCTCGCCAACATCGTACGCAAGCACGACATCATCATCACCTCCTACGCCGACGACACCCAACTTATACTCTCCCTCACCAAGGACCCCGCCAGCGCCAAGACCAACCTACAAGAGGGTATGAAGGACGTCGCAGATTGGATGAGGCTTAGCCGCCTAAAGCTGAACTCTGAAAAAACGGAAGTCCTCATCCTCGGCAACACCCCGTCCGCCTGGGACGACTCCTGGTGGCCCACGGCCCTCGGCACCGCACCGACCCCCACAGACCACGCCCGCAACCTCGGCTTCATCTTGGACCCTCTTCTCACCATGACCAAGCAAGTCAATGCCGTTCCTCCGCCTACTTCCTCACCCTCTGCATGCTCCGCAAGATCTTCCGCTGGATCCCCGCCGACACCAGAAAAAACGTGACCCACGCCCTCGTCACGAGCCGCCTGGACTACGGCAACACCCTCTACGCCGGGACCACAGCCAAACTCCAAAATCGCCTGCAACGCATTCAAAACGCCTCGGCCCGCCTCATCCTCGACATACCCCGCAGCAGCCACATCTCCACATACCTGAGACACCTGCATTGGCTCCCTGTCAGCAAAAGGATCACCTTCCGACTTCTCACCCACGCACACAAAGCCCTCTACGACAAGGGACCGGAATACCTCAACAGACGCCTCAGCTTCTACGTCCCCACCCGCCTCCTCCGCTCCTCTGGCCTCGCACTCGCTGCTGTCCCTCGCATCCGCCGCTCCACGGCGGGTGGGAGATCTTTCTCCTTCCTGGCGGCCAAGACCTGGAACTCCCTCCCCACCAGCCTCAGGACCACCCAGGACCACTCCGCTTTCCGGAGACTCCTAAAGACCTGGCTGTTCGAACAGCGATAACCCCCCCCCTTTTTCCCCTAGCGCCTTGAGACCCGCACGGGTGAGTAGCGCGCTTTATAAATGTTAATGATTTGATTTGAGACCTTAAAAGAACTGAGAAACTTGGCAGCTCCTACCCAGTCTATGAGCTCATCAGCTCTCGGTATGGGGTGTGCGTCAGGCTTAGTAGTGGTGTTGAGCCCCCAGTAATCAACACAGAACCTAAATTGAGGGGTGGTACCTAGGGCAGCACACTTTCGGACCAGGCTAAAACTCAACCAAAGTGGCATTCTGGTCATACCATTACTTCATATACTCCTGGCTTGCTTCTAGGTTTGCCTGAACCAGTTTCCTGAACCATATAGTCTGATTTCTGAGGGCCAGCACATAGCTAAATACGTCCTGGGCGCTTTCTCCCAGCCTTCTTTCACCAAGCTAAGAGGTCCTCTTACAGGGTGCCCCTACAGCAGCTCAAAGGGGCTAAAGCCAAGTCCCTTCTGCAGTACCTCCCTGTATGCAAAGAGAAGGCATGGCAAGAGGACGTCCCACTTACACCTCATGAAATCTGACAGACCCATAATCATGCCTTTCAGGGTGTGGTTGAACCTTTCAACCAACCCATTTCCATGGGGGTGGTAAGAAGTGGTGAATTTGTAGGTCACCGCACACTCCTTCCACAGAGAGTTCCTACAGGTGGATATGATGTTAGCACCCCAGTGGGATACCACCTCCTTTGTGAACCCCTTGAGGGAAAGGATCCCCATCAATGCCCATCCCACCATAGGTAGTCACTGACCTCAGAGGGATAGCCTTTAGGTACTGGGTGGCATGGTCCACTAAGACCGGGATGTTTCTGTTGCCCATGGCTGTCTGGGGGTCCAGAGGCCCCACAATGTTGATCCCTACCTGCTCAAAAGGGGTGCTTATGAGGGGAGAAAGTTGAGAGGAGCCTTGCATCTCCCCCACTTGTGCCACTTGCCTGGCAAGTGTGGCAAGACATACAATGTGCATCAGAGTGCCTTTGCATTTGGGGACAATAAAAATGGGTGGCAATCCTCTCAAATGTTTTGTCCTGCCCCAAATGTCCTGCCAAGGGCACATCATGAGCCAGACCCAGTAGGAAGGGTCTGAAGCGCTCAGCAACCTTAGGCTCACTATACAGGAGACCATTCTCCCAGTAGATCCAAAGTGATCCAGACTCCTGGCCAGCTACCTGGTCTGCAGCCTCCCACCACAGACCCTCAAGAGAAGGACATGGCCTCTGCGCCTTGCAGAACTGTTCCCTGGTGGGACCCCTTCTTGCTGCCAGTGGGTCGTCTCAGGCACATCCCCCAGTTTAGCCACCTACTCCTCTGCATTTTCCAGGGCACCCCACTCAGGTTCAGCGTCCTCCCAGACAGTGGGAACTTCTAGAGCCTGTTTCCCATACCCCTTGCTTCCTGGCAGGCACCATGGCCATTTTTTCAGACTCCAGCTCCTCTTGATCACCCTTACTGGATGCCATTGGCAGAGTGATCATGCAAGCCCACTCAGCTAGACCCACCATCTCCAAGTGTGACCAGCATTCCACCTCACGCCAAGGGGAATCCTCCAGGTTGTTACCTAGAAGACAATCAACAGGCATGGTTGGACTCACAGATACTCTCAAGGAACCTGAGACCCCCCATTTAAAGGGAACCTGTCACGATCTGAATGCTTCTTACCGCTGTAATCTGACAGTCTCGGGGCATCACCTGGTTTCTTGCTTGTCCTGGATTGGCCAAGCTAAGGGCGACCCTTTCTGGTAGCCATGGTGCTGCTGATACTATAACACCAGGAAGGCCATACCCTCCAGAAGGAGTCCAAGAGGAAAAAAAACAATCTTGGGAAAAACCTCAGATCAAGGAACTCCTGAAAAAGATGTAAAAGGAAAAAGTGAAGTGCAAGAAAAGTCTGGAACAACAAAACTGCAGGCAAGAAAAATGGAGATGTCCAAAATCACAGAATATGGGAGCGAGGAGCACCATCAGGACGAAAGTGTTTGCAACGCAAGGAACAGAAGGCCAACTGTGCTTATATACTGACAAACAGGAAGTGACATGCAGGAAGTATTGAAGACATCATCTTGGGTTGGGAAAAGCCACATTAATGTGAATGGGAAAATAGCCATAGTATAAAAGTAGTGAGCAAGGCATGCAGGGAAGGAAACACAGACTCCTGGGAAGAAGAAGATATGGCCAAGGAGGAAAAAAGAAAAGGAAGAATGTTAGAAATGGGGTCTTTGGTTGGCAGTCAGGTTACCCCCCTGTCGAAGCAAGGACCCTCACTCTAGTCAGTGTAAAAGAGAATCACTCTCAGCTAAACCCCGCTCACCCCCTTGGTAGCTTGGCATGAGCAGGTAGGCTTAATTTTAGAGTGCTAGGTGTAAAGTATTTGTACCAACACACAGTAACTTAATGAAAACAGAACAAAACAACACAACACAGGTTTAGAAAAATAGAGAATATTTATCTAAACAAAACAGGACCAAAACAACAACAATCCACAATACACAAGTCAAGTTATTAATTAAAAAGCAAAAAGAGTCTTCATGTCCTTTTAAACACAACGCTAACGCTGCTAGCGTGAAAATGTACATGGGTCTGCGTCAAAATAACCCGCACGAGCGAGTGTGAGTTGAAAAAGGTAAGCAGTGCATCAATTTCTCACCTGCAATCAAGGTCTTGTGTCATTTGTCCTTCTCCGGTCCGATCAGCATGCGTCGTTTCTTTCCCTGCCGGAGAGAGATGCGTCGATCCGGACAAAGCACCTCAGGTCCGGGCAGACTTGCGTTGTTTTTCCACGCCCAGCGATGTTGCGTTGTTGCAGCCTTTGTCAGCGATGCTAAGCATTGTTTCTCCTGCCACGTGCGTCAATTTCACAGCCACGCTCCAAGCGCTGCATCGATTTCAGCTGAGGAGCCGGTGGCGCGTCGTTCTTTTAGCCGCACTCGGAGGTTTGCGTCAGAAATTTCCCTGCACGGCGATCTGTGTGTGGATTTCCAACCTTGGTCCACCAGCTCCACCTGACAAGGCCCCATGAACTGGATAGGGCACCACTTGTCAGGGCAGGAGTCTCAGCAGAGGATCCAGGTGCTGGCAGAGAGAAGTCTTTGCTGTCCCTGAGACTTCAACAACAGGAGGCCAGCTCAGTTTCAAGCCTTTGGGGAGTTCTTTCCAAGCAGGAAGGCACATAAAGAGCAGTCTTTGTCCTCTTGCATAGGCAGAAGCAGCACCTGCAGGATAGCTCCACAAAGCACAGGCAGGGAAGCTCTTCTTCCTCAGCTCTTCAGCTCTTCTCCAGGCAGAGGTTCCTCTTGGTTTGCAGAAGTGATCTAACGTCTGTGGTTTTGGGTGCCCTTCTTATACCCATTTTGCTCTTTGAATTAGGCTTACTTCAAAGAAAAGTCTCTCTTGTTTGTGAAATCCTTCCTTGCCCAGGCCAGGCCCCAGACACTCACCAGGGGGTTAGAGACTGCATTGTGTGAGGCCAGGCACAGCCCTTTCAGGTGTAAGTGACCACTCCTCCCGCCCTCCTAGCACAGATGGCTCATCAGGATATGCAGGCTACAACCCAGGTCCCTTTGTGTCCCTGTCTAGAGAGAGGTGCAAACAGCCCAACTCTCGAACTGACCCAGACAGGGAATCCACAAACAGGCAGAGTCACAGAATTGGTTTAAGCAAGAAAATGCTCACTTTTTAAAAGTGGCATTTTCAAACACACAATCTCAAAATCAACTTTACTAAAAGATGTATTTATAAAATGTGAGCTCAGAGACCCCTAACTCCATGTCTATCTGCTCCCAAAGGGAATCTACACTTTAATCATATTTAAAGGCAGCCCCATGTTAACATATGAGAGGGATAGGCCTTGCAACAGTGAAAACCAAATTTAGCAGTATTTCTCTGTAAGGACATATAAAACACATTAGTGCATTAGTATATGTCCTACCTTACACATACACTGCACCCTGCCCATGGGGCTACCTAGGGCCTAACTTAGGGGTGTCTTATATGTAAGAAAAGGGAAGGTTTAGGACTGGCAAGTAGATACACTTGTCAAGTCGAATTGGCAGTTGAAAACTGCACCCACAGACACTGCAGTGGCAGGTCTGAGACATGATTACAGGGCTACTAATGTGGGTGCACAACCAGTGCTGCAGGCCCACTAGTACAGGCCCTGAGCACCTCTAGTGCACTGTACTAGGGACTTACCAGTAAATCAAATGTGCCAATCATGGATGACCCAATTACATACACATTTTTTATAGGAGCACGTGCACTCTAGCACTGGTTAGCAGTGGTAAAGTGCCCAGAGTAAAAAAAACAGCAAAAACAGAGTCCAGCACACATCATCAACCTGGGAAACAGAGGCAAAAAGTTAAGGGAGACCACGCCAAGGATGAAAAGTCTAACAAAGAAAAAGAAGAAAAGAAGAAAAACAACAAAAAAACAGGTAAACAAAACTATGAGGGCAAAGAGCAGGCGCAGTGCGAACCAGAGCCCAAAGGAAGACTTCCAGATCACGCCGTGGCCCAAAAAACAGGTCGCGGCCTGAAAAGCAGCCAGCGGCAGAAACGCCCATCCGAGATGCGGACCGCCGATCTGACCGCGACCTGCAAGGGGGCACTACTGGTCTCTGCAGCGTCACAGTAGGTCCCCTCCCCAGGCCCCAGGCTCGTCCGGGAAATGCTGAAAAAATGTGCGGACCAAGCGAGGAGCATGGACTGAGGAAGCATCTTCCCACGAACAATCACTAATGGGATATCCCTTCCAGTGAATCAAGAACTGGAAACGATTCTGAAAAATGCGAGAATCACATATCTCCTGTACTTCATACTCAGAATGGCCATCAACCAAAAGAGGAGGAGGACAATGGGCATTTCTCTTGTTGGGATCAGGAACAAAAGGTTTAAGTTGAGACACATGAAAAACAGGATGAACTTTCCAAGTCGAACAGAGACTGGATTTAACACATGCAGAACTCTAAGAGGACCATAGTAACGGGGTTTGAACTTATTCTGAAAGAAATGAAAAGGCAGAAATTTAGAGGAAAGCCATACTTTGTCCCCAGGATGGTAAGATGGTGCAGGACTACGTTGAGTATCAGCTACCTTCTTCATGTAACGTTTTGTAGCTAAGAGATTGGTACGTATCAGGTCCTGAACATGACAGAGACTTCGAGCAAATGAGGTAACTGCAGGAACAGAGGAGTTCTTATGAGTGACGTTAGGAAAAGCAGTAGGATGGAAACCATAAGTACAAAAAAAGGCATGGAGTTTGTTGCACTATGGACTGTATTATTATAGGAAAACTATGCCAATTGTAGATATGAAGACCAATTATTTTGAGTTGCATTATAAAAACAGTGTAGATATTGTTGTAGTCCTTGATTTAGGCGTTCTGTTTGACCATTGATCTGAGGATGGAATCCGGATGATAGAGCATTATCAATATGTAAAAACTTACAAAAAGCTCTCCCAAAACGGGACACATGTTGAGGGCCTCGATCAGAAATTATTACTTGAGGAAGGCCATGCAATCGAAGTGTATCTTGTAAAAAGACTTGACTCATTTCCTTAGCTGTGGGTAATTTTTTTAGGGCTGAAAAATGAGCCATGATAGTAAAGGAGTCAACCGTTTCCATTATGACCTGATAACCCGCAGAAGATGGCAAAGAACACATAAAATCTGTGGTCAACGCATGCCATGGAATGGATAGAACAGGCAAGGGCATCAATAATGATGGCTTAGTCCGAGGTGTCTTAGTTTGAGGACATATTGAGCAAGATCTTACATATGTTTCAACATCAGATTTTAACGTGGGCCACCAAAAGGAGAGAAGGAGCAGTTCCTGCGTGTTCTTAATTCCACGATGTCCAGCAATAGGGGAGTCGTGACACATTTGCAAGGCTTCTCTTTGCATTATCTTGGTAGGCAAAAATAAGGTGTTTTTATGATAGTAATAACCCTGATGTTTCTGTAAGTGGGGACTTAAAGCGTTCCATTCTTCCATGGGTAAATTCTGATACTCTGCAATCACACAGTCAAGAAAGGACTGAACAACTCCCACAACTCGACATGGTTCTATGATGTGTGGAAAAGTAGCAATTGTGCTCCGGATATCGGCGGGATAAAGCACCTGCCACAACATTTTGGGATCCAAGTATGTGTGCAACTACAAAATCGTATTGGCTAAAAAAGAATGCCCATCTGGCTTGACAACTGTCCTGGCATTGAAAGGTGCGGAGGCATTGTAGATTGCGATGATCAGTTCTAACTTCAAACGTATCCTGTGAACCCATTAGGAAATGCCTCCATCCCTTGCAGGCAGCTTTTAAGCTAGTAATTCCCTTTCCAACATGGAATAGTTTTGTTCTGCGTCTGACAACACATGGGATAGATAAAAGACAGAATGTTCTAGGCCAACATCGTCTTGTCTTTGTAGTAGCACAGCTCCAATGGCTCTATCTGATACATCAGTTACCACTATAAATGTCTTTATAGTGTCAGGATGATGTAGTATCGGGGCATGTGTAAAGGTGCGTTTAAGATTCTGAAAAGCTCTTTCCGCTTCTTCTGTCCAAATGAAAGCCTTCTTAAGGCTTTCTTTTTTGATGGTCTGGGTTATATGTTGTTGGAAAAAGTCCTTTATACATTTTCTATGGAAATCGGATAACCCTAGAAAGCACTGTGTCTCCTTAATGGAAGCAGGAGAAGGCCAATCTCGTGTGGCTTGTACTTTTTCTGGGTCCATGGTGATGCCAAATTAATTGATACGGAAACCATGATATTTAATCTCTGTCTTGTTGAACTCACGCTTTTCAGGCTTACAGTACAGATTGTTTTGTCGGAGTCTTTCCAGAACCTGAAGAACATGCTTAGTATGTTGTTCGGGACAACGAGAATAAACCAGGATGTCATCTAGATAGATTACAACACTTTGGCTCAAAAGATCAGCGAAAACTGAATCCATAATTCTTTGGAATATGGAAGGTGCGTTGGTCAGACCAAAAGGCATGACGCAGTATTCAAAATGGCCTAAAGGAGTATGAAAATCGGTCTTCAATTTGTCTCCTTCCTTAATTCCTAAAAGATGACAGGCACCCCACAGATCTAGCTTGGTGAATATCATGGCTCCTTGGACTGCTTCCAAACATCCTTAATAAGGGGTAGGGAATACCTATCCTTGATGGTAATCTTATTCAAATCTCAAAAGTCAATACAGGGGTGGAGATCTTTAGACTTCTTTGGTACGAAAAAAAGAGGAGCCCTGGCAGATGATGAAGAGGGAAGAATCAATCTGCTTTGTATATTTTCATCTATGTATTCCCTAAGTACTTTCCTTTCCTGCTGTGATAAGGAATACATTCTTCCAAATGGGACCACTTTCCCAGATATCAAAGGAATAGTGCAGTCACATTCCCGATGAGGAGGCAAAATGGGTTTTTGAGGTTTCTGGAACACGACAAAGTATCCTTGATATCATCTGGATACTCCTTGAATCATATTAATGGTACTGTTAGCTTTGTTGGAAGAGAAAATGGACCCTTTTGGAGACCGATAGGTGTCTGTTGAATAGCAATGTAGTTGACAAAAGTGGGAGGAAAATGATATAGTCTGTGTCTCCCAATTTATATATGGATTATGTTGTGTTAGCCAAGGAATACCCAGAATTATAGTATGGTTAGGAGAAGATATCAAGTCAAAAGCATTGTATTCCTTATGTCTTTCGAATTGCAGGCAAAGGGTAGGAGTGGTATCAACCACTGGTCCGGAAGTTAAAGGAGAGCCATCTACTGTTTGGACATGTTCTGGGATCACTTTAGGAACACAAGATATTCCTTTTTCTTTAGCCCATTTCTCATCTAGGAGCATTCCACTGGCTCCACAATCCAATAACGTGAATACTTGTTCTTCCTGGTTAGGGCACTGTAGAATTACAGAAGATATAAAAAGAGCTGTGGTATCTTCTCTGGAGGAACAGATTGAAGGTATCCCAATGCCTCCCACCCCTTTCTTCCCACAGGGGACGGGAGTTGGCGTTTCCCAAAGGTCTGATGGGACGGATTGGACACATTTGAATTAAATGACCTGCATTGCCACAATAAAAACACAAGCCTTTGCGTCGTCTGTTTTCTCGCTCTGCTTCGGATAACAGTCCAAGAGCAACATCTATTTGCATGGGTTCTTCTTCTGTAGAAGCTGGGTTCTCTGATCAGTTTGCCTCAGGGCGACGTGCAGAAGGGAGTATCGCTACTGACTGGGACTGAAACCTGGACCTTCGTTTCTCCAATCTACAGTCTCATAAACGGTACTCAATATTAAGAGCCAGGTCCCTCAGTTCTTTCAACTACTCTACCTGGGTGTAAAGCACCAGTTCATCCTTTATTTCGTCTCGTAACCCTTGACGAAGGAGTGTCACAAAGGTGCGTTCAACCCATGTGATTTCATCCGCTAGTTGTTTGAAACAGGTTATGTAAGTCAGAACATCCTGATTCCCTTGTTGTATATCGCATAATGCATCTTCTGCAGCAGCTTCCAGTCTAGGTGATTCGAACATGTGTTTAAAGGCTTGAAGAAAGTCTGAATAGTTGAATAATAAAGAGTCATTGGCAGCTACCAAGGGGATTGCCCAGGCTAGGGCTGGGCCAGACAGGGCGCTTATCAAATAACCAACCTTGGTCTTGTCCTGGGTAAACTGAGAGGGTTGAAATGCAAAATATACCGTTAAAGAGTCCAGAAATTCCTTTAACTTGTTTGGATCTCCAGAATAACGTAGTGTTGAGGCGGAGATATTAGGTACATCAATGGATCAAGACACCAGAGCTTGTCTGAGAGACGTATTTTCGGCATGCAGTTGTTGTAAGTCCTGTGCCTGTTGTTGTACGGTTTGAAGCATAGACTGTGCATTTTCCACGACATCTTCAGATAGTCCTTCCATGGTTACAGAGCAACGCAGAATCTTTTGGTGTTGCAATCTGTCACTGTTTCTTGCTTGTTCTGGATTGGCAAGGTAAGGGCGACCCTTTCCGGTAGCCACGGTGCTGCTGATGGTATAACACCAGGCAGGCCATAACCTCCAGAAGGAGTCCAAGAGGAAAAAACCCAATCTTGGGAAAAACCTCAGATCAACAAACTCCTGAAAAAGATGTAAAAGAAAAAAGTGAAGTGCAAGAAAAGTCTGAAACAATAAAACTGCAGGCAAAAAAAAACAGGAGATGTCCAAAATCACAGATACTGGGGCGAGGAACACCACCAGGATGGAAGTGTTTGCACCGCAAGGAACAGAAGACCAACTGTGCTTATATACTGACAAACAGGAAGTGACATGCAGGAAGTATTAAAGACACCATCTTAGATTGGAAAAAGCCACATTCATGTGAATGGGAAAATAGCCATAGTATAAAAGTAGCGAGCAAGGCATGCAGGGAAGGAAACACAGACTCCTGGGAAGAAGATATGGCCAAGGAGGAAAAAAGAAAAGGAAGAAAAAAGAAGAAAAGAAGAAAAACAGCAAAAAAAAGGTAAGCAAAACTATGAGGACAAAGAGTGGGCGCAGTGAGAACCAGAGCCCAAAGGAAGACTTCCAGATCGCGCCGTGGCCCAAAAAACAGGTCATGGCCTGAAAAGCAGGCCACAGCAGAAACGACCGTCCGAGACGTGGACCACTGATCTGACTGCGGCCCGCAGGTGAGGTGCTGTTGGTCTTCGCAGAGTCACGGAACCTGCGCCACCTTATACTGACACTCAGAGTTATCCACAGCAACTACTTGTATAAGGATTTTTAAGTTCACTAGCTGTAGGAAAGTAGCATCTTTCTTGGCATGTTACCCCCAATTTTACATGTATGTCAGTTAGTTTTTTGCCTGTCTCACTGTAATCCTGCTAGCCAGGACCCCAGTGCTCATAGTTTGTGGCCTCAATGTGTATACCTGTGTTGTGCCTAAGTGTGTCACTGAGGCTCTGCTAATCAGAACCTCAGTGATCATGCTCTCTCTGCCTTTAAATTTGTCACTATAGGCTAGTGACCACTTTTACCAATTTCAATTGGCATACTGGAACACCCTTACAAATCCCTAGTATATGGTACCTAGGTACCCAGGGTATTGGGGTTCCAGGAGATCCATATGGGCTGCAGCATTTCTTTTACCACCCATAGGGAGCTCAGACAAACCTTTACACAGGACTGCCATTGCAGCCTCAGTGAAATAACGCACATGTTATTTCACAGCCATTTTCACTACACTTAAGTAACTTATAAGTCACCTATATGTCTAACCTTCACTTGCTGAAGGTTAGTTGCAAAGTTACTAAGTGTGAGGGCACCCTTGCACTAGCAAAGGTGCCCCCACATAGTTCAGGGCCATTTCCCCGCACTTTGTGAGTGCGGGGACACCATTACATGTGTGCACTACATATAGGTCAATACCTATATGTAGCTTCACAATGGTAACTCCGAATGTGGCCATGTCACATGTCTAAGATCATGGAATTGTCCCCCCATTCCAAATCTGGTGTTAGGGAGGCATTTCCATGCATCCCGGGGGTTCCACTATGGACCCCAGTACTGCCAAACTAGCTCTCTGGTGTTTTCTCTGCAGATACAGCTGCTGCCAACCCACAGACAGGGTTCTGCCCTCCTGGGGTCTGGGCAGCTCAGTCCCAGGAAGGCAGAACAAAGAATTGCCTCTGAGAGAGGGTGTTACACCCTCTCCCTTTGGAAATAGGTGTTAAAGGCTGGGGAGAGGTAGACTCTCCCAGCCTCTGGAAATGCTTTGAAGGGCACAGATGGTGCCCTCCTTGCAAAATCCAGTCTACACCGGTTTAGGGAACCCCCAGTCCCTTCTCTGGAGCGAAACTGGACAAAGGAAAAGGGAGTGACCACTCCCCTGTCCATCACCACCCCAGGGGTGGGGCCAGAGCTCCTCCAGTGTGTCCCAGACCTCTGCCATCTTGTTTCCAGAGGTGTGAGTGCACTCTGGAGGCCTCTGAGTGGCCAGTGCCAACAAGTGACATCAGAGACCCCTCCTCATAGGTGCTTACCTGACTAGGTGGCCAATCCTCCTCTGAGGGCTATTTAGGGTCTCTCCAATGGGCTTTTCCTCAGATTACAACTTGCAAGAATTCATCAGGGATCCTCTGCACTTCTCTCTTTAACTTCTGCCAAGGATCGACCGCTGACTGCTCCAGGAAACCTGCAAAACTGCAACAAAGTAGCCAGAAGACTACTAGCTACATTGTAGCGCCTATTCCTGACGGTTTTCTCAACTGTTTCCTGGTGGTGCATGGTCTGGGGGCTGTCTGCCTTCACCCTGCACTGGAAGCCACGAAGAAATCTCCTGTGGGTCGACGGAATGTTCCCCTTGCTCCAGCAGGCACCAAACTTCAGTATCACCGGTACTCTGGGTCCCCTCTCATCCTGATGAGCATGGCCCCTGGAACACAGGTGGTGGACCCAAGTGACCCTGACTGTTCAGTGGTCCAACTGTCCAAATTCAGAGGAGGTAAGTCCTTGCCTCCCCTCTGCAGACATTAATCATGTGCACTGCATGATTTGCAGCTACAAGGACTTCTGTGCACATTTCCCAGAAATCCTGCATGCACAGCTGAGCCTAGGTCCCCAGCACTGTGCCCTGCGATGCTCAGCTCCCTGAGTTGATCTCCGGTGTCGTGGGACCTCCCTTTGCAGTGTTGAGACGAGTGCCGTGTTCAGTCTTCTTGAACGTGTCTTCAAGGACTTCTGATGGTGCTTCCTTCTTGTGCATGGGCTCTCTACATTGCTGAGGGCCCCCTCTGTCTCCTCACCCAAGTGGCAACATCCTGATCCTTGCTGGGCCAGGGCAGCACCCTTTTTCTCCAACCGTGACTCTTGCAGCTAGCAAGGCTTGTTTGTGGTATTTTGCCAAGGAAACAACTCTGCATCCTCCAGCACGCCATGGGATATCTTCTGCATGAAGAGGAACATCCTATCCCCTTCTGTTGTTGCAAAACCTGCAGCTTCTCCCAGCCGGAGGCAGACATTTTGCACCTTTATCCAGGGTTTAGTGGGCTCCTGCTCCCTCTGGACTCTTTAGTGACTCTTGGACTTGGTCCCCTTCCTTTGCAGGTCCTCAGGTCCAGGAATCCATCTTCAGTGCTTTGCAGTCTGTTGTGGTCCTTGCAAAATCCTTTATCACAACTTTAGTGTGTTTCTGGGGAAATAGTAGTACTTTACTCCTACTTTCCAGGGTCTTGGGGTGGGTATCTTTTACACCCTTAGGCCCATATTTATACATTTTTAGCGCCGCATTTGCACAGCTTTTTAACGCAAAAGCGGCGCAAACTTAGAAAATACAATTGGATTTTGAAAGTTTGCACCGCCTTTGCGTTAAAAAGCGGCGCAAATGCGGCGCTAAAGAAGTATAAATATGGGCCTTAGTGTTTTCTTACACTCCCAGCTACCCTCTACGCACTACGCTAGCCTAGGGGTCCATTCGTAGTTCGCATTCCACTTTCTTAATATATGGTTTTTGTTGCCCCTAGGCCTCTTGCATCCTATTGTATTCTACAGTGTTTGCACTACTTTCTAACTGTTTTACCTACCTGATTTGGTTAGTTGTGTATGTTTTGTGTATGTTACTTACCTCCTATGGGAGTATATCTTCTGAGATATTTTTGGCACATTGTCACTAAAATAAAGTACCTTTACTTTTAGTAACACTGAGTATTGTTTTTCTTATGATATAGTACCTATATGATATAAGTGGTCTTGCATGAGCTTTGCATGTCTCCTAGTTCAGCCTTGGCTGCTCTGCTATAGCTACCTCTATCAGCCTAAGCTGCTAGAACACTACTACACTCTACTAATAAGGGATAACTGGACCTGGCACAAGGTGTAAGTACCAATGGTACCCACTACAAGCCAGGCCAGCCTCCTACACTAGCCTCTGAGAGGGATTAATGTCTCCCTGTCTTTTTGTTTCGATTTATTTCTAGGTACTTTAAAAAGTAAAGTAATCTTTGAACCAGGTGAGAGCAATAGGCCTCACATGTATGGGTGACACTTATGTGATAAGTAGGGAAAGTTGTTATTGGCCCTACAAACCCCTAGAACCGATTGGTCTCTTAGAGAGGGCTGAAACATGTTGGCTTGGAATTAAGGTTTCCTGGGAACACTGAAAACCCACAGGAAACAGAAGGTAGTTTGATTTTAGCTACACCTTTAGTACCATGTAATAAAGTAAAATTCTTGGGGTATACAAGTAGGTATTTTTAAGGATATGATCTGGATCCCCGTTGTTGTCCAGTTGGCACTTTCTTCGGCACTCCCAATAAATCTTGGTTGAGTCCGCCCCCATAGTATCATGTTGCTGGGGTGTCGATAGACAGCCGATGATGAAGCATGCCACTATTTAGTGGGTGAGGTGTCAGTTCCATTTCCTTTAAGAATCCAATTGGTTAGTAGTATGAGAGGTTAGTCCCCCAGAACAGCCCATTATTGGACAAATTGTCTCAATAGTTAAGTAAATCTCATACCCTAGTTGCTATTGTGTGATGTAGATTATATGTTGGGAGAACCTGACCAGGTGATATTCTCTCATCCTCAATTTGTTATAAGTGAGGTCCTGGTTATCCACCAAGTCACCATGTATGCTTTACTCCTCACCATTCACAACAACATTCTCCTCCTCTGTGGGCCCATCAGCCTCCTTTGCTGCCAACCAGGCCCTTAGTGCCTTTTGCAGCTCCTCCTTCCTATCGAGGCCTTTCACAGGACAATTGAAATCCTTATAGAACTTTCTGACCTGAGGTACTGTGTAGGTTTCCAACCTCTCCTACGCAAACACTACTTCTGCAGCTCCACCTGATGGCTTACCAAACTGAGACATGATTGTGGATATGATTCAGAAAATTTCAAAGTTTCAGGAGGGCAAAGAAAAAACCAAAAGGAAAAAGTAGTATGTGGTCATGTAATGGTCTGCAGTATAGCAATCACTGTATGTCAAGTACAAATACAAGTCCTATCCTCACCGCTGATCACCAGTATTAGAAATGGGGTCTCCAGTTGGCAGTTAGTTTACACCCTTGTACTTATCTAAGTAAAATAAGACCAAAATGACAAAAATCCAACATATGCAAGCAAAGATATGAAGTTTTAAAGATTAAATTTCAGTATAGTGCTTAGAAACACAATAGTTCGAACTGGGGCTATCACGACTTAGGTGACAGAGTCGTTCCGAATAGTCTGGTGCCACACACGAGGGAGTGCAGTGCCAGTCACAGAGTCACATGGCCCACAGGTACAGTACCTTAGAAGGGTAGCAGAGTCAAAGATGTGGCATGAAGTCGGTAAGGTGAGGCATCGATGGAACTGGTGCGGCGTTGGTTTGGGCTGCTATGCAGTAGAGGTGAGGAAGTGGTTCCTTATGATCCAGCGGGTCGATGAGTCCGGTGGGTCAACCGCGATGGGGCGACCTCTTGAGGTTGCGGTCACACAATGGGGGCCACAGGCACTGCAGCAGAGTCGAGTCTCACGGACGTCAGAGACATGGCACTCTGGACTCACAGGTTTGTGGGGCTTCAGCAGTGCTGCAGCAGCGTCGGGTCTGTGGTGTCGGTCATAGCTGTCGCATTTCAGCAATGGCCATGACTTCAGGTGCAGGCAGCAGTGCAGGGTGAGGCAGCGACGCTGGTTCTGGAGTCAACTGGAGTCAGTGTGCCTGATTCTTCTTGCTTTTGTGCCAGTTTTCATTCCGATGGGCCCAGGAACTGGAGTGGACACCACTTGGCAAGTCAGGGTCCTCATCAAGAGAACACAGGGGCTGGTAGGTGATATCTTTGATGTCCCAGAAACTTCTTAACAGGAGACAAGCTTAGGCCAAGCCCCTGGAGAAACTTCACAAGCAGCAAAGTCCATTCTTTGTCCTCTCCAAATCAGAAGAAGCAACTGCAGGCCAAACTAGCAAAGTACACACAGCAAAGGGACAGAACTCCTCCGCAAAGTTCTTCAGCTCTTCTCTTTGGCAGGGTCTCCTCTTGATCCACAAGTGTTTTAAGTCTGTAGTTTTGGGTCCAATACTTATGCTCATTTCTGCCCTTGTCGTAGTCAAAATTCAAAGGAAAGCCCCTGTAGTGCACAAGCCCTGCCTTTCCTGCCCTGGTCTCAGACACACTCAATGGGGTTGAAGGCTGCATTGTGTAAGGACAGGCACAGCCCTATTCAGGTGCCAGTGTCAGCTCCTCCCACCACTCTAGCCTAGGAAGACCCATCAGGATATGCAGGGCACGCCTCAGCTCTCTTGTGTGACTGTCTAGAGTGAATTCACAACCAGCCCTACTGTCATCCTGACCCAGACGTTTATTCCACAGCCAGGCAGAGGCACAGAATGGTTAAGCAAGAAAATGCCTGCTTTTTAAAAGTGGAATTTTCACACACCAATTTAAAAACCACCTTCACTAAAAGATGTAGTTTTCAATTGTGAGTTCAGAGACCCCAAACCCTCTATCTGCTCCCAAAGGTAAATTACACTTAAGAGATAATTAAGGCAATCCTCTTGTTACCCTACAGGAGACATAGGCCTTGTATTAGTGAAAAACAAATTTGGTAGTATTTCACTATCAGGTCATGTAAAACACACCAGTACATGTCCTACCTTTTAAATACACTGCGCCCTGCCCATAGAGCTACCTTAGGAATACCTTACATGTACTAAAAGGGAAGGTTTGGGTCTGGCATGTACTAAAAGGGAAGGTTTGGGCCTGGCAAGTGGGTGCACCTGGTAGGTTGACATGGCAGTTTAAAACTGCAGACGCTGCAATGGCAGGTCTGAGACATGTTTACAGGGCTACTCATGTGGGTGGCACAACCAGTGCTGCAGGCCCACTAGTAGCACTTGATTTACAGGCCCTGGGCACACACCATGCACTATACCAGGGACTTACTATTGAATCAAATATGCCAATAATGGATTAACCAATCACCAACGCAAATTTAGACTGAGAGCACTTGCACTTTAGCACTGGTAAGCAGTAGTAAAGTGTCTAGAGTCCTAAAGCCAGCAAAAATGAAATTCAGCATAGAATCAAAAACAGGAGTTCAGGAGCAAAAAGACAGGGGAAACCCTGCAGAAAGGGCCCTTTCCTGCATAGCTGAACCGTGTTCCCCGTGAAGGGCAAACACCTGCTGTGGTAGAAGTCAGTTGGTCTTCCTCTAGGAGTCGGCTTTATTAGCTTCAGGTGAGATGTAGCATCAGCGGAGTGCACAGTGTGTTGGCAGTAGGTGAGGCCATCTCTGGCAGAATCTTGGGCAATAATCTGAC
Source organism: Pleurodeles waltl (assembly GCF_031143425.1). Taxonomy (NCBI): domain Eukaryota; kingdom Metazoa; phylum Chordata; class Amphibia; order Caudata; family Salamandridae; genus Pleurodeles; species Pleurodeles waltl. Next base: position 1,101,525,667 of record NC_090446.1, read on the forward strand.
CTCTCCTGAGAAATGGTCAAGCGATTGTCCTTACATACTAACGCCTATCAGAAATTATTTCTGACATATGTTTATGGTCATCTGACATAGATTATGTGAATCAAGGTATGCATTTTAGATGTTTCCTTCTGAGCATATAAGTAAAAGGATGCATATTCAGGCAACAATATTTTGGTTTTATGTCTGTAAATGTTCTTAATTACTATTAACATAGTGAAAAGTAGACATTTGACACAGAGAAATGTTGCACTGATGGGTGTATTTGTGTTATCAAATGAATGGCTTAATGCTTTCACATTTCTTAAGAGGATAAAGTCAGGCAACATCTGCAACTGATGGCAGTGATGACAATGATTCAGCATGAATCTGGAAAGATGGCAACTTCCATAGTGTGAGACAGTGAAGATGGCAGCCTCCTTTAGTCAAGATGGAGTTGAGGCCTACATAAGATGGAGTCTGACCAAACAGGCTTTACATCATTAGTAAATAGTTATTTGTCATCCACAAAACCAATAGGAATAAATCTAAACACATACTAATTGATGGAGATGGTATCAAACCAATGTCATTTGTTTCATACTTTTTGGAATAAGAAGACACATTTTAGATATGTATTGTGGGTTAGTGAGCACCCAACAACATCAACAAAATATCACATTTATACCACATGATTATAATCCATGTTTGTGTCCCTCTAGTGTTCTTTATTCCATAATAAAGCTAGTGATCCTATTCCAATCTGGATCATAGTTCAGATAGATCCCAACGATTTTCAAAATATCAGCATAATGAAGTCAAAGTTTCACTTTATTCTCAAGAAAACTGGCACAAGATAGTCAAAGAGATAGGTGTCACTACATATTAATTGATCCCCAGAGACATTCTTGTCTCTGGTTCTATTTAATAAACATGTTCAGACAAGTGGTCCAGAAATCTACTTGCCATAAATAAATTGACAACTAGCTTGTAATTGGAAATTTCTAGCGGATGCTAGTTGGAGCAGAGTGGCAAGAGATGTTGAGTCTGTAAAAGTAAATGCTTTACATATACATATAATACCCAAATGAAAAGCAGAAGGTGTCCCCTCATTTAACGGCTTTTCCAGCATCCATACTGGATCACTTGCAAGGTATCTCTAGGTATTTTAAAATGACAGCTCATCAATATTCAAGACAGTATTGATGGACACATTGCAGACGGACACAAGCCTCTCTCTCATGCTCATAACCACTTGACACCATCTGACATAAATTTAAAAGAAAATCATAAAGTGGACCAGCTTTAATGTAGTGCAAATGTACATATTACTGTTCATATCAAATGTATGGGTTGCTTCAGCAACATAAGTTGGTAGAAACTGCTGCTGCTTATGCTTTCCATTGAGACAATCAATGAATTGATCAATGAATCTGTCAATTGTGATTGGTAGAGTGCGGCTAATCACCCGAGGGGGTATCCATTTGCTGGGAATAGACAGTAGGATGTAAGTGCCTGGTAGGAAAACAACAAAACAACACTGCAAGGGACCCTCCAACTTCCACAGCAGCTTTTTTAACTGTGACCGAGAATACCCAGTCTGTAAGGTTAGATGAAGAAGTCTTGCTAATCCTGCCTCTATTGGCTAGTATAGTAATGTAATCTAAAACAATACCTGACAACTTTCCAACTAGAAAAAAACATCCAGGGCCATGGCACTAATGATGAGAACAGCAAGAAAATGGAAGATGAGGAGTAGTCAGATTAATCTGACTTACCACTGTAGTACAGAATGCAACACTGCCTACCCTCTTTGATATATCACATCAAAGCAGACCCAATTGACTCACTTGTAGCTGTTCAACTGAGCATGCTAATATTAACAGAACATCATGCAGAAACATAGGATGAACAGAAAAGAGTCATGATATGATCCACGCTGCATGCATTTGAGCATCATTGCATGTCCTTTAGGAAAAGGGGGAAGCAACAGGTTGAAGTAGACGAACTGTCTTTGGCCACACGTGGACCACAACATAAAAACAAGCGGCCTTGGAATAATGCAACGTATAGTGTTTAGACTTTTTTAACTCTCATGAGTCTTATATCCAGTTTGTCATGGATTTGTAACAGCAAGTTATCCAGTTGGTCTTATTCCAAATACACTGTGTCATTATCTCATTGCCTCCCTCTGTTTGATTTACTGAACTGTCACACAAGAGCACCCCATGACCTTGACGTAAGAGAGGGTAATTCATAACCTATCATCTGAAAAGAAGCCTGTTTGTATTCATCCTAAAAAAGTCTCTAAATTGGTAATTCTTTCACACTGGAGAAACTACATGTCTTCACTATATAAACAATCTACAGAGATTCTTCCAAAACTATTTGATCAATCCAAGGGCTATAAGATTTGATTCTTTAAAAATGAAGGGTAATGGAGGAAATCATTTAATGTGCTCAAATGATGCATTGCTTTAAGCGGAGGATGAAACAATTCAGGACATGAATCAAGGTCAGACAAGTACTCTCATCTTAAAAGTACCTAACTTAGAGCATGACAGACACTGAGAGACCCTCAGAAATAAAAATGTCTCCAATTACCTTAATGAGGTGGATGTCCTGATGACTGTGAGGTGATAAGAGATTAAAACTCTGAAATGAATTGTAATTGAAGAACAGTATGCCACTATTGTTGTAGGAAGAGGTACCTCAAGAGAACAGTAAGAAGCCTTATGATTCTTTACCAGAGAAATGTATTGTGTAAGCTAAAGTAAGAACAAGACTGAGCACAGGACCTACATCACAACCTGGTGCAAGGCTAGACATTAGGTCGTACGCAATCAGCAGTCATTGACTGACATACTTGAATCAAACAGTTACTCCTGTAAATAACGTTGACTTCTTGCCTCAGACATTGTTGATGCGTAAGGAATTGGTTCTATTATTAATTACTCTTTTATCAGATTCATTTTCTCATATCTCTTGCCTGTATGTCTTCACAAGACTGCTTCTTCTGTGGACGTCTTTTCCTTCTGCATACTTATTATTTGATTTTACTTCGCAATAAATTTTGGTGCCTCTTACCTCTATTATTTACCAAATTCAACAAATGCTTTTTTTCTTCTTCTTAACAGGTTTGCAATCTCCGCTTTCATCTTAATTTAAGAAGTATTCTTTCGAATTGTTCCGGAGAGCTAGCTGGAGAGGCCTGAACTAAAAACATGCAGACTCCAAGAAAGTAAGGTTATCCATACATCCGACAGCCTTCATTTATACATACATGCATGTAGGAAGGAAGAGGAACCAGAGAGTAATGTGACATTTAGGAGTAAAATATAATATAAGTAATTTATGGACCCTTTAAGAAGTACATAACAGTGGAACACCCTAAACATTCTAACACAGCAGATTAGTGATTCTCCACAGTAGAACTAAAATATTAACAGAAATGTGTACTTTACACACCTCTTTTCACTATACAGGTGTCAAAACAAATGTACCAGAAATAAGTACTATGTGAATTATTATGTTTGTCTTTAAGGACCTGTTCCATATGAGGCAACATGAGGATTCTTGTCATATGATTTGAAATGTACTCACAGATGGCAGTCCAATTCAATGTGGTCCAATTTCACCTACACTTTCTGTAAATCCTGACTCTCCTCTGGTCCTGTGCAGTTTTCACCAACATTCTCTTTCCTCATCTTAATTGGTTTGCAGTGGCAATGTAACACAAAACTGTAAATCAATGTTACAGAGGATACAACAAAATACTGTAATGGGGCGCATGAAAAAGATGCTGGTTTGGCATAAAACAAATGCATAATATATGGCATCTTAGTCTTGTTTTGAGATTAATTGTAGCCATATAAGAACATGTTATTGGGTGTCTATTGTGGGTCAGTCTACATGAGTGGGCACTTTTTTTAAACTCATGTTTACAAATGGCATTGTATACAGGATGAGAACAAGCTCAACAACATGCTCATCACAGATTAAACAGAAGAAATTGCATATTCACCCATTGCCCATGTTCACCTGTGGAATGGTTCTCCATTACTCACTGTACGCTTCCATTGAATCACAGGTGGCCAATGGGATTGTAGAGATATTTACATCATGAAGGAAAGTGTCAATTTTGGCGGGATTGTCCCCATTTCATCTGGACTGATGCTGTTGGTTTTTTTTTACTCTGGTACTTAGACACTACTAAACAGGTCCCAGAGCATGTGCTGTGACTCGAAAGTTTGAAAAATGTTGCTAACTCCTAATTGGCAATCTTAACTTTTCCATAGGGCCCATAGTAAATGCTGTGGAAATACGCCCATGGAATGAAAGGCTTAATCCTGTCTGTGGACTGCAGCACCTATTGTGTAATCCACTAGTGTGACAGACCTACAATTATAGCCTGACTACTGCACTGCAAAACCTGCCATGCAAAGTATTAAAATAACTCTTTTCGACAGGTAAAAACCTCCCTTTTAGATATTAGCAACTCAAACCCATGTAAGCCTAGTAGCCCACAAGGTAGGGTATATGGTATTTAAGAGTGGGAAATGCAGAAGTTTAATATTAACATGTCTCTTCAGTGACAAGGCCCTAAAAGTTACTTTCACTGTGGCAGGCCTACTTTTTCTATGTAGAGTACAGATTAAAATACTAATGCTGTATATCAGGAATGGGATCAGATAGAAAAATAATTAAACAGCTGTCTTAATAGTTATTAAAAGTTCATTTTAATGGTGAAGATTGATTTTTAATAAATAGTAGGAAAAAGTAACTTTTAAAAAGTTGCCTTTTCCTTGCCTGGAGTTCCTGGAAGCTAGTTTGCTATAACTCTTCAATTTGTCCTTGGCCTGAATAAGGTGTGAATGAGGTGAGATGATGTGAGACATTCCTCCTAGGAGCTACACAATAGGTCATTATGATAAACAGGCTGTCTTGAATGGGTAGGGATGATTCATTTGAGCTCAGCTGATGTGTTGGGGCCTGACACCCAAACACCCAAAACGAAGTTTGGAAACTTTTGAAAAATGTTTGCTCAAGAACTCGAGCATTTCCTCAGGACCTGCCATGAAAGTGTTCGACTGGCAGTTCCATGGCATCTGATTTAATTATAGGCTTGTCCTGTACAGACATCTTTGTATCTCCAAAAAAAGTCTTAGCTTGCTTGGTGGTCACTAGAAGAGCAGCGTTGTCCCCTGTTGAGTTTTTCTTTAGAAAAAGGACAAAGTTTCTGGATTGGGGCTCAGAATTTTTTTTGAACTTCTTTACTTCCAGGCTTCAACAGGACCAGTCTGCATGGTGTATCTGACCTGGACATCATCGGCCTCAAATTAGACCTAGGTCTCATTCCACAAAAAAACTAAAAAAAATCATATCTCTGATTCCCCTTATTAGATATTGTCAATTTTATGTCATTTTGCGCACAAAATGTTTTTCTTTTTTATAAGTTAGAGTGGAAATGTTATTGTTTTATGTCTTTGACTTTTTAATTGTTTCGGTACTTCTAAATGCTTTACACGTTTTTGTTATGTTAAGACCGTCTGCTCTGTGCCATTAATATCACGGGGTGGCTGCAGTTTTTATATTACTAAAATGTTTAATTGGATCTAACAATCTTGTGACTTTATTACTTGTAGTGGAATCCCAATCACCCCACCCCAAATAATACTTTCTTACACATCAGGCAAAATCTACACACTAAGTATTGGCTGTTACAGTTACAGCTGTCATGCACCAGGATACGTTATGGAAACCTGGGTCCAGTCAATTGTACACATCAAATTATGCATGCCTACTATACTAAAGAAATCTGTAATGAAGTGGTTAATGGCATCAGTATCATGTGGGAACAATAAGTGGTGTTTCATTTGGTGCATGATGGTGGTTAATGTTTACTACAGTATACATTTGACTGCTGGTTGTTATATTCCTGTGGTACACCTTTTCCAAGTATTACAGGGCTTTAGAAGGCCCTGCTTGCAGTGATGTATAATACTGCCAATATCATTGAAAGTTAGTGTAGGACCATCATTATATCAATCCAGTCCACATGGTTTACCTGCAATCGCCTGGTAATGCCCAACATTGTCTCCATACCAAGGTTCTACAACCATCTAAATACCTGTATGGATGCCACATGCGTGATATACACGATTATGACGCTATTGCCTTGTCCTGTGCTCCAATTGAAGCCTGTCAGTGGAGATATACAGTCCACCAGAAATGCACAAACTTAGAATAGAACATACACAGAAGTGAATGCACTTACAGGGAGTGCAGAATTATTAGGCAAGTTGTATTTTTGAGGATTAATTTTATTATTGAACAAAAACCATGTTCTCAATGAACCCAAAAAACTCATATCAAAGCTGAATATTTTTGGAAGTAGTTTTTAGTTTGTTTTTAGTTTTAGCTATGTTAGGGGGATATCTGTGTGTGCAGGTGACTATTACTGTGCATAATTATTAGGCAACTTAACAAAAAAAATATATATACCCATTTCAATTATTTATTATTACCAGTGAAACCAATATAACATCTCAACATTCACAAATATACATTTCTGACATTCAAAAACAAAACAAAAACAAATCAGTGACCAATATAGCCACCTTTCTTTGCAAGGACACTCAAAAGCCTGCCATCCATGGATTCTGTCAGTGTTTTGATCTGTTCACCATCAACATTGCTTGCAGCAGCAACCACAGCCTCCCAGACACTGTTCAGAGAGGTGTACTGTTTTCCCTCCTTGTAAATCTCACATTTGATGATGGACCACAGGTTCTCAATGGGGTTCAGATCAGGTGAACAAGGAGGCCATGTCATTAGATTTCCTTCTTTTATACCCTTTCTTGCCAGCCACGCTGTGGAGTACTTGGACGCGTGTGATGGAGCATTGTCCTGCATGAAAATCATGTTTTTCTTGAAGGATGCAGACTTCTTCCTGTACCACTGCTTGAAGAAGGTGTCTTCCAGGAACTGGCAGTAGGACTGGGAGTTGAGCTTGACTCCATCCTCAACCCGAAAAGGCCCCACAAGCTCATCTTTGATGATACCAGCCCAAACCAGTACTCCACCTCCACCTTGCTGGCGTCTGAGTCGGACTGGAGCTCTCTGCCCTTTACCAATCCAGCCACGGGCCCATCCATCTGGCCCATCAAGACTCACTCTCATTTCATCAGTCCATAAAACCTTAGAAAAATCAGTCTTGAGATATTTCTTGGCCCAGTCTTGACGTTTCAGCTTGTGTGTCTTGTTCAGTGGTGGTCGTCTTTCAGCCTTTCTTACCTTGGCCATGTCTCTGAGTATTGCACACCTTGTGCTTTTGGGCACTCCAGTGATGTTGCAGCTCTGAAATATGGCCAAACTGGTGGCAAGTGGCATCGTGGCAGCTGCACGCTTGACTTTTCTCAGTTCATGGGCAGTTATTTTGCGCCTTGGTTTTTCCACACACTTCTTGCGACCCTGTTGACTATTTTGAATGAAACGCTTGATTGTTCGATGATCACGCTTCAGAAGCTTTGCAATTTTAAGAGTGCTGCATCCCTCTGCAAGATATCTCACTATTTTTGACTTTTCGGAGCCTGTCAAGTCCTTCTTTTGACCCATTTTGCCAAAGGAAAGGAAGTTGCCTAATAATTATGCACACCTGATATAGGGTGTTGATGTCATTAGACCACACCCCTTCTCATTACAGAGATGCACATCACCTAATATGCTTAATTGGTAGTAGGCTTTCGAGCCTATACAGCTTGGAGTAAGACAACATGCATAAAGAGGATGATGTGGTCAAAATACTCATTTGCCTAATAATTCTGCACTCCCTGTATACTGCTGAATGTAATCTCTCAGGGGAAAACTCCCAACATAAGATAACATGTGTATTTGTAAGGTGCACAATTTCCCTTTGGCTGAAATAACAGGTGTCTATTATTACCCAACTCAATGGAACTCACTATGTCAGCCTTTAGAAGAATAAAAGACTGAGTGAACCCACCAGGATTCAGGGGTTGCAACCTGCCACCATGAGGTCAAACACGGATGCAGTAATTCACTGAGCCACCAAATATTGCTCAATAGACATCCATGCCTTCTTTACTAGGTCACCTTTCGCCAGGATTTTTAATGAGTCAGACTTTCACAATGTGGAATAGAAAAGGTTTATTTTAAAAATTATCACCGGTACAGTATTGAACGGGTGAAAAGAGTGGAAAGATTATATCAGATAGTATGAATGCATGGACTCCGGCCACTTTAGTGCGACATACAATATGAATTTCAAAAATATCACATCAGTTTAATAACACAGACGTGTGGTGTTGTGTGAGTTATAGTAGGAAGGGGGAATCTTCCTCCATTGATCAACTTGTACACATTCATCTCCCTCTTTGTGGAATTACACAGTTTGAATTTCATGAAAATGTTAGCTTAACTACAACGTACGGAACATTTGGGGGAATATTTACAAGCCCCTAGTGCCTTCTTGCGCTGTCGTAGCATCACTTTTTTTTACGATAAGGCTGCATCAAGGAGGCCTTTTCCCCCGCGCCAGATTTACAAAGTAGCGCAATGCAAGCATTGCATTGCATCATATTATGCCTGCACCAGACTTAATGTATGCAAGGAGGCAGAGAAAAATGGCACAGTGAAATTTGTGGGATTTCAATGCACAATTTTCCCTGTCATTTTTAATGCCTGGCCAAGGTAGGCGTTAAAGTGACTCTCCAGTTGCTTCCAATGGGCCTCCCACGCATTGCTGGACTAGCGCCATCATTTTTGTCGCTAGTCGATAAATGCAACAAAATAGCATGCAAAAATGTTGACGCTATTGTGCTAACGAGCGCCATGGTGAAGTTAGGGGGCTCATCACAGCTGATGCAGCACTTTCTAGTAAATATGCCCCTTAGTTTGTCTATTAAGTTAAAACTGTCAAGGTATGGAAGGGCAATAATGTTTGAAATAATTATAATATATTATCTGACATTCTTTCAATTAACAGATACCTCTAGGCATTAACATTGGCTAAATTGTCAAATGTTGCACAATGTACATTGCAGCTACTTTATCAAAAGATCTTCTATTTGCACATTTCCTACATCAGACCCTTGACATCTAGTTCGGTCATTGATATTACTATATGAATTCTGCCTTATGTTTGAGTCAGTTCTAGGCACCGATTTTTAAGTCCCATTGGTTTATAGTTTTTAAATTGAAGAATGTTCTTAGCGTTTGTTGGAAAATGGGTTATTGGTAGGGGCAGCAGGTAAGTACCTACACTTAGCAATAGGCCACTAACCTCCACTTAGGTCCAGTTAGTTCTCAATAAATAAACCTAGCTCAACCCTTGGTAGCTTGGCAACGAGCGACAATGCTTAACTTAGGAGATAAATGTGTAAAGCATTTAAAAATCACAGAATAAGTTAAACACTAAACACAATAAAAATCGAACACCAATTTATAAAAATATATTATATTTTTGTCTTTAAAATGACATCAGAACAATTAAAATCATAGGGGAACCATAGATATGAATTTTTAAAGAATTAATTATTTCTAATGTATAGAAGCAACTAGTGCTCAAAAGGTTAAAAAAAAGGTCACACTGGAAAGGAACAAAGTCCAGAGTTCAGGCCACCCACGAGGTAACACTGTCACACTTACTTTCAGAAGTGTTTCTAGATTCAGGAAAGTGGTCCACAACACCAGCCAAGGGTTCAGAGGCTTTGGTTTGCCTCTTGGAGTCTGGGACTACAACTCCCACATTGCACCTCTTCAACTAATGGAGTTGCTCCAAACATCTCCAAACTTCTGGATCTTCTTCTAGGGGTCCTGTTTGGGTCCTTGAGTGTCCACATCTTGATGCAAGTTTCCAGAAGCTCTGAGCTTCTCTTTAGGAGTTGAGACTACAGTTCTCAGAATGCACCTGGTCAGAATTCTCAAACAACCACTGGACACTGGTCAGCTGGGCTCTGCTTGTAGTACTTGATGCAGGGGACTCTTGGCAGCTCCTTTGTACCTGTAGCAAACAAGGACACCCTCCTTGAACCAATTGAAGAGTTGAAGCCAGGCAAAGTCCTTCTTGTGGTGAAGCCCAAGTGTGCAGCTGGTGCAGCCCTTCAGAGTGCCGTATCTATGTGCAGGTCAGGGTTCCAGCAGGGCAGTCCTTCTTCTTCTAATGTTTTCCCTTAGTGGGATCTGGTAGGGGTCTGAGGTGTGGGTGCAGCTCTGCCAGTTTTATCCTGGCTGAAAAACACGGGGGTCCTTGTTATCCTATCAGGTGCAGGGCCCTCCCCCCCCCCCTGTGATGACCACTTCCTGGGAAGTATGGCAAAAATCAATCCCAGGGAGAAACAATCCTCAAAAATCCACCATGGCTGAAACTGATTTTGTGAGGTTACATCTGGCTGAGACCACCCACTAGTGTGGCTAAAAATCCTAAACACACCCCTCTCCTGGCCTCTCCTAATCTAATCAAGGGGCACCTAATTGTCTGGGTTTTGCAGGATGTAATGGAGGTGCTGGATTGCTCCAAATGTCCTTCCCTGCCTTTAAAGACCAGTTTGGCAGCCCTCCTGCCTTCCTGCTTCTCCATCTGCTGAGGAATGTTCTCCTCCCCCAGGCACTTCTCTTTGTGTTCAGCCCAGGCTACTTTACACCTCATCAAGGCTGCCTTGGCAGGCTGCCGGAGGTTAGCCAATCAGAACAGAGCACTACAGGGCTGAAGTTGGCAACTTTTTAGGTAGAGTTTAACACTCTTTACCTGAACAAGTTATATTAAATCCAACAATTGTAAGTTGTGCGATATAATATAACAATTAATTGTATACAAACTTAAGGTACCTGACACTTAAGGAGACTTTGTAAATTAAAATAAAGTCCCTCCATTTTAGCCTATGGAGGCCATTCACTATAATGAGGGAAAAACGAATGTGGCTGTTTTACCTCACCAGAGCTTATAAAACCATTTACATGGCACCCAACACTAGGGCCACATAGGGCACACCTTTGGGGTGACTTATATGTAAGAATAAGGTAGTTTAAGATTTGGGAAGTAGTTTTAACTCCAAAGTTGAATGTGCAAGGCCTGCCTGTAAAATGACACTGGGCACCTCATCAGTGTACCTATGGGTCCACTACCTATGCTGGGGTCCCTAAACTTACATGCCCTACCATATACTGGGGACGTATAGGTAGATTGACATAGGCAATTACAATTAGCCTAATTTGCATACTCATTTTATACAGAGCACAGGCTCAGGCCCTGGAACTGGTTAGCAGTACCCAAGGCACCATCAGAATCAAGCAAAAAGTGAAAAATGGGGCAAAAAGTTAGGGGGGCTCTGCAATCAGCCCTGTTTTCTCACAGTGTTCCTTCTAAATCTTGAACAATATGTTTTCCTGGTAACTCATTGTTGAAGAAGGACACACCAACTAGGAAATGTCTTCCATAAAGTATATCATTTATTCACGGAAAAAACAAGGGGTAATGATATGATACAGTCATTGTGGGAACAACCTATTGGGTTTGTGGGCATGAGGTTATTCAACAAGTTATATGTGTCCCCAGTTTTCTATTGCCAATCAAGTGATAATGGACACTTTGACCACATGCTAGACACATAGCATAACTGTCAATTCACCTACATTTTTGTACTGGTATTGCTCCCCTAACAAACACATTAGCTCCATAAATTTTAATGGGGGCACCAATTTTCAAAACCTTGAACACCCTTCAAAATAAATATTCTCTACTCACTTGATCAGGATCACCCTCTTAAAGACTTCATATGACTTTTAATTTTAAGTCAACAGGTTGCCAGATATGCATTTGCCATTGATAAGACATTTTCTGCCAAGTCTTATGGACAACTCTCTATAGTTTGGTTAAATACACTACACACATACTGACATGAGTACAATGGCATACAACCCTAAAGCCATGCTTTCAACCCCAGAGTTAAACCATCTTTAAGTGGGTCACCCCTTCATTCTACATTATTCAACAGTCTGCAATGCCTCAAAATCTCAGGAAAGTTCTGGAAATAAACACCCACAGCTTGCAAACAAAATATTACATAAAATGTGTCATCTACTGTACTGTAAAAAAATTGTTTTAACATGGGCACATGCCCAGACGTCCACTAGTGGATCACCTAGAGTCAAAAGAAGCTCTGTTTTTTCTCACAGATGTCTTGGTACAGGCTCTGACTTTAAGCCACTACTTATGTTGAAACAAGCCTCTGCCACCCATTTCAGTTATGCTCAGTGATTACCTTCAGAATGTGGACCCCAGGTTTTACTGGTTTGTAAACAATGCTTCATATGACTTTCAATATGCACACAACACTTACCTTCACTGCTTAATCTATGTCTATTATATACACATACAGTACCTCTATGGCATATATGACTATAGATCCTTTACTAACAACTTTGAGCCTGATTTAGAGGTTGGCAGATGGGTTACATCTTCACGCTTGTGACAGAGTAACCCCATCCGCCAAACTCTAATTCAGGAGCTTTGTTTTTGAAAATGCAAGGATTTATGGAATAATGTGAATGGCAGTTTCATATATGATGACATTTGAATGTCATCAGTGATATCATCATCAATGATGTCATAACAAATGTCATGTGTGATGTAAGTACTGAGATCATAAGCAATACATGCATAATGGGGGTGCAAGTTATAGATATTTCATTGAAATGTATCTGGTGAATTTCAGTGGGTTTTCATTTTTTTAACGTTAGGGGCCTGATTTAGATGTTGGCGTTAACCCTTCAATCATCTCTTTTTTGTTGGATTTCCTACCCACCAGCTTGGCGGTCCGGTCGTTCTATTTAGATGTTGGCAGGAGGTCAACGAAAGACCGCCACAGTTCCGCCGATTCCACCTGGCTTGGGATCGCGCATCAACGGACTAATGAGAAACAGTGGTTGGCAGCAGTACTGCAGCCACTGTTCCCACCACGCAGATTCTGATCTGCCTTCCCGCCAGACCAACTGTGGCAGTAATACATCCAACCTAAGACTGGTGGATGGGGGGAGAAAAGGGGTGAAACCCTCCTACTCCCCGTTTTATTCTACCTTTTTCACAGTAACATGACTGGAGGACCCCTGCAAAAGCTGATGACACTTGAGCATGAAGGACACTGACCCCGTCATCACCGAACATGAAGGCGACCAGTACATGGGACATGTACACGGAGAAGTGATGCTTTACCATCGAACGTGACTCGACCGTCTGCATACATGCATGTATGTTTTTTTTCTCGGGTTTGGAATATGTGTTGACCTAGGTTGTTGCATACATTCTATGCAATCCACCTATATCAGCACATACATCCAATGGGAAACTCCCCCCCTTTGTAGCAAAACCGCAGTCACACCGGGAATATCTAAATCAGGTTGGCAGTACACTGCCAGCCTGACAGCAGCAGAGTTCAATCAGCCAGCAATGGGAAAATGTTGCTGCAGCAGTTTGTTTCTCAACCGTTAAATCTAAATATGGTGGGCTGGAGACCGCCAACGTGACGGTCTTTTCAGCCACATCAGCCACTGATGTGGCTTGGTGGTAATACCGCAAACATCTAAATTAGGCCCTAGGTCATATTTCTTTTAAAAACCTACTCACAGACTCACTTTAAACATTGTATTTTGCAGTGAATTTCAGGGTTTTGTTTCCTGTAAGCTATGATCTTCATACCTCACAAAGTTAAATAAGCTAAGATTTTATACCTAACTATAAAATAACTTTTACCTTTCCTTTTTTCTGTGAATTTCAGGATTTTTATTTATCATTGCCAAGGCATATCCTCAATCCCCTCAGACAACTTGTGGCCAAGCCCCCAATTCACTGCAGACTTTGGCTGTGTGCAGCTGGGGGTTGGCTGCAGGGCCTGGCTTCTGGCAATTCCTGCTACAACCCCAAAAAGACACCCAACTCTCACCTCCAGCAGGCACCCGAACCCCCACTGAGAGTAGCTTTGAGCAGCAGTCTCTGGTATCTGACGATACCTTCTCATTAAGATTTATTTTAAATGTTTTTGCTGTACAGCATTACAGCTACTGCTGTACCACAGGGGTACTGCACTTGGCACCACAGTATCATGCAATAGTTGAAATTTTAACCTGTTGGGTGTGGGCGTCGGCCACTGGCCGACGCCCACACACTCTCCCTGGTGCGGGTCACGACCAGTGGGCGACACCAGGAAGGGTATTAATATATATATTTTTTTTTAAACCTTCCCCCGGGAGACACGGAAGCTTCCGTGTCTCCCCCCCGCCCCTCACCCGCCCCTTTGTGACGTCAGCGCGCCGCGAGGCGCGCTGACGTTTCAAAGGTGTTTTCCCCATCAAAGCAGGAAGCAGCCTTGCGGCCGCTTCCTGCTTTGATGGGGAAAACGGCCTTTCCCACGTTCGGGAAGGCCTCGTAAGAAAGGGGAGAGTCTCCCCTTTCTTACGAGGCCTTCCTGAAAGTGTTTCCTGGCCCCCGATTGCAGCACAGGCAAAACGGGCCGCCCCCCCCCCGGCATAATTTTTATTTTAAAAAAAGGTAGGTGCCCCCCTTGGGGATTTTTTTTTTTTTTCAAAAATAAAAAAAATAAAATAAAATGACAGGGGGTCACCCGTGGGCAGGGTGACCCCCTGTGGGGGCAATATTTTTTTTTAGATGTTGTAGGGTTTCCCTGGGGGCCATTTTGGCCCCCATGGAAACCATACAACAACTAAAAAAAAAAAAAAGATATATATAGATCTATATATATCTATGTAGATAGATATATCTAGGTACATGGATATATCTATAGATATATCCATGTAGATAGATATATATATATATATAGAGGTAGATCTATATCAATCAGAGAGATTTATAAAGCACGCTACTCACCCGTGAGGGTCTCAAGGCGCGGGGGCAGGGGGAGGGAAAGGGGCTGGGAGGTTCACTGTTCGAAAAGCTAGGTTTTGAGGCCCTTCCTGAAAAGAAGTAGGTTTTGGGTCTTGCGAAGGTGGGTTGTGAGGGCGTTCCAGGTTTTGGATGCAAGGTAGGAGAAGGATCTGCCCCCGGTGGTGGTGTGTTTGATGCGGGGGACAGAGGCGAGAGAGAGGTCAGCTGAGCGGACGTTTCGTGTGGGGGTGTGGAAGGTGACTCTCGTTGAGGTAAGCAGGGCCTGTGTTGTGGAGTGATTTGTGTGCGAGGATGAGGATCTTGAAGGTGATCCTTTTGTCAATGGGGAGCCAGTGGAGGGATTTGAGGTGTGGAGAGATGTGTTCGTGTCGGCGGAGGTCGAGGATGAGTCGTGCTGCTGAGTTCTGGATGTGTGTAGTTTGCGCTTGAGTTTTAGAGTGGTGCCGGCGTAGAGGGCGTTTCCGTAATCAAGCCTGCTGCTGATGAGTGCGTGAGTGACAGTTTTTCTGGTCTCTGTGGGGATCCATTTGAATGTTTTTCAGTATACGGAGTGTGTTGAAGCATGAGGAGGTGAGAGCGTTGATTTGTTGGGTCATCGAGAGGGAGGAGTCTAGGATGATGCTGAGGTTGCGTGCGTGGTTGGCGGGGGTGGGTGCAGGGCCTAACGTGGTGGTCCACCATGAGGGGTCCCAGGTGTTTTTGTGTGGGCCAAAGAGGATTATTTCGGTTTTGCTTGAGTTGAGTTTCAGGTGGTTGGCTGCCATATATATAGCACTTTTGTCAATATGTGTGTGGTTTCCCTGGGGGGAAAAGGGTCCGACTTGTCTAGTGGCAGTTTTAGTGCCATAAAGAAGCGCAGAAGGTTTATATGCCTACTGCAAAGAGCAAATCTGTATTTTATGTAAATAGCTGAGTACATTAGTAAAGTCTATGGAGAGATGAAGGGCACTTTTGCTGGGTGGTAATGACGGAATCCGAGGAGGAGGGAGTGGGAGCACCAATAATGATTGTTGGACTGGGCGCAGGAGGTGCTAAAGACTGTGACGAATGGTATGTGACAAGGTGTTTTTTGAGTGTCTTGAAAGTACGTGCTGATTGAGGGAAGAAGCGCAGGTAAGGTGGCCTCTATTGTTGCACGTATCTCACACACCATCGATTTTGTGACTGTCTACGTAGGCTAGTGTTTTAGAGCAACAGTTTAGCCAATAGCAGAGATGGCATCTTGATGGATGACTGCTGCCTGCACTCGGGTTATAGAGGACCGCTCTGACATAGGATCAGAGACTGAGACATCAGATACTGAGACAGCATCTGAGGGATAGGACAATGGCGCAGACTCTGGGAGTGATTTTTCAGTCAGAGGAGTCCCATTCGATAACTTCTCTTCCAGTATATTATGAGGGAGGTGATGAGGACAGTCCTGCTGTCCCTTCGCAAGCTGTTCGTGCAACTGGGTAATAGTGGGTTAGGCCAACCCAGAGAGCAGGTGAATGCGGCGGCAAGCAGAGAGAGAGTGCTCTCTTGGGAGCTCCCCAATTTAGTTCAGCCCCAAATTCCACCACCCAAATCATATTGTGGAGACATCAAAATTATCTATGGCAAAACAAACTGGATTTGTAAGGCAGGCACCTGTGTTTTTGGTCCTGGATTCGGCGGCCATATAGAGAAACACACTAAACCCAAACATTTCTGGAAACTAGACATTCGGGGGAGTCCACAGAGGTGTGACTTGTGTGGATTCCCCAAAGTTTTCTTACCCAGAATACCCTGCAAAGCTGAAATGTTGAAAAAAAACTAAATTTTTCTCGCATTTCTGTCACACAAACTACAGGAATATGCTGGGACCCACAACATTCCTACCACCCAGTGACTCCTCACCTGTCCTGATAAAAACACTACCCCACTTGAGTGCCTACACCTAGTGCCTGTGTCAGGAATGGATCACCCCAGGGTCAACAGCTGCCTCACGTAAGGACCAACATTGACCGTTGTGTGATCTATTCCTGTTGCAGGCACCAGGCCTAATCACACAAGTGAGGTATCATATTTATCGGGAGACTTGGGGGAACGCTGGGTGGAAGGAAATTTGTGGCTCCTCTCAGATTCCAGAACTTTCTGTCACCGAAATGTGAGGAAAACGTGTTATTTTAGCCACATTTTGAGGTTTGCAAAGGATTCTGGGTAACAGAACCTGGTCCGAGCCCCACAAGTCACCTCATCTTGGATTCCCCTGGGTTTCTAGTTTTCAAAAATGTGCAGGTTTGCTAGGTTTCCCCAGGTGCCGGCTGAGCTAGAGGCCAAAATCCACAGGTAGGCACTGTTTTCTATGAAAAAATGTGATGTGTCCACGTTGTGTTTTGGGGCATTTCCTGTCGCGGGCGCTAGGCCTACCCACACAAGTGAGGTATCATTTTTATTGGGAGACTTGGGGGAACGCTGGGTGGAAGGAAATTTGTGGCTCCTCCCAGATTCCAGAACTTTCTGTCACCGACATGTGAGGAAAACGTGTTATTTTAGCCACATTTTGAGGTTTGCAAAGGATTCTGGGTAACAGAACCTGGTCTGAGCCCCACAAGTCACCTCATCTTAGATTCCCCTGGGTTTCTAGTTTTCAAAAATGTGCTGGTTTGCTAGGTTTCCCCAGGTGCCGGCTGAGCTAGAGGTCAAAATCCACAGGTAGGCACTGTTTTCTATGAAAAAATGTGATGTGTCCACGTTGTGTTTTGGGGCATTTCCTGTCGCGGGCGCTAGGCCTACCCACACAAGTGAGGTATCATTTTTATCGGGAGACTTGGGGGAACGCTGGGTGGAAGGAAGTTTGTGGCTCCTCTCAGATTCCAGAACCTTCTGTCACCGAAATGTGAGGAAAACTTGTTTTTTAGCCACTTTTTGAGGTTTGCAAAGGATTCTGGGTAACAGAACCTGGTCCGAGCCCCGCAAGTTACCCCTCCTTGGATTCCCCTTGGTCTCTAGTTTTCAGAAATGCACAGGTTTAGTAGGTTTCCCTAGGTGACGGCTGAGCTAGAGGCCAAAATCTACAGGTAGGCACTTCGCAAAAAACACCTCTGTTTTCTTCCAAAAATGTGTATGTGTCCACGTTGCGCTTTGGGGCGTTTCCTGTCCCGGGCGCTAGGCCTACCCACACAAGTGACGTATCATTTTTATTGGGAGACTTGGGGGAACGCTGGGTGGAAGGAAATTTGTGGCTCCTCTCAGATTCCAGAACTTTCTGTCACCGAAATGTGAGGAAAACTTGTTTTTTTAGCCACTTTTTGAGGTTTGCAAAGGATTCTGGGTAACAGAACCTGGTCCGAGCCCCGCAAGTCACCCCTCCTTGGATTCCCCTAGGTCTCTAGTTTTTGGAAATGCACAGGTTTGGTAGGTTTCCCTAGGTGCCGCCTGAGCTAGAGGCCAAAATCTACAGGTAGGCACTTCGCAAAAAACACCTCTGTTTTCTTCCAAAAATTTGTATGTGTCCACGTTGCGCTTTGGGGCGTTTCCTGTCGCAGGCGCTAGGCCTACCCACACAAGTGAGGTATCATTTTTATCAGGAGACTTGGGGGAACGCTGGGTGGAAGGACATTTGTGGCTCCTCTCAGATTCCAGAACTTTCTGCCACAGAATGGTGAGGAACATGTGTTTTGTTAGCCAAATTTTGAGGTTTGCAAAGGATTCTGGGTAACAGAACCTGGTCCGAGCCCCGCAAGTCACCCCTCCTTGGATTCCCCTAGGTCTCTAGTTTTCAGAAATGCACAGGTTTGGTAGGTTTCCCTAGGTGCCGGCCGAGCTAGAGGCCAAAATCTACAGGTAGGCACTTCGCAAAAAACACCTCTGTTTTCTTCCAAAAATTTGTATGTGTCCACGTTGCGCTTTGGGGCGTTTCCTGTCGCAGGCGCTAGGCCTACCCACACAAGTGAGGTATCATTTTTATCGGGAGACTTGGGGGAATGCTGGGTGGAAGGAAATTTGTGGCTCCTCTCAGATTCCAGAACTTTCTGCCACAGAAATATGAGGAACATGTGTTTTTTAGCCAAATTTTGAGGTTTGCAAAGGATTCTGGGTAACAGAACCTGGTCCGAGCCCTGCAAGTCACCCCTCCTTGGATTCCCCTAGGTCTCTAGTTTTCAGAAATGCACAGGTTTGGTAGGTTTCCCTAGGTGCCGGCTGAGCTAGAGGCTAAAATCTACAGGTAGGCACTTCGCAAAAAACACCTCTGTTTTCTTCCAAAAATTTGGATGTGTCCACGTTGCGCTTTGGGGCGTTTCCTGTCCCGGGCGCTAGGCCTACCCACACAAGTGAGGTATCATTTTTATCGGGAGACTTGGGGGAACGCTGGGTGGAAGGAAATTTAAGGCTCCTCTCAGTTTCCAGCACTTTCTGACACCGAAATGTGAGGAAAACTTGTTTTTTTAGCCACTTTTTGAGGTTTGCAAAGGATTCTGGGTAACATAACCTGGTCAGAGCCCCACGAGTCACCCCATCTTGGATTCCCCTAGGTCTCTAGTTTTCAAAAATGCACAGCTTTGGTAGGATCTCCTTATGTGCCGGCTGAGCTAGAGGCCAAAATCTACAGGTAGGCACTTTGGAAAAAACAGCTGAGTTTTCTATAAAAAATAGGATGTGTCCATGTTGTGTTTTGGGGCATTTCCTGTCGCGGGCACTAGGCCTAACCACACAAGTGAGGTATCATTTTTATCGGGAGACTTGGGGGAACAAAGAATAGCAAAACAAGTGTTATTGCCCCTTATCTTTCTCTACATTTTTTCCTTCCAAATATAAGAGAGTGTGTAAAAAAGACGTCTCTTTGAGAAATGCCCTGCAATTCACATGCTAGTATGGGCACCTCGGAATTCAGCGATGTGCAAATAACCACTGCTCCTCAAAACCTTATCTTGATCCCATTTTGGAAATGCAAAGGTTTTCTTGAGAACTCTTTTTCACTCTTCATATTTCAGCAAATTAATTGCTGCATACCCAGTATAGAATGAAAACCAACTGCAGGGTGCAGCTCATTTATTGGCTCTGGGTACCTAGGGTTCTTGATGAACCTACAAGCCCTTTATATCCCCGCAACCAGAAGAGTCCAGCAGACAAAACGGTATATTGCTTTCAGAAATCTGACATCGCAGGAAAAAGTTACAGAGTAAAACATAAAGAAAAATGGCTGTTGTTTTCAGCTCAATTTCAATATTTTTTTATTTCAGCTGTTATTTTCTGTAGGAAAACCTTGTAGGATCTACACAAATGACCCCTTGCTGAATTCAGAATTTTGTCTAGTGTTCAGAAATGTTTAGCATTCCGGGATCCAGCATTGGTTTCACACCCATTCCTGTCACTAACTGGAAGGAGGCTGAAAGCACCAAATATAGTAAAAATGGGGTATGTCCCAGTAAAATGCCAAATTTGTGTTGAAAAATGTGGTTTTCTGATTCAAGTCTGCCCGTTCCTGGTGGGAAGATAGTGATTTCAGCACCAGAAACCCTTTGTTGATGGCATTTTCAGGTAAAAAACCACAAGCCTTCTTCGGCAGCCCTTTTTTCCCATTTTTTTGGAAAAAACTAAATTTTCACTGTATTTTGGCTATTTTCTTGGTCTCCTCCAGGGGAAACCACAAACTCTGGGTACCATTAGAATCCCTAGGATGTTGGAAAAAAAGGACGCAAATTTGGCGTGGTTAGCTTATGTGGACAAAAAGTTATGAAGCCCTAAGCGCGAACTACCCCAAATAGCCAAAAAAGGGCTCAGCACTGGGGGGAAAAGGCCCAGCAGCTAAGGGGTTAATTCACAGGCACATTTGGTACCCCCTTAACCTTGTCTTTGGCCTCATTAAATAGATCAGCATGAAACTATAAAGGAGCTGAAGTAGATGAACATTGTTTCGGAATGTTTTGTGAAGTTTTTTCAAGCAGCCCAACGTTTTTAAAGAAACAAAAAATGCCTTTTAAGTGGAATTTCTGACTTAGCTATAACTACACAGTGGCAACCACATCTGCAAATTTTTAGGAATTATTAAAATAACTTTGATACTCCTTCTGATTTACTAAAATAACAGATTAGTCATATTAATCTATCATCGTCGCTTCAGTGGCTCTTTCTATTTTGTTTATATTATTTTGAGCTGCAGATCAGCACAAATATCAAGCACATGACTTCGTAGGACAGGCTAAATAGGCCTTGATTGCTAGTGGAATGCTGTTAAATATTAACCATGACCTAATTTTATCCCTCGCTGCGGAAAAATTAAAAGGTGTCCTAAAGCAGGCAACTTGGGCTCTAAGTTTCGACACGGTTAAAGAAAGGTGTCAAAGAAATAGGGAGTTTTATAACATAAGCAATTCTATCCCTGTAGGGAGGAGACAACTGTACATTGGCTGGAACTTACCCCATGAAGCATGTTTTGTTTATTTGCACTGCACTTTCTTCATCTCAACTTATTTACGATTTTCTGTACGCTCGGATGTGGAAGACCTACAGTTACTTTATATGCTCCCGAATGAAATGTTTTGCCAAGGCATTTTTAATTATTTTAAAGTTTAAAGGTTTTTTCTAATGTATTTTGATGATGTTGCTTGACGCATTTGAAAGGTCAGTGGGAACTAGGGCCCATATTTATACTTTTTGACGCTAAACTGCGCTAACGCAGTTTAGCGTCAAAAAATTTAGCGCCGTCTAACGCCATTCTGAACCGCCATGCGGGCGCCGTATTTATGGAATGGCGTTAGCCGGCGCTAGCAGACCGGCGCTGCCTGGTGTGCGTGGAAAAAAACCACGTAGACCAGGCAGCGCCGGCGTAGGGGGAAAATGGCGTTAGGGCGTCTTAAAATGGGGCAAGTCAGGTTGAGGCAAAAAAATCGCCTCAACCCGATTTGCGCCATTATTTTCGACGCCCAGACGCCATTTAAATGACTCCTGTCTTAGTAAAGACAGGAGTCATGCCCCCTTGCCCAATGGCCATGCCCAGGGGACTTATGTCCCCTGGGCATGGTCATTGGGCATAGTGGCATGTAGGGGGGCACAAAGAAGGCCCCCCTATGCCACCCAAAAAAAAATAAAAAATATAAAAAATTATACTTACCTGAACTTACCTGAATGTCCCTGGGGTGGGTCCCTCCATCCTTGGGTGTCCTCCTGGGGTGGGCAGGGGTGGCAGGGTGGGTCCCTGGGGGCAGGGGAGGGCACCTGTGGGCTCATTTTGAGCCCACAGGCCCCTTAACGCCTACCCTGACCCAGGCGTTAAATAGTGGCGCAAATGCGGGGTTTTTTGACCCGCCACCTCCCGGGCGTGATTTTTGCCCGGGAGTATAAATACGAAGCATTTGCGTCGCCGTCATTTTTTTAGACGGGAACGCCTTCCTTGCATCTCATTAACGCAAGGAAGGCGTTCACGCAAAAAAATGACGCTATTTGCCCATACTTTGGCGCTAGACGTGTCTAACGCCAAAGTATAAATATGGCGTTAGTTTTGCGCCGAATTTGCGTCGAAAAAAACGACGCTAATTCGGCGCAAACGGAGTATAAATACGGGCCTTTGAGCCCACAGGCCCCTTAACGCCTACCCTGACCCAGGCGTTAAAAAGTGGCGCAAATGCGGGGTTTTTTGACCCGCCCACTCCCG
Source organism: Pleurodeles waltl (assembly GCF_031143425.1). Taxonomy (NCBI): domain Eukaryota; kingdom Metazoa; phylum Chordata; class Amphibia; order Caudata; family Salamandridae; genus Pleurodeles; species Pleurodeles waltl. Next base: position 1,101,548,175 of record NC_090446.1, read on the forward strand.
GGCGTGATTTTTGCCCGGGAGTATAAATACGACGCATTTGCGTCGCCGTCATTTTTTTAGACGGGAACGCCTTCCTTGCATCTCATTAACGCATGGAAGGCGTTCACGCAAAAAAATGACGCTATTTGCCCATACTTTGGCGCTAGACGCGTCTAACGCCAAAGTACAAATATGGCGTTAGTTTTGCGCCGAATTTGCGTCGAAAAAAACGACGCTAATTCAGCGCAAACGGAGTATAAATACGGGCCTAGATTTGTATGTATTTATCTTATATACTTAATAGATCCTCTTTCTAATGGTGTTCTGTTTTATTGTTTTTATGTGGATCTCCGTGGAGTCCCCTAAGCGTAAATAAAAAAAAAATTGAACTTTGGTAGTGGAGTTGCGTTTATTAAACCCCAGGCAGTCCTCAGTTTGTCAGAATTCCAAGTGTGATAAAGACAGCAACATTTGTTAAATTTCAACAGGTCAATACTGTCATAATTTAACAAGGGAAAAGAGTATGATATTTACAGTGATATGCAGCCCCACAATACTTATGACAATCACCAAAAAATAGGGGTGGCTCAATTAATCATATCTGATAAATTCCGAATCTCAGGGAGATGGATTTTATCAGGTTCAATAGAGCACACTCATAATCAGAGCCCTATTCTGTTCCTTTGAGAGTTATTTTTAATCCCATTCATATTTGTTTTAGATTTAATTAAATTGAATTCTTTTGTTGTCATTTGTATTATTTTCAAATCTGTATTTCATGATTGAAATATATATTTATTTATTTATTTGTCAAAGCTTAATTTTATGGAAATTTCAACTAGGTTTTTTTCCCATCATTCTTTATGTAATATGTGTCAGTGGACCTCTATTATCAAATTAACCAAAAAAGCGTCCTCCACTTTCTTGCCTGCTACCTAATCCATTTGCCACTTTCTTCTATCTTCCTTTATCGCTGCTTCACTTTTTTCAGGTGCTTTCAAAATGATGGGAAAATCCCTCTCCTTCACCTCCTTACTCCCTCATCACTTTGCCATTTAAGGAACAATTGATTTGTGTGCATCTAAGATGGGAAAGTGGATTGTTCAGCTGTGTAGGACAGAGACCACAGTCTCGGTATGAGTTGGAGAAGGAGCTTGAATCCAGTCAAAATTCTAGCACCTAAGTAAAATTGGATTTGTTGAATGAATGCAGAATTTAAAAGGTTCTGGTAATTATTTTATACTCAAGTGTAATATTTGAAATAATGAATAATGTTGGTTATTCTTCCATTTATGGTTTTTCACATAATTTTTGCCGGTGAACGACTGATTTGAGTAGAGCAGAAATTGTCTTATGAAACCATTGAAACCGGATAAGTGCCACTCCAGCATGTATAGTGTACACTGCATTCACCATGTGAAGTTAAAGACTGGCTAGGTATACTGCATAACTTTTTAAAGTGGAGACACACCTTGAAGAATGTTCATGCCTTAGACTGTCTCTGACATGGGTGATCCGGACATGGTTCTTTGAAACTGACGGCCTGCAAAGCAACTACCTACCCGCATGATGCTTTGTTCCTTCAATGTGCTCCGTAATTTGGTCCAGAACGTAATTCTCTGTCATTCATTTGATTCTTCTGGAGTTGTTCCCGACTGGGTACCCATTTTTAATTTCAGTCTAGAACTTATTATCCTGCCATTATGGCGAATTCATCTTGAGTGAGTGCACACTGGATGGTATTATTTAGTGCCTCCAGGAAAGTTCCTGTGGCATTCCCTTACCTTTTCTTAATGCACATACTCAGGCATCATTTTGCAATGTCCTGATGATGATTCGTGTACAGTGTGTAAGGAAACTTAAGTGGGCTCCCCCACCTTCAAAGTACATGGAGGGGGACCCCCTCTCTGGCACACCACCTGACAGTTTTGCTTAGGCAGCCCCTTGGGGATCGAGGGCTGCAGGCGCTTATGTTACTCCACTGTATTACTGTAGGATCGAAACACGGTGACTCTCACGCACTAACCCTATTGTGTATGTGTGTATATATACATGTATATATATATTTGAGATTGTGTTTTTGAAAATGCCACTTTTAGAAAGTGAGCATTTTCTTGCTTAAAGCATTTCTGTGACTCTGCCTGTTTGTGGATTCCCTGTCTGGGTCAGTTTGACAGTTGGGCTAGCTGCACCTCACACTAGACAGTGACACAAAGGGAGCTGGGGTGTAGTCTGCGTTTCCTGATGAGCCTTATGTGCTAGGAGGGAGGTGAGGAGTGGTCACTCACACCTGAAGGGGCTATGTCTGCCCTCACACAATGCAGTCTCCAACCCCCTGGTGAGTGTCTGGGGCCTGGCCTGGGCAAGGCAGGATTTCACATTCAAAAGAGACTTTGCTTTGAAGTAGGCCTACTTCAAAGGAGAAAATGGGTATAAGAAGGGCACCCAAAACCACAGATTTTAGAACACTTCTGGAAACCAAGAGGAACCTCTGCCTGGAGAAGAGCTGAAGAGCTGAGGAAGAAGAGCTGCCCTGCCTGTGACTGTGCTTTGTGGAGCTATCCTGCAGTTGCTGCTTCTGCCAGAGTAAAAGGGCAAAGACTGGACATTGTGTGCCTTCCATCTTGTGAAGAAATCTCCAAGGGCTTGATTTAGAGCTTGCCTCCTGTTGTTTGAAGTCTCAGGGACAGCAAAGACTTCTCTCTACCAGCACCTGGAGTCTCTGGAGAGACTCCTGCGCTGACAAGTGGTGCTCTAGCCAGTCTCTGGACCCTTGAAAGGAAAGCTAGTGAAAATCCAAAGAAACTGATTTCGGACAACTTCGGACCGACGCCGCTGCTGAATCCGGTGACGCCGCCTGCAACCAACTCTCTGATCTTCGCTGGAACGCGCCAACCTTCGCAGGCCCGTTATTGCTGCAGCCCCACCGAAGTCCGTGACTCTGTGGAAGTCGGGGCACCATGTCGTGACCAACGCCGCTCGAAGTGCTCAGATTCAACGTTTCGCACAGATGCCGCGATCCCCGACTTCGCCCATCTGCTCATTTTTATTTCTTCACCAAGGTATTGTACCTGGGGTCTACGCGACTCAGTGTCCAGTGCCATGGGGTCAGATTGTTGGGTACTACTCTGTTACGATGCCATGTTAACACCTCATCGAAGCATTTTGTGTTTCGAAGTGCTATTTTTGAGTTGAATCTTTAAAAATTCATAACTTGACTTATGTATGTCAGATTTTTGTCATTTCGGTCTTGTTTTGTTTAGAAAAATATTTCCTATTTGTCTAAACTGCTGTTGTGTCATTTTGTAGTGTTTTCATTAAGTTACTGTGTGTGTTGGTACAAATACTTTACACCTAGCACTCTGAAGTTAAGCCTACTGCTCTGCCAAGCTACCAAGGGGGTAAGCAGGGGTTAGCTGAGGGTGATTCTCTTTTACCCTGACTAGAGTTAGAGTCCTTGCTTGAACAGGGGTTAACCTGACTCTCAACCAAAGACCCCATTTCTAACACATCTTTTACATGAAAAAATGGGGGTCAGCCTTTGGTGGCATAGAAAAGGTACAATAAAAAGAACTGCATCACAGATTTCAAGGATATCTTGCTATACGTACAGGCTGAAACACAGGCCACTTCAGAATGCAATTAATATAAAACTTAAAAATTGAGAGACTATTAGATCCAGATTACACTCACAGTGGGTTCCTGTGTGCTACTCAGGGCTCACAAGCTTCAACCTTTGTATTTTGAGCTTAATATTTCCAAATCCATATTTGCTGTGCACTCTGGTGGCATCCACATATAGCACAAATCTAGATCGTAAACCTGAACCTCACCTACTGGAACCAAATGGGGGCGTGTGCACAAAGAACTGATGTACTGATAGAACTTTGACCAAACAGAATCTGTGCATTTTTGGCAAGAGGCTTAACAAAAGTCTTAGGGCCTCATTATGAGTTTGGCTGTCGGACCGCCAGAGTTGCGGGTGCCAAACGACCACCGTATTGGTGGTACTACAGATTGACATATCATGAGTTACACAGGCGGGACCGCTGACCGCCAACCAAAAATGCAAATTGCAGTCCGAACCACAGCAGTTTGGAGTCGCCACAGTAAAGCACAATTGCACATTGGATGGATTTGAAAACAACACAGCCGATACACATTGCCACACCTGACATGACTGCAAAGCACAGTATTAAACACCCACCTTCACACACCATAATCCTTTCCATCGCCAACGCCAAGCACTTAAGCCAGAGTTCATTATAAAAAAAATAAAACTATAGCATAAGAACCCCTCCAACTTTCCCTAACCACATATCCCACACCCTCAACACAATTCTATTTCCAATCATATCCATTTGCACTTTTCAACTTCATAAACTCAGTCACCTTTTAATTTCCTACCATTTTTTATCAACACCATATCATCCCTGAAAAATCCCCATTTCACTGAAGATGAGTTAAGAGTCATGTTGGATGAAATCATAAGAGTAGATCCACGTTTATTTGGAGCCCAAGTCCAGCACACTACTATCGTCAAGAAAATAGAAATGTGGCAAAGAATAGATGACAGAGGGAATTCTGTAGGACCACCCCGCACACAAGGGAGGACATCAGGAAGAGGTGGAATGACCTAAGGGGGAAAGTCGGTTCCATGGTATCCAAGCACCAGTTGTAGGTCCAGAAGACTTGCGGTGGTCCCCCTCTCCCTTACAACTCACATCCTGGGAGGAGAAGGTCTTTGCCACCCTGCATCCTGAGGGCTTGACAGGAATACCTGGGGAGTGAAACCTGGTAAGTCACAACACAAAAATATGTCACCTTCACTGTTACCCCACTCCTCACCAGCCCAGTGTCCACCTGTCCATAGACTCCTGTCTGGCATCTCACATGTGAAGTAGACTTACCTGGGGGAACAACATCTGTGTAGATTGTGTGTAGTACAGGGATTGACAGCACTACAGTTCCCAGCAGGCACTGTTCTACAATTCCTAAAACCAGAATAGTGTATCCTTCTCAAAATTACCTTTCTCTAAACTCCCCATTGAAGTCTACCCACCTGGAAGGATGACATTTATATAGTGTGGGTAGTACAGGCATTGCCAGGACTGCTAAGGCCAGGAGACACTGGTACTGTCACTTCATTCAGCCACCACAGTGTTCTCTGCTCCAATGACCCCTGTCCCGGAACTCCCCAATGAGGTATGCTCACCTGGAAGGATGCCTTTTTTTAGTGTGTGTAGTACAGGCACTGACAGGACTGCTGAGCCCAGAAGGCACTGGTACTGTCACCCTACTCAGCCACACCTGTGATCTCTGCTCCAGTGTCCCCTCAATATTAGTGTACTCACCTGGAAGGGTGACATTTGTATAGTGTGTGTATTACAGGCAGTGATAGGACTACTAAAGCCAGGAGGCACTGCTACTGTCACTCCAAACACCAGCACAGTTTCCTCTTCTCTAAAGATCACAGTATTTTAAATCTCATATGATGTGTACTCATTGGGGGAGTTGGCATCTGTCAGGTAATAAGGAGCAGTGAGAGTGACAGGACTGCAACTCACAGTAGGCACTGCTCCCCCAACTCCAAACACCAAAACAGTATTCTCCCCTCAGAATACCCCTGTGTACCAAATCATCATTGAAGTGTATTCACCTGGGAGGAAACCATTAGTATAGCATGTGTAATACAGGGAGTTACATGGCTGCAACTCACAGGAGGCTCCCTTACTGTCACTCCAACCACCAGTCCAGTGTATGGTTGCCAAAATGCCATTCTTTGGGAACTCACACATGAAGTGTGCTCACCTGGGGGGGATTACATACAACAAGTGCATGAGGTACAGGGAGTGGCATGACTGCTAAGGCCAGGAGGCTCTGTCTCTCCAACTACAAACACAAGCCCAGTGTGCCTCTGTCCAAATACCTCTGTTTGTTAACCTGCAATGGAAATGTACTCACCTGGGAGGATATCTTATGTGTATTGTGTGTAGTACATGGAGTAACATGACTGTAAATCCCAGGAGGGTCAGTCCCTCTAACTCCAATCACCAGGCCAGTGTCCATATGCCATCATGTATCTGTCTGTGAACTCACAGTTGAAGTTTACTCAACTGGGAGGGACCAAGATACAGATCATGGTGCATTCTGTGATGTCACTAACCCCCTAGATACTTCTTGATCAGCTAAGCCATGATGAAAATATTGTGGACAGGAAGGACAGCTCAACCTGTGAGCAACAAAAAAAGAACCCAAGTCATCAAGATACATCACCTGAATGGTATTTCCAGCAGACACATTCACAAAGCACTGACCACATGAGGACTCCAATCACATATACAACAAAGTTCTGGATCTGCCTGCATAATAGTCAACTAGGCCTTCAAATGATCAAAGCCACATCCTTCCCAGCTACTGTTTTGCCTGCACTGGTGGCAAGATGTAAGTCTATGCCCACCATCCCAAGTGCTAATGAACTCCTAAATTCTGCAGCTGGTTGACTGAAATGGAATTAGTATGTTTAAAAAATGTCAGGTCAATGCAATTGACAGCATGTGTACCTGTCACATATGGAAAACCTGCAAATCTACTGTGTACACAGCCTTTGGTAAATGTCACTGTAAAGTATTGGAGGAAGATGCCAGTAACATTGTATCTCTCACATCAAAATGTCGAGCTGCCACTGGAAACACCGAGCCCACTGAAGAGACTGCCACTACCCCCATGGATAAAGCCCTCAGTGATTACAACACTCCTGGACGTCTCAACATTGAGGCTGGTTTTGGCCCATCAGGGCAATCTGGGCAGACAACACCAGTGAGCCTCATCGTGACCATATTGAGTTCTCCTAGCCCAGTTGCCTCAACATCACAGGCAACCATTTGCCCCCAACCTGTGTCCCTGGGACAGTAACAATCATCTCATGCCCCACAGACCAGGATCCTGAGCCACAGCAACACTCCTCTGACAATGATGGTCCTGAAACCAGTGGTAGGGGGCAATCTGTGGCAAGGGTGCAGGCATGTGGGGGTAGGGAGTGTGGGAGGGATGTCATGGCCTTCCGGCATGAGGCCACTGGGGATAGTCCTGGACACCATCAGCCAAGTCTTGGGAGCCTACCAAGAATCCCAAGGTGTGATGGGTCAGGTACTTGCCGAGCACAGGGAAATGAAGCAGCTGCAGAGGTACTTCAATTGTGAGTCATTGGAAAGGTGGGAGGACCCCAATGCCATCCTGGCCTCCCTATCAGGGGTGTTCAGGGAGATAAACAGTGCCCTGATCAGGGACTGTGAGCAACACCACACCCCTTCCTTTGGCCAAGCAACACCAGTCCCTTCAACATCTGTGCTAGCCACTGGAAGGGAGGCCTTGTCAGGGCAAGGACCCACCCCAGACACCCCTTCCTCTGTAGCAGCAGAACCTCCTGCAAGCAGAGACCTCCAGCCAAGAATCCAGGAGCATCAGATGACAAGACTCAACCACTTGCCAGCAAGTGACCACTTCCTGAAGGAACTCCTTTGTGTGCCACATAAACACTCTGTTGACTGTTCTTCAACCACCTTCCATTTTCTATGGTAGTAGGACACTGGACTTGGGATTCGAAATGTCGTGGCATCTATTAAAATGATTGCATCCACCATAACTGATCCCTTCACTTTCCTTTTATGTTGCATATCAGTATTATTTCCTGCACCTCTGTCAATAAACTCACCTATCAGAAAATCATTGCCTGCTTGTATCTGTCCATGCTGAGGATTGCTAGCAACACACTGATACAAGTGTCCGGTCACACCAAACATTTTATTGTACTGTACAGCACATAGGCTGTCAAAATGTCTGGACTGTCATAGCCAAGAATGGCTGAACTATATCAAGTCAGGGTAGTTACACCAAGGTAAAGTCCCCCAGGCCACAGAAGGAACGGCTTTGTCAGACCTCATCCCGTAGAATAGACTAACAGACTAGTGGGTGTTGTCACCACTTGAGCCTTATCAAATAAACTATGGCACAAGCAGAGGTCAGTACAACAGTCTCTAATCATAGGACCATCCTACCAAGTGGGCAAGTATTTGGTGGCATGACACAAACCTATGTCAGCATTGTGACACAGGCACTGTGGCCCGCAATGACTATGTCCGCAGCAGTGAGGACTGTGTACGTGGTGGACGTGACCGCCATGTTTTGCAAAATCCCTTACTTGACTCCTGACATTGCTGCCAGCACGACCTCTACTACCTGAGCTGGTATGCAATGCCTCTGGGAGCAATCATGCCACATTCAGGAGGTGATAGGGCTCCTGCCTTCTCACCAAAGGAGTTGAAGAAGCTGGTGTCTGATGTCCGATCCCTGTATGTACAACTCTATGGTGCACCAGATGGATAGCTCTGTGGTGCACCAGAGCAGCAGGTAAGTGCCTTATGTGCCAGTTTTCTCAGTACTTCACCATATATTCCCTCCTCAGAGGCTAGATTGTGCCCAGGTGTGCCAGATTGTAAACTCAAGGCCCTGTAGGTGCAGTCAGTGTGGCATCAGTAGGAGAGTCGATGTGCATGTCCGTGCCAGAGGTTGAGTTCTAATACATTGTGGTGTGTGTGTTTTGAGCGTTCTCTGATCCACCATGTGTTGGATGCACATAACTAAGTGAGGTGACATTACAGCCATCCACAGACATCTCTTACCTCATGAATGGTATCAAAGTGGGACAACATGTATGTGCATGACAGCTTGAGCTATGTATGCATCTTGTATGTATCAGTTGTGTGTAAAGTGTGCTATCAGAGATTTCTTCACACATCTGCTCTTGCCAGACTGTTGTTCATGTCAAGCATGTCATCACTCTGACTGCCTTTAAGGTTGTCGCACACCACATGCCAAATTGCTGTTGGCCACATGATGTACTATTGTGAATGGAAGTGATGGGAATGGAGTGTCATGTAGGCCTGCAGGGGTCAGGTCCTGTGACATATCTCACAGAACTGGCCCAAGTCTAGTTTGGTGTTGAGTCACTTTTGCTATACAACAGTGGCATTGTGCCCACTCACTGTATCCCACCAGATCCTATCATGTGGACAAACATAGGCGCTGTGCTAATGTGCAGCTTATTGAGGCTCTTTCCTTTGATAAGATTGGAAATGGTTTTAGAGGAGAGTTTCTGATCTGTGACTAATGTGTACTTGGCATCATTGTCAATGTGTGTCTCTGAACCCTGATATGTCTCTTAGTCCCACAACCCTGTTGTCACCTTCACACAGGTCACGTTTGTCCTATGCAAGCTCATTACATAGGTAGTAAATGTACCCTCTTTTTGACATGTTACCCCCATTTTCTGTCTGATGTCAGTGTGTTTTACTGTGTTCACTGTGATCCTGCTAAACAGAACCCCAGTGATTATTCTCTTGCTTCTCTAAATCTTGTCACTGCATACTGGTAACCCAATATTTCAACCAGAATTGGCATACTGGTCCCCCGTTATAAGTTCCTAGTGTATGGTACCTAGGTACCCAGTGCATTGAGGTTCTAGGGGATCCCTATTGGCTGTAGCATTTCTTTTGCCACCCATAGGGAGCCCATGCAAAGGCTTCTACATGACTGCCATTGCAGTCTGTGTGAAATGCTGTATGCACCCTTTCACTGCCATTTAAACTGCACCAGGTCACTTATAAGTCACCCTTTTTGCAGGCCTTACAGCCCTGAAGGCTGGGTGCAGAGTACCTGTGTGTGAGGGTACCCCTGCACTAGCAGTGGTGCCCCCACGACCTCCAGGACCATTTTCTTGGACTTCGTGAGTGTGGGGATGCCATTTTACACGTGCAATGGACATAGGTCACCATCTATGTGCAGCTTCACAATGGTAACTCTGAATATGGCTTTTGCAAGCATTGGTTGTATGATTACATGTACTCTGGGGGCTCCTTAGAGTACCCCCAGTACTGCCATTACAGCTTTCTGAGGTTTTTAGGAAGCCCCAGCTGCTGCCACCTCACAGACAGGTTTCTGCCCTCCTGTTGCTCGAGCAGCTCAAGCCCAGGAATGCAGACCAAAGGATGTCTTTTGGGAGAAGGATGTTACACCCCTCGCATTGGAAATAGGTGTTAAAGGCATGTAAAGGGTAGCCTCCCAGAGCCTCTGGAAATGCTTTGAAGGGCACAGATGGTGTCCTCCTTGCATAATCCAGCCACACCAGTTCAGGGACCCCCAGTCCCTGCTCTGGCGCGAACCTGGACAAAGGAAAGGGAAGTGACCACCCCCCTGCCCATCACCACCCCAGGGGTGGTGCTCAGAGCTCCTCCAGAGGGTCCCTTGGTTTACCATCTTGGATTCCAAAGTGGCAGGGAATTTTGGGAGCATCTGAGTGGCTAGTGCCAGCAGGTGATGTCAAAGCCCTTCCCTGATTGATGCTTACCTGTGTAGCTGACCAATCCCCCTTTTGGGGCTATTTAGGGTCTCTCTCTTGGGTGGTTCTACAGATTCAGATTGCAAGACTCCAGCAGGAATCCTTTGCATCTTTTACTTCACCTTATTACCGAAGAAACAGCATCTGGACCCTCCAGGAACTCTACAACTGAAACAAAGAAGAAAATATGACTTCTGCAACATTGTATCTTCAGCTCCTGCCAGCAACTGCAGCTGTTCCCCGGTCCTGCATCCTCAGAGGACAGCCAGTCTTTAGCCTGCACCAGAAGAACGAAGGAATCTCCCTTGAAGTGAAGAAGTCACTGCCCTGCTTCAGCAGGCACCCCTCTGCAGCGGCGACTTGTGGCTTGGGTCCCCTCTCCTGACAAAGTGCATGGATCCAGCATCATGGGTGGTATACTGAAGTATTCCCAATGGTCCTGATGTCCTACTGTACAACCTTGGTGGAGGTAAGAGCTTGTTTTCCCACGCAAGACAGTGCCCCCAGGCACTGCGTGTTTTGCAATTGCCAAGTCTTGTTGGCATCCTTCCAAGAAGTTCTTCGTGCACCATGCAGCTCCAGCCCCCAGCACTCCATCCTGCGACGCACAGCTTCCTGCATGGTTCTCCGGCGGCATGGGATCCCTTTGTCTAGTGCTGCGTGGGCCTCCATTTGCACCTTCTTTGTCCATGTGCTGTGGGACTCCTGTGCATGCTATCTGGTCTTCTGAGGGCTCACTGAGTTGCTGAGAGCCCCCTTTGACTTATCCTCCTGGGCAGAGTCTTCCAGGTCCCTCCTGGTCCCAGGCAGTGCCATTTTCCGCTAACCGCGAGCTTTGCCTGTGCCAAGGCTTGTTGAAAGAATCCAGTGTTGCAAACCAGACTGTAATCATCCATCCAGCATGGGACTTCATCTGCACCAACCAGGAAGCTGCATCCATCTTCTTGGGTTCATTACTGACTGTTGTTCTTTACCAGTGGTTCTTCTTTTGCACCTTTATCCGGGTTAGCAGGAGCTCCTGTTCTCCCTGGACTCTTCTGTGCTTCTTGGACTTGGTCCCCTTCTTCCACAGGTCTTCAGGTCCAGGAATCCACTGTTGGTGTTTTGCAGTCTCTTCTGGTTCTTGCATTATCTTCTTTCTCATGCTCTTGTGTGTTCTAGGAAAGTTACTGTGATTTACTCCTGCTTTCCTGGACTCTGGGGTGTGTTCTATTACTCACCTTTGGTGTTTTCCAATACTCCCAGTGCCCCTCTACACACTACACTTGCCTAGGTGGGAAACCTAAATTTTCATTCCACTTTCCTTTTATATGGTTTGTGTTCCCTCAGGCCCATTTCTAGCTATTGTGATTTTCACTATTTTGCACTGTTTTCTAACAGTTTTTATAGCTATTTCTGCATACTAATGTATATAATTTGTGCATTACTTACCTCCTAAGGGAGTATAGTATCTTTGGTATTTTTGGCATTTGTGTCATCAAAACAATGTACCTTTATTTTTGTAACACTGAGCATTTTCGTTTATGTGTGTGAGTACTGTGTGACTACAGTTGTATTGCATGAGCTTTGCATGTCTCCTAGTTGAGCCTTGGCTGCTCATCCACACTACCCCTAGAGAGCCTAGCTTCTAGACACTGAATACATTTCACTAATAAGGGATAACTGGACCTTAGGTACCCACTACAAACCAGGCCAGCCTCCTACTTTGGTGGTGCAGCAGTGGGATAAGTACTTCTAATTGCCTTATGACTCTGTCACCGGTGCTTTCCACAGGAAAGAATAGTCTATACCTAGAGATATACACAGATACCTAATTACAGGGTTCTAGTCTCTTACTTTCCTTTCCAAAAGACTAGAGGGTAGGTAGGGTAGGTTTTCCTTATACTACACTACCACATAACTACACCATGCCTACTGCTGGCCCTAGCTCTGAGGTCATGGGTACTCCCTACAAGGGCATGACCTTGAAAGAACTTGAGGGGCTTTGCTCAGAAAGGAGTCTAGATGTAGGGAAGAATCCCAACAAGAATTTTCTGTTGAGCCTTCTCCTCCGGGATGATCAGAAACATGCTTAGAACCAGGAGGAGGATGGGGAGGGAGATTATAGCCCATTACAGCCAAGGAACCATCCTTCAGATTCAGGGAGAGCTCTTCCAAAGATCTTCCACCTAGCAGACCTACTAGTGTAGCTTGCAGTGGGAGGGGTAGTCACTCAGGTAGGACTCCCTTCACACCTAGAGGTCAGGTCACTAGGGTCTCCAAAGTTAGGGAAAGATCTACCTCTGACCATTCCCATTTCACCTCTGTTTCTGAGGGATCCCATGGTTCAACTCCAGGTGATGACTCCATAGATAGGGAGCTCAAGAAACTTAGACTGGAGGAGGCCAGGCTGAGGCTGCGGCTCAACAGCAAGCCCTAGATAGGGATGCCTTCTCTGTGGAAAGGGAAAGGCAAGGGTTGGGGTTAGTTCCCCATGGTGGCAGCAGCAGTTTCAGGGGCTATGGAGTTAGGGAGGACACCATTGACTCTAGAAACTTGCATAAAATTGTTCACCCATACAAGGAGGGGGATGATATTTTCAAGTGGTTTGCTGCACTTGAGAGGGCCTCCAAAGTTCAGAGGGTCCCTCAAAGGTGGTAGGCTGCTATTCTGTGGTTGTCCTTTTCTGACAAGGGGAGGGATAGACTTCTCACTCTCAGAGAAGAAGATTCACACAACTATGGTATTCTTAAAAGTGCACTCTTGGATGGATTTGGCTTACCCACTCAACAATACAGAATTACATGCAGAGAAACCAGAAAATAGCCTCACAAGATTAGATAGACTTTCTGGACTGTTCTCTGAAGGCTTTAGAAGGTTGGTTACCTGGCAGCAAAGTGTCTGACTATGAGGGACTATATAAACTGATTCTGAGAGAGCATATTTTGAATAACTGTGTGTCTGATTTGTTACACCAATACACCGTAGACTCAGATCCGACCTCTCCCCAAGAATTGGGAAAGAAGGCAGACAAATGGGTCAGAACAAGGGTGCGCAAGAAAGCTCATACAGAGGGTGACAAAGGCAAGAAGAAGGATGGTAAGTTACATTGCAAAGGTGGGAATAAAAATAAAAACAAGGAGTCTTCATCAGGCCCACAATAATCCTCTGGGGATGGGTCTAAATCCTCTTCTAACCAACAGAATAAAAAGCATTGGTGTTACATGTGTAAAAACAAAAGCCATTGGGCAAGTGACAGTAATTGTCCGAAGAAAAACACCAAAGCTCCCACCACCATAACCCCCACTGCTTCCACTAGTGCCCCTAGTAATAGCAATGGCAGTGGGAAAAACAACACTACAAATAGCCAGTCCAAAGGCATAGCAGGGATCACTCTGGATAATGTAGTGTGGTTGATTTATTTAGGGAAACCATTGAGGCTGTTTTGGTCTCTGATGGTGGCATTGACCCTGCCACCCTTGTTGCTTGTGCCCTTAATATGGATAAGTACAAGCAACAAACCCTAATAAATGGTGTTCAGGTTGAGGCCTACAGGGACACACGTGCCAGTGTCACAATGGTAACTGAAAAACTGGTGGCCTCTGAGCAACACCTACTTGGTCATCAGTACCAAGTGACTGACGCCCATAATAACACTGTTAGCCACCCCATGGCTATTGTTGATTTCAACTGGGGGAGCGGGGGGTTACTGGTCCAGAGAAAGTTGTGGTGTCCACAGACCTACCTGTAGAGTGTCTACTAGGCAACGACTTGGAGACTTCAGCTTAGACTGAGGTGGAGTTGGAGGCTCATGCAGCAATTCTGGGCATTCCTGGGCATATCTTTGCTTTGACAAGGGCTCAGGCCAAAAAGCAAAGAGGACAGGGAAACTTGGATCCTGGAACAATGGACCAAGAGTTTTCCAAAAGCAGGGGTCGAAAGGGTAAAATGTTATCCACTATCCCCCCCTCCAAGAAGATTCCCCTTTTGAGGAGGAGGAATCTACTCCCTGTGCAGAACTTACACCAGAGGAGCTTCAGGCTGACACGGCTGAGCTTTTGGGTACGGGGAGCCTGCCAGGGAGGAGTTAAGGGTGGCTCAGCAAACCTGTTCCACACTTGAGGGCTTAAGACAGCAAGTTGTCAAACAAGAGGCAGGGGATATCAGTGACACTCATAGGGTGTAATGGGAAAATAATCTCCTATACACAGAGGCAAGGGACCCAAAACCTGGAGACTGGTCATTTCCTTGCAGTATAGGGATTTTCTTTTGACCTTAGCACATGACATTGCCCTTGCTGGACATCTGGGGCAAAGCAAGACTTGGGACAGACTGGTCTATCACTTTCACTGACTTCACATGTCAGAAGACACAAATGAGTTATGCTGCTCCTGTGTCACTTGCTAAGCCAATGGTAATACTGGAGGTGCCCCAAAGGCCCCCTTGATCCCACTAGTGGTTGGGGTGCCCTTTGAAAGGGTAGGGGTTGACATTGTTTCCCCCTTGACCCTCCTACTGCTTCTGACTATAGGTTTATTTTGGTGGTAGTGGACCATGGCACTAGATATCCAGAAGCAATACCACTGAGGACTACTACAGCTCCTGCAGTGGCAAAAGCCCTCCTGGGAACCTTTTCCAGGGTGTGCTTCCTGAAAGAGGTGGTGTCAGACAGAGGTAGCAACTTCATGTCTGCATACCTAAAAGCAATGTGGAAAGAGTGTGGTGTAACCTACAAGTTCACCACACCTTATCATCCCCCAAACAAATGGGTTGGTTGAGAGGTTTAATACAACTCTCAAAGGAAAGATTATGGGACTCTGAAAAGCTCAGAAGGAGATGGGAAGTCCTGTTACTATGCCTACTTTTTGCCTACAATGAGGTACCCCAGAAGGGAGTAGGCTACAGCCCATTTGAACTCCTTTTTGGTTGCCCTGTTAGGGGTCCATTAGCTCTTCTGAAAGAGGGGTGGGAGCAACCCTTGAAGCCCCCTAAACAAGATACAGTGGACTACGTGCGTGGCTTAAGATCCAGAATAGCTGAGTACATGAAAAAGGCTACTAAAAACCTTCAGGCAAGCCAGGAGTTACAGAAACAATGGCATGACTAGAAGGCTGTCCTGACAGTGTACCAACCAGGACAGAAAGTGTGGGTACTGGAGCCTGTGGTACCCAGGGCACTCCAGGACAAATGGAGTGGACCACACATAATAGTGAAAAGGAAGGTGAGGTCACTTATTTAGTGGACCTATGCACTCCTAAAAGTCCTCTTAGAGTACTTCATGTGAACCACCTAAAGCCCTACTATGACAGAGCTGACTTAACCCTGCTCATGGCCACTGATAACTGCCTTTCTGAGGTGCAGAAAGAGGACTGTAGGAACCTCAGGGTCAATTTTCTGAACTCTTTTCTATGACACCTGGTCAGACTACTTGGTGTGAACACACCATTGATACTGAAGACAGTTTACCTGTCAAAAGTAATATTTATAGAGAGGCTGACCATGTCACAGGCTGCATTAAATCTGAAGTTCAGAAGATGCTTGTCTTGGGAGTGACTGAGAACTCTGATAGCCCCTGGGCCAGCCCAGTGGTGCTTGTACCCAAGCCTCATTCTCAAAATGGAAAAAAGGAGAAGAAGTTCTCTGTAGATTTCAGAGGGCTCACACAGTCACAAAGACTGATGCTCACCCTATACCCAGGGCAGATAAGCTTATTGATACACATTGGCATCTGTCAAGTATCTCAGTACCTCTTGATTTGACTGCAGGGTATTGGCAGATCAAACTATCAGAAGATGCAAAACCTAAAACAGCTTTCTGTACCATTGGAGGTCATTATCAGTTTACTTTTATGCCCTTTGGTTTGAAGAATGTACCTGCCACTTTTCAGAGGTTGGTGAACACAGTCATCCAAGGTCTGAAAGCTTTTAGTGCAGCATATCTTGATGATATTGCTGTCTTCAGCTCCACCTGGGATGACCACCTGGTCCACCCGTGGAAAGGTTTGGAGGCCCTGCAAAAGGCAGGCCTCACTATCAAGGCTTCAAAGTGCCAGATAGGGCAGGGGAAGGTGGTTTATCTGGTACACCTGGTAGGTGGAGAACAGATTGAACCACTACAGGGGACGATATGGACAATTTTAGACTGGGCTCCCCCTGTAGGAGGCTGGCCTGGCTCATAGTGGGTACCTGATGGTACTTACAACTTGTGCCAGGTCCAGTTATCCCTTATTAGTAGATCAGTAGTGTTCTAGCAGCTTAGGCTAATAGAGGTAGCTATAGCAGAGCAGCTTAGGCTGAACTAGGAGACATGCAAAGCTCCTATTATACTACTTATATCATATATCACTATATCACAAGACAACGCAATACTCAGAGTTACTAAAAATAAAGGTACTTTATTTTAGTGACAATATGCCAAAAGTATCTCAGAGGATATACTCCCTCAGGAGGTAAGTAAAATACACAAAATATACACACAAACCTAAAATCAGGTAAGTAAAACACTTAGAAAAGTAGTGCAAACACTGTAGAACACAATAGAATGCAATAGGAGAAAATAGGCCTAGGGGCAACACAAACTATATATACTCCAAAAGTGGAATGTGAACCCCAAATGGACCCCAGACCTAGTGTAGTGTGTAGAGGGTCGCTGGGAGTGTAAGAAAACACTAAGGGTGTCCAAGATACCCTACCCCAAGACCCTAAAAAGTAGGAGTAAAGTTACCCTACTACCCAAGAAATAGAGTAAAGTTGAGATTCCTGGACCGGAGGACCTGCAAAGGAAGGGGACCAAGTCCAAGAGTCACGCAAGTGTCCAGGGGGGGCAGGAGCCCACTAAACCCAGGATGAAGGTGCAAAAGGGCTGCCTCCGGGTGGAAGAAGCCAAAGATTCTGCAACAACAGAAGGCGCCAGGAACTTCTCCTTTGGTCAGAAGATGTCCCATGGCATGCTGGAGGATGCAGAGTTGTTGTCTTGCAGAAAGACCGCAAACAAGCGTTGTAAGCTGCAAGAGTCACATTTGAGGGTTTTGGGTGTTGCCAGGGCCCAGGAAGGACCAGGAGGTCGCCCCTTGGAGGAGGAGACAGAGGGGGGCGCTCAGCAACACAGAGAGCCCATGCACAAGCAGGCAGCACCCGCAGAAGCACCTGAACAGGCATTCAGAAGATCTGAGCACAGTGGTCATCTTAGCACAACAAAAGAGGTTCCCACGAAGTCAGAGGTCAACTCAGCAAGTTGGGCAATGCAGGACAGAGTGCTGGGGACCTGGGCTGTGCTGTGCATGAAGGAAGTCTTGCAAAAGTGCACAGAAGCCCTAGCAGCTGCAGTTCACGCAGTACACAGGATTACTGACATGGGGAGGCAAGGATTTACCTCTGCCAAATTTGGACAGAAGGGCCACTGGACTGTCGGGGGCACTTGGATCCAGCTCCTGTGTTCCAGGGACCATGCTCGTCAAGACGAGATGGGACCCAGGTGACCGGTGATGCAGAAATTTGGTCCCTGCCAAGAAAATTATGTGACCCACAGGAGATTTCTTCTTGGCTTCCAGTGAAGGGTGAAGGCAGACAGCCCTCAGAGCATGCACCACCAGGAAACAGTTGAGAAAGACGGCAGGATGAGGCGCTGCAATGTTGCTGGTAGTCTACTTGCTACTTTGTTGCAGTTTTGCAGGCGTCCTCGAGCAGTCAGAGGTCAATCCTTGGCAGAAGTCGAAGAGAGAAGTGCAGAGGAACTCTGGTGAGCTCTTGCATTTGTTATCTGAGGAGAAACCCACAGGAGAGACCCTAAAGAGCCCTCAGAGGAGGATTGGCTACCTAACCAGGTAAGAGCCTATCAGGAGGGGTCTCTGACATCACCTGCTGGCACCACAGAGGACTCCATTGTGCCCTCACACCTCTGAATGCAAGATGGCAGAGGTCTGGGGCACACTGGAGGAGCTCTGGGCACCACCCCTGGGGTGGTGATGGACAGGGGAGTGGTCACTCCCTTTTCCTTTGACCAGTTTTGTGCCAGAGCAGGGGCTGGGGGCTCCCTGAACTGGTGTAGACTGGCTTATGCAAGGAGGGCACCATCTGTGCCCTTCAAAGCACTTCCAGAGGCTGGGGGAGGCTCCTCCTCCCCAGCCCTAAACACCTATTTCCAAAGGGAGAGGGTGTAACACCCTCTCTCAGAGGAAATCCTTTGTTCTGCCTTCCTGAGTTTGGGCTGCCCAGACCCCAGGAGGGCAGAAACCTGTCTGAGGGTTGACAGCAGCGGTAGCTGCAGAGAAAACCCCAGAGAGCTAGTTTGGCAGTACCTGGGGTCCAGGCTGGAGCCCCGGGGATGCATGGGATTGTCATCCCAATACCCCCTATGGAGTTGGTGGGGACAATTCCATGATCCTAGACATGTTACATGGCCATGTTTGGAGTTACCATTATGAAGTTACACATAGGTATTGACCTATATGTAGTTCACTCGTGTAATGGTGTCCCCGCACTCACAAGGTCCGGGGAAATTACCCTGAACAATGTGGGGGCACCTTGGCTGGTGCCAGGGTGCCCTCACACTTAGTAAGTTTGCACCTAACCTTCAGTAATTGAGGGTTAGATGTATAGGTGACTTATAAGTTACTTAAGTGCAGCGTAAAATGGCTGTGAAATAACGTGGACGTCAGGCTGCAGTGGCAGTCCTGTGTAATAATTGTCTGAGCTCCCTATGGGTGGCAAAAGAAATGCTGCAGCCCATAGGGATCTCCTAGAACCCCAATACCCTGGGTACCTAGGTACCATATACTAGCGACTTATAAGGGTGTTCCAGTGTGGCAATCAGAATTGGTAAAATTAGTCACTAGCCTGAAGTGATAATTTTTAAAAGCAGAGAGAACATCAACATTGAGGTACTGGTTAGCAGAGCCTCAGTGATACAGTTAGGCACCACACAGGGAACACATGTAGGCCACAAACGTATGGCCACTTGGGTCCTGGCTAGCAGGATCCCAGTGACACAGTAAAAACACCCTGGCATACACACAAACAGGCCAACAGTGGGGGTAACAGGCTAGAAAGAGGCTACCTTCCTACACCTCCAACAACTGGGTATTACAGGAGGTTCATGAAGGGGGTTTGTTTATTTATTGTTTCAGTTGATTAAAACCATAACAATTTTGCCTGATTACATGGTAAAAACATTCTGAAGAAAGGAAGAAATTAAGATTGTAATACAGAGAAATTAGATGTAGGGTGTAATTTAAGAGTTAAAAATAAATAAAGATATAAGATATACAGGCCGGGAGTTTGAGATGTCTTTAGGTGGGAGAAATAAATTTTTACTGTCCCAGTATTAGGAAGTGTCATAAATGCTTATGGGTCTTCCGTAGTGTACGACTGCCTGACCCACTGGAGCTAAATGCCTGAACATCACTTTTTACGTAACGTAGTTCAAGAACTTGACAAACTTACAGTTTAGCTGAGGGTCGTGCGGATTGAAGTAGGCCACTATGGCTCCCCTGGAGGTCCTGATGGCTCTGTTGGTGAACATCCTCTTAAGAAATCTCTTTCAGAGATCTAGCAGGCCCAGACAAATGCAGATTGTATGCATTAGATCTTCCTTCTGGCATGCACAGTCTCTGCACTGCTGCAAGGTGATGTTCTTCCAGGACGGAGCATTGGCCAGGGTTGGCAGCTTGCCTAGTCGCATTGTCATAAGATTATATTTCATGTGCGGTGCAAACGTTGTGGAGAGATATGCAGACAGTTCAACTTTGACATAGCATTTTATGGTCATCCATGCATGTGCCCAGGTGCTGAATTTGTCTTTGTCTTCTGTGAACAAAAGGATTTTCATGGCCTTAGAAGCCCCTCTTGAAAAAGAACTGTATTTCGGGGCTGCCTCCCACAGATCTTTAAGTCATAATTCGACAATTGATGATCGAAGATACTTATGGTAGGCTGAGTGCTGGTCATATTCTAGGGCCTGCCAAAGAGCCTTGTTCAGTTTGTCTGCTGAGTGACTGATTTTGTACCAGATTTTAAATGCCTCTGATCTTGCAGCCAAGTCTTTAACCGCCTCTGCTCTTGTGACCACATCTTGCGGTACAAGTCTGAATTCAAGAATGAGCTGCTCCGGGGAGGCAGAGTTTGGTAATTTGAAGACTCGTCTGAATACTTTGAGCTGTGCTTTGTTTATCAGGGGCTCATCTAGGCCGTGCATTGTTACTCTTGCATAGGTTAGTGTAGGAAGTAGTTTAGATGAAATGACTGTTGACAGGGGACGAAGTGATGGACCGTGTAGCCGTTTGGCAAGTAGGTAGAAAGCGTAAATTAGTGCTGGAACTTTTTGCACAATGTATTTCTTCTGTTGATGGAAGGAGCCCTGGGCATCTAAAATGACTGAGATATTTATAGTACGGCACCATCTCTAGATACACATTGCTTAAGGCCATCCTTGATTTGAGGGTGTTCTTGCCATCTACACACATTATTTTCGATTTTGACACATTGATTTCCTGCAGGTTGGATTGAACACAGTCTGCAAGAATGTTTAGGGATTTGTAGCCTGACATTAGTGCAGCTGAACAGTATCGTCCACGTAAAGTAGGTTTGTCAGTGAGAGCCCTCTCAGGCGAGGGGGTGAACGTTTCTGGTATCCAGAGCAGGGGTTTGGTCTGCCATGAATAGATTGAACCGATGTGGGGCGAGTACGCAGCATTGTTTCAGGCTGAGGATTGTGGAGATTTTCCTTGAGAGCCTTGTGCCATCGCCAATCTTTATGCGTACCCATGTATCTGAGTATAGAGCAATTATTAGGTTGAGGAGGGGGGCTGGAAGGCCCCATTGCTTCAGCTTACTCCAGAGCAGATGTCTGTTCACTTGGTCGAAGGCAGCCTTGAAATCAATGGGCCGTCCTTTACTCTGCTCTGCCAGGAACAAAGTTATTAGGATATTCATATGTTGTTAGTTCAGCAAGGAGCAGGGAGGCATAGGTCTTTGCCTCAGTGTCAATAAGGGCGATTAACCTGTAGTCCCCCGGATCGGCTGTATTGCCACCCTTGAAGATTGGATTGATTATAGAGCCTCGCCAGCTCTCAGGGATGCTTCCTCCTAATTTTGCTTCTAGATATAAGGAGGTTAGCACGTCTGACCAGAAGACTGCTTCTTCCCTAAAAATGGCTTGTGGAAGGCCATTTGGCCCTGGGGTCCTTCCCGGCGGGCCTTTAGGAGTTCTCGGTATGTCCTGTCAGAGGACTGGGTGAGTTTGATCGTCTCCCCGTCCTCCAGCAAGATGCTTTTTGTGGTGTGCATGCATGCTGGCAGTTGTGGGGTGTTTCCACTGGAGTAACACTGTGCTGCAAAGATTGTCTTGAGGTGACTCATCCAGGTCTTTTCCAGGATGTTTGAGTTGTTAATTGAGTTCCCTCTCATATTTCTATTGTTGATGATACTCCAGAATTCCCTGGGATTGTTCCCTTAAGCAGCATGTGTTATTTTTAGCCAAAAGGAGCTTGTGACTTCGGCCTTATCTTTACAAATTTGTCATTCATACGCTTTCTTTGAGTTCTTCAGTTGTTCCCAAAGTAGCAGGTTGCCTGGGCGGGTCTTTAGAAGTCTTGCAAACTTCCTTTGAGCTTTTTTGAGGAGTTGAGCTTGTTTTGAGAGGCGGGCTGGAGTGACTGTAAGAATTGGCCGTGATGGGTTGGATTGGGAATATTGGTCCAGTATATTCACTCTGAAGTCCTCCCAGGTATCCAGTATGTGTTTGTGGGTTTTAAGACTCTCCAACATCTGCAATTTTGCAGATAAAGATAAGGCTTCTATTGTAACAGATGACCAAAGTAGTGTCTTCAAGTTTGTTGACTCTATTGGCCCAATTGAGGCGGGGCAGGTTTGTGAACAGGCAAGGAAGAGCATAAGGTCAGGATTTGATACAATGGTCACTGGAAGTGGTATATTTTATTTGAAATTGCTGTACCAAAGGGATCAGCGGTAGTGTGACTAGGTTGTAGCCTAGAATAGACTGTGAATTTTGGCTGTGGAAGGTGTCGCTTGGGGGGGGAGTCGCCAGTGAACCTCCCATTAATACCCATAGTTTGAGGTATTCCAGTGACGTCACCAACTGTCTTGCTTTCCTTCTATTATCTTCTGACCGAGCTTGCAAAACTTCTCTGGAATGCACTTCTTAGTTTTAAAAAGTCATTTATAATTATTATTACTTCACCACGAGGTTCCTGAAAGATGAGATTAGTAGGTTGGAAGCACAAGTAGTCGCAGCAATGAAAGCAAAATATATCAAAGTACTTCTCAGTTGCAATGAACACAGCAAATACATCTGATTATATTATAGCATAAATTGAAAGCAAAGCATAAAAGTCAAAATTGCATCACCGTAGGGCCTATCACTCCACTTCATCTTTCTGATGCCTGCAAGTTGATGACTCCGGTTCAACTGTGAAAAAGAGATTTTCCACCAAAACGGTAGACAGGCAGCTGACGTCCGCTCCTGACTGAAGTCCTGGAAGATCTTCTCTCGCCGCTGCCCAGGGCCACCGTTAAAAGCAAAAAAGCTGGCTCAGTGTGGGAACCTAATACACTTGGAGAGTGGCCAAGTCTCCAAACTTCACTCGTTCCCAGGCTGGATTGAGAGGTAAACACAAAATCTACGCTCCCTTATCAGCTAGGGTTTGGTGTGAATTCAATTTGAAAAACACAGCTTGGTCTATCATGTGAAAAAACACAGCTTGGAAAAACACAGCTCATCTGCAATGTCTCAACTGCAATGTCTAACTCCACGTTAAAGCCAATAGGCAGCTAACCTAAATACTAAATGTAATGTCTAATGCCATGTTAAAGCCAATAGGCAGCTAAACTGAATACAGAATGGAATGGCTAATGCCATGTTAAAGCCAATAGGCAGCTAACCTAAATACCAAATGTAATGTCTAATGCCATGTTAAAGCCAATAGGCAGCTAACCTAAATACCAAATAGAATGTGCTACTGGTGACCATTGAGCAACTAATATGCGCAGTGGTGAAACACAAAGTCATTGGTCAAACACAATTAATAGCATAACACCAACTGTGCTCCCTGTTGATCATGGCGAGTAAAGGTCGATGACACCTGTGTCGGGACGTTCCAGTAGGAGTTGTCAGCGATTAGTATTTTGTCTTCCTCTTGAGCCTTGAATAGATTTGAGTTGAAGTCTCCTGTCACGTCAAAATGGTGTCCCAATCAGGGTGGGTCTGACGGTAGTACATAATGATGGCTGTTGGGCTTTTTATTGCAGCTCAATTGCGGGAAGAGCCGGGGTGTACGAAGGCATTGACCAATAATGCCGGTGGCCTATTGTGGGAGTTCCAAATGCAGAGTTTGAGCACTTGGCAGTCTTTCTCTTCTTGTGGCAGCTCTTCTATGTCCATTTTCAGGGTTAGTAAGAGGTAGACTGCTAGACCTCCACTTGGTGTCCTGTGCTACTTGTCCTTAACTGCGTTTTTTTGAAAGGGCATGAAACCTGATAGCGGAAAAACATGTTGTGACCAAGTTTCCTGGAGTGAAAAAATATCCCTGTTGTGCCAAGCTTTTGGTGGAGAGCCTGTTTCCAAAAATAATTGGGCACCTGCTATGTTCCAGGATTGCAACCTTAGGTGCTCCTGGTCTGAATGTGCCCGTGGTGGTTGTGATTCTCATGCAAGGCGGGGGCGCATTAAGGGCTACCGGAAGCCACTCCCATCTGGCTTCGGCGAGCAGAGTTTGGGTTTCAGCAGGGTGGTTTCTTTGATTACCAAAAGGTGTGGGAAAGGCTCCTAGGGCACCCCTCAAGACCGTTGTTGGTAGTTCGTCCGCTACTGTGGGAGCGTTAGTGCTCAAAAGCGAATGCGGATATCTGACCGGCTCTCAGCTGGCTATAGAAATCCCCCAGGATTCAAAGCGTGAAGCAAACATCATGATGTGATCTACGATTAGTGCTGATTCCCAGGTTGTTAGGGTGACTTCTGGTCAGTTGTTGTCCTTTGCTTGTTGGAATTCTACAGATGTTAGTTCTGCGGAGGACAAGATGTTGAGCTCTGGGATTGCTTTTAGGAGCCTTGTTGGAAAATGGGTTACTGGCAAGGGCATGTAAGCACCTACACTTAGCAATAGGCCACTAACCTCCACTTAACTCAGTTAGGTCACAATAAATTAAACTCAGCTCAACCCTTGGTAGCTTGGCAACGAGCGAGAAGGCTTAACTTAGGAGACATATGTGTAAAGCACTTAAAAATCACAAAACAGTAAAGTAAAACAAAAACACAATCAAAATCCAACACCAACTTATGAAAATAGATTATGGCCCTCATTACAACCCTGGTGGTAAATGCCGCTTACCGCCGTGCCAACGGCCGGCAACATACCGTGACGGCAGCAGTAATCCGCCACGGGTATTGCAGGAGTAGCAGGAGGACTGGATTCTGGTAAGTCAAGCCTTAACTACTTTATCCCCCCCACCCTACCTACATGCCATCACTCCTACCCCTACCCTTACTCCCATCACTCCAACACCTCACATATACCCCACTATCACAACCCACCCATCCCAATACCAAGCCCTGCATGCAACACCAATGCATGGACACCCATCACAGCTCTGCATGGACCCATCACCGCAGCATGCCCATTGGAGAGACTCATCCAGCCCACACAATCAGCAATCACACAAGGCCAAGGTGACAGGGAAAGCACAATTACACAGGGAAACACACCCATTGCACGAGATGGCACACACAAATACAATAACAATGCATTTGCATCCCAACAGGACCACTACCCAACGTCACTGGAGAGGAGGTACCAGCCACATCCAGTCCCCCCCCAGAAGAGGCCCACAGTGATGACAGCAGCTCTGCAAGCCTGGATCACGATGACCAACTGGGCCTATCCAGGACCTCTGGACAGTCGGTTCCCCTGCCACATTCGTAACCCATCACAGAGCATCCCCCTCAGGAAACACCAGCACAGCACCCACCCAGTGGGCCCATGCCACTGTCCCCAGGACATGTCAATCAGCAGTGTGTCCACCACTACAGGGACCCCAGGCAACCCCACAAACCAGGACGATCAGGGACCTGGGGTCAGTGGCAGTGGACACATGGTTCAGGGGACAGAGGCACAGGACAACAGGGAAACTGGGAGGACTGCTGTGCAACAGGGGTAGGACAGGCCCAGGGAACCGACCATCCATGAGGCACTCTCCAACATCATGGGACCATACCACCATTCCCAGGAGACCATGGGCACGGTACTGGCCAAGTTACAGGAGACCCAGTGGCTGCAGGAGGGACAATACCTGGGATCAGGTAGGACCTCACAAAAATCTACACCATCCTGGTCTCCTGGTCACCATAGCAAGGGTGCTGGCTGACATATGCAAGACCATGAGGGAGGCAGTGGCACAACAAAGGGCCCCTGACACTAGCCAAACTGAGGAACAGCCTACGACCCCCGCCGGCGCTAGTGGACAGGAGGCCCCACCACACAACCAACAGGCTACCAGCACCCCACCCCCTGCAGAAGGAGAACCACCCCACAAACTGTCCCTGCGATCCAGGCAGAAGACAGAGAACATTGCCAAGAGCCCCGCCAGGAATTAATACTCTCCTGATTGTCACCCTTCTGTCCCATTATGTCACCATGTCCACCTTGAACTGCCATTACTCCCCTTCCTATGCCCCATTGCACAATGCGCCTGTGATACCAAGAGACTGGACTCCAGCATGGACCTTCCTCCAACATCACCCCAGCCACTTGCCCGTACCCCCATCTATTTAGCACAAAAAATAAACACCACTTACATATAAAACATACTGGAGTCAGTTTAATAATTGGAAAGATGTACTCTTACAACATTCTCAAAGCATTGCAACGACTATGTTCATTGAATTATACTAATGTATGACAGTAGTTGGGCAGCTGTACACATAGCAGGAGCCAGAATGGGGTACACAGATCTAAAAAAAGGGAATCCAAAGGGAACAGTCAGTGGCCATAGATAGAGGCTAAGAGGCTGCCATGTACAATGTCCAAACGTATACTGAAATGTGAAGTTGAGTTACAGTCTCTTACCTGTGTGTCACTGGAAGTACTACTGGATAATATTTGTTCTGTTGTCCACATCTTCTACATCTGCCTCCTCTTCCTCACTGTCCACAGGCTCCACCGCTGCCACAAGACCATAACCAGGCTCATCCCCCAGCAGAAAAGGCACCTGGTGTCTTAAGGCCAGGTTGTGCAACATACATAACCCTTAGGGACAACCCGGTACCCAGACACCTACTCATACTGTGTGGGGACCTTGGGCTCACCTATTAGTCACACCGGTGCCTCTGGAGTTGGGCCATCACATAAGGAATACTCCTATTCCTTAGGATATAGGTGTCATGCACTGAGCCAGGATATTTGGCATTGACATGGGATATGTACTGGTCCGCCAAACACACCATTTGCACATTCATCGAATGATAGCTTTTTCTATTCCTGTACACCTGTTCATTTCTGCAGGGGGAACCAAATGTCACATGTGTACCATCAATGGCACCAATGATGTTGGAGATATGCCCCAGGGCATAGAAGTCAGCTTTCACTGTGGGCAATCCTCCACTGGGGGAAGACGATGTAGCTGTGCATGTGTTTCAGCAGGGCAGACAACACTCTGGCCAACACGTTCGAGAACATTGGCTGAGACATCCCTGATGCCATGGCCACTGTTGTTTGAAAGGAGCCACTTGCCAGGAGATGGAGCACTGATAGGACCTGCACTAGAGGGGGTATTCCGGTGGGCTGGCGGAGAGATGACATCAGGTCTGGCTCCAGTTGGGCACACAGTTCTTGGATTGTGGCACAATCAAGTCTGTATGTGGTAATAATGTGTCTGTCTACCATTTTCGACAGGTCTACCAGGGGTCTGTACACCGGAGGATGCCGCCATCTCATCATCTGCCTCAGCGGATGTAGCCTATTGAGGAGAATGGTGAGCAGAAGGTCATATTTCTACATAGATAGCACAACTGTGTTTGAATTAATGTCACAGAAGGAGTGTTTGAAATTGAGAGTCAGTATATGTGCTGTGATGCAGTTAGGTTGTGGCAGTTAGGTGCCATGCCATGTGCACCCCTGAAATGGCAGCTGCCTGACCTGTGAGGAGGGACAAGGGGAAATGAGGTAACTGTGCTGGCATTGTGCTGCGTTGCAGTAGGCGGTCGATGACCGCCGCGCACACCTCATTGGTTATCATTGGTCCCTATGGGTCCCAGGAGCCAATGGCAATGTGTGCCGGCCGTGACGGTATGCACCGCCACGGACGTCACCACCATTTTCTACCTATTCACTCACTTGCTACCTGACCATCAACAGGAGAGGACCTACACTGCAAGTGCTGCTGTGACCTGAGTCTGGAAGCGACAATGGCTAGAGTGTCTGGGTAAAGGGCCCCTGCCTTCACTGCGGAGGAGTTGGACAAACTGGTGGATGGGGTCCTCCCCTAGTACACGTTACTCTATGGTCCTCCAGACAAACAGGTGAGTACACTGTGAGCATGATGTGTGGGCAATGCCTGTTTGGACTGGTGTGGATGTAAGCCACATGTTGGGGGGTGCTAAGGCGTCCTGGCCTGAATGCTGCATGAGAGGTGGTCACTGTGTGTGCGTCACGGCATGGGTGGGAACTGGTGGGCAATGAGTATAATGGTCCTCATGGGTGAGTAATTGCAATTTCCGCTTTCTTTTCCCTCTAGGTCAGCGCCCACCAGAAGAAGGGTATTTGGCGTGCCATCGCCAAGGAGGTGCAGACACTGGGGGTCTATCACAGGCAGAGCACCCACTGCCGCAAGAGATGGGAGGACCTGCACCGCTGGACCAAGAAGACGGCGGAGGCTGTTGTTCCGCATCCTGGCGGTGGCCTATCCGGGGTTGGATGGGTGCTTAAGGGCATCACAGCAGCCACAAGGGTGTGAGTACAGTTTCAGAAAGCTGACTTTGCGTGCTTTAGGAACTAGCTAAGTGGGGGATGTGGGCAATGGGTACCCCTAGGCCAGGGCGATCATGGCAGGGTAAGTCCCTTGTTTGCAGGATCTGAAGCACCCCCACCCCTATGGTACAAGTGGCAAACTACTACTGGGCAGGGTCCTATGGGTATCATGCGTGCAGATGCTGGCGTTAGGCATTGTACCCCATGGGCTGGTGACTACCTTAGTGAGTGGTTGGGCATGGCTTAGTGCATAGGGCAACTCAGTGTGTGTTGTGTACGCCAACGGTAGTGCTGTTGCTGGCATTGACCATGTGTATCCTCTGTCCATCCCCCCTTTCTTGTTTTGTCACCCTGTCCTTATATGCATTAGCATCATCTGGCGGAGGAGCAGAGGCACCGGCTGCATCCCACATGGCCCATGAGGGCAAATCCACCGAGGGTGAAGGCACCAGTGGGACGGAGGGCGAGGGAAGCTCCACAACAGGGACAGGAGGGGATACCAGTGACAGCGACTCCTCCTCCGATGGAAGCTCTCTGGCGATGGCGGACACCACTGTGCCCACCCTAACAACAGGTACAGTCGCCAATCACTGCCCTCCCAGCAGATCCCCAGCGTGTTTCCCGTGCCCGCTCATCCAAGAGGGTGGGTATCTCCTTCACCACAGGCACCTCAGGCCCTGCTCCAGTCAGCCCTGCTGCCCCCAGTGAGGAGGCTATTGACCTCCTGAGATCCCTCACTGTTGGGCAGTTAACCATTCTGAATGCCATCCAGGGTGTCGAGAGGCATTTGCAACAAACAAATGCATACCTGGAGGACATTCATTCTGGCGTGGCGGCCAAACAGGGAGCATTTCAGGCTCTGGCCTCAGCACTGATGGCAGCCATTGTCCCTATGTACAGCCTCCCCCCTCCAACTTCCACTACCCAGCCCCAATCCCCTCTACCTCACCCTATCCCAAGCACACCTTCAGGCGAGCATGCACACACACCAAATAAAAGTGGCTCAGGAAAACATAAGCACCACACATCATCACACAGGCACTCACACAAGCACCATACCCATGCACACATACCAACATCCACTTCCTCCACTGTGTCCCCCTCCTCCTCTTCGTCCACCTCCCTCCCCAAAGCATCTCCACACATACCTGCATGCACTACATCATCACCTACTGCCTCCATCACCAGCAAGCCCATCACAACACACCCCTCACGAGCAATCACCACCCCCTCTACCATGCACACGTCCCCTGTGTCCTCTCCCAGTGTGTCTGTGAGCCCTCCTCCCAAAGTACACAAACGCAGGGACACACCCACTCAACAGCCATCCACCTCACAACAGCCTCCAGCCCATGCACCTTCACCCAAACTCAGCAGACGTGCACCTCCTACAACCACTACCTCTTCCTCCACTCCCAACCCCCCTCCATCTTCCAGTCCCAGTGTGTCTAAAAACCTTTTCCTGGCTAACATTGACCTCTTCCTTACACCTCCACCCCCGTCTTCCGCTAGGGCCAGGATGTCTAGATCCCAGGTCAGCACCTCAGCCACCAACTCAGCGTCCGCTGTGGTCCCTGCAAGTCCGAGCGGATTGAAGGGGGCACCCGTCAGGGCTGGCAGTGTGCCACATACAGATGCTAAAGACCACCCAATTCCGGCACCTGCCAAGGTTAAGAAGGGGCCGTCATGCAGCACGGACAGGACGCAAAACCCACCCAGCAAGGCCTCATCCAAGACAAAAGAGGACAGTGCCAAGGTCCCAGTAGCATCTACCAAGGTGGGGAAGGGACACAAAGGCAAGGGCAAGTCACTTCAGGGCTCGGAGCCTCCAGGTGAGGGACTGGTGACCACCATTTGTCCTGACAGGCCAGCAACCTGTACCACGGTGAGCAAAGCCGCAACGACCACCACCTGTACCGCCACTTGCCTCGCCATCTGCACCACCCCCTGCACGCCGCTGCCACAACGACAGTCACCAGCATCATCCCCAGTGGGCAGCCGCCTGAGGCTGCTGGAGACAGCCTGGTGTCTCCCTCCACTACTGCGAGCACCTGCACCACAGGCAGCACCCGCAGCATCTCCGCCGCAGGCACTGCCATATGCACCACCACATGTCCAGCCGGTGCCACTACATCGGACATCAACAGCATCCCCAGTGGGCAGCCGTGCGAGGCTGCAGG
The DNA here is from genome assembly GCF_031143425.1 of Pleurodeles waltl. Classification (NCBI taxonomy): domain Eukaryota; kingdom Metazoa; phylum Chordata; class Amphibia; order Caudata; family Salamandridae; genus Pleurodeles; species Pleurodeles waltl. The sequence continues at coordinate 1,101,578,683 of NC_090446.1, forward strand.
TGACGTCCTCGGCCCTGCACTCACCACTTAAGGCACCAGCACTGGCACTACCAGCAGTTTGCAGCCTAAGTCGCCGCAGGATAGAGTGTGGCTCTGCCTCCATGGAGTATAATGCTACCTGTTCCCTGCACATCTCGTGCCTCAGACACCCAGGTGAGGGAATGTGAACTGCCACACCCCAGGTGCAGCATCACTGGGCACAAGGCCCCCTCCAGAACTAGTGGAGAAATGCATCCACTCACCAATCCTTGGCAGGATGAAGCAGACTGGGCACAAAGCCCCCTCCAGAACCAGTGGATAAATGCATCCACTCACCCAATCCTTGGAAGGATGAAGCAGACTGGGCACAAAGCCCCCTCCAGAACCAGTGGAGAAATGCATCCACTCACCCAATCCTTGGCAGGATGAAGCAGACTGGGCACAAAGCCTCCTCCAGAACCAGTGGAGAAATTCATCTACTCACCCAATCCTTGGCAGGATGAAGCAGACTGGGCACAAAACCCCCTCCAGAACCCAGTGGAACATATCACATACTTGAGAGACTGTGGCTTTGCACTCCCCAGGACCAAACAGTGGGCAAACCACCCACTTGAGAGACGTGAGAGACTGTGGCTTTGCACTCCCCAGGAGCAAGTAGTGGGCAAACCACCCACTTGAGAGACTTGAGAGACTGTGCCTTTGCAGTCCTCAGGACCAAAAAGTGGACAAACCACCCACTTGAGAGACTTGAGAGACTGTGGGTTTGCACTCCCCAGGACCAAACAGTGGGCAAACCACCCACTTGAGAGTCTGTGGCTTTGCACTCAACAGGACATCACTGTAGGCATGTAGCCCCCTCCAGGAGCAGTGGCGTGGTATCATCTTCCGGTTGAGGTGCCCCCCCCTTCCCCTTCCCCCTGAGGCGCCTGTGAGTTTTCGTCCTGATGCCCCTGCAGTGTTCTCTCCGTTTTGAGACAGGAGTCAAGTGTGGGCTTCGCCCATGATTTTTTTGCCCACTGGGCCATGGACATTTGCAAAGGACAGTGTACGGCCTTCTGTACATATTGTGAATATTTATATATACTGTTTTTTCACATCGTTTACTTTATCTGCCTATTTCTAATATATGAAAGATTTGACTCAATTCCTTTTGTCCTTACGTTCTTCCAGGGGGTTACAGAGGATAACTGTACTGTTGTTGCATGTTTTTGTGTGTATGGTGTTGTGGGTGAAGGTGGGGGTGGGGGTGTTGCATGTTGCGTGTGTGTGTCAATCTTTTTTTCCTCCCCCATACTCTGTGTGCTAGGTGCGGTACTCACCGTCGTCGTTGCCTCCACCTTCTTTCAAATTCCTGGTGTATTAGTAGATACACCAGCATGGGGAGGACCTGCAGTTCGGGCTCCATTGCGTCCTAGTTCTTCGTTGAGTGTCGAAAGGTGAGTGGTTCCCCTTCAGTGTACTGTTTCACCGTGCTTTTGATGTCATTGGTACCGCCCCGGAAAAGCTGGCGAATTGGTGCCTTGTAATACTGTGGGTGGTACGTTGTCTTCCACCTGTCTGTTGGTGGTGACCGCCGCAGTGTTTGTTGCTACCGCCCTGGCGTGTCTGTCTATGATTGCGGTTTGCGCTGGTGTCCTGATCCAATTTTTTGGTCCGCCAGCCTGTTTGTAGTCTTACCGCAACTTTATCTCTGACCGCCAGGGATGTAACGAGGGCCTATATTTTTATCTTCAAAATTACACCAAAACGATTAAAATTGGATGAGGGAACAGAGATATGAATTTATAAAGAACTAATGCTTTCTAGCGCTTAGAAACGAACAGTGACAATCTGGTCATCTGGTCGCACCTCGACCAGGGCAAAGTCAAAGTTTGAGGCCCACCGCGATGTAGCCATGCTCACCTATAGCTCACGGGAGGCCTTGGTCAAAAGTTTACCTTTGGACTTAGTCATTTTCTTGAAGATTTTCTTCAGCAGGACCAAGTCGCCAGTCCAATCCGACCTCCTGGAACTCTTCCGCGATAATGCGTCGCGGAAGCCCTCGGTGGAGATTTTTACCTTCGGACTTAGTTGTTTTTTCGAGATGAAAATCCTTCGACCGGGGCAAACCTGTATCTTGATCCGACGTCCCTGGAGCCCACTTCGGATATACTGCCTAGGAGGTCCCGGTCAACTTTCTACATTCGGATTTAGTCACTGTTTTGGAGATTTTCTTCACCGGGATGAACAAGCAAGTCAGGCCGGGATGCGGTTGAGGCAAACTGGCTGGAGTTGCTGCAGCCGGTCGGTCCCTTTATGGAGCTTTTTTCCAAAAGTTCTCCAAACTTCTGGATCTTCTTCCAGATGTTTATTTAAGGTTCCTTTGAGGTCCAAAGCTCTCCCCAAGGTTCCAGAAGATCTGAGATGCTCCTTGAGGGGTGCGGACTACTACTCCCAGAATGCACCTGGCACAAACTCCAAAATGGCCACTGGACAGTGGTCAGCTGGTCAGTTTCTTCAGGAGTTGGTGTAAGGCACTCTGGTTAGCAATTTTTCACCTGTAGCAAACAGGGAGTCCCTACTTGAACCAGTTGAAGTCAGGCAAAGTCCTTCTTGTGGTGAAGCCCAAATGGGCAGCTGGTGCAGTCCTCCAGAGTGCAGTGTCCAGGTGTAGGTCAGGGGTCCAGCAGGGCAGTCTTTCTTCTTCTGTAGTTCTTCCTTGTTGGAATCTGGTAGGGATCTGAGGTGTGGCTGCAGCTCTGCCACATTTATCCTTGCTCGTGGGTGAAAAGCAGGGGGATCCAGGTTCTTCCCCCTGTGATGACCACTTCCTGGGAAGTGTGGCAAAAATCAATCCCAGGGAGCAACATTCCTCCAAAATCCATCATGGCTGAAACCGATGTTTGGAGGTTACATCTGGCTGAGCCCACCCACTGGTGTGACTAAAAATCTTAAACACACCCTTCTCCTGCCTCTCCTAATCTAATCAGGGGGGCACCCAATTGTCTGGGTTTGCAGGATGTGAGGGAGGTGCTGGGCTACTCCAAATGTCCTTCCCTATCTTTGAAGACCAGTTTGGCAGCCCTCCCCTCGTCCTGCTTCTCCATCTGCTGAGGAAAGATCTCCTTCCACAGGCACATTCCTTTGTGTTGTTCAGCCAAGGCTACTTCACACCTCATCAAGCTAGGCTGCCGGAGGTTGGCCAATCAGAGCAAAGCACTGCAGGGCTGAAGTTGGCAACTTTTTAGGTAAAGTTTTAAACTCTTTACCTGAACAAGTCATATTAAATCCAACAATTGTAAGTTGTGGGATTTATTATAACAATTAATATGATATCAAACGTAAGGAATCTGACACTTAACGGGACTTTATAAACTAAAAAAAAAGTCTCCCCAGTCTAGTCTAAGGAGGCCATTCACTACAATGAGGGAAAAATGTATTTGGCTGTTTTACCCCACCAGGGGCTTACAAAACAATTTTTATAAGGTCCCTGCTTATAGTTACAAGGCACCCAATCATAGGGGCACATAGAGCACGCCTTAGGGGGTGACTTATATGTACAAATAAGGTAGTTTAAGACTTTGGAACTACTCTTAATTCCAAAGTCGAATTTGCATGTAACTTTAATTTAAAATCAGCCAGCAAGGCAGGCCTGCCTTTAAAATGACACTGGGCACCTCAGCAGTGCACCTATGGGTTCACCACCTATGCTGAGGTCCTTATCCTACATCCCCTACCATATACTAGTGACTTATAGGTAGGATGACTTAGCCAATTATAATGAGCCTAATTTGCATACTCATTTTATACAGATCACAGGCCCTGGAACAGGTTAGCAGTACCCAGGGCACCATCAGATTCAGGAAAACACCAGCAAAAAGTGCAAAATGGGGGCAAAGCGTCAGGGGGCCTCTGCAATCAGCCCTGTTTTCTCACGAGCCTCACAATGTTCCCCTCTATTCAGGATGTTGTGGTTCCCCTGAAAGGTATACTGTGGTTGGAACCGCACCTTGAGGGGGATTCCATCTTGCATTGATGGCTGTGAATGCCATGATGATACATTATGTGCAAGTGCCATGCTTGGTATTCTGTAGTATGCAGGAGGGTGAGAACGGGGGTTGGAGGCTTCTGAGTTGAGTGCGCTGTCAGGTTTTGCTGGAGCTTGGGATAGCAGGATTTGGTTCCAGTGGAGGGCGGTGGCTGTATGCACAAGTGGATCTTGCAATAGTGGAGTAGCTGGTTTTACCACAACTGTGCGGCCATGGGTACCTGCGTTTACTGTTAACCTATTGTTTAAAAGATGGGCAGTTGCTTGTTTCGCTGTGTTGTTTCTTAGAGCATTCATGTTTGTGGGTCAGTGATTTATGGCAGATACATGGCCTGGAGCCCGTGTGTTGGAAAATGGGTTATTGGTAGGGCAGGTAGGTACCTACACCTAGCAACAAGCCACAAACCTCCACATAAGTACAGTTAGGTCTCAGTAAATTAATCCCAGCTCTACCCTTGGTAGCTTGGCATCGAGCGTCAAGGCTTAACTTAGGAGACAAAGTGTAAAGCATTCAAATATCACAAAACAGTAATTAAATAAAACACAGGAAACAGTTTAAAAATCCAAAACCAATTTATAAAAATAGCTTATATTTTTATCTTTAAAATGACACAAAAACAATTAAAATCGGTTCAGGGGAACCGGAGATATGAATTTTTAAAGTATTATTATTTTCTAGCGCTTAGAAACAAAAAGCGCCAATCGGGTCATCTGGTTGCACCAGGACCGGGGCAAAGTCAAACTTTCAGGCCGACCGCGATGGAGCCCTGCTCGGCTACAAGTCGCGGGAGGCCTCGGTTAAAAAGTTACCTTCTGACTTAGTCTCTTTTTTGATGTTTTTCTTCCCCGGGACGAACCTGCCAGTTGAATCCGACCTCCTGGAGCCCTTGTCCGGATACGCGAAGTCGGTTTCCTTGGTGGTGATTTTTACCTTCGGACTTAGTCGTTTTTTCGGGATGAAAATCCTTCGACCGGGGTAAACCTGGATCTTGATCCGACGTCCATGGAGCCCTTCTCGGATACGATGGCTGGGAGGTCCCGGTCAACTTTTTACGTTCGGACTTAGTCTCTTTTTTGGATGTTTTTCTTTACCGGGACGAACCACGAAGTCAGGCCGGGTCGCGGTTGAGGCAAGCCGGCTAGAATTTCCGGGTCGGGTCCGTCACTTTATGGAGCTTTTTTTTTAAAATTCTCCAATCTTTTCCAAACTTCTGGGGCTTCACCCAGATGTTCTTTCAAGGTTCTTTTGGGGTCCACAGCTCACCCCAAGGGTCCAGAAGTTCTGTGATGGTCCTTGGGAAGTGCGGACTTCAATCCCAGAATGCACCTGGCGCAAACTCCTTTTTGGCCACTGGACAGTGGTCAGCTGGTCACTTTTTCAGGAGTTGGTGCAGGGGACTCTGGATAGCAATTTTTCACCTGTAGCAAACAGGGAGTCCCTCCTTGAACCAGTTGAAGCCAGGCAAAGTCCTTCTTGTGATGAAGCCCAAGTGTGCAGCTGGTGCAGTCCTTCTGAGTGCAGGGTCCAGGTGCAGGCCAGGGGTCCAGCAGGGCAGTCCTTCTTCTTCCTTAGTTCCTTTCTTGTTGAATTCTGGAGGGGATCTGAGGCGTGGGTGCAGGTCTGCCAGTTTTATCCTTGCTCCTGGGTGAAAAGCAGGGGGGCCCTGGTTCTCCAATCAGGGACAGGGTCGTCCCCCTGTGATGACCACTTCCTGGGAAGTGTGGCAAAAATCCATCCCAGAAGGCAACAGTCTCTAAAAATCCAAAATGGATGAATCTGATTTTTGGAGGAGAGATCTGGCTGAGCCCACCCACTGGTGTGGCTAAAAATCATAAACACACCCCTCTCCTGCCCTCTCCTAATCTAATCAAGGGGGCACCTAGCTGTCTGGGGTTGCAGGATGTGGGGGTGTTGCTGGGTGCTCCAGATGTCCTTCTCTGCCTTTGAAGACCAGTTTGGCAGCCCTCCCCCTTCCTGCCTCAGCATCTGCTGAGGGGAGATTCTCTCCCCCAAGCACATTCCTTTGTGTGAAGCCAGGCCACTTCACACCTCATTAAAGTAGCCTGGCAGAAGCTGCTGCAGGCTGGCCAATCAGAGCACAGCAGCAAAAACAATGCAGAGCTGAAATTGGCAACTTTTTAGGTAAAGTCTAAACTTTTTACCTGAACTAGTTATATTAAATCCAACAACTGGAAGTTGTGGGATTTAATATAACAATCAATTTGATACCAAATTCTTGGTATGTAACATTTAAGGAGACTTTAAAATTTAAAATAAAGTCTGCCCATTCTAGCCTATGAAGGCCATTTACTTCAATGAGGGAAAAACGAATTTGGCTGTTTTTACCTCACCAGGGCTTATAAATCTATTTTTATAAAGTCCCTGCTTATAGTTACATGGCACCCAGCCCTAGGGGCACATAGGGCACACCTTAGGGGTGACTTATATGTAAAAATAAGGTAGTTTAAGACTTTGGAAGTACCTTTAATTCCAAAGTCGAATTTGCATATAACTTTAATTTAAAAGCAGCCAGCAAGGCAGGCTTGCTTTTAAAATGACACTGGGCACCTCAGCAATGCACCTAGGTGTGCACCACCTATGCTGTGGTCCCTAAACCTACATGCCCTACCATATACTAGGGACTTATAGGTAGGTTAACTTAGCCAATTATAATTAGCCTAATTTGCATATCCATTTTACACAGAGCACTGGCCCTGGGACTGGTAAGCAGTACCCAGGGCACAGCCAAGAGTCAGTAACCACCAGTACCTATCCAGAAAGAGTGGGGGTGATCAGGCAAAAAAAAGGACTTTCCTACACTGCCCCCCCCCAGATGAAAGGTGATGGGTACTAACCTACACCCTGGTAGTCCTCATCAGCTAAGTGGAAAAACCTGGAAAGGCCATCTGCATTGGCATGAGCAGTCCCAGGTCTGTGCTCCACTGTGAAGTCCATCCCCTGTAGGGAAATGGACCACCTTAACACTTTTGGGTTCTCCCCCCTCATCTGCATCAACCTTCTGAGAGGTCTGTGGTCAGTTTGTACACGGAAGTGAGTGCCAAACAAGTAAGGCCTCAACTTCTTCAGGGACCAAACCACAGCAAAGGCCTCCCTCTCAATGGCACTCCATTTTTTCTCTCTGGGGAGTAGTCGCCTGCTGATGAAGGCAACTGGGTGATCATGGCCCTCTTCATTAACTTGTGCTAACACTGCCCCAATCCCTTCCTCTGAAGCATCTGTTTGCACTACAAACTCCTTGCTATAGTCAGGGGCCAGTAACACTGGTGCTGAACACATAGCCTGTTTTAGGGTGTCAAAAGCTTTCTGACACTCTGGGGTCCAAATGACCTTCTTGGGCTGTTTCTTGGAGGTAAGCTCAGTTAGAGGGGCCACTATGGTCCCAAAATTTTGAACAAACCTCCTGTAATACCCAGTCAGGCCAAGAAAGGCCCTGACCTGAGTCTGGGTTTTTGGAGCCTCCCAATCCAGGATAGTCTGGATCTTGGGCTGGAGAGGTTGTACATGGCCTCCACCAACAAGGTGGCCCAGGTACACAACAGAACTTTGCCCTATCTGGCACTTGCGTGCCTTGATAGTCAGGCCTGCTTGAAGCAGGGCCTGAAGCACTTCCTTCAGGTGGACCAGGTGGTCCCTCCAGGTGGAACTAAATACAGCTATATCATCCAGATAAGCTGCACTAAAAGATTCCAACCCAGATAGGACTCTGTTCACCAACCGTTGGAAGGTGGCAGGAGCATTTTTCATGCCAAAGGGCATCACCTTGAACTGAAAGTGGCCCTCTGGTGTGGAAAATGCTGACCCCTCCTTAGCTCTTGGACTTAAGGCAATCTGCCAATATCCTGAGGTCAGATCAAATGTGCTCAGGAATTTGGCAGCCCCCAACCTGTCAATGAGCTCATCAGCTCTAGGTATGGGGTGAGCATCAGTCCTAGTGACTGCATTTAGACCTCTGTAGTCCACACAGAATCTTAATTCTTTCTTCCCACCTTGGGGATTAGCTTTGGGCACCAGTACCACTGGACTGGACCAAGGACTATCAGAGGGCTCAATTACCTTTAGGTCCAACATCTTAGCCACTTCAGCTTTGATGTTGGCCTTGACCTGGTCAGACAGCCTGTACAGCTTGTTCTTGACAGGCAAGCTGTCACCAGTGTCAACATCATGGACACACCAATTGGTGAGTCCAGGGGTCAGGGAGAACAGACTAGCAAACTGTCCCAAGACTTGCTTACAGTCTTCTTGTTGCTGATCTGTCAATTTGGGAGAGAGTACCACTCCCTCCACTGACCCATCTTTTGCCTTTGAGGACAGGAGGTCTGGCAGAGGTTCACCCTCCTCCTCCTTCCCTTCATCAGTGACCATCAGCATGGTCATGTCTGCCCTGTCCTGGTGGGGTTTCATCCTGTTTACATGTAGGACCCTGTGAGGATTCCTGGGGGTGCCAAGGTCCACCAAGTAGGTGACCTCACCTTTTTTCTCTAGGATTGGATAGGGCCCAGTCCATTTGGCCTGTAGTGCCCTAGGAGCCATGGGCTCCAAAACCCACACCAGCTGTCCTGGGTGATACTCAGGCATGGTAGCCTTTTGATCATGCCAGAGCTTCATGAGCTCCTGACTGGCCTCCAGGTTTCTGCTTGCCTTTTTCATATACTCAGCCATGCGAGACCGCAGGCCTAGTACATAATCCAGCACATTCTCCTTGGATTCCTTGAGAGGCTTTTCCCAAGACTCTCTCACCAAGCACAATGGGCCTCTTACAGGGTGCCCAAACAGTAACTCAAAGGGGCTGAATCCAACCCCCTTCTGTGGCACCTCCCTGTAGGCAAACAGCAGGCATGGGAGGAGGACATCCCATCTCCTCCTGAGTTTGTCAGACAAACCCATGATCATGCCCTTCAGGGTCTTATTGAATCTTTCCACCAGACCATTGGTCTGTGGATGGTAGGGTGTGCTGAACTTATAAGTAACACCACACTCCTCCCACATGGCTTTCAGATAGGCTGACATAAAGTTTGTGCCCCTATCTGAGACCACCTCCTTTGGGAATCCCACTCTGGTGACACACCAAGTAGGGCCCTAGCCACTGTGGGAGCAGTGACTGTCCGGAGGGGTATTGCCTCAGGGTACCTGGTGGCATGGTCCACTACCACCACAATGTACCTGTTACCTGAAGCAGTTGGTGGGTCTAGGGGACCAACAATGTCAATCCCCACCCTCTCAAAGGGAGTCCCAACCACTGGCAGTGGAATCAAGGGAGCCTTTGGCTTGCCCCCTGTCTTGCCACTGGCTTGACAGGTGACACAGGAGCTGCAAAACTCCCTGACTTTTTCTGACATTTCGGGCCAATAAAAATGGTTGACCAGCCTGCTCCAGGTCTTGGTCTGTCCCAAATGACCAGCTAAGGGGATATCATGGCTTAAGGTAAGGAGGAATTCTCTATACTTTTGGGGAACCACTACTCTCCTAGTAGCCCCTTCTTTGAGGGCCCTTGCCTCAGTGTAGAGAACTCCATCCTCCCAGTAAACCTTGTGGGTACCACTGGTATCCCCTTGTTCTTGCCTGGCAGCAGTCTGCCTCAGGCCCTCAAGAGTGGGACACTCTCTTTGTCCCTGGTACAAATCTTCTCTGGTGGGCCCACCTGCCCCTTGCAGTTCTGCCAAGTCAGGCAGAGTTTGCAGGGAAGGTGTCCCTCCCTCAGAGTTCAGATCCTCCCCCTCAGGGTTGGATTCTTCCTGACCCTCTGTACTTGTTGGGGCTGGCAAGCCAGACCCAGTGCCCTTTCTCTTTTTCTTGGAGGCTTGGCCCTTTGTTCCAGGGTCCAAGTGTCCAGCATTTCCCTGTTGTGCTGCCTGTGACCTAGTCACAGCACACACCCATTCAGGGAGGTCCAGCATCTGTGCATGGACCCTTCTCTCCACTTCTGACCATTCAGATGCTTCAAGATCATTTCCCAGCAGACACTCTACTGGGAGGGCAGGAGCTACAGCTACTTTTTTAGGGCCAGTCACACCTCCCCATTCCAGACTCACCATAGCCATGGGATGGAGTTTGGTTCTGGTATCTGCATAAGTCACCTGGTGGAAGACACCAGGTAAGACCTGCTCTGGAGAAACCAGCTTTTCTGCGACCATTGTCACACTGGCTCCTGTATCTCTCAGAGCTTCCACTTCAGTCCCATTGACTTTAGGTCTCTGCCTATACCTCTCCATGATGGGAGGTAAGGTGGCCATAGTGGCAATGTCCACCCCACCCACGGATACTAAGGTGACCTCAGTGTACCCTGATTCCACCCCTGGGCCAACTTCCACCCCCAACCCTACACTAGCAATCCCCTGGGATTGCCCACCAGTGGGGGGCTTCTTGGTGCAGATAGCATCTCCTCTTTTATGTCCTGGCTGATGACAGTCAAAACACTTGCCGGCCTTAGCAAGCTCCTGAAACTTTCCTGCCTTAGCAGGATCATAATTCTTTCCCTGATACCCTTTCCCTTTAAAAGTGAATTGGCTCGGGGCTCCCCCTCCCTGAGAAGTTTTTGGGGACTCTTGTGAGGACTCTTTGGGTTTTTTGTCATCTTTCCCCTGGTTCTTCCCCTGAGAAGAACCATGTCCTCCCTTTTTCTGATCACCCCCTGGGGGTTTCTGGTTAACCCTAGTTCTTAACCAGTCATCTGCTGCCTCCCCCAGCTCTCTGGGGTTGGTCAACCTAGAGTCTACTAGATACTGGCGGAGCCTCTCTTGGACACAATTAGTTAGAAGGTGCTCCCTCATAATCAAATTGTACAGCCCCTCAAAGGTACTTACCCTGTTGCCCTGTATCCAGCCCTCCAGTGCTTTTACTGAAATGTCCACAAAGTCCACCCAGGACTGGGTGCTTGTCTTTTGGGTGTCCCTAAACTTAAGCCTATACTGCTCTGGGGTTAGACCAAACTTTTTAGTCAAGCAACTCTTCATACTGGGGTATGAGTCTGCATCCTCCCCACTCATGGTTAGGAGCCTATCCCTCCCAGAGTTGGGAACTAACTCCCAAAGGAGTGAACCCCAGTACTGAGGCTTGACTTTCCTCATCTGGAGGGCCCTCTCAAAGGCCCCCAGCCACTTATCTATGTCATCCCCCTCTACATAGGCAGGAACCACCCCTTTGGGTAATCTGGGGGCAAAACCCCCACCCAGGGACACCTCAGTTTCTTTCTCGCTGCCTCCATCTTTTTTTTCTTTGCTTGCCCACTTTTTCTTTTCTAGGGCAAGCTTATCTGCTTCCAAAGCTATGTAGGCTAGCTGGGCTTCCAGCTCTCTTTCCCTGATGGATGGGTTCTCTCCTCCTGAAAGGACCCCCTTCCTACCACTAGCTTTGGGTCTGCCCCTAGTGACTGTATCCACTGAGGACCGTTCTTCCTCTTCCTCACTAAGGCTCGGATGCCTTCCCTCCCCTGAGTGGTTAGAGTTAGCATCTTCCCCTTTTTCTTCCCCCTCTGGAGCTTCCTCTGTCTCTACCTCTTGGGCCTCAGCCCATGCTGTCAGGGATTTAATCAGGATTTGCTTCCTGAGATCAGGGGTTGCAGGCAACCCTCTCTCAATACACAACCCCCTAAGCTGGACTACTGTCAGTGTGGGTAGGCTAGCCAGATCAAGCTCCATGGTTCCCTAGTTTTGTGTCAACAAAAACTTTTTGCAAAAATTGGTAACAAGAATTTAGAAAAATTACAAAAATTCAATAATTGAAATTAATCCAAATTAATAAAAAAAAATTAAAATTAAAAATTAAAAACAATTTTTGCACTAGGACAATTTAAAGGATTTTTAATTTGTTTTATCTAAAACTGTAACGTGATATTGAACACAAGTACAGGATCCCGTCGCTGCTTCCAATTATGTTGGAAAATGGGTTATTGGTAGGGCAGGTAGGTACCTACACCTAGAAACAAGCCACAAACCTCCACATAAGTACAGTTAGGTCTCAGTAAATTAATCCCAGCTCTACCCTTGGTAGCTTGGCATCGAGCGTCAAGGCTTAACTTAGGAGACAAAGTGTAAAGCATTCAAATATCACAAAACAGTAATTAAATAAAACACAGGAAACAGTTTAAAAATCCAAAACCAATTTATAAAAATAGCTTATATTTTTATCTTTAAAATGACACAAAAACGATTAAAATCGGTTCAGGGGAACCGGAGATATGATTTTTTAAAGTATTATTATTTTCTAGCGCTTAGAAACAAAAAGCGCCAATCGGGTCATCTGGTTGCACCAGGACCGGGGCAAAGTCAAACTTTCAGGCCGACCGCGATGGAGCCCTGCTCGGCTACAAGTCGCGGGAGGCCTCGGTTAAAAAGTTACCTTCTGACTTAGTCTCTTTTTTGATGTTTTTCTTCCCCGGGACGAACCTGCCAGTTGAATCCGACCTCCTGGAGCCCTTGTCCGGATACGCGAAGTCGGTTTCCTTGGTGGTGATTTTTACCTTCGGACTTAGTCGTTTTTTCGAGATGAAAATCCTTCGACCGGGGTAAACCTGGATCTTGATCCGACGTCCATGGAGCCCTTCTCGGATACGATGGCTGGGAGGTCCCGGTCAACTTTTTACGTTCGGACTTAGTCTCTTTTTTGGATGTTTTTCTTTACCGGGACGAACCACGAAGTCAGGCAGGGTCGCGGTTGAGGCAAGCCGGCTAGAATTTCCGCGTCGGGTCGGTCACTTTATGGAGCTTTTTTTCAAAAATTCTCCAATCTTTTCCAAACTTCTGGGGCTTCACCCAGATGTTCTTTCAAGGTTCTTTTGGGGTCCACAGCTCAACCCAAGGGTCCAGAAGTTCTGTGATGGTCCTTGGGAAGTGCGGACTTCAACTCCCAGAATGCACCTGGCGCAAACTCCTTTTTGGCCACTGGACAGTGGTCAGCTGGTCACTTTTTCAGGAGTTGGTGCAGGGGACTCTGGATAGCAATTTTTCACCTGTAGCAAACAGGGAGTCCCTCCTTGAACCAGTTGAAGCCAGGCAAAGTCCTTCTTGTGGTGAAGCCCAAGTGTGCAGCTGGTGCAGTCCTTCTGAGTGCAGGGTCCAGGTGCAGGCCAGGGGTCCAGCAGGGCAGTCCTTCTTCTTCCTTAGTTCCTTTCTTGTTGAATTCTGGAGGGGATCTGAGGCGTGGGTGCAGGTCTGCCAGTTTTATCCTTGCTCCTGGGTGAAAAGCAGGGGGGCCTGGTTCTCCAATCAGGGACAGAGTCGTCCCCCTGTGATGACCACTTCCTGGGAAGTGTGGCAAAAATCCATCCCAGAAGGCAACAGTCTCTAAAAATCCAAAATGGATGAATCTGATTTTTGGAGGAGAGATCTGGCTGAGCCCACCCACTGGTGTGGCTAAAAATCATAAACACACCCCTCTCCTGCCCTCTCCTAATCTAATCAAGGGGGCACCTAGCTGTCTGGGGTTGCAGGATGTGGGGGTGTTGCTGGGTGCTCCAGATGTCCTTCTCTGCCTTTGAAGACCAGTTTGGCAGCCCTCCCCCTTCCTGCCTCACCATCTGCTGAGGGGAGATTCTCTCCCCCAAGCACATTCCTTTGTGTGAAGCCAGGCCACTTCACACCTCATTAAAGTAGTCTGGCAGAAGCTGCTGCAGGCTGGCCAATCAGAGCACAGCAGCAAAAACAATGCAGAGCTGAAATTGGCAACTTTTTAGGTAAAGTCTAAACTTTTTACCTGAACTAGTTATATTAAATCCAACAACTGGAAGTTGTGGGATTTAATATAACAATCAATTTGATACCAAATTCTTGGTATGTAACATTTAAGGAGACTTTAAAATTTAAAATAAAGTCTGCCCATTTTAGCCTATGAAGGCCATTTACTTCAATGAGGGAAAAACGAATTTGGCTGTTTTTACCTCACCAGGGCTTATAAATCTATTTTTATAAAGTCCCTGCTTATAGTTACATGGCACCCAGCCCTAGGGGCACATAGGGCACACCTTAGGGGTGACTTATATGTAAAAATAAGGTAGTTTAAGACTTTGGAAGTACCTTTAATTCCAAAGTCGAATTTGCATATAACTTTAATTTAAAAGCAGCCAGCAAGGCAGGCTTGCTTTTAAAATGACACTGGGCACCTCAGCAATGCACCTAGGTGTGCACCACCTATGCTGTGGTCCCTAAACCTACATGCCCTACCATATACTAGGGACTTATAGGTAGGTTAACTTAGCCAATTATAATTAGCCTAATTTGCATATCCATTTTACACAGAGCACTGGCCCTGGGACTGGTAAGCAGTACCCAGGGCACAGCCAAGAGTCAGTAACCACCAGTACCTATCCAGAAAGAGTGGGGGTGATCAGGCAAAAAAAAGGACTTTCCTACACCGTGGATTTAGGTTTTTTGATCTAGCATTAATTTGTTGGTCACGTGTCCTCTTGAGGGGGAGAGGACTGTGTGGTTTTGCTGTAATTGTATTGCTTCGCACCTGGTGAGGGACAGGGAGAGGGTTGTAAACCTGGAGCAATTTTTGTCCTGGGTGAGGACTGTGGTTAGTTCAATACAGTTGAGCAGGTATGGTCTGGGTAGGACTATGAGATGGATCTTGCCCTTTTACTTCAAGGGCAGAATGCTTTTCTACATTATCTTGGACTCTGGTCCTGTGGTTTGAGATTGTGGTGTGTGATTCCGGTGGGGTGGCTCGGGGATGGGGGTGGGCTGTTTTTGATCTTCTTACAAGCCTGTTATACCCCACACATGGTGGTAGGCTGGTGTCAGCTTGATCTTAGTCTTGAGTTGGATCATTTTGGGGAGGGTGGTGTGGTCTAACATTAAGACTGTCAGGGATGAGTCCGCCTGTTCGAACAGGCTGCTGCAGTGCGGTGTGCTGGTGTCTTTATCTGTTTTCTTTGGGACTGCATTGGGAGGTTGTTTAGCAAAAATGGGGTATATTTTTTTACATTTCCCGTCCTTATGATCGGATTGCTTCTTCCTGTCTTTCCTTAAGCGGTTACGTTGTCTTTTCGAAAATGTTGGGAGGGCAATTTCATTGCTGGTCCAAATTTGCCCTTCCGGTACTACTTCACTAGGGGATAGCTCAGAGGCGGGATGGGTCTGAGTAGTGGGAGGTTGTGAGTCACAGATCAGCTCATGTTGGATGGAGTTTACATCCAGTTTTTGGGTAGAGCTTACAGTAGGCAGTGTCAGTATTTACTTCCTGATTTTTGACAGGCTGCAGTGATTTTATTATGTTCATCAAAATGTCTGGAAGTATAGCTAGTTTATCAATGACTGGGCTGCAGGCACATTATTCTTGGTTCGGGGGGGGGGGCCTGCTTGCGATTTCACTATTAAAGATGTGACGGTTTCCATTTTTGGATTATTCCTGCAATTTGCTCAGCCATTCAGTTCATACTGTCAATCTGTGTGTCCAGTTTGTCCAACTGGAAACTTATGACTTCGATTGATGATTGCAGGGTTGTGGACAGTCCCACCACATTGGTACGGTTGGTCTCGATTGTCTACATGATTGGGTGCTTGTATTAGGTCACTTCCTGTTGTTTGGTTATGCTTCCGCAGAGGGGAAGAGGTTTTCTGAAGGTTTGGTAGGCCCGGGTCGTTGCCATCTTGCCTAGGTGTGCTCTGCTTTGGGTGGTAGACTCCGATGGGTCCTTGTATTGGGGATGGCTGCATGACACTAGGAAGAAGGGTTTCCAGCTTGTGATCCCCTTTGGTTGAGTCAGAGGATGATAGGATAATCTTAGGTTTGCAAACACTGTAATGATGGGCCATTATGTTGGCTAAGCCCGGACTTCCTGGGTGGTTTGGGGGGTGGATGTCCTCAATATGAATAGTTTTGACTTCTAGTGCCTGTAACAAATCGCATTGTTTGAAAGAGAAAGAGAGCAGGACCAAAGTTCACCTGTGTGCAGGCTGTGCAAGGTCTGCTTCGCTGGGTTTGCCGGTGGAGGACTGATTAGTACAGAGGCCTGTGCTGGACCACGTGTTGAAGAGAGTAGATAAAGATTGTCATTTGTCGTTGTGAAGTGCCGGTGGATCTGAGCTACTGTTTCTAGGTTTTTTGCAGAGACAGAAGTGCCTTGATTGGGTGGTGTGAAGTTTTGATCCTGTTTGGCTGCTGGTGGGTGGATAGGTTTCAACTGTAACGTTAACATTTGAAATGAGGCACATAGACCGCTTGTTTCCATTGCGATGCCCCTCTTGATTGGAATAATCGGACTGGGAAGGAAGGAGACGTCATCTGGGATTGTATATATTGTGACCATTGGGTCCTTCCAGAAAGGGAACAGCTTTGGAGTTGGCAACAGCGGAGGCTCCAACTCAGTGGTATTGTTCACAGCTGTTCCCTTGCTGGACGCAGGGGGGAACCTCATGGTGGACTTCTTCAGTGGCTTGTTTACAATTTGTAGCCAGTTTTTGCCAGATCTCATGATCCAACTCTTGGGATCTGCAGACAAATTTACATAGTTATTTGGGTGTAGATTGGGGGTGGAGGTGAAAGTCAGGGGGGGTGCCTCAAGCCAAAGGCCGCATCATGGCCTGGCTTGGCCGCTTCCGAGGCACGGGGATCAACCTACTTATTGGGGGGCCAAGCTTACTGAGTCACCTCGGCTATGGCCTGTTGTTACTGTTGCTACTGCTGTTGCTGTGTTGCTCAGTGGAGTACTCGATAAGTGCTTGGTAATCCTTAGTGGTGCTTGGTAAGGTGCTTGATGGTTATGTCAGGTATTATACTGTGAGCAAGTACATAGGTGTGATTATTTATTTATATATTTATTTTGATAATAGTACCTCACCAAGCCCTTCTATTTCTGGGAGTCTTCTGGACGTTTTCTGGGTTTTCCTGGGGGTTAGACCTTGACCTTAGTGTTCTAGCGGGTCCAAGGTGTTTCTTGGTGTTCCTGACCTCCCCGGCTGCCCCCCTTGCCAGACAAAGGGGGAAAGGGGCACGAGCACACTGGAGCGGGAGTGTCTTCACTGTTATTCTAAAATTGGACCTTGACCAAGTGCTCCAGCACGTCCAGGGTGCTATGAGGCTTCCGGGTGTTCCGGACTGTTCCTGCACCGCCTCTCCTCCCTGTCTTTCTCCCTTTGCTTGTGATTGGGTGGGTGGGAGAGGCACAAGCATGCAGGAACTAGATCAATGAATTCAAGCAAGTTCAGCCGAGGTCAAACAGGTGGGAGTTGGACCGAGATTCTGGGGTCTAGATTCAACTGGGATTCAGCAGAGCCGATATGAGGCTACATAGGTAGAAGGCTGGGTAGGAGTTGAGCTGGTTTAGGCTGATTTGGATTTAGTTGCAGTTAGCTTAGAGGAGGGAGAACTGTGAGTGTGGTGGCTGTCACAGGGTCAACAGAGACAGCTGGGGTGGGCTGGGGTTGGCAGCACCAAGCAAGCCCCAGCAAGCAAAGCACAGCCAGTGCCGGTGAGGATGGGGGCAGTCAGGCTGGCAGTGTGTCAGCAGTCTTATCAGCAGTCTTAACCCTGTGATCTTAACCCTGCTCAATAAGATATAGACAAGGATCAGGGTGGTCTGGTTAGGGGGTTAATGCCGCCACGACCCTGCCGCGGCACACCCGACTCACCCGCTTCCACCTCCTCCAGCATCCTCCATCTCTGCTGTCCGCTTGCTGTGTCCTGTGCTGCGACCCTCCCGCCCTCCAAAGAAGCAGGGAAGCAGGCGATGCAGGTGGTGCCAGGCAAATGCTGAGGCCGACCGTGGGCCACTGGGGGCCGCAGGCTGGCAAACTCCAAACGGTGCAACCACGAGCAGTGATGGCTTGTGGCTCCTACTCTTCCTGCTGTCAACGAGCTCTGCTTCCTCTGCTCGTCCGCTCAATCGCCCACATCCGCTGAATCGCTGTCATAAGTATTCACCATGTGATGTATCCTCCCAAGTCTGGTGAAAGAAAGGTTCATTAAGAACTATGGCTCCATTGTTGCCCCTCTTAATGACCTCACCTCAAAGAAGATGACTAAAAAGGTATTGTGGACAGCTAGCTGTCAGAAAGCATTTGAGGAGCTAAAGCAGGCTATGTGTACTGCACCTGTCCTGAAAAGCCCAAACTACTCAAAGAAGTTTATTCTCCAAACTGATGCTTCAGAGGTAGGGATTGGGGATGTGCTATCACAACTACATTCAGAGGGCCAGGATCAACTTGTTGCTTTTATCAGCAGAAGGTTGACCCCTTGAAAAAAGCATTGGCCAGCCATAGAGTGGGAAGCCTTTGCTGCAGTCTGGGCCTTGAAGAAGTTGAGACCATACCTCTTTGACACTCACTTCATAGTTCAGACAGACCAAGAACCTCTTTTATGGTTAAAACAAATGAAAGGTGAAAACCCTAAATTGTTGAGATGGTCCATTTCCCTACAGGGGATGGACTTTACAGTGGAACATAGACCTGGGAGTAACCACTCCAATGCAGCTGGACTCTCCAGATATTTCCTCTTAGACAATGAAGACTCATCTGGGCAAGGTTAGCCTTAATCTCCCTCATTTGGTGGGGGTTGTGTAGGAAAGTACCCTCTTTTTGGCATGTTAGCCCCATTTTCTGCCTGATGTCAGTGTGTTTGACTGTGTTCACTGGGATCCTGCTAACCAGGACCCCTGTGATTATGCTCTCTCGCCTCTACATTTTGTCACTGCATACTGGTAACCCAGTGTTTCACCCACAATTGGCATACTGCCCCCCCCTTATAATTCCCTGGTATACGGTACCTAGGTATCCAGGGCATTGGGATTTCAGGGGTTCCCTATGGGCTGCAGCATTTCTTTTGCCACCCATTGGGAGTCCATGTAAAGGCATCTACATGACTGCCATTGCAGTCTGTGTGAAATGGTGCATGCACCCTTTCACTGCCATTTACACAGCACCAGGTCACCTATAAGTCACCCTTATTGCAGGCCTTCCAGCCCTGTGGATAGGTGCAGAGTACCTGTGTGTGAGGGTACCCCTGCACTAGCAGAGGTGCCCCCACGGCCTCCATGACCATTTTCCCAGACTTCGTGAGCGTGGGGACACCATTTTACACGCACACTGGACACAGGTCACCACCTATGTCAAACTTCACAATGGTAACTCCAAATGTGGCCATGTTTGGTTTCAAACATGTTGGAATCATACTCCAAGGCTTTCCCAAGTATTAGCTGTATGATTCCATGCACTCTGGGGGCTCCTTAGAGGATCCCCAGTACTGCTATTACAGCCTTCTAAGGTTTTCCGGGCAGCCCCAGCTTCTGCCACCTCACAGACAGGTTTCTGTCCTCCTGTTGCTTGAGCAGCTCAAGCCCAGGAGGGCAGAACAAAGAATTTCCTTTGGGAGAGGGATGTTCCACCCTCTCCTCTTGGAAATAGGTGTTAATGGCATGGGAGGGGTAGCCTTCCAGAGCCTCTGGAAATGGTTTGAAGGGCACAGATGGCACCCTCCTTGCATAATCCAATTTCACTTGTACTCCTTGATGTGTACATTGTTGAGTGCTGTGGTCTCTCTCGTTCATAATCCAATCTACAGCAGTTCAGGGACCTCCAGTCTTGGCTCTGGGGCAAAACTGGACAAAGGAAAGGGGAGTGACCACTCTCCTGTCCATCATCACCCCAGGAGTGGTGCTCTGAACTCCTCCAGAGGGTTCCTGGGTTTTGCCATCTTGGATTCCAAGGTGGCAGGGAACACTGGGATAATCTGAGTGGCCAGTGCCAGCAGGTGACATCACAGCCCTCCCTTGATAGGTACTTACCTGTGTAGCTGACCAATCCCCCTTTCAGAACTATTTAGGGTCTCTCTTTTGGGTGGTTCTTCAGATTCAGATTGCAAGACTCCAGCTGGAATCCTCTGCATCCTTTACTTAACCTGAAACATTGTATCTTCAGCTCCCGCCAGCAACTGCAACTGTTTCCCGGTCGTCCATCCTCAGACAACTGCCAGTCTTCAGCCTGCACCAGAAGAAGGAAGGAATCTCCCTTGAAGTGAAGGAGTCACTTCCCTGCTTCAGCAGGCACCCCCCTGCAGCGATGACCAGTGGCTTGGGTCCCCTCTCCTGACAAAGTACATGGATCCGACATCACGGGTGGTAAACTGAAGTGGTCCCAACGGTCCTGGCGCCAAACTGTCTAAATTTGGTGGAAGTAAGAGCTTGCCTCCCCATGCATGACAGGACCCCCTGCACCACCTGTTTTGCAGTTACCAAGGCTTGTTGGCATCCTTCCACAAAGTTCTTCATGCACCGTGCAGCTCCAGCCCCCAGCACTCCTTTCTGCACGCACAGCTTCCTGCGTGGTTCTCCGGCGGCATGGGATCCTTTTGTGTAGTGCTGCATGGGCCTCCCTTTGCACCTTATTTGTCCCCGTGCTGTGGGACTCCTGTGCACGCTACCTGGTCTTCTGAGGGCTCTCTGAGTTGCTGAGAGCCCCCTCTGATTTCTCCTCCTGGGCAGAGTCCACCAGGTCCCTCCTGGTCCCGAGCAGTGCCATTTTCTGCTAACCGCAAGCTTTGTGTATTCCAAGGCTTGTTGGTGGAATCCAGTGACGCAAACCAGACTGCAATCATCCATCCAGCGTGGGACATCATCTGCACCAACCAGGAACCAGCATCAATCTTCTTGGGTGCAGTACTGACTGTTGCTCTTCACTGGTGGTTCTTCTTTTGTACCTTCATCCGAGTTAGCAGGGGCTCCTGTTCCCCCTGGACTCTTCTGTGCTTCTTGGACGTGGTCCCCTTCTTCCACAGGTCTTCAGGTCCAGGAATCCACTGTCGGTGTCTTGCAGTCTCTTCTGGTTCTTGCATTATCTTCTTTCTTGTTTTCTTGTGTGTTCTAGGAAAGTTACTATGATTTACTTCTGCGTTCCTGGGCTCTGGTGTTTTCCAATACCCCCAGCGCCCCTCTACAAACTACACTTGCCTAGGTGGGAAACCGACATTTATATGGTTTGTGTTCCCCCAGGCCCATTTCTAACTATTGTAATTTTCACTATTTGCACTGTTTTCTTTCTGTTTTTACAGATATTTCTGCATACTAGTGTATATAAATTATGTATTAGTTACCTCCTAAGGGAGTATAGCCTCTATGGTATTTTTGGCAATTGTGTCACCAAAATAAAGTACCTTTATTTTTGTAACACTGAGTATTTTCTTTCATGTGTTTGAGTACTGTGTGACTACAGTGGTATTGCATGAGCTTTGCATGTCTTCTAGTTAGGCCTTGGCTGCTCATCCACACTACCCCTAGAGAGCCTGGCTTCTAGACACTGACTACATTTCACTAATAAGGGATAACTGGACCTGGTATAAGGTGTACGTACCCACTACAAACCAGACCAGCCTCCTACAAGATTACTGACATTTACAAAGTGCAAACAGTGGGAACCCATGATATGTGACTCAGTAGTTTACTCACATTGCAGAAAATGGTCAGTGCATTCCTATGTTATTTTGAAGGCAAGCTATGGGATATGGACACATGAGTCCAACAGGGTGCTCTGTGTTAATGATAAGTCACACAGAGCCCCACCTGTTTAAATGGCATGAGTCTGCATTTGCATTGCACACGTCTACACATGGAGGAGCTAGACTCTTTCTGTACCCACCATGCCAGCCCCTTCTTTGTTAGCCAAGTGTAATATTTTAGTTTGTAATCTATCAGTGCCTGTAGGGACTGTATGCAGAGAATTATTCTTACAGAATGTGAGTGTTTTGATGCATTCATGCCTAAGGAGTCTACCCTTCAGAAGCCACAGAGGTGTGATGTGTCTCATAGTTTTCCAGACCTCAGTCAGATTACTAGAGCATGTCCCACAAGATGTCAGTTGACCTACCTAGTCAGTGAGGGCGTGAGCAGGGTTCTGTTTTGGTCTGCAGATTGGGAAGTGTTTGTAGTCATGTCCCTGTACTCAATGTCTAGTATGTGCCACACTTGGGCAGTGTGGGTAAAACAGAATGTTCTTAACTTGGTGTACTGACACGTATGTGACTCATTTATTTTGGAGGAGACTTGTGGACATACTTTCTTGTTTTGTCTTTTGCACCCATGCAGGTCAACTCCCATCAGAAGAAACAGATATGGAGAGTCATCGCCTAGAAGGTGCGGACCCTAGGGGTCCACGGTGGCAGAGCGCTCACTGTCCCAAGAGGTGGGAGGACCTGAGACGCTAGGCCCGGAAGATCACAGAGGCCCACCCGGGGCTGCCCTCCCAACGTGTGAAGGGTGCCAGTCAGGCAATAACCCCCCTAATGGCACAATACTGGTAGTGGCCTATTTGGAGCTTGATGGGCATTTGAGGGCAGCACAGTAGCCACAAGGGGGTGAGTACACAGCAGATTCCCATTGCCAGGCGATTTAGTGAGGTTCTGACTGCGCCCCCTGACAATTAGGAATGAGCCATGTCACACACAGTAGATGGTAGATTGTTTGTGTTAACATGTCATGTGTATCAAACTGATGTGCCTTGCCTTTTGGAGCTAGGACAAAACTGGGGGGGGGGGGGGCAATCCTCAAACCACTTACTCTGCAGGGACCACAAATGGCTGTGTACAGTGATCATTCATGCACTGTTTGTTGTTGTAGTAGGTGTAGTTTCTATCCAAAAGATCACTACTCCTAAATGTTACAGGCCAAATGTAATTAGGTGATGGATCGCTGTCCTTTGCCATGTGTCTTGATATATGTGAATGTAGACATCGGCCACCCAGAAGCTAGATATCTTCAGTGTATAATGGGTGCTGGTGCCTCAATGCAGTCAGTGATGTGTAAGTGTCCATCATACAAGTAACATGGCTAACATGGCTAATTGCTTGTAGCTGTGGCAAACTGATTTCTCTTGGTAAGTAGGGAATGTCTATTGCCATAAGTGATGTTCCACCACTGTTGCCAACATTCCTTGTGCCTTCTTGTCAGCATGTGCCCCTTTAGCTTAAGTATGCATTTGTAGGCTGCAGTTACATACAGGGTCTACCTCTGTTGATGGGATGATATCTGTATTCTTCTCATATATGTGCATGGCAAACTGTATATGGAATAGTACATTTACAATGGGGGTAAATGTCATGTTGTGCCACTGACAGCGGTGTGTCACCATTGTTTATTGTCAGACAGATACCTTCATGCGTCATATTATGTCATTTGGCATGTAGAACTGCAGTAGCAATGAGGGACATGACAGGTAGGCCCAGAGCGTGGAACCACTTTGTGTTTATCTAAGCCCTTTATGTGGAATCATGTGGAAAAGTGCACTGCACATGTGTAATGGTTAAGGAATGTGCCCTGACTGTTGGCATGCATCATGGAGTGACTTGCAGTGATGCCGACATCACATGTGTTTTGGTACAGGCTTTTATCCACAGACAGACACCAGACAGACACCAGGGTTTGACATGTCCAAGATGTGGATAGTGATGCTGCTTTTCATTGGCCAACAGGATAAGGGCCTTCTATTAGTCCTTGCAATCTCTGTGTCTCGCCAACATACAGAGGACAGATGGCTTCTACAGAAACACTCAGAGAATGTCATTATTATGGGTGTCAGACACTAGTGGTGACTATCCTGGGGCTTGCTGATTCATTGTTTTGTGTATTCTGAGAACATCTTTCTGTGACATATTGGACATGACGTCAACAGTGTTCCTTTAAATGCCACATGTGAGGCCTATCTGATGTAACCTGGTGAAGTGTACATTGTTGATATGTCTCTAGTGTGACTTGGGTATGTCCTTGTCACTTACTCCAGGATATTGTACTTTTGTAAGCAACATAGCAAGATTTCAGGGCATTATTTCTCATTGTTCGTTCTTTACATACGTGCCAAATATATGTATGCATGACCTTGTGTGGGATATGTGGGAATGGACTTTTTTACATTGGGATACTTTTGTTTGCCAGTAGATAACTGAGGTCTGCTCCATGGGGCACAGCTTTCAGGGTGAAGAGGTTTCCTAGTTGTTGTATGGGTAATGTAGTTGTACAACTTCAGCCATGCAATTGTAGTTGTCTGAGATTCAGATTTTCCTGTGAGAAACTTTAGAAAATGCAGATGGCATGCATGCACATGTTATAGAACATGTATGGGTCAGTTAGGTAGAGTTTGTTGCTGGGGCCTACTCAATATAATTGTATTGTTTGTCAATCAGAGTTGTGCTTCAAGTGTTATCATGGACATGTGATGACCCTATTCCACTTTGGTTAATTATTATGGGCGAGTTAGGGATGAAGTAGAGTCAATAATGCAACTCTATAATACAGCAATGAGTGCCACGGGCCCTTATATTATTGGAGCGGATTTTAATTACATTCAAGATATAAAACTAGATACCTCTAATTGGGTGAAAAGGCAACTAAAACCCCAAACTAAAAGACTTTTGAATATAATAAAAAGTGATTTTGAAGCAAGTAGACCCCTGGCGAGAAGAATACCCAATAGCCACTCAATATATTTGTTTTTCACAACGATACAGAACTGTCTTTTTAATATCTCGTACGTTGAAGAAGGTTGGCTCAGAAATAAGGGCAAACGCTTTTCTGACCATGCAGGGTCATAGTTATGACAGAACTTGAGCCATCTAGCAAAGAAAGACCCAGATGGCAGCTTGATAGATCTTTGCTTAGTAATCAGCAATGGGTCACAGATATGAGTAAATGTATACAGTTCTTCCAGCATAATGAGAATTCTGCATCCCCATTCAATGTATTGGAGGCATTCAAAGCAACAGCCAGTGGGCAAATTATTTATTTTAAAGTATCCCAGACTCGACAGCGAGAGCTTCAAATGAAAAAAATTCAGATGGCAAAAGATAAGGTGACAGATGATTCTATTAAAACAGGAGGCCAGCAAATTGTTTCTTGAAGAAGTAACTAGCTCAAGGGCGTATCAACTGCAGGTCTCTGTAGAAAGTCAACAGATAGGTAAACACTTGGCCTGGACCACTCGCACAAACCATGAAAAACAGACAATACATCATATACAGGATCCTGAGACTAGCGCAATTGTTACTGAGGATAAAGATATTGCTCAGGTATTTATGTCACACTACTCTAGAATTAATGAGATTGACTATGCAGTTGCTCTTGCACAGTTAGAGCAGTATCACAAATCTAATACGTTACCTGAAATCCCGTCAAAAGTTCAAAACGATATAGCACAGAAGATTACGCTATCTGAGATTAAGGGAGCTATCCAGAGAATGCCAAGTGCTAAAGCGTGCGGTGCTGATGGCTTTCCAATAGAATTCTATAAAACCTTCTGTGAAGAGCTTGCACTGTTCCTAACGGTCATATGTAATACAATACTCGAAGGAGCAGCAATTCCTCCAACCTAAAAAGAATCAACAATAGTTAGCTTTCTGAAAAAAGATAAAAATCCTCTGAAACCTGATGCATACCATCCAATCAGTCTGCTGAAAGCATATTATAACATTTTAACAAAGATCTGGGCTATCAGGATCACACCAGTCACACAACAATTAATACATAAAGACCAGAACGGTTTTGTAGCTAGTAGGTTGATGATATCCAATACAAACGTTCTAATTTAATACAGACAATCGACTATTTTTCGGTCAATATAATCCACACAGTAATGACAATGCTAGATGCAGTGAAAGCCTTTAATCTAGTTAACTGGGGAGCCTTGTTATATTGCCTAATCAAACTTGGCTTCCCTATGCAATTTACTTCGATGATAAGGCACCTGTACCTGGGTGCTCATGCCAGAATTGTTATTAACTCAAAGGTTAGATGCACAATTCAGATTAAAAGAGGTACTAGACAGGGATATCCTCTCTCCCCATTACTCTTTGCCTTTTTTATTGAACCTCTCATCTAGATAATACATAGTAGAAGGAAATCATCCCACCATTAGTGGATATGCCCAAAATTAAGCTCTTCGCTGATGACATCATTTTATACTTAAAACTAGAGATTGATAATATCCAAAGAGTACTGGATCAGATTAAAGAGTTCACTCAAATAGGGGGATACAGTATTGACAAAAGTAAAATGGAGGTTCTTTTATTTAATGCAGGAGCAGAGAATCTTCCCCATGCTTTACAGCAGCAAGCTAACTCATCTGAACCTATTAGGTATCTGTGAATTTATGTCACAAAGAATAAACAACAGTTGTTTCATCTTAATTACCTTAGGATGCTTGCAAAGTACAAGCACTTTAGGATAGATGGATAGTTCTTCCGTTGACTCTGATAGGGAGAGTCTCCTTAATCAAGATGTCAATTCTCCCGCTGTTTCTTTTTTTATTCAATAACGTTCCAATAAGAATAAACAGCTCTTACTTTCGTGAACTCGATTCCATGATACGATGTTTTATATGGAGGAAGAAAGCCCCAATGGTAAGGCTCTCAGTTCTTCAACTGAATAGAAATCAAGGGGGCCTTGCACTCCCTAATTTTCAAGTTTATTATCAGGACGCATTGCAGAATATATTGGCATGACACTTGGTTATTGGAGGAACCACGGAAAATCTTTTGGTCAAAAGAATAATCGCAGAATCAGCAATAAGTCTTACAGCATTTATTAAAACTACGGAACTCCCCCCCAAAAAAACAATATAAATATATATTCACGATTTTGGTGAAAGAGCAGAGATCTTAAGCAAAACATATCAAATACCAACAGGTTATATTTATTTACAATTACAGGAGTGTAAATACTTTGGTGTATGTATTCCACAAACGGTGATAGCCCAATGGAATAGTAAAGGCTTTAAAGAGAAGGACAACTTTATTTTAGGAAACAGGCACATCACTTGGGAAGAGGTCACAAATAGGCTTGGGGATACGGCAACTAGACTCTTTTTGAGCTTTTTTCAGATTTCCCATTTTCTTACTGCTAATATACCTTGGGAAAGTACCCAGGAACATCCAACATAGAGGGCTTTAATCAGAAGTAAAGTACTTGGTACAGGGAATTGGTACAGATTGCTAGTTGATAGACACGGTTCGACAATAATTTCAGATTTCAGGGATAATATATGTTCAGAACAACACAATGTCTAATATCTAATGAAGAGTGGAGAGGTATTTCAGAAATAGGCTATAAATCTTTGAGGGCAGCTAATTATAAAAGAATGTATTTTCTTTCCAGATGGATGGCTTATTACACTCCAGAGAAGATACATAAAATGTTCCCGTCAGTTCCCGATCAATGCTTTCGCTGTCATCAGGAGGGGTGGAGGAACTGGTTACATGATTTTTTTAGACTGCCCCAAACTAACAATGCTCTGGTTAGAAACAGAGAAAGTAAAAATTCATAGATCCAACTTAAGGATCCGAACTTAGTTCTGTTTGAAGTTTCAGAGAAAACACGTCAGCTAAGAAAATATCAATAATACTTTATTGTGATAGTTTTTGCTGTAGCTTGATCATTAATACTTCAGTTTTGGCAGACTCAAATGAATCCCACTATGCAGAACTGGTGGAATAAACTGCTAAGAATTATGAAATATGAGGAAGCATACGCAAAATGTGTTGGGAGTATGAAAAGGTTTACAGTTATATGGCAATATTTATAGGAGTAGTAAGTCATAAACAAGGAAAGCTAGTAGCGGTGTGAAATATTGCTCGTTAGTATATTAATGTCTACACTATATAAAATGATTGTAACTTTGACGTGATTTTAAATTGAACAGAAATTAGAAACAATGTTTCGCTGATTCTGTTCTTAAGGCATATATGGCAAAGGTATTGCAATCTGACCAGCCGAAGAAAGTGGATTGTTTCGGTTTTATGCTACTTAGGTATAATTTTTGTTCTATTTTTGTACATTTATACCTGAAATAAAAATAATTTTTTTTCAAAAAAACTACAGAGACACATATATATTTACCACATCCAGCCAACCCACACACACTCACATTCACCACTCCCACGTCCCCAGCAACTCCAGTCCCAGACACACAACTGCCCACACTCACCCACCCAACAGACACCCACCACACACAAGCATACCTCACAGAAGCATGCACCAATGACATCTAAACCAACACAGCCTATAACCACACCCTTAACCTCCAAATCCCATCCCGTCCTGATGACCACCCCGTGTGTCAAAAAACTTTTTTTGTGTCCGCTTAACCTTTGCCCTGTTATCCCCCGCCCAGTTCCTAGACTGACCCTTCCACCTCCAAGGCCTCCCTTGCCCCCTTGCAAGTACCCCCCAAAAGAAGAAGCTCACCACTCCCAAGAACAAGAATACAACTCCCAAGCCCAAATCCCCTCTCCCAAATTCAATCCCCCCACCCCAAGATAATCTCTGAGATGCCTGCCTGCCACCTTAATGCCCCTTCATGTGGAGGTTGTTTTGTTTTGGGTACACATTTGTCCTGTAATTTATTTTCTAGCTTTATGTTGTTTCTGAGTGACATTGGTTGTGTGCCTCTAGTTGTGGGTTTCTCAGCCTGCTTGCTGCTCCATGTACTGTTGTTTGCAGTATGTGACTTTGTGGGCAGTGTTTGTGTCCCCAGGAGATGGGTAAGTGTTGTGTGTGTATAGGTATGTGTGTGCAAATGCAGTGGTGGTGACAACGAATTGTGTACTGTTTGTTATGGTAAGTATTTATTTCTGTGTTGTCCAGTGTGGGCATCAATGGTGTTAGACCTCTCCCCCTGATGCGGCTAGTGTATTCATATTATGTGTGTCATCTTTAGTTTTGTAAAGTTGTGCTGTATTTGAATTAGACTGTGCATGTGTACATTTAGGTGTGTGTCCCATGCAGTTAGTTCCTGTACAGGTATATCCCATGCATTAGGAGTTGTATGTTCTTTGATGACTCACCCTTCCCCATTGTGCAGATGTGCATGACATTTGGGTTTAGTATTGTTTGTACTTGAGACCCATGTAGTGCTATTTTATGTGCACATTTTGTTTGAGGGGCCTGTTCAAAGTGATATGTCCCAGTGCAGTCTCTGTCTCTCGCTGGCATCAAGAAAAGCTTTGTATTTCTAAAATGGGAACAAGATAAAGTGTTGAGAAGCAGTGGTGATTTGCACATCTCTGAATTCTGGGGTGAATTACAGGGCATTTCTCAAATAGGTGTCTTTTTTACACACAGCCTTACATTTGGAAGGAAAAAATGTAGAGAAACACAAGGGGCAATAACATTTGTTCTGCTATTCTGTGTTCCCCTAAGTCTCCCAATAAAAATGGTACTGCACTTGCACAGTTAGGCCTAATGCCCACAACAGAAAATGCAACATGGACACATTACATTTTCCCAAAGAAAACAGACCTGTTTTTTGCCAAGTGCCTAGCTGTGGATTTTAGCCTCTAGCTCAGCTGGCACCTAGGGAAAACTACCAAACCTGCACATTTTTTAAAATAGGACACCTAGGGAGATTCAAGATGGGGTGACTTGTGGGGCTCTCACCAGGTTCTGTTACCCAGAATCCTTTGCAAACCCCAAATTTGGCCAAAAAAACAAATTTTCCTCACATTTCGGTGACAGAAAGTTCTGGAATCTGAGAGGAGCCACAAATTCCCTTCCACCCAGCGTTCCCCCAAGTCTCCTGATAAAAATGGTACCTCACTTGTGTGGGTAGGCATAGCGCCCGTGACAGGAAATGCCCCAAAACAAAACATGGATACATCACATTTTCCCAAAGAAAACCAAGCTGTTTTTTTGCAAAGTGCCAATTTGTGGATTTTGGCCTTTAGCTCAGCCGACACCTAGGGAAACCTACCAAACCTGTGCATTTTTTAAAACTAGACACCTAGGGGAATCAAGGATGGGGTGACTTGTGGGGCTCTCATCATGTTCTGTTACCCAGAATCCTTTGCAAACCTCAAAATCTGGCCAAAAAAGCACCTTTTCATCATATTTTGGTGACAGAAAGCTCTGGATATCTGAGAGGAACTACAAATTTCCTTCCACCCAGCGTTCCCCAAAGTCTCTCGATAAAAATGGTATCTATCTTGTGTGGGTAGACTCAGTGCTCGTGACAAGAAATGGCCCAAAACACAACATGGACACATCATATTTTCCCAAAGAAAACAGAGCTATTTTTTCAAAGTGTCTAGCTGTGGATTTTGGCCTCTAGCTCAGCCGACACCTGGGAAAACCTACCACACCTGTGTACTTTTGAAAACCAGACACCTAGGGGAATTCAGGATGGGGTGACTTGTGGGGCTCTCACCAGGTTATGTTACCCAGAATCCTTTGCAAACCTCAAAATGTGGCCAAAAAACACTTTTTCCTCACATTTCAGTGACAGAAAGTTCTGGAATCTGAGAGGAGCCACACATTTCTTTCAACCCAGTGTTCCCCAAAGTCTCCTGACGAAAATGGTACCTCACTTGGAAAGAAAATGCCCCAAAACACTAGGTGGACATATCAAAATGATCAAATACTAAACTACCTGTTTTTGGGGGGTCGGGACCTACGTTTTTGTTCCTGGGCTTAGCAGCCATGTAGGGAAACCTACCAAACCCAAACATTTCTGAAAACTAGACACCCAAAGGAATCCAGGGAGTTGTGACTTGCATGGATCCCCCAGTGTTTTCTTACCCAGAATCATCAGCAAACCTCACATTTAGCTAAAAAAAATCACATTTTCCACATTTCTGTGTGGGATCACCGCACCAGGACATATTTCCTACCACCCAATGTTCCCCGTAGCCTCCCGGTAAAAATGATACCTCACTTGTGTAGGTGGGCCAAGTGGCTGTGACAGGGAAGAGCCAAAAACATGTTGAAATTGAGAGGGAACCAAAAGCAGGTCCAAAAGGGCAGTTTGAAAAAAATCATTTTTAGGCTGACAAGTGCGTCAGAATTTTTATTGGCATAGATGAGACAATGCTGGGTGGTAGGAATTTTGTGGATTCCGGAAGGTTCCATCACAAAAATGTGGGGAAAATGTGTGATTTCCAGCAAAGTTGGAGGTTTGCAGGGCACTGTGGGTAAGAAAATGGTGTGGGGTGCATGTGAAGCACACCACCCTGGAATCACCCAGATGATTAGTTTTCAGATGTATCT
Source organism: Pleurodeles waltl (assembly GCF_031143425.1). NCBI lineage: Eukaryota > Metazoa > Chordata > Amphibia > Caudata > Salamandridae > Pleurodeles > Pleurodeles waltl. Next base: position 1,101,609,658 of record NC_090446.1, read on the forward strand.
AGCTCTTGTGGATTTTTCAACATGGCAGCGTCCCAAAGTCCAAAAAGTGCAGCCCTCACCATTCCAAGTGGGACGATTTTGAGAGTTAGCCAAGCTCTCATTGCCCAAATGTAAAACCAAAACCCAAAATACTCAAATGTCCTCTTGCTTGCCCTGGGATAAGATGTTTTAGTGTGCGGGGTGAGAGCTGAAAGACTGTTACCCCCTTCAGTTGGGGGCATAACCAGGCCCATACTGGTTGGTAGCAACCACCCCACTATTTTTTGTTTTTTTTAAATTCCCTGGCATCTAATAGACTTTTGGTCCCCCGGGGTGTGGATCGGAGGTAATTGCCCATCTGCCCACTGGTGGGAAGAACAACTTTGGCCCCATTTATTTGGGGTGGGGGTATGGCCATAACCCCCCCTCTTATTTTGAAAAACAATAATCTTCCCTGGTCTCTGGTGGGCTTTCTGCCCCCCCTTGGGGGCAGATGGGCCTTCCATAAATAGGCGATCTGCTCCCAGGTGGGGCAGATATGGCCAACAGTAATGTGCCCCCAAGGGGAGGGACCCTTGCCCAAGGGGCTGCCCCCCAAACAAAACACACACACACACACGCCACCAATCCCTGGTGCCTAAGGGGTCTCTGCCTCGCTTGGGGGCAGATCAGCCTAATAGAAATAGGCCGATCTGCCCCAAGGGGGCACAAATGGGCTAAAATACATTTGCCCCCCAGGGGGACGACCCTGGCCTAAGGGGTCACTCCCCTTCCGTGAAATTGATACAAAAAAAAACTGGTGTCTAGTGGTCTGCCCCCCTTGGGGGCAGATTGGCCTAATTAAAATAGGCCGATCTGCCCCAAAGGGGGGCAGAAATGACCTATAGACAATTTGCCCCTCAGGAGAGCAACCTTTGTCTAAGCAGTCGCACCCCACATATAAAAGAAATCAAATAAATAACAACAAAAATCCTCGGTATCTAGGGTTTTCGGCCCCCAAGGGTGACAGAAATGGCCTACAACAAATTTGTCCCCCAGGGGAGCGACCCTTGCCTAAGGGGTCGTTCCCCTCACGTGAAAGATTGGGCTGATAAAAATAGGCCTGGGGGCAGAAAAGGCGTAAAAATATTTTGCCCCCCTGGGAAGCGGCCCTTGCCCAAGGGCCGCTCCCCTTATGTATAAATATAAATAAAAAGCAAAACTCCCTGGTGTCTAGTGGTTTCTGCCCCCAGATTACACTAATAAAAATAGGCCAAACTGCCCCCAAGGGGGGCAGAAATGGCCTAAAAGTACATTTTCTCCCAAGGGAGAGACCCTCGCGTGAGGGGTCGCTCCCCACATATATAAAAAAAAAAGAAAACATTTATCCCTGGTGTCTAGCAGTTTCTGCCCCCACCGGGGGCAGATTGGCCTAATTATAATAGGCTGATCTGCCCCCATGGGGGCAGAAATGGACGTATAATAATTTGTCCCCCTGGGGAGTGGCCTTTGCCCAAGGGGCCGCTCCCTTTATAGATATAAAACAAAAACAAAAACTCCTTGGTGTCTAGTGGGCATTTCTGCTGACCAATTGCGATCGGGCAGCAGAAATGCAGAGAGAGACATCAAAGGAAAGGAAAGGCCTTTCCTTTCCTTTGATGCCTCTCTCTGCCCCTCCACGTGATCGGAGGAGAAATGCTTTTGCATTTCTCCTCCTCAGCTTCCAGCGTGGATGGGTAGGCCTCTAATTAGGTCAGTGCCCGATTGCCATAGGTGGGTCGTGGGGGTGGGGGTGGAAGGGGAAGCGATTCCCCTTCCATCCCTGTCCAGGGGAGGGGGGTACAAGGCCCCCCGGGGGAGCGCTAGCGCTTCCCCCGCAGCCCGCTATCTGGACGTAACAGTTACGTCCTGGGCACCCAAGCGGTGTTTCTTTTTTAAAAACATTTTTGTTTCTTTTTTTCTTTAATATATATATTTTTTGAGTAATGTGTTACGAGACAATAATTAGATGATAGAGCAATCTGGAGGCAAATTCGAAAGGATGCATTGTGAAATCAAATAATACTAACCACGTTCCCTCACCCACCCTCCACCCTCTCCCACAACATCAAACAGACGGCACCTATTGCTTAATTGGGCTCAGCACCACAATATGGGCCTCCATACAGCATTTAATAGTATTCCCCTTCTTACTCAAGAAGTGTCTTGTTTTTCTCTCCACCAGCGAGTTGTACTGCAGCCATTTACCCCAAACTTTCCGACATTTTCTGGGGAAACCCCTACTAGCGTAGTTTTTTTTTTCCAGCCATCATATACATGTGTTTTCCTTGTTTCCATTCATCCCTGATGAGGCAATCCTGTGACCCCTAGTATCGGGCTAGATCTCTTTTGGCTACAACAAGGCCAAAGAGAAGCAACTGAGCTAGTGGAAGATAAATGACATTGGGGATCACTAAGATAAGGAATTTAGGGCATATAGATACTCCATTTGCGCTGAATTTGCGTCATTTTTTTTTTACAGAAATTCAGTGCAAAACTAACTCCATGTTTATATTTTGACATTAGACCCATCTAAAGTCAAAATAATGGAGTTTGCACCATTTTTTAGATGCGTGAAGCTACCTTGCATCAATTAGGTGCAAGGTAGGCGTTCCCATCTAAAACATGGTGCTAACCCCATAGCCTCATATTTATTCCCCATGCTAAAGTGATCCACAGTGGGAAGAGGGGCTAAATAATGGTGCACAGCTTGCTTTGCACCATTATTAAACACCTGTCTCAGACCAGATGTAAGGGGACCTGTGGACCCAATTCCATGGTTAAACACAATGGAATGGGTCCACAGGTGCCCTCCTGAAGCCCCAGAAACACCCCCACCCACACCATAGGGACACTGGAGGATGGGGGACCCCAACCCAGGTAAGTAGGGTGAGTATAGGTAAGTATTTGTATTTTTTTTAAATTAAAGTTCCATCAGGGGCCCAACTTGGGGCTCCCTTTATAGCAAAAGGTGCAATGGCAATGCACAGGGGACACTGGTATACTGTGCTGGCCATTGGGGTGGTGGGCATGACTCCTCTCTTTTCTAAGACAGGAGTTAAATGTTAAGGATGGTTTTGTGTCAGAAAATGGTGCTAGGCTGGTTAGAGGCATTTTGTTTGCCTCAAGCCAGCCTAACGTCATTTTTTGGTGCAAAATCCCTTCTCCCATACCCCCAGCTATCATCATTTTTTTTACACTAGCCCCCCTTTTTCACCGGCTTGCATCATTCCATAAATATGGCACCCAACTGGCACTCAGGAATGGCGCAAGCTGGTACTAAACCTTTTGATGCAAAACTGCCTTATTGCAGTTTTGCATCAAAAAGTATAAATATTCCCCCTTAGGATCTAATGGAAGTTGAGCCAAGAGCACTCTGCCAAGTGATATCTACCCAATACTCCTGGATCAGGGGACAGTTCCAGATTGTACAAAAAAAAATAACCTTCCTTTCCCTGGTATCTTAAACACTGTGGGGCCTGCGTCCTTTCCATTGCATGCAAACAGCATATGTCATAGTACACACTGTAATGTTTGAAATTGGACTAGGTGCAGTTGGGCTTTAATCTTTAATTGCTACCTCACTTGGGTGCCTCAGGCCTGCCTCTATATCTTCCATTTCTCCGACCTCTTCTTCCCATCTTCCCTGTAATTTATGTAAAGTGTCTGGCATGTTGTTATTGAGGGTCTTATAAGTCAAGGAAATCACTCCCCTTCCCAACTCCTCAGTTAGAAGTGGGTCCTCAAGTGAGGTGCACTCCAGTATACCCTCCCTAGGAAGTCCATTGGCATGCCACGCATGTCTCACTTGCACATATTTGAAGAACTGGTTGACGTTCATCCCATTTTCCCATTGGAGAGAGGAGAATGCAATAATGCCCCCCCTCAAACAGGCCCCCCCACCTTAGATTTGCTGGGCAAGTCCCAGGCCTCCAATCCCATTGGTTTCTGCATTTCAAGGAGCCAGTTCCCCTCCCACAGAGGTGTTTTTCCAGTGGGTTTTCCGTGCCATCCTATAGTTTTAATTTCCCTTCCCCATGCTGCCATTACAACCTGCGTGGCTGGGAGGTGACACCCCATACTCTATATAAGTAGTGGAGACAGGGCCGCTCTCGCCATTGTGCCCTAACCAGCCTGTAAATTGAGTGGTCAAAGGGAGCAAATAGCCAATGGTTTATGTTAGTGAGGTGAGCAACCCAATAATAGGCCCATACATCCGGCAGAGCGAGTCCGCCAATATATTGATTGCACTGTGGGGATTTTAAGGCTATTCTGGGGTGCTAACCCTCCCACAGTAGCGTGCGCATGTCACTCTTGATCGTTTGGAAAGTCTCAGGAGAAATAATATATTAGATGTTTTGTAGGATGTATTGCAATTTTGGTAGAGATCATCTTAAACATAGCAGCTCTCCCCATCAGTGTGAGGGGCAGCCCTCTCCATCTCTTCATCTCCTACCAACAGGATCAGATCACCTTCCTGAGGTTATGTGCATAACCGGTTTCCCTTCCTAATGTCATAAATATACCAGGTATTTGAACCCAAAGAGTGGCATGTGTCAAGTGGCGGGGAAGTGGAGACACATTCAGGCCACTCTGTGAGAGCAAAAGCACTGATTTGTCCCAGTTGATACAGTAGCCAGAATAACAAGGAGGGGTTAGTTAAGTAAAGAAGGAGGTCATCTGCATAAAGTGAAATCTTCTCTTCATTTGCAGACTCATCCATGAATTCCAGAATGATCACGGACAGCACAGGCTAAGGACTCTATAGTCAGGGCAAAAAAGAGAGGGACAAGGGGCAGCCCTGTTTCGTACTTCTACCAGTGGGAAACTCAGCGGACATCACTCCATTGACAACTTAACCCATCTCCTATGGGGGAACCAAATCTGAATTTAACCAGGCTACTCTCTTGGAAGGGCCAATTTACTGCTTCAAATGCCTTCTCAATATCATGTGCGGGGAAGACGAGGGGGGTCTGTGCTCCCTTATATCGTTCAGCTAGTTGTGTGTTTTAGGGAGATTGTAGAAGGTGGATCTACCAGGCATAAGCCCTGATTTACCCCTGTGGATTAGGGGTGCAATGACTTGTAACAGTCTAGAAGCCAATATTTTGGCCAAGATTTTTACTTCAATATTAAGCAGGGATATCAGGCAATATGAATTGCAATTCTCTTTGGGCTGGCTATCTTTAGGGAGAACCACTATGACCTCTCACCTCAGATCTGGAGGAAGAATGCCCTGTATGTGTGCTTCAATAAACATATTTCACAGATGGGTTCCCATTAGGCCTGAAAATCACCTATAGAGTTTGGCTAGAATCCCATTGGGTCCTGGGGTCTTGTTAGCTATGAGCTTGGTTATAGCAGTTTGGACTTCCGCCAATGTCTCGGTGTTGAGCACTGCTTTCGCCTCAGCATCTAGTAGTGGTGTGGTTATAGACTCCAGGTAGTGATCAATGTGGGGCTGAGTCTATAGTGGCCGGCCCTGTAGAAGTCCTCGGAATAGCATGCAAAAGCTCCTAAAATACGTTCGTCCAACTTTGCCCGCTCTCCCCCATGCCTCACTATATGATACACCCACCTAGCTTCCGCTTCTCTCCTACCCAACCAGGTGAGAGGTTTTCCTGCTTTGTACCCAGTGTCGTACAGGTGGTGCAGGGATGTCAACATTTGATTCTTGGTGCCCTTTTGTGCCAAGGTCCTGTATTCCTCTCGCAGTAGGAGTAACTGTCTAAGGGTGGAGGGGTAAGGGCCAAGCTCCCCCTCACTCTCCAACAGCTGGCATTCAATCACCTTCAGGGTTCCCACTAGTCTCATTTTCTTTTGGGCACTGAATCCAAGGACCATTTTAGCTGCCTCCCACAGTATTATTTTGGAAGTGACTGAGGTCTAATTTTCCTGAAAATACAATTCACCCTCAGATGGACTGCCACCTCCCAGTCCCTCTACTCCCATGCATTTACTTTCCAGCCCAACCCTACCTTGCACTTCTGGCCCAGTTTCACCAGCAGAGGGGAGTGATCTGAAAGGCCCCTGGCCAAGTATTCTTCCTGTTGTATGGGAAAAAACATAGTCTACATGAGAAAACACTTTGTGAGCCCCAAAGAAATAGGAGTATTTTTACATCCATAGCTCAGAGAGGCCCAGCGATGTCGCAAAGAGGGAGGGGGGTGAAACATGTACCTGTACCCTGGGATCCCGACCTGTCCATCTTGGTTGTAATGACACTGTTAAAATCTCTTACCATTATAGGGAGTGGTAAGTCTGCTGCCAACAGCAACTCAGCTGGCTTCTCCAATGTGATCCTATTCAGGGTATATCACAAATAATCCAAATTATCCTGTGCCCACCCTCTGGTAACTAGGCCCAGAGCAGTTAGGCTTAATTTAGAAGGCAATGTGTAAAGTATTAGTGAAGTAAATCATATGGTAACACAGAGAAAACACCACAAAAATACACCACACAGGGTTAGAAAAATCTAAGATATTTAAATTAAGGTCAAAACAATAAAGAATCAATAAACACAAGTTGAGATAATACTTTTGCAAGATTAAAAAGAGTGTTAAATCTTAGAAATCAACAGTTACCTCTTGTTTGCACAAAGTGCCTGGTTTGTGTTAAAATGACCACACATGGAGACCGCAGAGGAGGAAATGCGTGGAAAAATAAAGTGTGCGTCGGATCCTTTGATGCAGCATTGACGATGCATTGTTTCACTTCCATGATGCAAGGGTCCTTGCGTCAATTTCTGGCATGCAGTCTTGGTTCCTCACTGTGATGCGAGGATCTTTTGGCACCCAGGGATCATGTGGGAAAAATCCTGGGCTTGCGGGAAGAGGTCACAGGTGTTGCGTCGATACGGTAGGTGATGCGTCTAATTTTCTGTTGCACGGCAGCCACTGCGTTGATTCTTCAGTCAGGAAGTCAGGCAGCGGAGTTCCAGCTCAGCTGTGCGTCGATCCGGTAGAGCTGTGCATCAAATTTCTGGTCACAACTCAGGTGCTGTGTTGATATTCACTCGGGAAGTTGGGCTGCGTCGTTCTTGTTCAGCTGTGCAGCGATTTTCTTGTCGCAGGGCAGGCTGTATGTCATTTCGGGCAGGCTGTGCATCAATTTTCATGCAGAAGGAGTATCCTTGAAGACATTAAGGCCCTGATTTATACTTTTTTGTGCTGCATTTGCATCATTTTTCTGATGCAAAAGCGGTGCAAACTTACAAAATACAACTGTATTTTGGAAGTTTACGTCGAAGTTGCATCAGCAGATGATGCAAATGCGGCGCAAAAAAAGTTAAAATCAGGCCCTAAGTCTTTTTGGCCCTGAGACTTCTGGAAACAGGAGGCACGCTCAATCTAAGCCCATGGAGAGCACTTCTCAGCAAAGTTAGAGGTCTACAAGACAGCAGGGCAACAACAGGGCAGCAGTCCTTCACAACAAAGTAGTTCAGATGGGACCTTTGGGCAGCCAGTCAGTTCCTCTTGAGAGGTTGCAGGTTCAAGTCCAGAAGTGACTGATTTGGTGGGGTCAGAGTCCCGGTTTATAAACCCCAAAATACCTTTGAAGTGGGGAAGACTTCAAAGAGTGGTTTTGAAGTGCGCAAGGTCCCCTTTCAGCACAGGGTCCCAGCAGGGGCATTTGGCAGTCCATTGTATGAGTGCAGGCCACTAGCCTTTGAATTGTAAGTGTGAAGCCCTCCACCCTCCCAGAAATTGAGAAAAAAGGAGGGTCCCCGAAGTTAATATAGTAGCTCAACCAGGGAAGTAAAAGCGAAAGCTGCACAAAAAATAATGAGCTACCCTCGGATCATATTTTTAATATGTATACATACCTAGAAAAAGGATATATAATAATATTCATCTTATAATGTATGTCAACATTTACACAAAACTATGGCCCTCATTACAAATCCCGCTTACCACCGTGCAGAAGACCGCCAACACACCGCCGCGGCCGCGGAAGTCCGCTACAGCTATTACGACCCCCAGCTCAGAATCTGTCTAAAACTAGACACCCACACAAGTCCGCCACACCAAAGGTCAGTGATGAACTGGAGATAACAAAACCTCCACCGTCACGCCAATAGGAATACGCCCACACTATCCCGACCCACAAATCTACGCAGCGGTCTTTCAACCGCAGTTTTCCATTGGCGGTACACACCGCCGCGCTCAAAATACACACACTCTTACAAAACACTACCACATTGGACAATTCCAAATACACACACCTGAGACACATACACACACCACTCCCACACACCTAATACAATCTAAAACACACACCCACATTACCCACAAACCTTTACAACCAAAAATTTGGAAGAAGGCTAGAGAGACAGCAAAGCAAAGACAACACCAGCATACAGAGGCAAACAACACCATCACACATACACATCCACTCAGAAAACACCACACACCCCTAAACATCACCCCACACATCAAAACACAAACCACCTCACACATCACCCACACCACACCATGGCACCGCAAAGACACCCCAGGTTTTCTGAGGAGGAGCTCAGGGTCATGGTGGAGGAAATCATCTGGGTAGAGCCACAGCTATTCGGATCACAGGTGCAGCACACCACCATAGCTAGGAAGATGGAGCTATGGCGCAGAATCGTGGACAGGGTCAATGCAGTGGGACAGCACCCAAGAACACAGGATGACATCAGGAAGAGGTGGAACGACCTATGGGGGAAGGTGTGTTCCGTGGTCTCAAGACACCACATTGAGGTTCAGAGGACTGGCGGCGGACCCCCACCTCCTCCCCCACAACTAACAACATGGGAGGAGCAGGTCTTGGCTATACTGCATCCTGAGGGCCTCGCAGGAGTAGCTGGAGGAATGGACTCTGGTAAGTCAAAGCTTTAACTACTTCATCCCTCACCCTACCTGGATGCTATCACATACCCCTAGCCTCACCCTCACCCCATCACTCCAACTCCTCACATATGTCCCACTATCACAAACCACACATCCCAACACCAAGCCCTGCATGCAACAACAAAGCATGGACACCCATCACCAATGCATGTCCACTACACATACCCACACAGACCCCTAAACAATTATCACACAAGGTCCTACACAAGAATGGAAGCACTGGGGTACAGGGTCACCCACCCATTGCACACCATGGCACACACAGATGCAATAATCATGCCTTTATACCCCTGCAGGACCCCTACCCAGCGTCACCGGACAGGAGGTTCCAGACATGTCCACTCCACCCACAGAAGAGGCCCACAGTGATGACAGCAGCTCTGTCCAACTGGATCTAGATGACCAGCCCGGCCCATCTGGGACCTCGCGACAGTCGGTTCCCCTGACACAGTCACAGGCCACCACAGAGCCTCCCCCCTCAGGAAACACCAGCACAGCACCCACCCAGCAGGCCCATACCTCTGTCCCCAGGACACGTCAAGTAGCAGTGTGTCCACCACTACAGGGAACGCAGGCTAACCCACCACCCCAAGAACAGCAGGGACCTGGGGGAAGTGGTAGTGGGCACACGGTTCAGGGGACAGAGGCCCAGGAAAACCGGGGAACTGGGAGGGCTGCTGTGCGACAGGGGGAGGACAGGCCCAGGGAACCCACTCTCCACAAGGCCCTCTCCAACATCACGGGAGCGTACCATCATTCCCAGGAGACGATGGCAACGGTGCTGGCCAGGTTTCAGGAGACCCAGCGGCTGCAGGAGGAACAGTATTTGGGGTTCAGGGAGGAACTCAAATCCATCAATACCACCCTGGGCACCATTGTAGGGGTGCTGAAGGACCTCGTGAACACCAGGAGGGACACTGTGGCACAACCTGAGGCCCCTGACACTAGCCTGGATGATGAACTGCCCACCACCTCTGCCTGCGCTAGTGGACAGGAGGCACCGCCACAGGACCACAACACCAGCACCCCACCCCCTGCAGATGGAGAACCACCCACAAGCGGTCCCTGAGATCCAGGACAAAGACAGAGAACAATGCCAAGACCCCTGCCAATAAATTAGACCACCCTGAATGTCATCCTTCTGCCCCACTTTGTCACCCTGTCCATCCTTAAACTGCCCTAGCTCCACTTCCTATGCCCCTTTGGACAATGCACCTGTGAGACTAATAGACTGGACTCTGCCATGGACATTCCTCCACCATCACCCCTGACCATTTTACAACCCCCTCCACTATTTAGCACTTAAATAAACACCCTTGAATCAAAAAACAATCTTGAGTCATTCTGTGCCTTCACAAATGTGTATTTGCAATAACTGAGGGAAATAGCAATGTCCATTGTATTGTCAACATACTTATGTCACACAGCTCTCGTCCATGAGGTAACATAGCAGAGGTCACACAGTGGGACCCACATCTGTGAAATCGAAAGGGAAAGTGACAAATCAGGGTCCATACACTGGGTGAAAGTGACAGACAGATGAGAATTCGAACAATTTTATCAGATGTAGGAGGCAGTGATGTCTTCTTACCTGTGTCACACTGGAAGTGTTGCTGGATCACGGTGTTTCTGTTGTCTATGTCCTCTTCTTCTGCCTCCTCTTCTTCACTGTCCACAGGCTCCACAGCTGCCACAACACCTCCTTCAGGACCATCCTCCTGCAGAAAAGGCACCTGTCATCGCAAAGCCAAGTTGTGCAGCGTTCAGCAGGCAACAATGATCTGGCACACCTTCTTTGGTGATTAGTATAGGGAACCACCTGTCATATGGAGGTATTGGAACCTGGCATTCAGGAGGCCGAAGGTCCTCTCTATATCCCTCCTAGTTCGCCCATGTGCCTCATTGTAGTGTTCCTCTGCCCTTGTCCAGGGATTCCTCACTGGGTTGCCAGTAGCCATGACAGGTTGGGGTAGCCAGAGTCACCTGCAAATGTCGAGGGACATCTGTTAGACACACACTAACCCTTAGGGACATCCCCAGACCCAGACAACTATTCACACTGTATAGGGTCCTTGTCCTCACCTAATAGCCACACACGGTGCCTCTGGAGTTGCCCCATCACATAAGGGTTGCTGCTATTCCTCAGAATGTAAGCGTAATGCACTGAGCCAGGAAACCTGGCGTTCACATGGGAGATGTACTGGTCTGTCAAACACACTACTGCACATTCATAGAATAGTAGCTCTTCCGGTTTCTGTACACCTCTTCACTCCTGCGGGGGGTACCAAGGCCACATGTGTCCCATCAATGGCACCTATGATGTTGGGAATATGTCCCAGGGCAAAGAAGTCACCTTTCACTGTAGGCAAATCCTCCACCTGAGGGAAAACGATGTAGCTGCGCATGTGTTTCAGCAGGGCAGACAACACTCTGGACAACACGTTTGAGAACATAGGCTGGGACATCCCTGATGCTATGGCCACTGTAGTTTGAAAAGACCCACTTGCCAGGAAATGGAGTACTGACAGGACCTGCACTAGAGGGGGGATTCCTGTGGGATGGCAGATAGCTGACATCAGGTCTGGCTCCAACTGGGCACACAATTCCTGGATTGTGGCACGATCAAGTCTGTAGGCGACTATTACATGTCGCTCTTCCATTGTCGACAGGTCCACCAGCGGTCTGCACACCGGAGGATGCCGCCATCTCCTCACCTGCCCAAGCGGACGTGTTCTACGGATGAGAATAGCGATCAGAAAGTCAGCCAACACTGAGGTACGAAAAAACAACTTTATTGCACACATTTGTCAATCCGCTATGTGCCTGTCTTAGTGTGTATGCAAGGCCTAGATATGTGTGACACATTTAAAATGAATGCCATGTGGCCCCCTGAAATGGCAGCTGCCTGACCTGTAATGTGGGACAAGGGGATATGAGGTAACTGCGCTGGTGTTGTACACTGTCACGGTAGGCGGTCGAAGACCGTGGCGAAATCCTGCATTGGTTAACATTGGACCCTACGGGTCCCAGGAGCCAATGATGATGTACGCCGGCGGTGACTGTACGCACCGCCGCGGACATGACCGCCATTTTCTGTCTGTTCACTCACTTGATAGCTGATCTTCGACAGGAGAGGACCTACACTGCAAGTGCTGCTGTGACCTCAGTCTGGAAGCGACAATTGCTCAAGTATCTGGGGAAAGGGCCCCTGCCTTCACATCGGAGGAGTTGGAGAAACTAGTGGATGGGGTCCTCTCCCAGTACACGGCACTCTACGGTCCTCCGGACAAACAGGTGAGTACACTGTGAGCATGCTGTATGGGCAATGCCTGTTCGGAGTGGTGTGGATGGGAGATGGGGGGGATGAGGCGTGCATGATACGACGGTGAGTGTATGTGCGTCAGGGCAAGGGTGGGAACGTGGGCCAATAACTGTGACGGTCTGGACGGATAATGTTTTACCTTTTCCCCTGTACTATTCATGTAGGTCTGCGCCCACCAGAAGAAGGATATTTGGCGTGCCATCGCCAAGGACGTCCGGGCCCTGGGGGTCCACCACAGACAGAGAACCCACTGCCGTAAAAGATGGGAGGACATTCTCCGCTGGAGCAAGATGACAGCGGAGGCCCAGCTGGGGAGGGCCTCCCAACGTGGGAGGGGTGCCCGTCGCCCCATGACCTCCCTGATGTTTCAGATCCTGGCAGTGGCATATCCGGAGTTGGATGGGTGCTTGAGGGCATCACAGCCGCCACAAGGGGGTGAGTTCAGTCACATGCATCTGACTCTGCGTGCATTGGAGGTGTCTGGGAGGGGGAGGTGGGCTATGGGTTCCCCTAGGCTAGGGCAAGCCTTGTAGGCTAAGTGGCACCCCAACCCCACCAGTAGTAAGAGCCATCTACACCTAGTCAGGCTCCTGTGACTTCCATGTGTGCAGCAATAGGGCATAGGCCATGTACCCTATGTCCCTGTGATCAATTAGGGAACTCTAAGTGTATGGCGTTGTGCAGAGGGCTGCTGTGTCTGTAGTGTCCACCAACGGTAGCGGTATTGCATGCACTGAACATGTCTTTCTACTTTCTTTCCCCCCCTTTTTGTGGTCTCGCTGTTCTTGTGTGCATTAGCATCATCAGGTGGAGGAGCTGTGCCACCGGAGCAGGAGGGAGCTGCATCCCGCATGGCCCTGGAGGGCGAGACTTCGGAGTCAGAATTCACCAGTGGGACGGAGGACGAGGGGAGCTCCACGGCGGGGACTGGAGCAGAGACCAGCGCCACCGACTCATCCTCTGATGGGAGCTCCCTTGCGGTGGTGGGCCCCTCTGTGCCCCCCACATCTACAGGTACAGCCGCCACCCCCCTACCAGTACTGCCCTCCCAGCAGCCCCTCAGCATGTGCCCCGTGGCCGCTCACCCAGGAGGGTGGGCATCTCCTTCGCCCCAGGCACCTCAGGCCCTGCCCCAGTCAACCCTGCTGCCCTCAGTGAGGAGGCCATTGACCTCCTCAGATCCCTCACTGTTGGGCAGTCTGCCATTCTGAATTCCATCCAGGGTGTAGAGAGGCAGTTGCAACAGACAAATGCATACCTGGAGGGCATTCATTCTGGGCAGGCAGCCCAACAGCGAGCATTTCAGACTCTGGCCTCAGCACTGATGGCAGCCATTGTCCCTGTGTTCAACCTCCCCCCTCCAACTTCCTCCACCCAGACCCAATCCCCAGTACCTCAGCCTATCCCAAGCACACCATCAGACCAGCATGCACACACCTCAACACACAAGGGTAGCTCTGGCAAACATATCCCACAGGCACTCACACAAGCATCATACCCATGCACACATATCAACATCCACTGCCTCCACTGTGTCCCCCTCCTCCACGTCTCCCTCCTCCCTCTCTGTCACGTCTCCACTCACACCTGCATGCACCACATATTCAGCCACTACCTCCATCACCAGCACGCCCATCACCACACAACGCTCACGTGCAATCACCACCCCCACTACCATTCAGACATCCCCTGTGTCCTCTACCAGTGTGTCTGTGAGCCCTCCTCCCAAAGTACACAAATGCAGTCACACACCCACCCAACAGCCATCCACCTCACGACAGCCTACAGCCCATGCACCTTCACCCAAAGTCAGCAAACGAACACCACCTACAACCACTACCTCTTCCTCAACTCCCAAACCCCCTCCATCTACCCGTCCCAGTGTGTCCAAAAACTTTTCCTGTCAAACCTTGACCTCTTCCCTTCACCTCCCCCAACCCTTCCATCCGCTAGGGACCGCCTTTCCAGGTCCCAAACCAGCACCTCAGCCACCACATCACCGGGCACAGTGGTGCCAGCAGTAACCGGCTTCTGGAGTGCGCAAAGCAGCAGGGCTGCCAGTGTCCCAAGGAGCGAGGCCAAGGACATTCCCCCACCTCCAAAACAAAAGAAGTTGCCCACATCTTGGAGGGAGAAGGCCAAAACACCTGCCACCAAGGGCTCAGCCAGGACACCAGTTGGGAGTGGCAAGACAGCTGCGCCACCATCCAAGGTGGGGAAGGGCATGAGAAAGAAAGGCAAGTCGCCGCCAACCTGCACGGTGGACAAGACCGCCACTGCCACATGCACCGCCGCTCATGACACCACTGCCAGCACCGAGGTCAGTGAGCCCCCCACCAGCACCACCACTCATGACACCGCCACCAGCACCAAGGACAGTGAGCCCCCCACCAGCACCGCTACCCAATGACTGCCACAAGCATCGCCGCTACTGAGCCCGCCGCCAGCACCGCCAGCGGCCATGCCACATCCTGAGCCAGTTGCACCACCGTAGACATGGCTGCCATCCCCAGTGGTCATTCGTACGAGGCTGGTGGTCAGTTCAAAGGGGCCTGGGCAGCTTCCATGTTGCCCCACCGTCAGTGGAGTGTCACATCCACTACCTCAGTCCTTGACAGGATGAAGCACTCTGGGCACAAAGCCCCCTCCAGAACCAGTGGAGAAAGGCATGCACTACCTCAGTCCTTGGCAGGAAGAAGCACTCTGGGCACAAAGCCCCCTCAAGAACCAGTGGAGAAAGCCATCCACTACCTCAGTCCTTGGCAGGATGAAGCACTCTGGGCACAAAGCCCCCTCCAGAACCAGTCGAGGCTATTATCCACTTCAGAGAATGTGGCTTTGCACTCCCCAGGATGAAGCAGTGGGCAACCCACCCACTGGAGAGACTTGAGAGACTGTGGCTTTGCATTCCCCAGGAAAAAGCAGTGGGCAAACCACCCACTGGAGAGACTTGAGAGACTGTGACTTTGCACTCCCCAGGAAAAAGCAGTGGGCAACCCACCCACTGGAGAGAATTGAGAGACTGTGGCTTTGCACTCTCCAGGAAAAAACAGTGGGCAAACCATCCAGGGGAGAGACTTGAGAGACTGTGGCTTTGCACTCCCCAGGATGCAGCAATGGGCAAACCACCCACTGGAGAGACTTGACAGACTGTGGCTTTGCACTCCCCAGGAAAAAGCAGTGGGCAAACCACCCACTGGAGAGACTTAAGAGACTGTGGGTTTGCATTCCCCAGGAAAAAACAGTGGGCAAACCACCCACTGGTGAGACTTGAGAGACTGTGGCTTTGCACTCCCCAGGATGCAGCAGTGGGCACATCACCCACTGGAGAGACTTGGGAGACTGTGGCTTTGCACTCCCCAGGAAAACGCAGTGGGCAAACCACCCACTGGAAAGACTTGAGACACTGTGGCTTTGCACTCCCCAAGATACATCAATGGGCATGGAGGCCCCTCGTGGAGCTGGCGTCGTGCACTCATTTGGCTGAGGTGCCCCCATTCCCTTCCCCCTGAGGTGCCTGTTTTATTTCGATCTGATGCCCCTGCAGTGTTTTCTCCATTTGGATCGGGTATCTTGTGTAGGCCTCGCCCATGCATTTTGGGTCCAGTGGTCCACGGATTATATAGGTGCAGTACATGGACAGGAATTCTTGGTGTACATATTTGTTAATAGTGTATATATGTTTTTGTGTAATGGATTTTTCTTGATTACATTTGTTCAAATCATTTCCTTTTGTCCTTGCATTCTTCCTGGGGAGGTTGGGGGGGGGGAATGTAATGTTTCAGCATGTACTTGTGTGTGTGTTGTTTTGGGTGAGGGTGGGGGTGGGGGTGTTGCGTGTTGCATGTGTGTGTCACTCTCTTTTCCCTCCCCTGTGTCGTATGTGCAGTACTCACCGTGGTCGTCGCCGCTGTCAGTCATGCTCCTGGTAGAGGAGCAGGAAGACAATCACAGGGAGTATTTGGAGTTCCGGCTCCATGGCTTCCTGATTCCTCGTGGGGTGTGTAGAGGTGAATATTTTCCCTTCCAAGTCCTGTTTCCGCCTTGTTTTTCTTCACGTTGAATCCGCCCCAGAAAAGGTGGCGGATTGACCTGTCATAATAGTGTGGGTGGTACATTGTCTTCCGCCTGTCTGTTGGCGGTGACCGCCATGCTGTTTGTACCGCCCTGGCGGTCGGAGTGTGAAAGTGGCTGTCTATGTTGGCGGTTTCCGCCACGGTCGTGATTCCATTTTTTTTCCGCCAGCCTGTTGGCGGTATTACCGCCGCTTTAACACCGACCGCCAGGGTTGTAATGAGGACCTATATGTCCAGTCTGAGGCTACATCACGTCATGCATTATCTACATCGTCATCGATATCACTACACAAAAATACAATATTATTATATCAATGTTTTAATGATTTAAATACATCATAAAACAACCAATGCCCATGTCATTCACACGACATTCCTTCTACACTAATATATACAACAATATACCACAAGATACTCAAAAGTTGATACATAATCAAATTTTACAATATACATTTACTTAAACCTATACAGTCCAGTCTCTTAATACTCTCATATGATGCTCCAAGGACATAGTAGGAACCAAGGGCCTCCATCCTCCCTGCCCAGGATGATCCATTCTGTATGCAGATGAGTGCAGGTGTGACTGAGTATCCTGTGTATGTGGTTGTCTGAGTGAAATGCACAAGGGAGCTGCCAACCAGCCCAGCCCAGACATGGATTGGAGATAGGCTGTAAGGCACAGATGGATTTTAAGTGCACAGAAATGCTAACTTTCTGAAAGTAAACAAACACAAATGATGGCTAGAATTCGGACCCAATCAAACATTCACCCCAGTCACAGATCTGGGTTTAATCCATCAATTGTTTTGCTCACCATGCGACCCCAGTTTGGACCCAGTCATATGCAAATCAGTCTTGACCTTGTTCCCCATGGGAACAGTCCAGCCCAAACTGCCAGGCCAGGTGCTCCCTGGACCGGAATCAAGCTTCCTGGGACCGGTTTCAGGGTATCACCCTTCATCAGTCAGGCTAGATTGAATCCAGTGGCACAGTGAGCCCGGGACTCACGTCTGGGCATACCCGGCGTACTTATGGTGATAAAAGCAAACAAACACAAATGATGGACATCCATCAACTGTTTTTTTTGCCCTTTCTAAAAGTGGCATTTCTAAAATAGTAATATAAAATCCAACTTCACCAATAAGGAGGATTTTGTATTACTGTTCTGGCCATACTAAATATGACCTGGTTACCCCTTTCTGATCAGGATCTACCACTCAAACAGCAGTATATGAGAGTAGCCATAATGCTATCCTATGAAAGGAGCAGGCTACACAGTAGTGGGAAACCAATTTAGGAGTTTTCCACTACCAGGACATAAACAACATACATGTACATGTCCTGCCTTTTACCTACATAGCACCCTGCCATATGGGTTACCTAGGGCCTACCTTAGGGGTGACTTATATGTAGAAAAAGGAGAGTTTAAGGGTTGGCAAGTACTTTTAAATGCCAAGTAAAAGTGGCAGTGAAACTGCACACACAGGCCTTGCAATGGCAGGCCTGAGACATGGTTAAGGGGCCACTTATGTGGGTGGCACAACCAGTGCTGCAAGCCTACTAGTAGGATCCGATTTAAAGGCCCTGGGTGCAAATCAAATATGCCAATTAGGAATGAACCAATGTTACCATGTTTAACCCCTTAGCTGCTGGGCCTCCCCCCCCCCCAGTGCTGAACCCTTTTTTGGCTATTTGGGGTAGTTTGTGCTTAGGCCTTCATAACTTTTTGTCCACATAAGCTATCCACGCCAAATTTCCTTTTTTTCCAACATCCTAGGGATTCTAATGGTACCCAGAGTTTGTGGTTTCCCCTGGAGGAGACCAAGAAATTAGCTAAAATACAGTGAAATTTTTTTTTTTTTTTTACAAAATCGGCTGTAGAAGAAGGCTTGTGGTTTTTTCCCTGAAAATGGCATCAACAAAGGGTTTCTGGTGCTAAAGTCACCATATTCCCTCCTTTCAGGAACGGGCAGACTTGAATCAGAAAACCACATTTTTCAACACAAATTTGGCGTTTTACTGGAACACACCCCATTTTTACTATTTTTGGTGCTTTCAGCCTCCTTCCAGTTAGTGAGAGGAATGGGTGTGAAACCAATGATGGATCCCGGAAAGCTAAACATTTCTGAAAACTAGACAACATTCTGAATTCAGCAAGGGGTCATTTGTGTAGATCCTACAAGATTTTCCTACAGAAAATAACAGCTGAAATAAAAAAATATTGAAATTGAGCTGAAAACAACAGCCATTTTTCTTTCTGGTTTACTCTGTAACTTTTTCCTGCGATGTCAGATTTTTTAAAGCATTATACCGTTATGTCTGCTGGACTCTTCTGGTTGCGGGGATATGAAGGGCTTGTAGGTTCATCAAGAACCCTAGGTACCCAGAGCCAATAAATGAGCTGTACCCTGCAGTTGGTTTTCATTCTATACTGCGTATACAGCAATTCATTTGCTGAAATATGAAGAGTGAAAAATAGGTATCAAGAAAACCTTTGCATTTCCAAAATGGGCTCAAGATAAGGTTTTGAGGAGCAGTGGTTATTTGCACATCTCTGAATTCCGGGGTGCCCATACTAGCATGTGAATTGCAGGGCATTTCTCAAATAGACGTCTTTTTTACACACTCTCTTATATTTAGAAGGAACAAATGTAGAGAAAGATAAGGGGCAATAACACTTGTTTTGCTATTCTATGTTCCCCCAAGTCTCCCGATAAAAATGATACGTCACTTGTGTGGGTAGGCCTAGCGCCCACGACAGGAAATGCCCCAAAACACAACGTGGACACATCCCATTTTTTGACAGAAAACAGAGCTGTTTTTTGCAAAGTGCCTACCTGTAGATTTTGGCCTCTAGCTCAGCCGGCACCTAGGGAAACCTACCAAACCTGTGCATTTTGGAAAACTAGAGACCGAGGGGAATCTAAGATGGAGTGACTTGTGGGGCTCTGACCAGGTTCTGTTACCCAGAATCCTTTGCAAACCTCAAAATGTGGCAAAAAAAACACGTTTTCCTAACAGTTCGGTGACAGAAAGTTCTGGAATCTGAGAGGAGCCACAGATTTCCTTCCACCCAGCGTTCCCCCAAGTCTCCCGATATTAGTGATACCTCACTTGTGTGGGTAGGCCTAGCGCCCGGGACAGGAAATGCCCCAAAACACAACGAGGACACATCCCATTTTTTGACAGAAAACAGAGCTGTTTTTTGCAAAGTGCCTACCTGTAGATTTTGGCCTCTAGCTCAGCCGTCACCTAGGGAAACCTACCAAACCTGTGCATTTTTGAAAACTAGAGACCTAGGGGAATCCAAGATGGGGTGACCTGTGGGGATTTGACCAGGTTATGTTACCCAGACTCCTTTGCAAACCTCAAAATGTGGCTAAAGAAAAACGTTTTCCTCACATTTCAGTGACAGAAAGTTCTGGAATCTGAGAAGAGACACAAATTTCCTTCCACCCAGCATTCCCCCAAGTCTCCCGATAGAAATGATACCTCACTTGTGTGGGTAGGCCTAGCACCCGCGACAGGAAATGCCCCAAAACACAACGTGGACACATCCCATTTTTTGACAGAAAACAGAGCTGTTTTTTGCAAAGTGCCTACCTGTAGATTTTGGCCTCTAGCTCAGTCGGCACCTAGGTAAACCTACCAAACCTGTGCATTTTTTAAAACTAGAGACCTAGGGGAATCCAAGATGGGGTGACTTGTGGGGCTCTGACCAGGTTCTGTTACCCAGAATCCTTTGCAAACATCACAATGTGGCTAAAAAAACACGTTTTCCTCAAATTTCGGTGACAGAAAGTTCTGGAATCTGAGAGAAGCCACAAATTTTCTTTCCACCCAGCGTTCCCCCAAGTCTCCCGATAAAAATGGTATGTCACTTGTGTGGGTAGGCCTAGCGCCCACGACAGGAAATGCCCCAAAACACAACGTGGACACATCACATTTTTTTATAGAAAACAGTGCCTAACTGTGGATTTTGGCCTCTAGCTCAGCCGGCACCAGGGTGAACCTAGCAAACCAGTGCATTTTTGAAAACTAGAAACCCAGGGGAATCCATGATGGGGTGACTTGTGAGGCTCTGACCAGGTTCTGTTACCCAGAATCCTTTGCAAACATCAAATTTTGCCCAAAAAAACACTTTTTCCTCTCATTTCGGTGACAGAATGTTCTGGAATCTGAGAGAAGCCACAAATTTCCTTCCGCCCAGCGTTCCCCCCAAGTCTCCCTATAAAAATGGTACCTCACTTGTGTGGGTAGGCCTGGTGCCCGTGACAGGAATGGATCACACAACGGTCAATGTTGGTCCTTACATGAGGCAGCTGTTGACCCTGGGGTGATCCATTCCTGACGCAGACACTAGGTGTAGGCACTCAAGTGGGGTAGTGTTTTTATCAGGACAGGTGAGGAATCACTGGGTGGTAGGAATTTTGTGGATCCCAGCATATTCCTGTAGTTTGTGTGACAGAAATGCGAGAAAAATAGAGTTTTTATTCAACATTTCAGCTTTGCAGGGTATTCTGGGTAAGAAAACTTTGGGGAATCCACACAAGTCACACCTCTGTGGACTTCCCCGAATGTCTAGTTTCCAGAAATGTTTGGGTTTAGTGTGTTTCTCTATATGGCCGCCAAACCCAGGACCAAAAACACAAGTGCCTGCCTTACAAAACCAGTTTGTTTTGCAATAGATAATTTTGATGTCTCCACAATACGATTTGGGCGGTGGAATTTGGGGCTGAACTAAATTGGGGAGCTGCCAAGAGAGCACTCGCTCTCTCTCTGCTTGCCGCCGCATTTACCTGATCTCTGGGTTGGGCTAACCCACTATTACCCAGTTGCACAGACTGCTTGCGAAGGGACAGCAGGACTGTCCTCATCACCTCCCTCATAATGTACTGGAAGAGGAGTTATCGAATAGGACTCCTCAGACTGAAAAATCACTCCCAGAGTCTGCGCCATTGTCCTATCACTCAGATGCTGTCTCAGTATCTGATGTCTCAGTCTCTGATCCTATGTCAGAGCTGTCCTCTATAACCCGAGTGACGGCAGCAGTCATCCATCAAGATGCCATCTCTGCTATTGGCTAAACTGTTGCTCTAAAACACTAGCCTACGTAGACAGTCACAAAATCGATGGTGTGTGTGAGATACGTGCAACAGTAGAGGCCACCTTACCTACGCCTCTTCCCTCAATCAGCACGTTCTTTCAAGACACTCAAAAAACACCTTGTCACATACCATTCGTCACAGTCTTTAGCACCTCCTGCGCCCAGTCCAACAATCATTATTGGTGCTCCCACTCCCTCCTCCTCGGATTCCCTCATTACCACCCAGCAAAAGTGTCCTTCATCTCTCCATAGCCGCCCTCCACCCCGCACATATATTTCATTTGTATTATAGTGCAGGTAATGGCTGACTTTACTAATGTACTCAGCTATTTACATAAAATACAGATTTGCTCTTTGCAGTAGGCATATAAACCTTCTGCGCTTCTTTATGGCACTAAAACTGCCACTAGACAAGTCTGACCCTTTTGTAGCAGAAACATAATCACAATACTTACTTGACTTTTTATTGCTGCCTAAAAGCTACAGTTGAAAAGCGTCAGTTGAAGTATGTGTATTGCTTTGAAGACGCAAGCTGCAACTGCAAACAACTGGTGGCAAATCTATATATATATATAGAGATACGCACCCGAGGATTTATTAACCCCCTCCCTGGTGTCGGCCGCTAGTCGTGACCCGCACCAGGGAGGTAGTGTGGGCGTCGGCCACTGGCCGACACCCGCACTTAAGAGGTTAAGGGAGAGAGCATATGCACTTTAGCACTAGTTAGCAGTGGTAAAGTGTGCAGAGTCTTTAAACCAGCAAAAACTGTGTCAGAAAAGTGGAGAGAGGCAGCCAAAAAGTTGAGGAATGACCACCCTAAGGCTGTCAGTTCTAACAAGGTGGTTGTAGGCAGGGGGTGCTTTAAACACTGGCCAACATAACATCTGTTCTGCCCCCAAGCCTCTGTACTCCCACATATCTCCCTAGCCAATGTTTTATTATTCAGAAGGGTGGCTAATCAGGATAGCTACATCACTAGACCCTGAGGTGTATCCCGTGTGAGTAGGTGTGGTGTAGGTTCTTCTTTACATTCTGTTCCTTTAAGATGGGTCTCTTGTAGGAGTGCCACATCTGGGTGGAGACGTTTAATATATTTGGCTACCAGATCTCTCTTAATGTTGCCTCCAAGACTATTCACATTTGCTGATAAGACCGATAGAGTCTTAGTATTGAACTGTGATGTACCCATCGTGATTCAGGCAATACAAGAGGAAGATGCCCCATTTATTAACTGTCAGGTACTATAGTGCATGCCTCCCTTGTTGGGGCCGGTCATAAACTGCTGTGCCTGTAGTGTTGTGTCCCAGACCGAAACTTCCCAAACCCTTTGAACATGTAACCACCCACCCCCAATGGACCCCTGTGAGTGTATAACCCCATAAACAACAGCAACTACTCAACAGTGAATTTGAGAGATCTCTAGCTCCCTTCCCCCACTCATGAATTCAATCCCCTAACGCACCCCCACACAATCAAGGCTGACCACTCCTGGAAGTGGTAGCTTCAAATTCACAATCGAATAGTCGACCAGTCTGTGGTCATAGACACTTTCACAATAAAGCATAATGCAGTGCCTGCCATGGCCCTGAGTTTCACTGCCATACCCATGGCTAACTTACCACAGTCAGACCAGAAGCAGTGGCCTCTGACAGGGGGAGTTTCAGGTTCCTATTCTTAATGTGCTATGTCAACTGCAAGGGGATAAGAGGCTTTCACCAGCATATCCACATGCAGAGCTTGTTGTCTTGCTCTTTTTAAGAGTTGATACACTACCTTTTTTGGGTGCGAAGAGACCACCGATTACGCTCAGGGCCTCTTTGTCTCCATGGCATAGTTTTGTTCTTCTTCTGCGAGTGGCACGTTCTCCTTCCGACCCAGGGTTTATCTTTTGGTCACACCTTATCACCTCTAACGGGGCTCTGGTCTGGGTTTCACACTTCAGTCCATCACCCATGTCCATCACCCAGTCCTCCAACCATTCCCAATCCTCTTCAGGATTCTGAAAGGAGTGTGTTTTCCCCTGATATAGGTCCTTTAGCTTGGTGGGGAATAGTAGCATGTATTGCAGTTGGATGTTTTGCAATTTAACCTTTACTGAATCTAATGTGCGCCACTGTCGCTGGACCTCCCTGATATAATCCAGGAATATCATGATTTTGGAATTGTCGTATTGCACCTCCCCCAGTTTGCACACCTCAGTGAGGATCATGTCTCTGTCTTGGAAATTTAAAAAGGGGACTATCATTGGCCTCACAGGTTCTTACCAATATGAAACCTGGATATACCTTCTTTGTTGTTGCCCCTCCTTAGTCTCTCAGAGGAGTTAGCTAATCAAACCAGTAGCCTTGGCTTTGGGGGTGCGCTCATGCCTGGAAGCATCCAACATCTGTGTCTCACATTCTGCTGCCTGGCCAATGGCCAGATGTGCAAAACATGTCACAGCATTAAGGTGGCTGCTCTCCCAGTCAGTGGGGGTGGCTATCATGGAGTATGGAGGGTCATTAGCTGATAAATCAGACGGTGAGGCAATATTACCCAAATAATGGCATAGTGTGTTTGGAATTAAGAGAAAAATGTTCGACACATTGTTCGACAGTGCGCTGCCCATTTGACTGTGCCTAGAAGCAAAGTAGTGACTGATAAAGGAGCAGATACACTGACAGTACTAAAAATTTATGTTTTTCACACTAGCACCTTTGTCTTTTGCACAGAGCGTCTCTAGTAGATAATCTAGGAGGTGGGCCAAAGCAAGGAAGCAAAGAACTGTCTGAAAAAAGAATAGAGTTACTGACAGAACTGCAATAGCGTGTTTTCGCACTAGCACTTTAGTTTTTTGCATAGAGGGAGGTTAGCAGATAATCCAGAAGGCTGGGCAGCTCAACTCATAGAGAAGCAGAAAGGATGAGGATAGTATAGGCACTTGTACAAGCATTACATAGGTGCACACACACAAAGCATTATAGTGCCCTGCCCATCTGGCAAATACCATGACAGTTAACAGCAACTAGGATAAATAGGAAAATCGATGCTTTACTGATATAACCTTATTTGATGTGTTTGATTTTTAGGGCCAGATGTAGGTAGGAAAAAAATAGCGACTCGCAAATTGCGAGCATGTGCGACTCGCAATTTGCGAGTCGCTAACTGCAATTCAGGTAGAAAGTGCGCGGACAATTTGCGACTCGCACCCGGAGTCGCACCGCAGATAGCGAGTCCGCTGTTTGCGAGGTCGCTTTTTGCGACCGCGCAAAAAACGGGCTCGCAATTTGCGAATGGGTGTCGCAAATTGCGACTGTGCTGAAAATTGAAAGCAGGTGCTGCAGAACACTCTAGAAATCACTTCAGAACACTCAGGAAAACACTTCCCGGCACATGATGATGACATCACAGTCAGGAAGTTTACAAATACACCTGGGAGGAGGGAGGACCACACCCTTTTTAACTGCAGCACAGCTAACAGAGCACCAGCAACCATGGCTGACACTCCCAGGAAAAGGAAGCTCAAGTTTGCTGAGAAGGAGTTGGAGGTGCTAACAGATGAGTGCTGTCAGCACCATGATGAGCTGTTTGGCAAGGCAGCCCTCACTGTGCCAGACACAGAACAAAAACGAATTTGGCAGGATATCCAGGACAAGGTAAACTCCCTGGGGGTCAGCCACCGGAGTGTGGAAGAACTAAAGAAGAGGTGGTACGACCTCCGCTCCCGGACCAAGGAGAGGGTGGCAGAACGGCTCCGGGAGATGAGGGGCACAGGAGGGGGACCATCTACCATACCACCACCCACACCCCTGGAGGAAAGGATTGAGGAGACCCTTGAGCCGGAGGCTGTCACTGGATTTGGAGAACTGGACACCTCTGAGCCCGGACCATCAACCGGTGAGTACCATGTGATATGCTTGTAGCCCCATCAATGCCATACCCCCACCCACCATGTACACAGGGGCATGCACAACCAAGATAGCTCCATTTCAGAGTAGCAAACACCAGAATGATGCATTATGGGCAATGTAGTCAAGTAGGCATTTCATAGGCAATTGTTTATTAGGAAGTTTTCAACTGATAGTATACACTGACAGTGTGTTCCCCATGTCCCACAGGTCTCCCACAAGACACCCCCACCAGCCCAAGCAGCCAGGTGCCAATGGTCAGCCAGCACAGAGAGGAGACAACAGGACCAGCCACCACTCCCACCTGCACCACCAACACCATGCCCTCTCTGGAAACACCTGTTGCAACAGTGGTGTTGGAGCCTGCACCAGGTACAAGCCAGAGTGCCACATCAGACATTACAGGGCCTCCACCGCTGCGCAGGTGACGCAGGATGACAACAGCAGAGCAGCAGGCAGAGTCAGGGCTTCCCTCCAAAACACCAACGGAGGCCCAACTGCTACGGGGTCAGCGCCTGCAAAACCAACCGTTAAGGAGGATTAGTGGGGTATTGTAGCGCTTTGAGAGGACCCATGCCAACAGAATGCAGCAGGTGCATTCAGAACTGCAGGTCATTGGGAACAACAAAGGTGACCTTGCACTGTCTATGCGCGAACTGGTGGCTGGACTGCTAACGCAGAGTGACAGTGCACGGCGCAGGGACCGCCAGCTGCTGCAACGCCTGGACAGGATGGCCTGCTCTATCGTTAGGCTGGCAGTTAGCACAACTGGGCTGTCTAGGAGAACAGTCAGCCTCCAGGTTGACATGGGCCACTTTGCGGGTGATGTGGCACGGGGACTGGGCCAGATCACCCATGCAATAGACCTAATGGAGGCACGGCAGGTGTCCAGGGGCACAGGTGACACCCCACAAGACAGTGAGGAGGGCTCCACTGTCAGCAGTGTCTCTGCCGGTGACACCAGGGTGCTACGTAGTGGGAGCACAAGGCAGAGCACTGCTGACCCACCTAGTACCAGCCAGGCTGGCCGAGCCCGCCGTAGGGTGTGAGCTAAACACTGTCCCTGGGGTTGGGGCACATGATGGCAATGTGTCCCATGCCAGGTGGACTATTGAAGGCCCTGAACTGTTTTTTCTTGTATATAGTTTGGTTATTTGCACTTATTAAATCATTTGTTCTTTCCACTTAACACATGGACTGTTTGTTCTATTGGTGAGTATGGTAGAAGTTGGCATGTACCTTCCAAAGTATTGGGTTGCAATTCTCAATCTGCCTTGATTGGCGATGCTCCTATCCCCATGATGGCGATGTGGTTGCTCTTGCTCTTCATCCTCCGAATCTGGGTCTTCAGGGGTGAGAGGTAGCCCACGTCGGGTGGCAATGTTGTGCAGGATAGCGCATGCAACAACTATTTTGAATGCCGTTATTGGGGTATACTGGAGGGCACCTCCACTTCGGTGGAGGCATCTGAACCTTGCTTTCAGCAGTCCGAAGGTTCTTTCGATGATGTTCCTGGTCCTCTTATGTGCACTGTTGTATCGCCTCTCGCATTCATTGCTGGGTGTTAAGTACGGAGTCAGTATCCATGGACGTAGTGCATATGCACTGTCACCTGTTGGACACAAAACGTACACTGTTAGCAAGGCATGGGTGGTTTGCACATTGATCTGTGTGCATGTCTTCAAGGTGTATTCAGCTCTACCTAGGAGGTATCCGTCTCCAAACTCCCCACGTTCCAGGCGTTGGTGTATCCCACTGTGCCTAAAAATGTAGGAGTCAAGAGTACTGCCCGGAAACTTAGCAATCATGTCAGTGATGACATAATGGGCGTCACATACCACCTGAATATTGAGTGAGTGGGTACACTTCCTATTGCGGTACAGATATTCCAGGTTTGCAGGAGGGCATATTTGAATATGTGTCCCGTCTACACACGCTATGACATGGGAGAAGTTGGCAATCCGGTAAAAGTCCAACTTGGTGCTGTTAATTTCTGCCTCATTCCTGGGTAGGTATATGTATCGGGACATGTGTGTGAGTATGGCATCTAGGAATGCCCTGAAGAACCTTGATAGTGCACTTTGGGATACCCCACCTGCCACAGCAATGACCCCCGATAGCTACCCGAGGCCAAGAGGTGCAGTGAGCATAGCACTTGCACATGCGTAGGGATGGCGCAACCGCGCACAGTCTGGCATTCTAGCTGTGGTTTGAGTAAATCTATTAAATCTAGTATAGCTGCGCTGCTAAGTCTATATTTGTCATATATTTCCTCCTCAGTTTGCTGGAAGAGTGTCTGCCTTGTTCTGTAAATCTTCTCCTGTCTCTGGCTCCTTCTCCTCCTCTGCTGAGCTGCGTGGGCTCTCCTCCTCACTGCTATCAGGTATATCTCCGCCATCTTGAGTAACCCAGATGCCTTCTGGGTCTCCTTTTATACTTTGGTAATGGTTACCACCTGCTCTGAGTTAGTGGTAAATTGGAAGTGCAAAATGGGCTTTTTGCGACTAGTCGCAATTTGCGAGTTGCTATTGCATATGGTTTGCGACTCGCAAATTGCGACTTCCTATTTGCGGGTCGCAAAATGGGGTTGCAAATTTTGCGAGTCGGTACCGGCTCGCATTGCATTTTGCGAGTCGGAAATGGGATTTTTGCATCCCATTTCCAATTTTGCAGGGTTGCAAATAGCGAATCGAGCCATTTGCGACTCGCAAAAGTTTGCTACATCTGGCCCTTAGTCCATTGTTGCAGAGTTCGCAGTCAGTACGGTAGTGTAAGTCTCCTGAGGTGAAAATAATTACTCACATTCCCCATTTGTATTGTTTTATTGCTGATATTTGTTTTTTTTAATGATAGGCAGATAGGCACTCACATATTTATTACAAATTAGATGATGATTTATTCATGATTTTATTGTAATGGTTTTAATTAACTTAAGAATGAAGATGGCAATGACAATGACTCCAGTCTAAGCAACAGTAGGAAAAGTGTTACAATTATGAGGGTGAAATGTAGTACTCCTACCCCGTTCTAGACAAAATCAGTGAACATCTTAGTTCGTGAAGGGGTTATATTTACTCTTCCCACTCCAAACAATGCAACAGTAGGGAAAGTGTTAAATTTCAGAGGGATAAAATGTACTCTTCCCACTCCAAACAGCGCAACAATAGGGAAAGTGTTGGGTTTAGGAGGGGTAAACTTTACTATTCCTACTCAAAATCTCTGCAACAGTAGGAACAATGTTGGACTTTGGAGTGATTGAGTTTACTATTCCCACTCCAAACAATGCAACAGTAGGGAAAGCATTGAGTTTGGGAGGGGTAAAATTTACTATTCCCACTCCAAACAGCACAACAGCTTGGGAAGTTTTACATTTTGGAGGGGTAAAATATACTATCACTCCAAACAGGGCAAATGTAGGGAAACCATTAGATTTCAAGGGGGGTAAAATGTACTATTCCTACTCAAAACAGCATAAAAGTAGGGAAAATGTTGGACTCCTGAGGGGTCAAATTTACTATTCCCACTCCAGTTTGTGCAACAGTGGGGAAAAGGTTGGATTTCAGAGGTGTAACATTTACTGTTCCCACTCCAGTCTCCACGACTGTAGGGAAAGCTTTGGATTTTGAAAGTGTGAAATTTAATCTTCCCACTCCAAACAGCGCAACAGTAGGGAAAGCATTGGATTTTGGAAGGGTGAAATTGACTATTCCCCCTCCAGTCAGTGTAACAGTAGGGAAAGTTTTGCCCAAGGGTAGGTCGCTCCCCCTGCCGCTGCAGCTCCTCCAGGTTCCTGAGTTCCTGAGACCCACCCCACAGTAAGTACCCCCCACCTCCCAGCCCCTCGTTCTGCCCTGCGCTACTCACCCTCTCTCCTGCTCCTGCTTCTTTTCCTCTTTCCTTCTTCTCTGTTCTTCCTCCTCGCTCCTCGTCTGTATTCTTCTTCTGTACTCCTCTTCTCCCCGTCTTCTCTCCTCTTCTCTTCTTCCTCATCTTCTGCTGTGGTATTCTGCACCCTGTTTCTTCGTTTTTTGTATCTCCCTCCGTGATCTTCTGTGTTCTTCTGTGTTCCTCTGTCTTCTTCTGTCTTCCTCTGTCTTCCTCTGTCTTCTTCTGTCTCCCTCTGTGTTCTTCTGTATTCTTCTCTGTTCTTCTGTACTCCTCTCTGTTCTTCTGTGTTCTTCTGTGTGTCTTCTGCTCTTCCGGTCTTCTGCTCTTCCGGTCTTCAGTCCTTCCGGTCTTCTGCTCTTCTGTTCTTCTGTTCTTCTTTTCTTCTTGTCTTCCTTTCTTCTTGTCTTCTTTTCTTCTTGTCTTCTGCCTTCGGCTCTTCTGCCTCCTCCGTCCTCTTCTCCCCGCGCCTGCCCTCCTGCTCCTGCCTCATCCCCCTCCCCCACTCGCACCCCCCCCTCTATCTCCCCTATCTAACCCGTTCACTTTCTACCTCCATCACTCCTCTATCTACCTATCTCTCCATCTCTCTATCCCACTATCCAACTCCCTCACTCTCCACCTCCTCCTATCTTCCTATCTCTCTATCTTTTTCCCTATCTATCGATTTCTCTATCTACCTTTTCTCTCTACCTATTTCTCTATCTCTCCCCCCTCCCGCCACCCCCTCTATTATCTATCTTCCTATCCCCTCACTCTACCTCTCACCCTCACCCACCTCTACAACCCCCCCTCCCCTATCTTCACAACCCTACACCTATCTTTCTCCCTAATCTCCTAAACCTCCTAACACTCTCCCCCCTCCACCCTTAAACCCCCCTCCCCCAGCTCTTCTCACTCTACCTGTCCCCCCCCTCCCTCGCGCTTTCCCGCCGCGACCTCCTGCACGCCCCGCCCCCCAGCTCCCATTCGCCCCCAGCTGACCCCTCCCCCCCCTCCTACCTCATATGGCGGCCGCTGCGCGACAGTGGTAGCGACCCTTGACCCAAGGGTAGGTCGCTCCCCCTGCCGCTGCAGCTCCTCCAGGTTCCTGAGTTCCTGAGACCCACCCCACAGTAAGTACCTCCCAGCCCCTCGTTCTGCCCCGCGCTACTCACCCTCTCTCCTGCTCCTGCTTCTTTTCCTCTTTCCTTCTTCTCTGTTCTTCCTCCTCGCTCCTCGTCTGTATTCTTCTTCTGTACTCCTCTTCTCCCCGTCTTCTCTCCTCTTCTCTTCTTCCTCATCTTCTGCTGTGGTATTCTGCACCCTGTTTCTTCGTTTTTTGTATCTCCCTCCGTGTTCTTCTGTGTTCCTCTGTCTTCTTCTGTCTTCCTCTGTCTTCCTCTGTCTTCTTCTGTCTTCCTCTGTGTTTTTCTGTCTTCCTCGGTGTTCTTCTGTCTCCCTCTGTGTTCTTCTGTCTTCCTCTGTCTTCTTCTGTATTCTTCTCTGTTCTTCTGTATTCTTCTCTGTTCTTCTGTATTCTTCTCTGTTCTTCTGTATTCTTCTCTGTTCTTCTGTACTCCTCTCTGTTCTTCTGTGTTCTTCTGTGTGTCTTCTGCTCTTCCAGTCTTCTGCTCTTCCAGTCTTCTGCTCTTCCAGTCTTCTGCTCTTCCGGTCTTCTGCTCTTCTTTTCTTCTGTTCTTCTTTTCTTCTTGTCTTCTTTTCTTCTGCCTTCGGCTCTTCTGCCTCCTCCGTCCTCTTCTCCCCGCGCCTGCCCTCCTGCTCCTGCCTCATCCCCCTCCCCCACTCGCATCCCCCCCTCTATCTCCCCTATCTAACCCGTTCACTTTCTACCTCCCTCACTCCTCCTATCTACCTATCTCTCCATCTCTCTATCCCACTATCCAACTCCCTCACTCTCCACCTCCTCCTATCTTCCTATCTCTCTATCTTTTTCCCTATCTATCGATTTCTCTATCTACCTTTTCTCTCTACCTATTTCTCTATCTCTCCCCCCCTCCCGCCACCCCCTCTATTACCTATCTTCCTATCCCCTCACTCTACCTCTCACCCTCACCCACCTCTACAACCCCCCTCCCCTATCTTCACAACCCTACACCTATCTTTCTCCTAAACCTCCTAACACTCTCCCCCCTCCACCCTTAAACCCCCCTTCCCCAGCTCTTCTCACTCTACCTGTCCCCCCTCCCTCGCGCTTTCCCGCCGCGACCTCCTGCACGCCCCGCCCCCCAGCTCCCATTCGCCCCCAGCTGACCCCTCCCCCCCCTCCTACCTCATATGGCGGCCGCTGCGCGACAGTGGTAGCGACCCTTGACCCAAGGGTAGGTCGCTCCCCCTGCCGCTGCAGCTCCTCCAGGTTCCTGAGTTCCTGAGACCCACCCCACAGTAAGTACCCCCCACCTCCCAGCCCCTCGTTCTGCCCCGCGCTACTCACCCTCTCTCCTGCTCCTGCTTCTTTTCCTCTTTCCTTCTTCTCTGTTCTTCCTCCTCGCTCCTCGTCTGTATTCTTCTTCTGTACTCCTCTTCTCCCCGTCTTCTCTCCTCTTCTCTTCTTCCTCATCTTCTGCTGTGGTATTCTGCACCCTGTTTCTTCGTTTTTTGTATCTCCCTCCGTGTTCTTCTGTGTTCTTCTGTGTTCCTCTGTCTTCCTCTGTCTTCCTCTGTCTTCCTCTGTCTTCCTCTGTCTTCTTCTGTCTTCCTCTGTCTTCCTCTGTCTTCTTCTGTCTTCCTCTGTGTTCTTCTGTCTCCCTCTGTGTTCTTCTGTCTCCCTCTGTGTTCTTCTGTCTCCCTCTGTGTTCTTCTGTCTTCTTCTGTATTCTTCTGTGTTCTTCTGTATTCTTCTCTGTTCTTCTGTACTCCTCTCTGTTCTTCTGTGTTCTTCTGTGTGTCTTCTGCTCTTCCGGTCTTCAGTCCTTCCGGTCTTCAGTCCTTCCGGTCTTCTGCTCTTCTGTTCTTCTTGTCTTCTTGTCTTCTGCCTTCGGCTCTTCTGCCTCCTCCGTCCTCTTCTCCCCGCGCCTGCCCTCCTGCTCCTGCCTCATCCCCCTCCCCCACTCGCATCCCCCCCTCTATCTCCCCTATCTAACCCGTTCACTTTCTACCTCCCTCACTCCTCCTATCTACCTATCTCTCCATCTCTCTATCCCACTATCCAACTCCCTCACTCTCCACCTCCTCCTATCTTCCTATCTTCCTATCTCTCTATCTTTTTCCCTATCTATCGATTTCTCTATCTACCTTTTCTCTCTACCTATTTCTCTATCTCTCCCCCCCTCCCGCCACCCCCTCTATTACCTATCTTCCTATCCCCTCACTCTACCTCTCACCCTCACCCACCTCTACAACCCCCCCTCCCCTATCTTCACAACCCTACACCTATCTTTCTCCCTAATCTCCTAAACCTCCTAACACTCTCCCCCCTCCACCCTTAAACCCCCCCTCCCCCAGCTCTTCTCACTCTACCTGTCCCCCCCCTCCCTCGCGCTTTCCCGCCGCGACCTCCTGCACGCCCCGCCCCCCAGCTCCCATTCGCCCCCAGCTGACCCCTCCCCCCCTCCTACCTCATATGGCGGCCGCTGCGCGACAGTGGTAGCGACCCTTGACCCAAGGGTAGGTCGCTCCCCCTGCCGCTGCAGCTCCTCCAGGTTCCTGAGTTCCTGAGACCCACCCCACAGTAAGTACCCCCCACCTCCCAGCCCCTCGTTCTGCCCTGCGCTACTCACCCTCTCTCCTGCTCCTGCTTCTTTTCCTCTTTCCTTCTTCTCTGTTCTTCCTCCTCGCTCCTCGTCTGTATTCTTCTTCTGTACTCCTCTTCTCCCCGTCTTCTCTCCTCTTCTCTTCTTCCTCATCTTCTGCTGTGGTATTCTGCACCCTGTTTCTTCGTTTTTTGTATCTCCCTCCGTGATCTTCTGTGTTCTTCTGTGTTCCTCTGTCTTCCTCTGTCTTCCTCTGTCTTCCTCTGTCTTCTTCTGTCTCCCTCTGTGTTCTTCTGTATTCTTCTCTGTTCTTCTGTCTTCTTCTGTATTCTTCTGTATTCTTCTGTATTCTTCTGTGTTCTTCTGTGTGTCTTCTGCTCTTCCGGTCTTCAGTCCTTCCGGTCTTCAGTCCTTCCGGTCTTCTGCTCTTCTGTTCTTCTGTTCTTCTTTTCTTCTTGTCTTCTTGTCTTCTTGTCTTCTGCCTTCGGCTCTTCTGCCTCCTCCGTCCTCTTCTCCCCGCGCCTGCCCTCCTGCTCCTGCCTCATCCCCCTCCCCCACTCGCACCCCCCCCTCTATCTCCCCTATCTAACCCGTTCACTTTCTACCTCCATCACTCCTCCTATCTACCTATCTCTCCATCTCTCTATCCCACTATCCAACTCCCTCACTCTCCACCTCCTCCTATCTTCCTATCTTCCTATCTCTCTATCTTTTTCCCTATCTATCGATTTCTCTATCTACCTTTTCTCTCTACCTATTTCTCTATCTCTCCCCCCCTCCCGCCACCCCCTCTATTACCTATCTTCCTATCCCCTCACTCTACCTCTCACCCTCACCCACCTCTACAACCCCCCCTCCCCTATCTTCACAACCCTACACCTATCTTTCTCCCTAATCTCCTAAACCTCCTAACACTCTCCCCCCTCCACCCTTAAACCCCCCTCCCCCAGCTCTTCTCACTCTACCTGTCCCCCCTCCCTCGCGCTTTCCCGCCGCGACCTCCTGCACGCCCCCGCCCCCCAGCTCCCATTCGCCCCCAGCTGACCCCTCCCCCCCCTCCTACCTCATATGGCGGCCGCTGCGCGACAGTGGTAGCGACCTTTGACCCAAGGTTAGGTCGCTCCCCCTGCCGCTGCAGCTCCTCCAGGTTCCTGAGTTCCTGAGACCCACCCCACAGTAAGTACCTCCCAGCCCCTCGTTCTGCCCCGCGCTACTCACCCTCTCTCCTGCTCCTGCTTCTTTTCCTCTTTCCTTCTTCTCTGTTCTTCCTCCTCGCTCCTCGTCTGTATTCTTCTTCTGTACTCCTCTTCTCCCCGTCTTCTCTCCTCTTCTCTTCTTCCTCATCTTCTGCTGTGGTATTCTGCACCCTGTTTCTTCGTTTTTTGTATCTCCCTCCGTGTTCTTCTGTGTTCTTCTGTCTTCTTCTGTCTTCCTCTGTCTTCCTCTGTCTTCCTCTGTCTTCCTCTGTCTTCTTCTGTCTTCTTCTGTCTTCCTCTGTGTTTTTCTGTCTTCCTCGGTGTTCTTCTGTCTCCCTCTGTGTTCTTCTGTCTCCCTCTGTGTTCTTCTGTATTCTTCTGTCTTCTTCTGTCTTCCTCTGTCTTCTTCTGTATTCTTCTGTGTTCTTCTGTATTCTTCTCTGTTCTTCTGTACTCCTCTCTGTTCTTCTGTGTTCTTCTGTGTGTCTTCTGCTCTTCCAGTCTTCTGCTCTTCCGGTCTTCAGTCCTTCCGGTCTTCTGTTCTTCTGTTCTTCTTTTCTTCTGTTCTTCTTTTCTTCTTGTCTTCTGCCTTCGGCTCTTCTGCCTCCTCCGTCCTCTTCTCCCCGCGCCTGCCCTCCTGCTCCTGCCTCATCCCCCTCCCCCACTCGCATCCCCCCCTCTATCTCCCCTATCTAACCCGTTCACTTTCTACCTCCCTCACTCCTCCTATCTACCTATCTCTCCATCTCTCTATCCCACTATCCAACTCCCTCACTCTCCACCTCCTCCTATCTTCCTATCTTCCTATCTCTCTATCTTTTTCCCTATCTATCGATTTCTCTATCTACCTTTTCTCTCTACCTATTTCTCTATCTCTCCCCCCCTCCCGCCACCCCCTCTATTACCTATCTTCCTATCCCCTCACTCTACCTCTCACCCTCACCCACCTCTACAACCCCCCCTCCCCTATCTTCACAACCCTACACCTATCTTTCTCCCTAATCTCCTAAACCTCCTAACACTCTCCCCCCTCCACCCTTAAACCCCCCTCCCCCAGCTCTTCTCACTCTACCTGTCCCCCCCTCCCTCGCGCTTTCCCGCTTCGACCTCCTGCACACCCCCGCCCCCCAGCTCCCATTCGCTCCCAGCTGACCCCTCCCCCCCTCCTACCTCATATGGCGGCCGCTGTGCGACCGCGCAGCGGGCGCGTGCAGCGGGTGCGCCGCTGGCGCGCCGGAGGCGCACCAGAGGCAAGCCCGTCTGCGCCCGTCTGCGCCTGGCCCGCGCCCAGCGCCATGACCCCTGGTCCCCAGCGCTCCCAAGCCCCGATGATCCGCTATGACCCCACCACCCTCCATGCCCTCAACCCAGGACGCTCCAACACCTGCTTCCAAGCTCACCCCAAACGCACCCATGGACCCTTCGCCTGCAACTCCTGCAAACGCATCTTCCACCACGCAACAACTACGACCACAAGCCCACGCGCCATCAACCACCTCAAGTGCATCCTAGTCAACGCTCGCTCCGTTCACAAACACGCCGTTGAACTCTGGGACCTCCTAGACTCCACAGCACCGGACGTCGCCTTCATCACGGAGACCTGGATGAACGCCTCCTCTGCTCCAGACATCGCCACCGCCATCCCCGAAGGCTACAAGATCTCCAGGAAAGACCGCACCAACCAAGTAGGAGGAGGCATCGCCATCGTCTTCAAAGACTCCATCAGCGTCACCACCTCCACTGAAGACTCCCCTCTTGCCGCTGAACACCTGCATTTTCAGATTCGCACCGACCCGAGGACCACCCTCAGAGGATCCCTCGTCTACCGTCCTCCCGGACCTCGCGCCCCTTTCAGCGACACCATCGCCGACTTCATCTCCCCGCACGCCCTCGCCTCACCGGACTACATCCTCCTAGGCGACCTCAACTTCCATCTGGAACAAAACAACGACCCCAACACCACCACCCTGCTCGACAACCTCGCCAACCTCGGCCTCAAACAACTGGTGAACACTGCCACCCACATCGCCGGACACACACTCGACCCTATCTTCTCCGCCAGCAAACACGTCTTCTTCAGCCACGCCTCCGCCCTTCATTGGACCGACCACAGCTGCGTCCACTTCACATTCCGACGCGAGACCCGCCACCTCCGCACTCAATCCATCCCTCGCCGACAGTGGAACAAGATCCCTGAAGAGCAACTGTTCGCCGCACTCGCCACCAACCAACCCACCCTCACCACCGACCCCAACGTCGCAGCCCTCAACCTCACAAACTGGATCTCCAACTGCGCAGACAACCTTGTTCCCCTCAAACGCTCGCAGCGACAGAACAACACCAAGAAACCCCTCTGGTTCTCTGACACCCTCAAAGAATCAAAGAAAACTTGTCGCGCACTTGAGAAAGCCTGGCGCAAGGACCGCACCGCTGACAACATGACCGCCCTCAAGAACGCTACCCGCAAACACCACCACCTGATCCGCACTGCCAAAAGGAATTTTTTCACCGACAGACTGGACAAAAACAGCCACAACAGCAGAGAACTCTTCAGCATCGTCAAGGAGTTCTCCAACCCCAGCGCCAACGCCAACGCCGTCACGCCCTCACAGGATCTATGCGAATCCCTCGCCACTTTCTTCCATCGCAAGATCAGCGACCTCCACGACAGCTTCGGACACCAGACCCAACCTAACACCACCGAACCCACATCCCCGACCATCACCCTCAACAACTGGACCCACATCAGCACGGAAGAAACCAAATCCATCATGAACTCTATCCACTCCGGCGCCCCTTCGGACCCCTGCCCGCACTTCATCTTTAACAAAGCCGACAACATCATCGCCCCGCACCTCCAGACCGTCATCAACTCTTCTTTTTCTTCTGCTACCTTCCCCGAATGCTGGAAACACGCCGAAGTCAACGCCCTACTAAAGAAACCTACGGCTGACCCGAGCGACCTGAAAAACTTCCGCCCCATCTCCCTTCTGCCTTTCCCAGCCAAAGTATTAGAGAAGACCGTCAACAAACAGCTGACCACCTTCCTGGAAGACAACAACCTGCTCGACCCCTCACAGACCGGATTCCGAACCAACCACAGCACTGAAACCGCCCTCATCTCAGTCACAGACGACATCAGAACCCTGATGGACAACGGTGAAACAGTCGCCCTCATTCTTCTTGACCTCTCGGCTGCCTTTGACACCGTCTGTCACCGTACCCTAATCACCCGCCTCCGCTCCACCGGGATCCAAGACCAGGCCCTGGACTGGATCGCCTCCTTCCTCGTAAACCGCTCCCAAAGAGTCTACCTCCCTCCGTTTCGCTCAGAACCCACTGAGATCATCTGCGGCGTACCTCAAGGCTCATCACTCAGCCCGACACTCTTCAATGTCTACATGAGCCCCCTCGCTAACATCGTACGCAAGCACGACATCATCATCACCTCCTACGCCGACGACACCCAACTTATACTCTCCCTCACCAAGGACCCCGCCAGCGCCAAGACCAACCTACAAGAGGGTATGAAGGACGTCGCAGATTGGATGAGGCTCAGCCGCCTAAAGCTGAACTCTGAAAAAACTGAAGTCCTCATCCTCGGCAACACCCCGTCCGCCTGGGACGACTCCTGGTGGCCCACGGCCCTCGGCACCGCACCGACCCCCGCAGACCACGCCCGCAACCTCGGCTTCATCTTGGACCCCCTTCTCACCATGACCAAGCAAGTCAACGCCGTGTCCTCCGCCTGCTTCCTCACCCTCCGCATGCTCCGCAAGATCTTCCGCTGGATCCCCGCCGACACCAGAAAAACCGTGACCCACGCCCTCGTCACGAGCCGCCTGGACTACGGCAACACCCTCTACGCTGGGACCACCGCCAAACTCCAAAATCGCCTGCAACGCATTCAAAACACCTCAGCCCGCCTCATCCTCGACGTACCCCGCAACAGCCACATCTCCGCACACCTGAGACACCTGCATTGGCTCCCAGTCAGCAAAAGGATCACCTTCCGACTTCTCACCCACGCACACAAAGCCCTCCACGACAAGGGACCGGAATACCTCAACAGACGGCTCAACTTCTACGTCCCCACCCGCCCCCTCCGCTCCTCTGGCCTCGCACTCGCCGCCGTCCCTCGCATCCGACGCTCTACGGCGGGTGGGAGATCTTTCTCCTTCCTGGCGGCCAAGACCTGGAACTCCCTCCCCACCAGCCTCAGGACCACCCAGGACCACTCCGCTTTCCGGAGACTCCTAAAGACCTGGCTGTTCGAGCAGCGATAACCACCCCCTTTGTCCCTAGCGCCTTGAGACCCGCACGGGTGAGTAGCGCGCTTTATAAATGCTAATGATTTGATTTGATTTGATTTGAAAGTTTTGGAATTTGGAAAGTTAACATTTACTAATCCCACTCCAATCTCTGCAACAGGAACGGAAATTTGTGGATTTCAGAGAGGTGGCATTTACTAATCCCACCCCCAAACACCACAAGAATAGGGAAAGTATTTAACTGTAAAGAGGTTAATTTTACTATTCCTACTGCACTGTAAGCAAGAGTAAAGAAAATGTTTCACTTCAAAGAAACTACATATATGGATAACCCAATGAATGTAGAAAAACAACATTATACATATAGATGTACTTAAAAAACAAAAATAATTAATCAGTTTACATAATTACAACTCAGTAAAAATTAATTATCAATGTAATAAACAGTTGTTATTAAATATTTACTTAATTAACTTCCCACCATAGACCCCTACAAACCTAGCATCTTACAACTAAAATAAAATGACAATACATATTTATTCCACAATTTTCATATTTAAATACATTCAATTACATTTACAATTAATAATTAATAGATTGCTAATTATTACTTAAATAACTTCTAGCTCTATACCCCTACAGGCCTAGCCTCCTGCAACTAAAATGTAAGAATCATAAATCAGTATTCCATATTTTACATAATTAAAAATCACCTAATTAACAAATTAATAAGAAATTGTTAATTCATTTTGACTTCACTTTTCACCGAACACCCATACAAAACAAGCAGCCTGCAACTAAATTATAAGTTAAATAAATCACTATTATATATTTTACATAAT
The DNA here is from genome assembly GCF_031143425.1 of Pleurodeles waltl. Classification (NCBI taxonomy): domain Eukaryota; kingdom Metazoa; phylum Chordata; class Amphibia; order Caudata; family Salamandridae; genus Pleurodeles; species Pleurodeles waltl. Next base: position 1,101,648,815 of record NC_090446.1, read on the forward strand.
TAAAATAAGTTAAATAAATAGTAAACAATGATTAATTGTTAATTATTACTTAATTGGCTTTCCACCCTACACTCCTAACAGCCACCTACTAAAATGTAAGTAAAACAAATAGGTATTCTATAAATTACATAATTAAATTAATTAAAAAGGAATTAAATAATGAATTAACAATGAATAATTAATTGTTATCCCTGCAAACCTAACAGCCCAAGAATAGCATATACAGAAAATAAATCAGTATTACATATATTACATAATAGATATCAATCATGTAGTTAAATAAAGTTTAATAAATAATTCTTAATTATCCATTACCTCATTAACGTCCCACTGTATCCACCCACAAATCAAACAACTTGCTACAACACAATAAACACATTCTAAATCACTTAAAATTGCAAGCTAGATTTTAAAAACAATAATATTTATATAAACAATAACACATAAAAGTAATATATAAACTAAAGCACATTAAAAAAAAATAAAAACAATATTTTTAACCACTATATTAGTGAAAACGATATTAAACCGATATTATTTACAACAACATTTCCTCAAAAAATGATATTCTTGTCAATCATGTTTGCGCATCACAATATTTGTGTGTCACAGTATTTCATTTCTGGTATTTCTTTCCCCGATATTTTTAAATCAATACTTTGTCCAAACACTTTCTGGCCGGAAGAATGCCAGCAACTGTGTCAGAGCCTCTAATGTAGGGTCTAATAGGGAGGAGGGCATAATCACTTACAAGCGTGCATGGACATCCTTCCAACAGTCTCTTGAGTATTACATACTTTTCAAATGAGTCATTAGGTACTTTCTGGATAAAGGAATGGGGACCCTCCTGGAAGCCTGGCTGTAATCTATATGTGTCTCTGTGTACAGTCTATTGTAACCATGCCTACAGAGGAAGGTGTATTTTGCACCCAGTATGTGTGTTTCCTGGAGGGTGAAGTAGGTTAACATATAACATGACTAGTCTTCCTCTCTTAAGTTTGTCTTTGATACCAATCATGTTTCACAACATCACCCAGTAGTCCTAAGGGGGTTTAGAGGTCAAGTCTGTAGCCATGATTTAGTGAATATAAAGGAGCAATCACTGCTTGCATGTGCCCAAAATGGCTGAACATAGAAAAGCAGATCGAAACAGAAGCTCTAAAATCCCAACTACCCCGCACTCTATACTTCTAACAAAGAACTGTCTGTCAGCCATATAACGTAGATTTAGGAAGATTTTATTAGGAATTAGGAACTCAGATATAAACAAACCTGGTTTGTAGAAAGCAAATAGGTATGAAAAACCAGAAGAGAGATTTGAGTATGAGTGGCTTGATGTTTTTGCTCACCTCCAGGTCAACAGATGAAGTTTAGAGACCTGCAGTACACATTACAAATACTTGTACAGTGACCCACTAGTCTTATTTATATGTGCAAATGGGAAGGCAGCCCGAAAAGTGGCCAGCACCCAATGGACATTGTGAGAGATGATTAATTGCTGTTGGTTGGCACTGCTGATAAAAATGTCAAGCCTCTGATAATTTTGGTGTGCATGAGAGGTAGATGCATTTCCATGAAGTATCTGGGTTGGTGACACTAAAGTAGCTGTATCAGTAGTCATATAATGCTCTAAATCTGTAGCTACATCGGTAGATGCATGTACTTCATATTTGTCTGATTTAGCCTGTCTCTTTTTTATCTTCTGTGATTAACTTGTATGCCAGCATCAGACCCATTGCTCATGAGAGTGATCATCCTGCATCATAGCTCATGGAGACTCAGATTCTTCTTCTGACTTCTTGGAGGAAATAGGACACTTCTCGGTCAACAACCAAGCCTGTTGAAGATTTATTATTAAAATAACTTTTATCCTAGTGGAGTACATTACATACATGTAGAAAAGTCTCACTGCTTGCCGATTTAGTTTTCCTAGGTCAGATGTTCCCTGTGCCTCATGAGCCTGGTGTAGTTTGGGAATATCAGGATTTTATGAGACTCTAAGAGCATAACCGATGTCATTCTGGCAACTTGTAGGATCACATTTCTGTCTCTGTAATTGAAAAGACTTGCTATTATAGTGCAAGGCTACACACCGCCAAGTGGAGGAGGGCCAAAATCATGCTGAGTCCTTGCAGCTACAAAAAGGTTCGACAACAATACACCTTTTAGCTTTGTTATCAACCACTATTCAAGACAGCAGCTATGTTGTCAGCCTCAATCCCCTGCAGGAACCCCACAGGCCACAACTTATTGTGCTGTGGCCTTCCCTCAGTATCCTCCTCGCAGCAGCACAATTCTTGAATGGTAGCCCCAGATGTGTTCTCTGATGCGCTGAGGTTTTCCACGTAGTCCTCAAATACGGTGAGTCAGCTCTCGGATTTGGTGACATGATCCACAAGGTTTCTAAGATCTTGGAAGAGGAGTGGGACTTCTGTAGTCACTTCAGAAATATGTCTCAAGGCCCAATATGGAGGTAGAGATAGCTTTGAAGTATGACGTTCCTTGTGTCCCCTTCCAGTTCCAGCAAGGAGCCTTGTGGCACAGGACAGGGGGGTCAGAGGCTTTGCAATCTTGTCCAATCATCCTTGTTTTGCCACCACTACATCTTATTTTTAACCCATAGTGATGTGAAAAAGGGATAGTTCACTGCAATTTGGCGAGGGCTTGGATGATGGTTGTGAGGGCCAAAGGGTAGTGCAGCAAATGTGTTAATGAACTGGTGATCACATAGAGATCAGCATAATCAAAAGGATATGAGGAGAGTGATATATGAAGCTTACCCAATTAAACCCACAAGCCTCAAGATTTGGGTAGCATGAGCAGTCAAGGAGGATTAGACCCTTAAGTCTTAGGCTCAATGAGGCCCTCAAGCAGCAGGTGTGTTTATAGACTTTCAGGCCGGCCAAGCTCAACAACCAACCAAGGATTGCCATGCCACATTGATGGCCTCTCCAGCATTCTTAGGCTGTCAGCGGAAATGTCACCTTATAGCCAGGGCCAAAGGTGCACTCCACTCGGGTATATCTGGCAAGGGGGATCATCGTCAATTATAGAACCCTGGATTACCCTGCCACATTGGCCTGTAGCTTGCCGCACAATGTAAAGGAGGGCACATAGTGTCAGCGGACTCCGCACCACACACCAAGCCCTCCTGTGGGAGCATCTACACAGCCCCAGGCTCTCCATGTCAGCAAATCACTCCCAGAGAACCGCCAGCAGTCATCCCTGAGGCACAGTAGAGCCTCTCTCCAAAGTAAATAAGTTCTCCACACAATTAAGTGGGCAGGCAGGAGGGCAACACTCACCACTTCCTCTGGAAGCTGGAGCTCTAGGCGGCCACTATGCCCCCACTTGTCACCTCCCTTACAGTCGAAGTCCATGATCTGCTTAGCTGTGGTATCAAAAAGGCATTTAAGACAGCCGTGAAAAAGAACACTCTCCTACGTCTATCCTCTATGCCAGCAGTCATCTACTCCCTCCAGGCATGATCCAGTATGTCTCCAATCCTGGAGCTTATGAGCATTGGATTTTATGGCAGCATTAAGGTCCCTCAATAGGCAGAGTGCTCCTCATCAGTGCCTCATCAGGTTCATGTCCAGACCAGCTTTCAAGCTTTCAGAAAGATGGGCAAATTATTTTAACTATTTACACTGAAATCAGGTCTGTAAATGAGAGGACGATTTATGACTGTTGATTGTGTTAACTAGATCAGTTTTAGTAACCACAGTTAAAAAAAGATCATTCTTATGATTGTTAAATAAAATCCTTTAAAAAGTGCTAGCGATAGCCTGACTTTATTTATTTTTTCAAGAAAGAAATTTGAGAATTGTTCAGTTTTCAAAGTTAATGTGTAATGTTAATAAGTAATTTCCCTGATAAAGTCTGAAGTTTTTGGGTTGATTTTTTGTGGAGATTTCCGTTCTGTGGAAATCATCTTTGGTATCAAAAAGAGTGCTTTAGGGTTAAAGGTTGAGGGTTTTTGTGCCATATCCATCCGGTGGCTCTAATAGAGTTCTGTGTTTCTTGTAATTGATGCTCCATAAGTAGGACGTAGAGACGCAGTTCACATTTTTCCCTCCAAGATGAAAAGGTTTCTTCAATACATACTTAAATCCTGTGACCAGCGTCTTAAATTTAGAGCATTTGATGAGTAGATGTATCTCACTACAATAAACCTGAGAGGCTGCCTGTAATGGTGCAAACCATTTTCAGTGTGGGTAAAACAAAATAGCATAACTTGTATATGACAAGTTAGACACAGAATTGTGATTGATACATGGGCATCAGGGGTGCCCTCATTTATTCTACAAGGGAGGTGAATGGACAATGAACTGAAGAGAATCAGGGTTAGAAGTAATCCTGGTGAACCCCAAAGTCAACCTATATAAACATTAAAATCTCATAATTACACCAACATCTCATTTTGGCAAATGTACCCTAGTGGAGGTCTGTCATTAAATAGATCAATGGTTTAAGAATTGCATAATATATCAGAGTTGACTCCTATCAGTGGAATCAAAAGCACCCTTTAAGTTGACAGATTCTACAAACAGCTAGCCCTTTTAACAGGAAATATTCCATATCAAACCAATAAAGCCTAAACAACTATTCTAAAGTGCCAATTCCCTCTCCGAATCTCACGTTAGACAAGTGCTTCTTCTCCTTCAGGAGGCCATCAAAGTCAGTCTGAGAAAAAATATTAGACTACTAGTAGAATGTATTACAAAATTAATAGAAGAGTACTACTTCCCTCTGCACATTTTTTTTGTTGATTTTTAATTCCTTCTCCATCTCCCTCTTCCCCCTTCATCCTCCTTCTTTTTACCTGTTTCTCGTTTGTCGCAATGCAAATAGCTGACTAGACTGGCAATAAAATATATTCTTAGATTTCTATGCAAGGAGGGTTTATTGCAGCAGGCTTCACAATTCATGATGGCTGCAGCCAATCATAATTATATTAGGGCAAGCAGCCATGACATGCAGACAATATTTTTTCCTGGCATCTAAGGTGCATAATGCACCAGTAAGAAACATAAAAATGTGCCCCTTACACCTCACTATATTCCAGCTATGTCAAAGAGGATCTGTATTGTGCTGTATTGCCATTAATGTAGCCTCTCAGTACAATCATTAATTTATTTGCAAAACTGTGTGAAAATTCACTACTTGACAGTATCCCCTGTGAAAACGGAACATGAAGTCACAGAAGGAACCTAGTTTGAGACAAAAGTGTAGCCTTCAAAATATTTTCTGTCCAAACCCAAACCAGACTCCTGTGGGCAAACATTATAAGAATCTCATGCCCGCATAATTTCTCAAAATTCAAGTAACATAACATTTCTGGATTATGCTAATTTCATACACTGATTTTATCGCAGACCAAAGTTAATCAGACTACAGAATGTAATCTAGCCTCTTTAAGGGTCAGAATGAAATCAGCACTCCAGCAGCTTAGGTTGGCAGTTTTATTGGAAGCAGAAGAAATGAACAATGCGTTTCGGCTCAACCTAGCCTTGGAGAGTATAATAAGTGTCAATAATTGCTCCTTTGTCAGAAGGAACTGGTCTTGGAGGTTAGGTGGAGAATCATTTTCACAAGAAAATCATGCATTGGAGGATGGAGGGAGGTAGCTGCTGCATCGGGATTGCAAGGGGATCACTGGGGGCCACGTATGTATGTTATACTTTGTGGATACATAAGGGGCGAGAGGCTCATGATCGCCTGTGTGGCACGGACCCCTTAACGTTACATGCAGTGAGACAGATATGGCTTAACATGGGGGATAGTTTTGGGCCACTCGAGATAAATGACCGGTCCTCGGAGGTTCGGCCTTTACAGAGTTGGTGTACTCTTACAAGGACTTTGAATTGAACTCAAGAAGAGAGGGGTGAGTACGTTCTGGACTTTTATCCTGGGTTTCAGTGTCTCTCAGCACCTGCTTTCCCTTGACCCGCTTTGACAAAAGCGATATATCTCAAACATCCAAGCTCTGGGTCTCCTGATGTCTAGACTGCTTTGGCTACTCCTTTATTCTTACACAATTAAAGGTTGCTCAAGTGATAGTGCCCCTTCCTCCCAGAGATAGGCTATAAGATAAAATCTCCTTTTTCAAGATCTGAAGCCTTATTGTGGAACAAAAGTTTGGGGAGTATGCAGACTTAAATCTCCAATAGACTGGCGCAGTAAACGACTCACATCGAGGTAAAGGCATCTTTAAGCAAAAGTCTAATGGCTGATGGCAGCAGCAGTTACAGGAATGTACCCCAGGGGGCTGAGGGGTCACATGAAAAGATGGCAGAGGCAATAGCAAGCCCTCAAATATGAATTGAGACACCAAAGCCACTGTCACAATAGTCCGAGAAAGAACTTTCTCAATCCAGTGCGTCGCAGTTTGGAGGTATCCAGAGCACCCAGGTGGAACTGTCAGGATATCCCATTAGTATTCTGTGATTCAGCTTGCTCAGATCTGAGTCTGAGGTGCAAAGAGCAGCCAGGACTGGACTACAGCTACCAGTGTGGTAATACTTAGCACAAATACTCCCATAATGATCCCCTCTGAAGGTAGCTTTACAGGTCGCCAGACATGTGTACCTCAATATCCTATTTTCTGCAGACATTCAATATGAGATTCACAGAAGGCAAGAGCAGCACATCCCTCTCTCTCGCAAAGTCAGATATGGTGGATGACAACGGTGAGACAGTAAAACAAGCAACCTCCTTAATCCAGTCAAGCAGAACTATGGAGGGCGTGCATAACCAGATGCCTTTCAGTGACAATAAGCATTCTTCTTAGGATAGGGAGGTTGGCTTTGGGCCACCCCAAAGGATCCTCTTCAAGTCCCTAGTGGCGAGTAGATTGATCTAGCAAAATCTTGAAAATCTTGAAAACTTTAGTGCTCCGCTTTGTGCCCTCCTTAAACAGTTGCTGGAAGAGGTTTAAGATGTGAAAACCGTATACAAAGAGATGACAGAGAAAATAGAGAGGAGGCTGGATTTGATAGAAAAGGGTCAGCAAACTCTAAGTACCAAGTGCTCAGAAGCCGAGCAAAGGATATCCAATCTGGAGGAAGCCCAACAGCTTCACCCAGAGACTACAACCAGGCTTCCCAAAGACATGCAGCTTAAGAGGATAAATTAGAGGACTTGGAGAAGAGATCTAGGTGATCAAACCTGAGACTCATTGGGGTCCCAGAAACATTTGGCCAGAACCAAGTTTTGCCTGACGAGATCACCAAGCTGCTATCAAAATATGTTTTGTCTGATTTAAAACGAAATCTCTGTCTCACTACAGCACAGAGTCCCCTCCAGAGATCCTAAGGATGTCACCAAGTCCCAGACTATCAAGGTCTGTTTTCAAGATTTCAGAGTACAGGAGAAGATACTTAAAAAAGCTCTTCACTGAAATCTGTAAAAGTGGGTGATCATTTTTCATTTAGGAACTTTCCAAATATGGCATATGAAATCTCCAGGAAAAGCTGGGAACTGAAACGCTTGCCACAGTCACTGAGGGTCAATAGTGTCCAGACACAATTGTTGCACCCCTCTAAATTACAGGTTTTGTGGGGCTGGAAGTTCCATATGATTACCAATCCTGCTGATGTAGGGGTTTTTCTGTCTGAAATCGGGAGGGATTTAAAGATGTAACTTGAACGCTTCAGGCTGGCATCAGTGAGAGAAGAAATACACAGCATGTAAACTGCTTTGCTAGTTCCTGGCTTCCAGGGGCCTGGTGCTAAAAGGGTGGGGTGAGTGGGACAATGTACAGGCTGGGGATGAGGGAGCCTGGGATGGTGGATATTTGGTGGTGGGGGTTCACTGCAGGAGGGAACCATTTGCTTGGGAACAGTAGACAAACATGGTCGAGAATTGTTAACAGGGCTAAATAGAGAAAACAGTTTTGAGTGCAATATAATACATACATATAGGGAATTGGAATGGATTTCCCTATAGTTTCCCATAATGCAAATGGACCAAAAAATAGAGACAAGAGGGATACTGTTTTTTTTAGTTTGTAGCAAAATGACCACTTCGTCATTCTTTTACAAGAGATACATTTTATTCTGGGGAAGTAAGGCAACAAACTCTGCTACCCTTGGTTAGCTAGTGCTTTTTTTTTTCATCTGCAGAATAAGCCCACAGACGGAAAGAGGTGGTGATTAGCTGCAAAGCTCAGGTTAGCTGTCCTTCCTCAGGGTCAGATGATGGGGGTTCTGGGTCATGGCTTCTATTTTAGCATCTAATGTGAGATACAACAATGTTTCTTTCTAAGGCCGCATTAACAATACCATTAAGCCTCTTCAGTCACTGTTATGGGAGTTATGTAATCTTTCTGAGATACCTATGTTGGCGGGTGATTTTAACTTCCTCTCCATACCAGGGTTAGATCCCTCCAACTCAAATCATGGGCAACATAAGAAGAATACAGACTGGTTTTTAATGATCTTTGTTCTCAGCTGGGCATTCAAGATGAATGGCGTAAGCTATATCCAACAGCCAGAGTGTAATCTTATTACTCTAAGAAATAAAGGTCCACTTCACAGATAGACTTATGTCTAGCCACTTTAACTATCACAAAAATCTCCTCCTAATATCATGTACGGCCTTTTTGGACCTCTTGGTATTTGTTTTGAAATTCCCCCTATTACATTTAGAAGTAACTAGAAGATGGGTTACAGGTAAATCATTGTTTGGCCAAGAATCTTACGTTCAGTCCTTGAAAACTGAGAGTGAACATTTCTTCTCCATTAATGCCCATAAAGCAAAAAGCACTATAGTCTTTTGGGGGGGGGGGGTTCTAAGGCCGCAATCTGGGGGTTTATGGTTTCCATCTCAGCCCTTCAAAGGAAGAAAGACAAAGAAGAGCAGGATAGCCTACAGAAAGTGGCCAATGAGGCGTACTGTAAAGCTCTGGCCAAGCAGTTTCCCTGCTCTCTGCATATAGGACAGGAAAAGAGAGAAGCCTTGAAAGGTTTTTTTCAGGGGAAAGAAAATCTAAATAGCGGGGTTAGCAAACTGAGTATATGAAGAGGGTGAGAAAACGGTTTACTACCTGACCTGGATGGCCAAAGTAAAAACTAATTGAAACCTAATAACTGGTATAAAAGACTCTAGTACAAGAGAAATAGAAAGGGACAATGGATAGATGGGGCAAATATCTTTGAATTATTATGCCTCTCTTTATAAGGGGGAAAGGGGAACATGGGACCCAGCCCTCGCAGATCAATTCTTACAGGAAGTTCACCTCCCAGAACTAAGCAACAGAACTGCAGCCCTTTTAGTGCATCCAATTAGACCTGAGGAGGTAAAAAGGATTATAAAAGAGCTGCCCGGTTCCAAAGCTCTGAGGGAAGATGGCATCGGGCAGAGTTTCACAAATGCATTCGTCGTTTATTAGAAGTCCCCCTCTCTGAATTTGGAAATTCCATCTTACTTGGGGGCCCCCTGTCCCACCTTCCTTTAAAAAGTTAGTTTGTTAAAGGAAGGAAAAGATGAATTAGCTACAACTTCAAACAAACCAATAACACTTTTATATACAGATTATAAGATTTTCACAAAAATGTTAACTAGTCATATTAGTGTAGTAAAAAAATTGCTGATTCACCCTTTCCAGAGTGGTTTTATTAAGGGTCGCAGCTTGAGAGCCAATACTTATTACTTGTCCGAATTTACTGATCTAGGCCCTTGTTAGAAATAGGGTCTTTGGTTGGCAGTCAGGTTACCCCCGTCCAAGCAAGGACCCTCACTCTAGTCAGGGTAAGTCACACACAATCCAAATTATCCTGTGCCCACTCTCTGGTAGCTTGGCACTGAGCAGTCAGGCTTAACTAAGAAGGCAATGTGTAAAGTATTTGTGCAATAAATCATACAATAACACAATATAGCACCACAAAAATACACCACACAGTGTTTAGAAAAATATATAATATTTATCTGGATACTTGCAGGTCAAAAATGATAAAACGATGCAATAAGAAAATGTAAAGATATCACTGAAAAGTGATATAAAGTGTCTTAAGTTTTTTTAAAAGCAAACAAAGTCTCTTTCAAGCACAAAGTACCTGGTTTGAGTGAAAAATCTCCGCAAAGGGCCGCAGAAGAGGAGAGGAGTGGAAAACGGGGAGTGTGCGTCGGTTTCGCCCCTTCGCACATGGACGTTGCATCGATTTCCGGTGCACGGACGGGCCTCCTCTTCGGGTTGCGGGGTTTTCAGACACCCCGGGGCCTGTGCGTGGAATTCTGGGCTTGTTGACAAGCTCTGCGTCGTTCCTGTGGGCGATGGGGGACAATTTCTCCCTCATGGCAGGCGCTGTGTCGATTTCCACTCTGGTAGTCAGGCGGCGGCATCCCAGGTCGGCTGTGCGTTGATCCGGCGGGCCGTGCGTCGAAGTTCCGGTCTCACCGCAGGCGCCGCGTCGATCGTTTCCTTGCGAAGTCGTGCGGCGGCGTTCCGGTTCGCCGTGCGGTGAATTTTTTACCGCGGAACAGGCTATGCGCCGTTTTTAGCAAGCTGTGCATCTAATTTTCACTGCACAAGGAGTCCAGCTGCAAGAAAGAAGTCTTTTTGGTCCTGAGACTTCAGGAAACAGGAGGCAAGCTCTATCCAAGCCCTTGGAGAGCACTTCTGCAGCAAAGCAAGAGAGCAGAAAGACAGCAGGGCAACAGCAAGGCAGCAGTCCTCTGTAGAAAGTAGTCAGGTGAGTCCTTTAGGCAGCCAGGCAGTTATTCTTGTCAGGGTGCAGGTTCTGGTTCAGGTTTCTTCTCCAGGAAGTGTCTGAGGTGGTAGGGCAGAGGCCCTGTTTTATACCCAAATGTGCCTTTGAAGTGGGGGAGACTTCAAAGAGTGGCTTAGAAGTGCACCGGGTCCCCTTTCAGTTCAAACAAGTCTGCCAGGGTCCCAGTAGGGGTGTGGCAGTCCCTTGTGTGAGAGCAGGCCCTCCACCTTCCCAGCCCAGGAAGACCCATTCAAAATGCAGATGTATGCAAGTGAGGCTGAGTACCCTGTGTTTGGGGTGTGTCTGAGTGAATGCACAAGGAGCTGTCAACTAAACCTATCCAGACGTCGATCGTAAGACACAGGAAGATTTAAGTGCAGAGAAATGCTCACTTTCTAAAAGGGGCATTTCTAAAATAGTAATATTAAATCTAACTTCACCAGTCAGCAGGATTTTGTATTACCATTCTGGCCATGCTAAATATGACCTTCCTACTCCTTTCAGATCAGCAGCTACCACTTCAACAATGTATGAGGGCAGCCCCAATGCTAGCCTATGAAGGGAGCAGGCCTCACAGTAGTGTAAAAACGAATTTAGGAGTTTTACACTACTAGGACATGTAAAGTACACAGGTACATGTCCTGCCTTTTACCCACACAGCAACCTGCTCTAGGGGTTACCTAGGGCACACCTTAGGGGTGACTTGTATGTAGAAAAAGGGTAATTTTAGGCTTGGCAAGTACTTTTAAATGCCAAGTCGAAGTGACAGTGAAACTGCACACACAGGCCTTGCAATGGCAGGCCTGAGACAAGGTTGAGGGGCTACTTAAGTGGGTGGCGCAACCAGTGCTGCAGGCCCACTAGTAGCATTTAATTTACAGGCCCTGGGCACATACAGTGCACTCTACTAGAGACTTATAAGTAAATCAAATAGTCCAATTTGGTGTGATCCAAGGTTACCATGTTTAAAGGCAGAGAGCATATGCACTTTAGCATTGGTTAGCAGTGGTAAAGTGTGCAGAGTCTAAAAACCAGCAAAAACAGTGTCCAAAAAGTGGAGGGAGGCAGGCAAAAAGTTAGGGGTGACCACCCTAAGGCTGTCAGGTCTAACAGCCCTCATTATGAGCCTGGTGGCAATCACCGCTGACCGCCGTGCTGCGGTGAACAAAAGACCACCAGTGGCAATGAACTGCACACCGCTGTATAATGATGCTATAAAGACAAACCTCTGAAAATCCTGCAACCTCCACCGACCACCAGGGCCAACGACAGCGGAAAGGCAGTGCACCTCACCCTGCCACCACCATGCAGAAAAAATCCCCCACCCACCAAATAATGATGCACACAAACGCTTGGCGGACAGTGAATGTTAAACGACCATTGGGGGTATGGACCGCCACAGCCAGCAATGGGACCTACCAACAACAAATGAACACATTGGCAAGTTTGAAAATCACATACCTGACACACATCCACAACACTATAAAACACACACCCTAAAATCCTTTGAAACGCCAGTAGCATGAGAGATATTGACAACACAACATGCATACACTGAACACACCATTACACAAGTCACACACCCAACCACACAACAGCACCCTCACCAATACACCAACAACACACCACCCAGAACACACACCATGGCACCCCCTAAGCACCCCCGCTTAACAGACTGGGAGCTAAGGAACATGGTGGACGAAATACTCAGGGTCGAGCCAGACAACCATTGTTAATGCCATCCAGGGGCTAGCATCCCAGATGCAGCAATGCAATGCATACCTGGAAGACATTCACGGTGCCATGTCTGGCCTACAGAGATCTTTTCAGGCTCTGGCCTCCTCTTTGATGGCAGCCAGTGTCCCTGGTCTTTCCGTCCCCCCTCCCACCACCTCTACCCCTTCCAGGACCCCATTCCCTTCACCCATCCCAAGCACATATACAGACAGCCATGCACATAGATCAACACACAAGAAGCTCACTGAAAAACACAAGCACCACACTTCTCACTACAGGCATGCACACACCCAACATACGAAAGCACACACAACTTCCACCTCCCCCACTGTGTCAGCCTCCCCCTCCTCCCTGTCTGTCACCTCACCATGCACACCCACATGCACTGCACCCTCAGTCATTGCTGCTGCCCCCATTTTTGAAGTCACCACAACAGCTGACATCCAGTTATGCACCCCAGGCACCATACCTGCACTCACCATATCTACATACACACACACTTGCAGGACACTCACCAGACCAGCAGACACCCACACAACATCCATCTACACTGGCAGCCTGTCTTCTCCCACTGTGTCCCCCCCTCCTCCCAAAACACTCAAACGTTCCCACACATCCACACCACTCACATCCACCATACATAAGCATACTAAACAGGCACCTACATCCATGTCCAGCACACGTACACCTTGTGCAACCACTCCCTCAACCTCCACTCCCAGACCTGGCTCCAGATCCCCTCCAACTGCACCTAAGAAGTTTTCCTCTCCCGTGTTGATCTGTTTGAACCCACTAGCCCACCCTGTCTTGTCCCTAAACGTTCCCATGCCCTTGCCCAGTCCACTCCTTCCTCGTCTAAGTCCGCCCCAGTCAGCCCTTCCCATTACCGTGTCCCTTCCCCAGGGAGGAAGAAGGCCCATGTTGTCCCACGTCCCTCTGTGGGAGGGAGAGTGGGCCTGAACTGGGGGGTCCCAGTTCAGGCCCACTCTCCCTCCATCCGAAGGCAAGCCCAAACCCCCGCCACCTCTTAAACCTAAACCCACCCCGCCACCCATGCCCCTGATCCCTGAGGTGCCTTGCTGCCCCATTGATGCCCCTCTCCAGTGTCCTTTACACATGGAGGGGTCATGTTTGGGCTATATTTGCCCTTCAGGAACTTTACAATGCACTGGCCAATGACCTTATTTCGACATTCCTGTTGTTTCTTGAAATTAAATTTTAGTGCCCAGCAGCTGTTGGCACAATATTGCCCCGTTGTGCAGCGTATCACTGTGGGGGTGTGGTGAGCATAGGTGTGTGCATTGGTGCATGTATTTGTTGGCTTGTGACTGGTAAGTACATCCTGTTATGGTATATATGGCTTGGGATGGTGGGACGGGTTGGGAGTGTGTTGCGGGGTGGATGTGTAACTGTGCCTTTTCTTCCCATGTGTACTAGGCTGCGGTACTTACTGTCGTCATATTTGTGGTCAGTCACGGTCGTGGAGGAATATGGCAAGGAGAAGCACTGGTATTATTTCCAACTCTCGCACCATGTCTGCGTCGGCTTGTTCTATGTACCTCCGGTGAGTGTTTCCCTTTGTATTGTTCATTACCACCATGCTTTACCTGGTGGTGGTTCCCGCCCCAAAACTGATGGCGGTGTGGTGTTTCATTATTTGGTGGGTGGGTAGGGCCTCCTCCATCATTGGCAGGACTAGACAAATGGCGGTGTTGGGATGGACCACTGCTTGTTTCTCATTGGCTTCATTATTTGTCGGTCCGGACCGCCAGCCTGTTGGCAGTAGTTACCGCCACTGCCGGCGGTGCGGTGTTTCCCGCCATGTTCATAATGACCACCTTAGTCTCTACTGACATCCCCATCCCCACAGTCATAGTTCTGCTTGATGCAAAAAAAGGCTTTTGACCTTGTGAACTGGGATTTTCTGTTTAAAATCCAGTAGAAATGTAATTTTCCATCTCAGCTCACAAGATGAATAGTTGGACTGTATGAAAATACTTTGGCTCAAATTATAATAAACAATCAAAGCGAAGAGACAGTATTCCCTAATTGGGGGCATTGACAGGGCTGTCCCCTAACGCCAACTGTATTTGCCCTGTTTATAGAATCTTTGGCCCAATATATTCATCCTCATAATGCTATTTGTCCCTCATTATCGGGCACTGCAAAAAAAAATGTTACGCAGTTGATGTTGCCTTGTATTTACTCCAAGATAGGGAGAATATAGAGACAGCTCTGCAAGCAATCCAGAGGTATATGAGGCTGGTTAGATATAAAATTAACAAATCTAAGACTGAGGCCCTTAGTACGGGTTTGGCAGTTTTTTTGGAAGACCGCCATGGTGGGGTACGCCAAAATATTGCCAGTATTGGCGGTATACCGACCGTCGTATTACGAGCCACATACTGAAGACCGCCACAAATCCGAAACTGCCAGGCTGACCGAGGGTGAGAGAGGCAGTCCCTAAACCAGCACCTCCACATCGACAACATTCCACCCTCCATGATATGAACCACAAATCACCACAACGGTCATTGCACAGAGGAAAACCATTGGCGGTGTGAACCACTGCGGTCAAAAACACACCTCAGTCTGAACACCACACCACATTGGACAGTACGAATAACCCACATATGCGACACGTACACACATGAGACACACCACACATACCACTATAAAACACACCCTACACAACCAAAAATCCTTTGCAACTACAACCACAGACAGACACAGCCATGACCCACAAACCGATTAATTAGCACTGATACATCACAAGCACATAGACACTTCACACTCAGCACACAATATGCAACTGCACCATAAATATTATATACAAATCACAACTGCACACAAACACAACAACACACCAGGACACAAATCTAAGCATTCCACACACCCCATCAAGTACCAAATACTCCACCCTTGTGCACAGCACCCCCCAAACCACATCACTACCACCATGTCCCCTCAAAAGCACCCACGATTCACAGACGAAGAGTTGAGGGTCATGGTCAATGAAATCATCAGGTTAGAGCCACAACTGTTGGAGCACAGATCCAGCAAACATCCATAGCCAGGAAAATAAAGTTATGGCGGAGGATCGTTGACAGGGTATACTCAGTGGGCAACCCTCCACGCACAAGAAAGGACATCAGGAGGAGGTGGAACGACCTTAGGGGGAAGTTGCATTCCATGACATCACGACATCAGATTGTCATCACCAAGACTGGCAGTGGACTCACACCTACTCCCCAAAAGATCACATCATGGGAGAAGAAGGACTTTATCATCCTGTGTCCAGAGAGCCTAACTGGAATAACGGGAGGACTAGACTTTGGTAAGTCCTAACACTCCCCTGGCACCAACAACTCCAGTACAGCATGGGTCCCCACCTCCCTATCACTCCCCAATTCTCCCCATCTCACACTTACTCCCCCCACCCATTGAATGACCCTCCCCTGCATGCCGCACCACCTCACTGCCACTATCCCCACACAGTCCCTTCCTAGTGCGTGGATAGCACTCACAATGGCAAGCACTACAAATCCCATAATGAATCACTCCCTACACGTGAAAGTCTGCTATTCCCACTTCACAGTAGATCACCTACACGTAAAACCATCACACCAGCTACCCCAACTAGATGCATAAACTGCGTACTACTACATGGCATTGACAGCAATACTAACCACTACCCACAACCCTCAATGGTACATGGAACCAATGTCACAATCCTTCACCCACAAACAATGTCTGCAGTGCCACATCTGTCATTGCCATCACTGGGAAGCAAGACAGGCCACCATATGCATCAGACAATGATATGAACAAGTACACCTCCACAATGTAACTCACTCCCTCTCCAACCACAGGTACCCCTGCCACTGCCACCCTGCAGCGGATGCCAGAGACAGTCAGCCCTCCTGAGGATAAAGGCCCCAGTGAGGACTACTACTCTGGATGTCTGGGCATTGATGACTTCCCTGGCCCATCTGAGACAACTGGTCAGTCCCCCACCACCAGCCTCACCCTCTCCACATCTGTGCTCCCCACCCCTGTGGTAACAACATCACAGCCAACCCCTCGTCCCCAAACGTGTCTCCTAAGGACTGGTCAATCAGCACGTGTGCCCCACAGTATAGGGACCAGAGTCTACCCTTCACACCCAAGACAATGAAGGTCCTGGTGTAACTGGGAGTGGGCACAACATGCTAGGGTCACAGACACCAGGGGCAGGGGCAGTGGGAGGGCAGTTGTGGGCCAAACGATAGGGTCCCCAAGGGAGATGACTGGCCAGGAGGCTATCTCCAAAGTCCTGGGAGCATACCAGACAAGATGGGCCAGATACTCTCCACCTTGCATGAGAACCAAAGGCTGCAGAGGGAATACAACCAGGAGGCCATGCAGCAGTGGCAGGCTCACAATGCCACCATGGCTTCCATTGCAGGGGTGCTCAAAGAACTATCAACCATCTTGCGTGTGTCATCCACCCACCAGCAGGCCCCTTCCACTAGCCACATACCAACTGAGCCATCCACTTCTGCCACAGCTGGTGGAATGGAGGCCCTGCCAAAGGACCCACAGGCACCGAGCTCCCCTCCCTCTGTAGCTGAAGAACCCCTATGCAAACGAGATCGTCCATACAGACATCCTGCAGGACCTGATGCCAAGACCAAAACCACTGTCAGGAAGTGAGCCTCTTCTGAACATACTCCCTTGTTTGCCACTGACACACCCTGTTGACTACATTCTGTCATGTCTTCATTTGCCCATGTCCTTTGGATACTGGACCTGTACTACCGGCAGCTGCGCCAACTGCTCTGATGATTTCATCCACCATGACCCCACTCTTCACCCATTGCCCTTGTGAATCAAATTAAACACCATTGAGCACAGCTACTGCTTACATGTCGTTATTGTATCAAATGGAAATTTCTGTAGTACAACATTTCATTTCAGTTAACCCATTGATCAGCAAAAGTCTGTAGGATAGAGAGAAGGGGGAGCAATGTGCAGCAAGTTTGATAGTAGAACAGACATATACTGAAATCCTGTGTCAATGGAGCCACCAGTCTAGCCAGGAACCAGAGTAGCACCACTTAAGTGACCTGCAAATATACCAAGACAGGGACAACCATCACAATAGGAGTCAATGTTGCCCACTCAACACACATGCAGTACATTGTTGTCCTCCCCAGTATGAATTGGCAAGTGGAATGTTAACAGAAATTAGCATGGCAGATACACATTTGTAAAACATGCATTCCCAATGGTTGATCCCTCACAGCTGACATAACACAACTAAAGCCAAGCTCCACTGTCAGTGTAAGTTATGTACCATATTCATCCATTGTGTACAGTGAGGATAAGTAGCTAAACTGATAACACTACTTTGGTTGGCAGTGCTTTTGCAGTTGACATAGCATTACTGGTAACATACAACATGGCCTATCCTTTGCAGAGGTGATGTTAGGCAACAGCGTGGTAAACATAGCTCTGACATTTGAACAGTAACACCTCCCTTGATGACACACATGAAGAGGAGCAATGTCACAAGGCTGACAGGATTACAATACACACACAATACAGTTTGCATATACCTGAATTTAATTTAAAGTATTGGTGAATCAACTCTGTTCTAGAGTCACCTGCATCCTCTTCATCTGCCTCCTCATCACTTACTATGTCACCATCATCAACCACTGGTACAGCTGCCACCTCCTCAACATCAAGTAATGGTATGTGACGCCTCAGGGGCAGATTGTGTAGCATGCAGCAGCAACAATAATCTGGCAGACCTTTAGTGCTCTGTAGAACAAAGCACCTCCTGAGACATGAAGACACCGGAATCTGGCCCAAAGGTCCTCTCAATGACACACCTCGTTCTGCCGTGAGCCTCATTGAAATGGTTTTTCACCATCTGTTTTTGGGTATCTCACTTGTGTAAGCAGCCACGGAAGGTTAGGATAGCCAGAGTCACTTGTGTGTACAAAGGTTGGACCTATCACAATACCGGTAGGGACAGAGGGTAGAGTGTGATGAGAGGTGACATTACAGTTGCACACATACTACTGGATATATATTAATGAGCCAGGCCCTCTCTCCCTGTAGTTGTGCCATCATGTGTGGGGCATTGCTATTCCTCAGAATGTAGGAGTCATGCACAGAAGCAGGAAACTTGGCTGTCACTTGGGAGATGTACTGGTCAGCGAGACACACCACCTGGATATTTATGGAGTAAAAGTTTTTCCTGTTCCTATACACTTGATAATTGAGCCCTGGGAGGAACCAAAACAATATGGGTGCCATCTATGGCCCCTCTCATATGAGGGACTTGTCCCATATCATAGAAGTCAGCTTTAACAGTTGGTAAATCCGCACGTTGGGGGAACCTGATTTAGCTGTCCAGGTGTTTGAGTAAAGCACACAGTACATCCTGCAACACAATACCGAACATCGACTGTGACATCCCTGCTGCCAAGCCCACTGTAAATTGAAACGAGCCTGAGGCAAGGAAGTGTAGCACTGATAAGACCTGTACTGTAGGAGGGATTGCATGGGGATTACGTATGGTAGGCAAGAGGTCCGGCTCCAACTGGGTACACAGTTCCATGATGGTCTCACAGTTCAGATGATAGGTCTGGATGATGTGTCTCTCTTCCAGGGTAGCAAAGTCGACTAATGGCTGGTACATTGGTGCATGTCTCATTCTCACCATTGCATGGTATCTATGAATAGGGGAGATGAAAAGCCACAGGTTGATGTCGATATTTTACATGCCACCTAACACTGTACTTGTAACACACAATAGTAATGTATACGTAATACTGAAGTATACACAATCCAGCCCCATACAAACAGCTTGCCACACACAAAACATGTGACACTTCCATTTAACAACATCTTATTCCCACAGGTAATTAGCTGTATGTAACTTTTTGACATACAGATATGGCTAATCCGTCTATGATGCATCAATTGACTGCACATGTCCTTCAATTGTCATCAGTCCATCTAACTACACTGTCCATTAATGTCACATGTGTGAACCCAGCTTTGGTGTGTGGACATAGTCAAGCTATGCACTTGTCACTACATATCATCCATGACACACTTATAATTGGCCTACAATACACAGATGACATGTAAAATGACAGCTACCTGCCCTGCAAGCACAGGACACATGGAAGCGACCTCATTTTGCCAGCGTTAGTCGTCATGGCGGTAGGCGGACACAGCCGCTGAGCAACTCCTCATTGGATAACATTGTTGCCCATGGGAGACTGGGGTCAATGAAGATCAATGCCGGCGGTGACGGTCATGTATGCAGCGGCAGTAACCGCCATTTTCTGTTTGCATAGCTCACTTGACTCCTGACGCTCGTGCAATCAAGATCTTCACTGCATGAGCTGCTGTGTATTGTCTATGGGAGCCATAATGCCACGTCCTGCAGAAGATAGAGCCCCTGCCTTCACCCAGAAGGGATTGGAGAAGCTAGTGGACGGAGTCTTACCCCTGTATGGACAGTTGTAGGGGGCACCAGAGCAGCAGGTGAGTCCAATGTTACTCTCCTGTCTGATAGTGGTGTGTGTGAGGCTGAAAGTCATTGTGATGATGTACACAGAGTGGATGCATGCAGATGGCAATGGAGTTGGTGCTTTTGTGTTGCTAAGACACGTTAGTGTGGGTATGAGATGTGTCTGATGTGTAAAGTTCACTGCTGTTGCTGTAATGCCAGTCTACATGAAATTTTCTTTTTTTCTGTGTCATCCATGCAGGTCAGTACCCATCAGAAGAAGGGGATTTGGGGCCAGATGTATGAAAAAGGTCTTTTGCGAATCCGAAATAGCAATTTTTAAGAAATCGCTATTTCTGTTTTGCAAAATGCAATGTATCACATTTGCGATTCGGTAATAGCGATTTCTTAAAAATCGCAAATGCTATTACCGAATCACAAATTGCGATACCAGCCCCCATTCGCACCTATAGGCCTGTCGGCCCATATCTGCAAATGTTTTGCATTTCCAAAATTGCGAATTCCTAACTGGAATTCGCAATTTGTGGAAATGCAAAGTCCAGGGTGCTGGGTGACTTAGGCCCCCTCTGCGGCACCCCAAAATATTTTTTTACAATATATAAAGTGCACACATGCCAAAAGGGCATGTGTGCTTTACATGTAAATTTTAAAAATGCATTTTAAATAAATACATTTTTAAAATTTGCACATGGTTACTACCAAGTTCAACTTGGTGGTAAATAGCGATTCCTTAATGCCCAATTCGCATTAAGGAATTGCTTGTTACATGTGCTTTAGTAATCGCAAATAAGGATATCTTATTTGCGATTTCTTATTTAGAGTGGCGCAATTTGTGACTATCTAAACAGGGTCGCAATTTCAAGGAATCGCTATTTTAGCGATTCCGTAAAATTGCATTCAGAATGCCTTTGATACATTCTGAAATGGCTTTTTGCATTTGCAAGCTTTGATACATCTGGCCCTTTGTGTGCCATCACCAAGCAAGTGCGGACCATGGTGGTCCATAGACGGCAGAGCACCCACTGCAGAAAGCAGTGGGAGGACATAAGACACTGGGTCTGTAAGACCGCTGAGGCCCAGCTGGGGACATCCTCCCAAAAAGGGAACGGTGCCCGTTGGACCCTGACCCCCCTAACGGCCGCCATTTTGGCAGTGGCCTACACTGAGGTGGATGGGCACTTGAGGGCAGCACAGCAACCACAAGGCAGTAAGTACACACTCACACCTTGCTACTGTTTAGCTTGTATGGGTCTGGGTAGCCTACTAGTGGTAAGATGTCGTATAGATCATTGGTAGATGCAAATGGATCATGGGTGTCAGCCACCCTGGCAGGATTTGTATATAGTATGTGTGCCAATACCATTCAGACAGTGACTTATGAGGGGCGTAATTCCATGTTTGGGTTTGTCTGGACACAGTTCACATATTTTGAGAGACCTGCCCCTTCCGTCAGCATCAGTCTACCTGAGGTGTTAAGGCATTGCCATCAGTATTACTCTGCCACAATGACAGAGGTAATTTGTGAGTTCTCAATCAGCTGCCTTTAACTGGATGTGTGGATGGCTGGAGGGGGCCAAGTACTTATTGACCACATTGTACATGGATTTGTGGGCATACTACCTACCCTTGCAGGAATATGTTGGGTAAAATGAACAGGATATGTCAAGTTAATCGACCATGGGAATGTGGCAAGTACTATGCACCTGTGTATTGTTAGACTCTTCATGAAGTCAGTGATTGCCAATGTGCCCACATTAGTAGGTTTTTTCAGCATAGCTTTTGTTTTCTCCATGATTTCCCACAGTTATGCATGACAATATAAAGGCATGTCCTGCCATGGCATACCAGCAGAATGATAAGTTTTTGCTCTGTGTGAATGATGGGTAGGTATTGACCCATTCTACCCTTTCTTTCTCTCCCACCCACCCTCGCTCTCCTTCTCTGTCTTTGTGTGCATCAGCATCATCAGGTGAAGGAGGAGGGGCACCAGCGAGTGGGAAAGCGGCAGCCCACGGGACCCAGGAGGCTGACACCAGCAGAGCCGAAGGGGCCACTGGGACAGAGGTCAAGGGACTGCCACGGGGAGACCGGATCTACAACCTCCTCTCTGGATTCCTCCTCCAATGGATGCTCCTTGGTGGTGGCGAACCCATCTGAGACAGGACCAGCACCATCCTTGTCCCCCACCCCTCTTACCAGAACCACTCTCCCAGTAGCTCCCCACCCAGTTGCCGGTGCCCACTCACCCAGGAGGGTGGGCATCTTCTTCGCCACAGGCACCTCTGCCCTGCCCCGGTCAGTCCCGCTGCCCTCAATGAGAATACTATTGACCTCCTGAGGTCCATCTCTCTGGGACAGTCAACCATCATAAATGCCATCCAGGGACTGGCATCACAGATGCAGCAGAGCAATGCCTACCTGGAAGGCATTCACGGTGCCCTGACTGCCCTTCAGAGATCCTTTCAGGCTCTGGTCTCCTCGTTGATAGCAGCCAGTGGCCCTTCTTATTCCAGCCCTCCTCCAGCTACCTGTGCCCAATCCCACACCCCACACCCATCCAGAGCACGCAGTCAGCCCAACATTTATCCACCTCAACAGACACGGTTCGCAAAGACAAACACAAGCACCACATGTTCCACCACTGCCATGCACACAGACAACACACACATGCAGACACAACAGCCACTCCCTACACAGAATCCCCCATTACCTCCTCCCTCACAGACACTACACCACTCAAAGCTGCTATCACCATATCAACACTCCCAAATCCAGCCACAAGTCTACTCATACCCACCGTCACCACAATAGCAGACCCACATATATCAACCCATACACCAAATGTGCACCCACTATGACTACCAACACTCCCACATGCAGCACATCCATCTTCCCTGCAGGAACCACCCCAACAGACACTCAGACATCCACCCTGGCATCTCCCTGCATCTCCTCCCCCCTTCTCCGAAGACACCTAAACGCCCACTCTCACCCACCCAACAGACACCCAGCACACACATGCCTTCCACCCACACACCTGCACCCAAGACACCTACATGTACACACCTCATACGCACTCCCTCTCCCTCCACTCCCAAATCTTTTTCCCATGACCACTCTTGTGTTCCTAAAAAAGATTCCTTTATGAGTTTTCCCTGTTCCCTCCCAATGTCCCAGCCCGTGGTTCCCCAAGCACCCTGTTAGCCTCCCTAAACCCAGTCCTTCCATCTCCCAGTCCTCTCATGCCCCCAGTACTACCCATGGCACTTCCCCTGTAAAAACTACAACCCCCACCAAACACAAGGTCAGCCCTCCCAAATCCAAGGCCAAGGACCCTCCCCAAAGGCTAAAACTAAACCCAACCCCCCCAAACCTAACCCCAAGCCAAAGGTCCCCCCTCCCAAATCCAAGCCCCCACCTCTGCCCTGCCACCCCTGCAGTGCCTGCCTACCCCATTGATGCCCCTGCCATGTGGAGGCCACTTTGAAGTCAGGAGTCAATTTGAGGCCAGACACTTTGCCCAGTGTGCCTGGGGCACTGTAGTATTTGTGTAGCAGCATGAGTTGTGTAAGTGATTTGTCCTATGGACTTGTTGTGATGTGTTGTGATGATGTTGTGTGGCATTGTGTGGTAGTGGTGTGTGCATCCTTTTATATTGTTCATTTCTGCCATGCCTTTCATGGCGGGGCGACCACCCCAGAAATCCTGGTGTGTGCTACCTTGTAATATGCTAAGCGAAAACATGGTCTCCGCTGGCCAGGAGATGCCTAATGCCGGCTGCGGCAATCTGTCCGCACTGGCGGTACCGGCGATGTATTGGCTGTGTTCTATTCAGATCACCTCCATGGTCATGATATAGTGGTCTACTCCGCCAGCCTTGCAGTGGTGTGACTGCCACAGCCCGCTTGGCATTCCAGGGACTGTCAAACTTGTAATGACCACCTAAATCTCTTTCGTTCGACACTTCAATTGAAGCGTTACCCTCAGGCGTAATTATAATTTACCCCCTAAAAGATATTTAGCAGTATTTTATTCCGATTCAGTCTTTCATAGTTATTGTTTATATTTTATCTCATTACTATCTAAAATCCATTCTCTTTGAGCTATTTAGAAACCCCTTCCTAGCTCTGTGACTAGTCAGATACCAGCTAGATATCACCTTTACATCATTTATATGGGGCATTAAATCTCCTAGAGTTTTCCTAAAAATACTTCAATTGCCCTAAGAGGAAGGAGGCTTGGCACTCCCATGTCCAGGAACTTATTATTTCGCTTCTATTGTTGTGCAGTTGTGTCCTTTTTTAATGCAGGGGTCCCAGTTTGCTGATTTTTTAGTTTTATATATGCTTTGATGCTGTAATATAGTGAGTTTGATGAGAGCCATTAATGAACCCAAAATGCTGACGAAAAGGCCAGATGTACTAACACTGGGACTACTGATTTAATAATTGCAATTCTCTCTGAATAGCAATTGGGAAATTGGCATTCTTAATGTATGAAACTCCTTTGAGTTTTATTAGAGAGTCCTAGTAAGTTGCAAATAGACCTACCTCATGAATATTAATGCGGTAGAACGTAATTTGTGACCCATTAGGAATTGCAGCCATCACAGGGATAGTAGCCTGCTGGGTTCAGCAGACCACAATGTCTGTTATTGCCTTTTAACAAAGTAATCTTTTTTTAAACACAGCCCGTTTTCCTTAAAGGATTCAAGAGAGTGGGAGATTGGGGTCAAATGTTTACGTCATGGAGGGCCATTTCTGAATTTTGGTCACAGACCTTTGAAAATATTTCACTAAAAATAGGATGCAAGGGTAAACCCTCATCCAGTACCATTATGTTGGTCTCACCATCTCCTCACAGTTTGGGAAGCAAGGTGCACAATGTATTTATATCTCCACTTTAGTGGCTTGGTCTATTATCATCAGGCATTGGAAGTCCCCTCTGAATCTCACATTTGAGGAACGGTTAAGTAAAGTGAGGAAAAACAGCACAAGGGTATACTGGAAAACAATATACAATGCTATAAAAAGATATAGGGGGCATTCTCTGTGGAAGAAGCGGTATAGGTGAATTAGATACAGATTCCACTGAGCACCTCAGTAACACCATGCTGGTATTTTGGCATCTTCACTGTTACATTATTCTGTGTCCAGTAATTAGCTAGCAATTAGTTACCCTAACCATAACATACCATCACTTTACTGGGTCAACATCTGGTTTGGTTTTGCATGTTATTATGATTATTTCAAAGCAGGAAAGAGGGGTTAGCACTCTATTGTTTCCTGCACTGTCACTTTACATCGTCAGCTAGCTGGCGAATATCAGGTTCTTTGGCACTGTTGTGCGATCGCTTCTAAAGAGGTAATTAGCTCGATCACATAAGTACTGTATCAGCACTGTTAATTTATAGATTGTTGGCAATCGTTACTTTCAGGACTGTTTCTTTATTGTCACTTTACAAATGTAATTTTTTTAAATCTATTTTTGTTTTTAGTGTTTATAAAGGTTGAGGGAATGAGTGCTGTATTATAAAGTGTCAGAAATTGATATTATACAATTAGGATTAGATGTTATATCGAAAAAATATAACAAATGTAATTCAATACTCAAAGCAGTGAAAGCTGCTGGGCCAGATGCCACAACTGGCAACAAGGATGGAATACATGCCATGCTGATAAGACAAAACTGCTTTCTCTGAGAGTTTGCAATGATACAGCAAACTGCTTGTGAGAGCAGCGTGTGCCCAGAATCAATATGGAGTGGCCTGCGACTGGTACATGTGGAGTCGAAGCACTGGTTAAGCCCATGCACAGCCGCAGAAGAAACTGAAGGCCCTGTACAGGAGCATATCCAAAACGGCAGCCAAAACTGACAATGAGGTGATCGACAGAGACACTGTGCCTTGCATCGAATGCTGTACGATTTTTCAGATGAAGCAAGAAATAACAATCATACAAGAAAGAAATAGAAAATGTACTCACAATCACAGGCAATTGAAGCACACAGTGGTGCATACTCCCGCTGCGATCTCTGTTTGCAGGAGTTGTCAGTGCCATCCTGCGTCTTAAAAGCTGTCTGAACAGCATGTGCTCTCAATGGCACGAAACACAATGCGGCCATGTTCTTGAAGCCACCAATGCCTTTTTATGCTTCTAAGAAGCAAAACAATGTTGCCAAGTGGGCTATGTGGATCAAAACATTAAATGAATTTGTAGATGCACTAGCGAAAGAAGATGACAAGATCACCAAATATTTGATACACCTTGCTGGTGACAGAGTGAAAGAAGTGCTAAAGAATATCTCACAGATTGATGCAAATCTGTACCAACAGGTAAAACAAGCATTAGAGCCCAAGACCAATCCAAGCCCAGAAGTCAACTATGAAAGCTATATCTTCAGCCAAGCATGAAAACAGGTTGGTGAAACAATGAGTGAGTTTGTTGAAAGACTTGATACACTCACTAAACATTGCAAGTTCTGTGACTTCACTGACGAAGAAGCCATGTGCCTCAGAATCATTGATGGCTGCCTCTTAGATTAATTTAGAAGGTGCATGCTAAGAGAAACACGGTTTTCAGAAAATGCTAATGGCTGCAAAAGCAGAAGAATGAGCAGATCAACAAGCTGTTAACATGGAAGCAGGAATGGCACACCATTAATTGGCATGAATCAGCACTGACTGTAAAAAGCAAGTACAAACACAAATGAGACACACGTAGGTCAACCTCTTCAAAGAAAACAAAACTATGCTTTTGATGTGAATTATCATCTCCCCTTGAAGGTAAATGTCCAGCTGTAGGACAAGTTTGCAAAGGTTGTGGAAAAATGAACCATTTCATAACTGTGTGCCAGGCCAAAGAATACTCAGGTGTGTCATGACAGCAAGAGAAAATAGCCATAGAACATTCCAGAAGCATTTGCACCACACCCTAAAACCAAAAAGCCACATCAGCTATGACAAGTAGAAACCAGGCAAAATCAATTGTCATCGAGCTCATTGGACAAAGGTCCTTCAACGTCACTATCAATTACCAGCAAACAAGATGAATGTGCACTGATGGTATCAACTGAAAGTCGGCGTGCACATGTGGGTTTGGCTACTTGTAAATAAGATCATATTTCAAAGAAAGTTCACTAAACAGAGCAACACATGTGATTTGGACACTGACCCAAAATCAAGTTGAATGTGAATGAATATCCAATAACTTTCATCAAAGACAGTAGTGCATTGAATAATTAATGTCAGTAGAAAAGTTTAACAGTCCATTCCCTGTACCTTGTCTCACTCCATCAGGCACGTAGGTTAATACTTGGGCTGCTTCTGAGCCATTGCAAAGCCAAGGGTCGTTCTTAGCGACAATGCAACACAAAAAGACATTGGCGTGAGCCACCATTCATTCTACAAGCAACTTCATCAAATGCCTGTTTACTCAGTTTTGCTACTGCTGCTGTCACGCCGGTGGTCCCCCGACCACAGTATTTAGGTGTATTGAGGTTAAGCCAAAGACTACCAGAACAGCACACAACAAAGTGTACTCTGTCACGTCAGATGCATCTCACAGCTGACACAGCAGATTTAAATGCAGATGAGTAGGCCCTCCACTGCCGTCTTCATGACAGTTTCTAGCCAAGCCTATTTAGGTCACACAGTTGTGCTGGTGGTGTATCAGTGGCGGGCCCATGAAAGGGGAAGTCCATTGTGAAACCCGTTCAGTATTGTACTATGCTATGGCCATTGGTTGGTTGTTAGCTGCCCACACCTGTTGTAAATTGGACAATTGTGAATAGCTGCACAGTACTGCTACATAGAAGTAGTAGCCATACACAAGTTAATTTGCACTGTACTTATGATGACCAAATACAGTGATATTTGTAATTTGAACCACTTTGATTCCAGTGTTTTGTTGCCCGCTAGGCCTTGGAATGGTCCATTCCTCCAATCTACTCACCATCGTGTTGGACTCAAGGTCTGCTACAGTTTGCTACACATAACACACATAAAATAACAGTAGACATCTCGATAACATCAGTGCTGGAGTTGTTATGTGTGTAAATCAGGCTGCATGTAAAATTATGAAAATAAAACAAAGGCCTAATCAGTCTTGCTCTGTTTCTGCTTTTCTAGGTTGGCCCATTTGTAGAGAAAGACTTATCCAATGCCAAACTATGTACTAATTATATATTCTCTGCATCCTACACAGGTCCAGCAACCCAGCCCAATGAACCGCCACCTGCTAGCTAAGACACTTTCACTCAAAACCAAGAGCAAGCCTTCAGTGAGGACTCCACTAATGCAAGCCCGGATGATCAGGAGTCAGCTGGTCCATCTGGTCTGTCTGACCAGACAGCTCCAGTGAGTCAAACTTGGCCCACACCTACACCTCCCACCACAGCTGTGACAACATCTTAGTGTGAGGAAACCTCTGCTTCCTGTGCACTGAGGGAGTACACACCAATCCGGTGCCCCCCAGTCCTGGCTACTGTTGAGAGACCCCCAACACAGCCCCCAGTTCTGTCGGGACCCAGTGTGATGGGGCACACTTCCTCAAGGGGACAGGGTAGAGGAGGTAGGGGTCATGGGAGGGAATCTGTGGGACAGCCACATGAGGCCACTGGAGTTTCTGTAAGCCAGACCACCATTAACCAAGTCTTGGGAGAAGTACATCAGTCCCGAAACATGATGTGCCAGCTTGTCACTGAGCTCCGAGCTATCAAAGAGGTGCAGAGGGAGCACACTTTGGAACTACAGAACCACAATGAAAAAATGAGCTCCCTGACTGGGGTTCTATCACCATCTGTGCAGCACTTTTTCCCATTCCATCTGCCCCTGTCTGTGGTTCCCCTACATCTGGGCAAGTTCCCCACTGCAAGCCACAAACAGGGAGGCCCTGCAACATGAGGAGCCTGCTCCTACCACCCCGGTCCTTGTACCTGTGCCCCCACCCCCGGAGGGAAAGGTCATCTAGACCAGCAGGAGAGGATGGCAAGACCAACACCACCACCTCCAAGAGATGCAGAACCTAATTTCCTCCTGTGTATATCTACCATTCACTTTGTGGACTATTTCAGGGACGCATTTACCTTTCCTGAGGACATTTGTATTTTTGACATTGGAATCCAAAATGTTTTTGGCTCTACTTTCATGTTTCTATCTACCACTTTTTTGTTTATTTAATCTTTTTTTGATTCACCTTACTCTTTTTTTGTGTCATGATAATAAATGTTATGGACACAGACTACATGACTCTTGTCTGATTAGTTGTGGCCTTTTATTTCTCATGTCCACCTTCCACCATCATGTTGTCAAATCTTTTGAACATTCCTTTGCCCAAAAAGTGTTCAATTTACAAAGAGGTAAAGAGTTAGCAAATTTATTCAAAGAAAATAAACTTAACTCTGAATGCTTTTGGAAGATTCACTTGTTGGCAACAAATCATTGTAGAAATGAAATCTGGGTTTCAATAACAAGGCCTAACCCTAGCAGTCTGTGCCATTCAGGGTTATATGCTCTAAGACCTTGACACCATGGAGGAAAACAAATATACAATGGTCTTAAATAAAATAGGCAAACTACCACTGAGGCATAACCTCAGTTGGAACCATACATCGTGCCCTCACAACAGGAATCCTAGATCAATAACACCAATAGTATGCATCATGGCAGTAACAAAATTAGTGGCCGCATGACCATTCAAGACACTGTGGCAGTATCTGATGCAATGATGCATTCACCAATCAGTGATTGTCTAACAAAAAGTTCAATCACCTATGAGGAAATACATCAACAGCTACCTCCACTGTTCACAAATTGAAGATTTAACCAAAGTGAAGGAAGAATGGTATGCTAGGGCTTGACATACACGTGAGTTGAGCATGTTAAGTGGCACAAAAATTCTTGGTGGCACCATCACACAGAAAACAGGACTGATACAATCTTCTGAACTTCAATACTATCAGAGTGCAAGTTATCTCTGGAAAAGACTTGTCCATCCCAAGTGGGTGTCTGTCCCACACTTGGGATGCATAAGTCTGGTAAGCAGACAACTCTCACATTGATGGAATGGACGTTCTTCCGATTGCGGTAGACCTGTTCACTTGCGTGTGGTGTCACCAAGGAAACATGTGTGCCATCTACTGCTCCAACCACATGTGGTAGTCCACCCAAAGCATAACATTCTCCCTTCACAGCGGTCAAACCCTGTGGACATGGGAATCAGATGTAGCTGTTAATGATCCATCAAGGAAGCAAGGACTTCCTATAGCACACCACTGAAAGTTGGCTGGGACATGCCCCCTGGTACTGCCACAGTATATTGAAAAGTCCCAGTGGCAACAAAATGCAGTACTGCCATGAGGTGTACTATTGGTATTCTGGCTGTTGGATTCATATTGTAAAGCAGGAGATCAGGCTACAACTGCTGACACAAACCCAGGATACTTTGCCTATTTAGTAGAAATTGTTTGATGATGTCCCTTTCCTCCATGGTGGCAAAGTCTGGAAAGGGCTGGAACACCTGAGACTGTCTCCTCCTACCCATGGCTGGGTTCAGACATCTGTATGGATGGAAAAAAAAAGTTGAAATGGTCACATCATACTTTTGATTTTAACACACATCTGACTTCTTGGTAACAGTAGAAATGTAAATGGGTAATACATGAACACACATTAACATCTAATTTTTGCAACTCACAAATTTGTTTAATTTCATTCTTTCCATTATGTGCACATAATATTCATAAAATGCTTTTTTTTTATTTCCTTAAAAAATGCCATCAACGCAGGCAGTACTTCCGCTGCTGCACTATCAGTGTCAAACGCAGTCACGGTTCACATTTCATTGTGTCATATCTTGCCAAGAAAAGTGTTGTTTGTATCTGATATTTATATTCACGGATCATGTCACCGTCTATGCCCTCTTGTGAAAAAACACTCACTTGCTTCCTAACACTGCAGCCATCAAGGTCTCCTCAATATTTTGCTGCTAATATTGACCTATGGGAGACATGACGCCAGGCAAAGCAGTTGACAGGGCACCTGCCTTCAGCACGGAAGAGCTGGAGCTTCTTGCCAGGGAGGTTGTGTCCCTGTACAGCCAGCTCTATGGGACCCCGGAGGAACAGGTACATGTCTGATTGGGGAATGTCTGACTAAGTAATCTCTTCCTTTCTGATACACAGGCTATTTTGTTCCTTTTTGGTAATGGGGGTAGTGTTGTGATTGGAGTTGACATAATAATGTATCTGGGACAGATTGTTTTTTGTAACAGTCTGAAATGTCTGTGCATGATAAGGTTAAGTCACCTGAAAGTAGAAGTTGTAATGTTGTAATGTGTGTCCATGTAACACACAAATCCTATTTCATCACACAAACAGCAAGCCACTGACTACCAGTGGCTAGTGTACAGTGCGCCAGTAGTATGACTGACAACATACAGACAATGTTGGAATGATGTTGAGTAAAAATGTAGTGGGTTTGGAGTTGTCTGTTTCTGTACTGTCACAGAGGATTCCAGCACATAATGTGTATTAGGTTGCTCTGTATGGTTTAAATGTGTCATGGAGCCACAGATAGATAGTTAGTATATGTACAGCAAGGTCAGATGAGACGGGCTCACAATCATCCATCCCAGTTTGTCCCATTCCAACACACACTTGTTCATACAACTCACAAATCCCTTCTCTCACTGACACATAGCAACCTTTATTTTTTGCCCTTATTCACTGTATGTAATGCAGACCATGGGTTCTGACACTTGGGACTTTAGGTAGGAAGGCAATGTAGCTGTGTGTGTGATTATGTGCACAGATTGTACAGGTGGTTTGGCCTTTAGTAGTTCACAATGACTGTGAGAAATCAGGGGTGGCTCTCACAACAGAATAGCTTGCATAGCACTGGCCAAGATGATATTGTAGGACAGATTAGGTAACATGAGATGCTAGGAATTATTGATGGTGCACTTGAGATCACTGCTAATCAATATTTCTGATCTACCTGTAACATTTTGCTGTTAAAAAAATCTAGTAACTGGTGAATGTATGTGTAAATATCCAAAATGTAATGTCACAGCAGTACTGCCACATAGAAACCCTGAATTGTCCATTCTTGTTCTTTTATGTCTTCCATAAAGGTCAACGCCCAACAGAAGCGGGAGACTTGGAAGTCCATTGCAAAGAAGTTGGGGACCCTGAGGGTCCACAAGCAGCGTAGCCTGCATTGTCAGAAGAGGTGGGAGGACCTGTGTCATGCTACAAGACAATCTGCATAGAGCCACGTCGGGCAGCCCTCCCAGAAACCAAGGTACACCCCACCCCCCCAATGATCCGCATCCTTGAGATGACTTACCCAGAGCTTGATGGGAAGTTGAGGGACCAACAACAGCAACAAAGGGGTATGTCATTGTCAGTATATATTGTGTTTTGACCTCATTACTTGACAGATATGTTGTATGCCATCAACATTGAGGTTGACATACAACCAAACCCCATGAGGATTTCTTGAGATGTAAGTTGATCAGTGTCTGATGCTGTGTGTGGTATATTGCTTTGTGCTGAAGGATTACACTATATTCCTCCTCACAAGGCAAGTACTGTTGTGGGCAGACACATGGCTGAATGAAACAAAGGGATAGCCAGCATTTTCACAATGAAATGAGGAGAGTTTCACGAAACATGCTTCATGTCATATTTGGGTCAGATGGGGTGGTATGTCACAAATGTCTGTAGTGAATGTAGGATCCATTACTGGTAACTGTGACAAATTGCAAAATTCAAATGGAGCTGATATATCAGAGTTGACATTGGTAAGTTAGTGCTATGACAATATGAGAATGTGCCTCTGCACCAAAAGTATTGTTTTTTTTGTGTACAGTGGCATCATTCCTTATCTGACACATGTTTGAAAGCAGTTTGTCCAGCAAATACTAATAAGTTAATGGGGACAATAGCAGGTGGACCTGGGATGTGGACGTAAGCCAGTCTGTGATTACCAATGTAAATCTTTCTGCCAAGACAGCAATGTGTCTACATTGTTGAGAGTTGTATGTTCCATAGACAACATTTTGTGTCCTTAGTCCAGCCCAGAGGAGACATTGATGATGGAGAGCAATGTAATAATGAAAGGGACATTTGCATATTACACACACATTACATAAATTCTATCCCAAAAACTTACCCTTTGGGAGAAGTGAATCAATTTTAGCTCTGTACTGCAGTTGTTCACAGATGTCTCCAGGTCTATGGGTTACTAATGCTGTTGGTACCCTTCATCATGGAGTGAACTACAAGTGTATAAGTGACAAAGGCATATATGATATGGGAGCTGAGATGGGGGGATTACTGAACTTGTTGCAAATGCTGTGTAATGTACATTGATGTCCATCTGTATTCTCACAGATATACTAAAACTTTTGAATCTGTTTTTACAGCATCAACTGGGCAAGGCAAAGGTAACAGCGGCCACATCTGTGGGAATGAAGCTGATCACTGCGGATCGGGTGTGACACCGAGGGTCCCAGTGGCATGGAGGGTGAGGGGACTGCCACAGAGGCCACAACTGACTTGACATCCTCTTCAGAGGCCTCCAATGAAGAGCAGTCCCTAGTAGGGGCGGACCCTGGAGAGACTGTCACACCTGTGTCTGCTCCCCCATTCCAATCTCCATCCTCCCTCTTTCTCCTCCTCAGTTGGCCGCAGCCACCCTCTAAAAAGGGTGGCATCACTTTTGCTGTAGTCACTACCTTTGCTGCAGGTACCTCTGCCCCTCCCATGGTGTTCAGGCTGTGCTCATTGAGGAGGCTGTGTACCTATTAAGGACAATTGCTATAGGCCAGGCTGCACTTCTGAATGCCATCCAGAGACTGGCTGTCCAGAACACACAGATGCTTGCTTACCTGGATGGTATACACAGTGCACTGTCCGTCCCACAGCTGTTAATCCAGGGTTTGGCCTCCCCATTGGCTGCAACCTCCCACCCACCCCAGCCTACTGCCCACACTCCCATCCCTTCCCAAGCCCCTCAACCGAGCCCTGTCTAAAGCACACAGAAACACATGCATGCTCCCACAACAATGATCACGAGCAGAACATCCCAACACTGACACAGCAAAAAACACAGGCACAGACAAACACATGCAGACACCACACACCACCATAAGCATACCCACAGGCATCACATCTACCACAACACAATGATACACCCACACCACCAGCCGACCCACATACACTACACTCACCATTACATCAACACCTGCACACACCACAAGCACACCCTCAGTCAGCACACCCACCACCAAACACGAATGCCCCAGCCTACCCACAGATACCACACCAGCACATTCCACATCCACTACACACACATCCACACATACTTGACCCAAATGCTCACTCTCACCCACCCAACAGATACGCAGTAAGAAACACACATCTAAATCTGCAGCATATACACCAGGCCCTCAAGCACCAACACCTTCAACAGACCTTCAACACTCGCCCAACAGACATAACTACTCTCTCTACCTCTTAAACCCAACTCCCTGAAGACCACCCTATACATTTTCTTAAGGAGGACTTAATTTTTTCCTTGGCCCTGACCCCTTTCAAAAACAAAACCACCCATCCTAAATGTCTTTCCAGCACTTCTGCCTCCCACACCACCTCTTCCACATCCCACCCCTTACCAATGTAAATCCACCACTCCCAAATCCAAATGACACCTCCTAAACCCAAGGACCCCTCCTCCAGTAACATCATTGAGGTGCCTACGTTCTGCCCCATGGATGCCCCTTCCAGAGGAGGTTTATTTTGGCAGTGACATCAGGAGGCAAGTTGTGGACATGAGCCCAATCAATGAACTACTGGCCTTGTGCTTTTGGATTTTTTCTGTGCTTTTTCTTTTATTTACTCATGAGAGAGTTATGTTATTTCTACAAAACATTTATATTTTGAGAATACCTTTGTCCTGGCCTTATTTTGTGAGTGTTACTAATTATTTGATGATTATGTTCTTTCTGCTGATGTGTGTGCCATGCACACACTCTCATTTATGACAGTGACAAACACAGGTTGTATGATTTAGATATTTTTTCACAACATACATTAGTTTTGTACATTTGTGATGAACATATTAATTTTGGTGCAAGCATTCATGTTGTTAATGGACACCTACAATGAAATCATATATGTTTCTGTTTTTGTGACTGAAGAATGCATGCATGTTTATTTTTAATATAAAGTGTCAATAATATGCACATATGCATTACACAGGAAACCTGGCTTTTTACAGTTAAATGGGATCTTATATTTGTGATATATTGCACACAGCAAGGGGGCATGTGACCTAAATACATCTCTGTCATGTTTGCAACTCACCAGTAAAAATTGCAATATACCCTGTGTACACACACCTGTGGCATGTTGTAGTGTAGTTGCTAAATATTCCCAGGATTATTTGGTTCAGATTGGGTATATTGTTTCTGTTGATACTTTTAAGATTTTGGAAACATTATTGCACACACCATTGTGGACTCATTCCTACTTGTGATTGTTGAGATTTTTTGTGTAGGTGTCCATTGCCATGAAGGCAGTCCGTACCAGATTGGTGGGTGCTACTTATATCTAGAGGTCTGTTCTGATGCATTTTCTGACTTCAACATTACACAGCATTGCACAGCATTATGGGGGTGTTTGCACAAATAATTGAGCCATGCACAAGTCCAG
Organism: Pleurodeles waltl; assembly: GCF_031143425.1. Lineage (NCBI taxonomy): Eukaryota > Metazoa > Chordata > Amphibia > Caudata > Salamandridae > Pleurodeles > Pleurodeles waltl. The sequence continues at coordinate 1,101,684,518 of NC_090446.1, forward strand.
TATTACTGTGTTGCTACAACTTTGAGGGTAGCAGCAATGCCTGTGACTTACCTCTTGTTCGGTGATGACAGTGTTGATTTCCATCTCGGACATGGCCCAGGAGCAACGGGAGGAATTGTAACGGTGGGTTCATGGCGGCAGCATACGTGGAAAGTATTAAAAAGGTGAGTTTTGTCTTTATATAGCACCCGATGGGGCATCTCAGGTGTGGAAGTTTGGCCCCCAGAGTTGCATCTGCGGGACTGCACATAATGATTGACTCGGCGGTAAAAGTAGCTGTCATCCCACCGCTAGCTGCTTTTGCCTATGGCGCTGTTGACATGGGTAGTGATTCTTGACAGTGACAGCAGGCCATCAGCAGTCTTTCGCCTATACTCTCACTGACATCTAAATAGGATGGGCAGACCGTGATCGCAGCGGACGGGTTTTCAGCCAAAAAGTCGACGGCAGGACCGTTACCACCAACATCTAAATCAGGCCCAGAGTTTTGGAGTATCTCTGGCTGCTGAGATATTTGAGGATGTTATTTGCCAAGTATTCTAACCTGTCATGCATGCTTTCAATTACAGTGATGACAAACTAGTTTTTGAGAAAAAAAAAAGATACACAACACGACAAAGCCGCTACGCACATGTGCCAGCTTCTCGCTGATCCACGTCTCACTCTGAATGCTATAAAGTGTGGGTTTTACAAAACCAAACTTCAAGTCCTTGGGCACATTATTTCTGATGGGGAAAGAACTCCAGATCCAGACAACATGCAAGCACTGTCATCCACTTGCCTTCCCCCAAGATGTCACCATGCTGCAATCCTTCCTAGGTATAGCCAGTTATTTCTCAAGATACATCTGCAATTTTGCTACAGTGAGTGCCCCACTGAGAGACTTGACAAAGCGAAATGTACAGTTCCTGGGGCCTCCAGAATGTGACCAGAGTTTCAAAGACATTAAACATGTGATTGAGAATAGAGCGGAAATTACCGACTTTTACAATAATGGTTGATGCAAGCCCGGTAGGTCTAGGGGAGGTCCTTGCTCAACACAATGGCCATCCTCATGCTTTGAGACACATTGTGGCCTATATCTGTTGAAGCTCTCTGATATTACATACGTGCTTACTCAGCTGGAGAAGGAAAGTCTGGCTGTGGTGTGGGCCTGCAAACATTTTCATGTATTCTTCTGTAGAAAATGATTCACCATCAACATAGATTACCAGGGCTTGCTTACAATTTTTGGAAACCTGAAGGGTAAGATTCCCCCTTGCATCAAGAGGTGGGGTTGCAACTACAAGAATATGACTCTGAGAAAAGATTACTTTTCATGAACTCTGCCGCATCATCACAGTTCAACATCCAACACTTGTAGAATATTTCAACTTTATTGGGAACTCCCACCCACCAGCAGCTCTGTATGTGGAACAAATGACTGCTGTCATTAATGAAGATAAACACATAAACATAATCAAAGATTTGATTGCCACAAAATCATGGAGGAGAAATTTCCGGCCCCTTGCCACTGATGTTGAATTCCAAAAGTTCACAAATGTACAGGATAAGTTAGCAGTCAACCAAGAAGGCATGTTACTATGAGGCTCGAGAATTGTCATATCTGGACACCATGGTATTGTAGCCAATAAAAGAGCATTAAGAGATCAAGTGTGGCTCCCTCGGCAAGATGAGTGAGTTGAAAAAGAGCTGAAGGCATGCCACATTTGCAATTGTTTGTCCTCCAAAGTGACACAACACCAAGTGACAATGTCTGATCTTCCTGCCCATACCTGGGAGAAAGTTGCAGTTTACTTTTGGGCTTTAGGAACTTGACACCATCTACAAATATTTAAGTTTTCCTTTAGTGGAAGACATATCTTTGAGAACCCTTTCCAAAGTCATATAATGGCTTGAAGATATCTTTGTAACATGGGATATCCCTGAAATGCTCAAATCTGATAACGGCCTGCCCTTTAACAGCAAAGAGTTCAAAGAATCTCTCGTCCGACTAAATGTCAAACACCAAAAGAGTACACCCCTCTGGCCCCAAGCCAAGTAGTTGAATGATTTATGGGCACTCTCACATTCAACGCGCGTCCTTAGAAGGAATCAATTTTAACAAAGCCATGTGTCAGGCCCTCTGACACTATTGATCAACTCCTCACTCCACAACTGGTGAGAGTTCAGACCACCTTGCTATTTGGGAGAGCTATCAGAACAAAACTACCTCAATGGACCCAAGATCGATCAGTGAATACTGAAAAGATTCAAGATACTGACGCAGCTCAAAAAGGAAAAATGAAAGCATATGCAGATCATTGTTGCCATGCACAGGAGACTGAAGAAAGGAGACTTGGTTAAGCAGAAACGCAAACAAAAAAATGGACATTCCTTTTGCTGCGGGTCATTTACAGGTTGTGGCATGCAAAGGACATATAGGGACAGCACATTGTCCTGGACATTCAGGACACATCACATTTCAAACACCTACCACAACACTTGTCAAGTCCTGAAAATCTCCAGGTAGTGACCCAGCCAGCAGGCCCTGTTCAAGAGCACGAGCCTATGGCACCATTGCCTGATCAAGGTGAACCTTAATCATAAAAAATCACAGGAGCCGGCAGAGAAGTGAGAGCACCCCACCAACTAATTAAGGAGATGCGATTTTGGTGATGTCTGCCACCTTTTAGTTGACCAAGTGGAAGATGTAGCATCATAATGTTATGCACACTATAATCACCATTGTTCTGGGTGGACTCTGAACAGGAAGTACATAATGTATGGGATGGTGTTTAGGTGTGGCTAATGGAAAGTTTGATAATGTACAGTGTGTTAGTGTATGCTGAGGCATAAAGTAATGTTTGGTCACAGCTCTATGTGACGTAATTCATCTGCATGCTCCTGGGTTGGGGCACATGCTACAACTGCCAAGGTCACGTCCAGTAGCTTTCAGATCATTGTGCCAACACTTCAAATGTAAAAGTGTTCCTAGATAGACGTGAATACATTTTTGCATATGATGACAGACACAGATATGGGTTTCTCCATTCAGAAACAATGACACCCAATCCCTGAAACTGGGAGCTAGAAATGTTTTCTCTGTAGTAAACACATCATAAATATTCTCCCTTAAAACAGTGTGCATCTGACTTGCCATTCCTTTAAAGCTTTAAAGCTTGCACAGTAGCCCAGCCAGCTCCCATTGATGCCCTGTTAAGGTACTGTCACCAAATTTTGGGCATGCCATGCTGTCACTCCTACGGTGTAAGTTGTTCCAAAAAACATCACCGCAAGAGAAAATAATTTACCAGTCCACTAATTCTGGGTGTACCTTCCTGTTCCACTAAGGAAATGGATTCTTCCATATCTTCGTCAGGATCATATTTCTGACTTTTCTAGTGTGGGAATGGGTTGGGGAGATACGTATGACTACCCATAAATAGTGCACATTTAGGGATGTGAACACAATCAACGAGCAGTCCAGCCCTGGAACGCCTATTAGGGTAGATTTACTCACATAAAATTCTTTATACAAGTATAAAATACACCTTTGTAAATTCTGACAGTAGATTTGCACTCAGAAAAAATTTATATTAGTGGGCTAGCCAAACATGCCTACTACCTTTAATTCCATCTAGTTTTTATCTTCAGCTTTATTTATGTTCAGGACAGATAGTATTTCTTCTGCTTCCTGTAAAAGCCATGTGAATAGAGTATGATCAGCTGAATTAAGAGTAGATCTTAAGCGTACGCACAAGGAGGTTTTAGTAAGTCAGGACTAGACTGAGGTCTGTGGATATAGTTAGTTAGGTAGAAGGGTGCAAACGTATTGATTGATGCCATTGTCATCTTTAACAAAGTAATTATTTAAGATCAAGGCCCATGCCTTTATCCATCACTGCTTCTAATTTAAAGTGCATAATCATTTTTCAAAGACTGACTAAAATTATCATTAGGCTACAGAGGTGCAGCATGTTGCACTATAATCTGTGAAGGTCAAGCAGTCAACATGTGCTGCAGTCCACAGCTGACAGTCAACTTTCCAGTGATACTGGTGTATTTACTGCACCATATACTATGATCTTACTGGAAAGTCGAATATAGGGAAGGAACAGCAGTGCCCCTGTGTGCAGAGTTCACCAGCCAGCAGCATCAGTCCAAAATATGGATCTGACCACGCAGAAACAGACACTTTCTCAGAGATAGGTTCGGGGGATTGAACAGAGGTTCACACAGATTTGTCCTGAGAAATTGGGTTGCTGGGGGTTGTGAGCCTTTCTAAGCAACAGCCACAACCCCTGTCAGGGTGAACCACAAATAGTCCCTAAATTTACCTGTGCTTATCCCTAGGTGGCTTAGCACAAAAGCAGCCAGGCTTAACTTAGAGGCAATGTGTAAAGTATTTATGCAGCACACAAACAGGGATAAAGTGGTAACACAACAAAAGAGAAATGCCACGCATATTTAGAAACATTGAGCAAATTTTAATAAATTATTTCACACCAAAACAACAAAATCCAATCAGTAGAACAGGAGTAATGAATTTTTAAAGTTTAAAGTGAAAACTAGAGCCTAAAAGATCAAGGCAACAACCATGGACATCTAGTCACGTGAGACAGAAACAAAGTCAAAAGTTCTCCGCTTATTGGACTTAGGAGAAATTTCATGAAAAACTGTCTGAGAATGGAAAGTTCAGAGGAGCAATCCAGCTGGCAGTGTACAAGGAGGAGGCATCATCTGCGTGAGCCCGTGGACAAAGTTACAGTGAAGATTCCTACATTGGGACAGTGAAGAGCCGATGAACAGGATTTACTGCTGCTGAGAAGAGCACAGCGGGAACTGCCATGAAGTCAGGCCAATTGGGTGGCTTGATGAGCAGGTAGGTCCCAGTCTCCTCTCAAAGCACATTTTGGCAGAAAATATTTCCTAGCATTGGCTATGGGCAGTTTGGGGTCTTTTAGTATCACTTCCAAGGGTCCAGGACAGGAGAAGTACCACTTGGAGGGCAAACATTACTCAGGCAGGGTCCAGATGTGGTTCAAGATAGTTGGAGCCTTTTCTATCCCTAAGGCTCTGATCAGGAGGCCATCCAACTAGCCCTGGAAGTCACTCTGGAAGTCCTGGGTTTAAGTTGAAGTACAGGGCTGAGGCAGCAGGGCAGACATATGTGGTGCAAAGCAGGCTTTTGTAAGTAGAGCAGTCCTTCTTGATGTAGTAAAGCAGTCTTCTGAAGTAAATGGCAGGCCACAGCAGCAGGCAGTCCTCTGAGAGTTCTTCCGAAGGTCCAGAAAGTTATCAGAAGAGTGGGTCTGAGTATCCCTTTTTTAAACCTCATGCCCACTTTGAAGTGGGAAAAATGTCTGGAGGCTTCCCCCACAGAAGTGTCTCGTATTTCCTCCCTCCAGGCCCTGGCTCTAGCCTGGCTACGGGCATAAGAGACTATGGGGGTCATTCTGACCTCGGCGGTAAAAGTCGCTTACCGCCGGCCAGAAGGCCGCCATAACACTGCTGCGGTAAACCGCCACGGTCATTCTGATCCGCAACTGGCAAACCGCCAAAAACCCGACATCCACAAAAGTCCGCCACACCAAAGGTCAGCGGGAAACTGGCGATGACCAAACCTCCACCGTCACGCCAACAGAAATACGCCCATACCATTCCGACCCACAAATCCCTGCAGCGGTCTTTCAACCGCGGTATTCCATTGGCGGTACACACCGCTGCGGTCAAAATACACACACCTTTACAAAACACAACCACATTGGATAATTCAAAATACACACACCTGAGACACATACACACACCACTCCCACACACCTAATTAAATATAAAACACCCACCCACATCACCCACAAACCCTTACGACCACAATTGCGAGTGAAGGACAGAGAGAGAGAGCACAGCATGGAGTACACCATCACACAGAGGCAAATCACAACATCACCCACACAATTTCCACGCACAAAACACCATACACCACCACACTCACCACACTTTACAACATATACGCCACCACTCACCTCATCCACACCACCCCATGGCACCCCAAAGACACCCCAGGTTCTCTGACGCAGAACTCAGGGTCATGGTGGAGGAAATAGTTTGTGTAGAGCCCCAGCTCTTCAGGGCACAGGTGCAGCACACCACCATTGCCAGGAAGATGGAGCTATGGCAAAGAATAGTGGACAGGGTCAATGCTGTGGGACAGCATCCACGCAATCGGGACGACATCAGGAAGCAGTGGAACGACCTACAGGGGAAGGTGCGTTCCATGGTATCAAGGCACAACATTGCGGTGCAGAAGACTGGCGGCGGACCCCCAGCTACTCCCCCAGAATTCACAGCATGGGAGGAGGAAGTCTTGCACATCCTGCATCCTGAGGGCCTCGCAGGAGTAGGCGGAGGAATGGACTCTGGTAAGTCAAATCTTCACTACTCCATTCCCCCACCCCACCTGCATGCCAAATCATACCCCCACCCTCACCCCCACCCCCATCACACCAACTCCTTGAAAATGGCTCACCATCACATCCCACCCACCCCAAAACCTAGCCCTGCGTGCGTCCCCAAAGCATGGACACCCATCCCCAAAGCATGCCCACTGCACACACCCATCACCCCCACAAGCCACTGTCACAAAAGCCCCCACAAGGGAATGCCAGCACTGGGGTACACAGCCACCCACCCATTACACAAAATGCCACACACAGAAGCAATAACCATACTCTTATACCCCTGCAGGACCCGAACGCCACCACACCGCCACGGAGGGTCCAGAGATGTCCATCCCACCCCCAGAAGAGGCCCCCAGTGATGACAGCAGCTCTGTCTCCCTGGACCCTGATGACCAGCCCGGCCCATCGGGGACCTCGGGACAGTCGATTCCCCACAGACAGCCACAGGCTACACCAGACCTAACCCCCTCTGGGAACACCAGCACAGCTCCCACCCAGCGGGCCCATGCCTCTGTCCCCAGGACACGTCAATCAGCGGTGTGTCCACCACTACAGGGCACCCAGGTTGACCCACCACCCCAACAACAACAGGGACCTGGGGGCAGTGGTAGTGGGCACACCGTCCAGGGGACAGAGGCCCAGGGAAACAGGGGAACTGGGAGGGCTGCTGTGCGACAGGGGGGGGGGACAGGCCCAGGGAACCGACTCTCCAAGAGGCCCTCTCCTCCATCATGGGAGCATACCACCACTCCCAGGAGACGATGGCTACGGTACTGGCCAGGTTCCCAGAGATCCAGGTCTTGCAGGAGCAACAGTACATGGGGTTCAGAGAGGAACTGAGGAACATTAGTTCCGCAATGGGGACCATCGTCGTTGCCCTTAACCAGATAGTCACCACATTGCGGGACCATGTGGCACCACAAAGGGCCCCTGTCACTAGCCTGGACCAGGAACAGCCTACCACCTCCGCCGGTGCTAGTGGACAGGAGGCCCCCACACAATGACAGGCCACCAGAACCCCACCTCCTGCAGAAGAAGAACCACCCCGCAAGCGGAACCTGAGATCTCACAAGAAGACAGAGTAGGATGCCAAGACCCCCGCCAGCAAACAATACCCCCTGATGTCATCCCACTGTCCCACATTGTCACCCTGTCCAACCTTGAACTGCCCCTGCTCCATCCTTCCACAGGCATATAGACAATGCACCTGTGCGACTGAGAACTGGACTCTGCCATGGACATTACTCCACCATCACCCATCGCCCGTTTTACAATCATGTTCCTTAAATTTAGCACTTTAATTAAATCACTTCTTGCACAAAAAAAATCTGGAGTCTGCTTGTATTTTGAACAAATGTATTATACATAACGGTGCCAAAATGTTCAGTTACATTGTGATGACAACATACCACTGTCACACAGCTGTAGTCCATGGGCAAACAAAGCAGAGGTCACGCAGTGAGGCCCACAGCTCTGAAAACGGAAGGGAAAGTCACAACTCAGTTAACACGAACTGGGGGGGAACTCAGACAGTAGAGAGGCAGGAGACTTTAAGTAAATGTAAAATGGCGTGGTTGATTCGTACCTGTGTGCTACTGAAAATACTGTTGTATCACTGTGTCCCTGTTGTCTGTGTCGTCCCCGTCGTCCTCCTCCTCTTCACTCTCCACAGGCTCCACAGCTGCTACAACACCACCATCTGGACCATCCTCCTGCAGGAAAGGCACCTGGCGTCGCAAAGCCAGGTTGTGAAGCATACAGCAGGCCACGATGATATGGCACACCTTCTTTGGTGAGTACATTAGGGATCCCCCTGTCATATGCAGGCACCTAAACCTGGCCTTCAGGAGGCCGAAGGTTCTTTCTATAATCCTCCTAGTTCGCCCATGGGCCTCATTGTAGCGTTCCTCTGCCCTTGTTCTGGGATTCCTCACTGGGGTAAGTAGCCACGACAGGTTGGGGTAACCAGAGTCACCTATTAGCCACACACGGTGTCTCTGTAGCTGTTCCATCACATAAGGGATGCTGCTATTTCGCATGATGTACGCGTCATGCACTGACCCAGGGAACTTGGCATTTACATGGGAGATGTACTGGTCAGCCAAACAGACCACCTGGACATTCATAGAATGATAACTTTTTCTGTTCCTGTACACCTGCTCACTTCCACTGGGGGGAACCAAGGCCACATGGGTCCCATCAATGGCACCAATGATGTTGGGGATATGTCCAAGGGCATAGAAATCACCCTTCACTGTAGCCAAATCGGCCACCTCAGGGAAAACAATGTAGCTCCGCATGTATTTCATCAGGGCAGACAACACTCTGGACAAAACCTTAGAAAACATAGGCTGAGACATCCCTAATGATATGGCCACTGTTGTTTGGAATGATCCACTTGCCAAAAAATGGAGTACTGACAGAACCTGCACCAGAGGGGGAATCCCTGTGGGTTGGCGAAGGGGGTACAGCAGGTCTGGCTCCAGCTGGGCACACAGTTCCTGTATAGTGGCTCGGTCAAGTCTGTATGTAAGTATGACATGTCTTTCTTCCATTGTCGACAGGTCCACCAGCGGTCTGTACACAGGAGGATTCCTCCATCTCCTCGCAAGTCCCAGCGGACGGTGCCTAGGAAGGACAACATGGATCTCAGAGTCAGGCAACCCACAGGTACGTAACCACAGCTTGCACAGTACACGATTCGCTATGCATTGAATGGCTTGTATGAGTGGCAATGCAAGGCCTAGGCCTGTGTGACGCCGTAGAAATTCAGCCATGTGGGCCCTTGAAATGGCGGCTGCCTGACCTGTGAAGTGTGACAATGGGATGTGAGGTCAATGCGCTGGCGTGGCACACCGTGGCGGTAGGCGGTCGAAGACCGCGGCGCAAAGCAGCATTGGTTAACATTGAACCATATGGGTCTCAGGAGCCAATGACGATGTGCGCCAGCGGTCGCGGTACGCCCCACCGCGGTACGCACCGCCGCGGGTGTGACCGCCATTTTCTACTTGCTTAATCACTCGAGACCTGATCATCCACAGGAGAGGACCTATACTGCAAGTGCTGCTGTGAACTCGGTCTGGAAGAGACAATGGCTGCTGCGACTGGGGAAAGTGCCCCTGCCTTCACATCTGAGGAATTGGAGAAACTTGTTGATGGGGACCTCCCCCAGTATGCGCTACTCTACGGTCCTCCAGACCAACAGGTAAGTACACTGGGAGCACGTAGTATGGGCTATGCCTGTGTTGAGTGGGGTGGATGTAAGATGGTGGGGAGGGGAGCGAATGAGGAGTGCAACCCACGACAGATGAGAGCATGTGCCACATGGCAAGGTTGGGGAGGGGGGGCCGCGCACATCGACCATGCAGAAAAGTGATGATATTTCTCTTTCCACCCTGTACATGTCACATAGGTCAGCGCCCATCAGAAGATCGACATTTGGCGTGCCATCGCCAACGACGTCCGGGCCCTGGGGGTCCACAACAGATGGGGCACCCACTGCCGCAAGAGGTGGGAGGACATCCGCTGCGGGAGCAGAAAGACCGCCAAGGCTCTGCTGGGGATGGCCTCCCAACGTAGGAGGGGTGCCAGGCGTCAATTGACCCCCCCTGATGTCCCGGATCCTGGCGGTGGCCTACCCTGATTTGGATGGGCGCGTGAGGACATCACAGCAGACACAAGGGGGTGAGTATCAGCACATTCTGCTATATTAGCGTCTGGGTGGGGGAGGAGGGCTGTGGCTATCTCTAGGCCAGGGCGGTTTCTGTAGGCTAGGCCCCTCCGTTAGACATGGCCCTGTGCCCCCGCCCCCCACCTCTGTAGGGTGCTAAGTACAGCTATCCATGGCCCGGGCTCACCTATGTGTGCATTTGTCGTCCATAGACTTGTAGGCCAAGTCACTATAATTGAGTAGTGTTCCCCGAGTGCGAGGCGCAGTGCAGGGGGCTTCTGTGTCTGTCCTCTCCGCCAACGGTGCCGCCAATGCATGCACTCAATATGTCTTTCTTTCTTCTCCCCACCCCCCTTTTTTTTGGTTTTCCTGTTCATGTGTGCATTAGCATCATCAGGCGGAGGAGAAGTGGCATCGGCGCACGAGGGAGCTGCATCTCACATGGCCCCGGAGGGCCCTGCAACCGAGTTAACCAGTGAGACGGAGGGCGAGGGGGGCTCAACAACGGGGACCCGTGGAGACGTCAGCGACACCGACACGTCCTCGGAAGGGAGCTCCCTTGTGGTGGCGGCAACATCCGTGCCCACCGCAACAACAGGTACAGCCGCCACCCAGCGCACCAGCTCCGCCCTCCCAGCAGCCCCGTGCCCACTCGGGCAGGAAGCCGGCCATCTCCTTCGCCCCTGGCACCTCAGGTCCTGCCCCAGTTACCCCTACTGCCCTCAGTGCGGAGATCATTGACCTCCTCCAGACGCTCATTGTTGGGCAGTCTACCCTTTTGAATGCCATCCAGGGGGTAGAAAGGGAGGTGCATCAGAGCAATGCATACCTGGAGGGCATTCATTCGGGTCAGGCTGCCCATCAGCGATCGTTCAACGCTCTGGCCTCAGCACTGACGGCAGCAATTGTCCCTGTCTCTAGCCTCCCCCCTCCAACTTCCTCAACCCAGTCCCACTCCCCTGTTCCTCTGCCTATCCCAGACACACCTACAGACCAGCCTGCACACACCTCAACACCCAAGGGCAGCTCATCCAGACATAAGCACCACAGATCACACAAGCATTCACCCAAGCAACATCCACATGCAGACATGCCAACAGCCACTGCCTCCTCTGTGTCCCCCTCCTCCTCGTCTCCCTCCTCCCTCCCTGTGACGTCTCCACTCACACCTGCATGCACACCACCATCAGCCACTACGTCCATCACCACCACACCCACCAGAACAGTCCGCACACGTGCAGTCACCACCCCCACTGCCATTTACACGTCCCCTGTGTCCTCTCCCAGTGTGTCTGTCACTCCCTCTTCCAAGCCACACAAACGCCGGCAACTTCCATGGCCACCCAACAGCCATCCACCTCACCACAGCCTCCAGCACAAGCACCTGCACCCAAAGACAGCACACTTGACTCTCCTACAACCACATCCTCTTCCTCCACTCCCATACCCACTGCACCTACCCTTCCCATTGCTCCTAAAAAGTTGTTCCTCTCCAAAATGAACCTCTTTGCATCACCTGACCCACCCCCTCCATCTCGTAAGAGTCCAAACAGCACCTCAGCCACCACAAGCCCTGCTCCTACTAGGACCATTGTTCAGGGCTATTGGAGTCCACCAGCTCCTAGGGCAGGAACATCGGCCAGCAGCAAGGGGACAGCCAGCCCACCCCCTGGGAAAAGAACCAAAAAAGGGAAGGGCCGGCGCGACAGGCCTGAGACGGCTGCCCCCAAGGACACCACCCTTGCACTGTCACCTGGCCCATCCACAAAGGGAGGCAAGGGCCCCAGAGATTCGGCCAAGGGGGGCAAGGGCAGCAGGGCGGACAAGTCCGGCAGCAGGCAAGCTGCCCAGGAGGGCCCCACCAGCCCCATTTGGGGTGTGACGGAGGACACCCACGGGCCCAGGAGTCCAGCACAGGAGGGCCCCGCAAGCGATAGGTCAGATGGCGACTGAGCGGGAATAATTGCCCAGATCTGGTTCCCTAGGAACACAAGACAAGCACCGCTGAACAGGGCCCCGCCGTGAGAAGCACCGCTGAACAGGGCCCCGCCGTGAGAAGCACCGCTGAACAGGGCCCCGCCGTGAGAAGCACTGCTGAACAGGGCCCCGCCAAGAGAAGCCCCGCTGAACAGGGCCCCGCCGTGAGAAGCACCTCTGAACAGGGCCCCGCCGTGAGAAGCACCGCTGAACAGGGCCCTGCCGTCTCTGCACCGCTCTGCTGGGCCCCTCCTGTCAGGCACCGCTCCGCTGATCCCTTCATCTCAAGCACCGTTCCGCTGGGCCCTTCATCTCAAGCACCGCTCCGCTGGGCCCTTCCTGTCAAGCACCGCTCCGCTGGGCCCTTCCTGTCAAGCACCACTCCGCTGGGCCCTTCATCTCAAGCACCGCTCCGCTGGGCCCGCCGTCTCTGCACCGCTCCGCTGGGCCCCTCCTGTCAGGCACCGCTCCGCTGGGCCCTTCATCTCAAGCACCGCTCCGCTGGGCCCTTCCTGTCAAGCACCGCTCCGCTGGGCCCTTCCTGTCAAGCACCGCTCCGCTGGGCCCTTCATCTCAAGCACCGCTCCGCTGGGCCCTTCCTGTCAAGCACCGCTCCACTGGGCCCCGCCGTCTCTGCACCGCTCCGCTGGGCCCCTCCTGTCAGGCACCGCTCCGCTGGGCCCTTCATCTCAAGCACCGCTCCGCTGGGCCCTTCCTGTCAAGCACCGCTCCACTGGGCCCCGCCGTCTCTGCACCGCTCCGCTGGGCCCCTCCTGTCAGGCACCGCTCCACTGGGCCCTTCATCTCAAGCACCGCTCCGCTGGGCCCTTCCTGTCAAGCACCACTCCGTTGGGCCCTTCCTGCCAGGCACCGCTCCGCTGGGCCCTTCATCTCAAGCACCGCTCCGCTGGGCCCCGCCATCTCTGCACCGCTCCGCTGGGCCCCTCCTGTCAAGCACCGCTCCGCTGGGCCCTTCATCTCAAGCACCGCTGGCCCATTGGCAGGGCCTGATCTGTGTCGGGCAGGGCTTCACGAAGCACTCTGGGCACCATGCCTCCTCCATAACCAGTGGAGTCTGTAATCCACCTGATGGACTGTGGCTTTGCACTCCCCAGGATGGTACAGTGGGCATGGAGGCCCCTCGTGGATCTGGCGTCGTGGACTCATGTGGCTGAGGTGCCCCCCCTTCCCTTCCCCCTGAGGTGCCTGTGATTTTATTATCTGATGCCCCAGCAGTGTTCTCTCCAATGGAATCGGGTCTCGTGTGTGGGCTTTGCCCATGTGTTTATGCACATTGGCCCACGAACAATGGCATGTAGCCAATATGTGCCGGACTTTTGGACTATGTATACATTGTTCATGTTGTGATTTATTTATTTTATAAATTTCATATTTCACTTAAGTTCAAATTTTAATATACTTCTATTTTAATGATCATTTTATTTTGTCTTTGAATTATTCCGGGGGGTTTGGGGGGGTGTAACTCAGACTTGTTGCTCTGCATTGGTGTGTGGGGATTGGGGGGGGGGTGTCGCGTATGTGTGTGCCCGTAATCTTTTCTACTCCCCCCTCCCCTGTGTCGTAGGTGCAGTACTCACCGTTGTCTCCTGCGGCGGCGTTCGTGCTCCTGGTAGAGGAGCAGGTAGACAATCGCTGGTAGGATGTTTAATTCGGGTTCCATGCTGTCCAGATTCCTCGTGGAGTGTATAGAGGTGAGCGTTTTCCCGTTCGTGGTCTGTTTCCGCCGTGTTTTTATCGGCGGGGCTCCCGCCCCGGAAAAGGTGGCGGATTGGTGGGTCGTGATAGGGTGGGCGGTACATTGTCTGCCGCCTGTCTGTTGGCGGTGACCGCCGCGCTGTTTGTTTGCCCCGCCGTGGCGGTCGGAGTGTTAAAGTGGCGGCCTGTGTTGGCGGTTCCGACCAGGGTCAGAATTCCATTTTTTTTACCGCCTGCCTGTTGGCGGGTTGGCCGCCGCTTTAACACCGACCGCCAGGGTTGGAATGACCCCCTATGTGAAGTTCTATGTGTGTGTGAGGCATAGCCTACGGAAGTGCAAGTGGGGCTGCTCGCAGCTCCAACCCCCTGCCACGTAGGCCATTGTGCAGCTGTTTAGGAGGAATATACAGTGGCCAATTGCTACTCACACCTAGTCATGTGGTCCAAGAATGTCTGCAGTCACCAAATGGTTAGGGCACACAAATACCAACTTTTTAAACATGGCATTTTTAGAATTGTAACTTACAATTCAACTTTACTGTTAAAGAGGATTTTAAATTACAATTCCTCAGACAACAAACATGACTTTCTACCTGCTCTCAATAAAACATTAGCACATATTAAATGTAATAAGATAACTCAATGCTATTGTATTGAAGGAGTAGCCCTCAACATAGTGAAAAAATGAATTTGTGAGGTTTTCACTACTAGGACATGTAAAACTAAAAGTACATGTCCAACTTTTTAATTACAATGCACCCTGTCCTATGGGCTGTTTAGGGCATACCTTAGGGGTGATAGAACCATTAAAACAGACTTTTAGGCTTGGCATAGGGGTTATTTTGCCAAGTTGAATTAACAGTTTAAAATAGATGGCAGGGTACAATGGCAGGCCTGAGTTATGTTTTAAAGGGCTTCGTAAGTGGGTGGCACAATATGTGCTGCAGGCCCTCTAGTAGCATTTAGGCGCATATTTATACTTTTTTAGCACTGCATTTGCGTCATTATTTGACACAGAAGCAGCACAAACTTACAAAATACAATTGTATTTTGTAAGTTTGGGCTGCTTTTGTGTCAAAAAGTGTTGTAAATGCAGCACTAAAGAAGTATAAATATGGGCCTTAGTGGGTTGGTCCTAGGTTCATGGTATACCACTTTACAGAGGACTTTTAAATGAATGAATATGCCAATCAGCTGTAAGCCAATTTTACCATGTTTTAGGGAGTGAACACAAGCATTTGAGAACTGGTTAGCAGTGGTAAAGTGCAAAAAGTAGGGGGGGTGAAAGCAAAATTTCTGGGGGAAGACCACTCTAAGGGTCACAGGTCCAATACTTGTGTTGGAATCTGACATGTGTGTGTTCATAGGTTGTTAATGGTCTTCATTCCCAAATACATCACCTAATTTCTGAGAGGTATATGATGCTGGTTATGCAACAATAACCCAAAGAGAGCCTCTAGGCACTAGCAACTAGTTTTTGGGAGGTACAGCAGGTCTCTGCCACTAGGTTATATTAGAATTAAGAGCGCACTTAGTGTTTTTCTCAAGATATGAGGAGTTTCACTTCACTGGTCTTATGCAGTTGAGAAAACACCCTGTTATGGCCTTCATAATGTTTGACCATTTGGGAAGAAGATGGTCTTAACATGGGTGTCTGGCAATCATCTAGAATTTTGAGCCATGACTTTTCAGTTTAGTGGTTGCTATGATGACCAAACAATTAACTCACTCCCACTGAGATGCAGTCTGTCTTAAATCTTGGCCATCAATTAATCAATCTGTCTCAGGAAACTGGCTACTGTTTAGGACGCTTAGTTCTACAGTGTTTAGTTTCTATTTTATTTCTTTGTAAAGTATATCATTCAACCAAGTTGTGTCCTCTGTATTATGGTGGGACACAAGTTCAAAGGGACCACACCCATTGTAACTGTAACATTAGCCATTAATTGCAAATCATCTCAAACAGAAAAATACAATAAGGGGCTTATTTACAAGCCCCTTGCACCGCTGGTGCAGCGCTTTTTCCATTATAAAAAGTGGCACACCAGTGATGCAAGGGGCTTGTAAATAAGCCCCTAAATTTGTGTTCCAGGGTCCTCCACAACCAGATTGCATTTATCTAGAAAATTGGTGGATTTAATACAATAGCTCAAGCAACATGTCATAATTGTGTCTGCTATTGTGGCCTCTGCAGGCAGCCAAGCGGTGTGTTTAAAATTAGTTGGCCCAGTTTAGTGAGAGAGGGTTTTTTTGTAACTCTTTCACTGTTAGGCCTCCTCCTCACAGCCCCCTACCCACCTCCCCCCACCACCGTGCTAAGCCTTTTTTTGGCTATTTGCGATTGTGGCGCTTGGGCCTCCATCACTCTTTTTCCACATAGGCTCTGCATGCCAACTTTGTGTCCTGTTTTCCAACATCCTAAGGATTCTAAAGGTATCCTGGATTAGTGGATTCCCCTAAAGGGAACTGAGAAATTAGCCAAAATGTAGCTAAAGTTTGTTTTGGGGGGGGGGAAATGAGAAAAGGTGCTGCAGAAGAAAGTGTCTGTTTTTTCCTGGTAAATGGTATCAATGAAATGTTTGCAGTGTTAAAATACCATCTTCCCAGCTTTCAGAAACAGACAGACCTGATTCAGAAAACAAGGCAATTTTTTTACCACAGTTTTGGCATTTTACTGGGAAATACCCCATTTTCCCTGTTTTGTGTGCTTTCTACCTCCTTCCAGTTTGTGGTGGAAACGGGTATGAAACCCATGGTGGATCCTGGAAAGCCATACATTTCTCAAATCTAGACACAATTCTGAATTCAGCAAGATGTCATTCTCATAGATCCTTCAAGGTTTTGCCAAAGAAAATAAGGGCCTGATGATGACCGCGGCAGACGGAATTACTCCGTCACAAATGTGACAAATATCCTGTATGCTGTATTCCAAGTCCCATAGTATATAATGTAACTTGTAATACCAAGGGCGGATATCCATCACGTTTGTGAAGGAATAATCCCCTCCACCAAGTTCGTAATCAAGTCCTAAGTGTTGAAATAAAAAATATTTAAAATTAGTAGGAAACAAACATTAATTTGTCACAACGTTTTTATTTGTAACATTTCCTCACAATGGGCGATTTACAAAAGCCATATACCATTACATTGGATAGACCCTTCTGATTGCAGGGATATATAAGGTTTGTCGGTTTTCTGAGAACTCGATGTACCCAAAGCCATTAACTGAGCTGCACCTTGCAATGGTTCTTCATTGTGTACTGGGAATAGAGTAATTCATTTTGTAAAATATGAAGAGTGAAAAATAGATAATAAGGAAACCTATGTATGTCCAGGATGAGGACAAGATATGGCGGGTCATATTGACCCTGGTGGCCTTCTAACCGCCAGGGTAAATTTGGCACCCCCCACCAACAGGTGTGCGGCCTTGGTGCGGCCTTCTGACCATGGCGGAAGAGCTACCAGTGACTTTGGGCCCTAGCTCAGCCAGCACCTACAGAAACCTAGCAAACCTGTATATTTTTTTAAAGCTAGACACATAAGAGAATCCAGGGCAGGGTGACCAAAGTGGCTCCCACCCGGGTTCTCTACCCAGAAGCCCTTGCAAACCTCAAACATTGACTAAAACATATTTTTCTCATATTTATGTGATGGAAAGCTTTGGAATCTGCAGGGAGCAACTAATTTCCTACCACCCACCATTCCCCCAAGTCTCCCAATAAAAATGGTACCTCACTTGTGTGGGTAGGGCTAGTGGCCACGTCAAGAAAGTCTCCAAAAAGCAACATGGCCACATCACATTTATCCACTGAAAATGTACCCTTTTTCTGCAATGTGCCTATCTGTGGATGTTGGGTTCTAGCTCAGTCAGCACCTAAGGAGAGCTAGCAAACCTGAAATTGTTTTAAAAGAGACACCTAGGAGAATCAAGGGTGAGATGACGTGTGGCTCCCACTAGGTATTCCTACTGAGAAGCCCTTGCAAACCTCAAACTTTTACTAAAAGACACATTTTTGTAAAGTTTCTGTAACAGAAAGTTCTAGAATCTTCAGGGAGCATCTAGTTTTCTAACACCTACCATTCCCCCAAGTCTCCCCATAAAAATGGTACCTCATTTGGGTGGATAGGGCTAGTATCTGTGACAGGAAAAGACCCAAAATGCAACATGAAAGCATCACTTTTTTCAACTGAATACTGACCCTTTTTTCGCAATATGAGAAGCTGGGGATTTTTGCCGTAGCTCAGCCGGCACCTAAGGAAACCTAGACAACCTGCACATTTTGGGAAAGTAAACACATGGGGGAATACAGAGGGGGAGACTTTTATGGCTCACCCCAGGTTTTCTTACCCATAAGCCCTTGCGAGCCTCAAACCTTTACAAAAAACACATTTCCTCATATTTACGTGATGGAAAGAATCAAGGGTGGGATGATGTGTGGCTCCTACCTGGTTTTCCTACTGAGAAGCCGTTGCAAACTTCAAACTTTTACTAAAAAACACATTTTTGTAAAAGTTCTGTAATGGAAAGTTCTGGAATCTGCAGGGAGCATCTAATTTCCTAACACCTACCATTCCCCCAAGTTCCCCCATAAAAATGGTACCTCATTTGTGTGGATAGGGCTAGTATCTGTGACAGGAAAAGAGCAAAAACACAACATGGAAGCATCACATTTTTCCACTGAATACTGACCCTTTTCCGCAATATGAGTAGCTGTAGATGTTTTCCCTATCTCAGCCGGCATCTAAGGAAACCTAGACAACCTGCACATTTTGGAAAAGTACGCACGTGGGGAATACAGAGGGGGTGACTTGCATGACTCACCACCTACCATTCCCCCAAGTTATCCCTGATAAAAATGGTACCTCATTTGTGTGGATAGGGCTAGTACCAGAGATAGGAAAGATCCCAAAATGTTGCATGCAGACATGATATTTTTCCACTGGAAATTCACCCTTTTTTGCAATGTGACTAGCTGTGGATTTTGGGCCCTACCTCATCTGGCATGCTAGAAAACCTGTACATTTTTTGAAACTAGACACCTGGGGGAATCCAGACTTTCTTGTCTCTTCCCCAGTTTTCATACCCAGAAGCTCTTGCAAACTTTAAACTTTGACTAAAAAACACCTTTTCCTCACATTTCTGTGATGGAAACTTCTGGAATCTGCAGGGAGCCACTGATATCCTACCACCTACTATTCCTCTAAATCTCTCGATAAAAATGGCACCTCTCTAGTGTGTGTAGGTATAGTTGTCACGACAGGAAAGGTGCCAAAACGCAACATGGACACATCAAATTTTTCCACTGAAAACTGACCTTTGTTTGCAGTCTGGCTAGCTGTGGATTTTGGGGGCCAGCTCAGCTGGTGCCTAGGAATACCTAGCAAACCTATACAGTTTTGAATACTAGACACCTGGGGAAATCAAGGGCAGTGTGAGTTGTGTGGCTCTCACCAAGTTTTCTAAGCCAGAATCCCTTGCAATCCTCAAACATTGACTGTAAAACACATTTTCTTAATATTTCTGTGATGGAAAGTTCTGGATTTTGCAGGAAGCAACCAATTAACTAACACCTACTGTTCCCCCTAAGTCCCCCAATAAAGATGGTACCCTATTGGTGAGGGTAGAACTAGTGGCTGTGACAGGGAAGGCACCAAAACGCAATATAGACACATCACATTTTTTCACTGAAAACTGACCTTTCATACAATGTGTCTAGCTGTGGATTTTGGGCCCGAGCTCAGCTGGCACCTAGGAAAATATATCAAACCGCACATTTTTTTAAACTAGATACCTGGAGGATTCCGTATTGGGATGACTTGTAAGGCTTTCACCAGGTTTTTTTTACTCAGAAGTCTTTGCAGACCTTAAACTTTGACTAAAAACAAATTTTCATCAAATCACTTTGATGGAATGTTCTGGAATCTGCAGGGAGCAATTAATTTCCTAACACCTACCCCTCCCCCAAGTCTCCTAATAAGAATGGTACCTCACTTGTGTGGCTGAGCCTAGTGCCTGTGACAGGAACCGATCACACCAAGGTCAATGAGTGTCCCTTTGTGTGGACTCACATAAATGTTAGTATGATTCCTTCCTGTTGCGAGCACTAAGCCTAGCCACACGAGTGGGGCAGCATTTTTCTTGGGTCAAGTGGGGAAACGCTAGGTGGTAGGAATTGTGTGAATTCCGTCTGATTCTGGAAGATAACATCACAGAAATGCATGGAAAATGTGTTATTTTAGTCATGCAGGGCTTTGTGGGTAAAAGAAACTTTGTGGAATCCACAAGAGGCAGACCACCCTGTCTCCCATCTATGTTTAGTTTTCAGAAATGCCTGAGTTTGGTAGGTTTTCCTGTGTTGCCGCCGCACCAAGGCCTAAAAACCTGCAGCTACCCCGTTTGTTGATGTTGCTGCATTGCGTCTTGCACTCAACCCTTTTGAAGCCACTAGGCCCACCCACACAGGTGAGTTACCATTTTTTCAGGTGACATATGGGACCTCTGGTTGACAGAAAGTCAGAGGCTCCCAGCAGATTCTAGTACTTTGAGGGATCCACATGAGCCACCCTGGAGTCCCCCTGGTGTCTAGTTTATGAAAATAACTAAAGTTGGTACATTTTCCCTAGAGACAATGTACACACTGGCACAATAAGACAGAAAAGAAAGATATTACTGCACAACCATCTGTTGCTCAAGTACATACACATGCAGGTTGGATTTGGCATGATGGTGAGTGAAAAGTTCAAAATTTTAATTTTATTCGCAGAATATTTCACAAAAATAAAATACACTGTTAATAATTAACAATGCTAAACCAATGACTTATAGATTGTGGGCTGTAAAGCCACATTAAGGCACCGACTGCTTTATAGACAATTCACACACCTTTCATGTGTGACACACATAAAAACCATTCACACCACCAGCCGAGGACCGAGAACATTACAGCACTCACATCAACACTAAAACAAACTTCCACAACACCATGACTGAAGTAGTATCATGGATGAAAGAGAGCTGCCACAAGCTAAACTCTGACAAAACGGAAGTCCTGATCTATGGGAATTACACCTCCATCTGGGACAACACCTGGTGGCCTGCGGAACTCAGACCAACTAGGGCTCCATCAAACCACACTTGCAACCTCAGAATCATCAGCGACGGGCAACTATCAATTAATAAAAAGGTGAATTTGGTCACCTCCTCCTGCTTCCATGTCCTCTGAATGTTCTGCTGCACCATCAGGTGGATCCCCACCGACACCAGAAAAATCATCATGCACGCCCTGATCACCAGCTGCCTCGAATATGGCAATGCGATTTGCGTTGGAATTTCCGCCCGCCTACTCAAAATACTCCAAACTCTTCAGAAACCCACTGCCAGATTCACCCTGAACCTTCCCAAATGGACAAGCATCACACCCCACCTCAAACAATTAAACTGGCTCCCCATCCAGAAGAGATGCCACTTTAAGATCCTCACACTTGCTTACAAAGCGCTACACAACATTAGTCTGGCCTACATCAACCACATCCTTAACTTCCACGTCCCCTCCAGACTCCTTAATTCTGCATCGCTCAACCTTGCACTCCCATGTGTCCATCGCAGCCACAGGGGAGAACACTCCTTCTCTCACATAGAAGCTAAATACTGGAAGAGCCTCAACCCCAGAGCAGCCCACTCGCTAGTGGATTTTAGAAGAAGACTCAAGATGTGGCTATTCAATCCTGGATCGGCTACCACAACACCCAGATACGCCAGGGGTAACATTGCTGCACTATATTAAATGATTGATTGATTGATTGATTTACATCAACAAATAGTGAAATTCAAGGACCCATCACTTTAATAGGCCCACAGGACTGATTCAGCAATCACACCACCTGGCAGCTGACAGAGTGTGTGGGCTGGAGTTTGGCTGGCAATGTGTGTGTAGTAACCAGTAGCAAGTCACTAAACACACACCACCAGCTAAATGCCAGCTCACATGCACTGCCAGCCAGAGGCCCACAGCACACAGCCAACTCATACACCACCAGCCAGATGCCAGTTCAGATACAACAATTACACCACCTGGAAGCTGGTGGAATGTGTGGTCTGACATTTCAGTGGTGCTGTGTGTGTGTGTGGTGGCTTGCTGCTGGTCACTCGCTGGCAGCCAAATGCCAGTCCACACACACCACCAGCCACACACACCACCAGGCAAACCCCAGGCTATGCGCACTGCCAGCCAAGCACCAGTCCGGACAAACTGCAAGCCAAGCGCCAGTCTACTCACACCACCATCTAAGCACCAGTCCACACAGACTGCCAGCCAAGTGCCGTTCTACACATACCACCAGCCAAGAGCTGGTCTATACACACCACCAGAGAAGCGCCAGTCCACACACACCACCAGCCAAGCACCAGTCCACACACACCACCAGCCAAGTGACATTCTACAGACATCGCCATCACATTTTGTTTTTTAACAAACAAGAAAACACAAACCAGTATGAAGGAAATGAAAAACATGACTACAAATGCAAAAGGTCAAAATAAATACATCAAACAACTGCCAAACATGAAATTGAACAAAAAAGTATAAAATGATACAGGCCAGTTGGTTCAGTTTTACTCTCATGGTTGCTCCCAATACTTGAGTTGCGTGTGGTGTGATTAAAAAACGTGCGAGTACATATATAGCCAAGGATTAAACGGACACTCAGGGCATTACATATGAATCTCCTTTCACACGCCTCTTTTGACACAGACTCTATATCTCCTACAGGGAAAGGTTTTTTTGAGTGTGGGAGGAATGTAATTAGGAAAGTGACAATCTTTCATTCTAGCCACATCCCCCACCACTCCAACTCTAGGAACACTTGCCTGCTCATGTACAACAAGGCTGCCAAGTACAGACTGCTGGAACTGTACACAAGTAACCTTTGAGTCTGGAGAACAATCCTTGAACACAACAAAAGCATTGAGGGTTACCAAATGAAACAAATGAACAGCCAACTTCTTATAGAAAATGTATGACTTACGAACAGCACTGTAAGGCTCCCACCTCTGATCAACTCTATCTACACCACCCATGTGTTTTTTTGTAGTCAATAATGCACACAGGTTTGCTCACTTCAGCAACAAGACCCCAAATAATCACAGGTGAAGTACTTTCTTCATGAATGGTTGTCAGCATGTGGACATCTTTTGTACGAAAACTTTACAGCTAGAAGTTCATCACTATGCAAGGAATTGCACTGCCCCCTGACATTTGTTTTACATACAAGCTCTTTATAGTAACCTTTACAGTTAGAGTGGATTGTGCCACATGCAAAAGTGTTCACTTTGAACTTTTCCTTGCACAGTTGCACATTAGTGTAGAAGTTATCCACGTATAAATGGTGACCTTTGTTAAAAAGTACTCTACCAAGTTCCCATAGAATTTTTTCACTGACTCTAAAAGTGGACATACAACAGAAGAAATCATACCAGAGTACAGCCTGACGTTATAGACAAATCCAGTACTACTTCCAGACAGCATATACATCTTAATTTCATAACATGCTCTCTTGCTAGGAGTGTACTACCTAAAAAACAAACAGACCTTGAACAGGACTAAAGACTCATCCACAATCCACAGCTATTTCTTTCCCTGGAACATAAATCTCTGAAAAGCGATCTACAAAATGATCAAGAACAGGCTTAGGGGCACATTTACAAGCACCACCTTGCACCGCACTAGCATCCTTTTCTTTGTAAACCCTTGCACCACATTGTGCCTGCATCAGGCATAATGTATGCAAGGGAGCGTTCCGACACAGGGAGGCCCAAATAAATGGAGCAGTGAAATTTACAACATTTCACTGCGCCATTTTTTTCCATCATTTTTAATGCCCCCTCAGAGCAGGCCTTAAAATGACACACCCATTTTAATCAATGGGCCTCGCTGTGCTTTGCTGCACTAGAGCCAACATTTTTGATGCTAGTACAGCAAAGCGCCACAAGATCATCAAAAATGTTGATGCTATTGTCCTAACGACAGCCATTGTGCACCACATTGTAAATATGGTGCAACCATGGTGTTGTTTGGTGGGGCAGAGGCGACGCAAGAAAAGTGGCACATCTTGAAGAGATGGTCACAGTCAGGGTGATCTTAATGCAATGCTGAAGCATCACCAACAAAATACATCATCCAAAGCAGAAGCAAGTACTGCTCACAACTCATGGTTGTCAAAAATATTGCAGTTGCCATCAACGGAAAAGTTGACCAATAGGAAGACAGTGGTGCCTTCCTTATCAATCCCATCAAAAAAGTTAAATACCAGAACTTCTTCAGTTTATCCAGATTTGTGGGAGTCCACCAGCTGGCTCTAGTGTAGGACTTACATCTGGCACTTTTGTCTGTCAAATACTGTTCAGCATACAAATTCGTGAGTATTGACTCAACAGCCTGCAAAACCACTAAATGCAGGCAGTACAGGCTGCACCATGTTATGGGTACCCCAGAGTTCAGCACTTCCTATGGCAAGCCTTTCAGCCCAAGGCTGCAATCCAGATTCCCCTTGCTGCACTACCGGCATATCAGTCTCCTCTTCTAAAAGAGGCACTTCCTCCACACTGATAGTAGTTTCATCATCAGATCAGTCCTCTCGGGCAGAAAGTTTACTGCCAGAATCTTGGACTTCGTCCTCTACCTCAGATGAAGAGTCAGTCTCGGACCCAGGGTCAGAGGACGATTCGAACAGAAACCAACAACCTGCTGAATGGTCACCCTGCGGTCAGTCATAATCCTTGCTAATAAAAGTACCACAACAAATAAGTCAACAATAACCAGAACTGTGCAAAATAAGTAATTGACAGACTGTGGCTTTTTGAAACAGAAAATAAAACTACTGCCATAAAGTAATCTGGGAAGGAAAGTCAATAGAGATAAAGCACACAAAGACCTATATATCAAATAATATCACTCACGTGGCAGAGGCAGCAAGATGGAGGATCAACTGCACCTACTCTGCACAGGAACAGCAAGCACCAAGAAAATTCCACTAGGAAGGAAAAAAACATATTACACAGATTACAAGACAGTATAGAACATGCACAAATCAATAGGTTACTTTGAAAGACAATCATACAAATAGCTAAACATTCAAACATTAGTACAGCAGTCAAAAATTGCATACAAACACCCCAAGAACACACATTAATGAAAAGATTACAAAATGAGTTGCATACCAACCACAACTCCACAAACTACAGGTCTGCCAAAACTGCACCTGCAAACATAATTCACCACCAAGACAAAGGAAATAATTGATTATACAATAAATAATACAAATGAAATAGAAATAAAAATGATAACAAATCACCAATCAAAAGTCACTGATATTCCCCCACAAGGAGACATGCCAAAGGCAAAAAAGACATCACCAGATGGAAGCCTACCTTGACCCAGAAGCAGATCCACCTCTGCATGCATAACCTTATTCCCAGGTGACTCAAGTGTTACAACCCACCCTGAGGCACAATCCACTGAAAATAAAGACCAAAAGCAAATAAAATGTCCTCAAGGGGGAAGGGCAGAATGCAAAAAAAGTGTCTCCCAAGGAGAGAAATCCTTGCCTAAGAGTACACTCCCATACAAAGTCATTGTTCGACAGTGGGTTTCCATCAGCTCCCAATAGAGCAGAATAGCATAAAAACACCCAATCTGCCTTCAGGGATAGAATAAAGAAAAATATATGGTCCCCCAGGGGTCACACCCTTCAAAACACAATCCCTGGTGTCTAGTGGTCTTCCAACCCTGCATGGAGGATCTATTGGCCTAAAAACAGCCAATCTGCCCTTTGGAGCAGGGTGGGGAAACAAACAATGGCCAAAGGGAGCAGCTCTTGAGGAAGGGGTCGCTCCCCTTTCAAACGTATTTCCCTGGTGTCCAGCGTGCTTCTGCCCTATCAGAGAGCTTATCGGCCTAAAAACAGCAAACCTGCCCTCTGGGGGAGAAGCAATACGAAAACAAAATAATCCCTCAAGAGGAGTGACACTTTTCTACGAGGTTGCTCCACCTCCACATATAATCCCTGGTGTCTAGATGGCTTCCAAACCCTCAAGAGGGCAGATTGCCCTAAAAACAGCCAATCTGACCTCAAGTGAAGTTAAAAAATATATATAGCCACCAATGGAAGCAACCCTTGCCTAAGCTGCCTCTCCCCTTCAAAAAATCATTCTCTGTTGTCTAGTTGGCTGCCGCCCCAACCCCCACAGGGCAGATAGGCCTACAAAAAGCTGATCTGCCTTCCCAGGGGGGTGGAAGGCAAACAAAAGTATTCCCATGGGGCTGCATGCCACAATTTCATACAAAATATAACCCCTAGTATCTACTGGGTGTCAACTCCCCCCCCCAGGGACAAAAAAAGGATGATGAATAAAATACATTGCCCCCAAGAGAAGTAATTTCAAAATATAATCCCTGGCGTCCAGTGGGATTTAACTGCCCTGGAGTGCACAGCAGCTGAAACAAACAACCAAACTAGCACCCACGGGACTGAAACATGAGTAAAATACATTTCCCATCCAAATGGGGACGACTTTTACTCAAGTGGTTGCTCTCCACAATTTCAAAATTCAATCCCTGGCATCCAGTGGGATTCAACTCCCCTGGGTTGCAGAACAGCTGGTAAAAACAGTCAAACTAGCCCCCAGGGGGCCAAAACATGGGTAAAATACATGTCCCAGCCACATGGGAATGACCCTTGCTCAAGGGTCGCTCTCTGCAATTTCAAAATATAATCCCTGGCATCTAGGGGGGTTGACACCAAAGGGGGACAGATTGGCCAAATAAACGGCTGAACTGGCCCCCAGAGAGGACTGACACATGGATCACAATTGCCTAAGGGGCCGCTTCCTCAACAACAGAAAAAGCCCTAAAGGCCTAGTGTATTGGGCAGCCTCGAGCCTTCCTCTGCACGTGACCGCAGTGGCTGAGGGTGGCTCCATGGCATCCTGGCACACAAGGGGTTAAAGAAGGTAAAACAAATATTTTGTTCATTTGTAACTTAACTTTACCGTTTTGAAACAAGGGATCTGATGTCTGTTCCACTGATGCATTGTTACTGAGGATGAAGATTTCATACTAGATACTTGATTGTGATCGGAGGACAACTTTGATCTACATTTATCTTTAACCATGTGCCACCTGTGTTTCTAATACAGACTTTAATGATGGCAGAGTAATGACCTCTGATGAAGCCTAAAGTACATCCCTCCTAAATGCCTTATTTAATTTTGAATGACCCATTTTAATGCTATTCCTAACAGTTCCGATTTTGTTTACCACAAGGTTTGCAATATCATTACATAGTTATAGTATTGGTTGTCTTTTATATATCAAATACATTGGGTTGGTTGTTTCCTTTACAATTGGACGTGTGTTTTTTATTGAAATAAGATGCAGTATGAATATAATAAATATCAAGGTTAGTTAGACTGGAGTAAAGCCTAGTCATGGTACAATACATGCTGTAGCATTAAGGGGTTTGATAGACCAGTTCATACTAGATTCAGTCCTGTCCAGATCATTCAACTAAAATATCAAATATATTCTTCTGTTGGCTGTAAAACTAGTTGAAAATATAATTTAGACCATTTCCTAAAAGGTAAGGGCCTATCTCTGACTGTGTCAGTATCTATTACAGAAAAAGGAAACTAGGATGACCGAACCAGACAACAAGTACAACAAAATTGTTTTTAATAACTCAGTTTCAGTAATGTGATAGGATCCAAGATATGCCAGTGACAGGCATAAACTGATTTAGAAACTGGGTCAAATGAGAGATTCAAGGATTATAAAGTGATCACTAACTACCTGAATTTAGAAAATATTCTCTGAGCTGACGGACATAAACTAACTGTCTAGGTGAAGAAAACGGTCCTTTAAATTTGGGCAGAGGGACTGCACCTGGCCAGGTGTAACCTAATGTTTGCCATTTTATAATTCAGCCTACGTAGTGGCCAGTTGCACATACCCTCAAATAAAGAGATGGCAGATTGAATGAATATGTTTGGAAAAGAAATGGCATGAATACAAGACTGATCAAGACATTTCTATATGAACCTAAAATAGACATAATATTATCTGATGTAATATTTTTTAAATATATTGTGCAAATCAATCATTCAACTGAGTGCAACTTCAATGGATACATATTTAAAGCACAATACGTATGTCAAACAATATTATGACATTGATATTTTGGTACTACACTCATATCGGTAACCTGGAGAGGAGAGAATGTGGCCCCTCTTATGGGTAGGTCATGGAGCCAAATGGCTAATATTAAACGTGTCAAAAGCCTTTTACCTGCTATGGTAGTGATGACATCAAGGTATTTGGACAAGTTTTTAAAATTGGGATACAGAAATATCAAAAAACAATACTGTACTACAATAATATTGTGGAGCAGAAATATCATTTTTCTAGGCAAGCAATATCATTATTGAGAATGTTGTTGTTGTTAATATCACTGTTACTACATAGTTGTGAATAATATAATGTTGTAAATATTTTCATGTGTTTTAGTTCATACATTAATTTTATGTGTTATTGTTTGCATAATTGTTATACATTGTTTGAAGTATAATTTGTCATTTTAATTGATTTTATGTTTTTAATAGTAATTTATAGTGTTGTAACAGGTTGCTGGGTTAGTAGGGGGTTGGGTGGGAAGTTAATCAAGTTATACGTAATTCATAATTAATTGATAAACTTTATATAAGTATGTGATTGATATCAAGTATGCATATCATGTAATAGTTATGTAATAATTATATTTTAGGTGTGGATTGCTATGTTTGTAGGGGCATAGGGTAGGAAGGTAATTAACTAATAATTAATTAACAATTAATGCTTAATTTGTTATTAATAATTTATTTGATTATTAATTATGTAAATTGTGTAATAATCATTGATTTTAGTTACATATGAGGTACACAATGCTGGAGTAGTAGGGGTATAGGGCAGAAAGTTAATTAAGAATTGATTGATTCATTAATTATGAATTACTGGAGTGATTATTGTTTATGTACATTGTAGCCTCTTTCTAGCATGGTTTACCCCACTTTTGGCATGTTTGTGAGAGTTTGTCAGTGCGTTTTTACTGTCTCACTGGGATCCTGCTAGCCAGGACCCCAGTGCTCATAGTTTGTGGCCTATGTGTGTTTTGTCAGTATGCTTAACTGTGTCACTGAAGTTCTGCTAACCAGAACTCCAGTGCTTATGCTCTCTTTACTTACCAAATTTGTCACTATAGTTTAGTGACTCCATATTCCAATTCTAATTGGCACACTGGACCTCCCCTTATAGGTCCCTAGTATTTGGTACCTAGGCACCCAGGGCATTGGTGTTCCAGGAGATCCTTATTGGCTGCAGCATTTCTTTTGCCACCCAAAAGGAGCTCAGACAAACCTTTCTTCAGGACTGCCACTGCAGCCTTAGTGAAATACTGCATATATTATTTCACAGCCATTTTCACTGCACTTAAGTAACTTATAAGTCACCTATATGTCTAACCTTCATTTACTGAAGGCTAGGTGCAAAGTTATTATGTGTGAGGACACCCTTGCCCTAGCAAAGGTGCCCCCATGTTGTCCAGGGCCAATTCACCGGACTTCGTGAGTGCGTATATACCATTACACGCGTACACTACATATATGTCAAAACATATATGTAGCTTCACAATGGTAACTCCGAATATGGCCATGTGAGGTGTCTAAGATCATGGAATTGTCCCCCATTCCAAGGCCCTCATTATGAACATTGGCGGCTGAGACCGCCATGCCGGTGGCGGCGGTAATGACCGGCATGACGGTCTCAGGCGCCAATTAATGAAGGCTGTGGGGACTGCCACAGGCGGCCTTTCACCACCGCCAGACTACCACCGACAGGCAGCCTGGCGATGGCGGAAATCATTATCCGACAGGGCAGCTCCTGATACTGATCCCTTTCCATCCAGCCTTTCCCTGGCAGGTTCCCCCACCAGAGAGAGGCTGGCTGAAGGGGTGCTCAGGGGCCCCCGTGCGGTGCCCTGTCGCGCAGGTTACTGCGCGACGGGTGCGGCTGCACCCACCGCACAGCAGCATTGATGGTGGCTCAATGTTGAGCTCCGGCAATGTCCCAGCCCTGCATTCAGCTGGGCCGGCGGGCGGAAACAATGTTTCTACCCGCCGGCCCAGCAGAATGTTGTTTATGCGGCCAGCGGGTTCTCGAGGGGGCTGGCAGTCAGTTAAATGACTGCCAGAATGAACACGGCGGTAAGCACAACCGTGTTCATAATGACCCCCCAAATCTAGTATGTGAGGGGTAGCCTCCCAGAGCCTCTGGAAATGCTTTGAAGGGCACAGATGGTGCCCTCCTAGCAAAAGCCAGTCTACACCGGTTCAGGGACCCCCAGTCCCTGCTCTGGCACGAAACTGGGGAAAGGGGAGTGACCACTCCCCTGTCCATCACCACCCCGGGGATGGTGCCCAGAGCTCCTCCAGTGTGTCCCTGGCGTTAGCCATCTTGGATTCCAAGGTGTGTGGACTCTCTGGAGACCTCTGAGTGGCCAGTGCCAGCAGGTGACATCAGAGACCCCTCCTGATTGGTGCATACCTGGTAAGGTAGCCAATCCCCCTCTCAGGATTATTTAGGGTCTCTCCTCTGTGTGTTTGCACAGAATCAGCTTGCAAGACTCCTCCAGGAATCCTCTGCTTCCTCTGCTTCAGTTTCTGACCGTCGGATCAACCGCAGACTGCTCCAGAAACCCTATAACTGCAACAAAGTATCCAGGACGACTACTGTGACCTGCAACTTCAGCTCCAGCCAGCATTTGCAACAGCGTCTAAGGTGTGCTCTGAGGACTGCCTGTCTTCATCCTGCACCAGATGAACCGAAGGAATCTCCCATGGAGTGATGGAGTCACTTCCCTGCTTCTTCAGGCACCTTTCTGCGATGACAACCGGAACTCTGGGACTCCTCTCCTGATGATGAGCATGCTCCCTGGAACACAAGTGGTGGCCCAAAGTGACCCACACTGTCCTAAGGTCCAGCTGTCTAAATATGGTGGAGTTAAGAGCTTACCTCCTCGTGCTGCAACAGCATCCCTGTGCATCGCATCTTCTCCAGCTCCTTGGGCTTCTGTGCACTTCTTCCAAGAATCCTTTATGAACAGTGCAGCTCAGGTCCCCAGCACACCGTCCTGCGACAAACAACTCGCTGATTTGTTCTCCGGCGGCGTGGGACCTTCCTTTGTAGTCCTGCAATGACCACACTTTGAATCTTCTTTGTCCTCGTGACCTGGGACTCATGTGGATGCTGCCTGGTCTTCTGTGGGCTCCCTGAAGTGCTGAGAGCCCCTCTGTCTCTGCAGTCTGAGTTGAGACCCCCAGGTCCCTCCTGGGTTCAGGCAGCTCCATTTTGATGCAAAATTCGTACTTGCATGAACCAAGGCTTGTTGGAGGAATCCAGTGATGCAAACTGCCTGCATCCAACTACTCAAGGTGGGACAGCAGGAACACGCAGCCATCTTCTTTGGTGCTCTTCTGTAGTCTTCTTCCTACCGGAGAATCCACTTTTGCACCATCTTCTAGGTTGGCAGGGGCTCCTGTCCTTCCTGGACTCTTCTTCAAATTCTGGACTTGGTCTCCTCTCACCACAGGTCTCCAGGTCCAGTAATCCATTGTTTGTTGCTTGCAATCTTGCTTGGTTCTTTCAAAATCTCTTATCACGACTTGTAGTGTGTCCTGAGGAAACTTGCTGTACTTTACTCCTGCTTTCCTGGGCTCTGGGTGGGGTACTTTACTTACCTTTGGTGTTTTCTTACACTCTACACACTACACTTGCCTAGGGGGAATTTGTGATTCACATTCCAGTATTTTAGTATATGGTTTGTGCTGCCCCTAGGCCCATTGCAAGCTATTGTATTTTCTACTGTTTGTACAACTCTATGACTGTCTACTTACATGATTTTGGTTACTAGTGTATATATTGTGTATAATAATACTTACCTCCAGAAGGAGTATTGCCTCTAAGATATTTTTGGCCTTGTGTCACTAAAATAAACTAACTTTATTTTTGGTAACACTGAGTATTGTCTTTTATTGTGCATAAGTACTGCATAACTATAGTGGTATTGCAGGAGCTTTGCATATCTCCTAGATCAGCCTACGCTGCTCTGCTACAGCTACCTCCAGACATCCTAAGCTGCTAGAACACTGCCTACAATTCACTAATAAGGGATAACCGGACCTGGTATAAGGTGTAAGTACCTTATGTACTCACTACAAACCAGGCCAGTTTCCTATATACATTATGGAATACTAAATTGTTTTAGTTATATATTAATTGTGTATTGCTAGATTATAGGGTTTAGTGTGGGAAGTTATTTAAGTTGAGTAAAAATTTAAAAATAATTATTATTAATGTATAATTACATATTGTATTGATTAATAATTATGTAAATTGTGTAATATTTATATATATCAGTTATATTTTAGGTGTGGGCTGCTGGGTTTGTAGGGTTGTTGGGTGGGAAGTTAATTAAGTAATTATTAATTAACAATTAACTCATAACCATTACATAGTTATTTAATTGAGTAGCAGTTGTATAACTTGTGTTATACTTATTTAGTTTAGTTATATTATAGGTGAGCGTCGTTAGTCAAGTAGGAGTATAGAGTGGCAAGTCAATTAAGTAATGATTAAATAAATAGTCATTTTTAAATTGAAAATGTATTATTACATTATTTATTGATTTATGAAACAGGAACTAACATCACAGGAAGACACTCTACTACCTCTTCCATTGTCCTGCTCTGATAACTTGCAAAGGACTGACCGCCAACTTGGAAATGGCATTTTATAAGCCTTAGCTCTGACCTGTGAGAATTCCGTCTTTTTTACCTCAAAGAAAAAGCCTAGATTTAACATCCTGTGCACCAGGCAGCTTTCTGAAACCTCTCTTCCACTGCCCATGCTTCATTTTACCTGCAACCCAGTGGAATTCTCTCAAACCATCCCGAGTATAGCATTGGTGAAATGGCTTCCGTACCTAGAAAGCACTGTGTGTGACTTGGCATGGCGTTCTGTCAGGTTCTGATGTAAAGTGCATCAGAGACTTCTGTCAGTGTGGGGGGGGGGGGTTCTTGATACTGTCTTTCTCACAAATGTGACACTATTCCACTGCAGAATCTCCCAGTTTATCTGGATGCCATTGGAAAAAATAAGTGGTATAACACAGGGGCATGTACTAAAGAAATGTATTCCCGAGAATACACACTCAGAATAAAGAAGTGAAGTCCACCTTAAACATTCGGAGAGTTATAAATTATTTGGGCCTCATTTTTAGAATTACTGCTTGAATTTCAGATGGAAATTGAAGATAAGGATTGAGAAC
This sequence comes from Pleurodeles waltl, assembly GCF_031143425.1. NCBI lineage: Eukaryota > Metazoa > Chordata > Amphibia > Caudata > Salamandridae > Pleurodeles > Pleurodeles waltl. Next base: position 1,101,717,731 of record NC_090446.1, read on the forward strand.
ATATGGAGTCAGCTGAGAATAAAGCAAAACGGAATCAATGAATCTTCCAAGCACAAGGCATCTACAGTGGGAAGGGAATGTGCTTGATTTAATGAGGCATAACAAATAGCCAAAAAATATATAGTTCAAACTCTCTGTTGGTGAGAAATAAAAGGTTGGCACTGGTCAAAGTGTGTTGGTGAAGCTTGACTAAATGCTTCAGTTGTGTGAAGGAAGGATGCACTACACAGTAACACCCAAAACTACAGTGCCCAGAAATCCTCAAACTCTTATCTTTTATGGAAATAGCAGCAGCCATCTGGAATCATTGACAATAGGTTACCATGCATTTCATCACATTCTTCCAAAAGTGGCACAATGTTGCAGCAACCATGATCTTGTTATTTGGATTTTTGATTTTGTTTGGAGAAAAGATGTTTCCATGAGAGGCTTCTGCAGAACAGCTTGAGAATACAAAGAATTATTCAGAAAAGGTTAGGGCTGATGTAGAGTTTGGCAAACATATTACTGTAAAAATGATTATGTGAACAAGACACATTCAAGAAACTTAGGATATCAGAATCAGACAGTCTATGTTTTTGAGTCTAGAGCTAGCTACCTTATCAATAGACATGGAGGTTTAGTTATATATATATTTACAAAAAAGTTGTATGTCTAGGTTTCAGGAATATTAGCTTCATACAACAGCACATACATTTTGTTACATGGGTATACTTTTAAGGTATATCCATTTCACCTAGTATTGTGGAGAGTCAGAGTGGTGAAAGTGGCACTGTTCTCTCTCTTATTCACTACTGCTTTCCCCTTTTCTACTACTTACCAACATGTTTTACATTGTACAATTTGTGGTGTATGTGATGAGGGGTAGAAAAATGTATCTCTCAAATTGGATCCACTGGACAAGGATGGTGTTTTTTGATAGGCAGATATAGTGAGGCGGGAGGTATTTAAATCCAAGATATTCAACTTCTTCTCTTTTAAACTTACTTTTCATTTTTCTAGTATACCTTATAAATAATGTTGCTAGAATATCGACTGTTGTTGCTTAAGTGTCTTTGAATGTATCACAATGTCATCCAAGTAAATCAAGACAAACTTATTTAAGAGGTCAACCAATACTGAATCGATGAATGCTAAAAAATGGCAAGGGTGTTGTGTAACAAAAACCACATCACACAATATTTATAATGTCTCAGTGCTGCTTGGAAGGCCATTTCCACTCATCATCTTCACTGATTCCTTAAGACCTTCATATCATGCAGAAGACAGGCTCCTCAAACTCCTCTCAACTCAGCTTTGTAAATATGTATTTATCTCAAATTGTCTCTTATGAGAGGCAAATTATATTTAGCATAGATTGTGGGGTTGTAAAAATCTCTATAATCAATACAAGGTTTTAAGGGCCAGATGTATCAAAGGTTTTTACCCATTGTATGTCTATGGCAAAATGTGTTCATACATATGGCCCTAAATCTTGATCATTCTTGCTACAAAAAATAAGGGATGCCCAAGCAGGAGATGAAAATTGAGCAATCAAGCCATTCTGGAGAATCTCCACAAGAAAGCCTTTATGATTTCTTCCTCTTTCCCACTTAAAGATCAAATGCTTCAAAAAACAACAATGACATCAGATAAACGTGGACTAGCACAATCATACTCCAGATAGGGAGAATAAGAACATGTCTCAGTTTCATAGAAAATTGACAAAAATACATGGTATTGCAAAGGATTGAAGAAAGGTTAGCAACTATAATTTTAGATATGGCATCTCCGAATTCATAGGACAATGACTGACAACTTCCTTAGGCAGACATAAGAATGGTCATGACAAAATTGTGATGACAAGGATGTGATTCACTTGGATTATTTGTCGTAAGGCGTATTTCTCATCAACTAAGGTATTCCAAATGCCATAGTATAATTTAGCCTTTATATGAGTTCCAAAGATAAGAACTCAGTATAGTCACCAAAAGATAGTTGCAATGGAAAATAAATGTTGGTATAGGGCCTAAACTAAATTGTGAGTCATCAACAGTCTGAATCACTTCAGGCATCTTACATCTTTTAAGAATAATGGGCTAGATTTGCAAAGTTATTAAGTGGTTGTAAAATCTGAATTACAGGGTTTGAACTCCCCAAAAAAAAATTCTGATGCACTAACCCCATTTTGCAATTTGGAAAACATTTCTTATTTTTTAAATGGTCTAGAAACCCACACCAAATCATGACTTGGAAGTGAAATGCTATAGGCGTTTCTTCCAAATTGTGAGTCAGTGAGATATGCCTCACAATTCTGGTCATCAACCCTTTTTCGTTTAATTACTCCCAGGTTGCGGGGGTAAATAAATATACAGGAAGGGTTCTAGTCTGGACCCCTTCAGGAATATGTGTGTAATTCTCAGTGGAAGTAGACAGAGGTGAGGGGACCAAAACTAAAAACTTGTTTACTTTTTATTTTTTATTTGTTAAGCAGACCAGGGTCATTTAAGAAACTCAGACTGCTTAAAAAAAGGTTTCTATTTTGGAAAGCAATTACAGCGAATGTCTGCTGTCCCTTGTAGACCACCATCCCTGTGATTGTAGGATCACAAACTGCCACATTCCTAATTCATACTAATTAGGCAGGTCATTCTGTGACCCACTGCTATTTGATATTTTGTGAACTGACCTATTTGTCTTAGGTCAGTTTGCAAAATCAGATCCATTTGCAAAAGGTCAGTGTGCAATTTGCGACTACTTTTTTTCATATGTAATCATTGTACATCATGCACTATATTCCTTATGACTTAATCCAGATAAATAAATATTCTCCAAGCCCTACTATCCAGCAAGGTAGAGGTTTTAACAACCTTTTCTTCTTCTGTCCTTATTACCGTCGATAAGAGGGACAAATGATTTTCAGGATTCTTCATAGAAGAACTGATAAAAGACTGCCATCAAACTCCCGGCATTTTCACAGTAAAAGCTTGAAGACCACCAACACTATCCACAGGCCATTAGGATAAGCCTGGTTCATGGTTCCTGCATCTCCATAACACAAGCACAACCCGGATGTATGCCAGACTTGCTTCTCACTCTCAGGCAAGAGACCTCCCCCTGCTCCAATTTGCATATGCTTTTCATATAACAATAAGCCCATGGGTATCTTCTATTTAACAGATGAAAGGACTTTAGAGAATATTGAGTGGCCAACTCAAAACTTCCTTCTGTTCCTATGACTTTCTTATAATCCATGTTCAATCAAAAGTGTCAAATCTATAAGCTCTGAAACAGAAATAGAACATTGTGATCCTTGTCAAAATAATGTCATCCGAGTACTTTCAGCCCATGGAGATTCCAAACCTAATTGATGAAAATGATTTGCCTGCGTCAATAGATCAATTCCCCCTTGTTGATTAGAACAGGAGGTCTACTCAATGGTATTTTCCCAAATCTGGACGGTCACCCACCTTCTGAAAGGCTGAAAAGATGATATAGGAAAGATGAGAAGTGTCTGAGTTAGTGACTAAGGCAGTTATCCAAACAAATGCAAATCTAGTAAGGCAACTGATCAGGTAATCCACTTTGATTTGGTCTTGATTAAACTGTGCAGGTTGATAAGCAAAATGGACCATAATAAAGTCCAAAACCTTTTTTTAATTTTACTGTAATACCAGAATAAGTGGGGCAGATAAAAGTTTACTTAAAAGTCTGTCATCTGTGACACTAAGGTGGGTTTTAATTCTCAAGGTGCAATTGTTGTAACATTGTTTCTTTTATATTTCCTGAGTTAAGGTGACTCAAAATAGCCAATTTGGCATGAAGTGTGCTCTATGCTGCCTGCATTCCATCAGAAACGTAGCTGCTTCACAGCAAACTTGGAGTAATGGGGCAGTTTGGCTAGGCATTGTAAGTTCGCCGCCACTGATGGGAAGTGCATAAGAAATTTCATTGAATTCTACAAGATCCTAAGTAAATTTTATCTACATCATCCTCGGAAAATGTGACAATATGTAACTATACATCACATAATAAAGCCACCAGACATACATCCCTAAAATGACAGGGTCCTAAATGGTAAGGCATCATGAGAGCCTTCAGTGATGTGTTTTTCAATAGTACTTTCAAAATAGACCTTCCTTTATGTTAACACATTCACTGATTGTGCATTGGATGCATTAGAGTGCATGATGGGCATACAGGGCCTAGAAAGCAGGTCAGCTTATGGTTTAAGAAGAGCTTTCAAAATCATGCAACTAATACAATGTGTGTTTGGTTGTCATGTTCTCTGAAGCTCTGATTAACAGACCAGAGAAAGGAAATTGTGTATTCACTGGATCTCTTCAGTAAACACAGCAGATAAAATATGTCTGAAAGAGAGATATTGTTCTGTCTTTTAGGGAGGAGGGATTAAAACAGCAGTAAGCTTCTGGGGACTTCCCATATTAGAGCAAAAAATATTCTTCAATGTCCTATGCAACAAAGCAGGAGCTGATTGTGAGCGATCCATCTTTGCTACTTAAATCTGACTTGTTAAATCTCCATAAAAGACTCACCAGAGACAGTGGCCTGTTCACAGGGATCCATGTCCATGGAGGTGTAACAACATCTCTGATCTTCTGTTTATTATGAGTTCTGACTCTTTCTCCTGCAACTCTCTATCACTTTCAGTGAATCAGCATCTGGTCAGAGGGCTGTTCAAGGGGCCTTGTGGACAGCAGGCCTTCACAGCAGTAAACAGAGAATGGGATTGTGGAAGAGGAAGGATGTCAGAGAAGGGGTTCTTCTTCTCGTACCTGAAAGACAGCATTCTCTGGAGGACGAAAGAGTGACTAGCCTTAAATCTAATCCTATTCAAGATGTTTGCATTCTCCATGTCTGTTGTCTGAAGCTTCCAGTCCAACCTTCATTCTGCTGTTTTTCACCATTGCTCACTTTGAACCCTTGTTGGGCATGTTTTTTTTCTCTCATTTAGCTGCGCTGGATTCCAATTGTATTCCCTTTTTCAGACGATCTTATGACTGACTTTTTCCACTCTGGTTTTGAGTGATGTTGGTGTCTTGCTTATCAACTCCTACACCTTCTATCATCTACCATCAAGAACCATCAAGATTGCCAAAGTTTGTTTTTGCCACCTGTCCCATTGGGACTAAAAGAATTAGGTTGGATGACATTTTTTAGAACAAATTGAATCCCTATAAGAAACATCATTTTTTGGGGGGAAAGGGTATTTAGGAATGCAATTGCTCATTTATGTATAGAGAGTGCATCATAATGTCAAATCTTACCCACGGCCCATACCCATTTTCCTCCAAAGTGTACCAACAGGTGATATGTTAGTGCCAGTTCTGGTTCTGGAGGCCATGGCATTTCCACCATTTCTTCCATATGACCTTGTATCTACAGGGGCACCCCTCGTTCATTGGTTCCTTCAGTTTGCCACACCAATCCATGCCAATAATCCACACCACCAAAAGCAGAGACATTGGAGAGGTCCACATTCGAGCAATATCACGCGTGGACACCTTAGTCCCTAACCCCATTAGTAGCCTATCGCCTCTAGGCCCACCCACATCATCCAATAAACTGAGGAGAGCAATTGTGGGTCTCCTCCCAACTGTGGGCCCTACCACCTGGGAAAGGACGTTAGGCAAAGCAGCCCAATATATGTGTATTACCAGACTGGAGCAGACCATATGATAAAAATCTCCTTGTGGGCCTCGGCACGTGGGGCATTAAGGACTGTTCAGAATCCCGCCTCTCCACAGTTGTACGGGTGTAAGGTAGGCTTGATGCTAGTATTTGAACTGCACCAGACAAAATTTTCCAAGATAGCCAGGATTTGGGGGCTATGCATGCATCTTGCTAGTCTGCCTCATCCAATTTCCCATCTCCCATCTCTCTTTCAGGAGGTCCAGCAGAACAGGCAATTGAATCAAGAGAGTCTGTGCTATCCCTCCTTTCCCCAAATGGCCCATAAGTAAGCATCCTTCAAGTGGATTATATTCAGGGACCCTCATCCAGGTCCCCGCTGGAATTCTGGAGAGCATGGCGGAGCTAGAGGTATCTAAAGAACTGCAATGCTGGCATCTGGAACTCATCATGTAGGTCCTGAAACGCTTGATTATGAGCTTGGTCCCAAACATCAACTTTGAGATCCTTATGAAGTCCCAGCCCCAAAACCCCCTGTAACCTTGATACTTGTGCAAGCCATTTACCTACCCTAGTGTGAGCTCATGGTTCAGCCAATCCAATGCAGAGCAGCTCTTCATGTCCGTAACATCACCTGGGTGACCCCCCGCATAGAGGCTGTGATAGGGTGGGCTGTAGAGTACAGCTGTCACTGTGTCTAAGTCTAGAAGAAACAATTCACACTGATATGCCAGGCTCCACCATGCCCCATCCATCCATTTATTTATAGACACCAGTTGAGCTGCTCAGTAATAAAGGCGGATATCGACCATGGTGAGCCCACCATCATAGACTGATCAGATACACTTGCCTAAAGCCACTATCTGGGTTTATTGGCCCAAATAATTCTGTGTCCCATTGTAACTAAGGGTGTAAACTATGACCCAGGAATATGTTGCGGATAATTCTGAATGACATACAGAAGTCTCAGGAGGACCATCATCCTAAACAGTGCTATCCTGCATAGAATATTGAGGGGGAGCTTCTCCCATCTTGTTAGATTTCAAAAACACGCTGCGTCAGTGGGGCAACATTAAGACTCCAAATGAGGCCCATTTCCTAGGAGACATTTATTTCAAGGTATTGAAAGCTCAGGTGGTATATTGGGATCCGAGGATGCCAACTTTTGTCTCAGCTTTCCCCTCGCAGTGACACAAGAACTTATCCCAGTTAATCTGCAAGCAGGAGGCCATACCAAACATGACCAATATGTGAAGGAGCCATAGCCCTGTTTCAGCTGGCTTGCACAAGAATACTAACACATTTTTGCAGAAAGGCTATGTGATCCATGGTAAGGCCCCAGTTGAAGCCCCACACCTAAGCGTTGCAGCGAATCCATGCCATCAGAAGCTCTATAGCCAATGCGAACAAGAGGGGAGAGAGTGGAAAGCTCTGTCTGGTATCCCTAACAACAACCCTTTAATACACACCCAGGCCTGAGATCTGGACTACAGGACTCTGATGAACATGCAGAACTTGGGCCTAAGCCCCATCCTCGTGGGAGTCCCCTCCAGAAATCACCAGTTGACAGTGTCAAAAGCCTTTTCAAAACGTATCCAAAGAAGGACTGCAGAGCTCGCCAACGTTTTACTCTGCTCTAATATCAAGTGTACCCGTTGAGTGCATGGTTTAGTACTCTGGTTGGGGATAAAGTCACATTGGTCTCGATGCACCAGGAGAGAGATAATCATTAACACTCACACTTCCATTATCTTGGCATATAATTTAACCTCTGTATTAATGAGAGAGATAGGCCAAAATGAACCAAAGTTCCTGTGAGGGAGGCCTGGTTTTTAGTAAGATGACTATGGTTGCTACATCAATGTCGGGCGTAAAATGCCCAGCAGTGATGGCCTCATGGAACAGGTCATGGACAGGGGGCAGAATCTCCAGCCAGAGCCTATGGTAGAATTCCACCAGGTAGCCATCCGGCCCCAGTGTTTTCCCTGTATTACATTCCACCAGGGTGCCGCCAATCTCCTTCAGAGTACTCTCCTATTCTGTGGCATTGGAATATCTGCCACCAGTGGGTCTATCACCTTGCATAACAAGTGGACCCGGGCCTCATACAACTACTCGTAGTATTAGGCAAACACCTCCACAATTTCCTGAGAATCCTGTACAAGGCACGTTGTCTTGTCTCTAATACTGTGATTCACTCTACATAGATATGTTTGTGTGTACATTTATTTTTATGTGTTAAAAAATGACTGATTACGTCACACAGGTTAGGTAGTGTGTCTCTGAGAAGAAATCACATGGTGTGTTGTTCCTATGATTATCTTTCAGCCTTGTGTTTCATACCATCCATGCCCACATCACCTAAGATTTTAATGTACTTCGATACTGTGTCGAAATCCCATATTATCTGCAGCTATTTTGCTCCTCCCATTAGTATTGTTTTAGTAATATTAGTCAAATATGTCAGATATGTCTTCACCCCTCCCAAAAACTTCGTAATTTTGCACGGAGCCAGATCTTATGGAAAATTGATTACCCACTTGCCCATATACACACGTGCACAGGACCCTCACTATCTGTCTTTTCCCTTTTCAAAAGTAATGGTAGGGTGTAGTATATTCTATTCAGTAATTTAGTACTTTATTCTGTCGATCGGAACCCTGCCATAATAGTGGCCTACTATGAGTACTGCATGATCCAGATCCCACAAGTCCTGTACACATCCCTTACTCAGTGTAGCCAGAGCACCAACGGTGTTATCACACAACGTTCTGTAAAAGTGGAGAGTCATCATGGATAAATGCATCCCTTTGTATATGTTCTTTCAGGGCATGTCTGAAGTGAACGTATCAGAACACTACAGTGTGTACAAGGTGGTACACTTTTGGAGATATTTTAGGCCGCGGGGATGCTTCCCCTTTGTCTCTAGTATGTCCCATCAACTAAATCCCTGTAATTGTCTGGTACTTTCAGCCCCTTATTGGTCCTTACCGCAGGCAGTTACCTATTTCCACATCATAACTTTGTTGCTCCTTTTTCCACACCCTGTTCGCCCTATACGTTTAAGTGGGTAGCTGCAAAACACCACTGGAATCCAAGAAACTGGCTGAGATCGAACCTGACAATGTTGGAAAAAATTGTGGAACCGGACATTCCAATACAGTAGGAAACAGATTACCCGGGAGAAACTTCAGGAGGCTCCCTGGGTAGTGGGTACGTTTTTGGGGATGGCAACAGTAAGAATCGATAGAAGAGTCTTCCGTGGGGCACTCAGATGACATTCATACACCTGGAGAGGTTGAAGCCCAAACGACAATTCTGAATTCTTAGGCATTCAGTAAATACATCGCTGGGTACCCAGCAGGCAAAATAAAGTGGCTGGCTGATGCACTGAGTCTAGGGGCTTATTTTACGTGTTGCTGTTTGATGTTAGAATTTAAATAGGAACCCTTATCGTCTTCCTTCCCGGCATCCTGAATGAGTGCTGCCATTCTAAACACCTTCCTCGCTTTTACACATTAGTCATCATGCAACACGCCAATACAGGCCTTTCTGTTAGTCTCTGCTGCATTATCTGTAATAGTGCTTGTTTGTTAAGCATCTCTCATTAGGATTTATGATACTCCACCACTCCATCATACATGAGTTGATACCACCAACCATGTCTTTCACAACACTTCTCATCAGCAGCATCACAACCAGCCCCCCATACCAGGGACAGCGAACCTGCAACCTCAGAATCAAACCAAAATAGCCACACTCACCGACTACCCTGCTACCACCAGACAAGACGCAGCAACTGGACGCTCAGTGTTGTAACGTGAAATTAAGAAATGTGAAATTTTCCACAAATGTTGGTTTATTAACTAGGGAGTGTCTGATCCCTACCAATGTAATAAACATAAACTGTTTAGGTCAAAGGTCTGTTCTGAGAGAACCTCTGCTCAACGTTTCGTAGCTACTGTAATTGTAGTGATTACATAGTGCTTATTACCTCTGATGACACACTGAAGTGCTTTTCGACGAGTAGCACGCTACTCTGCAATCCAAGGTATATTAGTGGTGTATTAGTATAGGGAAATACAAGTTAATTAGAGAGGAGGGCATGTGAGTCAGTTAGTAGGACTGAATGGAATAAAGGAGGCATAGAGGATGGAAGAGTACAGAAAGGGTTATTTGAGAGATCGTAGTAGTAAATTGAGATTTGGGATGAGTCAGAGCATGGAGCCGGAGGATATAATGAAAGCGGTAGAGGCTGAGAGACAGAGTAGTGAATTGCGATAGTTGATTATCTTTTTATCTGCAGTGGGAGTAAGGTAATAAATACATAACTACATAAAGGGGTTTACATGTGTATAGAAAATAATAAAGAGATATCAAATTATATGATATAGTGTTTGCATGCAAGAGGGATTCCCATCAGGCGAACCAATACCTAGAACAGCTAGTTAAAACAGATTTTACTTTGGCTAGGAACAAGAAATTAATGAGACAGGGAATCTCCTCTTCCAACTCGAGTATAGTGACAGCTTTGAATAAATAAACTCAAATGATGCTGTATTTTACAATACATGTTAGCAGAAGATTCTGCTTCAGAGCTCCCTCATCCGAAGTTACTGCTACAGAGGACCTTAACTAGGGGGAGGGTCAAAAAAATATCCAGGTGCAACAGTCTTAAGTGAAGTCTAGTCTAAGAACATGCTTTACAGACGACTGATTTTTCTTAACTAAGAAACATTTAGACTAGAAAGAAGAAAAGGAACAATAGATCAGAGAACGTTCTACCCCTTTTTTTAATGGGACAAATTGTAGTACTACGCCACAAACTCATATGCAATGCATTACTCAATTTATTTTTCATCTGTTTACCAGTGGTGTAGGAAAATCTGCGAGTGCCATCCTCCCTATTTAAAACTAGATAGTGAGGCCTTTCTTTGAATGCCAGAGTGTGTGGTGACATATGGTTTGATTTGACAAGATCTCTAAAGAACTCATGGAATGTACTATAATCAAGGCCACTGGAAAATATGTGGCAGAGTTGAACCAAACTATATATAAAGAAAAGGCAAATTAAGCGGCATAATGCGACATTGAGACAATACTACTTCATTAGTTTGTCATTTTAACACACGTTAAAACTGTCTGGACAACCTAATTCGTACTAGCTTAACATCGAAAACACAGCAATATTCAACCGCGAGATGACAACTTTTGCAAAGGGTTTTCCTTGTCAGTGTTTACAAACTTTTGATCAGTTTCAGCTAGAAAATGTTTTTGTTAATCTGTACTATTGCTGAAAACGCTATAGAATTGCATAAATCCAGTGGCTACAACCATAATAAGACCACCAATCTACGAAAATGTTGGCGAACAGACAGGGCCCTACTCAGATTTTATTAGGGTCCTGTTCTCTTTTGTAAATCGAAAAAAAGCTGCATATTGGAGTCTGTAAGTGAATAATACATCATGGAGATTCTGTGAACATATGCAGATTATGAGCCAAGTTTCAAATTGTATGTGCACATTACTACTAGCAATAAGAATTCAGCTGATGATTAACCTATTAAATGGCACCAGACACGTATTTCTGTTGTTTCTCAACAACAGTGTTGACTGTTTTGTTGTGAAGCCCTTTAAGAAACACAGCTCGCTTGAACTGAGTTTTCACTAGGATCTGCTTATCATTGCCTTCTCCTGCCTGAATTTAAAGGAATTCCAGATGAACTCACCAGATCATCACTCACAGAACCAAGTGTGGCCATGTACTACCACAGGGAGAAGATCAATGCAAAGTCTGACAGCTGCAACTCAATGACTACAATCTTGAATAGTACATGTATCATGAGTTTACATTAAAATCCATACCTGCTGACATAGTTCATGCCTTTGCAGCTCACACCCTTGCATCTTGTAGGCGCAGTATCCTCAGTACCAGGGCACAGTGATCAGATGGGAATTGAAGTTAAAGGACTGCTGTTGTCCGGCTCACCTTAGGATTCGATCAAAGAGTATATGGGCAACTAAGACACTTAACTGACGGCAAGGCCTCCAATTCACATAATCTTGCAGAGGCTGGAAAGGTTAGCCAGAATGAACTTTTTCTTCACACCACTCATGTCGAATAAAGTTTCCATATTTGTGCACTGAAGATAAGCAAGCACCAGCTATGGATGTTCCTTTCTCCAAACATCATCTTCTCAATTGGACTAGTCCGATTACCCAAACCAAAAAATCCGAGCACCGTAGTTTTTCTTTTAACGCACATTGAACACCTTCAGTTAAACATAAACTTTGAGTTTCTGAGTGGATAGTGTGGGTGCGTTATTTTAACCTCAAACTTAGGGTCTCACTTACAAGGCTCCTGGTACAGGGCGGCGCAGCAATTTCTTTGTTGTGCCTCCCAGCGCCAACCGAAAAGGGCAGAAATACACCATATCTACAAGATGCAGCGCATTTCTGTCCTTTCCCCCTGCACTGGTGCACAAGTTGCTGCCTAGCGCCAATGCAGGCACCCTTGCACCTTGGTACAAGGGTGCCTGCTTTGTGGGGATGATTATTTTTGTGCAGGAATGGACACTTACCTGCACAAAAACAATAACAAGGAGTGGGTTTCTATCTCTATGTGTGCTGCAGTCTGCAGCACATAGAAAGAGGAAAAAACGGGGAGAAATAAAGATATTTCTCTCTGTTGCGTAATTTTTACACCACCCTTGAGGTGGAGTAGGAATCTGACGCATTCGAAAACTTGTAAATCTTGGAATGCATCCTATTTCTTTGGGTTCTATGGGTGTTGAGTGAGAACACCCCAAGCAACACCCATGGAACACCCCTTTCACACAATGTGATGAGTGAAAGGGGTCCATATTTACAAGGCCATGAAAAACCACGTGAGGTGGCTTTGCATGGCCTTGTAAATATGGGCTGGAACACTGCACCACAGGAGTATAAAAATAATGATGGTCCGATGGTGCAGTGTGCTGCTAGGGCCTCGTAAATGACGCCCTTAGTTTGTGACAGTGAACTGAAACAAACCATTACCTATTGTCACCTCCATTTCATCACTGAGGAAGAGGTTACCAAGCTTGAGATCCAATGGATGACCTGTTTACAGTGTAAATACTGGTACCTCAGGATGGTTTGTCTTATGTGGTATACGGCCTCTGGTTCAGTCACTGTTTTCCACCTTTTGTGCAACTCCAGTAAAGACCTCCACTGGCACACTGGCAGAAGCGAAAGGCAATCCCCATAAAAATGAGTGTTAGGTTCAGTAGAGGCAACCGTTTTAAAGTGAAGAAAAAACACAACATTCCCTAACCAATTTTGAAAAATATAGACAAAGTTATTGACTAAATATACACCTAGATCATTGAAATAGGTTAAGAGGAACTAGAGATATGAATATTAAGGTTTTAAGGCATTAAACAACATGAAAAAGTAAAGTGCCATTGGAATAATAGCAGTTAAAGGCTTACTAGGACCTAGACACAATGGAAGGATAGTTTGGATACACCAGACAATTCGTCCCGGTCAAAGTTTTACCTTTAGATTAGTCTGTGAAATAGGAGTGAAAATCTTCCATTGGGCAAGATTCAAGGCTGTGGCCTGCAAGGATCCCTTGAAGTGAGGTATAGCATTTTTGAACTAGTGCTGAACCTGTTGATTATGGCACTAAAAGATCCAAGAGGGACAAAGTGGGTTGAGGTTTGGAGGATGTTTTGTCCATATACTATGGCAGCGCTACTTCTAAATTGTAGGACAAAATCTCTTGCTGGCTTAGCACGACCGGTATAGACTGGAATACAGCTGTGAATAGCCTGGTCTACATTAACACTGCCATATAATTTGGAAGGGTTTTCCATTCCAGATATGGAACTATATTACCTCGGTGCCCAAGCATCTTTCGCCCACTACTATTGGTTTCATCCTCCTACATACTTACCTCATCTGGTGATTGAGGCTGATGTAGCACATCCCCACCCACTAAATGCAACACATTGGGCCAGGTTGGTTAACAGGGTAGACAAGACCAATACTGTACAGTGCACAGTTGTAGGAGGCTGGCCTATTTGTAGTGGGTACCAATGGTACTTACACCTTATACTAGGTCCAGTTATCCCTTATTAGTAGAGTGTAGTAGTGTTCTAGCAGCTTAGGCTGATAGAGGTAGCTATAGCAGAGCAGCCAAGGCTGAAATAGGAGACATGCAAAGCTCATGTAATACCACTTATATCATATAGGTACAATATCATAAGCAAGACAATACTCATAGTTACTAAAAATAAAGGTACTTTATTTTAGTGAAAATGTGCCAAAAATATCTCAGAGGATATACTCCCTTAGGAGGTAAGTAACATACACAAAATATACACAACTAACTAAATCAGGTAAGTAAAACAGTCAGAAAGTAGTGCAAACACTGAAAAACACAATAGTATGCAATAGACGTAGGGGCAACACAAACCATATACTAAGTAAGTGGAATGCGAACCACAAATGCACCCCTAGGCAAGTGTAGTGTGTAGAGGGTCACTGGGAGTGTGAGAAAGCACCAAGGGTGTAAACAGACCCCATCCCAGGAACCAGGAAAGCAGGAGTAAAGTACTACTATTTCCCCCAAAACACACTAAAGTCGTGATAAAGGATTTTGCAAGGACCACAACAGACTGCAAAGCACTAAAGATGGATTCCTGGACCTGAAGACCTGTAAAGGAAGGGGACCAAGTCCAAGAGTTGCTAAAGTGTCCAGGGGGGGCAGGAGCCCACTAAACCCCGGATGAAGGTGCAAAATGGCTGCCTCCGGTTGGAAGAAGATGCTGGTTTTGCACCAACGAAAGGAGGTAGGAGGTTCTGCTTTCTGCAGAAGATGTCCCACAGCGTGCTGGAGGATGCAGAGTTGTTTCCTTGGAAAAATACTGCAAACAAGCCTTGCTACCTGCAAGAGTCAAGGTTGAAGAAAAAGGGTGCGGCCTTGGTCCCAGGAAGGACCAGGATGTTGCCACTCAGGAGAGGAGATAGAGGGGCCCTCAGCAACGTAGAGAGCCCACTGAAAGGAGAGAAGCACCCACAGGAGGCCTTGAACACGGGTTCAAGAAGACTGAACACAGCATTCTTCTCAACACTGTAAAGAGAGGTCCCACAACACCGGAGGTCAACTCAGGGAGCTGAGCATAGCAGGACGGAGTTCTGGAGACCTAGGCTCAGCTGTGCATGCGGGATTTCTTGGAAATGTGCACAGAAGCCCTTGTAGCTGCAGATCACATGGAGCACGTCTGGAGACGGGAGGCAAGGACTTACTGCCTCCAAATTCGGACAGTTAGACCACTGTACAGTCGGGGTTACTGGAGTCCATCACATATGTTCCAGGGGCCACACTCGTCAGGATGAGGGGGGACCCAGATTACCGGTGAGGCTGTAGTCTGTTGCCTGCTGGAGCAGGGGGAAGATTCAGTCGACCCACAGGAGATTTGTTTGTGGCTTCCAGTGCAGGATGAAGGTAGGCAGCCCCCAGAGTATGCACCACCAGGAAACGGTCAAGAAACCAGGCAAGATTAGGCGCTACAATGTCACTAGCAGTCTTCTGGCTACTTTGTTGCAGTTTGGAGTCGTCCTGGAACAGTCAGCGGTCGATCCTTTGCAGAAGTCGAAGAGAGAAGTGTAGAGGAGTCCTGGTGGATTCTTGCAAGTCTTAATCTGTAGAGAAGCCGGCCGGAGAGACCCTAAATAGCCCTCAGAGAAGGATTGGCTACCTAGCCAGCTATGCACCTATCAGGAGGGGTCTCTGACATCACTTGTTGGCACTGGCCACTCAGAGGCCTCCAGAGAGTCCTCACACCTCTGAAAACAAGATGGCAGAGGTCTGAGACACACTGAAGGAGGTCTGTTCACCACCTATGGGGTGGCGATAGACAGGGGAGTGGTCACTCCTCTTTCCTTCGTCCAGTTTCACACCAGAGCAGGGACTGGGGTTCCCTAAACCGGTGTAGACCAGCTCATGCAAGGAGGACACCATCTGTGCCCTTCAAAGCATTTCTGGAGGCTGGGGGAGGCTACCCCTCCCCAGCCTGTAACACCTATTTCCAAAGGGAGAGGGTGTAACACCCTGCTCTCAGAGGAAATGCTTTGTTCTGCCTTTCTGGGACTGGGCTGCCCAGACCCCAGGAGGGCAGAACCCTGTCTGTGAGGTGGCAGCAGCTGTAGCTGCAGTGCAAGCCTCAGAGAGCTGGTTTGGCAGTACTGGGAGTCCATAGTGGAGCCCCCAGGATGCATGGAATTGGCTCCCCAATACCAGATTTGGAATGGGGGGACAATTCCATGATCTTAGACATGTTGCATGGCCATATTCGTATTGACCTATATGTAGTACACCCGTGTAATGGTGTCCCCACACTCACAAAGTATGGGGAAATGGCCCTGTACTATGTGGGGGCACCTTTGCTAGTGCAAGGGTGATCTCACACTTAGTAACTTTGCTCCTAACCTTCAGCAAGTGAAGGTTAGACATATAGGTGACTTATAAGTTACTTAAGTGCAGTGAAAATGGCTGTGAAATAACGTGTGTGTTATTTCACGCAGGCTGCAGTGGCAGTCCTGTGTAAGTGTTTTTCTGAGCTCCCTATGGGTGGCAAAAGAAATGCTGCAGCCCATATGGATCTCCTGGAACCCCAATTCCCTGGGTGCCTAGGTACAATACAAGGGACTTATAAGGGGGGTCCAGTATGCCAATTGGAATTGGTAAATGTAGTCACTAGCCTATAGTGACAAATTTAAAGGCAGAGAGAGCATAAGCACTGAGGTTCGGATTAGCAGAGCCTCAGTGACACAGTTAGGCACTACACAGGCATACACATTTAGGCTACAAACTATGAGCACTGGGGTCCTGGCTATCAGGATCCCAGTGAGACAAGCAAACACCTACTGACATACATGTACAATTGGAGGTAACATGCCAAGAAAGATGGTACTTTCCTACAACAGTGTGTTTATGGGACATGCTGCATCTTTCATGATCTCTGCTTCTTTTATATACTCCTGCGACCCCGCTGTTTGGGGTAATACATTTGCAAATTATATCAGTAAAATGGGTTAACTTTTATAAAAACATGACATTTATTGAGCAGGATACACTTCCACTCCATCACACGCCTCTGCCTTTGGACTATTACTTGCTGCACTAACTTAAAATGATTAGTAAGCAGCTGACCCGATGTTTCCTCAAGAACCTGATAGATCTTTTCCCCTTAAAACTTTGGTTACTGCAAGAAATTCCAAAAATCTAATTTCCCTTATGTATGGTGCTGTGTAGTAATTGATCACAATGGCTATTCCTCTGGCAGGATTGGCATGGGGGGTGGATCTTAAACAACCCATTTTGGAGAAAATATACTGCTGTGCACAAACAGGAGAATTGCTCCCAGGTAGTAGACTAGGACTTATACACTTCCACTTTCTTCATCATCTCTATTACACCCCGTGGAACTTGTACAAACGAAGATTGAGAGACAACCCTAATTGTGCACACTGTCGGTGGGTGGAGGGTGACTTTATTCACCTGGCCTCATTTCGCAAACTGATTTAGTGCTTCCGGTCACAGGTTATGTACAATCTGCAGTAAATGCTTCAAAAGGCTGGTGGCTCGGCATTGGGGATTGGGTAAAATCCTGATGAAAGTTCAGTGGTTACAGGAACTCATGTAATGTAGCAAACAAATGGAATTTTACAGTGACTTATTACTTACATCCTCATGATCGGGGGACATCTGGACACCATTTCGGAACTTTTTGCTTACATCATGTGCTGCGCACTCACAGTACCCCCTGCTTGTTGTTCAACAATAATTGATTCTGTGTGTTGATCTCAGATCACTTAATCAGAACATCTTAGTGGATTGCCATCCGCTACCACGTATACAAGAAATGATAGGTAATTTTGGAAACGCTAAGGCCCATATTTATACTTTTTGATGCAAAACTGCGCCGGCACAGTTTTGCGTGACAAATATTACCGCCGGCTAACGGCATTTTGGTTCACCATGCGGGCGTCATATTTATACTTTGACACGCGGCGGCGCAAACAACAGGTGGGAGTCATTATTTTTGACGCACATCGCGGCGTCAAGTGGTAAAGGAAAACGACGTTAACGCGGCGGAAATGACTGTGGGTCGATTTACGACACCGCAAACCGTCACATCAAAGTTGCCAATCAGTAGGAGAGAGGCAATATGGCAACAAATTGTCGACAAGATTAACAGTGTGGCTGAAGTACGCAGAACAGTCATCGAGTGCAAGAAACGCTGGTATGACTGCAAGCGCAGGACCAAGGAAAAGATGGCCAGGAACAGTAAGGCAGCACTGCAGACTGGAGGTGGGAGTCCAGCACACCAGGAGGCCCTGGGCCACATGGAGGAGATGGTCGCAGTCGTCATCCCTGAGGAGATCGTCACAGGGATTCAAGGACAGGACAGCACAGACTACCAGGAGACAACGCACATGCAAGGTAAGTCGCATGGGGAATTAAAATGCAATAATGTCATCTACAACCGGGGGGGGATACCGACCACTAAATGCATGGAAGTCATCTAATATATGGAGTGGCATGGGTAAAGGGGCACGGCAGGGGGGCATGGCCCGTTCTGAGAAGACCTGGGGCACACCATTACACAACACCAACAACTGTCCCATGGGGGCATGCTGTCATGCCAACGATAGAGCAAAGGGAAAGCCACGCAAGGAGGGAGGGCCACTACGTCAAACTGACATCCCGGCACACATCAGCCAACATACCCCCTACATTAACTAGGGCCCTATTAGCAATCCTATAGCCATACCGGAATGTAACTGTGACAACAGTTGCCACTACCACCTCTGCTCTGTGTGCAGCTCAAGTAGCCAATGGCAGTAACCTCCCCATGCATCATACACACCTAAATTAGGGGGTGAGGATGACAACTGAAACAATCCCCAGAAACAAGAAAAAGGCCCCAGTACTCTCAAATGTCAATGCCCATAGTTGTCGCAAACATCAGCCAATGTCAACAACAATAGGAGCTACACAGCACTAAGGACGCACCCATGCTGCATATTTCAGGGTCCATCCTGTGCCTGGGTAACAAGGCAACATCCCAAATGTCATACTGCTCAGACAACAGCATTGAGGAGGGGACACATGTAACTGGTCACTGAAATACACCTGCACAGTCAGAGGAGGAAATAGGACACTGACACGATAATCAGGGTAATCCAATGTAACACACATTCCCCAACATCAGCAGGACACATTAACAATGTCAACATCCATATCGGATCATAGCATTGCCATGCATAGGATATGCCACATGTCAATTACATTTAAGTGTATGTGAAAGACCAGAGATTGGGGCAGGTACAGATTGTTAAGTGTGCTGCCAGGGCCATCAGTACACCCACAGCCAGTGAAAGGTCTCTCCATGAGAATGGATGTACACGGAGGGTTGAGTAGGAAAAGAAGGTGGCAATTCTCTATTTGGCATAAATCAGCACCTAGAGGCGATGAGGCTGACAAGTCTAATAACTCAATAACATACATGTGACACAGGTGGGCCATAGGACTGGAAGAATGCCCATCTGAAGGACTGGAGAAATTAACACAAAACAAGATCACAAAGTGAATTCATCAAAAGGCAGGCACGTCACATCAAAATTGCCACAACACAGACACACTAATTGTACCCTGTTTCATTGCAGAGGAAGATGGATCTCCTGCCGATATGCCTGTCCCAGATTTCCCTGATGACATGGATGATGAGCTGATAAACATTCCCCAGGAGACTATCCAAAAGGTCCTTGAAATCCTCCAGACCCCACCTTCAGTCACAAGGAGGAGCACAGAACAGGCAGCCATGGCAGAGGATCCATCCACCACCCCAATTGTAAGACCTGCCAGCTCCAATACAGCTGAGGACTCAGACGACACTGGCACCAGGTTTGAGCGAACTGTAGTTGGAGTACAGCAGGAGCTGGCCAAGGAGGTGCGGGTGGGGACGCAAACAATGGCAGCCAGCCTTGAGGGGGTGCGTTCGTGCATGATGTCATCTGCAGATCAAGCAGCAGCTATGCAAGCCCTAACATCCATACTGCAAGGACTACAAGAAACTGTCAAGGAATTCACCACTGCAGTAAGGGAGTTGCCACAACACCTCGCACCCCAAACCTTCCACTGCATGCACGAATGCAATCATGACTCCCTCAGGGCCGACCTGGCTGCCTACCATCGTGATGTGGCTGCTATTCTCAAGAACCAGCAGACCCTCCTTGCTGCAGTACTGCCCTTAAGACCTTCACAGGGAGCAGCGACCGGTATGTCTGACTCCACGTCTTCTAACACTGAGGTGTGTGTTGCCCCTTCACAACCAACAACAACAAGGACAAAGCAGGCAACACACACATCAGAAGAAGAAGACATGGAACAGATCACATTCACAAGGAAAATGACCCGGAAGCACTAGTCCCTGCCAAATGGCCCACATTTACCAAGGTCCTGCGCATTGTAATTTGCCAGTCTTGCAACAACTTTACTCGAGCACTGTTCTGCAAACCACTGTATATCTTGTCACCCAGGCCAGTGATTGTCTCTCTCCTACTCATTGCCAAATCCTGTCCCTCTGCACTGTCTGAAACATCAACCCCAGCATGTCAAAAGCATTTCCGTAACCCCTTGTGTTGGATCCCAATTTAAAATGTCACTATAATGGACTCACAATCATGGACAATGTACATATAGCACTACAGCACGTTTCAATAAATAGCACTTACACAACAAATCTGTCTCTGGGTAATGTGACATATCAACTGTGAAGTAGATAACTGAAATGTGCCTACTGTCAAATTACGTAGCTTGTCAATACAACTGTCCTGATAATATGTAGTCAGAGAATTCTGCACAGTGCCCATGATTGCATCATACTCTACCCTTCCTGAGGGACAAATCTGATGAAGTGAGAAACCATACACCACCATGCTGTGTTGGACAGAAGAATGCTTCCTCCGGGGATAACTAAGTCATCAAATAGTGGTCGCAAAATGTTGTAAACATGCAAAAATAACACAACAAACATGCCACACTAATCTATGTAAACACTAAAAAAATTGCACAAATGAAGGTGTCTGAGTTAACATACAAATAGATAATCATGCCGAACTGTGTCACAAATGATGTATGAGGGCCATGAAGACAAGAATACAAGATTGCCAATGAGAACTCATCTTATAAGGGTGTGCATGATCATCACACTGCAGTCAGACCTAAAACTGTTTCCCCAATCTCAAGTCTGGAAGCACTGTTTGTGACTTTGAAAACACACTTATCAACAGAAACACATTGGGATACATATTAACTGTGATTGGTGGTTGCAACAAAGGGTCGACACTTTGCAAGGTAGCTCTGGGCTAGCTGCCAATCATACAGCTCAGTTGGGATTTGTTTGTAGCATAGGACACAGATGTTATAGTACGAAATTGATGTACACTGAATCCAAACCCACGAGCAAGTACCATTCAACACATACTATTAAGGGGTAACCAAATATTTATTAAATGCTAACCACAGATGAGGAAACTGAGGGAAAAATCTTACCTACCCTAATCTACCCTGACTACTCATTACCCACAACTGTCCCTAACTAACCTAAGCTGCACTTACTTATCACATGTAACGAAACGTTCAAACCATCTACCCCCCAGCCCCTTATGAGACGGGACACATGTAGGACAACACATACTAACCTAAACACATACTATACTATCCTATACAAATATATATTTTTAGGTATTTTTTTGTAAAAATTTTTAACACACAAGAACCCCAACATAGCCAAACCACCCACACACTTAGTAAGTAAAAATATAAAGAATGAGGACCCCCTAACCCCCACCCACTAACACTTACTAAACTAACAGCCTATACTAACCGAACACTAAGCCCCCTAAGCCCACTAACTATAAGAACAAGGAAAGAGGAGGGAGGGGATGGAATCATGTCCTTCAAAAAAAGTGTCTAGAGGTTGGCCCTCCAGAGGGTCCTCTTAATGGACTTGACCTGCCGGTTAATGTGCCGCACGTCCCGGCTCAGGTGGCTCAACTTGCGCAGCACTTTGTCCATCTTATGTTCCATTCGGTTGAAGGCTGCAGGGTCAACAGATGGAGCAGTGGCAGTCTGGGTACCGGTGGAGGAGGTCTGTGTGGGTGGGGTGCCAGGCCTATTGGGCTGTCCTGCATCGGTGGCAATGCTGGGGCCAGGAATTCCAGCAGATGTTGGACCAACAGTGGCAGCTGTAGGTGGGGCCACCTGGCTTGTATTGGTGGTTGTGTTGGTGGTGGCTGTGGTGGGCAAAGTAGGCCCACCCTGTGGGAATGCTCTCCATGCCCCGGAGGCCCGTTCATGGCGATATCGCCGGGCCATCCTCCGGAACCCCGACTCCACCAGCAGGATGTGCTGATATCGCATAGCCCGGCGGTGAAATTCACAGACCTGGTCTGGAGTCATGTTAGCAGCTGTGAAGACAAATGCAGATATTCTACATTAGTAACTGCATTGTGTGAAATGGCACAGCAAGTTAATCAGACATTACATATACTGTACTTGTAACAGCTCATATCACAATACAGAGCATTGAATGTCTCTGAGGAAGTATGTGGCAGGCCAGACTACAAAGGTCACTTCACACAAAGCACATCCATAACCTACAAGATGGGTAATAACTGGCTTTGACTTGCAATCTGAGTTCTGACAGTTATCATCTAAGAATCATGCTGCATATCCTCCGCCAAGACCTGGGCTACAAATGTCAGTGTACGGAAAGCAAAACTAAAGCAACATGGTCTGCAAGTTGTAACTGGACTTGCCAGTATAGTACCAAGTGCCAAACCTGAGTGTGTATACTAGTATGCAACGAAACCGTCACTTATTCACATGTATGTGTATACTCGTAGCATCAGTACTAGGTACCCCATTCACAAACCGATGGCCGTGTTTGAGGGGGGGCGGTGGATACACAACTATAATTTGCCAAAAACATGTTCACCGAGCAGTGTATAGGAAACTCCACACATGTTTGTCTCTACAGACACACCACAGGTAAGGTCTATCTACAATTAGGCGTCAGTAAACCCTAGAGCACTCATAGGGTCAGACATGTCAGGAAATGCAGAACTTGGTACACAACATATACTTCCAGTAAGGCCTGACTTACATCAGACACAGAGTTGCTAGAACACCCATGATCAGGAATTGCATGCACACCTAGGCCATTGCACTCAGGTTCCACAGACTTGTTGCACTACATGTGGAAGTACATGCTGCTAGGAGGTTCTACCTACTGTTTCAAAATAATGTAGGTAAATAGGGAAGCAGATGTCTATTGGAAAGCTATTTGCTGTACCAATCTTAGAGAATATGGGTCTGACAGGCTGACTAAATTGGGGCTGACTTCCAGTGCGACTCTTGGTGATACAAGTGTCATACACATGACTATCCCCTGTACTCACAGTGGGGCCTACAGGGATGTCCTACAATCCCTACATGATACCATTGGATACGCATTGGCAAACTCAAAACATGTGAGAACTGCATTCCCACTCATGGAACAAGAGAAAAGCTTGCCCAATGCATCACACCTTGCTATGCGTCCAACTCACACGAGTCCATAACCAGCAAACACAACACATAACAGAAATATCAACACTTACTGGAGTGGTCGGGGTCCTCAAATGTCAGCACCTCTCTCACAGTGTAGGGTGCCGGTCCACCTGTAAGGTATGGAAGGAAGAAATGTGCTCAGAATCTGTGCACAGTGCAACAATTTCATAAACATTTACAATGTGTAGGCTTAATAATGAAATCGCAGCCATTCAGACATGATGGTTATGCATCTGATATATCACGGCCAACTTGTACATAGCATGGGTCTCCTGTCTCAGTTACACACATATCTGCACACATACATTGGCCCTAACTATCATGTGGTTGCAAACATGCCCCATAATCGGTGAGCACTAAAAAATATGGAGTGTAATCGTCTCATCATGTGCATCCAAGAGAGACATCCAAAGCCTGGTTACTTGAGGACTGCATTACCAGTCAAACATGCCTTGTGGCCATGACACATTTATTGCACATAGGCCCAATGTACAGAGGGAGGGGCAGGGACTTATGTAAGCCATCCAGTTGTTACAGTATAGTCAATTGATGTGGCCCAGCTATGGTGATTTGCACCAACCATGGAGATGTGAGGCCATGTGCATACACTTGGACTGCCATCCATATTTGGATTGTGGCTCAACTAATTCCAACAAACATCTTAAGATGTTAGCTGAGGGTACCTTACATCTTTTCACGATGTTTTCAAATCAAGAACTGACATGTATCCAAAAAGATCAAGGAACACAATAATCCCACACATTCATAGTACTTCTGTGAACGTTTTCCTTCCACACTCAGCAGACTCACATGAGACATATGTCTGAGCCACTTTGCTATTATCAACTGACGTGAAGGCAGCACTCATTTTCAGCATCATGTAGTGATTCTAAAGTCAGTCTAGCAATTGCGTCAACATAGTTGGCCTAAATGTTGGTACATATGTACTTCTCTGTCAATAGTACCCTATATAGACAAGATTGGCTCATATTTTGTTAGCTGTTCTGACAAAAAGGCCGCACCAATTTCCTTCATGGAAAAGTAACCTGTAAGTTTGCTGAGCACGTGCTACCTGACAGCTAGCAATTGTGATCCTTGCCATAGTGCATCAATGATCCCCTTATATTTCCCCAGCATTACACACAGTCAGCAAGTTAGCTGGCAGACATTGCACTAATCCCCTGATGTCACTACAGAGCACTTAATCGTGCACATTAACATAATTCGTACTCACCAACAGTGCCACCAATCATGATTCCCAGATGGTCCAAGAGATCCTGCTCCCTGGTGATGAGGTCAGCCCACCGGTGCTTCAGCTGGTGGTCACTCCTCTGGCTGGCATACACACGCTGCAGGTGATGCAGCACCTTTCCCCACCAGATTCTGCGCGCCTCTGTCGGATACCCCTGTATGACCCTGCCTAGATCATGAGCGGCAAGAAATGCGTCACCAGCCAGATGAAGCCCCCCAACTCCTCTTCCCCCATCCTGCCAAGACGTGGCCTACCAGACATACTTATAAGCGATATGGAATAGGGGTAAAAGAAATAGAAAGGGGAAAAGGGGGAAAGTAGGGGTACAAAGACAGAAAAAAAGTAAACCTAAACACTAAAAGAGCCCAACTATCCCCAAACTAACACTACCCACAACAGACTCCCACAAACAAGAAAAACACAAGATAAATGGACAAATGTAGACAAAACACAGTAGTACAGTATACACAAACAATATTTATTTCACAAATTGACAATATAGATAGCACACAGGACAAAAACAGCACAAAATCTCAGGACAACACTCTCTACACAGCCACACAGTCTAGAAGGATCATAGACTGCAAAGTGAAAATGAAAGTACACCCACTGTACATGATCTGTAAATAGGATATCCTATTACATCACTTCCTGTATGAAAAGTCCCGCCTTTTTCGCGTTATGCGTCATTTTTTGTTTACCAAAACTGTATTTGCATCATTTTTGTTTTACGCACAGAAGTGAATATTAACCCTCATCCACATAATGATACATGGACTGTACAAATATCTGGATGTGGGATAAATTTAACTCCTGTGCGTCAAAACAAATGGCGCAAATACAGTTTTGGTTGTCAAAAAATGACGCACAACGCTAGGGACGTCAAAATCACAGTGCATTAACTGGTTTGGGGCATTTTTACTTGTTTTTTGGTTATTTTACATTTGGAACACATCAGAAATTGGCTAATTGAAGACAGTATGGTGTTGATGGTGTATGTTCACATGTGTGACATCATACTGCAGCGGAACATGATCCACTACTCCCTTCACAGTATTTTTACAGTTGGCTGACGCAATAGATGGTCATAAGTGTGGCCTACACATATGTGTTGCACAAATTGTGCATGTTTGGCATAAGGAGAGGATAGCAATGTGACGCACATATGTACAATACCTAAATGCCTTTGGTTCAAATTGAGTGCTTTGACAACTAATGTGTTGGTTGACCAAGTGTGTGTGTGTGTATCACATGAAGCATAATTGTACATATGGTTGTATGAATGTGACGTCCATGTGTCCAATCCTTAGATGCAAGTCATATTGGAAATGAGCGAGGGCATGTGTTAATCATACATGTAACAACACCCGTAAAGTGTACTTCCAAGTTTTAGGGTCATGTAGACACCACATGTGACATAGCATGCACCAGATGGATGGCAGACGCTTGTTCATGTCAATGGTCCACATTTTCTACATCCTATGTCCTAGAGTATTGGTAAGAGCTTCCGAGGCACTAGTTGGTGAATCCCACAGTGAGTCATACACATGCATTGAGGAAGTGGGTACCATGTTTTTTGCACAGACAGACAAGGGTGAATCTCATATGTATGATGACACCACAGTTGAGGCCATAGAAGTGAGCCCCAACTATCAAGTGGCTGTGGTGGACCAGCATACAAGACAGCACGTGTCCACTTATTTCCAGTGATCAATTGCACATAGGTGTCTTGTTCATGTGTCTGGTCCAATGATGATCCTGTAGATTGTTGGGATGTAATTTGTCACAGTTCGGTCCAGGACTCATCATGAGTCAGTGGCAGCTATTCCTGTATCTACTGAGTATCCTTGGTTGATCAATGTGAGTAAAGTAGATGTGGACATGTGAACCAACATGTGGATGGTCCCACCCTGTCACTAAAGACGTGTAATGAGACAGTCAACAGGGCAACCTTGGTGTGCTGAGTGAGATAATGTCTCAGGTGTCATGTTCCGGCAGGTGTCATTACAACATTTGTACACAGGTTGGCCTCTGCACTTCCCACTGCATCTGGGAACATCATAGCCTCTGTGCTGATTATTCTTGCAGCTATTCACCACACACGGCCCATCACTATGTTGTGCGCACTGTGATGCTGTGTGTGAACTGTCAGGGTCCTGACATTTGGGTATTATTCATGGACATTATCAGAGGTTGCTGGTTGTGCTGAAAGCCCCGTACCCAATCCCTGCCTACGGCCCTGGGACACTGTCACACTTTGTCATTCATGCATAAATTCAACCCAGACAAGGGATGGGCCATGAATTTTGCTTTTCCAAGAGGATGTAACTCAAATGTTACAGTTAAAAGGCAGATGATACTATACAATGTATTTGGGTATGCATGGAAGAAGCCCATGCCCAATGCCCCTTGATGAATGAGAGGTTTGCTAACGCAAGTGTGGTACATATGTAGACACAGGGATACTTTAGTGTGACGCACAGACAGTTGCCAGTCAGGCTGACAGAATGCAAGGTGATTCAGGATCCAGTTGCTCTACAAGTTACATAATCAGTGGTCTGACTGAGACTGTTTTGAGGACAAACTAGACAGATGACATGTCAAACTGTGTACGTCCTGTGTTTTTGAAGGTGACAAATGAACCCAAGGGTTGTGTTACACGGCTTAATTAGTATCAATGCTTGACGGTGTATTTGACATAATGGCAATTCCTATGCTGTTCCAGGCATCATCAGGGGCAGTGCTTTTTGAAATGGGTGTTGTGCATGGAGGTGATCAAAGGTGTGGGCTGCATCTGTTTCTCACCAGTCCTGTAGGTGAGACTTGCATTCTAAGAGCCAACAGAGATTTTCACAAGGGGAAGCAATCTACATGTGCTAACAGGGCTTTAAAACTAGAAGACAGTGTATAAATTGACCTGACGTCCTTGTAGTCAGATGTTCTATGACAATGGCATACCATAGGAAAGGGTGTAGCACACTGGTTTGCTAATGTTGGTCTGTGTGCGTAGAGGAGGTAATATCAGGGTACACATCTTAGTGTTCCAGGGACCTCTTCCGACAGGTGGGTTGTGACCAGGTGCATGGGTGTGTCAGGAGTTAGGAAATGGGCTGACATGTACATGGAATGTCATGTGCGCAATGCTTGTCATATGTGTGGCACTTGTGCTGTCTATGAACTGCTTCTAGGAAACTCTAGTCACAGATAGTCCTTGCAAAGATTGGATGCAGTTGGACTTACTGCTGTCAAGGGTCTGGTCAGGCATTCCTGTTACTGATGCCAAAGCACATTGACTGCCTCATGTATGAGGCTTGTTTTCCCCTCATTAAATGATGGTGTCTTAGTTGTGTGCCATATGCTGCGTTGGACCTTGCTTTCAACATGTATGTGTGAAATAGTTGTGGTCCTCTGCTATTGGCCTTCAAAGGAGATATGTACATGATATATGTCATTAAGAGTGTGTGCGTAGGTGACCTTTGTATGTTAGGCATCACATTAGCTCTGGGATGTTCCGTGTCCTACTCAGTATCTCAGCAATGCTCCATGAGGCAACACTCTTATTCTGATAAGTAGAGATGAAGGTGTGCAAAAAGGAATAGCCAGACCATGATATGGTGATTAGAATTGGTGTTTATTTAAATTCATTAACTAAAGTGGTGAAGGTGATCATATTCAGAAGTTATTATTTACAATCTGTTGCCACCTGCGTATACCAGCGGCTGTGTTCTGTAGTTCCCCCTCCTGTTGGAGGCCAGCATCCTCCTCTTCCTCCTCTTCAGGCATGTGTGGCTCTGGTTCCAGGAGGGGAATGTTTCTTTTGATACAAATGTCGTGCAATATTGCACATGTGAGGATGATCCTACAGACCATCTCGGGGGAATATAGGAGGCTACCACCAGTGATGTCGAGGCAGCGGAACCTTGACTTGAGGATGCCAAAGGTCCGCTCGACAATGCTGTGTGTCCTCCTATGGGCGTCGTTGTAGGCACGCTCTGCAGCAGTACTTGGGTTGCCAAATGGTGTCATAATCCATGGCTGGATGCCATACCCCTGATCAGCTGCAAGAGAAAATGATTGGGATCATGTTGATGTAGCTGGCACTATTGAAAAGACCTTTCATGGCAGTAGTTGTCTTTTGTTGTCTGTGACTCTTTTGTGTACTAATGTGGCATCCTATGCTTGTAGGATGTACCATCTGCATTGTGTTGTTTCCTTGGCTGAACGAGTGTTTGTCTGCTAACCGTTTGTCAGCAGTATGTTTTGGGATTTGCAGTACAGTGTGCCCTCCCTAGCATTGTGACTTGTGATACAGGTGTCCGTGTGTCTTCACTGGGGGTGAGATGATAGTTCCATGCACAGTTAAAATTGAAAGTGTTGTTAACACGTTCATATCAATGTACCCTGGACATCCCATACCTTTAGACTTATGCAATGGATTAATGTAAAGGTCATTGGGACACTTACAATTTGCAAAGTGACATTTAGGCAACCACACTCATTGACGTCTTAACATTAGGCTGTACAGTAATTTCCGATGTGTGACAGGTTCAATGGTGACTTAAGAAACATGGCTAGCAGTGTCACGACCTCAGTGTGTTCCTGTTCACATGTTGCTGTTGTGGTGTATGTGTTGTGTGTCCTAGAGGGTTGCTGTGCAGTGTGTATATAAGTAGGTTTTTGTACTTACCAACAAGTAGTCCATTGCCATACCGTTCATCCTGGAAGTGTTCATTGATGGTGCAGTGACGGAAGATGTATGAGTCATGTACACTCCCAGGATATTAAGCCACGATGTTGGTGATCAATCCTTGGTGATCGACAATGGCCTGCATGTTGATGGAATGTGTGTGCTTCCTGTTGCAGCAGGTGGCACAAGGTGTACATGTGTGCAGTCGATTGCACCAAGGACGTGTGGGAAGCCACTGATGAGGTAGAACCCCTGTTTTGTTTCCTGCTGCTTCCGCAGTGTGTTAGGGAAGCAGATGTGGCGGGGTGTCAGTCGAAAGATGGTATCCAGTACTTTGGGCAAAAAGGCAGAGAATGATGGTTGTGATATTCCGCCAACCAGGGCACCAGTTGTTTGGAAAGAGCCACTTGCCAGCATATGAAGTACGGCAAGCAGCTTTGTTTCTGTTGGGATGGTGTGGGGTGTCACCAAAGTGGGGGCCATCTGCTGTTCAATGTTGTGCAGCAGCTGCTGAATGGCCTGCCAGTTCAACCGGTACCTCTGTATGAGGTCGTGTTCCCTGAGGCCCTGAAGGGTGGTTCTTGGGCGAAATATCCTCTCCTGCCTTCAGCGCTGCCTTTGGGGTCCCTGCTGGTGTTGGTGTAGCTGCTGTTGTTGCTGCTGGGCTCTGCGTCTGCGTGCTTGCTGGATTAGTATCACCTCCATGGCTCCCTGTTGCTGCTCTGCTGCTCTGCTGTTTGTTCTGTGTGTTCTGATTAAATACAGGTGTGTTTGCCCCATTTTAACGCCTGCCCTGACCCAGGCGTTAATTTTTGACGCAAATAGGGCTGTGCGTCATTTTCTGGCTCCGCCTCCCGGCCGTGCGTCATTTTTGCCCGAAAGCATAAATACGACGCACTGCCCTTTAAGCCATTTTTTGGACGGGAACGCCTACCTTGCATATAATTAACGCAAGGCGGGTTGCCGCATCCAAAAAATGACACACACGGCGGAATTTTGTCGTCCGCGGGCTCGGACGTCAAAGTTTAAATACGGGGCAACGTTTGCGCTGATTGTGCGTCAGAATTTTTGACGCACAATCGGCGCAGACTGAGTATAAATATGCCCCTAAGTATTTTTCCACCATAGACCTTCATTCTACTTACCACCAAATTCCTCTCAGCTCAGAATCTCAAAATTTAACCACTTTTGTGACACCGTATGGTGCGTACAGGTACTTAAGATTACCTTTTGGTCTTGCCTCAGTGGCAAGTGTTTTCCAAAACATCATGAACACATTGTTTAGTCTAGAGTCCCAAGTCCAAGCTTTCCAGGACGACATTTTGTTTTTTACAGAATCTGCAGAAGAGCATTATATTATTCTTGAGAAAGTTTTCAAAATCCTACAGGACTGTGGTATGACGTTAAAATTAAACAAATGTAAATTCATGGCACAGGAGGTGGAATACTTTGGTCACACCATTTCTCACAAAGTTATCAAGCCAAAATACTGCAATGTAGAAGCCATCAAAAAAGCACCTCCACCTATGAATGAAGAATCACTAAAATCATTTCTAGGCCTCTGTGAGTATTATGCACATTTTGTCCCTGGGTATGCCAATGTTGATGCAACCTCTGAGATCTGTACTTAAAAAAGGCACAAAATTGAATAGTCTACTCAAGCTAATCTAGCTTTTGAAAAAGTTAAGGATCTTGTGATCAATGCCCCTAATCCACAACCATACCAACCACAGAACAAATCCTTTATCTCTGTAGATGCTAGTTTAAAGGGTTTGGGAGCTGTCTTTGGGCAATGGAATAAAGGCATAGAAAACACTGTGGCTTTCTCTTCCAGAACCTTGAGTGATGCAGAAATGAAATATAGCACTATTGAATGAGAAGAACTTGCATGCACTTGGGCAGTTGACAAATTAAAAACCTATATTTGGGGAACTTTGTTCACTCTCTTTACTGACCATAAACCCCTAGTCTATCTTTGAGGTGGCAATGGTCTGGGTAAAGCATTGGCAAGATTAATCAGACTACTTTCAAAGTTACAAGAGTATAATTTTCAAATGAAATACATACAAAGAGGAAAACATGGCCAGGCAGACTGTTTATCTTGTTTACCTTTGTATGATTGTGCTGACACTTTTTTTTTAAGAAGATGAATGTGTAGTTGCTTTAATTGATGTTATATCCAATTGTAAAGGGGTAATTTCTGAAGAAGAATGGTTGAATGCCACTGAGAAAGACAAGATGCTCAGGAAGTGTTTTCACTATATCAATCGTAGTTGGCCTCCAAAATAATATTTGTTAGGGGAACTCAAATGATATGTTCAAGTTGCATCTGAATTATCCTGTGAGAATCAAATTTGTTTCCTCAATACTCAGATTATTCCCCCTACTGAATTGAGAGGACGTATAGTTACATTAGTACATGATAGGCATATGGGCAGATCAGCAACTTGCAAAAAATTAAACACCATTTTTGGTGGCCAGGTATTGATAGAAGTGTCCAGCAATCCATTGAGCGGTGTCCTCATTGTCTCGGACAAACATTGGAAAACCACCAACAAACCTCTTTTTCCTGTACAATTTCCTGAAGCTTCTTGGGTTAAGGTTGCGATGGATTTTACTGATCCTTTTCAACTTTTGCCAAGAGAACAAAAGTATTTGATTGTTTTAGTAGACTATTTTTCAAAATGGATTTATTATGATTTTGTAGAATCACCTAACACAAAATCTGCCATTGAGTTCTTATAAAAGATATTTCTGATTGAAGGATGTCCAGTCTATATTGTTACAGATAATGGTATGCATTTCATATCCAAATAAATGAATAATTTTATGACAAGTCTAAGATGCACTTTATAGTCCATCTTCAAATTGATTAGTACAGAGAGCAAATCGCATCTTCAAAGAAGGAATTCAAACTACCATTTCAGCCAATATTGACGTTCTCACATTTTTACAAGATAAAATATGGTCTTATTTGACAACACCACATACCACTACTGATGTTTCTCCTTTCAAAAGCTTGCGTGGCAGAGAGGCCAGGACTAATCTTATTCCAGGGTGGCTAGAGATAACCTCCAATAAGAGAAATGAAAATCTGAAAGAAAAAGAAAGTAATGTCATAAAAAGGGAGAATGTACTTGCACAACAAGCTAAACAGAAAAACCATTATGACAAAAAAAATGTACATGAAAACTATTTCAAAGTTAATGATTGGGTTCTGATTAGAAAACCAAATAGAGTTTTGGAAGGAGAATTTAAATGTATTCCGCCACTGAAAGCATTAAAGGTCACAAAAGGTTCCCTTTTATTGCAGGGTAAAGGATGGTGAAATAAAGATAGTATGGTACCAATTTCTGATGCACAAGCCATTATATATCAACAGACTTGTCTCAAATCTCAGAATAAAGATTCTGTGCTTTCTACAAATGTTTAGGGTTCTGCAAGACATGATTATGAAAATTCTACTCCTAGATCTAAGGATGTTCCTCTTCCCACAGACTCCTATTGAAAAGTCTCATAACACATTGGGAAGTTCTGCATCTGACAGTTTGAGATCAAAACAATTGAGAGAGGTGAAGCTACCTAGTAGATTCAAAG